>NC_139603.1:38390822-39798210 GCF_964270895.1 Podarcis filfolensis | reverse complement strand
AAATATGCAATCAGGCCAGTGAAACACAGGGAATGACAGTGTCAAATATGACAAATTCCTTTGATTAGCAGTAACAGGAAACTCAAATTTAATCCTAGGTAGCATTGCTTCCCATGTTTGCAACCAATATGCTAAAACAATCTAGGATTCAGTAGATGTGAAACACTATTTTCCAATCCATAAAAACGAAAACACAGTATAATGACTAAAACCTAATTTTTGCCTTGGATTTTGAAGTGATGTTTGGAGAGAAATAAATGTTTAAATTATATTATCTTTTCAGAGGAGAGCTGAAACAAAATGGCTTGTAGATGCTATTGCCAAGCAATTGATCCTGAAAGGAAAATGTGCAATTGTGCTTTTCACATTTTTACTAACTTCATAAAAGGCTGTGCATAATTTATTAGAAACTAATTTAGTCATGAATATAAATCTTCTAGCAATGGGGGGAAATCTCTCTATTATGCACATTTTGCAGCTTAACTTTTCCTCCTATCCTTGTTAAAATGTGCTACATTGGCACTTTTCAACATTAACTTCTGAGGGCATAAATTATAAACCAGCAGGGACCATTAGGAAACTCTCAGCAGAAGCACGCCTGTGATAGTCTTGGATAAGGATGTACATTTATAGTCCAATGAGATATTGTATTAAAATTTAAGTTTTCCTTTAACATTTCTTCTGTATTTCAGGATGTGCCTTTTTAAAAAAGTTACAATAAGAGTTCACTTTACTCCCACCCCACCCCCGCTCTTTTTAGAAAAGAGAATGCTATGCAAGCTCCATAGTCACAATTTTGCACTTGAAGGCACTGGTCTATAAGAGTGGGAAGATAAAAGTGGGTGGCATGTTGAAATCTGCTGTGCAGTTTCTCGAGAGTTTTGCTCCTCTGCAAAAGGGACATCCACATTTGTGTCTCATTCTCAGGAGAGAGAAGCTTCCCCAGTGGGTAAGGTGGTAAGCCTCAAGGTAGCTTTCAGGCAACAGGATTGTTGCCACTTGCCAGATGGCAAAGTCGGGGCTTCGTAGTACAGTGGCAAGAGCACTGGATTGGCTCTGACAGTGTGCCCATGCAGCTCCAACCTCTACCTCGCCTTGATCCTCTCCTTCCTACTAAGGGGCAGTGGCACTGCTAGCAGAAGTCTGTTCTTGTCTCGTTGATGCACCTGGTGAACTAACTACAGATAGGCATTACCAGTGACTACTGGACAATCATGGAACTTCCTTGCCCTAGAAATAATACATAACATCTTCCTTGTGCAAGACCTTCCACTTTTGACTAGTGTATAAAAAAAAAGGAGGGGGAGAAAGAGATCACTGTTTCCATTATTTCAAGCTATGTTTGCAATTTACACTTTCATTATGTGTTATTCACGTATTTTGAAAACTAGACTTTAAAACTGTAAGACAGTGTGGGATAGAAGCTACTGTAAACAAAATAGTGTCTACACAGAGGATAAAATGTTAATTTTCTGACTTCCAAATAAACTCAATCCTTAGTTCAAACATATTAATCCTTAAAATAATTTTACTGAGTAAATCAACCAGGTAGCTTGCCCCCCCCTACTTTCCCTAACAATACCATGTAGGTTTTTGGGTTTTTTAAAACCCAAATAATTGTTTTAGACTCTGTTGCTATTAAGTGAGTATTCCAACTAAGCCTTTTAGTTCATTTGGTGTTCCACACACCTGCTGCATTCAGATAACACAGCCAATGCAACCAAGGCAAATGCTTTTATTTTGTATTAATACCATAGTTAGCTTCACGCAAGCATGCAAACATTACAAAATAGAAATTTCTTATATGCATGAATGTTCAGCAAGCAGACAGGAGCATGCACACAACACAACTGGATCTTAGATGATCTAACATGGTATTTCTGTATCCAGGTTCAAGGAGTGACTCCAAAACAAATCCTCTAATCCTTTTAACCCAGTTACCAACTCCTTCATACATCCATAATTTGGTCACATCACTATCTAACTGGGCCCCTGATTCCTTTCCTTTCTTAATGATATTCTTCTGACTTTTGCTTGTCACATTGTACATGCACTACAGGGCATGTGCTGATTGTCCTGTCAATGGAACCCTAATTCTTACTTTTCTGTTCCTTGTGTACCCTTGACATTTATTTTGTTCCACTTAAATGCTTATGTATCTAAAGACTGCAAGCTAAATTGCCAATGGCTCTCTTGCCACATGTACTACCTTAATTACTTCTCTATGTCTAAAGAACTTCTCTGAAGGTTACTAATGTGTATGTTTATGTGTGTCCAAGTGCTGTTCAAGTTCCTCCATTCTCACCTAATTGCAACATGTATCTTTAAGTTTAGCCTTATCCCACATCTGTGATTCCTGGCTTGTACTTGTATTCTGAGCTCAGGGTGATACACTGTCATGAGTTTTTATTGATTTTTACATGAACAGCAAGCTGCAGAAAAGGATACAATAACCATATTATTTTGTTCTTTTTTCTAGTTTAGAAAAAAGTCAGAAGGGACATGTATAGAATTGTATAAAATTATGTATGGTATGGAGAAAGTCTGCAGACAGAAATTTACTCCTTCTCTGAGGGCACTTACAGATTCAGTCACATACCAATAAATTCATGTTGTTCAGTTAAAGTTGATTTTGAGGAAAAGAAAGTGATAGGAAATGCACTGGAAACTATGGGATAACACTTGCAACATCATCTAACCTCCATAAAAACAAATCAGAGGAAAGGCAGAATAGACAGGCCACCTGGATGGAGCCTCATAATACTAGAATCCATAGAGATATTCAATGAAACTGAAGGTTCAGCAGCTATGGGATTGACTACCAAAAGTTGTAGTGAATCCCATCAACTTGGATAATTTTAAAGGGAATTAGACAAATTCATTGAAAGATAAGGTACAATCTATAGCGGTTCTGGGACATGGGTGGTGCTATGGTGTAAACCACTGAGCCTAGGGCTTGCCGATCAGAAGCCTGGTGGTTTGAATCCCCGCGACGGGGTGAGCTCCTGTTGTTCGGTCCCAGCTCCTGCTAACCCAGCAGTTCGAAAGCACGTCAAAGTGCAAGTAGATAAATAGGTACTGGTCCAGCGGGAAGGTAAACAGTGTTTCCGTGCGCTGCTCTGGTTCGCCAGAAGCAGGTTAGTCATGCTGGCCACATAACCCGGAAGCTGTGTGCCAGCTCCCTCGGCCAATAAAGCGAGATGAGCACCGCAACCCCAGAGTCGGTCACAACTGGACCTAATGGTCAGGGGCCCCTTTACTTTTACCTTTAGCATGGAAGATACATATGAGTACAACATACTGTTTGCCATGAGAATTTCGGCCACATGACCTGGAAAAACTGTCTGCAGGCAACCATCGGCTCCCTCGGCCAGTAAAGCGAGATGAGTGCTGCAACCCCAGAGTCGTTCGCGACTGGACTTAACTGTCAGGGGTCCTTTACCTTTTTTATATATAGTGGTACTATATATAGTAGCCGTGTATTACCTTGGCGAAGTACACAGTATGCCTCTCAATACCAGTTGCTAGGAATCCTAAAAGGGAGAGTGCTATTTCACTCCGGTCCTACAGGTGAGCTTCCCAGTGTTGACCCCTCTGAGAACAGAATGTTAAACTAGAGGCCTTTGGCCTGATTCCAGCATGGTTCTTCTAATCTTCTGAGTCATACTCAACATAGACATATTAAAACCAGCAGGATTTAAATTAGTCATGACTGGCTCCAACCCATTGTTTCTTACATCACCCACCTTCCTCTTCTGTCCGTCTGAGCAAACAAAAGTTGTTGCTGCTGTTGTTGTTGTCGTTGTTGCTGCTGCTGTGGCTGCTGCTGCTGCTGTTATTTCTGTGTTCTCATCAGGCAAAAGAAATAGGTGCAACTCAACTGACAGAAGGTAAGGAGCAGGCTAAGGATGCATTTTTAATCCCTCACTGTGCAATTTCTGGCATTTCTGAATGCATAGTTAAGATTAGATCTAATATTCACATCCTGCTTTTATATTATAAAAATACTCAAAGCAGCTTACAGTACAAAACAAAAGCACAATTCATAACAACAGTATGGATTATTGAATGCACTGTAAAATATGAAATACAATATAAGATATTATAATTACATACTGAATAGACAAAGAGGAAGAAGAAGAAGAAAGATATTACAGCTGTGGTTCCTTTGGCTGTTCTTGGCAAAATAAATGCTCCAGGACTCCAAAGTAGGTACCCCACAAGACTGTCCTCCAAACCCTGTCCTCCTCACACACCCAGTATTTACTCAGCAGCACCCATCCAAGGCACTAGCCCTGTTCCAGATGTCTGCCATCTGCCGAGAGTCGCAGGCTGAGAATTCTTGGGTCCTGCATGCCAGTTTCCCACAGACATCTGGTTGGCCACTGTGAGAACAAGATGCTAGACTAGATGGGCATTGGCATATTCCAGCAGGCTCTTGCATTTTATCTTCTCTCACCTTTCTGCTTACACCAAAGACTTGTGACCTTGCCTGGCACAAGCCCTGAATGTGGATAGAAAGCGCAAAAGCAGTCTCACTTAGGAGACCTGGGTGAATGTCTTTCGCTCGAACACAGATAGGCACACCCTTCAGAAGCTTCTGTGAGGCACAATGACCTTAATATTCCCAGACCTTAAGGCATGACGACTTCAGTATTCCCAGAAATTTTGCTTAAAGCTCTGACTCTCCGGGGTAAGGGGAGGGGGGGCACTCTTTGGGTGTCTGCCAGCAAGGTGACATTGAAGTATGTTTATTATTCCACCATTCAGCTGTCTCAAGCTATCCTGTACCAACGTTGTACCAACACCGCAAGCCAGAAATAATTACTGCATTTAAAAAATAACTCATGAATAATTAGCAAGTTCTGTTGAAAAGCTTTGACTGGTGCTAAGCCACAATGGCAGCATATTAGCTATTAAATAGTCTCAACCTTGCCTTGCCGGCTGAAGGTCAACAGAAAAGTGTGCTGTGCTGAAGTACAATAACATTCTCATTATTCTTTTCAGGCCTCTATTGGATTTCCTCCCAACTCCCTTTTTAGGTTTTCTGATTTTCTTTGTAGGGCAATTGAAAAAAAGAAAACAAGCTGGAAAACAACTGTTTGCAACTTTCCTTGTTTCTTAGTACTAGCCCCTAGTTTTCTGTTCTGGCCTTTTTGGCTATTATTGGGCTGCCCAAACATACAAAGTTCAAGGCTGCCATGCAGAGCAAAAGTATGTGTGTCTCAGGTAAGGGCATATAGAAAGTGTATGAAGCCTTAGGCCAGGAACCAAATGTAGTCCAGGGACCAAATCTGGCCCTTGGGATTCTCCACAGACCATGCCTTTCCCCAGCCACACCCTTTCTCCCCAGGACACACAGATCACTGGCTTCACTATTTTTATTCTGCCTGAGAGTTTTTGCCTGGCTAGAATTTGTTCTTAAACACAGATAACAATTCTTGCTTGCCTAGATGCAAGGGCATAGCATGGGATGCCAGTGCCCGGGACCTAACAGAGGGATGGGAGGGAGGGGAAAATGGACGGAGTAAATGTGCATTCAATACCTAACAGCTTCTGCGTCACCCAGGAGATTGCAGCTGCAGAGATAAGAAGAGTTGTTCTGTTGTATAGAGAGGTCACTTCCTAGTTTGCATGGAGAAGCAGTTTTCAACAAAGCCCAGGGACGGAAGCACACAGCTGCATTGAGACAGCATTGGGTGTTGAAATTTCATGCCCCTAATAATTCTGCACCTGGGGCAACCGCCCTGTTCCCTGCCTACACTACACCACTGCCTAGATCATGGGTAGGCAAACTAAGGTCCGGAGGCCAGGTCTGGCCCAATTGCCTTCTAAATCTTTTTTTTTTTTTAAGAAATATTTATTAAGATTTTACAAAGACAAATATACAAAAACACATAATAATAAAAATAAAAAATAAAAAAGTAAAACATACAGAAAAAACAAGAAAAATTAAAAACAATTATTTTTCATAACTTAAAACTCATTTGCTTGTTTCTTTGACTTCCTCACACCTCCCCTTCTTGTATTCCCATTTAAATAATCAAATCAGCAAATCCTTACCCTCTTTCATTTATCTTTATAACTTAACATTTTATAACTCAGTATTTTCATCCATTATCAATTCATTTTTGCATATTCTTATTAACTTTGTTGCCAATACCACTTATTTCCAATCCAACACCATTTTAGTTATTTTTTTTTACCTATTTATACCCTTCTTCCATATTCTTAAAGCATTACAGCTGGAAACCACTTAATTTCTATCCAACATCATTCTAACATTCATTAATTTTGCAATATTTCTGTAGATAGTCTTTAAATTTCTTCCAATCTTCTTCCACCGCCTCTTCTCCCTGGTCCCGGATTCTGCCAGTCATTTCTGCCAGTCCCATATAGTCCATCATCTTCATCTGCCATTCTTCCAAAGTGGGTAAATCTTGTGTCTTCCAATACTTTGCAATAAGTATTCTTGCTGCTGTTGTAGCGTACATAAAAAAAGTTCTGTCCTTCTTTGGCACCAATTGGCCGACAATGCCCAGAAGAAAGGCCTCTGGTTTCTTCAGGAAGGTATATTTAAATACCTTTTTCATTTCATTATAGATCATTTCCCAGAAAGCCTTAATCCTTGGGCATGTCCACCAAAGGTGAAAGAATGTACCTTCAGTTTCTTTACATTTCCAACATTTGTTATCGGGCAAGTGATATATTTTTGCAAGCTTGACTGGGGTCATGTACCATCTGTATATCATTTTCATAATATTCTCTCTTAAGGCATTACATGCCGTAAATTTCATACCGGTGGTCCACAACTGTTCCCAGTCAGCAAACATTATGTTATATCCAACATCTTGTGCCCATTTAATCATAGCAGATTTCACCGTTTCATCCTGAGTATTCCATTTCAACAGCAAGTTATACATCCTTGACAAAATCTTAGTTTTGGATTCTAACAGTTCTGTTTCTAATTTTGATTTTTCCACCTGGAAGCCAATTTTCTTGTCCAAATTATATGCCTCCATTATCTGATAGTAATGAAGCCAATCTCGCACTTTGTTTTTTAGTTTCTCAAAACTCTGCAGTTTTAGTCTATCTCCCTCTTGTTCCAAAATTTCCCAATATTTCGGCCATTTGGCCTCCATATTGAGCTTTTTCTGAGCTTTTGCTTCCATTGGTGACAGCCACCTTGGTGTTTTGTTTTCCAATAAATCCTTATATCTTGTCCAAACATTGAACAAAGCTTTCCTGACAATATGGTTCTTAAATGCTTTATGTGCTTTAACCTTGTCGTACCACAAATATGCATGCCACCCGAAAACATTGTTAAAACCTTCTAAATCCAAAATGTCTGTGTTCTCAAGAAGCAGCCAGTCTTTCAGCCAGCAAAATGCTGCTGATTCATAGTAAAGTTTAAAGTCTGGCAGGGCAAATCCACCCCTTTCCTTTGCATCAGTCAATATCTTGAATTTTATTCTAGGCTTCTTGCCCTGCCAGACAAATCTAGAGATATCTTTCTGCCACTTCTTGAAACAATCCATCTTGTCCACAATTTGCAGTGTTTGAAACAAAAACAGCATTCTAGGCAATACATTCATCTTTATAGCTGCAATTTGACCCAACAAGGAAAGCTTCAAATTTGACCAAATTTCTAAGTCTTTTTTCACTTCCGTCCAACATTTTTCATAATTATCTTTAAATAAGTTCCCATTTTTTGCTGTCATATTAATCCCCAAGTATTTCACTTTCTTAACCACAGTCAGACCTGTCTCATTCTGAAACCTCTCTCTTTCAATCGATGTTAAATTTTTCTCTAAAACCTTAGTTTTTGACTTGTTCAATTTAAATCCTGCCACTTGACCAAATTCTTGAATTAGTTCTAAAACCCTTTTAGTACTAGATTCTGGCTCCTGTAACGTCAATACTAAATCATCTGCAAATGCTCTCAATTTGTATTGTTTGGCTCCGACCTGTATACCTTTAACCAACCGGTCCCTTCTAATCATATTCAGCAGAACCTCCAGGACCGATATAAAAAGCAATGGGGAGATTGGGCACCCCTGTCGTGTCCCTTTTTCTATCTTAAATTCTTCCGTCACCACATTATTTACAATTAATTTAGCCTTTTGTTCAGAATATATTACACCTATACCATTTTCAAAACCTTGGCCTACCCCCATCCCCTGTAGGTTCTTTTTCATAAAACTCCAAGAGATATTGTCAAAGGCTTTCTCCGCGTCCACAAATATCAGAACTGCTTTAGTGTTTATATTCACTTCTAATTTTTCCAAAATATCAATTATGTTCCTCAAATTATCAGACAAATGTCTTCCCAGGAGAAAGCCCGCTTGGTCTCTATGAATCTCTTCCATCAATACTTTTTTCAATCTCTTGGCCAGAATATCAGCAAAAATTTTGTAATCCACATTAAGTAACGCTATAGGGCGGTAGTTCTTAAGCTGGGTCTTTTCAGTCTCTGTTTTCGGTATAAGTGTAATATACGCCTCTTTTCACGACTCTGGTGCCCTCTTCCCTTCCAGAATTTCATTGCAGACTTCCTTCAAAGGTTGTACTAACCACTCTCTCAAAGATCTATAATATCTAGAAGTCAGCCCATCCGGTCCTGGAGATTTGCCCAATTGCATATTTTGAATGGCACCTTCTACTTCCTGTTCAGATATTTTATAGTTCAACATTAATTTACTTTCTTGAGAGATTTTTTGTAATCCATTTGTCTTCAAAAATCGGTCTATGTCCATTTCTTTCTGTGGCCCTTGTGAGTATAATTGTTTAAAGTATCTCTGGAAGCAATTTCTAATTTCATTTGGATTATGTATGTTCTTTCCTTCCACTTCTAAATTTGTAATAGTATTTAATTTTTGCCTTTTTTTCATTTACCAGGCCAGCAATTTCCCACATTTATTAGCTGATTCAAATGTTTTTTGTCTCATTTGTTTAATTTTCCATTCTGTTTCCTGATTCATCATTTCCATATATTGTACTTGATATAGTTTTATTTCTCTCAAGATCTCCTGTGACTGGTTTTGCCCTCAATTTCTTCTCACTTTCTTTTATTTTCTCCAACATTTTATCCTTCTTCTCATTTTGACTTCTCTTCTTTAAATCCGGCCTCCTTCTTCTCTCCTTCTAAATCCGGCCCCCGGACGGTCCTGGAATCCGTGTGTTTTTACATGAGTAGAATATGTGCTTTTATTTAAAATGCATCTCTCGGTTATTTGTGGGGCATAGGAATTTGTTCTTTTTTCCCCCTTTCAAAATATAGTCCGGTCCCCCACCAGATCTGAGGGACAGTGGAGCAGCCTCCTGCTGAAAAAGTTTGCTGACCCCTGGCCTAGATGGATGGTAGAGGGTGGATGGGTGGGTGGGTGGATGGGTGTAGAAACTAGGCAAGTGTGCAAAGTTTTTAACCCCATGGCCACACTACCAAATGTAGGCACCAAAGTGTCCGTGTGTTTTTGATATTGCAGTGTCCTGCCTCCTTCCTGGTTCAGCTGTATATTGTTTTCCTGACCCCAGCATTGTGTAGCTGAAGGGAGTGAAGTTGTGGATGACTAGCGCAACAGTTTCAGTGTCATTAATGTACATCTTACACCACCAGTCAATGGAGGCTTGTGTTATGGTTAGAAAATAAAATATAAAATAGCTATCACATGTATAAGTCTATTTTCTTTGTTCAGTAAGATGGAACAAGCAAAGACCTGAAAGATTTTTAAAGGATGGTTGAAATATAGTAGATATGCCTAACAAGCCAGAAATAGTGGTCACTCCAAAATCACCAGTGCTGGGTGTCCACTTCCCCCCCCCCCAAAAAAACTAGTGGCAAATCATGGGACATGTCAACTATTTAGCAATGTATGGGGGTCAATGTATGCTTTCTAAGTTTTCTGTCAAAGCCTGCTTATTAAAAATACTGTACTCAGTCCTGTTTACATGGCCAGTTGAATCACACACTTGTGAGGAAAGAACATTTGATCCCTTAGGAAGTTGAGTGAATTATGTCAACCTCTTAGGATATTGCCCCGATAAAAATGGCCACAAGGCAATAAAAACTGGAATTGATTGCTCCTCAATACCAATCTTAGAATTTATATTACTCTCCATTTTTGTTGTTTTCCACTCCGTTTTCTCAGTTATTAGTCAGAGGGGAGCGATGAAAAGAGATGGCTGTACAACATGACACAGTTCAGGAAGTGATTCTTTATTACAACAGATTTTCAAGGGGAACTCATCTCCTGACTACTTGTGTGACAGTTTTTAGACCTCTCCATAGTTTTCCTTCTTTTTTCAAGTATGCATGTCTCTAAATGATCTCCTATGGTAAAAAGTATAAATTGCTATCATTTGAAATAATCCAAATCTCATGTTAAAATCACTCACTTAACGGTAATTGATGTAAGCACGGGCATGAAAACAATGCGCATAATATTCAGTCATACAGACAAACAGTAATAAGAGAAGGCTTGTTTGTAGTTTATGCATCAAGTACAGTTTACTTTATTAAAGCTTGAGTGTCTATTGAAAAGGAAATGAATACAAGAACCGGGGAAGCTGAAAATAATGAAACTGAAGAGGTAATGAACACAGATGAGAAAGCTTAATCGATCTAAATACAGATGTAGAAGAGAACCTTTGAGTAATTCAAAAGGCATGGCCAGGCATGCAATCTCAGAGGTTTTTTTGGAACTGATTGTAGAGAGCAGATTTTAAATCAATTGCATGGAAAGTGTCTACAAAACACAAGTTTACGTCAAGCAATAAATTGGAGATCACACAGGGTGACCACATATAAATTATAGTCTCATTTTGCTCTGAATATCTCTGGCTGATTCTGCACTGGGCATTTATTGTGAAATAGTCAGTTTTTCTTCTCTTAGTTTTGTGAACCATCTGAATAATGTCATCATCAAGACATTATCCGATATTTTCCTTGATCAGTTCCTCTCTTGCCCCCCCCTACTGCTACAAGATTAGAAACCCAACTCCCTCCCATCTTCCTTCCTTCTTCCTACCCTCCCAATGGAGGGGCTGTAGATAGGATTCAGCTACATTAGTCAAAATACTATGTTATAAATGTGTTATAACACTGTGAGACCAGATGGTGCTGAAGAGCTGAAATCACAACTCAATATTTTCAATTGTGAACTTTACAACTTTTTTTGCAGAGGATTTTCAGAGCGGGTTTTTTTTTTATATGTAGCTGTGTAGATCTAGTCTAGGGCTGGATCTAGACACATTAAAGAAGCATTTCAGTTAAATGCATTGCAAATTTAAACAGGTAGAGAAAAACGGGACTCCACATCACTATCTGGTGACATAATGTTATGTCACATATACAACGCAGATAAATCACCAATCTAGCTGAGTCCTTAGTCTATCATGCAGCTATTCAGTCATCTTATGGCCTGTACAGATTACTTTAGCCATTACTTTTCTATGGTCTACCTGTCTTCTCTAGAAATCAACTCTACCACTTTAACCCTTACCCTTTCAAAGCAGATTGCATTTATGCCATTTATTCTTTCACTCTACCACCAGCATGGCAGCAAAGAGTGCAGCAATTGAGAATGCAATGAGGGGGAGTATTTAATACACATACAGCATGGCCCCAGTCAAATATATCTCCCTGTTAACATTTAGGGTTGGCGAAAGAGGATTGCCATTTGGATTCCAGAAAGTTTGGAAGCAGAGCCACTGTTCCAATCCTATCTTAACGAAGAAGAGCAATGGTTGGCTGCTGCTAAATTGTCTACGTCTAGAAGCACCCTCAGTCTGATAATGAACCTAATGAGGTCAGGAAGCATGCAAAACCATTAAACAGCTAGAGTTAAATCAATAATAAGGGACAATCAAATATAATTAAGCTCTGCTCTTCAGAACTCTAATCCTGATAGTCAGTTCAAAAGGTTTTAACATATACTACTATACATATTTAAACAATCCACACTCTCATAAATTCTCCCTTCTCTCAAAAGTAGAACTTTTGCACGCAGAGAAGACACACACAGCTACTCTCTTCAACTGATCCATCATAGATTGGTATGAGGACTGGGGACAGGGCAACTAGCATTTCCATTCGGCAACAGACTTCCCAACTCAGTGCTATGTCTATTTTTCTTTTTCTTTTTTTGTCACCACTCTGAAAATGGTGACATTGTGGTGAAGCTAGGAAAAACAATTTTTGAGGGCTGCATCAAGCTTCTGAACTGGGGGTTAACTCCTGCACTACAATCTACCAGTACTTTATCTACAGCTTCAGTAGCCAGTGCAGAGCAACCACAGCTTTGAGATTGGTCACAACAGGCTCTGGCGATCATCCAGCTACCCAGCCAGAGGATTTCCACAATCAGCTGCTGAGTTCTGACCTACCATTTGTGGTTCACTGATCTATTAGAATACTGCTAGCTTTTGTGGTGGGCTGAAATGCATACAAAATGCATTTCCCAGCTCCCAGGTGAAGATGTGGACGATGATCATTATGACACTTTTTACTGCTGTGTATCAAAGATAAGTGAATATTTTGATTTCTACTTAGCGCTGTGCAGTAACAACTACTGCAGATTTAAAGTGTGCTTGCACATCATTTCCCGATCGCCCTTGATTGCTCCTCTCCTTAGGAAATATTTCAGAAAGCCAAGGCAGCTCGTGCTTTCAGGTATATGAAATGGCTATTGAAATTCGAAACATTGCTCATTTCTGATCTCCTCCCAAAGCCTTGCTGTATACTTGGCATCTGCAACAGTGGCTTAATTTAGAAGCAGTTGGGGAAAAGAGAGGGAGGGAGGGAGAGACTATTCAGGCTGCAGCTATAAAATGCCTTTGAGAGAAGTGTAATAATTAGAAATAATGTGTGTGATCAATATGGCAAAGTAACTTGTCAAATTGCAGAAACAGCAGCTGTTTGCATCTATTTCCTCTTATTTTTCTGCCTTCATTAATTTTCAGACCCTACTTAAAATGTAGATGTCTCTTCAATTAGCATAGAAATATTGTCCAATTAGGGTGAGTTAAGACAACCAATATGGATGGTTATCCTTCTATAGTTATTTTCCTGGGTCTAGCTGCAAAAAAAGACATATGTAAAATGTCTTTTTTTTACATGTGCTTTTCTCTTGTGGATGGGAAAACACTCCCCCCCCCCATGCTCCCTTGTTTTGCCTTGTCTAAGCATGTCACGACAAATTACAGAATTAGTTTTTATGGGCAAATGAGGGGAGATGGAAAGAAAGTGGGAGGGGGGACGACAATTGCAAATAATAGCTCCTTGTGACACAGCTCAGCATTAGCATTGTCAAGAAACAGGAACACCATAAATTCCAAGCTACAACTGGTAACACCCAGTGTCTGTTTGAGCACTAACTCTCCAAAGGCTTTTGCTGTACACTGGTGCCCTGCAAGACGAATGCCTCGCAAGACGGAAAACTCGCTAGACGAAAGGGTTTTCTGTTTTTTTAGCTGCTTCGCAAGACGAATTTCCCTATGGGCTTGCTTCGCAAGACGAAAACGTCTTGCAAGTTTGTTTCCTTTTTCTTAACACCGTTAATACAGTTGCGACTTGACTTCGAGGAGCAACTCATAGAATGCAGTGTAAATAGTAGCCTTTTTTGAGGTTTTTAAAGACTTTGGTGATTTTTGAAGCTTTTCCAAAACTTCTTTTGCAGCAATTTGGTAAGTTAAGCTTTTAAAACTTTTTTTGGGGGGGGGTTGGATTTTGGGTTGGGGTGTTTGGAATTCAAGGACTTGGTGTTGGGGAGGGGTTTGCAAGAATCTGGAAGCTTGTGGTTTTTTTTCTGCATTTTTATGATTTTTTGTGACCATTGGGGCACTCTGCTGTTTTTTTAAAAAAAATTCTGGATTTGAATTTTGAAATGCTCTTTACAGTATGTGTGACTTTAAAGAGCACTTAATAAACTGTTGTTGTACCAAATTTGGCTTTGTTTGGACTTTTTTTGACCATAGGAACGCATTAATTGATTTTCAATGCATTCCTATGGGATTTCGTGCTTCGCAAGACGAAAAATTCGCTAGACGAAAAAATTTGCGGAATGAATTAATTTTTTCTTGCGAGGCACCACTGTACTACCTAGACACTAGGTGACCAGAAACCAACAATTTCTCAAATGATAACTTGCCACAGTGTGTACATCATCTATGGGAAGCTGGTTTCTTTAGTGCAGAGATGACAATCCTGTGGCCCTCCACCTTGTTGGGCTATAACTCCCATAATGTCTGGCTACTGGCCCTTCTGGCTAGGGCTGATGCGATATGGAGTCCAACAACATCTGAAGGGCCATAGATTCCACATCCCTGCTGCTGTGTGTATCCATTTCATGTGCTAGAAAGTGTAGAAAGCATGGATGTACAACAATTCTCCCAGGAAAGCATTATAGATGACGGGCTGCCCATAGGTTTACATGTGTACTTCTATAATTGTCACCCTTCCACCGTCCTTTGAGAATGGCATAGTTATCTAGGCATGTCTTGGATTTATGTGTCTATGACCACAGGGCTGGGGCACCTGGGATCCTCCAGGTCTTGTTGGACTCCATCTCCCATCAGCCCTGTACATTGGCAATGCCCGCCAGTGGCCCAACAACAAATGAAGGTCCTAAAGATTCCATACCACTATCACCATGAACTAATTGTGTTCCAGTCACATTACAATGAGGTGCCTGCATGAAGCACAGCATACAGGAATTTATGTTGTATTCATGGTCTTGACAAGGAACAAAAGCCTTGTACACCAGTGGTTACACTTGAACCACTGAGGCTTAATTCTAACACTGAGTTGAGTGACACTGAACAACCCTTTGTTGTTTTTTGATGCTATAGACTAATAGATTTTGGAAGTTCTCTGTATTTGGGTACTGACAATCTTTCTTCGGGTACTGACAGTAAAGACCCATGCAAAAATAGGAGCTATATACACTATATGCCAGAAAAGAGCACAATTTTGTGTTTTTTTAAGCTGTATTTAGAGAGTCCATCCATCTGACTGTGTCCATTTCTAGACTGGTCTACAAAAGAAAGTATCTGAGTCAGACACTTGACTAGGGATGGACAACTCTGTCAGTTCTGGTTTGTCTGAATTTATCATTTTTCTGTTCTTAAGTTCAGCTCACCAAGTTTCTGCATCAGTTTGTGATTTTTTTTAAGCCCCCACCCCACCCCCAATAAATTGTTTGCATTTTAATACAGTTTCCCACTAACGTTGTAAGCTAAACATTTCTTAAGCTAAAGCATATTTATATCTTATTTTCAACTAAATATCCCTTGTTACTCGTACTTTCCCCTAACATATGCATTTCTGTACACATACTTTGGTTGGAAAACTAACTGTGCGGCAAAATTTGAAGAGCTGCCAGTTTCAAAGCATGGCTGCAGTTTGGTTTGTGTGTTGTTTTGAGAAGTAGGTAGGTTTGCAGAAAAAAGGAAACTGAAAATAATTTCTCCTCCAATGCTATATTTCAGGAGTCAGCAAACTTTTTCAGCAGGGGGCCAGTCCACTGTCCCTCAGACCTTGTGGGGGCCCGGACTATTTTTTTTTGGGGGGGGAGAATGAATGAATTCCTATGCCCCACAAATAACCCAAAGATGCATTTTAAATAAAAGCACGCATTCTACTCATGTAAAAACACCAGGCAGGCCCCACAAATACCCCAGAGATGCATTTTAAATAAAAGGACACATTCTACTCATGTAAAAACATGCTGATTCCTGGACCATCCGCGGGCCGGATTTAGAAAGTGATTGGTCCATATTCAGCCCCCGGGACTTAGTTTGCCTACCCATGCTATATTTGAAGGCATTCAGACCCCAATGCAAGAGCATGATATCATTATTCTATGCCATGACCTGGATGCGTCAGTTCCTGGTTTATATTTCATGTTTTGAATCCTCTTACTCCAGATTATTTATGGATCTGATTTGGAGAAGCTGCGCTATCCCTGATGCGAACATCACCTTTCCCCATCTAAAGACATTTTTATTATCTTTCCATTTATTATTCATTGCCTTGTTTATGAGAGGCCATCAGATATTTAGGCCTTTTGTTCTAAAGAGCAATAACCAGTATGATGACTATGAAAATAGCCAATTAAATAAATACTTCCAAGTGCACGAGGAACATGCTGAAAAGCCTTCCTCGCAAATTATGCATTTAATATATCACCGTGGGGAAGATGAGTCAGTGGTGATTTCATTTGTGACCGAGTCACCCATAATTAAGCAGCAAGCATAGGTGTTCCATGTCGCCTAAATCTTTTAGGGTTCAACAAGGTTGAAGCCTGAAGGTTGAAGGCATGGGGGGGGGGAGTTCAATAACTGCATTAGGCTAGTGGTGCATTTTGAGCACTATATCTGCATTTGACTTTTTACTACTCTTTATCTTTGTACCACAGAATTTCAGGCAGGGAGGGCAGGGAACAGTATTGCTTTTCAGATCCAGAATCCTTAAGTTCATATATCAATCATCTAACTCTCACAATAACACACACATACACACACTGCTCATTAACCAGCACAAATGGATTTTAGAGTTCAAACTAAATCAGAAAATTATTCTCCCAAATGTGGAGAATTGTTTTGATTAATGATGCTCAGCTGGAATGTGGCACAGTATATATTTCTGAATATTCTGTTATAGCCTTACAGTTTTGTACATCAAGTTCTGGCATGCTCAGGAAACTAGCAGGGGGGCGGGTTGGGTGATGTTTACCCACAAGAACAGAATTCTATGCCATAAATCTCCATCCACATTGACATCCTCCCACAATTTATCCACTACACAGCACAAGTCTACCCATGTTCACTCAGGAGTAAGTCCCACTATGTTTAATTGAGTTTACTCCAATGTAAGTGGGTATTAGGATCACAGGCTAGTGCAGGCATAGGCAAACTCGGCCCTCCAGATGTTTTGGGATTACAATTCCCATCATTCCTGAACACTGGTCCTGTTAGCTAGGGATGATGGGAGTTGTAGTCCCAAAACATCTGGAGGTCCAAGTTTGCCCATGCCTGGGCTAGTGTGTGTCTGCCATTTCCACCAGGAATTCTTGAGCAGTCCTGCTGTACCACTGCAGTCATAAGAAGCCTGAACTCTTTCTGGGAGTTAGAAAAAGACAAGAACAATCCTTATAATATTTGTATCATCTCTGTTGTTGCATCTGTGCCAACCTTAGATTATATCAGGTCTCCTGGTTAAATTTATAATAATAATATTTTAATAATAATTTATTATTTGCATCCTGTCCATCTGGCTGGGTTTCCCCAGCCACTCTGGGCGGCTCCCAACAGAATATTAAAAACACAATAAAACCAAACATTAAAAAGATCCCTAAACAGGGTTGCCTTCAGATGTATTCTAAAAGTCAGATAGTTTTTTATTTCCTTGACATCTGATGGGAGAGTGTTCCACGCTCAGGGGATTTGAAACCATCCGAATTCCTCGGGCCTATTCACTCTTTCTACAAACTAGGTATATTCAATGCAAAGTGAGATCCTGCCCACCCAGCTCATTGGGCCCACTTCTCCTTGCTTTCACCAACTCAGCCTATAGAATCCTTACTTTGAAGGACATGGGGATTATGTGGGTAGGACCTTCTATGCCTATGTATCACTTAGATATTTCATCAAATTGTTGCAGTTGCGTGGATGGACAAGTCATGATTCTACATCACATTTATCCAGTTTTCTGAATGCAAAAAAAGTACTTTCATAAAAAGGACTTCTCCTCACAAGGAGACTGACAACAGGGTTGGTCATCTGACTATTTTTTAAAGGTGGTTTCTGCCCATTTGCAGCTTACTAATTTTCTGTGATCTAGCTTTCAAACAGCTTTAGGAAATCAGAGGTGGTGGTGATTAATTTTATCTCTTGTGTGCCACCTGCCATGTTTATGGAACACTCTTCCCAGAAAGGCATACCTCATGCTAATACTTTGATGTTTTCATCACCATGGAAAGACCTTTTTATTTGACATGCTGTTCATGGTTCTGGTCAGTGCATTTTTTTGGGGGGGGGGACAGGACGGGGACGCAGGGGGACGCATACACCTAAACATTTTGTGAATCTAAGTTTGGCCTCATTGAGGAGCATTATTTTAATATGAGTAGGAAAAAGCACTGGTTCTGGTCACTAAACCTCGAAAATGATATTGCAGGGCTTGCAAAAGTGAAGAGGGCAACCCAGATGATGAAGAGTTTGGAATTTGATATCCCGCTTTATCACTACCTGAAGGAGTCTCAAAGTGGCTAACATTCTCCTTTCCCTTCCTCCCCCACAACAAACACTCTGTGAGGTGAGTGGGGCTGAGAGACTTCAGAGAAGCGTGACTAGCTCAAGGTCACCCAGCAGCTGCATGTGGAGGAGCAGAGACGCGAACCTGGTTCCCCAGATTACGAATCTACTGCTCTTAACTACTACACCACACTGGCTCAAGGGGAGCCCATCAACATCTGAAGGGCAAACGTTACCATCCCTGATGCATACAGATTTGTGAATTTTATTTTAGTAGCATTATGTGAGAGGGCAAACAACTTCTCTCTACTTCCTCCATTCCGGTGGGCACTGTCACACTAAATGTGTAACTGCCAGTTTAACCATCAGGAGGGACTCTTTAGATGACCTCAGTTACCAAATGGAGCTGTAAGGGAGGAGGTGATCTCACAATATTGTTTAGGGCTTTGTATCCTTCCATGGTTTGTCATTGACAAACCTAGACAGCATCTTAAAAAGCAGAGACATCACCTTGCCAACAAAGTTCCATAAAGTTAAAGCTATGGTTTTCCCAGTAGTGATGTATGGAAGTGAGAGCTGGACCATAAAGAAGGCTAATTGCCTAAGAATTGATGCTTTTGAATTATGGTGCTGGAGGAGACTCTTGAGAGTCTCATGGACTGCAAGAAGATCAAACCTCTCCATTCTTGAGGAAATCAGCCCTGAGTGCTCACTTGAAGGACAGATCGTGAAGCTGAGGCTCCAATACTTTGGCCACCTTATGAGAAGAGAAGACTCCCTGGGAAAAACCCTGATGTTGGGGAAAATTGAGGGCACAAGGAGAAGGGGACGACAGAGGACGAGATGGATGGACAGTGTTCTCGAAGCTACCTGCATGAATTTGACCAAACTGCGGGAGGCAGTGGAGGACAGAAGTGCCTGGCGTGCTCTGGTCCATGGGGTCATGAAGAGTCGGGCACGACTAAACAACTAAACAACAACAACAACAATCCTTTCACAGTTAAATATAATTGGTTTAATTGACACTGAAATGGGATTGTCTGTGTACTGGTGAAAAAGTTTAACATGGTAAGAGTCCATTGACGCTAAAGAATAGCTCTCTCTGAGCTCTTGCTGAGTTGATTAACTGACTGTTGTTTTCTGCTAGCTAAGATGAGTGTGTTCTAACCTTAGATCAGGTGGCAAAGGTATTGAACTGCAAAATCGCCACCTTGAAAGAATGGTGGCTTTAGTCTTTATCTGAAAGCCACAGAGAACCAAAGAGGCTGATAATGGCTCTCCAAGAAGCAGCATGGCCTTAGGCAGGCTAAGGCAGGCTGAAATGAGAGAGAGAAACAGTTTGGGTTTTTGGAATTATCTTTTATTTCAAAGATGCTGAGCCTGTGCTGGACAGCACAGGACATCTTATGGATACTTTTGAGGTATCACTTACTGTCTTTTGTTCTGTTTTTGAAAACTTCTGCAAGTAAACTTTGAATAATATTTTTATGGGTCTGGACAATGTTTTCTTCCCAAAGGAGTCTGTTCCTACAGTTCCAGTCACTTTAAATTTAATCTCTGCAATATGGACTTGACCCAATAACAAGTTGGCAGCCAAATTCCCTATCTACTTTTTGGATTAAATACTGTTGATTCCCCTTTTTAGTCTGTTGTTGCATTTAGTTTGGCACTGCAATTATGATGTCAATATTTTTCCAGTTATTTTAATCTGCAAACTGCCCTGCAAAAAAATACAGAATAGCATCTAGTCAGCCAGACAAGCAGTAGTCACTATCTCCAGAAGTTCACAGTTTGCTGAATGTTAGTATTTGTCCTGAATCCATTCTCATTTGAGACAGGGCTTACCTTTCCTCCCCTCTTTCCAGGCATGCTGCACAATTTAAAGCTCTGTGTCTAAGCAGCTCCCCCCTAGCCCCACCCCACCCCCGGAGCTATCCCCACAAAAACCTGCTCTTTAAAGCTCAATCAGAGCAAATGTCAATCCATGGAAAATGCCAACTGATGTTTGCTATAATCCAGCTTTAAAGAGCGGGTTTCTTTGGGGTGGGGGACGGAGAGAGCAGGGCAAAAGTAAGTGTGGATAAGCCCACAGATGTGCACACCCCCATCATAGCAGAATTCACCCTCTCAGCCCTCATAAAAGGCATTGAGATGGATATGCAGTATACAGCACTAAACTTTGACCCTATTTTTGGTGATGCAAATGCCCATGCACTACTGAACCAAAGGAGATTGAAACTGAACCTTTTATTTCATTTTAGGCTGTACTTTTCAGCATAGTCACAGAGGTGAAATAAGTCATTGCCTTTTTCCTATTGAGTCACTCAGCTTTCAAAATAAATGTATTTAGGCCTTTTGTATCTCTGGGTGTTTCTGCCTCATATCTCTGTAGCATAAAAAGGCAGCACTGGCAAATGATTGCTGGCTTCAAAATGAAAAGTGAAAATCGTTCCGATCAGATGACTGTAAATGAATCTAAGCAAAATGACTTTGGGGACCATCCATTCAGATCAGGATGATTGGCAGCTTTCCACTCTAAAGCCACCCGTCCTTCTCAACAAAGCAGAACATTTGCCTAACAAATATAAAAAGAGCACCTTCCTGAAAAAGAAGGGAAGATGGCTTATCTGAATATGAAAGCCTGGAAAGAGAACAAAGCCTATCTCAGCTACACAAATGGGAATATTGGTAATTTGACAATATATATATATATATATATATATATATATATATATATATATTCAACAACTAAGACTAGCTAGTCACAAAACATATTATTTTAGAAATCTGTGGCTTCCCTTTTGCCAGGAATGAAAATTTCATTACTAAATCATTAATGTTTCATCTAAGCTTTTTCAGTTTTGCCTTTAAATTATCTGTCTCTCTTTGTAATAAGTACTTTGTACATTCTGACAAAGACTTCTTCCCTAACGAGCAATGATCAACTAAGAGCTATAATTACCAGGCATGCAATGAAGCACACATAATTGCAGTCTAATACAAAACAGTGAGTGAAAACAGACATTCATTTACAGCATGGTCACGGACCAAGGTGTGCCTACAGGCATATCGGAAGCTGGGCATCTATCCTGCCAAAGGGAGATGGAAATCTAGTACACTTTCAGACCTGGCAGGACAATGAAGACAAGCAGTATACCAGTTGGTAACGTGCACACCATTGTAAGTCACTGCTGGGCACAAACCCATCTGTACTTACACAAAATTCAGCTGCTATGGAGTAAACATGATGCATGGTTCTCGACATTTCAAACTGAATGGCAGTGACTTCCACACAAGCCCCAGACTTCATGCCAAAGGCTGTAGCAATTGTATTTCCAAGCTTTGACCTCAACTTCACTCTTAGAACCCTTCCACATAAACTATGAACTATCCACAGGTATTTCAGAAAACTGGATGGAGCAGTAGGAATGGTTTTCCTGGACAGGGTCATTTATTTTCCTCCCTACCACAAATAAAAACAGCATTATTTCCATTATTTATGCATTGGATAAACATATTTGCAATCAACATATTTTGCATTAAAAGCATCTGTTTGCTCTCAGTGATACTGCAAGATATAGAATGACAAAAAAAGTTTTTAAAAGTTGCAAACAAAAGATCTGTCCAATTTTTAAAGATAATAAGATTTCCAAAGGAAATGTTAACATAATTAGAATTCAACAGCATTGTTGTCCTTTAGAGAAAACTCTTGAGCATGCCATGAAGAATAAAAAATATGATTAAAGGAATAAAAGAGCTTATGGGCCTCAAATCAGTTTTTAGAGCTTACAACCTCACTACAGACATTACAATTTATCAGAAAAATAAACCAGATAAAACTAGTCTAAGTGTGCAATTCTGTGGGGAGATCAGCCAGGATGAGCAGCTTTCGATGCAGCTCAGATGAGATGAAGTCCTCAACCCCAGCTCAGTCAAAGATGCCATTTTTTGCTCATCCCAACAATGCCAGGGTTCAGTCAGCAGAACCAAAGCTGGCTGAGCAGAGGCCATTGCAAGTCCCTCAAAAGGGACTTTCAGGGTCATGGCAGGAGCAGAACCAGAATGGGGGAATTTAGGCTGGATCCTAAAGTGTGTTCAGCTCAGTCACATGACCTGGCAACCTGGCACAGAACACCATTTTAAAGGCTTGTTTTCCCTCTGCCAGGCTTAGGTAGAACAGCAGCACCAGCTCCAATACTGAACAGGGTTTAGATCTGGTGTAACTTTGCACCGGCTTAACTTACCCTTATGCCAGCTTCATTTCTCAGTCTTCTTGAGAGAAAGATGCGTTTCTTGTAAGTGGTGCGCATATCTGCTATGGCAACATTCAAGCCCATGGGGAAAATAAAAATTAGGGCACAGAAAATAGTAGAGTTTAAAAAACTTTCCTTAGCTTTCTTTCCAGTCTTCTGACTATTTCAGCTTCTTAAGTATCAGTCCTTTAACAGGGAGGAAAAAAGTCAAATGGTTCCTCTAACTTTGCCCCTAGAGATCTTTATAGGTCAGAAAACTGGAAGAGAATGTACCAGACATTTTTCAGAGTTAGAAGCCTCTCACGTTGCACAAAATATATTCTGGGGAGCTTGATGCAAAATAATTAAAGCTTATAAGGGAATTTAGGGAGTTTTATTCTCACTATTAAAGAACCTTTTATTGAGGGTGAAAGAGGAGAGCACAAAATATGGTCTGAAGCTCAACATCAAAAAAACGAAGATCATGGCCACTGGTCCCATCACCTCCTGGCAAATAGAAGGGGAAGAAATGGAGGCAGTGAGAGATTTTACTTTCTTGGGCTCCATAATCACTGCGGATGGTGACAGCAGCCACGAAATTAAAAGACGCCTGCTTCTTGGGAGAAAAGCAATGACAAACCTAGACAGCATCTTAAAAAGTAGAGACATCACCTTGCCAACAAAGGTCCGTATAGTAAAAGCTATGGTTTTCCCAGTAGTGATGTATGGAAGTGAGAGCTGGACCATAAAGAAGGCTGATCGCCGAAGAATTGATGCTTTTGAATTATGGTGCTGGAGGAGACTCTTGAGAGTCCCATGGGCTGCAAGAAGAACAAACCTCTCCATTCTTAAGGAAATCAGCCCTGAGTGCTCACTGGAAGGACAGATCGTGAAGCTGAGGCTCCAGTACTTTGGCCACCTCATGAGAAGAGAAGACGAGATGGTTGGATAGTGTTCTCGAAGCTACCAGCATGAGTTTGACCAAACTGCGGGAGGAAGTGGAAGACAGAAGTGCCTGGCGTGGTCTGGTCCATGGGGTCACAAAGAGTCGGACACGACTAAACGACTAAACAACAACAATTCTCACTATGCACATCTATTTCGAAATAAGTCCCATTGAATTCAATGCAACTGACTCCCAAGTAAGAAGCTATAGAACTGCAGTCTAGCAACCAGTTTTAATTATTGTTGCCCATACATTTCACTTTTATTGACACAACAAATTATTTGACTCAGGAGACATGGGTTCAAATCCCAACTCAGTGTTGGAGCTGGGCTTACCTTCTGGGTATGTACTGCTTAGTAATGTTGTGCTTAGATATAGCAACGCAGTAAATAAGTAGGTATTTCATTATCCTTTCACAAACGCTAATGCTTGAAATTTTGTTTAAAATGTGGGGCTAACATACAGCCTAACATTAGTTCAGATGCGGAGTCCGTACAGCATAACATACTGGATTGTGAGTTTGATTTCAGTTTTGTTCCGTGCTAGTTTTTGAGACTGCTGTACGGAAGGTAGTTCCCTGTTTCGTTAGTGACATCTTAAATTCATGTGAGGGAAGAGGTGTAGATGAACACTCTCAGAAGGTGGCTAATCTCCCTGCGCTGTGCTCCTGTCATTCTGAAAAATTCTGTGAGTTCTCTTGCCAACCCATTTTACTATACTTTAAACACAGCTCAACCAATATAGCAGGGAGTCTCATTACTCATGTGGCATCAGCTGATTTTGTAGCAAATCAGCCCTTATCACAGCAGGAAGAAGTTTTCATTTTACAGTACTTCACTTTAATAGATGATAATTACAAGTTTCATGGAACACCACAAGTGGATATGTAAATATGCAGTGTTTGATTAAGAGCAAAGTTATGAACAGAACACTGAGTAGGCCTTCTAAATTGCATTGCCAGCTGTCTGAAAACATTTTTAATTAAAAAAATATATAAAATATTTTATGTGTTTGCCTACAAAACAGAACTGCAAGACTTTTCTAGAATATTTGATGAACACCTGAATGATCTAAACAATCAGTTCACTCCCCCATTTGTACATTTCCTAAAGCCAGGCTCCATCCATAGTAAGCATTTTAAGCCCCATTGATTTCAATGGGACAGATTTAGCCTGGAATTCAGTACAGCAACTCCAATACCTGGGAGTAAGCACTATTGAAAATAATGAGACTTCTGTACAGGCATGTATAGGATTGCACTGTTAATCACCTATTTTAACTTCCCAACTAAAATCAATAGGACTTTACGGCCGCAGTCCAAACTTAACTTACCTGAGGTTTCCATACCAATCAAGGCTATTGACCATATGCCATTCAATTAATCACATGCCATCCTATTCAATGCCATCCTATCCTAATCACATGTTTGCTACTCGAGTTTGTTGATGTACACAACTTATCAAAATAAGAACACACTAAGTGAAAAGATAAACACTAATGAACCTATGTGTGTGTTTTTGTATGTGTGTGTTTTAACCAGAGACATTTCAAGCTGGACTTGGGTTCTTTATTCTTTCTCTGTGAATTTCACTTCTCAAGAAAGGGGGGAGTATTCACCCTGAATTGTTCTCTCCTGCAAGACGCAGAATGTTGTTTCTGGAAGTGTTGCTGCCACTAGCTAGGGAAAACTGCTGTTCATGTGTGTGCACATGAGTACATGTGTCTGGGGCATAACCATGGGCTTCATTGGTTTCTGTGACCTCCTTGGCTACCTTTTGTACCTGGCCAGTCTGTTCCACTATCAGATTTCCAGTCACTTCAGGGCTAAGGAGGAATTTATTGCTTGCTCAAAAGTTAGCTGAGTCAAGTCATTGTTTTTGCCTATTCTGTTCTGTTTTCAGGATGTAGAACTTGTACTGAAGCTAGGCTGCGTGGGTGGGTGGGGGAGGTTTAAAGGGCCCAGTGCGGCAAAGCAAGGGGGAGAAGGGTAAGTTTCATCCCTTCTTTGCTACGTGCCCATTTTAATAGGAACAATACCACATCACCCACATCTGCTTTATTGGTAAATGGGTCAAATACTGTGCACACATGTATATATAGATTGGTCCTTTCCCAAGCTTTTTAGGAGCTGGTTCCAGCAGTTGCCCATGAAAAGAGCCACAGGGTACCGGAGTACTATATATCAACTGAAATGACTTTGACATGAGAACTGAATGGATTTTTTAATTCAAATGAATAGGTCAATTCACTGCACAATGTCCAAAGAGAAGCATACCTAACTGCAATTGATTTGTTATTATGGGAATATAATTGCATAGGCATATTAATTTCCAGTTTCTGATAAATCCATAGATGGACTAATAAGGAAGCATCCTAGTGAATCTCATTATTTCACATTTTAAACACCATGCTGATAAATAATAAGGTACAGTTCCCTTCTGTCTTTTTAATTGCAGGTGATGCCTATCTTATCCTTATCTTTGCTTGCTGAATTAAAAGAGAGGGAAAGAGAATTGATAGCCCGATTCTGAGATGTATGGGGGAAACGAAACACCTTGTTAAGCTATTGATCACTCACTGACTGGGAAATTGGTTTTTGTCGACACCTGGTATAGATAGCAGGTATGATTTAACTTTTGGGTTATGTTGAGGGATAAAATTTAAACAAATAAATGCCTTGTTGAAATTGTTAGGATTTAAGCTAGTTAGGGCTATATTCTCCAATTAATTTCAGTGGAATCTGAGAATGAATGACTTGGAACTGATGTGTTGAATAATTCAGCTTTATTCGTAGCCCTCTTGGGGTATCCAACCTCATAAGATGACAATAGTGCCAAGTGGGGAGAAGGTTCTTCCCACCATCTTCGTGTATTATGTTTTCATACTGTTATAAGCTGCAGTGAGATTTTTTTTATGATACAGAGGTATATATTTTTTAATAAATAAAATAAATAAATCACATCCCTGCCACCTGGGCACACATGGTGGTTGAGAAAGGTCTCAAGTCACAAGTCCGATCTACGCATGTAGATTTGGCTACTCCGATAATCCACAAGACCAGATCACATGTAATGCTATGCCAAACCATGACTTAGCAGGAATGAACTAATGTGTGAGTTCCCAGAATGAAGCTTGCAGCTACAGCTCTCTTCTCCCAGTCCTGCTGCTGTTTGTTCTTTGTATACCATTTGTGGTTTATCTGGAATGAGACAAACCGTGAGCCTAGGTTTGAATGCTAAGGCAAACCATGGCTTAACCCTTGGGCAGAGTGGTAACAGCAGCACTAAGGGAGGAATATTGCAGCCAGGGCTTTTTTCAGTTGAAACTCACTGGAACTCAGTTCTGGCACCTCTCAGGTGGACGCCATTGCCATTATAAGAGAACAAGGGAGGCATTCATGGTGAGTTCCGGGACCTCTTTTGCAACCAGGTTCAATTCAGTTCATGCTAAGCCATTGTTTGGCTTAGGATTACATCTGAACTCGGTCAATTTGAGGCAGATGCTTCTGGAAGCAGGTTTGGGGTGCTAGTTACATAATTTATGTAAGTTTATGCAATTCATATAATGTAACATGTTAGTTAAGCAATTTGTTATTGTTGGATAGGGTTTTCTCCATCACATTTCACTCAGGTTAGTTAATTATATCTGGGATGCTGCAATCTGATTGTCACATGTTGTGTTCTCAGAAGCAACTCCCCTGCTATATTACATGGTGGGGTTAGTGGAGGGAATAGGTTCATGCTTTAACAATAAGAAGCCCTTAGGCTAAACCAGGCCTTCACAAATCCTGGAGGTATAGAGTAGGCAAGGCTTTTGGTAAGAATCATGCTGGCTCTTCAGGGCTGACATTTCATTCAACATTTTATCTGTATAGATATGCAGTGTGCCTCACGGATGCATTCTCCCTATGTTCAGGTGGGTAAACACTTGCCCCCACAGGCTGGTTGCCTGAGTTGCTTATCAAGCCTTTTATTTGGTTCTGCTTATAATTGCTTGCCTGCGTAAAACTGGAATCGTCTGCACTTAGCTCAATGAAGTCACAGGGACAGGGGTGTAGTTCAGTCATAGACCATGTGCTTTGCGTGAAAAAAGTCCCAGATAGATTCAAAGAAAAGATTCTGAACCCCCAGACAGCCACTGGCCCATTAGTGTAGGCAATAGTGCACTAGACAGACCCATGTTTCATCTACGTGAAAGGCATCTTTCTATATCCTTAACTCGAGGGATCTTATTTCTAATTAGATCTGCATAGGATTAAACTCTAAGATGAATTTTCATGATGGTAAATGAGTGAGAATCTAAGGCAACTAAGTTTTTTGACCTTGGTGTTCCCATAGCCATTTAGCACAATTTTATAAAGTATTTATTTCCACTGGGAGCAGTGGAACACTTTAGACTCATACGGTGGCATTTAATTGAAGCTCATCCCCTATATCTCACAAGTCTTTTTTTTTTCCAATAGACTACTTGGCTATTCCTGAATGAGGTCTTAAACTGCAGTCACTGGAGAGAGCTTTCTATTCAATTGCAAAAGATTTGGGGATATGTAGATGCTGAGTAAAAACTCTGTTAATCATTAGAAATACACTTAAGAGTCCCTCAGTATTAATATGCTATGGAAGAAATCTATCCCTATTGGAGCCATGCAGGAATGAAGGGAAGAAAAATATCTCCAAGGTGAATTGGAAATTTCACAAGCTCAAATAAAGCGTCTCTCCAGGTGGCCCAGTCTATTAGACAAATTGGGTTGTGGGGCCATGTTCCAGCCCATCCCTTATGCTTTTCTAGCCCAGCTGTTTTGCCTGAGAGAACTCTGTCTTTGATTATTGCTCCCAGGAGTTGGCAAAGTACTGAGCAGAATCTGGAATTTGTCCCTTCCCTACATAGTTTTGTCTTCTGGGAACAAGTACACAGTAATCCCACAAGCCCCAACTGTCTTCTTTGAGGTCACTGAGTCCTTTTTCTTCTTCACTGAATTAAAGCAGTAATGTTAAGGCTGCTGCAGCTGCTGTGACTTTAAAATATCAGACCTGATATTGCAGCCCCAAGGACAGGGGTGCTGCTAGAACTCCACCTCTTCCTGCCAATCTTCATTTCTGATCAAGCTCCGGGGTCTTTTTTTTAGAGCAAGAACTGAATGGAAGAGCTATCGCTGCCACTCGGGCTTTCCCACTCTTCTAGCATGGCCTATTGAGGACCCCTCCAGAGTATTTGTTTGTTTTGCAGGTGTGCAATAATACTGCATTGCCAGTGTATCTATATTGGGCCACCTATCCATCATTCCACTTTATTTGTTGTTCTGCAACGCTTTCCTAATGTTACAACATTATTGCCATTTGGAGGGAAATGACTGGAAATGCAGCAGTATGGCTGCCTCAAACCTTTAGCAGACACAAAAAGTATTGAAAGTGAGACTGTGTGTTGTAGGATATATCCAGCCTCATATAAACAACATGTTTAACTCTAATTAATGCATGAAGGGGTTACAACCATAGAGTATGCTGTCCTGCCAGACTTAGTGAGGTCACACCCCCTCACCTTGGGAAAAGGGGCTACCAACCTTTTGTTCTCCCACTTTCCATCATTTTTCGTCCACCATGTGAAACTTTACAGTAAGGATGCTGAAGCTTGATGCTCCAAGCTTTGGCCATGCAGCCTTATCAAGCCATATTTGTGTTTCAATACAAATAATTTAGAATCACTTACTATTTTTGAAACTAAGTTGTACTGTCTATGTTTCCTTGCTGCTGTATGGAAAAGTACATGAATCTGACCTTTGAAGAATTTATAAGTAAACCATTTTTAACTTACCAAATGTGTAAGTCTTTCTATGCTAAAGGGAAGTGGAAAAATTTGGAAATAATTTAGAAGGGGGTACTTTAAAGGTCTAATAACTAGACCATACTTTACTTTGCTGCATGTTTTGTGATTTTAAATCTCTGCTGAGGCTCTCTTGACAAAGGGTCTTTGCCCCAAACCTGGATCTAAGCATCCAGCAAATTATCCTTTTATTCTTCAACCAAATATACCAAAAACCCCCAGGTATAATTGCCCCAGTACCAGCATGAACACAAAAAATCATGAACTAAAAGGATGTGTGGAAGGGCCACAGTTTATTTACTTCTGTGGTTCTCAGCCTTGACAGTCTTGTGGTGCAGCAATTAGAGTATCAGAGTAGGAATGGGGAGACCACTGTTTGAATACCCACCCTGCCATGAAGGCCAAAGGGTAAGCTTGGACCAGTTGCTATCTCTCAGCATAACCCAGCACAGAAGATTACCTAGCATGAAGATAAAATGGGAAGAGAGCACAGATAACATTGTTATGTCATCTTGAGCTCCTCGAAGGGTGGTGTGATATAAATGTAATCAATAAAGTGGGGTTTGGAGAATGGCTTTACATTTATAGTTATATATTATATTCATAGATAGATAGATAGATATTATACCACCCTTCAGCATAAGTTTCCACGGTGGTTAACATAAAAGGGAAGGGGGAACCACAATTAATGTATAAGAGCACAAAAAGAAATTACAAAGTTACGTTTTTGAAGAGTTTGAAAGAGCTGCCCAATGGTTTCATGAGAATGAGCTCTAATTAATTCAAACCTGAGATGGAATATGCGCCTTAAAATACCAGAAAAATAGGTGTGCTATTTGTACCTACCAAACCTGAAACATTTTTAGCAACATCAAAAGAAGAAAGTGGGCACATGTTTGCAATATGCATGGGAAAAAACCAGCAAGTCTTTACAGGAGAATTAATGTGTAGATGAAAGCATAGATGGGAAGCAGATAACAGGACTGAAGAGATAGAAGGCCTAAAAGATGTATTGTTAACAAGCATGTGTAACTGGAATACCTCATAGCCACAATGGAAAGTGAGCAAAGAAAGACCAAGCAAGTTTATGGTCAAATTCAGACCATAATCCTAAAACTGAGATGGCAAGGGTCACCCACTGTTGAGGGGTCATTGTTTTCACACAAAATTGAGGAGCACCTTTTATAGGCTTTGAAGGAGGAGTGTGTGCATTTTTGGGATCAGAGCACTTTTGTTGAATTTTTCAGGGAGAGCACTTTTCTTGGCTTTCATTAGGCAACAGAGTTTAAGTTCTTCCTTTCTTTAACAAAAATGTTGCTGCATCTTCTACTGATGGTAGACAGCTCTCCAGAAGGAAATGAAGAGGGGGCAGAATGTGCATAGCTGCCCCCACTCCCACCGAACCTGCTTGAATGATTTCTGTTTTCTGCCTCAGATGGAAAAAATATATATTTTAAAACTAGGGGATTTTTTATTTTTACATTTCTGTTGTTCCTCTATGACAGAGACAGTACATGTTGCTCTGTTATAAATTGCTGCTGTGCAAAAATTATACTTAAAAAAATATGAAACCAACAATACATTCTGTTGAGATTATGGGATGAAAAGGTCAGTAGGCCCTTAGTGTAAACTATAAACCCAAATCCCCAATTACTTCAGTTTTAGCTAAATCATACCTGTCCTCCCCGCTGCAAGGTTGACAACCTTGGGAAAATAGTAATAAATGGGCGCTGAAATGATAAGGGGGGTGGGCAGACCCCTCTGTCACTCAAGCACTGAGAGTTCTACAGAGTATAGTAATTTCCAGTTGTGTCCAGGTGTTATGCCAGGCTGCTACTCAGCTGTATATGGAAATGTGTGTGCATGTATGTTAATAATATCACACATACACATATAAATGTGTGCAGTCAGCAACCAGCCTTGCAGATACCTCGACAATTCTTCATTTTTCAGCCTTCATTGAGAAAATGTATTCACCCATGCTTAAACTTGGGCAATGAGAATCAACTGAACCGTGCATTAACACTGGTATGCATCTGAGAACAACCCAGAAAAATCCCTGGGGCAGAACATCTGGAAGAAAACATCAAGTATGATGCTTAAGTTCATTTCTTGCAAAATGAGTGAAAATTAAAGCATGCCGCTTTAAACTACCGTAAACAAGTGACGACTGCATGAAAAAGCTCAGTCCTTATGAAAAATGTGTTGAGCAATGAATTATTACTCTCATGTTATTACATTCATTTATGTCATGATAGTCACTGTCGCATAAGTGTATCATGGCCACTATCCAGGACGGGATTAAGGACTTGTATGCCACTGGTTCCAAAACATCTGTGATTTGATGTCAAGGGTGCTTCTCAGCCAAAGAAATGCACACGGCAGGTGGTTAAGTATCTGGATATCTACACACTCCTATTTAATGACTAGGTATTCCCAGGTCCACACTATATGAAGCAGGTGCAGCAACAGGGGACCATTCCCCTTCCTGATGGGCGGCATGCACACAGTTGGAGACTGAGCCTACATGGAAACTTCCCTTTTCAATTCCCTCCTTGTTGTGGAAGGCTGTGCTGCAAGAGAGGGTGGGGAAGCCCCTGGCCCATCACTTGCCTGACCTGCCTCTTCCTCGTCTTCTGCTGACCCATCCCGTGCTCCACCCTCCAGCTCTGAAGCTTCCCCTGCTTCTGATTCTTTAGCTGAGATTCTTGCATTGCAGGGGGTGGACTAGATGGCCCTTGGGCTCCCTTCCAACTCTGCAATTCTATGATTCTTGTCTCCTGATTGGTGCAGGTCCCCACAAATCACTGCCCCCCCCCATCCCCGGCACACACTCATCAGCATCCTGTCCGTCCCTGACATTTGATACAGTAAAATGAGTGCAACATTATTTAAACACCACTGAACACTTCTATTATACATAACAAATGTTGACAAGGTAGCAATTTAATTTTGTGTTCTGTCTTAATAACAAAGAAGATAATTACTCTTGGGATCATTGTGCAGCCCAGAAACAGAAAGGCCTGGGCAGGGTCTGGATTTTAAATGATGCAGATGACAACAACAATGAAAAGCAAGATTGTCTCTAGACTATCTCTCCAAACATATATTTGATGCACATTTATTGTGCCCTCTGTGTAGCGTCATCTCGCTTCTAAGCAAAGTGAAGTGGACGATGAGACAATTCCAGCAAAGGAACAATAGGAAGATGTCAACACTCCCCCAAGCTCTTCATAATGCATTTCTAAAAGATGCTTGTAAAGCCTTTGAAGTTTGGCTTATAGAAAAGTTTAAGCTCCCATACTTGAAACTGCTACTTATTCATGCAAAATTCATTATAGCATAATGTTGAATACTTTGATCTTTTGTAGCTGTCTTAAGATTGAGAAGTGCTTTAATGAAAGAGATTAATTTACCGAAAGTGGAATGGAAAAGTTAGGATGCTTTCAAAAAGCAAGGAGGAGGAATCATATTTTATTTGTCTTTCATTGATGAATAGATGTGAATCTTTAAAAGTCTGAAAAGGAAAGAAAGAAAGTGCATGGGACAAAAGGAGAAGGTGAATCTCATGTTTCACAGTCCCATAATATAGCACCAAGTGTTTCATAACATGAAGGTCATACTGTAATTAGCAAAGCCTTACTTAATATCACTTGTAATTTCTGCAGCCAGCTATTATGATCAGTAGCTCTTATTAGTTATCCCTTTACCAGATGCATCACATATTCCTGTAGAATATTTCAGTCAAGTGGAGAAGCCTATACTTATACCCGGAGATTGCTGGAGATATGAATGAAGTCCCCTGTGTTGCTAACACCGAATGTTTATGTGACAATCATGTTTAAGAACTGCCATGATCCCCGAATTAAGACCTCCGTATGAAAAAACTGTTAAAATAAAAGAGAGCTTGTTTGGCTGAGCACTAAAGATTCTCCCCTGAAATGGCTGTAGCTCAGTGATAGAGAACATGCTTTTCATGCAGAAGGTCTCAGGCTTGATCCCTAGCCATTCCGGGTAGGGCTGGGAGAGTCCCCCTATCTAAAATCTTGGAGACTCATGGCCAGTCAGTTTGGACCAAGGCAACATGGTGCCCTTGAAATGCTGTTTAACTACAGCACCTATCTGCCTCAACTAGTATGGCCAATAGTCAGGGATGATGTGGCTTAAGGAGCTGGGGCAACCCTGCCAGATGGGTGAGTATAAATAATAAAAGTATTATTATTATTACATCATCTAGAGGGCACCCAATTGGCTACCCCTGGTGTATATGAGCCAATGGTCTGGTTTGATATAAGGCAACTGCCTATGTTCATGTCCACTTCACTTCTTTCTCTTTTACTTCTTTAGCAAATTGAACCAAGAAAGGTAATCAGGTGACGCCTCAGTAGGAGTTCATGCAGCAGTAATTACAGCCTTTGAGCTGCCACTGGTTTAACTGCCGCCACGTTTTAAATGTGTAAGATTGGCCTTGCTAGCCAACAGAGGAGCTTTGGCTCACAAGGACTGGGGCACCTGGTGTTAGAAGAGTACACAGGAAGCCAGAAGTGTTAATAGGTCCAACATTTTTCTTCAGAGGGATTTTCTAAACAAAATTAGAGCTCCAGTTCCTCTACATATAAGCCATTCACATTCCTATATAGTTTTAATTTGGGCACTGCAGACTACTGGGCGCAATGCCTTCCTGTCCTGAGGAAAGCTCACATTCTGCCAAAAACCTGCTTCTTGGAATGAGCATAACTTATTTTATTTTTTTGTCTTTCTAATTCTTTCTTGGATCACTCATGGAAATACGGTTTGCAGTTCAAACTGATGCCAAGTCTCTGAAATTGAATAACAGCATTAGAAGTCAGCACAATGCAATGCACTTTGATAAATCTGGCCTCACACTGAGAAGTCATTACAGTAAAAGCCAAATTAATTAAAGCCACAAGCAATCTGGCTCGAACATTGGTTAAGACATTTCCTGATTTTATTAGAGGAAATTTAAAAGGCAAGGAAACGTCTAGTCTGCAAGAGAGAGAAAGGAAAAGAAGCATATTTTTTCTGAAGAGCCGACACTATTCTTGTATACCTGAAAGCATAATTGAAGTGGCCTTTACACAGGTATTTTCTGTGTATGTACAGAGAGTTCCCTCAAGTACTGCATCAATCTAAATGCAACAATCAATCAAAGTCTGTTACTGCCCTAGAATGAAACCACACAACTCTTTCTGGAATGAAATAGATTATTTCAACTTTACATCTCTTGTTCTCATGATTACTAATGAACAGCAATCAGAACAAAAACGGGACTGCCACCAGGCTTGAACAGGCAAGCATCATACAACTAAAGACTCTCAAACCCCCGTCTTTTTCAACCACCATTGTTGTCTGTAGCAGATGTCACTTTCACAACCTTGTGAGGAGACAGGTTTTGGCCACAGTGGCTCTGTTACAACCAGTCATCTTCCCTCCTTAAACAAGCCTACCAGCAGTGGCACCAGGTGCCCTTTGGGATGGGTAGGGTGGAAGGCAGAGAGGCCAACAGGAAATGGAGACAGAGCAAATGACAGGCAGAGACAATCAATTCTAGTTTTGCCTCCATCCTCCTCCCTGCTGAGTTCTACAATGGCTACACTGAAGCTAAGGGAGAGGAAGCTGACAGCCACTGCCACCTCCAGTAAAAAGACAGATGGTGGAAGGTTGGCTGAAAGGCAGAACAAGGCTGGTGAGGCAGCGCCCCATTTGTCCTAATAAACCAGCTTCAACTGCCTACCAGGCATGGCTCTGGCACTACAAGAAGGGGAGAGGGCCAACAACCATTTTCCATCTCCTCCCAAGGCCCTGACGAGGCAAGGTGAGGTGCTCACCACAAATGGTGGAAGCCCAAGAGACAGCACCCACCTCACCTCTGCCAGCAGCAGAGAAGCGGTTCCAGCAGCGACACCAGTTTCCAGTGAGATCTCACCAAAATCTCACAAGACCTCATGATGCACAACTAGATCTCACAAGATGCTGGTGAAACTGCCGTGAAGCGCAGGTCACAGAGGTGTGGTGACGGCAGCAGGGCGGCGACAGCAAAGGAGGAATGGAGAGCCAGCACAGTCCCGTTTCACCTCAAGTGGCAAAACAGGCTGCATGGCCCTTTCTTCCACTATGCCAACTCAATACCCTTATTGGAGAGGAGGGGATTTAAATTGCTACTGATAACCAAATCCAATTACCTTTTGCACCATGAAAAAAAATCTATAATGGCAATAAGTCAGTTTACATATGTTTAAATTTGTAGATTAATGCATTATGCTAACCATTTTGCTTCCATTTTTAAAAAAATGTTTGGGGTTGTCAATGAGAAAGTTTCTAATAATCATTGTATTGAAACCCTCTCAATAAGTTAATGAAAACTAACTTTTAAAAGCAGTAATCTCTCTAACAAGAGTTTCTAAATTGGCAATAAATAGATAATAAACAAAAAAATCTTATCATTATTCCAATATTTTGAACAAGGGACGATTGGTTTGCTCCCTAGTAAGTAAAAAATTGGGAATTTCCTATCTGTACCAAGCTCTGCCTGCCAGACTTGCATGGGAAATGGACAATAATCTGTCTTTGTGTTAGAAGATATTTATAGGCCACACACCCACAGCTAATTAGAGTGAACTCTCAGTGTATAGAGAGCTTGTATGTAATCTAAAAAATTCCCTGGTTTGTCAGATTAGTGTAATATAACTGGAATTTATCCTGTTACTTCTAAATGAATGTTTTATTTCAAAACTTTGCACAAAAATATTCTACTGAACTCTAAAAATGCCAGAAAGACCTAGTCTCTCTGCTACCAAAACCCAGAAAATGAACTTCTGTAAAATCCTGAACTCCCTTTATACACCATAGAAGTTTACAGTAAATACAGATTATTAAACTTACAAATTGTTCAATATTTTCTTGTGGTTTATTTAATGAGTGCCATATATTGGTGTCCTATAACATCCTCACTTGCTGTTCTACTCCCACTGGAATAACTTTACTGCTCCTGTGTCGAAATACTACCGATATTTTCCTTCTGGTTTTACTGATGTGTCATATCCTGCTCACAATGCTTTCACAACATACCCTAGAACTTTACAGTATAGTTACAGCAGCGCAAAGAGTGGCTGTAAAATATATAAACTCTAGTCAAGAGGGAAGCAATTCTTCTTTTAAATGATTTCCAAAGATCACCTTGACTAGTTTACAAACTTCATCTTGAGGTGTAAAGAAAAAGCCCACATTATATTTTAGGTGATAAAACATGTAAGACTTAGATAACTAATAAAACCAGTTATATAAATTTTAATTTATTTCTTCTTTTCTTTCTGGTATTGCAGACTCACAGAGTTGTAAGGATGAAAAATACAATTTGCCCTATATCTAACAGGAGCAAAAATATCCAACCCAAACCTGATGTCCTCCTGATGTTTTGGACATTACCTCCCATAATCCCTGACCAGTGGCCATGTTGGCTGCAGCTGGAAGGCATCAGGTGGAAGGTTGGGAAGGCTGATCCTCCAAAAGCCCACAAAGATCAAGTCATTAATCCAGATCATAGTGAGCCACAAGCACATATGAGATGCCAGCTGAGTCATCATGTCCCCATGTTTATTGAGACATTATACCTTGAAGGATCAACTATACTTATGGAACAGAGAGCTGAAACCATGTCTGCTGGCACTATCCCCAACATCTATTCATCATGTACAATGTCAGAAAAGAGAGCCTAGACACACAAAGCTATATAATGATAGGTTCTCTTTCCTGATGTCTGGCTTTACACATGATATGACATTGGGAAGTAGAGCTGCAGAACATGAAGACTTTGAGGGCAAGATGGCAGGAGTGGTCCTGCTGACACATGATACACATGCAAAGACATACCACATGAACAGCCTTTGATTCAAACACATAGTACAAGGGAAGGCATATTAAATTTTAAGCATGCATAGATTCTGGAGCTGTTGACTGCTAAACTAAAGGGGTCAGAGGAAATATACATACTGAAGAAGAACAAAAAGAGCTTTGTACAGCATAATGTTTTCATGGGCTCCAGATGAATTTGTCAGATATATCTGGCTAATGTTTGTACATCCCTATTCCCATGCTGGCTTAATTTGTTCTCCTGCCAGTGGCAGCACCAGCCAAAACAGAAGCCATCTCTGCTCACCCACTTTTTGCTCAGTACTGAAGCTGTTGCTGCTGTTTTCAGCATCTCTAGAGTCCTTTATAAAATGCTCCTCCGCAACTCTTCGTGCCCCATTTATCCTGCATCTCCTCATGTAGTGTTTAAAATGGCATTGGTTGAACTTGTACCTCACTCACTTCCTCCTCTTTTCATACATAGAGATTTGCAACCAATAATTGCAGAAGCAACAAGGGCTGTTGGAAATAGTGCCCCAAACTAGCAAGACAGACATTGATTCTTTTAGAAAAGTGGGATAACACCAAATCTGGAGGGTGAATATAAAGGGAACAAACAAAAGAAAATTCATGCTAATTTTCTTATCCCAACGTTGCCCCCAATACACAGGTAACAAAAGAGTGTTTTGCAATCCAAACCCCTGCAGGCCTACTCAGATGTAAGCCTCATAGCAATGGGGCTTCCTCTCAAGTAAGTGTGTACAGAATTGCAGTTTTCCTGTGATAAAAACAAGGAACAAATACCACCGGTAATATCAAAAGGCTCTCAGTGTAAACTACAGAAAGAGTTAATTATCTCTGAAATGCCGAAATAATATACAGCTAAAAGACTAAAAAGATTCTAGCTGCTTGCAGCAGATAGTGATTAATAATTAGGAGGCGACAATCTCAGAATTGATCATACTCTATTGTGCGCTAGAAAGATAATGACAAGGGGAAAGTAAAATCCTAATTGATTTTGTGCATGAAGGTAATAATCATTGCCATGCAGGCAAAGCTTCACTTTCTTGGAAAATAAAGAAAATCCCTAATGTGCCATGGTTAGACAAAAAGAACTGGCAGCAAAGTGACTTTAGTGTTTGTAGGGGTGTGTAGGGGGTGGATTATCCATATGTATGATTTTTATGGATCCATGGCAACAAATCTTCCTGATTTTCAATTCCAGAAGCAAAGAGTACATGTTCACAGCAGCTATGGGAAAATGTCCCAAAATAAAGTAATGTGGGCTGTTTCTAGCACTGCACTTCCACTAGCGCAGCAGACTTCCACTGGCACAATGGAACTTTCATCTCTCTTGCACCACCCAGGGCATCTTCAAAATCTGCTCCAGAGGGCCAGGGAACCGCCTCCCACAAGCAGCCTTTGGAAACACACAAGGAGAGGAGAGGAGAAGAGAGGGAAGTCCTATTGCACAAGTGGAAGTCTAGTTCCACTGTGTTCTTGGATCCTTAAAAGCAAAGAGCTAAGAAATGATGATTTGCGTGTCGAGGTCCCCAGGTCCACCCCAATAACTCACACATCACACAGAAATTTTTGTTTAAGATTTTTGGCATAATTTTGGCCACAACTTTATTAAAATACAAATTTGTGAGTTGTTGCGTAGGCATTGGTTGCGACTATCTGCCCCCACCATGGGGGACAGACTGACATTCCGCACGATGTGAAAGTCAGAATGGGGGAATACACTTGGGGGTTACGCGGAGCAGGGAACCTGCCCTCACCCCAAATGCAACCAGGAGCTCATTGCTATGGCCCGAGCCCCCTTGACAGAGTGGACAAGCAATAGTTAGCTCCCAATTCCTTTAACGGAATCCCTTGCAGCAGCAGCATTAGAGGGGCAGGCACAGCCAATCCATGCCCCTCAATCAACCAAACCATAAACCAATGCCTAACCGCGAACCTTACAAGTTGTGACGATTTGCTACGCCGTAGGCAAAAACCAAATGGCCCCAGCCAATCAGCCAGATGGACAAAATTCCTACCAGGCCCCCACTCCAAAGCAGACGACCCCATGACAGGCATAGCAATGTCAAAGCGAACAACCCTATTCTAGGGAGGGAGGGATGGGCAATCCGATGCACGGGCGAAAAGAGGAAGCCCTAGCCTTGTGCAAGGAGTTTTAGCATTTCTGGCTGTCAATCAATAAATGGCAACATTAACTTCTTCCCAACAACAAGGGAAGCCCCAATCGCATCAGTGGCCAACGATCAATTAGCCCGCCCTCCAACTTTGGAGTGTCCTGGCGGCCCCCACCGCAACACGTGCTCTCCATGAAGGAGAACACGCTTTGCTGCACAAGGTATTCCAATATTAAAGCAATTGCACAGACAGAATGGTGGTGTCCAGTAGACAAATTTATGAGCAACAGCTCAATGCCATCTGCGAAAGCCCATAGAGGCAATGCTTTCAGAGGGAAAAGTAATAAGCAACCACCATTTATGGTGGCTTTAAAAGACAAATTCATAGACTACTAACCATGTTTGACCTTCATTGCTGGGGGGCAGGATGCTTCTGCATACGAGTTGCTGGAAACCACAGGAGGGAAGAGTGCTGTCACACTCAGGTCTCCTTGTTGGCTTCCCATAGGCATCTGATTGGCCACTATGAGGACAGGATGTTGGACTAGATGAGCCACTGGCCTGAGCCAGCAAGACTGTTCTTCTGTTTAACATTAGCAAAAGCAAGCTGCTCGTTGCTTTGAACAGTGCATACAAGGCATCTGTGCTAAGATATGTCCTATAGGCTAACTTAGATATTCAGAAACCCTACTCATGTGAAAAATTATGTGTGTACCTGTGTGGATAAATGCCATATATATGCAATATCATTGTTCATCAAAGCATAATAGTGCATGGGGATGGGGAGACAAGTTTTTGTGAATCTCTTGAAATACAGAGTTGTTTGTGCCTTCAGCATTTGATGCATGTTTGCAGAAGATTTAGGGCTGAGCAGTAAATTTCTGTAACATCACAGAGTGATATTGTGCTTTCTTTTGTGTGAGTCCCAAGCACAGGACATTTGGCAACAGCAGGTTCATTATACAAACTTCCTCTTGTCCCCCCTGCCCCACACATTGATACTAAAGAAAACTGGCAAAACCTTACATTCTGTACCTTTCTCTTCAAAAAGCATGAAAGTGAACTATCTCCATTATGTCATTTACCCCCAGGTTTCTGCTGAATGACATCAAGAACAGGCAAACAAAAATTATTATTCACTGGATGACAGTAGAACTCATCTCACAGAGGCTGGACTTCCCACAGCATCCATTAGTGTAATTTACAGATTACAGCAATAAGTATTGATCACTGCATTAGGATTGGCATTAAGGCTACAAGTAATGTACCCTACTCTCCTCCTTTAGAAAAACAACCTTGTTAAATTCTAGTTTACTTCTTTAGGAGCTTTCTTAGAAAAATTGCTGGTGCAAAAAGGAAATCTAGGCAGGCCTTCATTTTGAGTGGCTTTGGACCAAGTGTCCCCTGGTGGGTTTACCTTCTCCATTGATGGTCCCTGCCCTCAAGGCAGGAACAGCAGCAGCAACTCTCCAACTGGGACTGGGCAGGTGCATCTACCTGCCATTTAACTTTCCGATGGTGCTCTTGAAATATCATCACTCTAGGGCAGATGTAGTCAGCATGGGGCCCTTTAGATGTTTTGGAATTCTGTTGGCTCAAGCAGCTTATGGTGACAGGGATGATGGAAGCTGGAATTCAAAACATCTGGAGGGCACCATGTTAGCTACTCCTGCTCTAGAGCATTGTGGAATGTTAAAATGGTCACTAGAACCACATACCTGGCATGCTCAGAACAGAAGCCAGGTTATTATTAATTTTATGAACCTTGCTGGTGTGCTGGACCCCAGTAAGTGCTGGAGAATGCCAGGTGTTACTGCTGACCCTGCCTTCAAGGTTTACTCACTAGCAACAACAAATCAGAGCACTGGTCTCCCACAACCCTTCCTAATCATTTTTGTGATTGTGAGATCCGATTAAAAGCAGACTGATGAAAATGTTCTTATGCTGCCCTGTGTTCCTCCCCACATTCCGCACAGCTCATTGGGCTAATTAGGGAATATTCAATTTTCCCCATTGTCTGGAATGTTACAATGTTAAATTGAAAAAGCAATTAAGTTTAAGCATGCTGAAGAGGTGATCATATTGTTAAAAGTAATCAGTCCTCTTGTTTCATTGTACACGAGCTAAGAATGTCTTAAGAGACTATAAAATCATAATCTTGCAACAAGTGTTTATAAAGTACTACATTGCTCATGGTAGGGCTGTTTTCTTACTACAGTGGCTCATACTTTTTATGAGATGTGTGGGGAGCTCAAGAAAACTAAACAAAAAAACAAAAAATAACCCTTCAACTCATGAGATTCTCTTAAGGCTCAACAGAGTCCCGTTTCTCCCTTGATCCCATATATGTGAATGGATGCATGCACAACCAGGACACCATTACCATCCATATAATGGAGGTCTGTGTGCATGTCCCCATCTAGTCTTCCCTCTGCTTTTAGTTATGTTATGCCTGAGCATCTGTGTTGAATCCTATGGGTATCCTTCTCCCCATATGGAGAAGAATGATAGGCTAGCACAAGACGTACTGATAGTGGGGTATGAGAGCTGAAATAATGCCAATATAGTTCACATCTGGCAACAAATGCATCCCTTTGATTTCAGATAGTAAATGGGTAGATGAGTCTTAAAAACCTGGGATATAAATTTCCATGGCCCTCTAGCAGCTGTGGTGGATCATTTACCAGAAGTAATTTGTTGTTGTTGTTTAGTTGTTTAGTCGAGTCCGACTCTTTGTGACCCCATGGACCAGAGCATGCCAGGCACTCCTGTCTTCAAGTAATTTATTTAGCGTTAACTCTGGAAGTGTATCCTCGATTCCGACCAAACTAAGCCTCCAGGTGTATGTTTTGCTCAAGGAGGCTGAACATTTTCCACATAAATCACAATCAGATCTACAAATGAAGATACAAAAATTAATATTATTAACAGCAACTAGAAACCAAAATAACGCCCCCTAAATAATACACCAGTCCAAGAGTTTGTTTAGCAGCCTCAGCTTTTGTAGCTGGAGTCAGTCACGGCCCTACCCTCCCAGGACAGGTGGGAAAAGGCTAGCAAGGCATAGAGCAGGACTCATAGCCAAGATGGCATAATTATTTGGATCATTCCTCTTCATTATACCAAGAGTGGGCAACCTGTGTCCTACCATATATCATTGGCCATGTTGTCTGTGGCAGATGGTAGTTGGAGTCCAACAACATCTGGAGGGCCACAAATTCCCCACAATAAGAACAGCACTAATGTCAAGGCAACACAACACCCAATTCTTCCTTACCCTACAATTCCATCCGCTACCTAGGCAGCTTGCCCAAATTAAAGGATTTCATTCAATGTGCAGATGAGCCAAGCAAGCTCTCAGCTTTCAAAATTGCTTTTTTATATTAAGACCACAAAAGACTTTTATGACAAATTAAAGGGGAACATTTCTCCCCTTTTTACACACAAGCTATACTTTAGAAATTGCAACTGTCTCCTTGATCTCAGCCACTGTGACAGCTGCTTTTGTGGTCTTTAAGGCAGCAATCCTTGACATGCTTACTTTGGAGTAAGTCCCATTGAATTGCAAGAAGCTTACTTCTGAATAGAAACTAAGACTGAACTGTCAACTAGAAATTTTTACCTTTCTTCTTTCAATTTCTGCAAAGGAGTAAGTAAAGAAGCCCACTTTGGAAAAGAGAAAAGGACAAGAGCAAAAAAATCTACATTAGGAAGCCAGAAGAGAAGCATTCTTCTTCTTTCATGAGAGTGTTTCTTTCCTTCCATTAAAAATAAGGTTACCAGAACATACACATACCATTTTGCAAGAGAGTTTGACAGAACAATAAATCTTCAATATTTGCAAGTGTTTCTATGGCAAACACAATATCAACATTTTGGAAATGTAGGGACCCCTGTTGTGGGGGACACAGTTCAACTATTTCCACACAGTACTTCCTGTCTTCTAGCCACACCCTGTAAGGATTTTGTCAGTCAAGCAGTGGAAGCTCTTTCTGGGTAACTGCATTTCAGCGGGTGTCACAGAGGAAAGGAAAGGAAAAGACCTCCCCATTCATTTCCCATAAAGGCTATAACAGCTTTGACAGCCCGTTAGACACTTGCATTCATTACTCATAACTCTTCTGCTGTGTCCATGCACCCTTGGGAGGCTTGGAGACATGACACACAGGCTGCCTGGCTGATGTGACCAAGTGATGGAAACCAGAAACAGAAACACACACATACACACGAGACAGAATGTGTATGTGTAAGATTGACTCCTATTTTGTTTATTTTTAGTTTATTTATTTTTTAAATCAACCCACCTTTCATCACACATGATTGCAGGGCAGGGTACAACAACTCAGTTTTAATGGATTGCATATTTATTTATAGAAATATCTTCAGTACCACCAGCTCATGTAAAATATCAAGGCAGTGCACAACAATATAGACAAAGAGAGAGAGAGAGAGCAAACATAATAACAACAATACAAAATAATCGTTAAAATGACTGGCTAATCATGAGGATATTGTACATGACTAAATGGGCCTGTCTGTCCTCAAGAGATGCCTGAAAGTTAACGGCAAGGATGTCTGTCAAATGTGCGCTGGAAGAGCACTCCAGAGCATGAGACTGACAACATGAAATGACGGACTTCTCATTGAAGCCAGTCAGGCGCCTGTAACACAGGCGACAATGAACAGCACTGTCATTGATGATCTGGGGGCTCAAGCTGGGCTCAAGCAGTCCTTAAGGTACATGCACACACACTAAATATAATACATGCAGGCGTGAATAAACCTCTTCAGATGTTATAATCCTCCATATGAGGAGAAGAAAGAAGCAACAACTTCCATCTTTGCTTCTTGTGAGGATTTGTTTCTTGCTATGCTAGTTAGGCAGCAGAATTCTTTATTGTATTAGCATGTTACAGATGTATGCAACCCTGCTTGGCACATCTTTTCCTTCATCTGACAAGAGAAAATGTTCATGGTAATAGCTCTCTTTAGAGTTATTCTGATGTTAGCATTTTCAGTACCGCTGGTGGGAAAACAACCCACGCCCACACATACTTGTATAATAATTCTGCCCTTCCCACCACTGTCTTCCTTTTCACTCCCACAGCTGTCAAGCCTATTCAGAAATAATAGATCTTGAAAACTCTAGGATTAGGAATAATATCTTGTCATCTCAGTAGACCTATGCTGGGCAATTCATCACAATCCAGAGAGCAGCATTGTAGCCATTCATATTAAACGTCAGATCTTTATCGAAAATGGAGTTTCCTTGCCAATTGGGTAAAGCCACCATTTATTTGGGACTCAGTGACTCAGATCTCAGGACAAAAGCTGGCGCAAATTAAACTAATGTTGATATTCGGTTTAGTCGAGGCGACTGTAATTACACTAGTGGGAAAGGCGCTCCTGTCATGTGAACGCAAATTGTATGTGCACAGCATCAATTTTTCGTCTATGAAAATTAATGGTTTGCAACAGAGCCCCATATTTCCTCTCAGAATATATCATTTGTTACAGACCAATTATAAGCAAGCAACAGCTTCAATGCAATTATAAGTGCAATAAGTACCTCAAAAGATAAGGCTGTGTTGCAGTGTGCTTTGGAGTCAATTCCTCTTCATCAGCAATTTGTTTCATTTTTTTAATGTCAACTTTTCTTTATTCTGAAGTGATTATTGTTTGGTTTTTAAAATACAGTGTTTTGATTTTCAGTACTCCACCAGCTGTATACAAAGGTATCTTTTTTTATACGCGGCTTTCTTTAAAACATGTGATTCAGCAATGTTTGTATGCTGTTTTTACTGTTCTGTGATTATGATTGTATTTTAATAGGAACGTGGGAAGTTGCCTTAGGTCAATCGAGCTCAGTACAGTGGTACCTCAGGTTACATACGCTTCAGGTTACATACACTTCAGGTTACAGACTCCGCTAACCCAGAAATAATGCTTCAGGTTAAGAACTTTGCTTCAGGATGAGAACAGAAATTGTGCTCTGGTGGCGCAGCAGCAGGAGGAGGCCCCATTAACTAAAGTGGTGCTTCAGGTTAAGAACAGTTTTAGGTTAAAAATGGACCTCCGGAATGAATTAAGTACTTAACCCGAGGTACCACTGTATTATCTACATTTCTGTTTGCAATTTTTAAAAAATTTAAAGTTCTCTATAAAATTCATCAGCAATTTGAAGTAAATTTCTCCTTTTATGTGCATTTTTTTTCAAATATAGTCATTGTTACAAAACAATTTCTCCTACTATAATAGTTTTCTGTATGTTATTTTCACTAATATATGCATTTCTAGGCACCCCTTTTGTACACATTATTTTGCTGGAGAACTGTAAATGTTTAAAGATGCCTGTTTTTCAGTTCACACATTGTTTGGGAAAGTGCAGATTATGCAAACAATGTTAACCTCCTTGATTTATTCTGAACATAAACTTAGAATTTCTCAGAGCATAATGTTCTCTTGCCGGTGGCAGTGAGCAGTTTCTCATTACAGGAACAATTGTCATGTGTTACATAACAGTCCTTTGAGCTTCCAAGTTGTGCCATTTTTGTGATATCCCAAGGTAGCTGAAGAGACTTTTTTTTAATGGGACTATGGAAGAAAAGTGCAGGCATCATTCATTATGAGATCTGACCCAGGCTATTCAGAATGAGCAGAAGTGTTAAATCAATGCCCTAATTTTAAGCTTTTGCTAAAGCTTTTTCCATGACTTATTGAATCAAATGCCATTTTAAAATCAATAAATATACAGCATTCAGCCCAGTGGCATTCAGGCAGTATGTGCACATCTGATGTGCGATCACAAAGCAATTGTCAGCTGTAGCTCTCCTTTCATTAAAAGTCAACAGTACCTCAGCTAACAAATCTTTGTCCAATATAGAAATCTAAATAAAAATCTCAACTTTGTGTTTTCCTGCACTGAGTCTAGAGGAGACTAAAGCCCCCGCCCCGTAACCCTCAAACAATGGGCTGTCAATCAAGACTTGACAGATAAACCTGAGGTAGAATAAAGTCCTTGCAGAGGCATTTATTATGTCTCTCAGCCAATATTAAGGACAGAAGCTCCTTAGGTGTTGCTGAAAGCTCAGGCTGTAAATAAAGTGAAAAATTTCTGTTGCTGTTAAAGGTGTCTGAGAAGAAGTAACACATTATTTGGTGGTGGTGATGGGGTCGTAACCTAATTAAAATGTTTCACATCTTTTGGGCATTTCTCTAGACGTTCCATTTTAAATACAACAATTTCATCCCATGCATATCGGTTTTCCTCATAGCCATAGCGACCTGTCACTCTGGATGATACCATCTCAGCAGAATTTATTCCTCCCAGCTCCCCAGGCAATAGGCAGAGGTTAGCTAGCTGAGTTGGTGGCTAGGTTAATAGCCGTAATAATCTCTGCTGCATTGTATTTCAGGGCTCTTTCAGCGTGAAAGGTTGCAAGACAGAGAAGCGAATGGAAAGATACGCTGGACGGTGTGAATCTCTTTTGTCCCTCATAACAGTCAAAATCCACTTACTCCTCTTACTTGGAAGAGGTTAAAAGGAACATGAAGTTGAGAAGGCGATGATGTCACACAAAGCGTGTTCTCCTTCATGGAGAGCATGTGTTGCGGTGGGGGCCGCCAGGACACTCCAAAGTTGGGGGCGGGCTAATTGATCGTTGGCCACTGATGCGATTGGGGCTTCCCTTGTTGTTGGGAAGAAGTTAATGTTGCCATTTGGTGATTGACAGCCAGAAATGCTAAAACTCCTTGCACAAGGCTAGGGCTTCCTCTTTTCGACCGTGCATCGGATTGCCCGTCCCTCCCTCCCTAGAATTAGGGTTGTTCACTTTGACCTTGGTATGCCTGTCATGGGGTCGTCTGCTCTTGGGGCAGGGGCCCGGTAGGAATTTTGTCCATCTGGCTGATTGGCTGGGGCCATTTGGTTTTTGCCTATTGCATAGCAAATCGTCACAACTTGTAAGATTGCGGTTAGGCATTGGTTTATGGTTTGGTTGGTTGAGGAGAAGTGGTTGAGTGCCTGCCCTTGGTAGGTTGAGTGCCTTCCCCTCTAATGCTGCTGCTGCAAGGGATTCCGTTAAAGGAATTGGGGGCTAACTATTGCTTGTCCACTCTGTCAAGTGGGCTTGGGCCATAGCAATGAGCTCCTGGTTGCACTTGGGGTGAGGGCAGGTTCCCTGCTCCGTCGCTACCCCCAAGTGTATTCCCCTATTCTGACTTTTGCATCGTGTGGAATGTCAGTCTGTCCCCCATGGTGGGGGCAGATAGTCGCAACCAATGCCTAAGCAACCACTCACAAATTTGTATTTTAATAAAGTTGTGGCCAAAATTGTGCCAAAAACCTTAAATAAAAAATTCTGTGTGATGTGTGAGTTATTGTGGTGGCCCTGGGGACCTCGACACGCAAACATCCCAACATCAGTATAGGAAAGGAGCCATCAAGCCAAGTGATATTTTCTATTGCACCTACTTCTGTTGGTATATTTTAGGCATACTCCCATACCAACAAAGTGTAACTTTTACAGTGGTACCTCGGGATGCAAACAGGATCCGTTCCGGAGCCCATTTGCATCCCGAATGGAACACAAGACGCGACGGTGCGTTTGTGCGTGCGCGGGTCGCATTTCGCTGCTTCCGCGTGATGTCATTTTGAGCGTCTGTGCATGTGCAAGCAGTGAAACCCGGAAGTAACACGCTCCGTTACTTCTGGGTTACAGCAGAGCACAACTCGAACACGCTCAAGCTGAAGCACATTCAACTCGAGGTATGACTGTACTTACTTGTGAAGTGTGTTTTCAGATGGGCTATTTATTATGAAACTGGTGGCCCTTGCATCATTAGCACCAACCTGTAATTCCTCCCATTTAATCCAGATTTACCCTTTCCAGGGGGAGGTCTGACAAATGAAAACCCCTGTTGTCAATGACCCATTTGCAATATCACAAAGATATATTTATAGTATTAAGCCCCCATTTAGAAGCACCTGTTACATTCAAGCAATATGGAACTTTTGTCCATACTGAGGCAAGAAATACGGAACATACTCTATCACTAAGAACAATGATGCAGAACTGTAAGTTCATACATGATCCTAAGTGAGGGATTCAGAGCCAAACTAAGCATTTCTGTTTGCCAGACGGAGCAATCTCTCCTTTCCTCCTCCATGGTCTGCTCTGGCAGCAGACCCAGCTTTGGGAAAGCTTTGAAGATTGCACAGGAGAGGAGATGGGAGGAAAGAGGGACTTGGGATACTGGATTCCACCAGTGCCACAACTTAGTTGAATCATAGGGCATAGGGCATAGGGTGGGGCAGCCAAGTACCCAAGCCATTTGGGGAGCCCTACTAGGGGCCTGTCAGACATTTGCTGTTTGAGGTTATAACTTTATTCTGACAAGTATCTTGCCCTAGGGCTCAGACAAGCTCCACACAGGCCTGTGCTTAGGCATATGAAAACTCTGAAACTGATTTAAATTGGGGTGAACGATTGGAACAGATAAAATTGATACTCTTGTTCCAGTTACCCTAGCAACAGGGTCAGGCTCTTTGTGTCTTCGTGTCAGTGGAATTCTGAATCACTGTGAGCTCATTTGTAAATATTCAAGTTAGTGAAGGACTGTGTTGTGCAAAATGAAAGCGGGAACGTCTGATGCATTCCAAAGTTACATAGGACAGCTTTTGAGAAATGCTAGGTATTCTGAAGCCAGATATTTTGAGACAGGCAAATATTATCAGGCAGTCTCCGGAGGGAAAAATCTGAAAAGCAATCCACCGAGTTGTAAGAAAGTGCTATTTTACTTCAGGGCCCCTGTTCCCAGTCTTGATCTCAAACCCATGTAAAAAACTTCTTCTGTTATTCAGCTCAGCAGACCCCAGAGCAAACCATAAAGTATTCTTTCCTCAAACTTCAAAGAGCAATGCAGTGATTGAAAGATTACTGTTTGTCCTCTAATCATAACCGGAATCATTCATTTTCAGATGGCTACAATAATTAGCTTACAGCTCCTCCTTCCCTTTAAATGAAGTTATTTATCTGCCTTTGAAATTCCCCTAGACACTTCATAATGAAGTCTCATGTTTCTTTAAGTGAAGCTTACCGATAAGACATACCTGTCATGTCATTCCTATCAAGTGCACAGGGAAATAAAAATTCATAGCAATTGATTGCCCTGTGTAGCCACAGATCCAGATGCCCTTTCAAATATTCATAAAGATTTTAAAAGGGTCCCCACGGATTCCATTTGTCTGCTGTATATTTATATATCCTTCCAGTCTTCAGGAAAATTGTCAAACAAAGGGAACTTTTGCAACTACACATTATTGACTCTTGTTACCTTGTGGACTTCTGAATTCCCATTTTACCATGGAGTGTACACGGGGAATGGAAAGGGAGGCGGAATAAGTTAGAGGAATGATTATGATAGTCATAAGCTGACTTTTTAAGAAGTTGACTGTTCCAAGTTGGGGATTTCAAGGCTGTCACTTTTCAGGGAATGAAAGGAAAGGTACTGGGAATTGATACCGAGATTGGACCGAAGGGCAAGTAAACAAGACTGAATGCTGATGCTAGGACATTCAGTGAAATCTTCAGTCGTGAGCTGTGCTGAAATGCCTGCTTATTATTTAACCAAGAGTGCAATGCAAGCTGCCTACCACCACCAGTGGGGGTTTGGGAAGGTGGCAATGGGGAACAAGATGATCTGGCCTGGTATTGTCATGCAACTGATTGCAGTAAGGCTGGCTTGAGATCTAGAGGACCCTGGGCCAGTTTTGCCTCCCTGCCCTTGGAGTACCCCATTTGGGCACTTTCTGGTGGCTTCCACTGTAGGGATCTTCACTGGCAATGGCCCAAGGGAGGCCAGCTGAGCCATGAGCTAGCAGAGTTCTACATAATCCACCACCACCCCAAGTCCAGTGTATGTGGAGTTCTGACTGGGTAACCAGATTGCATGTTAAATAAGCACATGAAAAGGGAAGAGTAGGGACACATGTGGCATACTGTCCAGCTTTTTCAAGCCCCAAATTAGGATAGGCATCTTCCGGGATAGACTCTTGAGGATGTCATGTGTCCCATGCCTCACTCTCGCCCCACCCCCAGCACTTTTTTCAGGATGAGAGAGCAGCGCAAGAGTTCGGCATCTAAAATGGCTGTCGCAATCTCATGCAGAAAAAGGTATGACCCGTTTTTCCCAAGACACTGGGGAAGTATGATATGGCAGCCTGCTCCCTACGTGGTTTGGAAAATAACTTCCAGAAACAGTGCCCCACCTGTTTTCATGGATTTAAATTGATATTTGCACACTGCTTTCCCAACCCCCCATTTTCTTAAATTTGAATCCCCAAAAACAGGGGGCATCTTATACACGGGGGCATATTGTTCCCGGAAAAATACAGTATGTGGTTCTTTATCTCCTTGACATCTGAAGGGAGGGTGTTTCACAGGGAAGGCACCATTACAGAGCAGGCCTTCTGCCTGGTTCCCTTTTCAAAAGCAACAGATTTACATCAAACAATTCTGTCACTGTTCCTGTAGTTTACTCAAGCCTTAGTCTTATACAGCTGTCCCCATGACTGTATCCAAAGCCACACTGTGCAGGGTGAGGAGTGCTCTTTCTCCTCAATCCAAAAGATAACATGCTGTGTATTTATAGCAGCAAAGCCAGGGAAAAGAAAGGACATAACGTACTTGGAGAAGGTAATTGTTAGTTTTACAATATGAAACAGTTGCTGACCAATCTCTTGTTTCCTAACACATATGAAAGGCTATTTTGGTAACAGAGCAATACACATTACTCATAGCCATAACCCAACGGCAAAGGGCAATGTTATATCCAGAAAAGTCTGAGTTCTTGATCCTAGCCCAAGTGACTTTGCATTTAATTTTAAGTATTCTGTGAATACTACATAGTTGAATACAACTTTCATATACAGTGGTACCTCGGGTTACAGACGCTTCAGGTTACAGACTCCGCTAACCCAGAAACAGTACCTCGGGTTAAGAACTTTGCTTCAGGATGAGAACAGAAATCGTGCAGTGGTGGCACGGCGGCAGTGGGACGCCCTATTAGCTAAAGTGGTACCTTAGGTTAAGAACAGTTTCAAGTTAAGAACGGACCTCCAGAACGAATTAAGTTCTTAACCCGAGGTACCACTGTATTCTATGTACAATATGCATATCAGGTATTATCCCGAACCTGACTTCACATGCCCTGACCCTGTGGCATGCTTATAGTGCACAGATAATGTTTCATCAACAAGACATGTGCCCTTTCACATGGCTGTTCACCCTTTGTTTCTTAGAGCAACAAGGTGGAAGAAAAGTCAGCTATTCATCAGCCCTGAGGACTCGTTTTCTGTGGCAACAACTGTTGTGTTATTATTCAGTTGGCTAAGTAGATCCCCTATGTTAGCCATGTGAACAGTTGGGGAAACTCATAAGTCATATGGACAGTGAGGGTTCCTAGTTATCTCCACCAGTATAGTATCAATTGCAACTTTCATTATTATTATTTACACATTATATTGAATCAGAGTCTTAGGCATATTCAAGATTAAGGGACAAAGTTACTACAGCAGATGGAAAAATGTATCACTGAAACATCATAGAATGTTTTTTAAGCAGACACAGGAATGATCAGGATCAGGACCATAGCATGTGGAAGGATTTGTATCATTCCACTTGTGCTGTGGCTCCAAGGTACTGTTAGCTCTAAGACAGAAGGATCCTTTGGTGCCAATGGAAGTGCCCCTCCCATGGCTAATGGCAGCTTCAGAAGCAGAGGCTGTTGTTTTTTTGTTGGTGCCACAGTAGAAAAAGAAAGATTTTCCACATACACTAGTCCCAACATAAACGTCAAAAATTCAGAGCATCCTTCAGATTCATACTGCCACAGTATTTTTCAGGAGCAGTAAACAGTTGCTTGATTTGGCCCTGACATTCTGGCACTATCAAGCATACTCTGAAGGCTAATATTTGCACTGTTAATTAATTTAGTCATTATGTAAACTTATAGTAATTGTTTTCTGCTGGAAAATAAGAGGTTGGGAAATTATTCAGACTGCTATGTACAGCTCTAGGGCCAACAGAATATCAGCTCTTTATTCCAGTGAATTGAATGTAACAATGATAAGTACCCACAATGCACATGATGACTGCAATCTTATTATTATCTTTATTCTGTGTGTTTGAGTTTGTTCATGTATACAATGGCTGGGATCCTGAATTTCCCTCTGTAATCCAGCAGAGACTCCCACTAGAGCAGGGAGGGCCAATGTGCCCCACAGATGTTGTTGAACTCCAGGTCCCATCACTATGGGCCATGCTGCTGGGGCTAGTGGGAGTTGGACTGCAATAACATCTAGAGGCCACCATGTTGGCTAACCTGTACTAGAGGATGGAGGAGATTTTACTAATTGCCCATTGGTATGGCCTCTAACCCACATCTCAGACTGTGCTGAAGGGTCCCCTCAACCCACCAGAACAGTTTTGAGGCAACAAAATTGCATTTGTAAGAATTGAGGGGGAATCACCTTCTACCCTAAACCTGAAGCTGGTATTATTGTCATGGATGGATAGCATGCAAGTCTGAATGTGGAAAAAGACGTGGGTGGACTTTCTTAGCAGCAAGACTGAAAATAACGCAGCATCAGAAGTCTCAGTTGAGCCCTGCAACTGGAGAGTAGATCAACCATGTTTAGAAGATCATCTTATCAGAAAGGTTGACAGTGCATCATAGTAGACTGCTCAAAGGGATTACAAAAACTGACAGCTTTAGTGACATCTGGTTTCCTTTCTTTGACTACATAAGCGTATGTCTCTGCACTGCAAGCTGAGGGCAGAAAGCAAAACTAGTCATGTATTACTATGTCTTCATATGGGAAAAACAAGTTGCTTGTTGTACTTTTTATTAAATTGATGTTGGTAACAAGCAAGGAATTCTGTTTCCTTTTTTATTTGTGAAACTTTTGCATATATTTTTTTTAATGGGGCTTTCATCACCCAGCCAAAACTAAGCACTTTTAAATTTTGTTTTGTTTCACTGGGAAATATTTCAAAGCATTCTGAACTCTCTTATTGAGTATCAAACTTACGAGAGATTAACTTTGGCTGGACTGTACCCTTTTTGTTGTTGCCTGAAGTTTAAATAGTAACTACTTATCTACAGCAATTAGATTTATTATACGATACGATACGATATCTTTATTGTCATTGTCCGTTGCGGAACAATGAAATTGAAAACTACATAAAACTACATAAAAACCACATAAAACTACATAAAAACTACATAAAACATTCAAAACCCCCTAAAAACTCTAAAACCTCATTTTAAAATACACTATACTACAGAGACCCCTTATGCTGTGTTTAGAACCAGAATTGCATTAGCGTAGAAACTGTTTTTCAGGCGGCTAGTCCTGGCCTTTATAACCCTATACCTTCTTCCAGAAGGCAGAAGCTGAAAGAGATCATTTCCGGGGTGCGTACTATCATGTGCTATCTCTGCCGCTTTCTTATGGCACCTGGCAGCATAGATTTGATCTAAGGTGGGAAGAGCGCACCCAATAGTTCTCTCTGCAGTCTTTACAACCCTGGATAGCATTGTTTTTTCCCTGGCCGTGCAGCTCCCAAACCACACGCACAGACCATAAGTTAGTATGCTCTCCACAGTGCAATGGTAGAATGCCATCAACAGGTCCTTTGAGAGATTGTTTTTCCGGAGGATTCTCAGAAAATATAACCTCTGCTGTGCTCTCTTCACCAGGTCTTTGCTGTTCTCTCCCCAGGTTAGGTCGTCTCTCAACTCCATTCCCAGAAATCGAAACACTGAGACCTGTTCCACGCACTTCCCCTGAATAATAAGTGGTTCTATTTAAATCAAACTAATAAACACCACTGTCAATTCAGCCTAGGCTCTAATGTTCAGACAGCAGGTGGGAGATTTCATGTGTGAATATTTCTTTTCCATATAAGAAGCTCCCTGCATGTACAAAAGCTGCACACAAGCAAAAAAAAAAAAAAGGTTCTAGTTAGTTATATCTTCTCTTTAACAGGTTAATTTGTATGTACCAGAGGTATTTTAATATGTGGGAGCACTGAAGCATGCAATCTGCAATCTAAAAGCGTTGATCGCAGTAGAAGATGTGCCATGTGGCTGACCTGATCATGTTTTGGCACTTAATCACCAGTTGCTGGAAACCAAGTAGAAAAACCTTCACCCAGAAAGAAATAATTATCCACAAATATGAATGCTGCTTATGATTCAAAGTGTTGTGCGGTAACATACAGCTATATCTAATTAGTTTCAAACAAGTTGCCATGTAAGGGCAATTTGAATACTTCGTCTTCAGAGATATTTTAGATGAAGTTAGATTCTGGTGTCAAAGAAAACGAGCAGAAACAGCGAAGGCTCAGAAAAAGCTCAATATGGAGGCCAAATGGCCGAAATATTGGGAAATTTTGGAACAAGAGGGAGACAGATTAAAACTGCAGAGTTTTGAAAAATTAAAAAATAGAGTGCGAGATTGGCTTCACTATTATCAGATAATGGAGGCATATAATTTGGATAAAAAAATTGGCTTCCAGGTGGAAAAATCAAAATTGGAAACAGAACTGTTAGACTCCAAAACTAAGAATTTGTCAAGAATGTATAACTTGCTGTTGAAATGGAATATTCAGGATGAAACGGTGAAATCTGTTATGACTAAATGGGCACAAGATGTTGGACACAACATTATGATGGCTGGCTGGGAACAGTTATGGACCACAGGTATGAAGTTCATGGCATGTAATGCCTTAAGAGAGAATATAATGAAAATGATATACAGGTGGTACATGACACCAGTCAAGCTTGCGAAAATTTATCACTTGCCCGATAATAAATGTTGGAAATGTAAAGAGACTGAAGGTACATTTTTTCACCTTTGGTGGACATGCCCAAGGATTAAGGCTTTCTGGGAGATGATCTATAATGAAATGAAAAAGGTTTAAATATACCTTTCTGAAGAAACCAGAGGCCTTTCTCCTGGGCATGGTTGGCCAATTGGTGCCAAAGAAGGACAGAACTTTCTTTATGTATGCTACAACAGCAGCAAGAATACTTATTGCAAAGCATTGGAAGACACAAGATCTACCCACCCTGGAAGAATGGCAGATGAAGGTGATGGACTATATGGAACTGGCGGAAATGACTGGCAGAATCCGAGACCAGGGAGAAGAGTCGGTGGAGGAAGATTAGAAGAAATTTAAAGACTATTTACAGAAGCATTGTAAGGTTAATGAATGTTAGAATGATGTTGGAATGAATTTATGTGATTTTAGCTGAAATGTAACAAAGATTTAGGAAAAATAGATTGTTAATTGGTGAAAGGAGGGAAAGTAAACTTATATTAATATCAAGATAAATTTTCAGGACAAAAATTTGAAAAGAGGGAAAGGATTTGCTGAAATGGATAATTGACTTAGAATACAAAAAAGGGAGGTGTGAGGAGGTCAGGGAAATAAGCTAATGAAAGGAAAGTAATGGGAAAATTTGCTGTATTTTTTTCCCCCTTGATTCTTTCTTTTGCTTAATGGATTTCAATTCTTTGTTTTCTCCTTTTGATTTTTCTTTTTTCTTTTTTGTATTTTATCTTTTCTTGTTTAAAAGGATGTTTTTCTTGATTTTTCTTTTTGTACTTCTAAAAACTTTAATAAATATCTTATTAAAAAGAAAAAGAAAACGAGCAGAAACAATTGGGACTTGTAGCCAAATTTGCTTTGATTTCAATAGCAGAGTTAAGCAGAATGGTAGAATTAATCCTCCTCCTAAAAACAATTGGATTTAAAAATGCTTTAATTTCACTGGAACATTAAAGAAAGATTTAATTAACCTCAGGTCTCCAATAACAATGGAGAGTTAACACAAGTTGTTGTTTTTAAAAAAGTATGTCATAAATTGGTAGGAATCTGGTCATTCTTTTTATGGGAAAAGTGTAGGATATTTTCAACATGGCTTCCAATGTTCACCTAGGAGCTTCGTTGAGGAAACCCCTGACCAATGGTCTAAAGCCATTGGTTTCAATAGGCCTACTTTGAGTATGACGTAGTTGGAAATCAACCATTATTATTTTTATATCAGGCATTCATACACACTACTATTTACCCCAGGGCAGGGACAACAAAAGTTAACATAAAACAACATGATATACACTTACTTCTTAAGGCCCAAAGTTACTTCTTAAGGCCCAAAGAATGGATAATCATCCGTTCAGGAAGCATGGTCTTCAGACCATTTTGGCTTCCTTCACAAATGATTACGTGTCTTTAGGTGCCAGGCAAAAACATTCCACTTTACCCAGGCCTTTGGCCATTAAATAATCCAAAACCTGTTAAAGATTGGAGAAGAGGGCTGTTGTTATAGAGGGCTGTTGTTATTATGACTGTTTTATTATTATGCAGTCTGTTATTATGCTTTTTGTTATGTTTTTTATTATTGGTGTTCTGTAATGGGTTTTTAATATTGTACACTGCCCTTTGATGTGTTGATAAAGGGCGGTATAAATTGAATTAATGATGATGGTGACGATGTTACCAAACCTGGTGAATGGTGATCATGTATCCAGGAAGCATGATCTTCAGTTGATTTAGTTTCCATGAGCTCTGTATTTTTGTCACCTCAGCCCATTCATTATGTGGTCCCTCATGGTTGGCATCATCCATATTACAACTAAGGTGAAAGAAGAGGCAACCAGAAAAGGCTGTTTAGAGAAACAATGGGGGGCATAAAGTGGAGGAAAGCATACTGGGTTTTGAGTAGATGTGTCCGTGTGCCCATGTGTGTATATCCATGTACCCACACACACACAAACTATCTTGAACCTAAGAAATGAAACAGAACATTAAGCACAGATGTCATTCCTTAATGACAGTTTATCACCTCATGCTTTGCCAATCTGCATGTTGCATGGTCATTTGAATTCACCTTTATTGTTACTGAAGTTAGTGGCAGAATAAGCCTTCCAGAACCACCTAGCAGTACATATTGGAAAGGAAGAGGAGAGGAAGGCAGTCCTTCCTACCAGATTTTCTACAAATAACAGTGCGTTGAAAACCCAGAAACACGGTGCAATTAAAAATAATGCTTAACCAACTAATGCAATGTTAGGCTCATTAAATCCTTCTGCTTTTGATTCTCAGCAGCACCTGCTGTGTTGCCGTCAGTTAGACACATTCAATTTAAATCAATAGAATGAAAGTTAGAGTGTAGGTGGTATATATTTCCACGGTGCATTAGCAGCTTACTAAAATGCTTGGGGATTCAGCATGATTCATCCTTTCATGACTGCATAATCACCCTGGAAAAGAGCTGGAAACAATTCACTGTATTACTGATCAGGCTGATCTAAATAATTGACTGCAAGCAAAATTGCCCTATCAGGAATAGAACAAATAGCAGAAGGATTTTTTTTAATTTTTTTTAAAATGTCACCCCTCGACTTTGTCAAAGAATATATTTGCTTTGTGTAAGAGAAAATGAGTCAGCAGTGATTTGAATTTCAGAGTTCTTCTTCTGCAAAGTTTAATGAGAATCACACACATTATGGACTAACAATGTTGCCAGCATTCATAATTATCTGCATCAGTGTAGAACTTTGACCAGCTCTTAATTACCAGCTATATTTTGAATCAACATGTTTGGAGGCACCCAAGCCAGCTTTTTTCCAGGCTAGAATTTCCGTAATGCTAACCCCACTTTACTCTCAATGAAAGTATTTTCGCTGGCAGTGATCTAGAAGATTGAGGAACCAACCAGGCAAGTTTTTGATTTGGAATTGCTTTCTATATTTGAGGTCATTCACTTGATTATTTATTGAAAAACCTTTATATGAATATTTTTCCTTAATGGTTCTAAAAGTTTATGTGGGGGGAGATCTCTTATCAGCACAGAGAAAGAAAAAAATGCAGGAAAAGGATAGGAGACTCCGTTTTCTATTTCTGCCACCAGTTTTCTCACCAGCTAAACTGATCTTTCACTTCCCTCATAGTAGCTTCACTTAAATCTCAAATGGTTCCACTGATCCTTTCCCCTCACAGGTTGAAATATTCTTAAATTTTCTGCTGCATAGCAGGTTAAAGAAATGGCTGAAAATATACAGTGTGTGCTAAGCCACAATGTGTATCGGTTTGGAGTAAATTAGGGAGTCATCACTTTCAACTATTACCCTTTATTTTGTTTACCATATATCAGTGAAAAGCAATTAAGGAGTAGCTGACAGGAGAGATGCTTGGATATATTTTAAAGCAATCAGCATTCTGAGGAATTCTCACTATATATTAGCCAAGTAACGAATAATACCCTAAGGAAAGAAATGTACAAGGCACCAACCTCGCAACTGATTGGAGTGAAACTGACAAGGCAACTGACATAAATTGTTTTAAGAACTATACTGGACACATAAGGACTACTAAGAACTACCCTGCTTTTCATTAACTTCGGATAATATTTCATGATGCTCTTTTTTATACTTAATATTCAAGCTTGCTTACTATATTTAAAAAAATCTGTCTTCTGATAGCTTTAGAAAAACGAAAAGTTTGCTTTTGTTTCTTGAGTAAAGTTTGTTTCTTTGAGTGAAGCCCTGCAGTTATTATGATTTACACTAATGATTGATTTGCCAAATGTATCCAGAGGAATCCATAAGATATCTTATGGATATATTTCAGAACTGTTTGTTTTCCCCCAAGAAGATTTTGATGAAGTGTTTAAGAAGTATCTGTTCCATTCAATTCATTGATTATAGAGATAAACTACATTAAGAACACTGAGATCTTAAATACAATAAACACACGCATCCATATTTCTCCAAGGCATGAAACTATATTTTTTAAAGAAAGTTGTACAAAAATGGTCTTAAGATTGGCCAAAAAAAGATATTACACTTGGGGTGAAACACATTTCCCTAGGGAGGACATTCTAAAGATGAAGAGCCACAGCAGAAAAAGGCCCTTTCTCATGCAGCTGCCCTCCACATCACCCATGAGAAATTTGGGGCCTCTTGGCCACCAACAGTGTACACAAAGTCCAATTATTTTCCCCCTCCGTCAAGAGGGAAACCAAGCCTTATGAGGAATGGCTGAGGGAATTTAGCTTGGTGAAGAGAGACTGAGAGGAGATATGATAGCAGTCTGCAAATATCTAAAGGCCTGTCATATGGAGGATGGAGCAAACTTGTTTTCTCCTGCTCCTGAGGCTGGGTTCATATTGTAAGAAAGGAGATTCTGACTAAACCTCAGGAAGAACTTTAGCTGTTTGGCAGTGGAACGGAATCCCACAACAGGTGGTGGACTCTTCTTCCTTCAAGAGTTTTAAGCAGAAGTTGGGTGGCCATCTATCATGTATGATCTAGTTGAGATTTCTGTGTTCCTTCCTAGCTCTACAGTTCTATGATTCTAAAATCCACAGCATGGGACATAACTGAGTATAGAATGAGTAACCAGTTTTTTAAAGATATTTTTCCCCAGGCCATGTTAACGCCAGAACAGTACTACTGTGGGGCCTGACCAGATCATAGTGCTATAAGTTTTGGTGTGGAGGGGCAATGATCTCCTAAACTCTTGGGTGCCGGGTCCTCCTCCTCCTAATTCCTAGATTTTGTAAATATTATCATTTAGCCAATACTTGGAGTATTAAGATAAGGTGCCAGACATCAGATTTAGCAGTCTTAATATACAGACTTCACTAGCCTTTCCTGATCAGGAGATCACCTTGCATAAGAGCCATCTTGTAGAACAAAAGAAAGATAATGGACATTTGATGAAGTAGTTACTCTACTGTTTAGGGAAGTTTTTAATGTGTGACATTTTAATGTATTTTTAATCTTGTTGGAAGCCTCCCAGAGTGGCTAGGGAAACCCAGCCAGATGGGCAGGGTACAAATAATAAATTTATTGTTATTATTATTATTATTATTATTATTATTATTATTATTATTACTCCCAGGCAGAGGAGTGGGAGGCTTCCTCCAACTGTGTGTTAGTGGGCAGAGACAAAAACGGGTTTATGATTTCAGTTTGCCTGCTGTGGATGAGAGGAAAAGTTCATTGAAGTCTGTTAGTAGCAACTAGGAAGAAGCAAAGCCAAGAGCACCATGTGGGTTGACTGTAACAAGGAGACAGAGAACATGGTGACTTCTGTGTTTTAGACCCCGATGTTGCTGTGCCTATGGGAGAGGCAAGAGACCCTCTTGGACTGTGAATGTTCTGCCCTCCCTCCATCTAGACCCAGGTTGTGTATATGTGTAAATAAATCATATATCATAAAGACACCACAGTCTCTGCTGTGCCTCCTTGCCGAAAGGAAACGCAAACTGTGGTAAGCATACCTGGTATCCCTGGAATCTGGCACCGCTTAAAGATTGGGGTGGCTTGTAAAAATGTGTTTCACTTTCATACAGTAGTGCAAACCACACAGGACCTGAGGGTTCAGGCAGGGTGGAGTATTGATTATTGATTATTATTGATTATAATGGAGTATTGATTATTATCACATTATCACCCCATCTTTTTCCAAAAGATGTCAAAGTGATTCATACAGATGAATGTTCCTAGGTAGTCTTCCTGTCCAAACACTAACCAGAGCAAAACCCAGGGGTGTAGCAAAGGGGGCGGTGTGCCCCGGGTGTCACCCTGAGGGGGGTGACAAAATGGCGGGCGGCACTCACTGCGGGGCCTGCAGCATGCCCGAGCCACACGTTTCAGGTGCCCGCAGGCTTCGCTCTATCCACCCGCTGCCTCCCTGCAGCTGTAGGGCAGCTGAGGCCCCACGGCGTGCCCTGTCCCAATGGGTGCTGCGTGTCCCATCCCGATGGGTGCCACGCGCCCCATGCCATCCCACCCCTATTAGTGGTTTGCCCTACCCCTATGAGTGGTTCACCCCAGGTGCCCAAGAGGCTTCCTCCGTCGCTGGCAAGACCTGCTGATATTCAGAAAGGCTACTGTCATGTGTCTTCAGATCCAGCACTGATATAAAAAGGGAGGCCATGGCTATGAATGTTGATAGCACTGTTATATTTGTTGTTTAATCGTTTAGTCGTGTCCGACTCTTCGTGACCCCATGGACTGGAGCACGCCAGGCACTCCTGTCTTCCACTGCCTCCCGCAGTTTGGTCAGACTCATGTTTGTAGCTTTGAGAACATTGTCCAACCATCTCGTCCTCTGTCGTCCCCTTCTCCTTGTGCCCTCCATCTTTCCCAGCATCAGGGTCTTTTCCAGGGAGTCTTCTGTTTTCATGAGGTGGCCAAAGTATTGGAGCCTCAGCTTCACGATCTGTACATCCAGTGAGCACTCAGGGCTAATTTCCTTAAGACTGGATACGTTTGATCTTCTTGCAGTCCATGGAACTCTCAAGAGTCTCCTCCAGCACCATAATTTAAAAGCATCAATTCTTTGGCGATCAGCCTTCTTTATGGTCCAGCTTTCACTTCCATACATCACTACTGGGAAAACCATGGCTTTAACTATACAGACCTTTGTTGGCAAGGTGATGTCTCTGCTTTTTAAGATGCTGTCTAGGTTTGCCATCGCCTTTCTCCCAAGGAGCAGGCGTCTTTTAATTTCGTGACTGTTGTCACTGTTATATACTGCAAGCAAATAATTATATTTTAAAGCATTGGGGGATATTCACAATCACTAGCTGCTAAGAAAAGGAATGTCTGCATTACTGTATTTCAGAATATTAATAGAAAATAAAAATATACATTGCCAGCAAAACAGGGAAAGGTAAGCATCAAAGTGCAGGCAGTATATCATGACCTGAAGAGCTGCAATTAAGTTAAATACAATAGTTGCCAGTAATTTACTGCAATATTCATACTCTAAAACTTCCACTTTAAAACTTGCTTTATAAAAACAGTGTAACAGGCATAATGAATTTGGACTTTACTGTTTGCAAATCCTAACATATTTGCTGTTCTAATAATATCAAGTTTATCCTTGCACATTGCGAGTGATATGTGTACTTGAGAAAAAAGTAAAGATTTTCTGAGATTCTAAGAAGAGCCCAGGGACAAAGCATTGCTGTTAATGTTTTAAAGAAATGAAATATTAATCCTCTGCATTTAAATCTCCTTTTTTCCAGGTATTTATAGATGGGTTATTACCATTTCTTCTGACCTTTGATTTTGCATACAAAGTGTTAATCTTTATGAAACACAATCTTCCTTTTTCCTATTATTTTTCCTTTAGATAAACCTATATCAACAAAATATACCTCTTAGGCAAATGTTATATAACCATTCCAAAATAATAATATCCATGAAAACAGATTTTAAAATTATATAAAACATTCTGCTTTCAGACATTCTTATTCTTTTCGGTTCACTGAAGAATAAAACTACTTAGGAAAAAGAATGTACAACTGCTTGAATTATTCAGTTTCCCTCCTTGATAGTTAATTGTGTTTTATGTAAGCTACAGTTTCCTGAGTTAGAGCAAAATGGGAAAGTGTGGTTTAGAACAAACTGAGGCAATAGCTTGAAGTTTCCCTACCCTTTAAAATAAATATTTGTTCCAAATCAGGACATTTTTAACAGATTTCTTAGGGGGTGGAATAAAGAAGGTTTTAGACATAAAGAAAACATAACAGGTACTTCATATAGCAACAATATATGAGTTTTCCTGAATTAAACAAATTAATGTCGATTTTTATATTTTTAGTCCTGCAAAATTCTAGCCTAGGCATAACATTTACTGTCACCAAAACTACTTGACCAGAAAATACTTCCATATTGTCTCCCTAATACTTTTCCCCAAGGCCAAAAAGAAGCATCAGGTTACAAATAGACATCATTCTTGTCAACAAGAGTAGCTGTCAAAAGCACATCATATCTATGTTTTGTACCTTACAGCAACTTCCTTTTTACATTTAGGACTAATCCAAGGCCTTCCACTTAATCATTACAGCTAGCAGTGAACTCAGGAAATGAGCAAAGTTGATCTCAGGTGCATTTTACCTGAGAAATAACAAAGCCTTGACTTATTTTGCATTTCAACACTATAATAACTTCCAAACTGCCCCTAAAACATCCCGGGGGGTACCTGCCAATATAAACAAGACAGCTTCATTCAGAACACAAGTCACGGCACCAGCTTCCCTATAAACAATATCTGCTTCCTTAGAAATGACAGCTTGTTATCCAAATACTCTGTTTGGCTTCCGCAAGTAATACCCTTTGTGAGTACTTGTTAAAAGGAGTCTGTTGATTAAGAATATATGTATGCTGCCTGAATCTTATCAGAATCTAAATGCAGGTTGAATGCAACCCCCTTTTAAACACAGCATGTGCAAAAACTGAAGAAACAGGATCATTAGGCATCTCTAAAATTGGCAAATATGCACCTTTCTTTATACCACCTACCAGTTCCCAAAAGAAAACTATTAAGAACTCAGATATTATCCCTTGAAGATGATGAGCGAAATACAAAATGTAATATCCAGGAAAAAACAGAAGTTACATAATACAATGCGAACATACAGGCCCTATTCGCTGTTCTAGCAAATAAATGTCAGAGTGTAGTTCCTTTTTAAACTTACTCAAGCAGTTCATGCTTTGTACCATGTTAGTAACTACATAAAGATGTAGACTCTGACCCAAAGATGCTTATGGGCAACAATGGGATGTGTATGCAATTAATATGTGGGTGTCATGAATTGGCAGGACAATGGGGAGGATGAAAAGGAGGAAGAGGAACCCAGTGAGGGGTGCAGCCAGGATTGGGATGCACTGGAGCAAGCAGAGGATGGCGAAGGAAGTATACCCAGGGGGGTGGAGGGGGTGAGTGAATGAGGGTTGATGCACAGGAACAAGAGCATCAGGACCCTTCATCAGAGCCAGAGACCAGTCTCCACGAACACAGCAGGCTCTGAGGCAGGCATAGGCAAACTCGGCCCTCCAGATGTTTTGGGACTACAACTCCCATCATCCCTGACTACTGGTCCTGTTAGCTAGGGATGATTGGGAGTTGTAGTCCCAAAACTCTGGAGGACCGAGTTTGCCTATGCCTATGCTCTGAGGTATAGGGAGCAGTGGTAATGGCACTCTAGAAGGCTGAGGCAAGCAAGAGCTTACAGTCCGGCTTTCTTGCTGGCCAGGTGGGGCTCACTATCTGTGGAAGGAAATGTATGATTCCTCAGCCGGAGTAGGCTTGGAACAGGTGAGGGTCACCTGCCTCATCAAGCCCAGATGTTGAAATCAGCATGCAAATTACAAAAGGGAAGCAGAGCTGAGGTGCTGTGTCTGCTCAGCTGCCTATGTTGATGGGCCTCAGCTTGGATGTGCCTGTACCTCTACAGGACTGTGCTTTGGGTTTGATTCAGGGCTGTATCCTGACTGCTGGACTTGGCTTGACCCTGGACTGCACTACTTGACTTTTGGACCATGGACTTTGGATTTTGCTTGCATGGATTGACCCCTGGTCATTGAACTCTGGACTTGACATACTGACTTGCCACCAGGTAGGCCAGGGGTTCAGGACCCATTACCCAAGGCTGGTGCTAAATTATTGCTAACAATTTACTACCCTTCTATTAGTTGCAGCTGTTGAGGTGTCATAGGCAGGGGATTGTTACTCTCACAGCTTCCCAGCACAGCAGGTTGTTGGCACTTACCAATAGGGAGAAGAGAGGGTTGAGAATATTGGTGTGGCAGCTCAAAATAGGTTCAGATGGTCTGTCCAGTTATAATATTAGTGCTGTTGAAACTGACATTTATCATTGGTGAAGCATTTCCTTCCCACATTAAGGAATGAAAAGTAAGTGTGCAGCATTGTTGTGCATGCATGGATACAAATCCAAGAGAAGATCAGTGTTAGAAATTTGTAACGTATTTATCACCGTGGAGAATGTTATCTGATGTTATCACCAGGCACTGCTTTCCTTAGGGTGAAGACAGAGTCAAAGGAGGTGTTAAGCTGTTCTGCCTTCTCCCTGTCAGCCAATAGCTTTTCTTCACCTTCCCCATGCAGAGGACCTGCTACTTCCTTGCTCTTCTTGTTGTTCAAACATAGCCAGGACACTGGCGGTGCTGTGGTCTAAACCACTGAGCCTCTTGGGCTTGCCAATCGGAAGGTTGGCAGTTCAAATCCATGTGATGGGTGAGCTCCCATTGCTCTGCCCCAGCTTCTGCCAACCTAACAGTTCGAAAGCACACCAGTGCGAGTAGCTAAATAGGTACCACTGCAGTGGGAAGGTAAATGGTGTTTCCGTGTGCTCTGGCTTCCATCACAGTGTTTGGTTTCACCAGAAGTGGTTTAGTCATGCTGGCCACATGACCCGGAAAGCTGTCAGTGGACAAATGCCAGCTCCCTCAGCCTGAAGCGAGATGAGCGCTGCAACCCCATAGTCGCCTTTGACTGAACTTAACTATCCAGGGGTCCTTTATCTTTACCTTTTACAAACATAGCTAAAGAAGTATTCATTTTTCACCTCTCTTGTAAGCCTGAGGTTGTTCTGGGCTTATGCCCATCTGGCCTTCTCCCTGCAGCTGTTAACTATTGATGTATACTCTTCCTGTGTTTTCCCCTCTTTCTTATACTTGCCGCCTTCTTAAATCTCAGCTCATCTGTAAGCTCCTTATGCAGCCACACTGGTTTCCTTAGGTGCCTCCTGCTTTTCTTGTTGGAATTGCCTGCATTTGTGCCTTCAATATTTCATTTTTAAATCCATCTTGGACTCCCTTCTTTTTGAGTATTTCTGACCATAGAATTTCACTCAGTAGTTCCTGACCCTTTTTGAAATAACTCTTCTTAAAGTCCAAAGTGCATGTCTGACTACACTCGGATGTTGGTTTCTGCTTTCTTCACTGTGCAGCAAAATGCTTGTCACAAGACAGTTGTTTACATTCCACGGTCAGCGTTACTGTTGGGTTCCCACGGGAAATGGGAGACTGGATGTGACGTACACTGGTTTCCTGTTTTTCACTGTTCTCTCGGTGTTCTTTGTTTCTGAGGGAGTTGCTTCTCTGCTCTCACAGAGGCAGGATGCATGTTTGTATTCTCTCAGCATAGAGTAGAAATAAAGTTAAGAATGTGGCACATACTGCTTATCCTTCTGCTGTGTGGACTACTCTGCTTGGGCTCAAGATAAGACAAGCCTGTATCAGCTTCAGATGGGCCGAAGCTGGTCAAAATCTCACATCGACTTTCCCTTGCCACTGTATCATAAAACCTGAGAATATTGCCACTTCCTTCCAAGGCACCTAGTACTTCCATTTCATTGATCAGTTCCTCCCTGTTGGTGAGGACCACATCCAAGATAGATGATCCCCTAGTTGCTCTTCCACCTTCTAGGAAATAAAATTGCCACCTGTGTTTTACCTGCTTTTATTATATTTCTGCATCACCTTTGGACATATATGAAAGGTGATGGATGTATGACAATAACAATCAAAATGGGTCCTGTGGCTTGGAAGCAACACTGCCCCCATCTGGAGCCTCTGGGGTCAACCAGCAGGATGGCTTTCTTGGTTGCAAGGGAGACCTCTGGGCATAATTGAAATTCTGTTTTGTCAGTGATATTTTGTTATATTGCAAACCTTCTGTTGTCACCAGCTGCTTTCAGGGTGGTTGTTGTCTTGCACTTTTTCTTTAAAGGTAAATCTTGATCTGGGAAGGCAGAGAGAAGATGGGAAGAGAGCTGCAGGGAAAAGAGGGGCTGTCAGGCACCAAAGTGAGCTTATTATCAACCGAGTTAAACCTCAAAGATAAGCTTATGTCCTCTCTCTACTGGAGCACCATTTCTGAACAGAGGTAGTTGTTGATGTTCCTAGTTCTGTAATTCCACACCATTCCCACCCTGTGTACACATGTTAACATGACATGTTGAGTGTAATCCCTACAAAGAGTCCTTTGAAATGAAAGGAGGTTTCACAGAAGATTGTGAGGCTTGGTTCCGGATGGCATTAATAGAAACTCAGAGGGAATTTTGCAGAGACCCTCATAATTGTAGATTGCATTCCATATTCTTTTCCAAAAGTGTAAGTTGGCAGAGAAATGCTGTTCAATTCATATTTCAATAATTCACACTTTCTGAAACACCATGTCAACCAAAAAAACCAACCAACCTTCAAGATGTGCTCTTCTCCAGATTTCGCAATCCAGTTCTCTACCCAAGTACAGTGGTACCTTGGGTTACATATGCTTCAGGTTACATACGCTTCAGGTTACAGACTCCGCTAACCCAGAAATATTACCTCGGGTTAAGAACTTTGCTCTAGGATGAGAACAGAAATTGTGCTCCAGCGGCGTGGTGGCAGCAGGAGGCCCCATTAGCTAAAGTGGTACCTCAGATTAAGAACAGTTTCAGGTTAAGAACAGACCTCCGGAACGAATTAAGTACTTAACCCGAGGTATCACTCTAACATGTACAAAAATGAATACACTAAGGTATGCATTAGAATGCACAGATTCTTTAAAATAACATGCATTATATTGGGCAAAGCATAAATATTAGTGAAAATAAGATGCACAAATATGTATATAGAAACCAAGAAAATAGAAAAAAACAGATTTGACAGATTCACCCATAGCTATGCACAAGTATCATTGCACAGCAATTTTGAGATTCACAAAAAAGTTGCAACAATTGTTGCTAACTCATTGTTCAGTGTTACACCTATGGAGAGACCAAATATAGATAAAGCAATTAACCACTAGAAGTGTGTGGTGCATTTTGCTTTTAAGATCTTATTTCATCCAAAGTTATTACAGCATGTTCTATAGCCACCAACCTTGATTAAAGCTTCTAGAAAACTAAAACCAAAAAGGTCATGAATTATAACTGCATTATTAAAGTGATAATGCAGTTTTGAAAACAAAGCAAAATACATTTGCTATAATCTAGTAAATGAGAGCTTTGTGTGGAAACAGACTTCTACATATTTAGCCAAAGGCTTGATTGGGGCTGAAATCATACATCAGATCCAAACCCCAATGCATATTGAAATGACTGTTGATCTGACTGTTGCTGTCTATTTACGTAATATGTTACATGCGCCTCATTTTGCCAGCTGGTGAATAGCTTGTTTTGGAGGAGAGAGCACCAAAGATTTATGACATTTTTGTAACTTCTAGTTTATTTACAAATATACAAGTTGCAGTCAACTCCTATTGGCATCATGTCCACATTGCCAAAGAGAAGGCCCCTTCATTCCATTAAGATTCCACATCCTTTAGTTCAGTTCTTTCTGTTTCAGTGCCTCTCAACCAAAACTGCTGTTTCATTCTCTCCCCATCTGTCATGCACAGCTAGTTTATATCAGCCCTTCTCCTAAGGGAAGGGGGCTGTCAGATGTGATAGCTTTCTTGCTGAAAGCATTCCAGGGATGACTTTGTCTCAAGAAGATGCCTCCTAACAATGGCTTCCATAAATGGGAATCCAATGGCTGTCCTGGAACATTCATAAATATTAATGAAATGTATGGAGTCGAGAGTGGATTTCATGCTCTTTATTCAGCTCATAGTGGTGAGGAGGAATGAAAGTTTCCCCAAAATATCTGCTTTATATACATTATTTACACAATGGGCCGCACATGATTGGCTAATTCCGGGATTCTCCTGTAGGCCAATCAGGTTGCGAAGTCACTTCCACCTGGAGCTGGATTGGGTGGCTCCTGTGGACCAATCATATAGCTGCATTGTTCTAGGACCAATCAGACTGCTGCATTCTGAATCCTATTGTTCTAGGACCAATCAGACTGCTGCATTTTGGATCCTATTCAACTCAGTACATAACAATTAACATTATTTTGTCCAGTCGCAGGCAATGAGCAAGCTTTGCTTTAAGGCAAGTCCCCAGTGGGAGTCCTCCCCCCCCCCCCCAGTAATCAGGCAACCATCTCACAATACTTTTGGTTTTACTAAGATGTGCATTGGGATGTGAGATTGATCAGAATGAGGGAATGTTCCGCCACCAACTAAGCAGAATCTTAATGACGGTGATGTGTAAAGTTGGCAAACAAGCTGTTTTCAGAAGATGCTATCAAAGAAATTATCAGATAGTCTACTAATATATCAAGCCCAGATGATGTAGGATACATAGCACATGATGTGGGGTACATCAATCTCAGGAGTGATGAGGATTTAGGCTATTTCCGAAGGTTTTGCTTTTGTTCCTAATAAGGATTCTAGTCCAATGTTTTGTATTTAACCATCAGAGACAGACCTGATCTGCAGAACGTTAGAACTGAGAAAGTAAATCCCCCAAAATGGAAAAGTAATACAGTAATCTCTAGGCTCGATGAGATATAACACGATAAGTGTTGTAGCATTTGTTAAAGTGAGAAATGAGATGTTCTTGCCATATATTCTAGATGACAAGGAGTGTGCTAGCCTACATTATTAACACAGGAGAGATGGCCAAGATTGGGAAGTATCTTTCATTTCGGCACAGGGTTACAATTAATCTCTAGGTAATCAGACATCAGTGTCTGGAACAGTCATCCCGTCTGGGTGATGGCAAATACCAGAGACTAATCATCAGCAGTGTACTTTCTCTTCTACCCTCTCTGAAATACTTAAATCTGTTGATAGGGGAAGGGGATGCAGGTAGAGGGCTTGATTTCCCCCCCCCCAAAAAAAAAAACCCTATCTGAACAGTTTCTTAACATATATTAACCACGAGGGCAAGGCGGAAAATGTGAAGGGTTCTAATCCTGCTATCCTGAAATTAATATTATTTTAAAAGTTCTCTCTCACAAGATGGCAAACAAAATTCATATACTGGCAAGGAAAAGGAGAGCAGAATTAAAGAGTTAAGGTACAAAACTGGTATAACACAGCATGAGAGATAAATTTAGGGGAGCATACACAAGTGTGTTGATCAGATTACGAGTTGAAAATGCTAAATTTACATCACTTAAAGGAGATGGGGTGCATTGAGATCTGGGGATTGTTGTATTAATTTTCCTGATTACAATGTTAGTGCTTCTGTCCTGGTTTCTAACATTCCTTTTACACTGAATTATTTTGGTTTTTGGTTTTTTTAATAGTCATTGTCTGTGATAGAGAACATCACTTGAAGTCATACTTTTATGTAATGAACATGCAGGTGTAAGCAGGCCTTAGACTGCTTCCATGAGAATATGGGCAAAGGGAAGGGTAATCTCCTAATGTATTATGCTCTATGGAAAAAACAGCAAGCAGGCACTCCAAAGTTATTTTTGAGCACCCTCACAGTATGAGACAATTTGAATATTCCTTAGCTTAACCAGTTTTTCTTTTTAATAAATAAGTTTCCTTGACCTTAACAGGAGTGAAATCCATGGCTTATATTATATTCAAAAGTGACCTTCTGACCATGAAATCTATGAATATGCACAGGATATATTTTAGGCAAGTAATAAAGGGGGAAGAGAAAGAGAGATCATGCCTTCACACTTTGTACATAATTTTTAACCTTGCAGCAAAATGATTCTCAATATATTATTTTAAATTAATATACTGTGAAGGAATGGACCCAGTAAGAAAATTAAAATCCTGTATGTAGGTTGACTGGCGGTCATGGAGTTATCTTGTCAAGGTTCCCTTACATGTCTCTCCCTTGGGGGGGCACCCACTACTGCGTGCCCCACCAGCCACAGTCATGCCTCTTTTTATCTCTGACCCAAACACCAGAGTGCCCAGAGCTGGGTCAGGTGTTGCCAGTAAGGAAATCAAAAGATAGAATCACTTCCCATCACCTGAACTCTTGAGCTGCCAGAAAACTTTCCACTGCGCTTTCTAGGAGGTTTGATGCTTTATTTACAGTATTTTATTTTATTTTGTGGCAAAGAAACATGCCTGTCCTCATCATGGACCAATGGGAGGTGGTAGTCGAAGTAGGGATGGCTCAGACAGCATTGTGCAGTTGGTGTAATTACTTACAGGCACAATGCTTCCAGTGTAGCTGTCAGTTGCTGACATTGAGGTTGTGGTCATGATACTATCTGAAAGTCAATGTCTCCATGGCCACCTTCTGATGGACCCTCACAAGAAAAGTCTCTTCCTTCCTTCTCTTCCCCAGAGATGCGGTGTGTGGTTCTCAACAGCAAGTCAACTTGAGGGCTGTTTCTGTCTTTACATCTATCGCACCACACTGTTGATGCCCCCACCCCCCCTAAATTCAAACCCGGGCAAGTGAAGGTAAATAAGTGCAGAGATCATGGATGTATCAGCCCACTCTAGACAGTTTGGTTAGGCACCTATCCACATGCTGCATAAAGTTCATGCATCATCTTGAGAAGCACTTTGCCAGTTATAAACAAGAAGCTGACATGTGGCTATTGATACCTCAGATTGAGAGACTAATCCTCAGTAGTCCTAAACTATTCTTGGTACTACAATTCCCATTCAGCAACAAACCTCACTTTGAAGCTCACAAATTATTATCTGTATGTCTCTGTTATCTACTTTCTGTCATGGTTCATTTGGCTAATCAAAAGGTTCTGGCAACCAGTTATGGATCTGTACCACAAAGACATCTGACAGGAGATATAACGCTTTAAAAAATGGGAGAGATTTTTAGTGCATAGCTGAACAGGCATCTGTTGTATTAAATACACAAGGGGTTCTTTAGAGTACAATCTCACCTCATTGAAAGATGGAGGGCTTTTGACGTTGTCTAGCTCTCATCCTCTCTTCTTGACAAACAGTCTCCTGAGAAATAGTGCTCAAATTTTCAAACTCATTCAAAAGATAAAACATTGTTTTTCTTTTCCATGTCAACATTCATTACACTGTGATGATAGTGGTATACTATTTCCAAGGGTTTGGGTTTTTGTGGATCTATTAAAATGCATTATTTGTCAATGCAAGAAAATTAATCTGGACGCATATATAGAATAAAGAGAAGAATATTGTTGGGAATAGAAAGTATTACTGTAGTTACAAACATCACAACGGGACAGCACATGCTCTGGGGAGAAAGATGAGTGGGAAGATGTCCCACGAGTTGGACAGGCAGGGAGAGAGAAGATGGCAGTGCTAGCAGGAGATTGAATTCCAGGAAGCTTGTGGAAGGGTTGGGGGGGGGAACATGGGCACAAAGAAAAGGGTGGAGAAGTTGGGGAAAGAAAAGGCTAATGATAAAGGTGTGAATTCATACAAGGACTTAATAATACGACAGGTTGTATACTGTTGGCAGGCTGGGGAGGAAGAGAGGAATTCTTGGGCAGGTAAGTGTCTGGCTGAGATTCATAATGACCAAAGAAAGCTGACTAGAACTGCAGAAAGAAAAACATAGGCCAGAAGAAACAATGGGATGGGATGATACAATTATGCAACTGGAGGAAAGGGGAATAAAAGAGTGAGGCAAGTGGTAAACATCAGATTAGTGCCAAGAAGCAGGAAAAGTTACAGGTATCTGACAGAAAGACCAGCATGACAAAGGCAAAAACACTGCCTGACTCTCTCTCAGGACTCTGCTCAGCCTAAGCACCCTCCCCAGCCAGGCCCCATATCCCCTGATGACATCCATTACCAGCCTTGTTTCAGTGTCTTTTCCTGACTGGAATTTGTCTCTGAACTCTGATACTGACTCTTGCTTGCCTGGATAGAGAAGAGTATGTGAGTAAATGTAGAAATGACACAAAGGTAAGAATTTGCATCTGTTGTTCCATCTACTTTGGCTTTTGACCCTGCCCACAATTGATCTGTGTCCCCTAAAAGGTTGTCTAGAATAGAATGTGTCTCTTGGAAAAGATTCCCCATCTATGCTTAAAGGTAAGGAACAGTAGTTGTTCTGTTTTATACTATTATATACAGTGGAACCTCAGTTTTCGAACATAATCAGTTCCAGAAGACTGTTCAACTTCTGAAATGTTCAAAAACTGAGGAGCAATGGGTGGTTGGCAAAATCCATCAAGAAAAAAAGAAAAACACGCAGTGGAAGCCATTCAACTTCCAAGGCGCATTTGAAAATGGAAGCAATTACTTTGGGTTTTCGGCGTTCGGCTTCCAAAATGTTCAGCTTCTGAGACACTCAAAAGCCGAGGTTCCACTGTATTTATCTGTGTTGTTAACATTGTTGTAAGTTGCTTGGAGACCTTTGGACAAGCAACTAACAAATCTGATTGTTGTTGTTGTTGTTGTTGTAATAAATATCATTTTCACAAATTGTTCAAGCATGGGGCAATCACAGATAAACTGGGTATGGGACTTTGCGACTGGCTCTATCCCCATGATGTCCTGCCTGCTGGGATCACACTATTTTTGTACATCCTGTGCAGTAGTGGAACTGAAAATCCTTCCCACTATTCAGCAAAGATCTCTGAATGTATGATTTATAATATACAGGGTAAATTTCTGGTATAGTCCTGTGGGAAAATACCAATTCAATTGCAAAATGCAAATGAAACTCTCCATACTCCTCACAAGGATGCAGGCATTCTCTAGAGAATGCTGTACAATATGAAATACCTTGATAAAGTTATTCATGATTCACACATGCAGTTGAATAAATTATGCCTGCTACAGTTGTATGTGAATATTAGAAGACATCTCAATCATCCTTACACAGATATATCACATTTGCATTAACCTAGAGACAAGTCTGAAAAATTAATGCCCTACCAGAAGGGGTAATGGTTTAAAAGGAACACAGTCAAAATAAAATACAGCACCCTAAGTAACCCTTTTAAGTGGCTAAATGAAAACTATTCCCCAATCATTCTTTTTGCAACTTGCATTTTCTAATTGTCATAAAATTATTTTATCTCCCACTGCTATGAATACCCTCTAACGCAATTATTCCATGCTCCAGTAATTAAAACAGTGCACTCTTACTTCATGAGTAATCTGTAGCAATGATAAATCAATCTGTGAGCCACTGGCATGGAATCTAGGTGAGGAATGTGGGAACTACTTATGCAGCGACTATTTATTTGTGAAACAGAGATCCTAGCTATGCATTACATAGATGTCTGCAAACATGACATGAAGGTTGGCAGCATGAATCCCACCAGTGCAAGTAGATAAATAGGTACTGCTGTGGTGGGAAGGTAAATGGCATTTCCGTGTGCTCTGGCTTCTGTCACGGTGTTCCGTTGTTCCAGAAGTGGTTTAGTCATGCTGGCCACATGACCTGGAAAGCTGTCTGTGGACAAACGTTGGCTCCCTCAGCCTGAAAGCGAGATGAGTGCCACAACCCCATAGTTGCATTTGACTGGACTTAACCATAGACGCTGATAGGCAGTTGAATGTGCATGCATACTCCATCCATTCTCCTGGGGGTGTACTCCTCTATTGTCTCCTGAGGCAGACAGATGCCAACAACAGATTTGGTTTAGTCTGCATTTTATTACAAGACTACCTAATTTACACTTCCCCAAACCAATACATGACCTGAAACACAACTATCTTTTGAAATTCACACTTCCCCACATATATTGATGCAGTTCTTCAACCCAAAAATGTGTAGACAGAGTATATTGAAGGAAGCTGCATAAAAGTGCATGCATTAGTATAAATCCCATACAAAAGTGCATTAAAGGCAATTCCCCATTTATGTGGGGGGGGAGGGAGTTTAACTGAAATTATGTATATTTGAAACACCATTGGAGAAGCCTGCAAACCCACCCACCCCCACTCTGTGATAGCAGAGTTGGCATTTCAGAATGGCAGTTGTGGTTGATGTACATCAGAGGAAAAAATAGTGTTGCAGTTTGCAAGCTGGGGGGTGGGACAGGGTCAGAACACCATGTGAGCTGACACTTTGAATTGAAGGCAGCAACCATGGGAGAAACAGAGTGTAATGCTGTGAGCCCCTCCATCGTAGGCTTAGGTTATATATATCTGTAAATAAACCACATATCATAAAGACACCACAGTCTCTGCTGTGCCTCATTTCCAAAGGAAACACAAAGCCTGGGTAATCGCCTGGAACCCCTGGAATCTCTCACTGCTCGGAGATTGGAGTGGTGTGCAACAATACATACAGTGGTACCTCGGGTTACATACACTTCAGGTTACAGACTCCACTAACCCAGAAATAGTGCTTCAGGTTAAGAACTATGCTTCAGGATGAGAACAGAAATCATGCAGTGGCGGCGTGGCAGCAGCAGGAGGCCCCATTAGCTAAAGTGGTGCTTCAGGTTAAGAACAGTTTCAGGTTAAGAACGGACCTCCGGAACGAATTAAGTACTTAACCTGAGGTACCACTACATATAATTTTATTTGTTTGCTGCCTTTCTGCCGTTCAAGCCACGTTCAAGGCAGCTTAGAATATGAAAACAAAAACCCCTACAACTTAAGTAGTCATAAACAACAAATACAAAACCAATCTGACCATTTTCATATAAATCACAACAAGCTCTGAAATAAAGTCACAAAAGACCAACAGCAATCACCCCCTGCCCCAAACAAAAAATCCCAAAACAACACCCCAGGCCAAGAGTCTGTTCAGCAGCCTCAGCTTTTGAGCTGGAATAAGACAGATCAGGTGGGGGGAAAGCCTACAAGGAAGGAGGTAGGTAGTCCAGGACACACAGCCAAGATGGTTTGAAAGCAAAGAGTTTTAATAAAATGAAATACAGTACAATACTTGAATTCATGCACCATTACCAATTTGAAATCTAGTTTGTAATGCCTGATGACAAACTTGTTCTTAGTGGAGGTGTAGGCCCCATCTGACTTTGATAACCTGTAGTTGCAGATGATTAGAGAATCTGATTCTTCCCGCATTGCACAAACTGGAGAAGCAAGATTTCTGTTCTCACACAGCTTAGATCAACTGTCTAATGGCTAGAAATAGATTTCCTTTATTAAGTTTTATAGAAAGCCAATTATTTTCAAGCAGCTGAAGGCTTTGAAAGGGCAAGGGTCTCATGGAAAATGGTTTCAAGCACGCCCGCTTTTTGTTAGGCAACCTACCAAATGGATAGCTTCAATACTTCAAAAGAAATTGAGGTTAAATCTGTGATGTGTGTTAAGCTAGCCAGGTTCGTGCAGTTTCTCTCAGCAACCTATGCTGATTCTGAACTTTATTTCCAATTTAAATCTGTCCTGCTAAGATTACATTAAGCCACTGCAAACAGACTCCTAAACCCAGGAGATATCGAAGGGTTTCTTACAAAGCAAGACTTTGGGAGGAAATGTATGCATGGTCCAAAATTTACCACAACCAATTATCCCACTTGATTAGCCAAAAAGACCAAATTCACATACGTGGGAATACTCAGATGAATAAAGGGCACATTGTTACAGAACCTTGACTAGGTTGAAAAATGTAGGCTAAAATACGCCAGAAACTAAATGACTATTACTTCCATTAAGAAATGCCAAGCAGTAAAGATTTTGATTTCTCTGAACTATGATGAGAAATGTCAAGCAATAAAGATTTTGATCTCTCTGAACTCTGGTGTCTATGTTCATCTTTGATTTGGTTAATTATTATTGATGTCATGGCAGGGGGGTCATGAGCATTATGTCCCACACCAATCTCAGAAACTTGCCCTGTATATTATAAATCACACCAATCTCAAAGCCTGGCGTAGTAAGTACTGGAGAAGGTGGTATTTTAAATGCACTTTAAGTCCTTAGGTCCCAAGTTAGTGACTTAAAGCTTCCATGAGATGAAGGGAAAATAATTTATTCTGCTCCAGATAGTGAAGTTAGATCTCTCTTTGGCCATTCTGTCCACATAAATAGAAAGGGAAGCAGTGCAGATGAACATGTGAGCTACACACACACACCACACACACACACACACACACACACACACAGACACACACACACACACACACAGAGAGAGAGAGAGAGAGAGAGAGCATAACCATAACTATCCATAATATTATAAATGAAAGTGCAGTTTATAAATATTTAAATCAATCACTCAATAAAAAGGTCTTCACTGTTTACCATGTTGGAGGAGGCCATGGAAATCTAGATAATGATTACGTAAACAATGAGGATTGCATTGATGAGGCCATGAAGCAAGCTATTCTTCTCATTGCAGTGAAAAGCCAAATAGAGACAAGAACAAAAAGGAGTCCAAACCCCATTTCACAACCACTAGCTGCCGTATGATCCTCCATCAGCAAAATCGTTATAAGCGCATTAGCAGGATAAGCTGTTGAAGCTCAGTAGTCCTTGTGCCAGATCAGTGACATGGGTTCCACAATGGTAAAACCTGGGATGTAAATGAAATAATAAATAAATAAATATGATCAAACATCGCAATGAGTTTAGCATTGAGTTTCTTCTTGCTTGTACCGAGAACAATTTGTGGAGAAACTGCATAAATATTAACCATTTAGGTAGGCATAGCACTAGAGTCAAGTGGATAAGTCTTGCGTTACACTAAGTATCCTGAAATAAGAAACATTCAATTGAATTGGTGGAAAGTGAAGAGACCAAGAAGACAAAGAGGAAGAAAAGTCTATGTCCAAAGTTATTACATAAGGAGAAACAAAGCCATGAACCTTTGTAACAACACTGCCCGTTAGAAAAAAGCTTTAGAATTCTAGAATTCAGTACTTTTAACATGAAAACACACCTCCACCTTTGCACAAAAAAAGTTCCTTAAATGAGTTCATTTTGCATATAAGCTACAATATCAATTAGCTAGTTACTAAATAGTCCATCTGGAGCAAGCAATTCCTGTCCCCTTTCTTTCCATATTTTACTTCAGGAAAGCTGACAAATAATTAGTCATTTGGGTAAAGATCAGAAACTCTTCCCTGACCTGACACTGAACTGTGATGGAGACAAGCAATAACTTAATTGGACCCACTGGGGTTCCTTACATTAAAAGCAATTACATATATGGTTGAAACCATAGATGAAATATATGCCTTCCATTTTATTTTATTTTTAGTTTAAAATGCTGCTCGAATGAGAGGCCAAAAGGCCAGGCTTAGCTTCAGCCAACCTAGCAGTTCGAAAGCACAACCAGTGCAATAGGTACCACTGTGGTGGGAAGGTAAACAGCGTTTCTGTGTGCTCTGGTTTCTGTCACAGTGTTCCATTGCACCAGAAGCGGTTTGGTACTGCTGGTCACATGACCTGGAAAGCTGTCTGTGGACTAACACCTGCTCCCTCGGCCTGAAGCAAGATGATCTCCGCAACCCCAGAGTCACCTTTGACTGGACCTAACAGTCCAGGGGTCATTTACCTTTACCTTTTACTAGCCATCATATAGTATTACAGCCCTGACAAAATACCAGGCTCCACAATATCATCCTGTAATTGTCTATGGATCTATCTCACTGAATCCATGGAATACTTGAACAAGAATCTTGTAAGTTCTCTTTGGCAACTAGTTAACTCCCATCACGGGTGGCGCTGTGGGTTAAACCACAGAGCCTAGGACTTGCTGATCAGAAGGTCAGCGGTTCGAATCCCTGTGACAGAGTGAGCTCCCATTGCTCGGTCCCTGCTCCTGCCAACCTAGCAGTTCGAAAGCACGTCAAAGTGCAAGTAGATAAATCAGCTCCCTGCTTGATTTAGAACCTTGATTATGCAGAGTTCTAAATTGTGCAGTAAGTCTCCCCACATTCACCCCCAAAATTGAAGGCCGGTGAACATCCAAATAGGGTGCATAATCAGGTGTAAAGTGCTAAGGGATGGGATACTGAAGTGAGCCAATCAACACTGAGAGCATCCAAATCTTTGGTGGTCTGATGCAAGTCTCTTTTTAAGCTGTAGGAGTTTATTGGGTAGTGGGCATCACTATAACGCTCCATGAAGAAAACATCTGGATAGTAAAATGCTTGAGAAAAACTTCCCCCAATATGGCTGGGATCAACTTATTCGTGTTAGGTAGCTCTTCCATTCAAAAACACCCAAGTTCTAAAACTTTGATCATGCAAGGAAGAAAGACAGCTTGGTTATGTGTGAATCACTGTATGCTTTGCTTACATTATACAGTTTGTAAGGATATTGTAGTTGTCCTTTTTTTTAAAAAAAAACAACAAAAAAACCTTGAGGTGGTGAGAGCATATGTTTTTCTCAGCATGGAATTTCACTTGTGTTGATGTCCTAGAGAGAAAGAGTTTGATTTGATTTAACTGACAGCACACTGGGGGGGGGGGGGAAGGTAGCTATAGTCTTGAAGGGAAGATGAGAGTGAGGAGGAGAAATATTACTGGGGGGAAATGAGTAAGATTCACTGCCCCATTAATCCCGCAAAATGTTCTAAAAGCTCCCAGACTGTTTCACAATCTAAATGACCTTCTGCTAAGAGGTTCCTTTCAGTGCCTTGTCCATTTCTGTTTGACTAAGTGAGTTTTTATAGGATCCATCTGTTCAAGACAACATCAGTTTTAAGGGTTCCATTACCAACACACCTCCATCTCATTCTCTGTAGGGCCCACAAAGAAAGAAAGAACATATACCCCAAATAATTTAAAGGCAATGCAAAACCTTCTGCTACAGTCATCTAAAAGATACTCCATTGTCTTTTACAGTGTAGAAAACCAACAGCTAGGTCATTCTGTGATATAAGCTTTCCTTAATGCTTTTCTATTCTCCTTTGTGCTTTTTATAGCGGGGTCAGAGGATGTTTTTCAGCCCCAAAGCCACAGGTAACATCCTAATGGCAGGGGGTGGTCACAGCCCCAAAATGGGCCAGACAATGCACGTGAATCTTACTTGTGTATAGCTGGCTCCCTTGCCAGACATGCAAAACATTTATACAAAAATGCACAGATTTACATCCAAGCAAACAAGAGGCTTGACCACATTCTAGGCAGGCCAAAACGCTTGAGAAAGGCATGTAGCAGAGTCGGTGAGGCTTGGGCAAAGTCCTGGGAGTCAGATGGAGAAGTTTGTAGGAACACATATGGCCTCTTGGACTGAGGTTCCCTACCCCTGCTTCATAGCTTGAAATTCTCTTTTAAAGTGCTGGAGGAGACTCTTGAGAGTCCCATGGACTTCAAGAAGATCAAACCTATCCATTCTTAAGGAAATCAGCCCTGAGTGCTCACTGGAAGGACAGATCGTGAAGCTGAGGCTCCAATTCCTTGGCCACCTCATGAGAAGAGGAGACTCCCTGGAAAAGACCCCGATGTTGGGAAAGATGGAGGGCAGAAGGAGAAGGGGACGACAGAGGACAAGATGGTTGGATAGTGTTCTCGTAGCTACCAGCATGAGTTTGACCAAACTGCGGGAGGCAGTGGAAGATAGGAGTGCCTGGCGTGCTCTAGTTCATGGGGTCATGAAGAGTCAGACACGACTAAACAACTAAACAACAACAACAGAGATAGAGAGATGATAGATAGATGATGATAGATATAGATGATAGGTAGATAGATAGATAGGTAGATAGATAGATAGATAGATGATAGATAGATATAGATGATAGATAGATGATAGATGATAGATAGATAGATAGATAGATAGATAGATATAGATAGATAGATAGATAGATAGATAGATAGATAGATAGATAGATGATAGAGATAGATATTCCACATATATATTAAACTTTTACCCTGCTGTCCAGTACAAAGCAGCAGCAATCAGGAGTTCAACAACAGCAGCAGTGGATTAGGTCTAGTCTCCCAGCACTGGCTCAATCAGATAATCCATTCCTTTCTTCTTAACCTTTGCTGTCCTTGCAACCAACTCAACATTAGAGCGTCAGTTGCATAACAATTGCAACTTCAGTAGCTCACCACTTGGTGAAAATCACTCCTGTGCAATGGTGCAAGGAGGCAGTTATAGATCCCTGACTTAATGGTGTTACTGGGGTCGGGCGGTGATTTTTGACAGCTGTATGAGTTGCAACAGCCTTGAAAAGAGCACTACGCTGTGCTTTCACATCCTGAAAATTAGCTGGCCTTTGGCACTTCAAAGCACCACCCATGACACTTTGAAGTCTCAACCGTCAGCTGATTATTGGGGCTTCAAAGCACAGCATCATCAGATGTTTTCCTGAAATCAGATGATTGGCAGGTGGGCACCCCAGCCACTTGTCAATTGGTCCCATGGGGGTAGGGGACACAGGGATCTGACACAGTCCCCAGATCTTGTTCCCCACCCCTGACGTAAACTAATGGGGGAGGTGAAAGCAGTTGTGGCACTCAAAGACAACAGGAACTGAGAAGCTGTCCTGATAGACTGAATTAAAACTGGTAGAGAGAAATATAAGCAGCAGTTTTCAGTGCGTTGCAGAATAAGTAAATGCAGACTGTATAAGGTCACAGTGTCATCCACAAGATGTGGAACCCAGAATGATAACTATGTAAAGTAAGTGGACTCTGGTTTTTGAAGATGCTTTAAGAAAAACATCTAACATTAAACATTTGTATTGAGGGTTGAGCTGTTTATTATTTCACAGTTCATACATTAATTAATTTGCTGTGTTGGGATATGGTGGGAGAGATAGGTAAACATGAGCTCGAAAGAGTGAAGCCCCCAATGCACTCCAGAGGATGGGGGAACAACCCTTTTATTATGCAAAAATCAGGGCTATTACATGAGTCTGCAACATTAGCATTTCAATTTGAACCCTGTTGGAAAGTGCAATCCCAACCGGCAAGATCTGCCAGTTTAAAAGTCATAGCAAGCTCAGACTTACAAACCACTTTATCAAGCATTCATCCTGATTTGTTTGCACAAACTTTGTGGGGAGGTTAGACTGCATCCACTGACCATTCATTTTTGTTTGTTTGCAGGGAAGTGTATTGCAGTTTTCTGGTCTCCAGCCTTTCAATGCAGCTGTATGCCATTTCGTGAGAATCAGGGGAAGTAACCTCGTTTTGAGCTGACCACAGCTAAGCAAGGAATGCAGATGGAAGGCTGCCTCCACACGTGCCCACTCTCAGGCCAACATCCAAGGATGGGAACGGAATTACATCATGAAACATCCATTGCTGGCTTGGCATGAGGTCCTTGATACAGATTATGCAAGGGCCAGCAGCCTGATAAGACTCGGAGATCTCATCTTTGAACCATTCAGGGAAGATGCCAGTGTTTTGGACTTGATTAGGAAACCATCCTGTTGGGTAGCCAGCGTGCTGCTTCAGAGATCCCCAGCAGCAGTGGGATGTGTCGGGCCGAATCAGAGAGCTGTGTCGGCCAGCTGTTCTTCAAAAACCAAAGGGGCAAATTGCAGAGCTTTCTTCCATAAATTAAAGCTACTTTGCTTATTTTAGCTGTTACTCTACTGAGTATATCTTAGCTGTTATTCTATTGATTATATATGTTATTTCATGTTATATTCTATGTTATTAGCTTTATATATTATATTAATTATCAAATTATGTTCTGTAATCTGTTTCTTTGCTAACATTTACCAATTAATAAAAACGTCCCTTCTTCCACTTAATAGCTTGCCTGCCCTTCCATTCACTGAGATCCAAAAGAACCTTCTGCTGCTTGATGACCACTGGGGTGGCCGCTAGGCGGAGAAATACAGGAAGCTATATATTGCCTGAAGCAGCTGTTATCCCACACTTTCCCCATCACTTTCCTTACTGCAAAAAGTCATAGCTGGGTGTGGGGGATGGAGCAGCTTTGTTGTGCTAGAGTGAAAAATCAGCATTGCACAATTTGAAAAGGCTTTAAAGATAGAATCTGTTACACAATGGCTGGGGGAGGGGTGGTGGACCAAGCCAGTGATACGTCTTACCATGATGTTCTTTGCAATCTAACAATGGACTAAAAGGAAAAATGCATTGTGTTGCCATATATTTGGGTTATTAATATGAAAACTTGAGATTAAATAGAATGAATAACAAAAATGATACTTTGTTTCTAATAAAAAGAACGGAATGAAAACTAAAAATATAAACATACATGTTGCGCTCAGAAAATTATTATTTAATATTGTTATCTGGCGTTCAATGCAAACTAAAAATGTGAAATGTTGCAGTTGTTTTTAAGGACTTGCTTCCTTATAAATATTGCTAATGTTTTAGAATTCCTGCATTTTAAAAAAACCAAAACCAACTTCCTAAAGCTAAACATTTGGAGCCTGCACTTCCGAACTATTATTCTTATTATTCTTTGCATCTGAATGTGGTACAAAAGAAGATCCTCCTCTGTAGAGCAAAGCTGCAGGAGGAGGAGTCAAACTGTGCAGGATGGCAGCATCATTATAACTGTCTTTGACTTCCAAAAGCGGGGTGAAATATTAAGAACAGTGAGGAAGTAGAAAGAGCTGACATACAAAGGCAGTGGGAATCTGTCTTCCCAGATCTAAGCTTAATCATGCAAGAGGCGGAGGAACTGACAAGGGTGGAAAAAAAGACTTCTCTGGAAGACAGAAAATAGGGCAGCTCCTTTCATTCAGATAAACAATACATTTGGAACAACAGAAAATACCTTTCTACCTTCTGTTGCGTTGTGCTTTAAAATTAAGAGCTGTGACTGAGAACCAGCTCATACACAATAAGGCTTGTATGGGAGAGAGACTTGCATACTATTGTTACGAGTTTGGGTGTGTGTGTGTAGGGGAAGTAGGCTGTATGCAGAGACCCTTCTAATACCTGAATCTAGTATGTGTTAAATTATAAACCAGGCTAGCTTCCTGATGAGGTGATTGCATGAGAGATGGGCCATTAAGGAGAACAAAGGAAGGAGCACTGTGTGATGTGGCAAATGGGTGGAGCCCCTCCCTCAACTCACTTTCTGTAAAACAAAGCCAGAAATGAGAGTTGCAGTGATATGAGCTAGATGCCAAGCAGAAAGAGAGAGAACGTAAAGTTTGATTTCTGTTTTTATCCAAGACTATGGGAGAAACAAGATGCTTTTGGGGTGTTAATGCTCTGAACCCCTCCATTATAGGTTCAGGTTTTATATATGTGTAAATAAACCATATATCATAAAGACACCACCCTCTCCACTGTGCCTCATTCCAAAGGAAACACGAAGCCTGCATAAGCTAGACCCCTAGATTCTCACAATATTTGGAGATTAGAGAGGCATGTAGCAATGCATATATAATTTTATTTGTATGCCGCCTTTCTGTGGTTCAAACCATGCTCTAGGCAGCCTCTTCCATTGACTCTCATGGATTCAGAGTCAGACCCTGACACACAAACAGGACAGCATCCGGAATTGCAACAGGACTTGATGAAAGCAATACCCTAGAGACGATTATACCCATCTCTGCAGTCTTGAACCAATGTTCAAGCTTGCTGCTGTTGCAATGGTAACCCAGTGCACCTGGCATTCCTATCTCAGAACATCCAGATGTGTGTGTGGGGGGGGGTGCTACTCAAGACAGACTATAGGGATGCCTGAGCCTGGGAGAGGGAAAGCAAGCCTTTAAAATAGTGTTTTGTGCTGGGTTGCGAGGTCATGTGACTGTCTAGGATTCAGCCTAAATACCCCTTTTTCGTTCCACTCCACCCTGCTCCAGAAAACTCCATTTTAGGGACTTAAATAAGCCTTGGTTCGGCTGGCTGAGATAGAATGAGCAAATTACACTGGCAAATCTTTGGTTGAATTGGAGTTTGGGCCTGAATGCTGGCTGAGCCCAGCTGAGCTGGGGATTCACTGCATCATAAACTGCTCATTCCGGTGGATCCTGTCATAGGATTGCCCCCCTAACTGATGGTCTAGATTTTATTCTACACAGTGAAAAAATGTGGAGATAAAACTTGGATACATTTTAAATATTCAAGTTCAGAAGTCTCTTGGGAGATCAATCATTCAAGGTCAAAGGTATACTTAAAGTTTTACTTATGACTTAATAGCCAATAAATAATGGTCAATAAATTTTGTGATAAAGGACATATGGACACGATAAACTGCATATATGTATGTCATCCCAATAAGGTAGCAGTAAAACCTTGAGTTAAGATTTATCAGAAACTAATTCATAAATTTAAAACCTACAGTATCTGTAAGAAATGTACGTGTGTCCTTGCTTCTCATAGAAACTCATAGAAACTTCTAAAGATAATAATTAGGAGCAGGATGAAAATAATTTTCAGTCTGTAAGTAAGCCTCCTTCGTATATTTTAATCTCTTGGGAATGTTTAGAGATAATTAAATTAATGAGATGGTTGGGTTATTTTTACCTGAAATATGCCTTCAGAACTGTATAAAAGTATGGTCATGATAATCAATAAAAATACATTTCTGCCATGTGTACTTGCTAGCTGTAATATCTTTTTGACAGAGCTGGGTAAGATTTGAAACTTAATTAAAAGCTCTATTTTTCAAATTTTAGTACCTAAGGTTTCTCAACATGACATGTTTAAGAACTACTGTTGATTATTTTGATGTGTACATGTGTTTAAGAAGTATATGTTTATTAATAAACAGATTCAAAGATGTGTGTACTTTACCTACATCAGGATTTTCCCCTATTTTAATACATGTTGTATATTATATTAGTGCCCAGTCTGTTTGTGGCCTTATTACTGTGCTGAACAATGAGACATCCAGTGATAACAATGCAGGGCTGTAAATAGTGATGGTAAAAATCAGCCCACCTTTCCAACTCTTTTTTTGAGATTTTTCATGAACAGATTGGGAAGACTCAGTTTTTCATTGCCTTTTCTGTCAGCAGCATTCTCACGTGCTTGAGCCTATTTTTCCAAGGCACCTGACTAAGTTCCTAGCTTTCTTCAATTAATGTTACTGATCAGTTTTGGACCCTTCAGGGCTAACAGCAACTCCATTTCTTATTGTGCATTTTTCTGGTGAGTGACAACAGAATACAACTCTTGATCCTGATTTGAACATTTTTTTGGGGGGGGGAGAATAACTTTAAAATAACTTATCCCCTCCTCCCCCCCAAAAAAAAAAGCCCTAGGGAAATACCCAGCTCAGGAAATGTAATTCATGCAATACATGAAGTAAAGTTGTGAGGACACTTGTCAAATGACCCAACCATCGCATGCACACTGAGTGCTGAGTTTAGGGGCCAATTCATATATTACTCTCTTAAAGAGGTAGCAGGTGTATCCAATTCTCTATAGCAGCTGCTTATCCTTTTTCACATTTGAAAGAGGGGAAAGCTGAAGATGGAGGAGAAGCTGTTTAAGAGTGCACTAACTTATCAAGCATTCAAATACATTGGCAATAGGGGTCATTAGCATCCTTGTATGTCTGTCAAGCAACCTGAGTCATTAACAGTAACTGCCTGTGTTGCCAAACCACTCAGAGTTCTCTCCAGCGTTGTTTTTAATGAGCAGGTGTGTGCTTCGTTGGAAGTGTGTTTAAAGTTGTTCTGCTGTCAATCTGAGCTGCCAGCAACTAGGAAGAGGCTCCAGGAATATAAATACACGGCACTTAATGCAATTGGCAGGAGCGGGGGGAGGGGGGTCCAGTTCATGCAGTGGGTCTTCATAGAAACATATTTTCATGCCTGAGCCTTCAGCTCAAGACACTGAGAATCCTACATTACAATTCTTTGGCTATCCCCTGATGTTTACAAGCAAGTCACCTTAATGAGGACCTAACAACAGGGATTTCTGAAATAAGTATCAGGAAAGGACAGACTGCATGAATGCCCCTGGTGATGGGTAAAAATGGTCAAGGGAGCTCCAAGCTTGTTTGTTTGCAAAATTATATTTGGTTGTTGTTGGGGTTTTTTAAAAAACAACAACAACTGGTGGACCTGGCTTTATGCATGTTTTTAAAGTTAAACCCCTCATTACAAGTAAATATCAAATTAGCTTACATTTGATCTTTTACAGGAACCCATTTTTCTAATTTGACATTTACTTCAGACCTCTCCATCTGTACAGTGAGGTTACCCCCACAAGCAGCTGTCAATGCAGAAAATGACAAAATGTGTACAATTCAATTTTCAGCATCTTCCACATGCTTTGGAAAAAATCCCACAGTCACTAAATTAACAATAGCTTGCAACACAGAAGCATTCAAATGCATGTTTGAGTAATGTTCAAGGTACAGTGGTACCTCGGGTTACAGACACTTCAGGTTACATACGCTTCAGGTTACAGACTCCACTAGCCCAGAAATAGTACCTTGGGTGAAGAACTTTGCTTCAGGATGAGAACTGAAATCGTACTCTGGCGGTGTGGCAGCAGCAGAAGGCCCCATTAGCTAAAGTGGTACCTCAGGTTAAAAACAGTTTCAGGTTAAGAACAGACCTCCAGAACGAATTAAGTTCTTAACCCGAGGTACCACTGTATTAAAAATATATGGACATTCTTTCCAAGGTACTTCCCCATGTTTTTTTTTAATCTTTTTTTTTTTTGCCTTCTCTAGCTTCTACATTTTTTTAAGACAAAAAAAAAAAAAGTATTGAGGCACCACTACTTTTGCTCTTATGAGATTCATGTTGCCAAGCCACTAGAAGTGTAAAAGTGGCTTAGAGCCATGACAGTCAACATGGTTCCTCCATTTGTTGTAGGACTACAATCAGCCTACTCTGGACTTAGACCAAGACATAAAAAGGAATTAATAGGGGGAAATGTGGGGAGTAGAGGCAGAATGAACCCATTATATCCCGGTGGGAACAGGAAAAAGATATTTTAAAAAGCAATTGAAATAAATAAAATAAATAAATAAAAATGTCCAGTAGCACCTTAGAGACCAACTAAGTTTGTTCTGGGTATAAGCATGAAAGTTTATACCCAGAACAAACTTAGTTGGGCTCTAAGGTGCTACTGGACAATTTTTATAATTTTTTTTATTTATTTTGACTGCATCAGACCAACACGGCTACATACCTGAATTAAAAAGCAATTATGATTCAGCAAAGTTTAATTAAAGATAAAGCTCAGTACCTGACATCCTGATCCACAAACCAGTTTAAGTTGATTTACCCTGACAACTTCAATGGAATTGTCAGTGAAAATCCAAATACTCTGGGCCTAATTGACATATGGATCAGATTGTTAAAAGACTAACTTAGAATCTGAAAGCAAATTATGGACAAAAAGAATAATGCAGAAGAAGAGTGACAGCTGGAGAGACTGAAACTGAGAGGGGGAAATGGAAACTAATCCATGTAACCACCTGTGAAATGACAATCCTGTCAATTTCACTTCATTTTATTTTCTGACAGGACCAGGCTCTGTCAATTACAGAGTAGCCTATTGTTCTCTATTTCTAGAGACGACTCTAAGATCTTTTGCTCAGGAAATAATGCCATAGCATAACTCCTACAAAGTGGCCAGTTATTACATATCACTTGACCCTGACCCTGAGGGCTTCCGACTAAGGCCTGTTGTTGCCTCAGTCTATAAAGGGGAATTACACCACACAATCAAATCAGTAGTCCATGAAAATCCCTTAGAAGTGGATTTGGTTGCCTGTGCAGCAGTTCTCCCTCACCAACAGAAATGTCTTCCATGAAGGTATTTGATATCTTGGTTTGTCTATATTCTGGACACTTTGGGAGCCTGGCTAGCAGGCAATAGCCCACCTGGATCACTAAGGTGGCAACTTGGTCATGTTTGTACAAGTTTCATTGGTTGCTGGGCCAAGAATTAACATTTGTTAAGTGAGCATGCACTGAGGTCAGCATCATAAGAACTCTATTGCAAATGAGAATGGGAGTCTTACAGAAGTAAGCATAAGTGTGCTCAGTGGGACTCAGTTGTATGCTGACCAAAGGCAGAACAAGCAGGATCAGGTTGGCCTAGGATGGTTTTCAATGTGAAGGACACAGGTCTTGGGCCCGTAAGAACATAAACCAGTCAGAGGAAAACTTCTTCTTCTTCTTCTTCTTCTTCTTCTTCTTCTTCTTCTTCAACAGTAATGGTAGCGCAGAAACACTTACCCGACCTACCAGTAGTGAGTTGCTGCTGATTACGAGGAGGAGAAGGAGGAGGCAGTGGTGAGGTCAGCACAGTGCAAATTCACCAGTCAAACCAATCCAGCACTCCTGCCAGTTCATTTGCTCTGCACTGACTCCTCTCCATCTTGCCCCCTTTCTCTCCTGGCAAGCAACAGCAGCAGCTCACCTGTAAAACTGTCTAGGCCAGGGACGGGGAGCCTATGACCCTCCAGAAGTTATTGGACTATAACTCCTGTCAGTCCCAGCCAGCATGGCCAATGGTAAGAGATGCTGTGGGTTGGAGTCCAGTAACATCTGGAAGGTCACAAGACCTGTGGTCTATATGATTACTGATGTGAAAGTCTAGTCAACTGCTACTGTTCAGGAAAAGGAGCAAGAGGATCCTAATATGCAGAATAAATTTATTTAATGACAGACCATTAAAGACAGACCAATATAAGGTATATGCCTTTTTCAAAGTCCCCCAACCCTCCAGAGAATATTTGAGGGGGTTACAGGGGGAGAAGAGAGAGGGTGAGTTCTGCTGTGCTTGCTGAAGTCATTCCACTCACACAGGGACTTAGCTGGATCCAACTGTGTATCTCATATTGATGGCTATCTTTTGATATGTTTGAAAGCAAACATTTTTACCCTCATGTTATTTCATTAGTTCACTGCAGCTGTCATAATACGTTCAAGATTGCATGTAGACCCTTGCTTTTCCCCTCAAATGACCTTTACTGCTTCTAACACATACATAACAAAAAATATATTTGTTATTTTCTTTTTTCTTTTTTTACTAATTCTCAGAAGAACAAAGGAGCATGAACTTAAACTCACATTATTGCAAGAAGCTGTACAGAAGCTCAAAGCAGTAAGGAGATACTAAAGGTGTGAAGAAGCCAAGTTAGACAGCTATCATTGCTAAGCTTCTTTCTTACGGGGTCCTGAGCACACTCAGTCACTGAAGAAACTCAGCACTACACAGAAAAGAACCCATGAGTGGAAGCAGAAGCTTTGAGCACAGCTCTGCTAATGAGAGCATTAGACATCCTGTAGCAGAGTGATTGGATGTGAGATATAGTGATGATGATGATGATGATGAAAAAGGGAACAAGAGGTGAAAGGGAGCAAAAGTTCAGAACTGATGCGGAAAGCAAAGTTGGGTTTTAGACATAATAATAAAGAGCCTAGAGGAAGGAAGTGTTACAAGTGGTTGCAGAAAATAATGAAGACATAAAGGGTTGGGCTACTATCTGTGCTAGGAAAGGAATGCCAATGTGAAGATGGGATTCACAAGTAGAGATGCTCAAGAAATTCAGTCTTTACAAATTCTTCTATAAAATGATACGACCCACATCTCACAGATTTGTGTGTGGATTAGGTGCACGTTGTGCATAGTTAAAATATGGAATTCGCTCACACAAAATACAGTGATGGCCACAAACTTGGATGGCTTCAAAAGTGGATTAGACAAATTCTAACAGCAACAGAACCCTCAACAAAAACCCCTAAATTATAACCCAAATGCAAGAAGCTGTGCTGTGCTCCAAGCTCATGCAGTTTCCCCCCATGCATAATGACCCTGTATTAGATCAGGTTATGGACATATGCAGGTTAAAAGACAAGGATGTAGTCGAGCCCAGTCATCTACATGCCTGGACTGCTGTCCTGCAGAAGCAGGGGATGGGGAGCCAAGCAACTTTGGAGGCAGGGCCAGGATGAAAGAGGCTATAGTCAGATCCATTTTCAGGCTTTGATGAAGTAAGTGAAAACAGCTAATCTGTTGTGGTTTGGAAATAAGCTTGCAGTTGTCAGAGCTATTCATTTCTGGAATGTCAAAGCAAAGATTTGTAGATATTGCCTTCCTGAGCAGCATTCTTATAATCACCTTGAGTTTTCCCATTACCCGGCTATTGTCTGCTTGCTAAAGTGGTGGGAAAGTTGAACTCCACTGCTCTTTCCAAACAAACAGCTTCTTTTCTTTAGGTGAAAGGATAACAGGTGCTCTACTCAAGGATTATAACACCTTCATTAGTGCCTTGCTCAGAAAAGCCTTGGGGACAGCAATGACCCCTTTTCACTGCACAGTTTAAGTACCACATTCCTCTGAACCATTTACTAAGGTAATGAGATGCTAGAGGATATGGCTTCAAAATACTTAAGAAACACAGGTCCATTCTGCTGGCAGTTATTTACACACTTAATGCATTATTGAAGAGAAGAAACTAATAGGATAACCACATGAGCACTGCTGAAAAATTGCCTTTGCTGGGAGCATTGTTTCACAGGGATGGGGTTTTTCCCTTCCAGACGAATAATCTTCCGCAATCTTCAATTTACCGGGAAAGCCAGAGCAACATAAAGTTATTATAACTTCTCAATGTCATATTCACTTTGATAGGTTAGAAAAAAATTAAGGGAATGAAGTAAGAATGAGATATCTAGATCACAGGTCTTTGTTTTATAAATATCTACCCAGATCCCCGTCCCCCGTCTACTCTTTCATAGTGCAATAGTAGCATTTGACGTCAACAGCCAGAACCTTCATGCTTTCATTTTGTATTTTAAAAAACCTGTTTCTATCATGAATAAAGCTTGAGCTCTTCCCATTAGTTGGTAAAGTTTCCAAAGGAAAGGACAGGGGAAAGTTACTTTTTACCAGATATTCTTCCCTATGGATACTACGCTTTGCCACAAAGTCATTGCCAATCGTATAAGAGCCTCCAGTTTCAATGGATTGAATTGGTCTGTATAGGCATCGCTGTGGTCTCAAACTGCATGTATTTGCTTCATCGTTGCTAACTTTTAATGAGGGGGGAAATGAACATTTTAGTAGTGAGAACTAAGTGAAAGTCCTCAGTTCAAAGTCCCTGTGGGTGGCTTGCTTCTACCTTTGAAGATCTCTAAAGAGAGCATGAATTGCTGTTCATGTTTTGAATCTTTATTCTCTTTCATGCAAAGGAAATTTTCACAGTGAAACTCACTGAATGGCAATAAATAAAAGGCTATTGATCACATCTAACTAATTACAACAGGGCAAACTAATCAAATTCTTGGCAAGGATGAAAGGGTAATCTTGCTCCTTATGATGGTAATTCTTTAGGCATCCCCGATCCCTGTGCATTACTTCTCTGGTTTCTCATTTCTGAATGAGGTCACACATGTGTATGCAGTATGTAAGCTTAACTGGAAAAGAGCATTCAGTCTGAAAAGAGGTAGCATTTTTTTTCAAACCTTTAATTTTCATGCAAAGGACATGGGTGCATTATATCTGAAAACAATGGGAGGGAGATTTTAAGGAGCAAATAATATTCAGTGCATGACAGAGCAGAATGTGACAAACAAGAAGCCAAGACAAAATTGTAAGTAGCTACCATGATAGAACACAAATAAATGGGCAACCCTAAGACTTGGAAACTGTTATTGTCTGAAAACGACACTGTTTCTTATTCTTTGTTTTCTGCACAGTGGGAAATTCTGTGCAGCCTTTACAGTGCTCATTTCTTTTAGAAAAGAGAGCACTGGATACTTGTGGAGTTTTTATAATAATCTTTTTATTTGTGCATGTACAATTGAGCAGGTATCGTGGGTGAGCAGATGCCAGCACACCACAGGGAAGACTAACCTCAAAGCAAACTCAACACCCAAAAAACCCCAAAGCAGCTTTTCTCTGGACATATATTAGTCAATCTGCAAGCCAAAATCAAAAAGGAACTGCTTCCTGTGGATTTATTTATCTTGCACTCAAACTTGCTTTGGCCCCCAATTAGGAATATCCATGCAACTGGGATTGCATTGCAGTGATTTAAGAAAGGGGCAATCTAAGGGTACTTTAAGGGACGCGGTTGGCGCTGTGGGTTAAACCACAGAGCCTAGGGCTTGCTGATCAGAAGGTCGCGGTTCGAATCCCCATGACGGGGTGAGCTCCTGTTGCTCGGTCCCTGCTCCTGCCAACCTAGCAGTTCAAAAGCACGTCAAAGTGCAAGTAGATAAATAGGTACTGCTTCGGCAGGAAGGTAAACAGCATTTCCGTGCGCTGCTCTGGTTCGCCAGAAGCGGCTTAGTCATGCTGGCCACATGACCTGGAAGCTGTACGCCAGCTCCCTCGGCCAATAAAGTGAGATGAGTGCCGCAACCCCAGAGACGGCCACGACTGTGCCTAATGGTCAGGGGTCCCTTTACCCTTTTAAGGGTACTTTACAATGCAATCTTATGTATGCTTGCATACATTCCCCTGTTTTTGAGTGGGCTTGCTCCCAGGAAAGTGTGCATAAGATTGCAGGCAGACTGTTTGATCAAGGGTCAAGTCAACTCTTAGCAGACCAACAATCCTGTAATGCTACAATTTAGTTCTCTATGCAATTTAGTTAAGCATTTCATTCATTGGAGTGACTGCCTGGCCTTTGCATCATCCTTAATGTATCTTTATTTGCAACAGCCTAAAAAGCAGACACAATCAGGAATGAGAAACATGCCCTGAGCCATCTGAAACTATTGTTCTGCTAAAACCATTTCAGATTTACTCTCTCCTTGTGGCACAATATAGTTTGGATTATATGGGTCAAATCGGGAGAGAATCTTGAATGTGACTGTAGAAAGTTGTGGCACAGGTGGCCTTTTGATCATAACATTAGAACAGCCTACTGAATTGGGCCAATGGCTCATCTAGTCCAGTATCCTGTTCTCTTTTTTATATATATAATTTTTTATTTGATTTTACAATTTAACATTCAACACATTTATCATATAAAAGAAAAAGAAAAAAAAGAAGAAAATAGAACTCCCTCTACCTTGCGACTTCTCTCAACTTCCCCTCCTGGTTCTTTAAATATGTGCTACTTCTGCTTAATTTTTATCTTCTTTTTTATAATCTTCTTGCTAAAAACTCTTAATTCTTATCATTTTAATACCAATTTTTCTTTCAAATTATATCTTACACTTGATTAATTTGCATATTATTGTTTCTTAACCTTTACACTTGTTTTCTTAGTTGTGTTTACTCAAACCCTGCTAGTGAGTTCATTCTTTACAATGTTTCTGTAGATACAACATAAACGGTTCCCAGTCTTTTTTTTCAAGTCCCTATTGTCATTGTCTCTAAGTCTTCCTGTAAGTTTCGCCATTTCTGTGTATTCCATAAGTTTAACTTGCCATTCTTCCTCCGTTGGTATCTTGTCGTCCATCCATTTTTGGACTAGTAACTTCTTCTGCAGTATCCTGTTCTCACAGTGGCTGGTGAAATGCCTGTGGGAAGCCTGCAAGCTTTATATGAGTGCAACAGCACTCTGTCTACCTGTGATTCCTAGCAGCAGGTATCATTTCCATTCCAGTGATTGTACAATTATGTGACTGTGGAAGGTGATCACAGGAATAATACTAACCTACTTTTATTTGTGCAGAGCTCCAAGTTGAGAGCTCTGTGTGTCTTAGATCTTCTCCTCTGAACTTTGTGTATCTCTGAGACCCTGAACATAACATTTTAATGTAAAATTGTGAAGTAGAGCTAGCAAGGGAAACAATACTTCATAATTCATGTTAAATTCCCATTTACTTCAGTTGGGTTTGCTATATAGCTTGACATCAGTAGAAGGGCATTTAAAATATATGCAAGAATACAAATATATCAAACTATACCCTGCTCCATCACTGGAATCTAGAATCTTAAAGAATGTCTGGATTTATAACCATCTTTCAAATACATGTGTAATTTTATATCTTACAAGTCAGTTCCAGAATGTGGAAATATCTCAGTATTCTCAGGAAAATTTGCAAATTGTATTTGAGCAAATAATGATCCAGCAGTTGTCAAAACACATTTCTGGAATGGTCAGTAGAGTTTTGTGAAGTGGCCTTTGACATTTAGGGTAGCCTAAAAAGTTATTTTGTTCTGTGAGATACATATAAGATACAAACCATACACCTTGAGATTATCCAACTCCTTATGATAGAACTACAAAACATATTCAGTGTTTTCCCTCTTGTATTACTTATGCTCCTCCTTCTCCAGAGGTTGGTGGGGGATTCCCCATGTCTACGTTGGCATATCCTTTGCAGTTACAGAACTTGTTGCAGCTGACATTGGCAATGAATCGGTGTTTGCCATTCCTATATGGAGTAAACTCAACACACGTTTGTGCCTTGTGATTAGCAGCCAGTGTTCCCAGTCTGCAGAAGAGATAAAGGAGAGAGGGTGCATGTGATGATATTTGTACATGCAATGATTTAGGCAAACCACCTTTGGTTGATTGATGAGTTGACCTCTTTGACTACAGGATGTTACACACTACATTTAAAGCACATGACCCCCCCCCCCAAAGCAATTCTGAGAATCATAGTGTGTTAAAGGTGCTACGAACTGTAGCCCTTTGAGGGGTGAACTACAATTCCCATAATTCCTCGGGGGAAATCATGTGCTTTAAATGCATGGGATGCACACAGGCTCAGTGAACATTGTCATTAAAGCTACAGTGTGGAACTCCATAGCTAACAGCAGGAGTGAAGGTGGAAACAGGAACCACAGATAACCTCAAGATGCAAACCAAAACTGTGGCTTAACTTACTCAGTAGCGATCGGCTCACCAAACAGTCCATAACCCTCCAAGTGCAGCACACAGTTCTTGAGATCTTCTTTGAGGGGATTAGAGAAGGTGACTTCAGCTGAACATGGTGCATTCAATTTCGGATAGTTTAAAACCTATTTGGAAAAAATGAGCATTTGCTTTTACATTCAGGTAGGTAGCCATGTTGGTCTGATGCAGGCGAAATAAATTTTAAAATTATAACAATTATAAAAAATAAAAAATAGTCTAGTAGCACCTTTTACTTAGTTGGTCTCTAAGGTGCTACTAGACTATTTTTTATTTTTTTAAACTTGTTTTTACGTTGTTATACTAATTAGTATATTGCTAATGCTGACCATTAGGTATATTACCGGGTAATCATCCTTAATGGTCAATTGGTGAGTTTTTGCAGGAGATAAGTGTTAGGAAAGGGTATCTTGATGTAGTGATATATCTTGCATGTTTAGAATGGAAAAGGCATCTTAGGAAAGAGAATTGGATTCTACCCTCTCCCGCTAAAGGGAGGTGTATGGCGGGTAAGCAGTCAGTGTTGTGAGGTAGAGCTGCCTTGATAGTGCTAGTACAGAGTGAAGATAGGTTGTGTGAACTGGTGCTCTTGCTGGTTCATTGCATGGCTTCTGCCCTGTCCCATCCCCATTCAGGTAAGGTGTAGTGATACTGGCAAGAGGAGGGCAATTTCATGGTTCTGCCACACCACATGAGCCACTACTGTTCTCTGTGGGTTTGTGTTTGTGTACACACACACAAAAGATTTGGAGCTTCACAAACAGATGAAGGGAATCCAACAGTATAGGGATATGATGTGGAATGGCAGATCTGCTGTTTGGTATGATTTTCTTCTGTGTGTGTGTGTGTGTGTGTGTGTGTGTGTGTGTGTAATTTAGACCATTTGCTGACCCTTCCCCCTCAGTCAATAAAGACTTCTGAGCAGTTCACACAATATTGAAATATGAACTATTTAGCACCATGAAGACATTACAAATTAAAAATAAGCAAATGCCACAAAAATATTATATACTGTATTTTTCGTCCCATAGGATGCACCTAGTTTTTTGGGGGGGGGAATAAAGGGGGGAAATTTCCTTTATTTTCCCCCCAAAACCAGGTCGGGGAACAGCGAGATGGCGGCGCTGCGCCTCCCCGCTGTCCCCCGAGCTTGTGGGGCTGGCCGATGTCTGCCCAAAGCGCGGGGTGCTCTGCTTCAGTGTGCCCCGCACTCTGTGCAGCAGGCTGCTATCCGCAGCCTAGGGAGCCCTGCGGGAACTCCCGCAGGGCTCCCCAGGCTGCGGATATCTGTCCGGTGCAAGGGGCGCTCTGCTTCAGGGCGCCCCGCGCACCAGGCGGCAGGCTGCTATCCGCAGCCTAGGGAGCCCTGCGGGAACTCCCGCAGGCCCCCCAGGCTTGCTGATAGCTTCCTGAAGCCTGGAGAGCGCACCGACCCCTCTCGCTCTCCAAGCTTCAGCGAAAGCCTGTATTCGCCCCATAGGACGCACACAGATTTCCCCTTCATTTTTGGAGGGGGAAAAGTGCGTCCTATAGGGTGAAAAATACAGTATCTTTTATGCTCTCTCCTCCAAGGTAAACAGATATTGACTTCAGTTATCCTCATGACTTCAGTTATCCTCTTGCCGAATTGTCTGAGACTGCCATTGCTTGTTCACTGTAAGGGCCAAATGGTCTTTACCTTTATCTCAATGGGAAGGCTGTCAATCAGGATATCTCTCTCCACCATCATGATTTCTCCCTTAGGCTCTGGCATTGAGACAGCTGCTAGCCTCATAATATTATAATCACAAAGGTGTGACTCATAACTTTCATAGGGTATCTCTATCTTAATCGTCTTCACTGTAAGGCAAAATGTATTGAACATACTTTTTAGAGTCAGAATTTCCATTCTAGAGAATTTCAAGAATTCCTCTCCATTCTAAGGGTTGGCTTGAGTCTCATCAGTGAGTCATTTTGAGGGAAATTGTGACAAGAGAAACATAAACAATAACATAAAAGTCAAATCATTTGAGCTTTCTGCAACCTGATGTCTTCCAGATGTTTCTGAAAACAATTACTGTCATCCAAGACATGCTAGATGGGGCTTATGGGAATCGTACTTTAGAGAGTACCAGTTTGAGGAAGGTTATTTTGTGAAACATGTTATCGCTTACGGAACCAAATCTAAATGTTCAAGTGATAGATTATTAAATGGTTGTCAATAATGTAGAACAAGTGGGTCTGCTGCCTGCTGTATAAAGGATGGATGACTCAGTCATAAATTGCAGCCTAAGCAGAGTTGCCTAAATGTAAATTCTATAAATTAGTAGGATTTCTTTACAAGTAATGATTATAGGATCAGAGTGTTAGATGGTGAACATTCTCTAGATCTGATACAGCTATTTGTTGAAACAAAGAGAAAACTTGAGAGTGTTTTACATGCAATTCCAAAGCAGTTTTTGCATGTTCATGTTTTCCAAGTGAAATCTATATTACCAGAACGTACAGCTAATTTGTGGGAGTGCAATGCTCTTTTTCACTTTATATTTCAGATTAATAGCTCTCAGTAAATGTCACCAAATGGCAGAAGACGGGTCCAAATGCATGATTTCAAATTATCTAAATTTGAATCCTCATTTGCTCTCCAAACATACATTTGGGTGCTGCATTACAAAAATCTCAATGTGTCTTTCCAGCTACTCCTACCATCTGATACGACATAGGTAAGAGGCTGCTTGATTGTAGCATCGTGTTCATGGAATAATTGTGGAAATCTTTCCCCAGGAAGGACTGCCTGGCACCTTCATAACATATCTGTTTGTACCAGGCAAAAACATGTGTCTTCTTCCAGGCTTTTGGCTAATTAAACTGAGGCAGCAGGGGGTTGCTGTACACCAGGCATGGCCAAACATGGCCCGCTAGATGTTTTGGGACTACAATTCCCATCACCCCTGACCACTGGTCCTGTTAGCTAGGGATGATGGGAGTTGTAGTCCCAAAACATGCCTGTTGTACACCAAAACGTTGAGTGTCAGATGAAGATTTTTTAATTGTCCCTGGGCTTTATAATATATTTTTATTTTAATATGCTGCATTAAGACAGTATATATAAATAAATTAAATAAATAAATAGTTAAGACTTACCTTCTTTGGGGCCAAGTGTAACATGCACACAGTCTTTCCAGATTGGATCCAGTGAACAGCCATTATATATCATTCCCTGAGCACAAAGGTTGAATTTCCTGTCTTTAGCCTCATTCGACAAGTTTTCAAGCATCCACTTTATTTGAACATCTTGACCATAAAGGGGACAATTAGTCATCTTAAATTTCATTGTCACCCCAGTGTCTTTCAAAGTTTTGTTTCTCTGGGATGCTATATCTTTGTCGATTTCAGAATTGGGAGCATTGAGGTATTGAGAATTGATTTTTCTGCAAGCTTTATAGAAGGCTTTTTTCTCTTGCAGAGAACCTGGTTGGGGGCAAATAACATATCTCCAATGATCACTTTTCACTTTACTATATCAACACGTTAAACTTCAGTTATTCTTATTAAAATTGGTCATTACCTAATTCATGCTTGTAAGCATCAGTGACATCCTCACGCAAATCTCCGCCAACACTTTTGGTGCTGATGCATTGCCCACAAGGCCAGATATCACAGTGCAGTTTTGTCTTCTTGCCTCTACCTTGAGAAACCCAGGCTGTACTCCTTGCATTTAGCATACAAAATACACGAGAGCCATCAGAATCAGTATCCACATCTCCATCTCTGATGCTTTTGACCCAGATAGGGCCACTGCATACTGATCCTAAGGTAAACAAAGACAAACATGTTCAATGGTAGTCTGATTGATCACTATCCTAAACTTTAAGAATCCGTATTTATCTTAACAATACAGCTGGCAATCCCTGAGAGTCCAGCTTCATCCAAAGAAAGAAGAAAGAAAGAAAGAAAGAAAGAAAGAAAGAAAGAAAGAAAGAAAGAAAGAACCTCCTATGAAAGTTTGTAGGCATGAATAACCAAAATGGTACTCTCCATATATTGGTGGATTCCAACTCCCATCAGCTCCAGCCAGCATCCGCAACATCTGAGGGACACCATACTGGTTATCCATACTGGGAAATGGCTATCATGTTTGCAGTCTAACGTAGTCGTGCAACTTATTACCTGCCAAGCTTAACACCAGCCATATATGACTGCTTTGCTAAATCTCCTGTTTTTGCTGTTGGTATGAGACAAATTCAATTTGTGGGACTAATACTCATATTATGCTGGCTGACAGCATGGAAGCCACTGAAGCACTAACCCTTCCCATGCTGCTGAGTTCCAGACCATATGGTACCTACAATGCAGCTACAGGTTGGACACCTTCCATGTGGACTGGGGCCTACTAATGCAGCCTACTAATGCCTACTAATGCAGCCTCACCAGCACTTCAGAGTTTAGAGGAAGAGGCATATTACAATCTGCCATACTAAAGGAGATAATATCCAGCTCTCTTCTCTTTGTCCATCAGTTATTATTTGCGGGTTACTAATAATTTGCAATGCCTTCTTACACATGATTATCTCTAGATTGGGAAAGAGCAGTGCTCTTTTTCTAGAAAAAGAGGTGCCAGAACTCACCATAAATGCCTCCCTTGTTCTCTTATAATGGCAATGGCGCCCACCTGAGAGGTGCCAAAACTGAGTTCTGGTGAGTTTGGGATGAAAAAAAGCCCTGTGAAAGAGGCTTCATTTACCTTTACTAGTTTCTATAGGTGTCGGATCCAGATATTGCCAGTCACTCATAGCTTGGTTTATGTCTTTTCGGGCCATCCAAGATTCATTCCAGCAATGATGTACCCTGTAGAATACAGAAATTCAGACACTTCCTGTGTCGAAATACAAAGCTAATTCTGAAGAAACCTGATCATTCAGTAATGATTTAGGATAAAAGATCCCATGTTGTATGGAATGCCAGTACAAAGATTGAGTATCATTTAGAAAATGCTTTTGGATTTACATTTATTTATTTAGAATTTTAATTTGACTTTAGGGCTCCAAGAAAGTAACTACTTTTAAAGAAAATGAATGTTTTTATTATTTTACAATGGAGACTGTAGCTGATATAGTGGACATCATCATAAGTGCAGTTATCATTAGCCATACTTGTGAATCCTTGGTCACTCTCATGCTGAAGCTTCTCCAATTCTCTGATTTTATTCTTCAACAACTCTGTTGTTGCTCACTTACCAGATGTGTTCTTTGCCACTTAAAGTTTTGCCTGTATAGTCATAAACCTCCTGGACGGTGAGAGGATCAACAGCATTCAAAGCGCAATAGAAGCCTGTGACGACTCGGCTTGGGATTCCCAAACATCTCATAACTGTAAACAGATGAAATACCCAAACGCTGATATTATATGTTCTGCACACACACACACATACACTGAGATAGAAAACTTGCCTTCCTAACTCAGCAAAAACCACATAACTATTTGCAACAAAGCCCATAAGTACTCAGGCTACATAGACTTTGGTAGTTCAGGCAACAAACCACCTGCTTATCAAACTGCATGTGTTATTTCCAAGGAAAGCCTAGTCAAGTGTATCTATAGTTGGAAGAGTATGACTCTTTTAACACATATATACCACTGCAACACAGGCTCAGCCCCTAACAGGTTTGCTCCTGTTCAGCGATCCAGCCAGTCTGCCCTCTTCCAGGATGTTGTAAGCCAAGGGTAGCCAAGGAGGTGTCATTACAATGTGGTGTTCCATCATTGTCATACCTCATGGTCAATGAGTTCCTGAATGACACAATATTGGCTAACCTAATAAGGGCTCAAGCAGGGTAATTCAGTTGTTTCCTTCTCAATTTTCTGGTTTTCTTTTCTAACTGATACTCAACTTCCTATGACTGTTCAACGTCACTGAGCATGGCCATTGAGTTATTTTTGCTCCCTTTGTTTTTAAAGTTTGTACTACTTCATATCATGCAGATACCTTCTTACTTCTCATTGGCCCATCTTGGCTTCAGTCCTGTTTGTGGAGAACTATTTAACTTTAATCTGCTTATGCATCATACATTGAAATCAAATTGCTTCCCTCAAAGAATCCCGGAAACAGTAGTTTATCCTTCACAGAGCTACAGTACCTAGCATCCTTAACAAACTAAAATTCTCAGGATGTTTTGGTGAAAGTAATGTGTTTTAAATGTATGGGTTGCACACAGTCTCAGATTACTATGTTACTTCTATTATGAACAGCCAATGTGTTAGGAAATGATATGACCCAGTGACATATTTGTAAATGGATTCTAAGGCTTTTGTAGTAAGAATTCGCTTCACCCTGATTTCTGTATATTTACTTGACAATCTAACCAGCAGCATATGTCAGCAGCACAGATGGTTTTATAACATCAGGGCAGGAAATAGACTATTGCAGCTTTGGCAATGTGTTTCTGTAACCCCAGACATTTCTGTATATGGCAGACATTTTTTTACTGTCTACTTTTATCTAGTATACAAATGGCCAATAATATTCAGCACATCTTACAGTTAATTTCCCAGTTGCTTCAACAATTCATTCATCTTTATCCTGTTTAATGTAAATCTAATGTTCACAGCCTTTTTATATTATTTGAATATTTCCTGTAAAAGTTTTCAAATGCAGCTAGTAAATAAATGAAGTTCTTCCTGGTCTTTGCATTCACTTTTTCTATCATCCCCCACTGGCTATGGAACGCTAAAAAGCATTCCTTTTGCTTTCAGCAGATAACCTACTTTGCCATTGACAAGCTCAAAATAACTCCAAGGCATTCTGCTTTGTCTCAGGATTCATCCAAACCCAATGCCAGGAGTACCCTAGTGGCCAGTAACCTGTGGCCTTTAAAGGTACCAAAATCTGCCATCTAATGAGGTTAATTTAACTACTGCAAATTGGGCTATTCCTGATTCCCTGCTTTAGAGAGAAGCTTTGAACATGCAGTTATCATGCTAAAGTCAGTACATTTTGGGAGCACATGGAATCTGCACACTAATGTTCTGCTCAGAAATAGCCATGGTGTTTCAAGCACGCTTGTGCTTAGGGAAAGCCACAGCTCAGTGGTAGAGCACATACTTTTTATGTAAAACTATTTGATCCTTGACATCTCCAGAGAAGTGTAGGGGGAAAGCCCTGTTTGAAGTGTCCCTGAATTAGAGGACCTTACGCATTATATCTTGCGCTGCCCCTTATATACTGAAGCAAGAGAACGGTTTTTGACACCTATAATGATAAGGTCCCCTGGCCAGAATCCTACTGACATGATTCTATATCTCCTTGCAGACATTGATAAGTATGTAACCTGGCGTGTAGCACTTTTTGCAACTGCCGCCAGGAAAATTAGAAAAAATATATATAGCCGAGATAGCTATCAACTGTAAAGGAGATAAATTTATTTGACCCCATCTACACCAAGCTGTATTTTTCTCACTAAACTTTGTACATAATTGTCTATTTTATGTGATTTTAGCTTATAAATTTTATTGTCTAATGTTTCAATTTGTATATTAAGGAGTTTCTATAGCTTTGTGCAGATTAGGTCATGTTTTGACAATATAAATGTTTTTAAGTTTTTGTATCAAATTAGTATATATTCTTTTGAATGATATTGTATACATTGCAGCAGCCTTTGGCTACAAGCAATAAATTTGACTGACTGACTGTTTGAAATGCAGGAGACCTGCTATCAGTTCATGTCAACAACAATACTGAGCCAGCTGGACCAGTGATCTGACTTGACAGACAGCACTTCCTATGTTCCTGGGCATGATGGGGAGCACTGCATACCAAATACTAGGACAATTCAGTCTCACACCATTCCTTGAGAAGACTACCCTCCTGAATTCCAAAATGTCTTTTGTTATTATACTTCCTTTCCTCCTTATAATGTTGCTATACTCTCTGACTTGGTTTTTTGCGCTTTACTAAATGTTCATGTATGGGTAGAAATAGTAGAATCATTGAATAGTTGAGTTGGAAAGGACCACAAGGCTCATCTACTCCAGCCCTCTGCAATTCAAGAATCTTTTGCCCAATGTGGGGCTTGAACCCACAACCCGGAGACTAAGAATCTCATGCTCTACCAACTGACATGAGCTATGTAGAAATAGTAGAATTTCAGCCTTTCTACTCTGTACATTTTTAATAACTAGCATTCTTTTTTAGGGGGGATAGTTCTTTATCTGACATTACTGGGTGTCATCCCACCACACCAAACAGATGCCATTTAAATTTTTGTTGAATTTAGAAGTTGCCATCTGCATTTGAGAAAGCATTTTTCTGTTAGGACCATTCATGCCCCCTACCTGTACACATGACCGAAGCAAAAGTCCCGCAGTACCCATATTTGACAGGCTTGCACTTGCTCTGAAACCACTGGCGGAGGATAGGGGCACTTCCATTCCACATTAAAGGATTGTGTCCCTGCAAGTAGTTATTACTGGGCGGAAGTTTCAGAATGCTTTTCTTCTTATGGCAACAGATCTGAAAAGAAGAAAGGTGCTGGTGCTCAGTGCTCAAGAGTAATATCCTTGCCATACCCATCTTGAACATTCCACGGAATCAACATACATCACTTCATGCACAATGATCATCCCTATCATAAAAGGCAACAGTATGTGACTAACATATACCTGAAACAATTAATCTTGACCTGGGAGAGATGCATGTAAATGCAATAGTTTAAAGCACAAATTCACCTGCTCAGTTCTTATTATACTATACAGCAGGCATACCGTTTTTCAGAAGCCATTGCTCTCTGCTTTTGGCCATGAGAAGATGGACATTTATATAAATATTTACAGAGAATCAGTCATCTACATGTTGTTTTACAAGATTAAAATAAGCAAATCCCAGTTGAAATTGTACAGGCTTTTTTTAAAAGGGGGGGGTGAGACAAAGAGAAAACAGAGTTTGGATCACATTCAGTTGCTATAGTCAGCCTGAAGTATCAGAACAAGTAATGGTGGTCCCTTTACGGTGGGCAATGGCACATGGTGCTCTGACTTTCCCCCACTCCACAGTAAGTGAATTTAAAATTCACTATACATTACCCTGGTATGTAATACATCATCTGCATGCACAGGACTTTTTATGTGTGTTTGTGTGAAGAAATTAAATTTGACTAAGAGCTGTTTAGACAAAACTCCAGGGAAATTAAAAATAAATAGCAATGCGTACCTCTTTTCTTTTTAAAAAAATATTGCTATTATATTCTATTCATAGAGTGCTCAGAAATATTTCCATAGAGCTCCCAATGGTCCTCATCCAGTCACTAATATGTCCATACATTTAGCAATACTGAAGCACAGGGTACATGAATTGCAGGCCATATTCTTCTCTCTCTTCCCTCCCCCATCCTGAAACCTCCCTTTGTAGGGTGAGAGTTTATATTATTTCATCACTTTCATCTCTTGGATTCTAATCCTACCATCCAGAACCCTGTTGTTGTTTTTTAATTATATATATATTTTTACAAAGTACCCACTCATATAAAATATCAATGGAGTGCATAAAGATACATACAGGTGTAAAACTAAGATACGATAAAAGCAATGCAAAACAATCATAAAAATGACTGGCCCATCTTGGGCGGCAACTAAACAACTGAATAGGCCAGGTAGCATAAACATAACTTTGAGAGATATTAGAAAATTGCCAGCAAGGATCTCTGCCAAATCTCTTTTGGAACAGCATTCCACAGCATGGAACCAACAACACCAAATGCCTAGTGTCTAGGAGAAGTCAGATGGGTTTCTGAAACATAGCAGAAAACTATTAGGAATAGAAATTCATCTGCTTCTTATTAAAGGTGATGGTGGTGGGTGATTTTTCATATATATTTATATATAAATGTTTGTTGCAGTTCTTATTGCTGCCAGGGATTTAAGAGATATTTACCGGGGCCAGGGAGCTGTCATTTAAGAGATGTACTACTGTTCTCCAATCATCATAACAACCATTTCCCCCACGTTAACAAAGACAGGCACAGTCACGTTTGCAAAGCTGACTATCAGTGGGCAATTTAGCAATTTACATAAGCCAAACACACATTTCCTAGGAATTTCTCTGGGGTTGTGCCTGCTGACAGATTTGTGATGAGCCAGCAGCTAGTAATGACTGGAGAGACAGAGGCAAACCAATGCCAAGAGTGGTTATAGGCAAACATATCCACAAGAGTCAATTAAACGTCCTGTACTCAAACTTTACCATACTGTTCAACACCCTGCTGATGTACGCGGGATCATTGCGACAGGAATAATCCATGCCAGGATCACGAAGGAAGTTTGTACTTGTGTCCAGAATTTTCAGACAGATATCCAGAATGCCATCTTGGAACTAAACACACAAAATATGAGCACTCATTTTGAAGCCATTTGTGACACAAATATTCAGAACAAAAATTTCCCTATTATAGCAGAGGACAACTACTGGACTGCCAGGAATCTGTAGAACTGGAAATGTGAGGCAACAATCAATCAATCAATCAATCAATCAATCAATCAATCAATCAATCAATGCAGCTGACACCAAGAAATGTAGATTAGCTAAATATAAGTAGAAATAACTGCTTCTCACTTTGCTTTTCAAGTCAAAGGGGTGTCTTTGTTGAGTTAGTGCCATTTTTGAAATTTGAACAGGATGGCTTTGCATTAGAGCTAACAACCAATAAATTCCACCCGCCCCCCCATGAAACTTCTAACTGAACTGGTTCGGCAAATAATGATTAAAATGTAAATGAATGTACATGCTGCAAAGCTTCAGTGAAGGTTATTATTTCATTTTAAGGAAATAATGAAGCAGCAATTGATTTAGGGCAGTTCAGGCAGTTCTCCCCCACAGGGTGCTGAGGCAAGGGGGCACAACATTATTATTATTATTATTATTATTATTATTATTATTATCATCATCATCATCATCATCATCATCATTATCATCATCTTAAACCTATATTTATATGGGTACCTACTGAGAATATCCATTAAAAAGCAATTGTACCAAAAGGAATGATTGTGAAAATAAGAAACATTTGCAGCCAAATTTTGTCCTCACTCAGGACGCCATATTACTAAAGGCTATCCTTTAGTAAGAAAGAGACATAAGGTTTATCAAGTTTATTGTGGCTTTTTTCCTATCTGGGGAGCCTTGTCCATTAGATTAATATACAATAAGACACACAAGGATGAATGTACAATAAGGCAAAACACCTACTAGGAAAGATACTCCACTAATTTCACAAAATTGAAGCCACAACCCTAAACACTTTACTCGAGACCAAACCCCATCAAACCCTAAACACTTTACTCGAGACCAAACCCCATCAAACACCGTGGGACTTACTTCTGAGTAAACATGCACAGGGTTGGGCGACGTGTGTTTTAGAGCTAATTTCAATGGAATTCACTTGCAATTCGGCCCCAAGTTATATAAACTTAAGGGTACAAAAATGTATGCTTCTACCTGTTTTAAAAACACCTGTGTATTTGGAGACCGGGATAGCTGCTGCCTGGGCAATATTCTTATTTATCTTCCACTGAGGCTTGCAGACAAAGGACTAACTCACAGGCTTGGACTAAGTCAATGAACACACCCTCCATTTGTGAAACTGTGTACATGGAAGTAACTATATGGAAGTAACTCCTACTGATTCAGCGGGGCTTACTGCCATGAAAGAGTGTGTGGGAATTTTACTTTTAAATATGCAACACTGGCTACAGCCATTGGATAGAAAGCACTTTATGTACGTCTCTTTTTCCATAGACAATTTGTGTCCAAGAGTATAATTAATCTAATCTAAAGACTAAGGTGAAACTCATAATACATTCAAGAGCCACAATCTTGCATTTACCTGTCCAAAATACCATGGATGAGAAGTTACGTGTTTGGGAAGCCCCTGGAATACAATCCCATGCTCATTCAGGACATACTCTTCTCTGTGAGCTTGGTTGTCTAAATAGACAGGGTCATCTGAGAAAACAATATAGACAAGGTCTCTGAACAAGTTCCAATATCAAGGGCAGAATTTTCATAAAATTTACACCAGCTCTGACATACCAGATCAGGAATGAGATTTATATTTTCCCCAGTACAGGCAGTTCATGCATTCAGCTGTGATGAGATCATTTTGTTGCATATGTAAATGACCCCTTATTATCATACCTTTGGGACAGGCCTCTAATATCAAGCATGCTTTAAATATGGCAAACCAATTTGGATCTACATGCTGCAAATGAATCTATCAAATAATGGATAAACAAAATGGCTGCTTTGCAGTACTGCTTTCAATAGCTACAGTTTAAGGAATGGTTCGGTAAAAATATGTCTAATACCAGGCCCGTGTTTTGTTAGCCCAAAAATGAAAAATGAGCGAGGTCCCAGACAAAGAGGACTGGCAGCTTAAGATGTTAGAATATGCAGAACTTGCAGGTCTAGCACATAGAATAAGAGAGCAAGAAGGACATATATTTAAAGAAGAGTGGAAAATGTTTATTGAATACAGTATATGAAAGATAATTGTACACAACTGAAAATGCTGGTGGCATTAAGATGAATTCAACAGTGTAATTAATGTGTGAATGGTGTAAAAATGGAAAACTGACTTGAATGGTTAGAGTAAAATATGCAGGAATGGAAGATATTTAAAATGAACCATGGAAAGAGAAGAAGGGAAGTCATTGGATGTTAATAAGTTTGTAAAATGTTTATTTCAAATTGGGAAAAAAATAAAAAAATAAAATTAAATACAAAAAGGTCTAATACCATTTCCAGAATTTCATTAATCGTATGATACTACCTTGAGTGTGCTAATACAGTATATTTGTTTCTGTATACAAGCATGTGATGTGTTGACATCCCACGTACTCCCATGCGTAATATCTGCTTATATATATATATATATGTTTCCTGACTCAAAAGTCTGTCCTCACCACTACTACTATTACACAAATACACATTCTCACAAATTGTCTGTGTCTGCAGGCACTTGCTTAGCAAGACTATCCAGACAAGGAGTTTCTTACTGATTCTTACCAGAACACCAAGGGTTGAAGAGAACATGAAAGTCTCCCAGATGTTGGGTGCTTGAGTGTTCACATGACACCAGACACATATTCAGAGTGTAGCAGCCAATACAGGCACTGGCGGGAGGGAACAGACTGACATGGAGGCTTTGTTCATTATGGAGTTTGTAGCAAGCATTCCAGTGGCTTTGATTTGGACATTTCCCTAAAGGAAAGGTGCTCTTTGTTCCAAGAGATTCGCAGGGTTTCGGACCTGTTCAAGAAAGTTGTTCAAAAAGGAAGTGAACGCAAGAACTGTTTTGCCTAAACTTATTTACAGTTGTTGGTAAAAGAATAAAGATGCAAAACTTTATATAGGATTTGTGAGATTAATACGATGCTGAACTTCAAAGAAGCATAGGAGAATGAATGAAGATAATGGCTGGCCTCCAAAGATGAGCAAAGATTTGTATCTTTAGAATTAAGGTCCTCTGAAGATCAAAGAATGAACATGATACAATATGTATGGATCTCTTTACTAAATTCTGAAAGTAAGTGGGGTGTGTTCTTTTCATTTCTTCTAATAACTGCATGCAATTTTATAAATATATATTTGGGTGGTTTGGTTTGGTTTTGGTTTGTTGGGGTTTTTTTTCAATTTCACCCCATACATTCAATGCTATAACAATCCTATGCCTATTTACTTGGGAGTAACCTTGTCTGAAATCACAGAAACTTACTTTGAGTAAACAAGCATAGGCTAAAGCTGCACAAGTCAACACACAGGTTGTTTTTGGCTTACTGAAATATTCAGAAAGGTTATCTATCTGTGTGAGCCATCTACTGTTGGCAAAGTGTATTAAGGGAATTCTATGAATAGTTCCATGAAAATGAATTTTTTTCATGTTCATTCAGTGTTCTCCTTTGACAGAAAAAAGCTCTGCAGACCTTTATGAATACGACTCTTTGTCATAACAGTGCCAACATCAGCTAATGCAGAGAAAATAGTATGAAGTAGCTCAAAGATCATCAATCCTGTATGATACATTTTATTTAACAAAATTCACATACCACCTGATTGTAACAAAAGCTCTAAATCGGTGGTACTTAACCATTAGGAATACAGTAAACAGAAGTTCTCCCTAAACACTAAAGCTTTTAACATAAGACCTCTAGTGACTTTATGGAGCACATTTGTTATCATATAAAAGAATTACCTGTTGCCACCGTGAATGTGATCTTGTCCTTGTCATCATCCCATTCTCGGTTTTGGAAATGCACATAGAACCCAAACAGCTGGCCTCTTCTCACAATTAGTTTATTAGAACTAAAAAACTGTGTGTGATGGTTGTTGCAGTTCTGAGCACAGTTTAGGTCTACATTTTTCACCTCAAGGACTGCAGGAAAACAAATAATGATGGGACCGATTAATGAATATTTAAAATAATTTTTAAAATACCCCCCCAACTTAGCAGCACCATGAGTGATATGGGGCTTCCAATATCTCCTCCACTGCTCCATAAATAGTATGGGGCTCTAATATTCTCTGAACACGGATTCTGAGGGTTAGGGGAACTTCAGGAAAAACAAACATATCTGTCTTCTTATGCAAGGAACTTCTGAGTCCAACCCAATGAGTGTGCCATAGTTTTGTTTAGCTCTGATGTGAACCTGAGAAGCACATCAGCAACAAGACAGTGGTGGTTAATTAAAATTTCTGAGTTGAATGTGATTAACATACCAGTTTTTATTAGGATGTTGTACTTAGTCTGCAGCAAATTAAATATCGGAACCAGCCCCACCCCCCGCAATAATCTTTCCAGAAAAATGTTTTTTCATGCCTTCATAACCAGGCACATGTACAGACCCTGCATAACATATGGGTATATATGAGCACCAGCTTTGTGTATCCAGGTCCGACCAAAACATTGTGCGGGGAAGAGAGGGAGGAGAGCTGCCACAAACCCATTCACTGTGACACATTGACAAGCCACACTTTTGAAGATGTGAAGAAGGCTAAGGAAAGCAATAAATATGCACACATTTTTGTTTCTGCGTTAGTTTCATATGTCTCTTTTAATCATTTTCAAACTGCAAGGAATAGACACGTTATTATCCTTAATGAAAAAAGTCCCTTTTTCTGATTTCCACATCCTATTGTAATCCATACAATTATTCCTGGGGGGGGGGGGTATGCTGAGCACCACAAGGTACATCTTGAATCAATTAAGCTAAAGCATATAATGGAACCCAAATGCTTCTTTGAAGGAACAGAAGGGTCCATTCTATGCTTTTGCTGTGACAAACACACACACAAACAAACACACCTGTCTGTCCATCTGTCTCCTCCCCACCCCCTTTCTCTACATGTGGCTGTTAGCATTTTTCAAAATTGTCATTTGAATCAACAAACAAAAACTGAGGTGTTGACAAATGAAAGAGAATGCTCTCTTTTCTTGCACTGAAAGGTTGCTCCAGAAGATTAAAATGGATTTCATTATCTTTTATATAGTTTTTTTCCACGAGGAATTTATTATATACGGCACTTATTACCTTTTGTTTATGAATTTTTGTGGAGCTTAGTGTTAACATATTTTTTTAACAAAGTTTTGAGGCTTTGTATAATCCATCCAAGTTTAGCAACAGAAGTAATTAAACAACACTGAAGTGCACTGTCTGCTTCCTTAGAGGAGAGGACTACATTATGCTTCTGATTAAGGTGCCCACAAAAGATTATGCCGCAATAAATTTATTATCTTTTAGATGCCATAAGATGTCACCTAAAGGTGCTGTCTCTGCTGCAACATACCATTCAGACTGTTCCCTCAGGAACAGGCTGTTATTCATTGACTGTTAGAAGAAGGTGCATAATACTATACTGTTTTGAGAGATAAAAAGCATCACAGCTTCCCACGGGGACTCTTCTTCTCTAGAGTGTACAATTTAATGTCAGCATGCATCATACTTTAACTATGTTTCACATCCACTCAGGGTCCTCCAGAGATTATTGGACTACAATTCCCATCATCCCTGACTATTGGTCCTAGAACATCTGAGGGGCCTCAGGTTCCTCACCCTTGTCATGGGTTAAGCTGCTAGAACACTCCATCTAGAAGTTATGTAGCTATATCTCTGTGTCTATGTGCGTGTTTTTTTTCTATTGTATCTTAGAAATTCCTTGAACAAATGTATGCAATATGCTGCTCTGCTCCATGTGCATTTCAAGGGCTGTTTAAAAAAGGAAAGATGGCAGGAGACAGAGTTTTACATTTTCACACTCCTCAGGTGCAAAGCTTAACCAGCTTTGATCTTCTTCTACTAATACTGTGTAATGTCAGGTTTGCAACCCTTTGTACAGAACGATTAGTTTTCTTGTGTAACTGCTCTGCATGAGTCTGGAAATGCTCTGATGAAATCAATTGCGATGTCAATGTAAGGGACATTGCAGGTTAATCATGGATTTACATGCACAGCTTAGTATATAAAGTTCCTATTTGCCATGCACTGCAGGACATTAGCAAATTCTGATCTTAGAGCTGTGCTTCTAATTGTACTGATTCAATGTCACACTGTAGTGATGATGTCTCTCATGCCACCTAACTTTGGCTTCCATTCACTAGAAGACAATATTTTATTTCCTTTAAAAGTATCCGTACTAGATGGAAACACAGCCTATTGCCTCTGATTATACAAACATAACCGGATTTAGGGCCGCACAGCTGGTTCCCCCATACTGGGTGCTATATGTTGTCTTTGTGCTCATTTTAGCATCTTGGCTCTCATCACTTTTTCTCTGCCATCTTAGATTTAATTGCTATTATGCTGTTACTGCTGCTCTGGACAGCATAACAACTCCTACCCCCCACTTCTCACAGGCTGCCTAGATCTCAGATTTCCTACAGAAACAGAATACAACAAATGAGCAAACTGACACATTAACAGGATTTTTCTTCTTGCCAGATACAGCAGCCTGAATTATTATTGCTATTATTATGATTATGGACCTTTTTCAATGCAGAAGTGCTAAAGCAGTTGATGGCATTGATAAAATATGCAAAGGATGAAATCTAGTGGTGTTGTTCTGCTGATGGAATGGGAAAGGGGGTGGGTTTTTTTGTTTTGCAAGTCCCCCCCCCCCAATCTTGCCAGATCTTCTCCATAAAGTTGGACTTCACTAACACTCTAGAGCAGATTTAGAGAAAAGCATGAGGGGGCTGTTGGGGCAAGGGAAATAACCCAAAATTGCATTCCTTCCCATTCCACTGATGGATGCCTTCCATCTGCACAGTAACAACATGGGAAACCACCCATTAAAAATATAATATAAAAAGCCACCAGAACAATATAAAATATTATGACTGCTAAATGTTGAGCTATACATACAGAATGGGATAAGGATGTGAATAATGACAACCTAATTATGTAACAGAAGCAATCTGCATATTTTCTTAAACTTTCCGTATGTTCACTTGTCCATCAGACAACTGGCTGCAACAGCCAGAAACAGAACCTCCACGTTCAAAGAAGGGGGAAACAAATGCCATCATTATTTCTTTTGAGTTTCCTTAGCACATCCAGTTAACTTGAGCTAAATGGACCAATAGTCTGGTTCATGCTAGCAATTTTCATTTCCCTGTGCCTTTGCTATTGACACAATAGCTGCACCAACAAATAACTCAGCAACTCAGCATCCTATTCAATTAGCGTCCAACTGCTGTTCCAAATATTAAACTTACAAAGCACAATGCCATGTCAATTTTCTATTAATATTATGGCAAAACAAACATTTAAGATTGGAACATTAAAGCTCAAATGTAGTTACCTTCCATCACAAGTGGATTTTCAGTAAGTTCTGTTGTTCTGTTGAGAGACAGACAATCGTCATCAAAGTTTTTTGATGTTCTCTCAGCCAAATTCAGTTCCATCTAGTGGCATTTATACTCCTAATAAAACAACCCCAAGCCTATCATACATGCAAAGCTACAGTGGTTAGGGTGAGGTTTCACTCCAGTTCCTACTGAAGCTCATAAAACGTGCCAGAAATTTATTTTAGAATCCAAGCATTGGTAAGCCAGACTCACCACTGATGTTGAAGCAAGAGAAGAACTGTTTGCTTTCTTGCTGTGGAATTTGTAGCTGCCCAGATATTTGATTGCTTTAAAGAATATGTTTGCTGACATTTATGAGTTCAGTTATGGTATTACATAAGGTCAGTCACACCATTTAATATGTTTGCATCAAACTGTGAAAAGCTTAAGCTTCTTTTGCAATTATCTCCTTATTTTGTTACTTTGTTAGAAGTAAGAGCTGACTTGGCATAAATTCATTTAGTTCACCAGCTGTGAATGATAAACTAAGGATAAGCTGTCATGACCACTTTAGTTCCACCATGAATAGATTTTTCTCAGCAGCCATTTCACTTGAGACATAGAAATGACTCTTGAGAAACTGTAGCCCTGCCAGTCAAATGGAACACCTGATTTCAATGCCACCTTTTAGTGTCACAACCATTTTGTCATTTAATGTTTTTGTGAGGAAAATACTTCCAGGATTTATTTTATTGAGGGACAGGAGAGACACTAGATGTCTTCTTACAGATTTGGATGAACAGATATTTGGCATTCTGTGCAAATTGCACATCCTTAAATTTAGAGGAACCTTCCCTTCCCTTACTTTGAGGAAAATGTACCATCTTCTATATTTTAATTCACTGGAAGTAAACCCTATTCTCTGTGACATTTGGTGCAAATCTGTTAAGAGGAGACATATTTTGGAGATGTGGGGTAGATTTGTTCCCATCAGAGTAAGGTTCACTTTGTCTCCAATTACTACTTGTAGACAAACTGTAAGCATGGAGACTTTTGACAACTCAACTTTGAAATTAGCTGCTCTCTGACATGTTAAGGCAGACAGTTCTTTTCTTCTTTCTAACCTAATGCTTCAGCTCTTGGATGTTATTACTTCTAAAACTGCTTTCTCCTTCAATGATTTCTTCAATATTATCACAGTTCTAGCTGTTCAAAGTGAAAACATAACTATTTTTTGGGCTGCTGTATATCTTTACAGTTAAAAGGTTCTTGGCTGAAGCATAAGGATGGTTACTTGATGTTCTTGGAGCCTGAAATGTGGCACATTGGGTTTGGGAAGATGATTCTGCTGAGAATGTGTATATCACAGAAACAGGGGGTGAGGGGTGGAGAATGAGGAAAATTTGAATCAGGCCAGTAAGAGATTGTGTGGTCAAGGCTTTATCCGCACAAAACAGGACATAAGAATGTAAAATTGTGCTAGCCTTTACTATTGTGGAGGAATCGCATAACTGAATGTTCAGTTAACAAAAGAGGTTAGTTTTCTTCCTAACAAGGCAATTATCTATGTGTAAGGAATTTCTTTTGTAGGAAGAGCATTACATCCTGCTTTCCTTGGTGTTAAAGCCAAAAGACAGGTTTCTCTCACCTGTTTTCTTACAAACTACATAACAAAGCCTGCTTTGGTGTTCTACCAATATTCCGTTTTCTGGAAGCAGCAAAGGTATGTTGTTGCTTTTGAAGGAATGGTGCTGAATGAAGACTAGCCATACAAAACCACCATAAGCTTTTTGTACCATCTGCTCACAAGGAAACTGCAGCTGAAATCCTATACACACTTACCCAAGAGGAAGCTGCACTGAATTCATTGGGACCTACTGTTGTGCTGTGAGCTGGTTGAAATGCTGCCTGGAGCTTTCTACTGATTTGCTAAGTAGGCATGCACAATACCATAGAAGAATTTCCGGTGCACAAAAAACCCCACCAAAAAACCAGTTTTGGCTCTTTGAAGCCAGCGAGTCTGGGCATTTCCCAGACAGGATTCTTTGATGTTAGATTTTTATGTCATAAAACAAGACAGAAGCTAGTAATATAGTTACAGGGTAAAGCTTGTCCTCTACAACTTTGTTTGACTAATACACATATTAAATGAAACAAAGAGAATGTGAGTGAAATGTATACCCTATCATAAATATTCCCCCCCCAAATTGCAGTAGAATGCCATCAAACTCAGGTACCTTAGCTTGCTTCCAGGTGGCCCATCTATTGAGTATTTATCCTAACTTGTTTGCACAAAGTTTGAGGGGGGAGGTTGGATGACGTCGACAATGTATTGACCATTTCGGTTAGAGAACCGCAATGCAAAATCTGAAGAAATGCAGATATTTAAGGAGAGCTGCATTTCAGATTGTGTATTACCTTGAGAAGTGCAAATTAGGTGAAGATGGTATACAAACCGAATTTTCCCCCCCCCATCCCTAAGTATGAGACAACTCTCACTGTCATCATACTTCTGGTTATATAGATTGCTTGGCCCATGCTAGCCTTGATATTGCTCCCATCTAAAATGTTAAGGCGAGAGTATGGTAGAGTACACTGAAGACTCTCTGAATGAACATCCAAGCCACTTCACAAGCTTCTATACAAGCACATCCAGGAAACCGATTGAGCTATAGTACCTGCCGCATCTGACTTGCACATTTGGAAGATTATGCAAGTGGACATTTTGCATGAATGCTGTCATGTACGATGAGGGGGCAGAGTCTTATCAACCTTTGTGAGCAGGGTACATTCCAAACTCAGAAACCTCTGTATCGTGACTTGTGCAAGTTATTTCCTCATGCTTCATAAGTAGGTCACATTGTGTAAGCTGTTTAAATGTGAAAATTAGGACCAAGGACTTGCCCATGGGATAAGGGACCACGGACCTGGTCCAAAAACATATTGGCCTCAATCCAGGCATTTTGCACCAAGAACAAGGACTATACCTCCCATATACCTTCAGGAGTGGAGTTTGGCTGTAGAACAAAAAAGCAGGGTGGGAGTTTTCCATAATATTCTGCATGCAATAGACCTCTCAAAACTATTGGGTGATAACCTAAGCAGGCTTACATGGAAGTAAATGCCATGTAAATTTCCTACTAAATCCTGATAAATGTGCTTGGATGAAGATGATTACATAAAAGTGTGGTTAGACCTGCAACCTTAGATACACAATTCTTCCAGTGGTGACTTTGTTTTGGTGGGCAATCTCGTCAGATGCAATGTGCCATAAACTTTTCAGACATCAGAATCCTAATTTGCAATAATGAAATAGTCGGTCAATTGAATATAAATAACTAGCGGTCATTATTTGCCTAAATCTCATTAACGTTTAATCAAACAAAACATTTTGCTACTTAAAGAAAGCAGTCCTTGTGTCTCTTCATTAAGTAAGAGTGACTCTTTCAGAATTACAATGCTGCTAGCCTATTAGGTACAATTTATTCCTTAATAATTGCTGATGAAAATACTAATAATTCTAGTCACATAAACTCCTGACAACAAAATCTGATTTTACTACATGCTATCAGCTGATCCCAAAGCCTTGCATTATGAATGGTGGAGAAAAATTATCTGTTTATTGCTTCTAAAATCATAAAATCTCTTGTGTGCCCTGCCCCTTTTTTTTTTCATTCTCTATAGGGCAGAACTTGCTAATCTGTGTCCCTCAGATGTTATTGGACTACAACTCCCTTCGTTCATGACTGTTGGACATGTTGTCTGGGGCTGATGGGACTTGAAGTTGAATAATATCTCAGAGGAATGTTGAAATATTTGGTGCAGATAAGAGAATATATTTTTGCAACACATGAACTATGGCACGCACTCCCACAGGTGGCAGTGACGGTAACCAACTTGCATTGTTGTTGTTGTTGGTTTACTATTTATACCCCACCCATGGGACGCGGGTGGCGCTGTGGGTTAAACCACAGAGCCTAGGACTTGCCAATCAGAAGGTTGGAGGTTTGAATCCCCGCGACGGGGTGAGCTCCTGTTGCTCGGTCCCTGCTCCTGTCAACCTAGCAGTACAAAAGCACGTCAAGTGCAAGTAGATAAATAGGTACCACTCTGGTTGGAAGGTAAACGGCATTTGCGTGCGCTGCTCTGGTTCGCCAGAGGCAGCTTAGTCATGCTGGCCACATGATCCGGAAGCTGTACGCTGGCTCCCTTGGCCAATAAAGCGAGATGAGCGCCGCAATCCCAGAGTCAGTCACAACTGGACCTAATGTTCAGGGGTCCCTTTACCCTTTACCTTTATCTGGATGGGTCTCCCATCTTGTGCTCCACCCTCCAGCTCTGAAGCTTCCTCTCCTTCCAACTCTTGCCTCCTTGCCGGTACATCTCCCCACAAATCACTGACCTCCTCTCTCAAGTCAGACTCCATCCCTCCCCTCCTCCAGTGCACATTCATCAGTGTCCTGCCCGTCTCTGACACCAGCTCCCCACATACATCTGGTTGGCCTCTGTGAGAACAGTATGCTGGACTGGATGGGCCATTGACCTGGTTGGCCTCTGTGAGAACAGTATGCTGGACTGGATGGGCCATTGACCTGATCCATCAGGCTTGTCTTATGTTCTTAATGGAAAGCATTCCATGATTGTATTACATGTAAGAACAATAACAAAGAAAAAAGATTGTTGAATTAACAAGTGTCATTCTACGTCATGCGCTACAGCAGTAGCCAGGGAGATGTTCCCAGGAAAACCACAAGCCAGCCTTCTTTGTTATCTATGCTGCAGCACCCAGTTCCCAGGGGAGATATAGCGGTGCAATCAGGTGCACAACAGTTCCAAATTTGGAAGTGGAGGCAGAGGTTATTTATTTATTTATTTTGAAAGAGGCTTGGATTTGATGGACCTGACCAAGTCAAACCAATGGGAGCTAGTCCATCTCTACCGACAATGTCATCATTTGTATACACATATGGATATAGGGCCTGTATTATAATGATTGAATACTAAATTAGGAGGGGGGACTTGGCAGCAGATATAAGGATATTACATGCTTAATCCAGTTTATGTCATTACATTTTCTGCTTGGAAAAATGTAAGAGAAATCATTTCTGTATATTTCTGGCATTGTTAGGAAAGAATATAAACGTCCAATCAATTAAATGAGCGACAATGCCGTGTGTGACTGTGTGTTTCTTCTGTCAAAGAGAAAGTCCTGGCATGTTGTAACCTGCATTATTTAATGGCATAAGATCACACAAAAGAAAGGCACAAGGATATACGAGGCCTGGGGTGTTTTTTTTTGCCACCTTGCAATGGTTGAAACCATTACGTTATTATAGACTCAAAACAGCCAGTGAAATCTGATGTAGTAATTTTGGTAACATCAGCGTTAAATAGCTTCTAGGCTATTTATTATAATTGGACAATTCTAACTTTAAAAAAAAAACAAGTTAAAAGAAAAGAAAAAGCAGGCTGGCAAAACATCAAAAGAAAGCAGACTTCTCTTAGCAAGAAGAACATGGAGGAGAATGAACAGAGGAAGGGCTTTAGTTCAGCAGTAGAGGGTTGCAGGTTCATTCCCCAGAATCTCCAGGTAGGGATGGGAAAGAGTCACTTTCTGAAGCAGCTTCCTATGGTCCTATCACTGGCGGAGGAAGGGGAGTGTGGTGGGTGCGGCCTGCCCTGCCCCGGGTGTCATCCCTGAGGGGGGGTGACATTGCCACCCCTATGGGATGCTCGCTGCTTGTCCCGCCCATGTGGGTGGCTAGCCCCCCCCCAGGTGCACAGCTAGCTCCTCCTCTGGGTCCTATGAGATTGTTCTATCATTGTACCCCTGATCCATCTAGATAGGCAAAGCGGAAATTATTATTATTTGTATTTCTAAGCTGTGCACATAAAAACAATCCATAGACAATGGGCAGCAAAACAATCTACAACGTAAAACCAAACTGAGATATCCACACATGATACAAAAGGATGAATGTTTAGGTGACTGGAGACAGAAGGAAAGAGTAGCTAGAAAGCAGATCCTTTTAGATCAAAGTCCTGAAAGCTAATATTAATTTATTTGAGGTCTTCCTTCCTTTCAGACATTCTTTCAAAAATAACCCAGACTGTTTTCTGAGTGGGAAGCCAATTTAGGGGAAATTAAAAATCTTCTTGCAGTTACGTAGCATTTCTCCTGACACACCTCAGCAAAGATGTTTTTGAAATTACTTAATGTAAGAATATAAACATAGCGTCTCTGAGGAAAATCTGAGATCTTCTTCTAGATCATATTCACTGAATTGACCTGTACGCCTTTCTGTGCTAAGTCTAGCAAAGATTCATTGAATAATGCGATGCACCTCCCAATACACATCAGCCTTTGACAGAGTGCATAACGTAAACAAACATTGCACCTTCTGTATTTCATTGTCATTTTGCCCTGCTCCCATTTTTATACCCAAACACACACACACACACACACACACACACACACACACACCAACCAAGGATTTTGCTTACTGCCTGCATTTGCTGAAACTCTAAATACTACAATACAGTGGTACCTCGGGTTAAGAACTTAATTCATTCTGGAGGTCCGTTCTTAACCTGAAACTGTTTATAACCTGAAGCACCACTTTAGCTAATGGGGCCTCCCGCTGCCACTGTGCCACTGGAGCACGATTTCTGTTCTCATCCTGAAGCAAAGTTCTTAACCCGAGGTACTATTTCTGGGTTAGTGGAGTCTGTAACCTGAAGCGTCAGTAACTTGAAGCGTCTGTAACCCAAGGTACCACTGTAACTCTGTTTAAGATGCAAGAAGGCACTTCATTTTTGCTACAGCAGACAACACAGTTACAGCTATGCTGATATGACTTCATGGGCAACATGCCATTGTGATGACCATTTTGCATCATTCAAACTACCTTATTTCTGTGTCAGTGGGTCATGGGAGTTGGTCATTTTGCTGTGTGCACCAAGAATATTATCTCTCACACAATACTCAAATTCATACATTTAAAATTTGCCATGAAAAGTTATCCCATTGGCACAGCCTCATGAGGAAAATAACATATGATTGTTGGAATGCCTGCTCATGAGACACTCTCAACTTAGGCTGAGGGAGAGAAATATAATATGTATGGCTTCAGTGGGACCAAGTGTGCTTCTCTCACATGGTTGAATTACTCTGGTAACAGCCAAGATTAGCAGTAATTGATATAATTTGTTACTATGGCTTGCATATTATTCAATTAGGACATTTCTCCCCTATCAAAAAATGCACGAGTTTCATGTTTTATGGGCCAAATTATGTTTGGCTACCACTCCAAATAAAGCTGGTGAACTGTTTCCCCTAATTTTATCTTCCATTATGACACAGCATATTGAGTTTTATTTGCCTCTATAACTAATGCTCAGTAGGATGTTGGTTCATCGAATTACAAAATTCAATATTTTTCTGCACAATAGTGGGACTATATAAAAATAAATGGCATTTCAATCCAATATGTTGGAGTTTATGCTGTGTCACTGATAAGAATTAAAAGCAACAGCAAAAAGGAAGCATTAGAGATTTTGATAAGTCACCACAGTCTTTAATCTTTATAATCTCTCACTTTCAAAAAATGGCTTCATCTATCATTTTGCAGCTTATAACTAAACACATATAACTAAGAACTGAGTTATCATAGGTAACAGAGTTTGCCATTTCTCTATTATGGTAAAATATAGCTCTGTTTTAATTTCCATGGGAAAGAAAACTCAAGCTGTAGTATTCATGATGACTAAAAATATAACCAAGCATAACGACGATGATTAAACCAAAACTGCAAGACAGAATTAGCTTCTTTTTCCTAGTATCATATGCCTCTCCTCCAATTGGATACATATAGGTTTTGTGGCAAAACAAAAGGGGCAATTAGAAATAATCCAAAGTTTATTATTACTTTATATATCACTTTCACAGTGTGGTGTAGTGGTTAAGAGCAGTCGACTCGTAATCTGGTGAACTAGGTTTGCTTTCCCGCTCCTCCACATGCAGCTGCTGGGTGACCTTGGGCTAGTCACACTTCTCTGAAGTCTCTCAGCCCCACTCACCTCACAGAATGTTTGTTGTGGGGGAGGAAGGGAAAGGAGAATGTTAGCTGCTTTGAGACTCCTTCGGGTAGTGATAAAGCGGGATATCAAATCCAAACTACTTCTTCTTCTTCTTCTTCTTCTTCTTCTTCTTCTTCTTCTTCTTTTTCTTCTTCTTCTTCTTCTAAATATGCTTTTCCCTGTCACCTTCAAAGCAAATTTGTTAAGGAAGAAGGTCACTGTTATTCACATTTCACAGATTGGGGAAGTGGGGAAGCAAACACTTCATGGTTAACAACATTTTTTGAAGTTTCCATGTAGATATCCTTGATTACCTCTTCAGTGGCCCTCTCCTGCACTGGAATCTACATGCCTAATGCACTTAACTCATGCACACCATTGAAAAGATTATCACCATCAGAACCTGCATTGCTGGGTTAAGAGAATGGGTTAGCATATGGTTAACCTTATCAATAGCTACACTAAACCAGCAAGGCAGTCACAATAATCACAGCAGCACTCTGAAGATTTGTCCTGGATAGTGTTTTGGTGTGTGTGACTGCCAATATTGCTTTTCTACTTGTCAATTTTCTCATGGTTGTTGGTCAAGTGGAAAGTTTTGCAGAAGAGGTCTCTTGTCACAGCATCATGGAGGCCCTTGAGCACATGAGACCAATTCTGTTTATCCTTACCTTGGCTTTTAGTTTCAGATAAAACATTTTCCCCAAGGAAGTGTATGGAAAGCTCTGTCTCAAACATGGAGTACCTGTCTCCACAACTACTGTGATTGAACTGGGTCAGCTGACATTATTATTACTCAGTCCACATGGGTGTAGCAAGGATTTTTGTTAGGGGACAGGACTTAGTTGGGGGCGCAGAACCGGCATGATTGGTCAATTAGTAAAGTATTTCTATTGTTTTCTTGATCTGAGGGTGGCAGATGCCCCCTGACCCCACCCCCCCCCCCGGCTACATCCATGTTAGTCCATCCTTGCTCTTTTGATGAAAACCAAATAACTATGCTTAATGTTCTAAGACTTTCATAAAGCAACACAGTCTGCAGTACATAATGAAAAGCCTATAACAGGCTTTGAATCTACCAAGAGATGTTCCTGCTAAAGCAACAGGTTGTGCATAGCTGCCATTTTTATACTACCTAATTAAAAAGGAAGCAAAATCTGAAGAACAGGGAAGAGTAATCACAGCAGCCAAATCCACATTCACAAACAACGGAATGGAACTTTTGGAGAAATGTTAGAAAATGACAGTGACACTGAGAGTTTTAGAGGAGCACCGTAATATACATGAATTGCCATGTTTATGTGCTTCAGAGTGTTTTTGCTACCAGAAAAGGAGCAAGGAATGTATTATTAAGCGGGAGAAAGGCACTCAAAGCACCATCAGCCACTGCTTCTACCAGGGCAAGAGTTGTGCACAAATACTTCACACACACCCCATCATACATTCTCCATTTTCTCAATATTAGCAGTGATAGTAACACAGCTTCTTTCTGTTGTATCCAGATGTTGCATTTTGTTTTTTATTGTTGCTGCAAGTGACAGTAGTATCTCCTTCTCTCTCCTACATAACATTCTGCCCAATCACCTGTGAAAAACACCCCACCCAGAAATTCCAGAAAAAACATTTCCTTAGAAATTTCAAATCTGCTTTACAATAAGTCAGGGACGGGTGATCAATCAGGCTCAGAGGTAGAAATTCCTACATGTTTGACAGCCTAGAAGGCCCCACACAAGTTTATGGCTAGAGATGACCATTGCCTACATTTCTGATCAGGTAGAGAACTATGGTAAAATGGTTTCACACAATGTGGCAAGACAATAGAATGATAATATGCCAAGTAACTATATGCCCTCCATGGGAATCTTTCCCTTGGTAGGGGTCATTGTAATTGTCCTTTTTTCTGATCATTTATAAAATCTCCCAGGCCCCTTGAGTCATATTATTCCTGGCAATGGACATTATATTGATAACCATACAACCAACCAGCCAAGGCTATTCAACAATTTTCTCATGCTGCCTTGCCCAGTTCTAACCCCACCATCCTATTAGAAAGCAGTTTCCACACTTTGATCTCAGAATCCATTCACTTAACTACAAAGCTTGCTGAATCTTGAGCAAAAAGTTTGCCCCATACACAACCCTGCCTAACATGTCAAATTTAGATCTTGAGCAGTAAATTGATCTAAATAAAGGAAAATTGCTTTCATATAAACACAGACACCCCTTATACCTGGTTCTTTTCTCCAAGGAAGTGGTGCCTTGGAGTAAACGATGTCATTTTCCTACTTACTATTTTGGGATTTGTGGTCCTCTAGGATTGTTCTCTTTTGCCAGCTCAGCTGGCCTCCCACCAGGGCAGAGCTTCCCCTTCCACCTACCTTTAGTTCCCAGGATTTTTTGGAGGGAGCCATGACTCTTCAAAGTGGCACAATAGCACTTTAAATGCATAGTGCAGATGGTGAAGTGCTATTCATACGTTATAAAATGCAGACAAAATCAGAAAGGGAAGTATTTTTAGATTCTTGGGATCTTTCCCATCCTTGGAATAGACCCGTGAGCCATTACAGAGAACGTATCTTTTAGCTTTTCTATTTACTTTTGACTTTATCATCCTAAATACTTTTATTGGAGTTGCAACAGATTGTTTTGATTATTACCTTCACAAAAGGCCTTTTTATTCTGTTTTGTATACCCACTTGAAGAAAGATCCAAACTGTCCAAGTACTTCCTATAGAAACATGAGCTTTGAAATGAGAACAAAAGTAACTTTCTTTGGTTTTATTAAAACACACACACACACACACACACACACACACACACACACACACACACCAAATAACGAAGTTCTTTGGTACCTTTAAAGACTTGTGACACAAATTTAAGGCATGAGCCACTCTCTTCAAATGTTCAAAATGAACAGAAATTGCAGTAGAAATGCGTGCACAGTTCCATTTGGGGTAAAATACATTGTGAAAGCAAATTGATCATGCATGATAAGAAAATCCAATTATTTATGGTAGGTCAACACATGCAGCAGAATGAGATAGGAATAAGAGGTAGAATGATGGAATTGTAGAATGGACTGTACTACTTCAAAGTACAGGTGGGATGTGGCTTTGGAATGTGTGCCCACATAATAAAACACCTCATAAAAATAAAACTGGCACATGTAACAGGAAGGCTTTTATCACCACATTTTGCTTCAAGTGCTGGAGGTCTATTTGCAGAGATTTTTAAACTAATAGTCATTTAATAAAAATGCAGCTTGGAGTGGTATCATCCACGCTGCTACATCAGCCGTCTTTTCAGCCCAATCACCCCATTCTGTAGAAAATGAACACTAGGGACTGAGCAAATCCACTAATGTAAATCTGTCCATGCACATATCACTCTAGCAGGTGAGACCTCAATCTCCTTACACCAGATGTAAGGTATCAGTCTCCCCATTGGGTCTGCCTCTTGAAACATATTTTACTTAAGTATGGTGACCTAGAGAGCAGATGTAAAATGCCCTGCAAGTTTCATAATACTACTACTGCTAATAATAATAATTTATTATTTATACCTCACCCATCTGGCTGGGTTTCCCCAGCCACTCTGGGCAGCTACCAACCAAATATAAAAAACACAATACAGTCATACCTCAGGTTGAATGTGCTTCAGGTTGAGCGCTTTTGGGTTGCGCTCCGCGGCAACCCAGAAGTAACGGAGCGCATTACTTCCAGGTTTCACCGCTCGCACATGCGCCGACGTTCAAAATGACATCACGTGCATGTGCGGAAGCAGCAAAACATGACCCGTGCACATGCAGACGCGCCATCGCATCTTACATTCTATTCAGGATGTGAACGGGGCTCCGGAACAGATCCCGTTCGCATCCCGAGGTACCACTGTACAGCATTAAACATTAAAAACTTCTCTAAACAGGGCTGCCTTCAGATGTCTTTTGAAAGTAAGATAGTTGCTTATTGTCTTGACATCTGTTGGGAGGGCGTTCCACAGGGCAGGTGCCACTACCAAGAAGGCCCTCTGCCTGGTTCTCTGTAACCTTACTTCTTGCAGTGAGGGAACTGCCAGAAGGCCCTCGGCGCTGGACCTTAGTGTCTGGGCTGAACGATGGGGGTGGACGCACTCGTTCAGGTATACAGGTAATACTACACACGTTACCACTGGTAATACTACACACATCTTTTCACTAGCAGATATTTTTCAAATACTCAGTTTGGTATTACAAAAAGTAACATGAATGTATTTGAAAGTAAGCAAATAAGCATATAAAAGCATCATCCGGGAATTTGCAAATAAGTAGTTTTGTCGTAACTGATGTGAAAAGAAATCAGGTATCCTTTCCACCTCCAGTTGCTATTTCATCTTGAGCATATTTGGGAGTCTCCACACTTTTATAAGCTTGTTTACAAAGGCTAGGATTCTTCTGATTGCTGTAACTGGCAGATGTTTCACTGCACTGTAATTTTCCTGCTCATTATGCCTTGCATAACTTTTGCATGGCATTTTATTGGAAGGTGTAGTTTCAGGTTTTGCTAGAGTTCCACCTCTTTCCAAAGTATTTAGCCGAAACCGATTTGCATGGCTTCAGTTAGGGAAACATAAGTTATTATTTTTAGCACATTTGCAAATTTCTCAGGGCTTATACACAGGGGACATCTCACCTGTTGAGTATTGAGCCATGTGGTTGACTACTGAATTGCAAGTTGCAGTTCGAAATAATTTACCAGGGCATCTTTCGTCACACTGTGGGAAAATCTGCAGTTCTTCAGGTGAACATTTGCAGATGGCAGGCAAAAATCTGGCCCATCATCAACAATCTCCCCTTGCAATACAAAGCCACGTGGGAATGTTTTGTATGTTGTTGGTTTTTTGGTATGTTTTAGGTCTAGGCCAAACTCACATTTCATTCCACATGATGGTGAGGTCCAACGTACCTTCAGCTCTGGGTCAGGCAGTTAGAGGTTCCTGAACAGATAAATTAATGTAGTTTTCCCTATGAAGTTAGTACATTTGAAAAACCATTGCACTAGAGCTTTACTCAAAATAGAGCTGTAATCACCTCCCTCTAATGGGGGTTTAGCAGGCTGCTGATTTTGCAGGAACATTGAAGTTTAGTCCTGGAATATACAAAACAAGACAATGCCTTTGATTGTTTAAAGAATGACTTTCCTTGCTGGTGAGTAACCATCATTGCCCATCTCAAAACATGTAGGACAAGATACATGGAGATGGTTGAATTAGCTTTCTTTAAGCCCTAATGCCCTTTTGGCAAAGAGGATGCTGTATAGTGGATTCTGTTTAAAAGGTTTCCCATCTTCCCTTGAATAACGTGCTTTGCATTGTTGCTAGCATGTTGACCACACTATTCAGTTTCTGGTCCATGACAAGGCCTTGCTGCCAGCATAAACTAATAAGATATGGCACTGCATGACTTTGGATATGAGGGCCAAATTAGCCACAATAGTTTATTATAGAGCTAAGTTTTAAAGATTAACCACTTTGCCTCTTTTGAAAAAGCTCCAACCTGCTTTTAATGTATATACTAAGCAGGGTTGATTGGAGTTACCCAACTAACAGCTGTTGTTGCAGTTCTTGGATGCTGAAACTCTCCAATGATTACCCAAAGGAACTCTTTAATATATGAGGCATTGAAATTAATATCCCTAAATGCCAGTGTTTAGTAATGTGAATATTATCGATACTCTGCAGTGCAGACGTTGTGCCAGCACAGGCTTTCTGATTAAAATAACTGATATTTTAATACGTCATGGCATTTCAAATATATACAGCTATACAATAAAGTTCAAAGTTGCTGATGAATAGTTGGCCCTAACCTAAGACCAGTGCAACTATGGCATTCAGTACAGAAAACATCTTTTTACTTACTTTGACACCTAAAATGGATGTTAATTTTCACCTATACCCCCTTCAGCATGTGGTGTCTTTCAGGCATCATTAAGTTGACCCTCAACCAAAAATTGTGAACTCTTTCACATTTAATTTCTTGAAATTGTGCTCAAAATCAGGTAAAACTGTCAGTGTTTAAAAATACAAATATTGTGAAAGCCTTGTAGTAAAATATCTACTTTGAACATGGGTGTGAGAAAATTTCATCTCAGTTTGCATCTAAAGGCAAACCTACCTAATTCATACTTTATGAAACAATGGAGGAACCAAACAACCATCTTTTGAAATCCGCTGTACTCCAGATTTTGCAATGCAGTTCTACAGCCAAGATTTGTGCACAGAAATGCATAAACAGGGGTTAAAGTGTCTGTATATATGTATATATTTATACATGTACATATTTATGAATGTACATTTAAATTATGAAAATGTATATATCAATGAAAACAACATACAAAACTGCATTGTTTTACAGTAAACTGCACTGCAAAAATGGGCGTATTAAGAGAAATTTGCACTAAAATAAGGACAAATTTTCATAAGGTCTTTAAAAAAGTGAAAGAAATTAACAGACTCAACCATCCCTTAGAAACAGGAACCTCAGAATTCAATAGGACCTACTCCCAGGTAAGTATGTTTAGGATGGGAGTCACTGTTTTAAATTCAGCACATCCTGTGTGGTCAAACAAAGTTTAGCTTGCTTCTGAAACCCTGCTTTTAACACCTTGAGTATAGCTGCAGCTTTCAACCAGTACAAATAGACCCCATCAACCCACACACTTATTCTCCTATGTAGCCATAAGACCTCCATCCAAATCTCTTCAATTTAATAATAATTCCTTAGGACACTATGATAACATAGGACAGTACAGTCACGAACAAGCTGCCTTACAGAAGAAAAGTTTGAGAAGTCCCTTTCTCTTCCCAATTTTTCAGGAAAATAAATTACCTGTTTGATCCATTTATAGAAATGTAAAGATGCAATGTTTTTGCGATTAATATTAATAGCGTTTCAGTTCCATGCATTCATGAATAGATGACAATTCTAAGAGAGCAATAGTTAGCAATGCATTTTAATGACCTAGCTAATGTTTTATTCATATATTACAGACACAGAATTGCCCTTTCTTGACAAACAAAAAACCATTGGATACATTTTTAGCCCTTGTGCCTAATCAAGCTCCTCAATCATAGCATCAGTTGTATGTTTATTATATTCTCATTAAAACTCTCTCGCACACAAACCTTAGCATCGACAGTGACCTTGATGAAGAGCAGGTGTAAAATTAGAACTGTAGATAATAATTTAAGACTGCAAAACTTGAGGACAGTTCTAAACTCCATCGGCAAAGCACCAACAACTTTTAGAACAGAGGTCATATACAGAGATCTGCACATTATAATGAGGAGCTGGGAAAGAAAGGCCCTTTTATGATGCTTTCAGTGAGGAAAACACTCTGCCCTGGACTCACCTAGGAGGCTGTTGTGTGGCCAGGGAGAAAGAAATACAATACAATCTTATCATTATCTATTATTATTATTATTTCTTATTAGCACCATAATCTAGAGTCTTACTTGCCCTTCACCATCAGGGCCAGGGCTGATGACGTCGGTGAAAAACTATGATATTAAAATCATTTAAAACAATTTGCTGCCATGGTAAGCACCAATGGCACCAGTTTCATAAAGGGGCATGTCCTAATCTACCTCTAATCACTGGCTGGCTTTGGGGTGGAACAGGGAGGGGTGTCCCTTGGGCTTTGGGGGCTGCATACTTCTGAAAGTTAGAGACAGGGGCAGACTTCGGGCATCTTTTGTACAAGGCCAAAATTTGGTGTCCCCAAATGGATCTTCTCAATTATGGAGCTTCTCAATTATGGATCTTCTCAATTTTGCAGCCCCTCGGCTCACCACGTTGTGCGGGGGAGCCACCTGTGCTGCCCCGAATCCAGTGCTAACTGACAACACGATAAAGGTGAAGGTAACAACGAGGCACTTACACGCCTGTGGGTGAGAAGGAATGGGCAAGACACATACCAATTAACCTTCCAATCCATGGCTTGGAACCAGGGTGGGGTTACGCTTGAGGGAGACTGGGGTTCTATTCTTCAAGGTCTGACCTAAATAGGATGCCTGCACAGATTATCAATCTTTCTGCTGCAGTCTTTTGAATTATGTTTATTTAATTAAGCTGCAGCCCTTAAACCCAAATCTTCATCTTCTTAGTTGTGCAGGAAGAGACATTTGTGAAGCTGATATGCACGTTAAAAAAAAAAATTCCAGCATTTTAACTTTTGGCCCTTATACCCTTAATCTAATACATTGTGCCAGGAGATGGGGCAACCAATTTGCCCTCCCTCGTATTCCTCTTTTGTTGGTCAGGTTTGAAGTGGCTCCACAACATTCAATGGTGCTGCTTGTAGCTGTTCCTGTATTAGAAATTTGGATGGCAGAAAATAGGCCAGTCCAATAACCAGCCATCATTCGTGTTCTGTTCTGCCTTCTCTTGCTGAGTGCCTGGACTTGTCCTGGTCTGCCCTGAGCAAAAGGGCTCCATCACCAGTCTCCACTTGGGTCGGCAGTCCTACAGCCACACGTCAGTGCCAACATCAGTACCGTCACCCCTGCCAACAAGTTTGCATTTATGTGTCATGACTGCTCCTTCTTTTCTATCTGCCAACTGGACCACTTGCCAAGCTGTCTATTTGGCAGATGTTCCATGTACTTGGACCACGTGGATTGGATCTTTCCACATGTTCCCATGACATTTCACACTATTCAGTTGAGTGAAAAGTTCGTCGACGCCACACACAGCCAGTTTCCAGAGTGATCCAAGTGTCAACAGGAGGAACACATCACATGCCTTTTAGTAGGTAATGAAAGCATTGGCTGAGGAGCAAAGAATTTTGCCAAGGGAAGGAAAATAGACCTCGTTGCCTTCAATACTTGTCCTTCATTCACAAAATGATTTTAAGCAGTATTTCTTTTTCTTTGCTATTACAAGTGGAATAAATGCTGTTATTTCCAGATCTTGTTAATAATTAATGGAGTCATTAGGGGCATTAAAAAAAAAAACACTCCTCTGCCAGTGAATACATGGGAGAGGAGAGGAATATATATGCCCCATGTTCTAATTAACAATCTTATAATTATTCATCGAACAATTGCATGCATGTATGATCAACAGTAGTGGCAAAATGATAAGTTGGTGTGTGCAGTACTTTAATCACAGAAATTAACATTTGGCTAGAGGGAAAGTAGTAATTTGCTTGAATATGTTTATCGCTGAAGGTCAAGACAAAATTATTCAATTGTTGCTTATCTGCCTTCATGTGCATTGAATGGAGGTGTTAATGAATTCTTTGTTAACTGAAGCACAAATTCCTAAAGCCAAATCTCTAGTTTCTCTGTAAATGCAGGCTTTTTACATGTAGGAAACTGAACATTGACAACCCCCAAGCTAACACACACACAGAGCACTAAGGATCAAAAGAAAACTCTTACATGGGTAGCATACATATATTGAGAAGCTTCATCTGATAAGCTGAAACAACCTTGAATAATTCCATTTCCTTTACAGCCATTCAGACTAAATAAAGATCCTTGGGCCAAATGGTAAATCTTGCATACTAAGCAGCCTGACATTTCTTAAAGAAACAGCATTTCCGTCAAATAAATCCTTGTAATAGCAGGTGGGTTGTTGGCAGGATGATGTGTTTGCTTGTTTTAAAAAAGAAAAAAAATATACATATTCTAAACCATCTTTGCATATTACCTGTACTTTGAACTTGACCTAATACTAGGAAATAAAAATTTTTCTCTGCAGTTTGTAATTTCCAACAGAAACATGAAACAAAATGCTAGCCCGACTGGACACGAAATAAATTATTAATTCTCATGCAGTGACTAATATAAAACACAAACAAAATTCCTTGCAGGGAACCTGGGTGACTTTCCTCAGGCACCAAGCTTAGGGTGGTCTGGGGTCCATTTGCTTATTGTGTACTGTCTATGCAACTACTCCACCAAACAGTACCAACTACATAACTATGTAACTTTTAGAAGACATCTGAAGGCAGCCCTGTATCGGGAAGTTTTTAATGTTTGATGTTTTAATATGTGCAGGTATAAATATAATCATCATCATCATACAATACGATACAATACTCTTTATTGTCATTGTCCCATACAGAACAAAATTTAGAGACTTACCAACGCTGTCCTGCAGTACTGCATTCCTTCAACAGTATATTTATTTTATTGGTTAGAGCTTTATCCTCTTGGCATTGGGAGTGCCAGTTCTAGCCAGTTCACTTATCCCAATAATGAGAGGGCTAAGAGAGAAAAAAATCTTTCCTTTTCCTTATACAGTAGTAAATCTCAATGGTTTTCCCGGTGTGAATAGCAGGCACTGCCTGTTTATCCCTCAAGCTATCTATTTGCATCTACTTTCTTTGCTGCAGTTGATATATTGATCATGACATTTATATTCCGACTTTCCTCCAAGGACCTCAAGGTGGGGTGCATGGTTCTCCTTTTCCACATTTCATCCTCACAGCCACCATGTGAGGTATTCCTAGGCTGAAAGATAGTGACTGGCCCAAGGTCGCCCAGTGAGTTTTGTGGCTGCCACAAATATTCTGCCAGTCTCTTCTGATTGGCCTTTAGACAGTACACCTCTACTATGAATTTACACAAGAGGCAATGTTTGAGCAGCTACTACAGCATTAATACGAATTTCCAGAGATAATTGATGAGTATTCACCTTTGACAGGGTACTGGATCTGCACAAAAGGTACACACTTAGATCAACCCCCGTATTCCTTTTAATCAAAAGAGCAGAACCTCTCCCAAATGTTTTTAAACACAGAAGTCACCTACTCAAAATAACTGTACCAGTAGAAAATGTCTTCTGAAACGTGGTCATTAAAGGCCATATTTGCAACCATGTAGCAAAATAAAAATAAAAATCAGTCCCACTGGGTAAATGTGTGCAAGGAAATATTCTCAGTACTCCATCAGCTAAGGATTGATAGTTCTTGCCTAAAAACACAGTCACACACCCATTTCTTCTTCTTGCGAGATCTGGTATATTGGCCAAAAATGGTCTTTCCTTATGGAATAGAAGCTGAAATGCCTTTCATCCTGTGCAGTGCAGAGATCAACAAAGCAGAGACACCGTGGAATAGTAGGTGGGCCAAAGGAGAATCTATGCTTTCCCAAGCCCCACAAGCGGTAAAATTGGGACCAAATTGATTATATTCTTCCCAGCACTTGAGAATCCCTATCATAAAGAGGTAAGTCAGACCACAGGGATATAGCCTACTACCTTGCTTACAAGAATAGAGGTCTCAGACAAACAACCAAATGTCTTATACTTAAATGCGCCCGCATATCAGAAGATCTGACAAGTGTTGTGCCAATAGGTTTGCTTTTTCCAGCTGCGGATGACAGATGATTATGACCTATTGAAAGGGAGCGTTGTGCTTCTGCTTTGTACATCAGAGGTAACAAATACAAAACACCCTTCTGTTTAGTAGCACTGACAGCATCCCTCTTGATGATCCTTTACAAAACATGCACTACTGTAAGGAAAAAACATTTCCCCACAACATAGTGGATTTATAAGACATTTCATTATTGTATATTGCCTTCTTCCCTGGTTATGTTTTTTTAAGAAACTATGGAAAACACAGTTCATGACTGAATATTATATCATTGTGTATACACGGCACATTAAACTCACACAAGGTGAGTATTTTTCAAGGCAATTCTTTCATGCTGTAAGCCTGACTGATGCCAACATGTTCCTCTGAAGACATGCCAATTGTGTGTTTATGGCCATTTATCCCGCCTCGGGATGAGAAAACATGAAAATTTCAGCTTTTCCATTTCTTATTATTCTAATCTTAAATTCAATTTTTCATTTCCACATGAGTTCCCGATCATTATTATTTTAAAAACCCTCATGAAAACCTTGGTGCAATTTTTTGTATGCAATTTTGCCCAACAGATACATTTTTTCAAAGCAAATCTATGTAGCATTTTTACCAATATATGCATTAAATGGACACCTTATGCTAGTACGTTGGGGGCACTTTCCCCTCCAGGTTTACGTATACACCAATGTGGTTTCAGCTAGTCACAACTGACCAACAACCATGAAAAAGGAGAATTCCTTACTAGGGGTTATTAGATCTAAAATTAAATTCCCAATATTATAGTACCTTTACACAAACATATGGTATTACTATACTTGGAATACAGTGGTATCTCGGGTTACATACGCTTCAGGTTACAGACTCCTCTAACCCAGAGATAGTACCTCGGGTTAAGAACTTTGCTTCAGGATGAGAACAGAAATTGTGCTCTGGCAGAGCGGCAGCAGCAGGAGGCCCCATTAGCTAAAGTGGTGCTTCAGGTTAAGAACAGTTTCAGGTTAAGAACGGACCTCTGGAACGAATTAAGTACTTAACCTGAGGTACCACTGTACTGTGTGCATTTCTGGTTTCTGCCTCTCGAAAAGGGCACTGAAGAAGTGTAAAATGATTAAGGGGCTGAAGAAACTCCCCTATAAAGACTACGTGTATTTGGGGTTCTTTTATTTAGGAAAAATTCAAGTAAGGGGAAGGAAACACAGTACAAAGTTGTATAAAAGTATGCCATAGTGTGGTGAAAGTGGATAGACTGGTTGCCACATATACTAGAACCTGGATCATCCAATAATGCTAAATCCCGTACACACACATACAAAATTCTTCACATGGCTAAAATATGAAATTCATTATCACATTATGGTTCCCAGCTTAGAGGGCTTTTAAAGAGCAATAGAAAAATTCATGGAAGATAAGGCTATTACAATGGCTACCAGTTATGATGGCTAATTATTACCTTTAACAACAGCAGTTGCAGTGGGCCTTAGAATGCCAATTGCTGGAGAACAACAGTGGGAAAAGGCTGCAGCCAATGTCATCTTGTGGGTTTCAAAAGTCATGTGGGAAAGAGAATGCTGGTCTGATCCCAGTTTCTTCTATATCTCCTCTATTATATGTGTCAAACTACGTGCAAATAAAAAAAATTTTTTCCTTCCAGTAGCACCTTAAAGACCAACTAAGTTAGTTCTTGGTATGAGCTTTCGTGTGCATGCACACTTCTTCAGATACACAGGATCTGAAGAAGTGTGCATGCACATGAAAGCTCATACCAAGAACTAACTTAGTTGGTCTTTAAGGTGCTACTGGAAGGAAAAAAATTTTTTTGTTTTGACTATGGCAGACCAACACGGCTACCTATCTGTACGTGCAAATAGAGCACCAAGGAGTGAAAAGCAGTACTTTTAAATGTTTTATTATTGTTAAAAAAACCAAAAACAAACACCCCCCCACACATTTATAGCTGATAAATTCAACAAAGTAAAATAAAATTGGAGCGCTTCCATTCAAGTTAAAATAGACACCTGACTGTGTGGAGCTCTTTACATGATAAAAAAAATAAATAGTCATTTTGTTTTATACCGCAAGTTATTCATTCCCAACATAAAAGGGGGAATGCTCAGTTAAATCTACTTTAACTGCAATGTTATGAAGCTGAAATGAAATGGCAGTACACTTGAGTTCAGTAAACGCCAGGGAGTTTGACATATGCTGGATGGCAAACATACACCTATTTTAACTGCCACTGTCCAAACCACTCTAACTCTGCTTAACATCCTATAAATTGGCATAAATGCTAGGATTTTGTTGTTGTTGAAAGCATGCTCTCAAGATTCAGCACTAGAAAAACTACTATATAGCATGTAGCCGTTATTTGTATCTAAAAGAAAGCTATAAGAACACAAAAATTAATAAGTCGTCTGAAATAGTAGATGAATTCAGATTTCTTGTGCTGACATTCACTACTTCTGTAAACAACATATAACACCAACAAAATAGAAATGCTATCCTGGTACAGTCTAAAAACTCTTCTGTCCGTCCTAAAAATCCAGCTCATTTTATGCTTTTGACGATTAAAGCATAGGGGAGTTTTGCAGCATTGGACAAAACCTTGATTATGTGAAAAACCAAATGTGCATGACATGACAAGAGTTGAACCTTGCCTCAAACAAAATACCATTTATAACTTCTATCAGTGTTCAGAACCAACACAACCTGGTTTAAATTTAAACAAAAGCCAGAACAAAGTTTCTTTATAAAGCCAAACTGTCACAGCTAGAATATTTCTGGTAAGTATAAATTAAATCTCAGCAATTTATTCTTTGGGCAAAGAACAACTGTCAGTGAAAGTGCTAAACACTTTTCCATTTCTCATCTCTTCCTATTTTGAAAAGCAACATTCATTTTTATCAAGGAGAACCCTACTTTAAAAACCCATGCATTTTCAAAACAGCTGTGTTATTATCGGCTTAATTTCCTTCTAAATAACAAAACTATGTAAATCGAATTTGTTTGCTTGGCTTGGAATGTTTTAGAAAGTTGATTAGCTTTAAAGTACTACAGGGTTTCCCTATCTTCATGAGGATAAAAAATTCTACCTTCTAGTCTTAATTCCTTAAAAACTTTTTTATCCAAGCTTAAAATTTCTTTTTTGAGAATGTACATATGTAGCCATACATATTACACCAAACTGCTTTACCAAGACTCACAAGCTGGGAAGCTTTTATTTTTCAGTTTTCCAACTGGATGTGACACAGCCGTAGTTCTGAAAATGAGCAGCATAGGTTTGGTTGCTATGGTAATCACCATGGTATCAATACTCCAAACACCATCTTATAGCTTATCCCTTGAGATCTTAACTCTGGAGAGAGCTTAGTTGCTTTCAATGTCAAGGGACAGTATTAGAGATGACTTATGTGATTTAACAGTTAATGAAAATGTATTGCACCGACAAATACCCCCCTTTTCTATAAGTGTTAACAGTCCTTCAGATAATTAAATTGCTCTGTCCAATCAACATGTAGTTGAGATGTCAAATGCAGGTATCACTGATAACAAGCCAATAAAATATTTGTTTATGTGTTTGTCACTTGCAGAAGTCACAGTTGTTGCAAGATTTAACCCACCTTTAAAAATATTTTGGCATATTAAAGAAACACTTGTCATTAATCATGCAGCAGACACACAGAAAAAAATATTCCACTAATTTTGTCATGAGCAAATGAAACCTTCTGTTTTGTCAAGATTAGGGGAAATCTCATCTAAAAGCAAGGTTTTTTCCTTTTAAGTTAAATACAGAAGTGATTTCTTAATAATGAACCATATTGGACCAATATAATGCAATAGCAAATGGACCCAGTAAGCAAATACTACTTTGAAGAATATTAAAATTGCATAAAAAACAACTAAAGAGAGACTGCAATACCTGTGTTTAGCACTGCCATGAGACTTCTGTAACAGATTATCTAAAATTTACATCTTTTTATAAAAAAAAAAATGAAATAAAATGAAGTACATACTGCTTTTCAAAGCAATACTAACTATTTTTAAAAGCGTTTATGTAATGTCCCAAAGGTATGTTTCCCCATTTACAAATTTCACTCTAGGCTGAGAACATTCCTGCAGTCCTTTTTAAATGTTTTATTTACTTTGGCCACATAGTTAAAATAATTGTTAACCAGTTCTCAGTAGCTAGAAAAGAAAGAAGAAAACTTCAGTGTGCATCACTGTAAAATAGCTCATATATACATCCCTTAATTTGAATTCTTTTCAGCAGGATAAAGATAGTAAAGGACTCTGAAACCCAGACTTCCACTCATTCTTCTTCATGGCCAAGCAATTGGAACACATGCATGTAAAACAAAAAGTTCATCATCTCTGAAGGTCACAGGTAAATAGATGAATTCAATAAATAAGTCTATATTTTGAAATTCTACATTTTTTAAAATTAAGCAATTTAGTCTTTTTTCTTTTCAAATATAGTTTTCTGTTCTTGCTCGCCACCTGGAAATTCTAGACGGTTCTCACTGTTTTCTTCCTCTTGTTCTTCCTCAGTGCCTTCATCAGTCAGTTCCCGCCCTGTACTTTCCTTCTTAGATGCTTCCAGTTCATCTGATCTTCCATCAGAGTCAGCCATACAAATTCCGTAACACATGATGCTGATGACACCCAGTGGTAGACCAAAGAGAAAGCAGCCCAGAAGGGGGGAACTCTTGAAAACAGACTGTTGAGAAATGGTTAGCTGTTAGTGACAATTCAGCAACATCTGACAAATATATCACTGCATAAGCTTTCACAGAATACGGTCCATCAGATATATGGAGTGTTATCCTGAGCTGCAGGTATATGTACACATGGTTTTGGGGAAGGGGGTTTGTAAAGAGTAAGTCAGAGGGAAATAAAATGCAGAAAAACACAGTGGGAATTACGTACTTAGCAGTTCCTGGAAGCATCAGGCAAGTGGAGATCGCTCACCTAAAGATTTTATTTTAAAGGGAGTTTATGAACCGATGAAGTTGGCGGTTGTGAAAATCTTGAAGGTCGGCATTCGGTATATCAAGTGGATAAGAAGCAGCAAACGTTACTAAAGCTACAGTGCTAAAACACTTACCTGGGGCTAAGTCTCATTGAACTCAATGGGACTTAAGCTTTTGCACAGACGTGGATAGGAGTGCGCATTTAGTAGGACTTGTCTTTGATTTAAAAGCTTCTGATATTTACAGTGTGTTAAGCTGATGTACTCTCCCCGCAAACATCTTCAATTCATCAAGTTAAAACCAAATTAACGCCATTATAATTAAAAAATTGTCCAGTAGCACCTTAGAGACCAACTAAGATTGTTCTGGGTATAAGCTTTCGTGTGCATGCACACTTCGTCAGACCAACACGGCTACCTACCTGAAGCCATTATAATTGTTACTCTATTTTAGGGCAATTCCACAAACTAAGTTTTGTGTACATCTATGCAGGCTTTGCCCCCAAAACAGATTTTATGTCTTTATGGAAATATGTGCACAGACCTATATGTAACTTATTGTTCTTGTGTTGGCTGTTTGTGTTTCTGGCAGGCCAACAACAACATTCAGGTTTCCAGATGTGCTGTGAGTACAGAGAGGAGGTAGCTGAACCAGTTGACAAGTGAGTTTTAAGGGTTCTTGAAGCATCTGCTAAAGATCTGAACAAATGCTGCTTCTTTTAGCAGTACTTGTCACATGGATTACCAGTAGTACATACTGTATATCTCTAGAAGTTGGATCCTCCTAACCGAGGGTCCATGTTGTGCGCAGCCCCAGGACTCCCCCCCCCAACCGGCATGGAGGCGGGGCTTTGCCCCGCTCCAGCCAGTGGTGGCACAATCTTGCCACAGGCTTTTAGCCAATCGGCGTGATGGCCTGATTGGGGGTAGAGTATTTAAACAGCAGCGCGACGTGGGGACCTCCGTGACGTGGGGACCCACCCACCTATTGATAGGTCGGCATCTGGCCTTGCTTTGGACGCCTGTTTTGGAACGGGGGCCGGGTAGGATTTTTTTCCAATGTGGCACTGGCCACTGGGTTTTTGCCTACCTCTTAGAATTGTCACAACTTTGTAACATTTGGCGGTTGGGCATTGGTTTAGGGGAATGGGGGGGGGGAGGTGTGGCCATCACCTGCCCCTCCATTTGATAGGGTATTCTGTTAAAGGAATCTTGGGGTCTGGATCTTGGCCGAAGTCTGGGGAGGAGCTAGGGTCATGCCAGGAACCCCAGGGGTGAGCACCAATCAATAGCCATTGTTGGAGCTCCCTTTGCTGGTAGTTTACCCTGTGCAGGCTACCTGCTGGGTGGCCTGCAGGGTGGGCAGGAGCCAGTTACAGTCATTAGATACCAATGCCTAAGCCAATACCAATCACACTTGTGTACTCAATAAAGTAATGGCCTAAATTTGCCCATTAACCTTTAAACTAAATTCTGTCTCCTTTGTGTCTTTATTTCCATGGGGATGGGTTTGGGGGCTTGACGCGCAAATGCCTGCAGCTGCTGGGAATAGCTATCACTGTCTTGGAAACTCATGGCAGAAGTCGACACAAGGATTATTGCTTGACTCCATGGAGAGCACTTTAAAGAGGGAAGCTGATTTTCAAAGGATTTCTGTGATCCATCTCTCCGTCTAAGCTAGGGTTGGCATATTTCAAAAGGTGAAAATCCGGACAGAAAAGTTGTTGAGCTTTTCTTCAGCCAAAGTTGATGAGTTTTTTAGAGTTTTGCCAGAAATATAAAAATAAATGTTAAAAAAGGAAATTTCTGAGCTATTTTTGAGCTATTTTTAAGGGAAATCGCCAAAAGCAACACTGCCGATATGGGTTGCCATACGTCTGGATTCCTGATGCCAGGATGTGTGTTTCAAAAGGCAGATATAGTGCAACAAACTGGTTTAAAATACAGAACCCAGCACCCAAAATCATGTGATCAAATTAGATATTGATGTTAGGATGGGTAACCTGAGGACCTTAATATGCTGGATATTTGGCAGGTACTGTCCGTATTTTATATCTGATATACACTTAGACATTATCTAACAGAGATGGGACATTACTTACTCCTACAGTAGACTTGGCATCATAAATTATTCTCTTGATCCGTTGAAGAATTCCATCTCCACCGTGTGCCTAAAATTTCAAAGGTAAAACCAGGCATTAGCACTAGTCAATTATATTTCAGTTTGCATCCACCTTTGTTCACCATGTAGTCTGATATATAATGTTTTTCCACTGAAGGGGAAAATTATTTTCTTGTGACATTCCTGGGGTCCCTTGCAAGGAGCTGTCCCCAGGCTGTCTCTAATGTTAGTTCTTTCCAGCGACTCTTGTTTTTCAGGGAACATTGGTACTGCACATTCAAATCAGAAAACAGAAATGAAGTAAGATCGCCAACAAACTGTTAGGTCTTGGAGCAGTTCAAGAATTGGTTAAAGAGATTTTGAATAAAAGAGAAAGGCTTACTTCTGCAGTGCCTTCCAGGATCTCATTAATGAACTGAACCATATCTTCAGTACTCTCAATAGGTTTATGAGGTAGGAAATACTGTTGATTGGATGTGTTCAATACAACTATAGTGGGGATTTTCAGATCACTGAAACAGTAAAATCAAACAAGTCAGGAACTAAAAAAAGAAAAAAGCTATCAGTTATCAGCATTCAGTTTATTAATAGAGCACCTAAGAACTATAAAAGCTTCTCTTCCGGGTTGGCGCCATCGCCGAATGGCGGACTCCCTCCGAGCTCCGGAGGGAGCCGGCTCGGCAGGGGCTGGGTTTTACCGCACCGGCGATGCGGGGACCCTTAGAAACCACGGCCACGGGGGCCGTGGACTTGGAGACTCGGCTAGCACCGCTAGCGCCCTCCCGACTCGTGAAGGAGCCTTTTTAAAGGCTACGGATCGGGTGCCGGGGAGAAGCGTGGTGCTTTGAGTCCTCTGCCATCCCTGCCGAGCGAAGCCGCATGCCATCCGGCGGAGAGCGCTGACTTCTTCCATTGAGAATTTGGACTTTTAACAACAACCCGTGAGTAAATTGGAAATCGGGTTTAAAAGAAGAAAAATTTTTGGGATTTGAGACGAGCGGGGGGGGATCTAAAAAGGAAGTCAGTCCCCCTCCCTATTGTAGACATTTTAAAACAAGGATTGGGAAGCCAAGGCCCAAAAAGAACGGTATCTTTGCTAAATTAAGAATTCCATGATGGGAAAGTACAAGAATTGTGCTGGAGGAAGAATTGAAGGAGAAGGAAAATGCACCCCCCTCCCTGGGAACCGGGGCGATTGAGGAGTGAGCCTGGTGAAAAGAGCCGGTGATTTTGACAGCTGTCAAAGTAGCTGTCAAAGTCGGAATATTAAAGAGGATTTTATTACAAGGACCTTGCTGGTCAAATTTGTTACAACTTGATATAATTTGTTAAGACTTGAATACAAAATGGCGAAAATACGGAGAACAATCGGATTTTTGGAAACAAAGTTACAACAACCCCCCTAGAGGAGTTTCGGGACATTACAAAGATGGGCGTAAGCCGGGAAAAATACAACACTCCGGAATTTCACAGAACTGGTTATCTCCTGGGAAAGCTGCAAAACGGAAACTGAATCTTGTCTACAGGGTGTTTAGACTAAAAGGAGACAACAGAATACCTTACTGAAGAAGGAAGGGACTGAACGCAAGTTTTTGTTCCTGAATAACAACAACCCATGTAGAGTTACTAAACTTCTGAATAAGAAAGTTTTAGCAGCGGAACAAGAGGAAGCTGGACTATAACCTTGAAAGAACAATGGGGGGAATTTTATAATTTGACATTTTTAAAGATTTAGGAATTAATTTTTAAAGAAAGTAATCCTAGAAATGGGAAATAATTCTGCAAGGAGTTGGGGGAAAAATGGGATTGATGGACTTAAGATTTCCAGGCTGGAAACATAGATTGGAGGATAAGGGAAATTAAACCGGGGAAGGGGAGGGAGAATTAGAACCCAAAGGCTTGCAACTATTTTCTGAATTGGTTTTCTTTTTTCTAATATATTTTTTATTTTTTTATACTTTTATTCTGTGTGCTTTTACTTTAATGGGAAAAAAGGGGGACATTGTGGAAAGAAAAGGGGGTGGGCTATGGGGAGAGATCTTTTGCTTTTTTTTTATCAAGGGTGTTGCATAAGGTTTGTATAAATTTAAATTTGAACAATGGGGTATATAAATTGTGCTTTAAATCAGAAATAGAACTTGTGGAAACAACAATATGAAAGGGGAATACGGTAGGGGTGGAGGAAGGGGGGAGTCCCAGAAAGTGGATGTTTGAAAATAAGGTTCTGAATGTATCTTCATAATTTCTTTTCTTCTCTTTCTGTATTTTGGAAACTTCAATAAATATTATTTAAAAAAAAAAAAAAAAAAAAAGAACTATAAAAGCTTCTTGGCAACTTGACTTTGCAACTATCCTATCTATAGTATCTGAACAAGTGATTCAACTCATTTCTTGCAGGAAGACCAAATGAGGTGGTGGTAGTGGAGTATTTGCCACATCCCTAGGACATTGAAAAATCATACAAGGTTCACCTTTAACCATCTTGCTTCTAACAAAGGTTTCATAGTCCACTTTCCCAATGCTTAACAATGAGGGGGAACAGCAGATACAACAAGTGAATCTGGACAAGACTACACTAAAGGTAAAGCTAAAGGTACCCCTAACCGTTAGGTCCAGTCGCGGACGACTCTGGGGTTGTGGTGCTCATCTCGCTCTATAGGCTGAGGGAGCCGGAGTTAGTCTGAAGACAGCTTCCGGGTCATGTGGCCAGCATGACTAAGCTGCTTCTGTCGAACCAGAGCAGCACACAGAGACGCCATTTACCTTCCCGCCGCAGAGATACCTATTTATCTACTTGCACTTTCTTTCGAAGACTATACTAGCAGCCAGCAAGTCATGGTATCTAGAGCAGAATGAAGGCAACCTTGATAGACAGAAATCTGATTCACCTAGACTGCCACTGTAGTTAGCTACTAACTTCTACAACATGCCCAAAAGTACCATTTGCTGTAGTCTCCAGCAACATGTCTTTTGCCAACTATACAGGTTACATTTGGAATAATATTGTAATTTGTCAAGTGGACCAAGCCAAGGAGAGCTAAGCATGGCTTCTCATTACCTACAGCAGGCATATCCAACTCCCAAGAGACTGCAATCTACTCCCACTATAAAAAAACTGGCAGTGATCTACCCATTGGATTGACCAAAGTTGTTGAACTTTTGACCGGTTGGACATGCCTGATCTGCAGGAATAGCCTCATTTCTACTGGGAAACAAAGGTATCAGATGTAAGCTTCCAAGCCTTAAGCTTTGGTGTAATTTGAGCCTCTATTCAGGAACAATAAGGGTTATTTCTCTGCTGAAACAATGGAACACAACCCGGAGCTGCCCTTCTGAATCCTCTCAAAGAGATTTGAGAGCTTTATACGCCTCTTCTAGGTCACAAAAGCTCAGCAACAATAGCTGAAATTCAAAATCCATCAAGCATGTAAAACAAACTCGTAAGTTCCTAATATGTTTTTCTCCTTAATGGCGTGTAATCATTTCACAGTATATATAAGCCTCAATCAGTGTGTGTGTGTGTGTGTGTGTGTGTGTGTGTATTTCATGTTCAGCTCTCATTTATGTGCCTTTTCTCTCTCCATTTACTATCCCATCCTGCCATCTAGTGGAAAAAGTTATATACAAAATTTAAATATCTAGGTTTTATATATAATGAAAGTGTTCTCTTTAAAAGTAAAATGGTTTTATTGCATATTGAAGGGCCATATCCAAGTGCTATTTATTTTAAACACAAATGCAAACACACACAAAACAGTACAAATTATAAAATTAGGACAAGTGTGTAACTTTGGCACAGACAATTCATATGATAAATTTCCAGGGTTCACAGTGATTCCATGGAGGTAACATGCTGAATCCATTCTTGTGAAGGCAATCACTGGGCAGAGTATCTCATCTTACACTGTGCAAAACCAATGCATGTACTGATCAACTTTCACATATCTACCAAGTTTATATGCTCTCTTTCTACAGATATTTGTAACCTACTTACAGCAAACACAAGAACAGAGTTTCAAAATAAAAACCTTACTACACAAATGATATTAATAGCATGAAATCTCAAAAACATACTTACTCCATTAGTAAACTATTCATGTATTCATTACCATCCATATGGCCAAACTGGAAGCTCCTGTGAAGAGTCAAAATACAAATTGTTAATTAAACCTAACTTTTAAAAAATGACAGCAAGTTGTATCCATCTATATTTGGAGAACTTGGAGGCAAACTTGGAGGTTCCTCATTTGGAGGCAGCAGTTTGAATCGAAACTGCTTCTGCCAAACAGATTTGCTGCAACTGCTGATCAGCAGTTACAGCAAGCTCCTGTGAATGCCTGCTCCCAGAGCCAATCAGCTGACCGGCAGTGAAAGTGTGTCTTCAAAGGAAGTTACTGTTACCACACTGATCATTTTGTTATTAGGGCGGTCTCACCAACCCATGGGGAGTGAGGGAATTACGGATCCTGATTTAAGGGGTGTGTGACTTAGTGAAAAGATAGCATGAAACCCACAACAAAAAGTTATTTTGTATTATCACTGCTAACATGCTTATTCCTTTTCAGAGTTCTAGCGATACTCTCCTCTTAATATAGATCATGGCAATTAATCACATTTTATGCTTTTCTGCACTTTTATTTCCACTATATTTTCTTGGCTAAGTGGAAAATGTGGACAATAAACAGACAGTTCTAAAGCAGTATCCAATCCATTCATTTTAGTTACAAACCATTCTTCAGTACAACTCTTACAAAGCAGTGTATAAGAGGTCAGGTGCTCTACTTGCATGAATTATCCACTGCTAGAATCTTGTGTATGGTAGTTATTTCAAATTATAGAAAATGGACTAATTTCAGCAACTGTATTTGTGAGGACTTGCTAACACAGGGTCATATCCGGTGCTGTAGCTCTGCTCATGCAACACACTTTCTTCCTCCTCTCCTATGTGTGCAGATTTTGTGGATACACGGGGGGGGGGGGGGGAGAGGAAATGGAAGTCTCGATGTGCAAGCAGAACTCTGTTAACAGAGCATTGGATGCAACCCATAGCTAGGCAAAAGCATGGGACTGTGTGTATATTTTGTTTAAACGGTTGGATCTTATGTCCTTGTGAGTTATTGAATCCTAAGAAACTGGACAGGCCAAACAATACTACTAAGTAGTGGCCAGGAATGTGAGGGGGCACTCCAGTGCTTACTAGCACAACCCCTTGCCCCTCCCCACAACAAGAACAAAATTAAAAATTAGGAACCGAATATGGAGTACACAAAAATAGACTAATTCTGCACATTTCCTTTTTCTTGGTAAAGAATTTAACTGTCCCTGTAGAAAATGTAAATGTTGAATGCACTGTCTTAGATAAAAAGCAGGTGAGAGTTGTTTAGATTGCTTCTGCATTCCCCTAAACCACTCTCACGCTTCATCATTTGCGCACAAGTAATTTACAACCTCCAGAAGAGCTGCCCTTAGTTGAACAAAACCCATGGGTAGCAACATTGTTGTGCAGCTTTGCTATCTCCTGTACCTTGGTCCCTTTGGACCAGGAAACTATTCTCAGAAAAGTAGTGCCAGGATAAACATCTAGCTACAACCATTAAGGATCTGGCAGTCTGTTCATATATCTGAAAGTTTAAAAAAGGCAAAAGTATCTTGCTCTGCATGAGCTAATATTTGTATTTTCAAGGGGCTAATAATTGCAGCTTAAATTGATGTCAGTATGGTAAACCGATCTGCACACATATTAGAGATCCAATAAAACGGAAGAGCTTTTCCATCTCAGTATTATTTATTTCTCATTAGTTATTTGTGAATGTATACTTTTTCAATGAAGAACCTAGTTTCTATTCTATCTTGACATCAGAAGGTGCTCCACCAGAGAGCAAATGTGTGACATACATGTGTTAGGGTATTTTAAAAGTCTTTTTAAAAAGAAAATGCAGCACACACACTTTTCCAAAACATATGCAATGCCTAAAGCTTAGTTTCTTCCACTTTTCTCCTAAATTTGGACAATTTGTGTATACAGTCTTAAGATTACCTAGCTTTTTTTGAATGGATTTTTTGTTAACTGTCACGGTCAAAACTACTAGAATTTGCAGTACTTATTCAACCCACTTAACACACGATTAGGAACAATTAACAAATGATTAAATATATGCATGTACCTATGAAAGTGGTCTCTATAATTTTTTGCAACATCCTGCATAATAGACTTCAACCTGTAAAAAGAAACATTTCACAGTATTTCCACAAATATAAACAGAATCTATTCAGCAATGGTATTGTACAGCATTGCTGTACATTCAGCAATGAAACACATTGGGCCATGGAGATAAGAAGGGAGTACCTAAGCATAAAGCCTGTTTATGAAGGCCAAGGAACGGTATGGTCGTTACATCTAGACTGCTCCATGGCTCCTGATATACAAGAAATCCAGATTCTACTCAGTTTTGTGCCACTACATACTATCTGAGTACCTTTGGACCTTGGTTGTTGAATGCCTTGGTACTTGTCCGTTTTGGCTTCCAAACGCCACAAACCTGGAAGTGTTACGGTTTGCGAACGTTCTTTGGAAGCCGAATATCCGACACGGCTTCCGCAGCTCCCGATTGAGTGCAGGAAGCACCTGCAGCCAATAAGAAGCCGCGCCTTGGTTTTCAAACATTTTCGGAAGTCGAATGGACTTCTGGAACTGATTCCGTTTGACAACCAAGGTATGACTGTATTTGTCTGTGCCCTTCAATACAGAAGCTTCATATGTATGACATACAGCTCAATCCTATCTGATTAAAAGGGTGATAAAAAGGGCAGCTGAATAAATGGACAACAATGGCAAGTGAAATGATGTCAGCTAGAGACTGAAGCAACAATGGATGGCGCAGTGGAGATGCATCTTGGACATAGCTTGTAACAGGATAGGAAACCAGGTTTTTTTAAAAATGAAATTGTATTAAATTAAATTAATTTGGTTTAATTTGTAATAATTTGGAAAAATCAATTAAAAAATTGGTGAAAAAAAGAAAAGGGAAACCTGATTCCGTGAATGGTGAGTTCAGCAGGACTGAATTCCTAGTAACTGTACATAGGACAATACCCTTTTCCCTTTATTAATAATATGTGATTAAACCCATGGCTTGTTTTTCATGTGCAGCTTCCTTTTATATTAGTTTTTAAACAACGTAGTCCAACAACAGACAAGTTAGGGATTGGAGCAGGGTTCATGCAGTATGATGTTCAAGAGGTGTCATTTTCTAAATGGTTTGTTATGTTTTATCACGTATACACACCAACATACCTGATATGTTCAACAGAAGTGTTTTTATCATCAATAATTGCAATAGCCACAAGTTTTCCTAAAAAGCAAAAGACATAGAACTAAATTTAGGATATGTCTACAGAAAGATGCTTCTTATTTAAGTAACCTCCCATCCCCAAAGACACAGAACAGCTATTTTGTAACCATTATTATATATATATATATATATATATATATATATATATATATATATATGTATGTATGTATTGCCATATGCTCCAGAAATGGAAAATGCTACTGAAAATAAAACACTACTCATCCCCAACCACAAAGCACTTTCTCAAATGGAAAGGTCTTACAGATACACAAGCTACAGCATACCTTAATGGAAGACATGGAGCAGAATAGAGTATTTAAGTTGGAAACTCCATCACTACTATTAAACTTTCTTTTGAAGTTATTCTGTGTGTGTCCTACACAATGCCTATCACCTATAATAATTCATTGTTCAAGTAGGTTACTGTTACAGGAGAACTGTCCCATTTTAAAATATGTGGGGGATTACAAGACTGAAATTTGCTGCCCACGGAAAGATATCATGTCTGGGAGAGGAGTTCTAGCCTAGATTTAGCTTTCCATAGAAAGGGAGTTTTGAAGAGTGCTGATTACTAGCATTAGAAGTAGTGTGAATGTTTGGCATCATTCAAGCAGGATCTGAAGAAGGGACATGCATCAGTAGAAAATCCATAATCCATAAAATCCTTTGATGTTTCCCAGGCATAGTACAACATAAAGCAGCTTTTTAAAATTGCAGCTGACTTTACATACAAAAGTGTTAACGTAGCGTACAATTAAGTTCTGAAGGAAGGTCATCTTACCTGTGTCTCCAAGTTCATACAGAGTAAATCCATCAACATTAAGATACCCCTGAAATCTCTCCTTGCTTATCCAGGATGACAAATCACCATCTTCATATTCTTTAAAAAGAAAAAAAACAGTGAAAGAAAAAATAAAATGCTCATGCCTTCTTCTAACACTATCATATATACCAGGCATGTCCAACTCCCAAGAGACTGTGATCTACTCCCAGTATAAAAAAACTGGCAGTGATCTACCCATTGCCATTGGAGGGAGGAGGAGCGTGCATAGGGCGGATTGGCCAGAGTTGTTGAGCTTTTTGGGGGGAGGATTGCAGAGATTGCAATCTACTGGTTGGACATACTAAAAGCATACTGTTTCTCCAAGTGTCAGTCTACTGTTTGGATTCAAAACTGCTCAGAGTGGAACTCAAAAATGGATTATTCTGTAGGAGAAAGGCAATTTTAGCCAACTGTTCCACTCAATGGCAGCCAACTTTATAATCCGCTGCAGAGGATTGAGGGACTCTTCAGAGCAGGTGGTGCAGCTAAGTGACAACCACCCAACTAGCAGTCTCCCTCTTCTGTCACTGTGAGTTTCAGTAAGCAGAGATGCAGCCTCTACTGGATCTGACTCATTTCCATAAACGGAAGGAGCCCTTCCATTCATGGAAGAGTAGGTCTGAATCCAAACCCACATGTAACCAAAGTGGCAACATCCAGGAAGAAGAAAGAGGTGTCAGCAGACTTTGGGGAACTTCAAATTTTGTAGAACTACCAGACCAACAACAACTTCAGGTAAAAATATTAATGGGAAGGGGCCCCCAGAACAGCTATAGAATCCCAAGTCAACTGGAAAAGAAAACCTGTGGGAGGGAATTAAAATATACACCAGGCCTAGGAAAGCACCATGTGCACAACTGAAACTTACAGAGTGCCTGTTTATAATTAATAAATACGAGGCGCAACCTACTTTGAAGCACATGACAGAGATGCCAGTCACAGTTTGAGCCGGCATGACACTGCTTTTATATCTCTAAATTATCAAAGACTGTGCACACTCAACACACATTTTGATATTTTTGAGAAGTATGTAACAGCATCTAGACAGAGACGTATTAGGGCTAGAATCCTTAAAATGCAGGGGGAGGAATCCGTTACCTGTTACTGACATATTACTCTTGATCTATAACTTACCATCATACACAAAATAAGTTCCATCTTTGAAAACTATAACAGCTGGCATCTCAGGGAGTGTCACATACTGAAAGATAAAAAATATAAACCAAACACTTTAATGGCACAAAGAAACTTTCAGGATACATTTATATTTTCCATTTTTTATTGATTCTACTTTTCAGTTATAGACCATGAAGTGGCTTGTAAATATTCATAAAACACAAAGTCTTTGAATAAAAACAAACAGTGTGAAGGTGTAAAAAAAAAGAAAAGAAAAGCACCATGGCGTCTCCTGCCTAGAGATGCCTACATCACCACCCTCTTTAATGTCTCTCTTTAAACAGGTGAAGGTTTTAATTTTAAATTAGCATTGGCTTGTCAAGCTGACGTCACATCAAAATATATTAAGATGACCTGTAAATTAAAAAGTTACATCTGTTGGTTTCTTTGACTGGTTTATGGGTTCTGTTTGCTTTCTCATTCTGTTATTTGGGCTCATTATATTTTTCATTTGTATTGCTGCCTTGGGTGCTATATGCAGAAAGGCAGGATATAAATTGTAAGTCATACATAAAATTAAGAGTAAGCATCACAACCTAATACACTGACCATGCACCTCTGATGCAGATATTCTTCCCAATCTCTTTCCCCAGTTGAATGACATAAAAGCTAGGCAACATTTTTGAAGGAGAAAACTGACAATACCAAAAAAATAAACTGTGTGCAGAAATGTTCTATTAAGAAAGGAGGTTGGATATGAGGAAATTTTATTTTTGTAGTGGTACGTCTGGTTCCGTACTTAATTCGTTCCGGAGGTCCATTCTTAACCTGAAACTGTTCTTAACCTGAAGCACCACCTTAGCTAATGGGGCCTCCAGCCACCGCCGCACAATTTCTGTTCTCATCCTGAAGCAAAGTTCTTAACCCAAGGTACTATTTCTGGGTTAGCGGACTCTGTAACCTGAAGCGTATGTAACCTGTGGTAACACTGTACTTTTATAGCTCAAGTTAGTCAACAAATCAGAAATTTAGCTTTGATTTTCCAGTTTAGCATCTATAACAATTAAAAGGTTTGTTCGTTACATAACGAAGCTAGCTGGTGAATAAATGTTAAGATTTTTGTTTGTTATATCATAGATATGCAATGCCTATGTTCAAGTAAGGCGTTCTTCACACTTCTAGAAAAATTCTTGTGTAAAAGCATGGTGTACTTTTATTCTCTAGATAATTTAAAATTCTATTGTCCCTATTTTTTGCAGTTTCAAACCCTGAGGATAGTAAAAAAAATGAGCACAAAGTGGGACAAACTGCAAGCCAGCAGAGACAATAGATGATGCCTTGTGTGCATTAAAAATAGCCTCATTGCTTTTTGTGCACCAAGCCCTAAAGGTATACTAGTGACTCTCTCTCTCTCTCACACACACATGAAATAATGCAGCTATGCTGTCAAAGAATAAAAATGCAAGGAATTGTCTTTTGAACTTTACCTTGAACCTCACCACCACCACTGTGGTCATCTTCTAACTCTTATAATACATCTGCCACCCAAAACAATGACAGCACAATGGGGAAAATGACATTTTAAAAAATCTTTGTATAGTATTAAAGTGGGCTGGTAAAGTATTTACATTTCCTCCCCAAATATAACTAGTATAGAGTGCATCTTTTAAACTTTTTGCATCAGAATGCAAACTAGGATCAGAGAGATCTAACTATCTTAAGTGCACTACAGCATAGATTTGTGAATAAGCAACACTCATTCACCAGAGGTACCACTGTACAAGGAACATTGGGTCTCTCTCTCTCTCTAGATATATACATATACACACACACACACACAGAGAGAGAGAATGATACAAAATATTGTTGAGAAGACTTAGGACCAGTTTCCACTAACCAGGTGTGCTAGTGAAAGTCACTGCAAAGGCTTTCACTAGAGCAATGAGGCTTTCGCCCCTACACCCCTGATCCCACAGATCCACCTGGGTGTGTCAGGAGAACCCACAGAACAGCATGCAGGAGGAGGAGAAGGGAGACTGTTCTGTCTGGCAAGGCATGATGTTAAATTCCAGCCTTACCATTGCAACCTCCAATAATTTAAGTAAACGTTACTATCCTATCCTCTACAAATCACTTTCATCACCCATGGTCTCCCATTAAGTGATTGAAGCTGTTCTGTTTTTCCCTTGTCAAGTAGCAACAAGAACATGACAGAATTATACTCCCAACAGCTCCATGTCTACCTTGCACACAAAGAAAAAGCAGAACCAGAATCAGCCCCATCCCCCTTTTCAAAGACCTCAAGGAAAGACAGACCTAAACAGAACATGTGCAACTAAACTGTCTGCCCAATAAGTGTCTCTTCTTAAATTTAGATGGTGCTGATTCCACAGCCAATGGAGCTGAAATTTAAAAGTGCCTTGCCTTGTCAGCTGTGGCTACTTCACAAAGCCATAATTGGACATGTTGCATTGTCACACCTAAATGGCTCATTTCCGATTGCGGAGAAAGAATTCAAATGACAACTCTTACTTGCATTCATGTAAAGCATACCAAAACAAAACAAAACAAAACATGAAAACACCCCACCACCACCACCTCAAACATTTTTAACGGTAATCTACCAGTGTTTATTTACATACATTCTTGAATAAATTTACCTCAGGTAGTATCTCTTCTGAGGCAGAAAAAAAGTAGGTATAAACAATTAGTTCGGAAGCAACTTCTATGTATTTTTCCTGTGGAAATACAAATAGACATTTTAAAACAGTTTCTCAATCTTCAAAATAAACATAGCAAAACAAAAATACAATGTTGCTTATTTCACTGCTAAATATTGGTTCCTCATTCACCAAAGCAGGGGCAAGGAACCTTTTTGGGTTGAGAGCTGCATGCTGGTGTTGAGGCCTGAAGTCATAGAGGAACAGCCTTTCCTTTCTCTCACCCATCCTTGCTTCCCAGGAGGCTGCCGGAGAAGGGACAGATCACTCTTAGCATATGGCTACTGATCACTTGCGGAGGAAATTTTTAAATTTCTCATCTCTCCATTTATTCTAGCTTCCCCTTCCTTTCCCCTCATGTTTCTCTTCCTCTCTGCTCCCCACAGTCCCCACAAAACTAATCTGAAAGCAACATCAAGACCTTAGGCTTCAAGTTCCCGACCCTGGCCTTAAGTACTTGTGACTGTGTCTCAACATAGTCATGCTATGTCAATGTGTCTGTCTACTGCCAGCTGATCGTCATGATGTCATGCATCAGCAGTAGCACTCTTATTCGTCCATTCCCTCCCACACCATTCCTCCAATATGCAGGGTAAGTTATGGTATGAAATCCCAGATGCACAATCCACAGGCCCATTTTTGTACTTCCAGGAGATTAACAACTCAGTTTCTAGGAATCTTCTTCTTCAAGGGAATAACACTGATTTCTCTCATCATAGCATCATTAAATCCAACTCTACAATTCTATGAATCTAAATATATCTACCTCACTGCACTAAATATATTTATTTATTTATTTTCCCAAAGCTGCAACTTTAAGTACCCTTGCAGATTTGGTGAAATTACTTAGGGTTGAGATGCCAGCTACCAGAACAATCTTAGGAAGCATGCATTAAAATGTAATACTCTTTTGGAATCAGCAAACAATAATTTAAATGAAGTTTCAAACCTTCAGTGGAGATTCTCCACCAATGTAAAGAAAAAATACACGATGCCTCTTTTGCACATGTTCAAACATCTGCTGGCTAGGGAGGGGTCGAATAATAGGCCTGAAGAATAAAATAAAGAAAACAGATAAATGGGAGCAAGAAAAGCAGCTTCCAATTGCTGTCTCTGAGTACTGTACTGATAATTTTAAACACCTTTAAATCTAAGACCAATGAGAACTCAATACAGGAGTGCTGAATCACACCAGTTTGTCTTCTCTTGTAAATATTTCAACACTTACACATATTTCTATATGTGGACATTGGGGTGGGGGGTAGGGAATCAACTACAATGTGCTAACCTCATGTACTGGCATTATCAACCAAAAACCTTTATTTTCATTTTTTTAAAGGATGCACTTTCAAGTATCAGATGACAACACTAAGAAATTATCTAAGTGTTTAGAAACTGAGGAGAACACATGAAAATCATTAGTGAACATTTGCCTTGATCAAGCAAAATAAAGACTTGTTTTTTAAAATGGGGGAAGGGAAATCCTGCTAGCATCTAACATCTAATAATTATTAGGAAATGTTACATCATCCTATCCTAGCTTTCCAGTTCAGCAACTGTGTTCTATAGTTGCATCATTACTGGAGTCAATATAGAAACATTTTAAAGACTTAATTAAGAACTGTAGTGTAATTTCATCATGTTGTTAGATGTATTTTCTCCCAGCGTTTCCTACTATGATAGCTATGTTTTTCAAGATGTTGTAAGACTTCTAGGAATTGATCACAGACATTTGTTAAAGAAATAGATGCTAAAGTCCAAATAGTTCCATGCAGACATCACAATAAGGTGAAATAAGGTGGCTAAATTTTATCTTAACGTCTTGTGACAACTATAGGTTACTACCGACTAAGGCACAGAAGAGATGTCTGGAAAAAGTGCTGTTATTAACTGACAGTTAATCAACAACTGTAGCTTAATTTTTCTATCTCACAAATTTTCTGGAACAACAACAAAGATCTCCCCCTCCTTCTGACAGAATAAGAAGGAACTGACCTTGGAATGACAAGCACATATATTAATAACTTATTAAACAAGCGGCTTTGGGTGACAAATCTTTTCATGTAATCATACTGCCTGTCAAGACCAGGATATTCATGGGCTGAGCTATGTGAACAGTTTGTAAGACTGAAATCTAAAGGCTTTGTAAAGAAAACTAAAGGACGGTTTAGAGAGGCATGGGGGTGGTGGAATATGATACCTGCAACAGATTCAAGGGCTCATGCATGCATGCTAGATTAAACACATTACTTGGATGGATTTTAGAAGTCAAGATGTCACTTCACAGAATCACTCTTTCTATATACATATATTTATGTATTATGAAATAGAATTATGAGCTACCTCAGCATACTGTAATCAATGGTCTTATGACATTAAGCCACTTTGCTTGTATAGTGTACCATGGGCTAAGTCACCCACATTCAACTGATGCCACATACTCTCCACTCCACATGCCATACAAAACTGACGCTATAAATACTCACCCTGCTACTCTGTTTGCAAACTCAACAATATCATCTTTGGTCCTGGGTCCTCTATAGTTGTATGCCAAATCACCCTTTAACCTACGTAAAATAATAGTCAACATCTTGGATGAATATTTCAAGTGCTGCAATATTTTTAGCACATACAGTTAACTGGAAAAAGTTCAACCCAGGGCTCACATTTTATGAACACACAGTAGCAACGTATTTCAATAGCCTTACTGCAGTGGGAGGGCCAGCTAAGCAGCGATGATGTTCCTCACAACATCAGTTAGCTTTTAGGTGATTTCAGGAGTGGTGAACAAAGAAGAAACTTAAATAATGGTCCAATACATCAGAATGGAACACTTTGCACAAGAGACACTAATGATACTACAAAGCATTAAAGTTTTAATATACAAGACACAAAATTCTACTTACAGTTTAATTGTTGGATAGCCTCGAACTCCAAATTCAGAGGCAATGCCTACAAACAAACAGTAGTATAACCAAGCATTTAAAAGGGCATTTTTAATTAATACAATTACAATATTCAAAAACGTATTACTGGCATTTCTTGTAGTGGCAAACAAACAGCAGCAGACATTTTTATAACATACAAACTGTTGCATATATAATCCTATTTCTATAGGAACAGGCTGTCAGATGATGTGCATCCTTCCATGAAAGAACAGAGGCCAAGAGGCCATGCCAATTTCCCCACTGAGCTTTGTACCAACACTGAATTTGCTTATATGTGTTTGGTTAACCTACTGGCTTTCATGTTACTTTCAAAGAGTATAAATTCTAACACAGATCAGAAGACCTTACTAAAGCACTTACTAGAATAAGAAGTTGCATCCATCTTCCCAACTTTGACTGGTGAACCAGTGCTTCCCATCTCTTTACCAACTTCATTCCACACCGGTTCCAACTTCTTGCAATGCCCACACCATGGTGCATAAAACTGAGAACACACACACACAAAAATAAGCATAGCCAGTGAAGTCTTTGGAGAAACTATAAAACATGTACTTGTATATGAAACCACCCATGGGGACAGATGGAAACTACCACATTTCTCAAATGTGCACAAAATTTGTTTATTTAGCAGTACATTTTGAGTTTGCTCATCATTACACTTCTACAACAAAATGAATTCTTCCAGTATCTGCTTGGATAGTAGAGTATCAATTCAGTTACAGGGCATTATTCTGAAAATTAAAAACTCAACAAAAATTATACTAATTGAAAAAATAAATAAAAGCAAACAAAAAAATCATGTATCTATGTCTTTAAAATGCTGCATATTAGCAGTGCTGTCCAGGTAATACTTCAATATGCAGTAGTGTAGCATATTGTTCACTACTATTTTTTATATATGATACAACACACATGCAAAGCAAAATTGTATGCAATCAACTTGAATCAAAGCAATTTTTGGGTTATCATATCATTACAAAGAGTTTATCTGCCCATCAACATAATTAACATTTGTACTCCAGATTTTTCAACAATGGAATCTTTTTTATTAGGGCCACACAGCAACGAGTACCTACATTAAACCCTCATGTATTATAAGAATCCACTCCTGATAAGTATAATTCATTGTATTGTATTGTATTTATAACTTATTTTTTCTTCCGTCGAAATTAAGATAAGCATGAATGTAGAAGCTTTTTTTAAACAGAGATAAAATTTGTTTTTGAATAGTTTTGTGGTGTGGGGATTGTTTGTTTTGCTTTTTTGCTGTTATACTCACATCTACAAGCCAAATGTCATCTTTACGGTTCTCTTTAAACCTAAGAAAGAAGCATAACTGATTAAATATGCTTGACAAGTATTTTGCATTTTATTAAAATAATACAAAAGCAAGAGAAGAGCTTGTTTTTACTACTGAAGACTCTTTTATACCTTGCTGTTAACAGAATATAAATCATTCCCATCCTTCATGATAACCATTATTGTGTGGACTAGCAATAGATCACAAATATTGACGACCACACTAAAAATGTTTTTACCTATGCACTTAAGCAATACAAGAAAATATGCTTATTATTATTAGTAATAGTAGCAACCACCACCAAAATTAATAGGTCTTAAATAATTTGTAAGAGGCTTAAAAAGCTAAAATGGGTTAACATGTTCCAGGGATATGATACTTCTGAGCATGCGATTAAGGTCAACTAATTATTTGCCAACACAAATTACAGATTAGTTATCTGATATCTATAAAGGTAAACAACCGCTACATCACTATTTTGTTGGCATAGTCTATATATACAGCTCACAACATTTACTTTGTCTATTCTGTTACTTTACAGTCCATTTCTTACATTTCTAAAGTGTTTTAATATGTAAAAGTGCAGCATGCAATCTGCAAGATATATGCAATATAAATCACACTTAAAATTACAACTGTAAGAACAAGTTATTTCAGTTGGGTCTTCATTACTATAAGAGCAAACAAATACAAAACGATGCAGCAAAAAAAAAGCTAACCCTGTTCTAGGCTGCATGAACAGAAGTATGGTGTCAAGATCAAGGGAAGTAATAGTACCACTCTATTCTGCCTTAGTCAGACGACACTTTGAATACTGTGTCCAGTTCTGGGCACCACAATTTAAGAAGGATGTTAACAAGCTGGAATATGTGCAGAGGAGGGCAACCAAGATGATCAAGGGTCTGGAAGGTAAGCTTTATGAGTGCTTGAAGGAGCTGGGTATGTTTAGCCTGGAAAAGAGGAGACTGAGAGAAGATATGATAGCCATCTTCAAATATATGAAGGGCTGTCACATGGAGGAGAGAGCATGCTTGATTTCTCCTGCTCTGTATGGAAGGACCAATGGCTTCAAGTTGCAAGAAAGGAGATTCCGACTAAACATTTTAAAAAAAATTCTGACAGTAAGAGCTGTTCAGCAGTGGAACAGACTCCCACGAGAGGTGGACTCTCCTTCCTTGGAGGTTTTTAAACAGAGGTTAGATGGCCATCTGTCATGGATGCTTTAGCTGAGATTCCTGAATTGCAGGGAGTTAGACTAGATGACCCTTTGGGTCCCTTTCAACTCTAAGATTCTATGATTCTATATTTAAATTACAGACAAACTAGGCAAGATAAGGAGACTAGTATCCTGTGTGCCCACACCCACACTCACCCCCTTGTAAAAGCAGTTGCAAGCAACAAATACTATAACATGCAGTATTTGGGGTGGCAATTTTTAAAGGGAAAATGGAAAAAAGAAAAGCTATAAATTCCATTCCCCTGTTTCACAGCCCTGATCTGAAATGCTTATGTGTTTTGGGGGATGGGGATGGCGGCTATTGGTTTGTGTTTGTTTTTGTTTGATTATTTGGTGTTCTCATTTTTTTATGTTGTGAACTGCCCTGTGATCTTCAGATGAAGGGCAGTATACAAATTTAATAAATAATAATAATAATAATAGAGGGAACATGGCTATTTAGATGCCTGTAACTCAAAACCAGACAGAGAAACAGTTTTGATGAAGCCAGTATCTGAGCCCAGACTGTTCTGCAAGTCTGAAAGTTGGGTCAGCAGCTTAACTAAGTGTCTAAGAGATGAGATATTTCTGATGAGCCTGATTGGCACCAAGCAGCTGGTGGAGGTAAATTGCTGAAAGGGCAATACCAACCCAATTTGACATTCACATTGTGTGCACTTTTCTGACAGTTTGTTGCTGTGTCACTGGAGATTGCAACATGCTTCACAGCTGCTAACAAAGTGATTTTTTAAAAAAATAGTGGATGCAGGGCTAACCCACTCTAGAGGCAAGGCGAGGAAACAGCATTGGGTGGCAGGATCCACAAGGGCAGTCAGGTGCCAGGAAGCATTCTTGCATCTGATTTGTGTTTAGTTTTCTCCTCTTAAATATCAGCAATGTGGGCAAGAAATTATGTATGGAATCCCACACCAAACAAGTGAATTTCTGCTTGCACAAAGGGACTTTGCCTCCCTGCTCCTCTCTGTAGCTCACCCCCACTACAACCCCATTTCTTTTTGAACACATTATATGTTCTTATTTTTCTTTTGTGTTTCCTACCACAGAGAAGGTCCATGTGTGCAAGGTGACTGACTTTTATGCATTTGGACTCTGCAACATACTCGTGTAAGAAGAGCATGCTGCATGAAGTGACCTGCCAATGAATACCAGAAAAACATCTACATGTGATATATGGATTCAAATAATGTCTAAAATCATCATCTACAATAAAAACACTGCATACTTACGAGTCATCTAAGTCTTCCACGAAAGATGCATCAACTACCAAAATAAATGCCGCAACTACCAAAAAAAGAGAGTTTATCTTGGTCTCACATATGCATACTAATGTCTGTTCATATCTTGTCTATCCCACCTCCACAACACCCCTACAATTAGCTTCCACCTAAGTCTCACTTCTCTCCAGTTCTAATGGACCCCAAACCATGTTCCACCTGTTTTAATGTTTCAGGATATTTGATGATCACTTGACCATTGCCCTCTCTCCCTGGGAAGCTCTACCTGCTCGCTCACTGTCTCCTTGAGAAGCCAAGAGGAAAAGGCACAAATAGGATGCATATATAGGCAAGAACAACTCTGCTTGCTTGTTCACCCACCCCCACCCCCCTTCTCTCTGAGTGGCAAAGTACTGCTAACTCTTCCCCCTCTTGCACATCTTCCCCTTCCTCTTTACAGTGAAGAAATAAAGCCAGAGTCCTCAACGCTATGTCACCTCTGGCCAAGAAACAAAAGACAGCAAACAAGAGGAGGCCTTGCTGGATCAGCTGTTGCCATTCCCAGCCCACCTGCTCTTTATGGGCAGGCCTGCTGGCTCCATCCTCCTTGCCTCCCACCCAGAGAGAGGAAGACTAAAAAAAAAAAAAAAAACCACAGGCAGGCAGAGCCACAGCTGCCTCTCGCCCTCACCTACTGTACTTCCCACAAAGATCAGGGAAGAAGCTAGAGAGAGTGGCAGCTGCCCATTGTCACCCCCACTTGCTTCTATGGCCAAGCAGGCAGCAGGTGCCATGTGCCGCCTGCCCCTCTGTGGGTCCCAATGGGTGGGGCTTCGTTTCCTCAGACTCCTCCCTTCGCCAAGAAGAGGCCCAGACCTTTGCCAAAACTGCAGCAGGTGGCCACCGCGGGGTCCCCCAAAACGCGCCCCGCCCACGACACTCGCGCCTCTGAACGGCCTCGTCTTCCCCTTCACGCAGCAGCAGCCCACCCTCACAGCCATTTCCCAGGCAGGCAGGGGAAGCCTCCGCCCTTAAGCAACCCCTTCCATTCATACCCACCCGCCCCCTGGCCGCCCCCAGAGCAGCTTCCGACCCTCTTCCGCTCCCGCCATATACTTCCCACTCCCTCCTCCGTGGCGACTACCTGCCGCCCACAGGAGTGGGCTCCTCCGCCGCTCTCTTCTCCTCCCTTCTGCCATACTGACAGGAGCTGGTGGACCCAAGCGAAGCGGCGGCCGGAAGGGGAAGCGGAGCCACAACCCCGCCGCCCGGCCCCACGGAGCATGCGCCCGGCGGCTCCGGCTCCAGCGGTTGCCTCCGCTGTTTGGAAGCGGGAGGGGCGGTTGCTAAGCGACGCTCCACCATCTCCGGCTTCGGGGCTTCTGGTTGCCGGCAAGGCCTCGGCGCGCCTGAGAGGAGGAGGAGGGGGGGGCGAGGGAGACCCCCGTGGCGGGGGGAGCCACTCGGTCCGGGGCCGGTTCTGGGCCATGCGGGTTGAGGAAAGAAACGTCGCCGAGGTTGTGACGAAGACGACAAAATAGGAGAACCTCCCAACGCGCCCCCCCTCCATTTTATCCTGAACACCCGGCCACTTCCCCTCATCGAAACATTACAAAAGCCTAATCCGTTCGAAAAACTTTAAGCGCCTTGGGGCGGTAAAAGTGTTTCCATTTGGTTTGTAGCGGACAGTGCTGTTTGCTTCTTTATTCGTTATGTTAGAAGGACATCTTGTGGCGCTGGCAGATGGTGCCCATTCGGGTTTTTGGCCGCTTGTGATTCTCGTCGAGCGCGAACTTTTGGGCCAGGCTCGGTTTTAACGTGGCATGCATACTTCTAACATACTGCCCATTCCTCATGGCTTCCATCATCTATTTAATGTACACGCACGTGCATGAGATCTGAAAGTTAGCGCAGCAATTCCAGTCCAGTGGAATCAGTCTGTTGCAATTCTACCACTTATAGCTTACAGTTGTAGAGCACTGATTGTTGTACTGCTAGGAGTTACTTAGCTGGGTGGCGGGATGGCCCAAAGAAAGGATTCAAATAAGGAAAGTAATATTTGGGCAGACCCATAAGTTAGGGGGTGATCTTTTAGGTACCCGTTCTCAAGTCACTTATGCCTTGATGGATAAGTTCCAGAACTTTGAATCATGTCCTGAAACAGCTCCACAAAAATATGTTCCGTATAGCCAGGCCAGTAGTACCTTAGTCAAAGGCAGCTCCACCTACAACCCATTACAGAACTGCTGAATATGAAGAACAATAAGCCAAGTTATCTCTGTTCAAGATGGGTCATGGTAGCTTATGCAGCGCTTAAACTCAATTGATCTATCTTGCTTTCAACTCTGAAGTCTAGGTCCCACATTGCAGGTTAGATTTAGAAGTGAATGCTGGATTTGGAAAGAAAAAACAATCTGATCTAACGTCCAAATGACATGTATTAAGTATATCTACAAATAGACTTCCTAATACTTTCCCTTCAAATGCAAAACTTTTGATGAACCTCCAACAGGGATGCCCTCACTAATTTATGTAGATTCATAGACCTAGTGCAAGAATATTCCAAAGGCTCTTAAGCTGGTACTGTTAAACCTGCAGAACAAACTGCTCCTTAGCCATATTGCTGCCAAGATGCCACCTTGAGAAAGTAATGGATGTGCTTGAAGTAAAATAAATTGAATCAAGAAAGACCAATTGAATTCAAGGTAGAGAGGATTGAAGGGAAGTTTTCATATGATTTATAGCTCACTTCTGAGAAGAAGAAGTAAGTCATGATTTAATGATGTCTCTTACTATCTGGGAAGAAATCCTGCTTATTTGAACAATGTTTTAATGGATATTGTGTAACATGTCCTGGCATTTGTATTGCATTGCACATTGCAATGTATTTGATCTGAGAAGTTTTCTGTCTGGTCTAGTGAAAGTTAGTTTAACTTGCTTGGGGCCTTAACTGACAGCTGTGTGCAGAAGAGTTGGTGTTAGAATTCTCAGTATGTAGAAGGGAGATAGAAGCAGGAGTGGCCCAAGACATTTTGGCACCTGAGGCAACAATAAAGTGGCATCCCCCCTCCCCATCAGGGAAGAAGGAAAGAGTGAAGATCTATATCAGGAACAAGGGATCTGCAGCCCCTGTGGATTCTGTTACCTGAGGCAGTTGCCTCATGGGTAGCCCAGCTCTGGATAGAAGATATGCATATTTTGATTGGTGGATGCAGGTTGAGAATTTTCAGTTGGACAGTGTGATTGGCTGAGTCTGGATCTAGATAGGCCAGAAGCATATATATGGCTGGGCACTGGTCAGCAGTTGGAGTTGTGGGTACTCATGGAGTCAGCCAGAAGAAAGTGGGAGAGGATTGGTGAGGCAATAGTATAGTGTCTAGAGTGCCTTGTCAGTATCCCGTCTGGGATCGTTGTTTTCTGTTGCTAGCTTGCCAGGATATTGAATGTGACTAAGCACACAATGAATATTCATTGCCAAGTGAGGGCCTGATTTGGGCCTCTTTGTTGCACCAGCCTGGAGTCAGTGCAATGAAAAAGTAACACTCCTCTGCCCCAACCAGCAGGGCCTGGCAAGGCTTCAGATGCAGCAATGGCTATGTTGCTCAGATCAGTCACTGGGGAGGGTTAGGATTGCTCTTCCCATCTTACACCCTCTCTTAAATATGTTTATATAAACATTAATTTAGAAATAAGTTCAGTAAAGCCATTTAAAAAAAAAAATTAAGTGTGTTTAGGATTGCTGTGTTAAGAGATCATACAGCCAGTGGTATTTTATTGTTAAATGGAAAGACTATTACTGTTGGTTTTTTTCAACTGTGCCACATTTTGCATGTAGTTAAATCATTTTACTTGGAGAGAAAGTAAGCTGTGGGATGTGTTTGAAGATGCATTAAAGTGATTTATGTAGTGCTAGCAATTGAAGCACTTTAGCTGAGTGGGTTTGCTAATGTCTGAAGTTCTGTTTTAAAGAATGGTTACCAGTGCACCATGCCATTATGCTGAATCTTCAAAGTGTTATGTGCTACTGTATAAGCTTTGTTTTGCTTGATTTTAAAGGCAGCTTCAGAAGTTCAGAATGTACATCACTTCTTTATGTTGCCATTTTCACCAGTGTTTTGGTTGAAAGACTGCCAGTCATTTGGCCCCTAAAACCACATCAAACTCATTGCGATGCTTTCTGAGATATTTTAAAATATTTTTAATCCACATTGGTACAGTAATGGCATACAATAGCTTGCATTAATAGAAATGATTGTTTACATAGCTCTATACTGTAGTTCTGTAATTTATATAGATGCCAGTACTACTGAGATTCAGTTTGATATGGCATGAACAAGCTTCAAGGTCATTTATATGTGTAGATGTCTATGATTCATCTGGATTTTTAAGTGTGAAATTGCACACAACAGAAAACTTCCCAGGCTTCAATAATTATTTTTTTAAGAAACTTTTTTTTTTTCCTTAAGAGAAAAATGTAAATCTAAGGAAAAGATAAAACGTTTTATTGACTTTTTGAAACAATGCCCGTATGAATATGCTTTTGCAACTAAGAGCAGTTTAGCCATCTACTTCCATGGATAAAGGAATTAGTGATGAAACACATGGATTACATGGACAAATAGGTATTTACTGCAGAGTAACAGAACAAGTCAATAACTAAGGAGTGAAGCAACAGCAACCACAGAAAGCTAAAACTGGTGGTCTGTGTTGCATTTTTTAAAAAGCAAACATTTAAAAGTGCAGAAGCTTCTGCACAGTAACAATATAGTTAGTTAGTTTTCTGTACTTATCGAATTGCACTTGTATTGCAAATTACTGAAGTGTTTTCACGTCGGAGACTTGTATAAGACTGTAATGGATAGACCAGGGACAGAAAGCTTGTAGCCCTTGGCCTAATTTCATATGACTATCAGACTACATAACAAGGGGAAAGGGAATGTCAAAGAGAGGAGAAAATAAGAGAATTGTAGAAAGGTCACTACCCAATGCCCTGAGCAAATGTGACTCTCAAAAGGGAATAAAAAGACTTCTTCCATAGACACCCTGGAATAGACACTGATTGTGATCCTAACATACTTGTTGATAAAAAAAAGTCCGAAGCAGTTATTATTTTCACTCATAAAATAAAACAAAAGGGTCACAACTGCATAGAACTTTGTAAACATGGATGCAGAGCTGAGACTTCATGAGAAATCTGGCAGAACATTTATTCTACAGTCCAGAAAGCAACTTTTGTGCCAAATCTTCTGCTGAAGAAAGATTTGTGATATTCTCTGTGAATGCTCCGGGAGCCACTTTGAAACTGAAATGAAACTTATGTTTAAACCTTCCAGTATCCAACTGAGCTTACCAAACTCAGTGTCCTCTCTTCTGACATTTAATCTATAAAACACAAAGTTTTGCTGGCTTGTGAATGAGACTGACAATGTCTTGAGATTTCAAAATAAAACATGTTTAGTGCAGTCATCTTGAAATTGTCCAAGCTGGCTGCAGATATATCAGCACCCTGCTGTTAGCAGAAAAGGGGGTATGAAGAGATATTAACCATGTGGAAAGACTGAAGAAAACCAACTGGAGAAACCCTTTACCATCTGTGCTCCTTTTCTTTCATTTTTGTGGGAAAAAATACTTTATATTCTTAGTGCAATAAAAATGGACACATAAAATGAATTCTATCCATTCAATCTCCCAGAATTCTATTTAAAGTTGATCCCTTTGATCAAAATGTGATATATGTATTTTTTTAGAAGAGAGATGCCTCTAGTAAAACAAAGGTAGACATAGCCAAAGTACCCCTCTTGTACTTTCTGTTCCATGCAAAGGCATATGCCACTGAATTTACTTTGTTATAGCCATCCAAACTTCAAAGATATCTTAAAATTGATGGTGGTCATATAGGTCACTGAAAAGCAGTACTTGGAACACCTACATAGCTAGCTTGCAAACATTTGAAAAGTTTTAATGTTGTGGTCTGCCCTACACATGCCCATCATGCTAAGCATTAATTTCTTGGAATGGTGTGTCCAGCTGCGTTAGATTTGTGTGGTGTGTTACTTGTTCTTTGGCATGGTAACTGAAATAGCCTGTGGTGTGGTTAATTATGGGGGAGGGGAGCTTACCTCTTTGGTTTTCAGTCCACTCCTAGGGTGAATCTGCTCTCCATATGACACAGGAGACTCAGGTACATTTACAAAAGAGTCCATTATTACTACCAAACCCGAGAAGGTTGCATGAGTGGACTTTATTCCATTCTCACATCAACTTAGTTGAATCATGTCCAGTAGGTGGTACGCATGGGATCACTCATGAAAGGAACAAATAATTGCATTTAAAAGTTATGTTGGGGGTGTGATTTAAATTATTTTTATGATTATTTATGAAATTTGCCTCAAAATGAACAATCCATAGAAGCTTTGAGGAAGATATACATTAGAAAGTTTATTTGGAAGTGCAATTCATTACATCAAGTGAGTTTCCTTTCCATTGTATTCCTGACCCTCTGAAGCAAATTGAACTCTATGGGAGTTTTTGTGGTGGCATCAGTGGGTTTTGGAGGAGTAAGTCAAATGCTGAAATTGTACCATGATTGAGATTAGCCTATAGAATAAGTTGATACTAAATATGTTTCTTAACTGCTATATACAATAGTTTTACCTCCAACATTAATCTAATTTTTCTTTGGAAAGCAAAATAGCATCTGTAACCACTAAAGTATGTTTGTCCATTCTTCATAAAGTTGGCAAAAAATGTGGCACTTAACATTTTGGAATGATAAATCTCGGCATATGTGCTATCCCATTAGTTTATTATTTTCATTTGAGTGCTTGGCCTGTAGCCAGAAGATAAGATAGTTGCCAGAATGCATATATCACACCACTCAAATGCAACAAACTTAACCATTTCCTGACCTAATGAACAGTGCATTTCTTAATTTTTTTTATTGATTTCTGCATAATTATAATAGTGTGTTGCAATATCTAATTCCTTTTTCAGTGATGCATGGCTAAGGCTTCAAACATAAACATTCACTTTTCATTTTAAACCTAACTTGTTGCATTTACTAACATTTTAATTTTGTTTATTATGTTTTCTATTTTTAACATTTGAATAGCAATGAAGATTACATGCATTCCATTAGTCTATGAAGCCTTAACAAAGACAAAACAATTTATTATACATACCCAACAGGTCAAATGTCTTGTTTTGGAGCAGATGGTGGAGCGTGTTTCTAATATGAGAGTTTCTCCAAAAGATTACATCATCCCAGCATATTTTCCTTAAAATGCACAATGTGAGGCTTTCTCCAAGATTCATGAATATTACCTTAATTATAGTATCACACAGCAGGTGTTGTTTTTTTTGGGGGGGGAGGTGATCCTACTTCAGCATTTTAATCACTGCAGTCTAATGAGTTGATTCCTAGGCTACTTTAATAAGTGATGCTAATAAATGATTTAAATTACAGTACTTAACGTGGTATCAGTACATAGAAACAGGAAATGAAAAGGGTGGGTTGAAATTTGTTACACCAACATGGAAATGTTTAAGACAGTGTGTACAAATAACTGATGTCATGTTGGCCATGGGTCGTAATGTATAAAACAATGAAAATACACACGTACTGCATTTTTTAAAACTACAGTGCAGAAATAGAAACATAAAACAGCTGCAAGAAAGTAACTATCATCACACTTTCAGTCTACTGTCAATTGTATGAGCATCCAATTTTCTTTGGCAGCTTTTGACTGAAGATAATACAAATTTGACCTCTGACAGGATGTACATGGGATGCTGCAGACATGTCTCACATATGTTTAATCTCTTCACAACCTATACAGCTGTTGTGCCATATTGCTTTAGCTTTTAAGACCCTATATTGCTGCAATAAACACTTTGCTCTCTGAGAAATTATATCATTTTTGGAGGCAGAGTGTTGAAAAAGAATTGTCAATATTTTCCCTACGGTACTTTGCAAGATAACTTATTGTCTCCATGTATTTTCTTCAGTGAAATCCTCATCTTTGAAACACTTGTGGCACATGGTTTTCTTTCTTTCTTTTTTCTTTATGAACCACAGTCCTGAGAGATACTAGTTGCTCTATTCTGACAGTTGCTTTGAAGTTGGAATCTTGTGAGCTATGGAAGCAATTGCACATTCTCTTTGTTTAAGGAAAACAGTGAGAGTACTACTTAAGAGTCCAGTTTCAGTTCCTCAGCCTAATGGTCAGCAAGAAGTCTGCATATGCCTTCCAAGGCTGCATGTGCCTCCCATCTGAATGGGGTTTCAAGAAAGCTGCTAGGCTCTCTGCCAACTTTCCAACCCCATTTGAGAGCTGGGAGGCCTTGGGGAAAACAGAGGGTGTTCAAGATGCACATACGTAGTAGAGGGGAAACTAGTGGTGTTTTTGCCTGTTTTGTACCCACTTTTAGAATTGAAGGTTTTGTTTGCTATTGTGGTTTGTTTTAATGCTGTTGCAAGTTTATGGCGGGTCAGTCTGAATGCTGTCCTGATTCCCTTCCAGTTCTTGTGGTCCTGTACCCAGTAAGGGTTAAAATCTGATAAAAGATTCTATTGCTGAACCAGGCAATCTTAAGACAATGACTTTAGCTTGCCACTTAAGCACAATGCTTGTTGTTGTTGTTGTTGTTGTTGTTGTTGTTGTTGTTGTTGTTTAGTTGTGTCCAACCCTTCGTGACGCCATGGACCAGAGCACGCCAGGCACTCCTGTCTTCCACTGCCTCCCGCAGTTTGGTCAAACTCATGTTAGTAGCTTCGAGAACACTGTCCAACCATCTCGTCCTCTGTCGTCCCCTTCTCCTTGTGCCCTCCATCTTTCCCAACATCAGGGTCTTTTCCAGGGAGTCTTCTCTTCTCATGAGGTAGCCAAAGTATTGGAGCCTCAGCTTCACAATCTGTCCTTCCAATGAGAACTCAGGGTTGATTTCCTTCAGAATGGATAGGTTTGATCTTTTTGCAGTCCATGGGACTCTCAAGAGTCTCCTCCAGCACAATGCTTAGCATAACCAAACAAGTTTCTCGGTTCCACGTGGGTGGGCCTTTCCCCTTTCCACCTGGCTGGCAGATAGAAGAACAATAGGAGAGTAGTTGTGTGACAGCTGAGCTAAAAGCAGGCTTCAAGCCATGCTGGTTGGGGCACCCATGTTGGATGAGCAGGGTATAAGTAAAATATTATCATCCTCATTGTTATGCTTGATTGGGTCTGGATCCAAGACTGTGACTATGGGAGAAGCAAGACCTTTTGGCGAATTAATGCTGTGGGGAAACCGCCCCCCCCCCCCCATATTATGTTCGGGTTGTATATATGTGTAAATAAACCATATATCATAAAGAGACAACAGTCTCTTCTATTCACACTGAACATTCCTTGGAAAAGGAAAAATGATCCTATTATTTATTTATTTATTGTTTTAGCTAAAATATTAAAATTTCAGTTCAGTAAAGGAGTGCCACGTTCAACTTTACTCTAAGACAGTGGTGGAAATTAGCTACCAATAACAAAATAGCAAAATAGTCTTTCCAGCTGTAGTCTGTATTTTCTTTCAGTTTTATCATGCAGATAAACTATAATGCCTCCTAAGGACCTATAATTTACTAGGGGACGTGATCAAGTGTTCATGTAAAGGGATTTGGATTTAGTGACCTTCATAGTTCATAAGGAGAATAAATTACAAGTTTTAATTCCTCCTAGACTAGTTCTTCCCTCTAGGATTAATATGGACATTGCCTGAGGTCAAAGGTTAGCAATGTGGTCTTCCTGTATTTGTTCTGAGGATTGACTGTTTGTGCAAAGCTCCTTTCTGTATAGTTTGAGTTTGGCTTAATCCCAGTTAAATGTGGCTAGGATGGCAGTTTTGCTATCTCAATTTTAAATTCAGTATTAACTTAATTACACCTCATTTCCTGATTCCAGGGATCAGGAATGATAATTTAGCACCCTGCTGATATTTTACTCTTTGTGACATGGGTTGTATGAATCCCCATGGGCAGGGCTTTTCTTCAGCCAGAACTCAGTTCCGGCACCTCTCAGGTAGGTGCCATTGCTCTTCTAAGAAAATAAGGGAGGTGTTCCTGGTGAGTTCCGGCAGCTCTTTTTCCAGAAAAATAGCACGGGGGATATGAATGACAACTTCCCTCCCTCAAATTCGCTCTCATCTGTTTTTGCTTCTAATTAGTCTGTTTGTCTCCAGCTGATGGTCCTTCACTCTGCATTGACTTCAGCTTCTAAGTCACACATTTTAAACTCTGCACATCTACCTCTCTCCCATTTGAATGTGTAAAGTCACTGAGAACTTCCCAGTATGCAGATATTCAGACAAGCAGCCACATTAACTCTGTTGCAGTAAAAATGAAAGCTACAAGAGTCTGGTAGTGCCTTACATTCCAGGGGAAGCTTTCGTAGGGGAACAGATAAAATCAACAGGTAGCGAAAGAGTTGACTTCTTTTCCATATGAAAAGCACAACAAGTTAAATGCACTCAGGTTCAATAAACAACATTTCAGAAAAAAAAGAAAAGCAATGAGACCCCATTCGGGAGAGCAGCAATTATACATCGATAATTTATCTGCACATTTACTATAAAAAAAACACAACTAAGGCAAAGAACTGTTCATAGAACAGAATCTGTGTGAGAACTTAAATAGGTAGGCTGATGGAAATCTGCTTGAAAGCCCATTTTAATTAAATTTCTTTGACATCCCTAGCAGCAGCAAAGATAGAAAGACAATGCATGTGCAAATTTAATGCAAATCTGTCCCCTCGTTGATGAGTGGGCCAGAGGCCCATTCCACATACAGTGTACTAGGCCCAGAGAATCCTGGTGACACTCCTGTCTCAGACCACCACTCAGCATCCTGGTTTCTCTGAACTAACTACAATTCAAATAAGCCACAGTATTCCAAATATATGTAAGTGGAAATTGTGGTTTATTCGAAACCGAACAGGGATTATTTCAATGTGTATAAAGGAATAGGAGAGAGTGCACAAGCCCAAAGCTATAGACTCCCACTTTAAACATCTGTGCTGGTGGGCCCTAGGCTATAGTTTAATTGTGGACATATAGATTCTTATTTCTTCTTTTAGATTAAATATTTCCAGTTTCAAACTTTGTCAGTGTGGGAGGATACCATATGATTGTAATTACTGAAATATGACCAAATAAGCCACTATGACGCAAAATTAGAAGCTACATTAATCTTTTGAGCCAAATAGTTTCCCATAAATTTTATGTTGTAAAGGGATTAGTACTCAAAACAAAATGATTTGCAAGACTGCCCTTTGAAAAGGTTCAGTTTTGTAGTTATTCTCTCCACCATGAATGAAACGAAAACATAAAAGCAATACTTAGATTCAGTCATCCGGAAATGAGTATTATGTCTGAGTTGCTGTTGGAATGAAAATGGGAAACCCTTTGGGAACTTATTGTCTGTAGGGAAAGGTTTTTGGTGAGGGGGATCTCAATTGTTGAAATACATGGGGCACAATGGACTGAAAATTAAGTGAATTTAAGTCCTATTGCTTTCATTGGCGAATGATACCTAACTCTCTCCTACTGGAATGAATGTGCTTTGATTTGTTATTTTTCTGTGGGCTTAAAAATTGACATTTGACACAATTTCATGGAAGGCCTAGAGCAGGGGTCATCAAATTTTTTGAGCCAGTGAGCTCATTATGAATTATCAGAAAATGTTGTGGGTGCCTGTCACAAAATGGCTAAAAGAGCAGAAAAAAGATAGGACTACAAAATCATGTGGTTGTGTGCCCCACTATCAGCCACCTGATCATAATGGAAAAGGCAGCTATTGCCTTGGGTCACAAAATCCCGAATGACTAGAATATGGGGCAGCAGTTGCTGCCAGATGAGCTGTCAGAGACGGAGGGCATGGAGGATGCCCTTAGTGGGGAGCAGCCCAAGGGTGTTGACAGAGGCAATAGGGGAGAGCATCAAAGAAGGCTGGGCAGCTGGCAAAGGAGAAGGCCACAGGGTGACCTCTTTCTCATCACCACGAATGTTGTGCTACCTTTGCCATCAGATACAAACCCATGCCCGCCAGGGAAGCCTGCTCCTCCAAGGAAATCTGTCTTTGAGGGAAGTTCTTGTGAGTGAGCAAGATGCATCTTTAAAGGCTGGCGGGAGGGGCATGCCTGTTTGTCAACAAATCTTTGCAGCTCTTGTCCAGTCTTGGATCCCTGATGCTGCTCTTGATCTGTCTAGCCATGCCTTTGGCATTCTGCACCTGAGGTCTGACCTGAACTTTTGCTAGCCTAGAATAAAGATTTCTTTCTGCTCACATGCAAGAGTTTCAGTTGTGGAATTCAGGGCAGAAACCAAGAGACCACATCAGCTACTACCACATTTTTTTTCAGAGATAAGTGTTTTTCTTATGTTCAGAATGGATAAAAGGATTGGTGTCCAATCCCAGCACGCAATGAAATGTGGGCTTCTTTAAGAGTATCTGTTCAGTGTAGGAAGGCTGAGTTATTATACAATGACATTATGTACCAAAAACATGTTATTGACACATTTATCAATGAGACATGTACCAAAAAAAACCCCCACATTAATGAGAAATGGCAACATATTTGCATCTATTTTAGAAATGCTGACTTCTGCTGTTCTAAGTGACTTTTGACCTAGGTTAATACTCCAAGGAAAATTAAATACTTTTTCCTTGTCCTCTGTAAGTTTTGGATTAATCATCTTTTTCCTTTGTATCTGCCTAGAGCTGGATTTTACTGTTAAGGGACTCAGAGTTTTGCTTTTCTCCTTCCTGTTAATGCTCCCACTGCTAATATGAACTGCCCTGTAAAATTCTGCCTGGCATATAGCCAGAGATGAAATGTACCAGAACAGAAGGAAATCCACCCTGACTTCAGTAAGGAGATGAGCAGCACAACTGATGCTGTAGAAACAGCCATCCATCAAACCATGTAGTTTGAGCTATCAACATTATATTCTAATCAGCCAGTTGATGAGTGATTCCTTCTAAAGTAAAGATTCCCCAGTTGTCTTCTCTGGCAAATGCGTCTTTATGGAATTTAGAATAAAGCTTTTCAATTCCATGAGATTTTACAGGAAATGTTGACTAAAGAGTCTAAGTGCACATTGCCTTGTTGTCTGAAGTGTTTGTGTTTGTTGTAAAAATCTCAGTCACGGAAAACTTGTTTTGCGTATTGTACAGGTCTTGGCACACAAGTCTTGCATGTTGTTTGATCAAATATTTATTTCTCTCTGGATGGTTTTCATAATTTTATGGTACTTTCCTATGTGAGCCAAAATGTATACGCCTTGAACGTGTCCTCTGTGTCTCAAGACAGATCTAAGGACTGTGCTTTTCAAAACTGTTGAAAAGTCCAGAGTTCATGGTGAAATAGAATGTTCTTTAAAATAAAGTGATTTTCTTAAGTTCACAGAGCTTCAGGGAGGAGCAAAGTACAAAACAGCAAAGTAAAAACCATTCTCTTCATGTTAGATGATTTAAGGAGCACATGCAGCGTTTTTTGGAGAGGGAGAGCAAGTTAGAAGATATATGAGAGTAATGATCTGTTGCAAGAATTTGTTTGAGAATGTAATCCCGTTTAATTTTACATTTGCTTTCATGTTTCTCAATTACTTCCTTGTACATCTAGCCCAAGAATTACATTTCCAATAAACAAAGGGCCAGACCTAATACACAAGAGAATCCACTCATGGAAGCATGTGGGACCAGTGACAGGCTTGCCTAACTGGGGTTTGATGTATAGAGGAGACTTTGTGTGAGCCATCAGCTCTGCACAATGCCTATAAACAACTCAAAAGAAATGCCTACTCTGGTTATGAAAATAATACTGGTCAGAGAACGGCTCCCTTGTGGGGAGTGCCAGTTCCCCTAAATTAATTGAGTTAAAGGCTCATCTAACCTATTTTTCAAATCTCTCAGGAATAGATGCTGTACATCAACCCAGGCAACTTGTTCTAGTACTCCAATTTTATGCTGTGTTTTGCAAAATAACACAAGCTCAGTCGTGGGGGGAATCAGTATAATAAAATCACAGGGTCAGTATTTCTTTTAAAAATTATGCTGCTTTTAAAAGCAAAAATCTTCTCAAGACAATTAACAACAGCATATACATAAACAATTAACTAAAACAATAGCATTACAATTTCCAGATCAACATTAAAATGTCAATAATAGTTACAATCTTAACTTTAAAAAATATAAAATCAGCATCAACTGAAAGCAGATTAGACTACCCAAATCATTAAGGGTTCCTCCGGATCACCTGTTTATTGAGCGTCCATATTGATTGGCTTGTACAAAGCTTGCAAAGAGGTTAGACTATGTCCGGTTGAGCATTCATCCTGATTGGCTTGTTGAGTGTTTGCATATCCTCCTGTTAATCATTCATTGATCCCACTCTTTTCAGTGCATTTTCCCATCACTTTCCAACTGTTTGTATTCTTTTTGCACTAGGGTGACAAAACACTTTAATCCACTTTAATGGTTCCAACCTAATGAGCAGTTTAGGATGCAGCTGAACTCAGCTCAGACAGGCTCAGTCAGAAATAAGTCCTAAACACCAGCCCAGGATCACTCCCTCAATGTTAAGATCTTTTAAAAACTATTACGACATAATCTGTGATGATAGACTGGGCAAGAGATGTTGGACACAATATAATGTTTGAAGATTGGGAAAGGTTGTGGAGAAAAGGGGTCAAGTTCACTGCATGTACGCTGTTAAAGGAAAATGTCATGAAAATGATGTACCTAACCCCTGTAAAACTAGCAAAAATCTATTATAAGAGTGACAATTTATGTTGGAAATGTAAAGAAAAAATGGAACCTTTTATCATATGTGGTGGACCTGTCCCAAGGTGAAAGACTTCTGGGAAAAGATATATAATGAATTGAAAAAAATGTTGAAATATACATTTATTAAGAAACCAGAGGCCTTTCTTCTTGGAATAATAGGTTTGGAATTGCCCAAGAAAGATGTTAGATGGTTTTTGTATGCCACACTGCAGCTAGAATTTTGCTGGCCAAAAATTGGAAATCACAAGAAGTACCAACAGTGGAGGAATGGCAGATGAAGATGATAGATTTTTCAGAGCTAGACGACCTGACCAGAAGAGTCCGCAACCAGAAGAAGGATGAGTATCAAGAGGAATGGGAAAAAAATAAAGATTATTTAGTTAAATATGTTAAGATAACGTAAATAGAATTACTTGCGAACATAAGATAGGCCTAGGATTTAAATATGTGATGTTGTAGAATATTATGTTTAAAGTTAAAATGAAAAGAAAGATGTTAATTGTCTAAGTAAATTTTATGTGAAAATAGTTTTGGAAAACTGCTACAATGACTGATAAGGAAACTCAGCCAGGGGGATTCGAGGAAGTCACCTAACAATGTTAACAAAAGTGGAATAATTATAGTTAAGATAAATGTTTGTTTGTTTGTTTGTTTTTGATGTTTTTGTTTTATTTGTTTGCTATAAATTTGGAAAAGCAATTAAAAAAATTGAAAAAAATAAAAATAAAAACTATTACGACATAAGCGGAGATCCAGTACCTTCCTTACACTTGTAGATATGTAGTGAGGTTGTGGAATAGTTTAACAGTGCAATTGGTGCATTTGAAGAGAATGTATGGCGATGCTGATACTGTGCTGGTTCTCAGCAAGCTGAGCAAAGAGATAAATCAGGAACTGGCACCTGCTGGCCAATCTTAAGGCACGCCAAAGCAACAACAACAACCACACTTCATGAAACAAATCAGATTTCGCTATTTGTCTCTAGTCATCAGACCATCACAAAACCAGAGCTTAACAAAGTGAACTTACATATATATATGAAAGTAACACAAGTTAACATAGATAAGGCTGACACAGACCCAAATGAAACCATGTTCAACAAAACAAACTTTAAATTCTGAACGTTCCAGATATATTGCATTTACCCTTGGGTTTGAATTAGTGTTAAAAGAAATCAAATTTACACAAACCTGAATAAAATTATATAAAACCTGAATTAAATAGAAACATAAATATACTTAAAATTCTGAATCTCCCTGGCAACATAGAGCATTCTTCCTAAACATTTACCCATTGTCAATTACTGCAGATACAAAACATGTAGTTGTCTCACGTTACATATTTATCTCTTTAACACAGCAGATAAATTACAGCCCCATGGACCGATCTCTCCACATATCTCCCTAAAGTATGTGCCAAGCTTTATTCCCTCAGCACATGATGCTAAGGAAAATATATAACAATATGTACCGTGGTTGTGGTTATCCAAAGCAGCTGAAAAATCAAGGCGAATCAACAGTCATGCTCTGCTGGTGTTCTCCTGACACAGGTCATCTTACAGGGAAACCAAGGCACTTTCTGTATCAATACTGGGCTTGAATCATGACTGAAGTGGGTCTAGAATATCAGTCTTCTCCAAGGGTATGTGGCCTCTACAGAATCTCCAATTGTTTGGGAGAAATTTACAGATTACGTTACACCACGAGTGCACATGTGTATGCTCTTATGTACATGTGTGGCACCTCTAAGGGAAAGGGCAAAATCTGTAGAAGTGGCTGTCCCAGATCTGCAATTCAAATATTAGTGTGCCCTTCAGAAACATGGAATCCATTGCTGAGACAAGGAAGTCTACAAATAAAGCAGTTATATGTGTAGTTTTTGTGGACAGATGACGGACCTCAAGCATACATGTCTACTGTGTGTTTTGAGATATTTACAAACGCTACTTTCTGCTTCACATTTTACAGTGTACACTTGCAAGACTGTGCATATACATTAGTATTTTGGTTTGTAAATAAGCACAGTACAGTGCAAATCTACCTTGAGTGTGGTATGAGGATATGTAAAACATAGGCATTTATTAAAAGTAACACAAAGGAGAGTGTATAACTGCCCCCCTCCCATTTGACATTTATTCTCTGTAAAATGATAGGGATTTACTCATACGTTGCACAAGTGAGGGCAGGGAGATGTTAGTAAAGCTTAGAGGTAGACAAGGGCAACCAGAAAAATGTTTTATATTGGCTTAATGCCATTGTATTAAAAGAAATGTGTTGTGGTATTAGTTTTGATAAAGCCTGGCCAATAGGAATTTCTTTTCCATTTAGTGTGGAGTGGCTTTAATGCTGGAAATAAGCCTGTTGGCCGGCCCCCAGAGCCGTGCAGATGAGAAAAAGATGCAGGAAATTCTCTTGTTTACTCATGTCTGTAACACTGAGAAGCAAGAACAGCTCCTCAAACCCACAGGGTAAGGGGTGTTTGTCTCTTTATATCTCTTTTTAAAAAACTGATGTTGTCAGTTTGTGACAGAAATGAAGAGAAGATAGGAGAGTGGTGCAAGTGAGGGAGAAGATTTGGAATGTATTATTAAACTGGACTTAACTACATTTCATCTCCCATTTGTTTCAGCTCTCTTGGTAATAACTTTTATGGCATTAAATAATTTTTAATGTTTAAAATTTGAAGCATGCTCAATTACTTTCAGTGTTTATTTAATGTGCCTGGCAAAATTTTCATCCCTTTTTGTGTTTTAGGTATTAAGTACTTAATGTTTATGCTCATTTCTAAAGTTTAGTGTTTTGTGCCTTTTTTAAAATCAAGCAACAGCAACCTAGAATGCTATAAATGTATATATAACAAAATATGTCACACAGTTCTTTTTTCCCTCCGTTAAGTAGAAAAAAGTGTTAGCATCTAGGATAGCTTGTGATATTCAATGAATATTGCTCATATTCTGATATCTTTGGACTCTGGCACTTTGTTAGGACACCGTTCAGGCGGGGTGTTTTTAGCTTAAAATGTGCAGCATGCAATTCTAAAAATCCTGATGGTCTTTTGAAAAATTACTATAGGCAGACTGTTTCTCTGTTTTTTAAAATTGTTTCCTTTTTAAAAAGGCTGGTTTCAGCAATTCAAAACAACAAACAAACAAACCAAAACAAAACAACACCCTCACCTGACTGTGAGTAGAAAGGGTCGCTGTTTGCTTTTGGATCTTTGAGAATAAGCTGTTGACACCAGTAGGCAAATGATAGCTAGCAAAAGTTACCATTGATGCCTCATAATAGAAATTTGGTTTACCTTGATATAGTAGGGCAGAATTGCAAAGCAGAGGCAAAGGCTGTTTCCTGAAAGTTTCGAATGTCCCTGCTGATGTAGTGCAACACAATTAAATTGATGCAATAACATGAACAGGGCTATCGCCCCGAACTGAATGAGAATACATCTGTTGGTGGCATCAGCAAAAATCTGACCAGGAAATTCCTTCAGTGACACTCTCCCACAATATGTTCCATATTATCCATAAACCATTTGGGCCATATTGCAAGTTCTTTCAGATTTTCAGAGGCAGCCGTACTCTTTCCGCAAATCCTAGGTTGATAGATAATTTGTCATTTACATGCTTGTTGGGAAAATGCAGTGCTCAGATAACCCTGTCTCATAAATCCTGAACCCCCTCACTTGGGGAGAAGGGCAGGGGGAGAGCAGCAGCCCAGTTTCAAAGATCTTACATTGCTTTTTAGGTTTTGCAAGCTTCCAGGAAAGAGGAATTTCGCAATATTCTGGAACAGCTGTAGAGAACATGTCTCACATTCTCAGATTTAGTAAATGGATGCCATTATCATGTCCTCGGAGAACAGTAAAAGCCCCGGTGGTTGTCAAGCGATGATGAAATCTTTTTGATACGTTGCAAATAAATAAATATTTATAGGGGAAGATCAGATCCATAGCTTATGCCAAGACAAATATTGGAAGGCACTGCTGGGTCTGGAACACAGCTGCACTGCCTTCCTAGCAAATTACCATTTCGATAGGAGGATTTGACTGATTATTCAGTGTGCACAGTCTGCTGTACAACCATATTAAGGGCAAAAAAACAACATAGTGGAAATGGATGCATATGGGGTCCCCCCATAAGATGATGGCCATAACTTGCTCTAGAGGTTTCAGGGCACTTGATATCAGATCACTGCTGCAGAGTTCTTTTGTATGCAGATGATACTGTAGTATACTAATGTGCTGTTTTCCTTTAGTCCAAGATGATTCTTGATGCAGAAAACTCTAAGCAGAATGGCCCCAGCAAATGGCGCTCCAGCCTGTGATCTCCAGTAAGGATCCCAGATCATCAGAGTGTGTGGGCCAAATAACTGCGTGATTTGGGTGGGATCTTCTCTCCCCTTTTGAGTTGAAGCCAGATGTCACTACCCACCTCGTGTCAGATCAAGGCTCCCACAAGAGGTCTCTTTTGCTTTGTTTCTCTGACCTTTTCCATGTCTATGTTTTCTTCTATCTGATGTTTCTCCAGCTCCCTGAGTTTTGCAAGAAGTGAACTTTCTTGTCTGTGAAGCATTGAAGAGTTCTGGATTTTTATTTTCTTAAAGCACAGAAGCAGGGTTTTTTTTTTTTCTTAAAAAGAAAGAGTTAGAAGCTTCATTTGAGGTATTTTTGTTTTGTTTTTTAAAGAAAAATCTATGCTGCTCTGCTTTAACCAAACAAACCTAGAGCTCTTCAGAACTCTGCAGGGAACGCTTTTGACAGCCTCATGTTGTAAGGCATATCAGCACACACACACAAGCACCAGAAAATCAGAACTGGCTGGTGGAACGGTAACTCAGAAATTCAGTTGCATATATATTCTGCACTTCTAGTATCACAAACAACAGAAATGGTTTAGCACTAAAAATACTGAAGACGGATTTCCAGGGTGTGAAAAGGAAATTTATCCTGTATTGTAATAATTCCTCTTTTCATATATGAAGCCCAAGCAGTTGTGTTTCACACATCTGTTTTACCCAACACTTTTGATTTACTGCCAGGACTATTTCATCTCACTGTAGCTGTAAGCATATGTCTCAGTACATTTCCCTTTTCGGGTAGAGCATATGATTTAAAATGCAGTACTCGACCTGCTAGTTACTTAACAGAATGTCACTTCTTCATGGAATCACTTTCCCTTAACCCATCAAATTATTTACTGTTGATGAACCTGCCTTCTGCTAATCAGACTTGACACAATGTTGAACGATGTATTTGAAAGTAAGGAAAACTCACTGCATTTATATTTGAGTTGGAGGTTGGAAAAAGTCCTCTTTGTAGAGAAAAAAGCCGTGTGGAGGAAAATGGTGTATGTTAGTGTCCAAGTTCAGTCTGGTTTTGATCGGTGGAAGAGTTCGTCGTAATTGGAGAAGGTGCGAGGAACAGCACAACTACTTCCGATATCTGATTTGGACTGACCTCTTATACAACTGTAGCCCAGCATACAGGCCTGGTTTTTGTAGGGCAGTTTTTCTCTTGCTTTACCTTTGTTTAACCTTTAATCATTGCCAGTGATGTAAGAGAACAGTTATTTCTGAAATCTTTTGCTCAGCTGGCCTGTGATGAAAATGTATTTTTGCAATGTAGTGCCAACAAAATGGCATTATTGTTACATATGCTTGGAATGGGTCACCTGGAAAAGTATAATAGGGGAAAGCAGATGTGAGTTTCAGACTAATTTTCCCCCACATTGACTATGAGATGCTAAACAAACAAACAAACAAAAATGGTATCTTGATCCAGTAATATAGAATAGGATCCAAAACAGTAGTGAAATCTGGTTCCATATTTTGGGGAAATTTCCATTGGATTCAGTGGACTCTTTTCCTAAATAAGTGTTCATAGGACTGCAGTTTTAGTTCCATAAACCTTTTCTACAACTCTATGCTTAGAACTTGGGTTGGATAGAAAGTGAAGCTTGAAGAGTTAGTTAGCTTAGTTTTTCTCGTGAGTAAACCCATTGAAATGGATACCTTTAGGTTCATTAATTCCAATGAGTCTGCTCTATATTAAACCTTAGTTTCTTTGCATACAAGTCGTTGTCCCAAGAGGAGAGGGAATAACTCTAGGCAAGTGATATCTAGCTTGGGGCCTCATTTCACAAACCTAATGATATGCAGATTGATTCTATATTAGATTTGTAATAGATTGAGAATTTTCAAGTCCTAGTGGCTTACCAGATGTTCCTTTTAATGCTTACAGGTTTCCAATTTCAGATAATATCAGAATTAGTTTAATTCAATAACAAGTTGCTGGATGAACACGAGCCATTTACCTCCTGCCAGCTGTATATTCTCTCTAATTCACTTATAGTTGCCTCCCCCTGAAAAAATATTTTTCTCCCTTTACTTTCTTGCCCTAAAAAAAATAAAAATTAAACAAAGTATGGGTGACAGCCAACCCCCCAAGTGGCTTCTTTCGAAAGCAGCTTGTGCATAATACATTCAGATATAGACGCTGTTGCATTCATGTTTCAGAAAATTTCTGGACACTACCTTTTTTCAGAAGGATTCTGTCATGTAAATGTTTCCTTTTGAGAGTGAACTTTAGCAATTTTTTTTTATTATACTTCCTTCAAAGAGCTCAAAGTGGCTTACAGGTGACTCCCAGGTGGTCTTTCATTGAGGCATCTGAAATGGTGAGACCAGCTTCAGCCTGAGAACTGTGTCACGTACCTTCAAATCCCTTTATCTAATACCCTACCACAAAGGGGCTGGACCTTTTGCAGCCTGGGGGCCACTTTCTCTCTCTCATGGAACCCTCTGGGAGGTCATATGCTAGTGGTGGGCTGGGCAAGGGCCGAAAGTAGATGGATCAGTAGGTGTGGCATTTGTACAGCCGGCCATATTCCAGCCGTGTAAAAGTCAGAGGTTCCTCCACCTACAGACACATATTTCTCCACTGAGGAAAGCAAGAGCTATGATCACAGTTCAAGGACACAATCCAGTCAAGCAAAAACAGTTGTGATAGCAGAACAGTGCTGATAAGAGGAGTGTTGTGGATAGGGGGTGTTGTCTAAGGAGGTCACATGGTCCAATGAGAGTCCTGAGGGCCAGATACAATGGTCTGGAGGGCTACATTTGGCCCCAGGCCTGAGTTTCTCTACTTCTGCTGAACCATAATAAAGCCTATGTTCATGTAACTGTGATAAACACTTGTTCTTTTGTCAGTCTGCATCTGTCTGCAACTTTTTCTTCCCTGCATTGAATGTTAGTTTCTAAGCTACTCAGGTCAGGGGCCTTTTCTTTAATACTTTGTAAAGCGTCGCCAAGCTTGATGATTTATTTAGCACAGAGAAGGGTTCAATACCAAACCCGCTGATGAGGGATTAATCCTCATTGTTCAAAATGGAACTTCCCTTTCTGAGAAAAGATTGCACTGTAAATCTAATTAAGAAGTCTTTTGTTTTTAGAATAAATTAGATTTTATTGTGCTATGATGCTCTGTTTTACAACACACACACCCTGATTACATACCATGCCTATCTAAACATGTGTTATTAAGTTAAATGGGAAGGGAGACAGCTCTCCAAACAGGAGAATTAGCCGGGCTTCTTCCTCCCAGTACTTTTTACCTTTCCTTTACTTATATTATGGAAACAGCAGCAAGAAGGGTTTTCTTCCCTCATCCCTTCTCTTTAGTCCTTCATCAAAGTTGTCATTGTTCACATAAATGAAGGAAAGATATGAATTTAATGGAAATAGATATACAAATAAATTAGTCATATTTGCATGATAATAAACTAGACATTTTAAACTACTTACAATCATATCCTAACAGGAAATGCATTTGATGGTTAAATTATGAAACAATTAGGAATATTTTGACTAGTACCTAATTTATTTAAGTCTCGTATTTGCAAGTAATTACAATATAAATATGGAAAGTGTCTTTATATATTGAATGTATTAAATCTCAGAAGTCTTCTCTATTACAGCTTCCAAGTCTTCTGGAAATAATTACAATTTTATGCCTGGTTTGAGAAGAAATATGAAGGATAGACAACAGCCTTCAATCTAGTAGTTCATGACTAAGAAGACCTGAATAATGAAAATCTCTTTCCTGTTTGCAGAAGGCATTCTGTAGTCCATCTGGTTCTGCTGAAAGAATGCTAATATAATATTATTTCCATAGTTTCCAAACATGCTAGCAGTTCTGTTATTTTGTTGTATAGAATGTGAGAGCACAATACACCCTGGATTATTCACACCATAGTTCATTTGGGGAATGGTGCTCGACAGGAACCAGTTTGGAACCAGTGACCCAACATGAAATGGAGTATGTGGCTGTTGAACAGCTTGCAAGAAAGCTAGCTCTGTGATTTTTAGCCAGTGGTAGAGAGACCACCAGTGATCTGTGCTGTATTTTCACATGATCACTGTGCCCATAGCAGGAGAGCTGGGAGGATAGAGGGGAAAGGTAAAGCGTCAAAGATTTCTTTAACATTCCATCTCATATCACTAGGACTGTAAATTAAAAAGCAGTTGTCTCTCCAACTATACATGTGGCTGCAGTTAAAATGTCAAAGAAACCTCTTATTTTATTTGTTTGTTTGCTTATTAGTTTCATTTCTGAACTGCCCTTCATCCCATAAACATAATATACAGTAAAACCTAAAACCACCACTAGAACATTATACAGAACAGAATTACTCCAAGTAATTCAGTAATCACTCTAGTGTTTCGTTCTCTTCCATTCATGTCTATAGCTCATATATCTATATACAGTGGTACCTCGGGTTACAGATGCTTCAGGTTACAGATGCTTCAGGTTACAGACTCCGCTAACCCAGAAATAGTACCTCGGGTTAAGAACTTTGCTTCAGAATGAGAACAGAAATTGCATGGCGGCAGCGGGAGACCGCATTAGCTAAAGTAGTACCTCAGGTTAAGAACAGTTTCAGGTTAAGAACGGACCTCCAGAATGAATTAAGTTCTTAACCCGAGGTATATCACATCACATCAAAATGTAAAAGTTGAATTTCAATTTTGAACTTTTCAAACATCTACCTCTGGTGACTTTAAGGCAAGAAAATGCCGTAGACTGCCAAAAATACACTAGAATAGCTGTACTCTGTACAATAGTTTTGAAGATAATGGGGGGGGGGGCAATGCTAGAAAGCTGCATGGTCCTGGCCTCATGGCCACACCAATGCTGTCCAGGTAAACAACTTCAACACTGTTTAACTGTTCCCCACCACACTATGGTTTAAGATCTACTGATCTAGCTTTCTGGAAGCATGGTGGACACAAAGACCATTTGGGGGGCAAGCGGATGACCCTGCTCAATAGTAATACACCTAGGATTATATCCAACGAAGTTGTCCCATTAGTGCAGAGACTTCCTCCTCTTCCTGTGCCCCACCTTCAGCCCCCACTGAATTGAGATTTCCTGAATGACCGGGTTGGGGCTGGAACCAAACCTTGTCAACAATGTGTACCCCTAGTATTTTTTTATATACCTAATATGTGACTTTCTCACACAAAATGGACAGAACAGGCACAGCAGAAAGATATTTAAACAACATTTTGTAGGGGCACTTTGACCCCTAGCACCTTATATGTATATTTTCCCCCAGTCATACCAGTGGGGCAGAATTGATCCCAAAAGCCCTAATAGTGAGCAACCAGCTATCTCTGAAATGTCCACAAGCTGGACATGTGAATGCAACAGTCTTCTCCCACTTGTATATTCCTTGGGTCTAAGGACGATCCCTTCCTGTCTTTGAGCATGAGGATTGGGCCCCTTTTAGGTCTGCATCACTTGAGAAGCTAGGACAAACCTTTCAAAAAATCTGAAGAAGTGTGCATGCACACAAAAGCTTATACCAGAACAAACTTAGTTGGTCTATAAGGTGCTACTGGACAATTTTTTATTTTTTATTATTTTTATTTTGACTTGCAAAAAATGTAAGCATAAGATCAAACTAACAGTCCAATGGGAAAAGGATGGCCAGAAAGAATTTGATATGGGAAGACCACATGTTAAAGAGAATGTATGGCCACTACTGCATTTCATCCCTCGTTTCTCCAGTGCCATTTAATTAAAATATGTGCTATGGGGGGCCACTAGGGGGCGCATCGGAAGATGGCTGACAATAACATCTCTCCGACCCACACGAGGTAATTTGGAGGCTATGATGGGGGTAATTAGCCTCCTTAACTCCCCCCGCCAGGATGGTGGGGGGGACGGCCCTTGCCTGCTGTGCCCTATACCACCCCCAAATTTGTGGGGATGGGGGCACTAGGCACAAAGCCCTCCTGTGGGATTTTGGCTCTCCTGGACGCCGTCCCTGATTCGCGCCACTAGCTGCAAGAACTTCAAAAGAAACAATTTGGACGAGGCGAATTGCACATACTTCAAGGAAGAAGGGGGGAGTAAAGACTGCTGACAGAAGAGATCTCTGATAAAACAAGACAAGAATAAAACATGAGAAGATACATCAAGATACGGTACGGCAAATGACTGATGGGGGAGGGGGAAAAAAACCTTTCCTTTCCTTTTCTATGTGATTAAACAAGAATCCCCTCCCCTTATGAGTCAGAAATGTCGTTTTAAGGACTTGAGCTGTGGATTTAAGGCTGTGTGGAGATAAACTTTCGAACCAAAGCATGTTTCAAGAAGAGCCTGGAAGGTATAAGAGCTTTGGAATGACGCAGTTAAAAATGCCGTCACCATTTTGGGAAGCTCTGTCGGAGGTCTTGAGTCTGGGAGGAGAAAGAGAGAAACAAAGCTGTTTATATATTGTGGATTAAACTCCTCAGTGGGACTTAAGAGCGACAGTTTTGTAAGATTATGATGGAAAGAGCGATGTTATCTATGAAGGAGATGATATATGGAAACCATCTGGATTTGAGGATTGGAAGAACGGAAAATTCACACAGGATTATTATTACTATTGGTGTTTATCAGCTTAAGGAGACTATCAGAAGAGATCATAAAGAAAAAAGAAAATATATGAACAAGATGTGATGTGGAAACAGCAAGATAAGATGGGATAGAATTACGAACTCTGTCTGGACTGATTTGGACTGATTTGGACATTAACGCAGCAGCAAGAAGATGATCAGAATTCCCCTTTGGATCTTGAAGTATGGGTCCCCCCAACAAAATTCAAAATTTGGCTTTGTAATTTGGAATTTATGTGATGTGATTTAATTTGATGTGATTGGCCAGTTAATAAAAATTATTTTTAAAAAAATAATAATTAAAATATGTGCTATGACAACATCATGCACAGCATTTTCTCACTTCCCACAAATGGAACCCAATGAAGCAGAGAAGCATAAGAAAATTCTGAATGCAGTAGCATCATACAATGCATTTTTTTTATTGATGTAAATCTTACTAACGAAAAACTGCAGGACATCTCTGTTGGTGGTGGCCTACCCATTGCTCCATAAGCTGTACCTATACTTATGAACATCTTGAACCCACAGTGTTATGCGCCCACTCTATATGCCTTTCGCTTGATAATAAATCTGATTCTAGCCATTCTGTTCTTAATGGGGGCCATGCATGTATCTGATGCTTCTTCATAACATCCCAATTAACAAGTAGAGCTAGTTAGAAGTAGTAAAAGGAGCAGCCAGGCAAACACACTGTGTGCCTCAAAAGCCACAGATGGCTGATAAATTGGAACAAATGAATATTGGTTCCTTCACTTCTTGAAACACCATTAATCACACAGCTGGGAATAATTTTCTTAGATGCAATTCTAGAATTAAGTTCAGTTGGTCAAGTCTAGCAGTTGACGTCAGGTCTAGAGGCTGACAAGCTAGAGCTTTATAATTATATTCCATTCACTGAACACTGTTTTAATGGGTATGGTGATCTAGAATTTTTCAGCAAATGGATGCAGTAATTTAGTGCTGGGTAACAAACGTACATTCCAGATTGGACCTAACATTGAGCTCCCTCTTTTATGTTTTCATGTGCCCAGATGCAAGTGTGATGCTAAAAGTATCACAAGTTAGTAACAGGTTTTCTGGTTGCCTGGGCATGTGGCAAATTATTTCATGAACACAATTCACCATGTGCAATTCAAACTGGGCTGAATGGTTTGAAAACCATTCCCAAAATGTCTCATACTGGGGCCATTATACTGGGGCCTGGGTAGATATTAAGTTCATGTATAAAACCTGTGCCTTTTGTCTCTATTTCACAAAGAGAAGGTAAGAGGTGGTATCACACAATCTCCTCATTTATCTTGTGCTGCAAGAGGAAGTCAGAATAAATGAAAAATACAAGTAAGTAGGTAGTTAGGTATCTATGTAATTAAATTCTCATGGCCTTTGGCTAGTCCAATAAACTGATTGATATATATTGATAGAGAGAGATGTATAATATATATAGTTTTTGGATTTTATTAACTGTAAGCCACTTTGAGGCAAGAGTGGCAACCTATACATGCTATACTAATTGTAGTAATAAAAATACATCACCCCTTCATAGTTTGAAATAGTGTTAATCCTCTTTAAAATATTAGATTCTAAAAGCACTGGGAAATTGCCCCATTGTCTATGTATATTTTTATTTTTTAAAAAAACACACACAAAAAACTGATTGTATGCTGATGGATTTCCATTTATTGCTCTTTACTGAAATGTAATTTTGCCCCATGCAGTGTAGGAACAATATCTCATCTGGCCAATTCTCCTATATCCTGCTCTCAAAATAAGGCAAATCAAAGGAGGTGGGTTGTATCCAACATTGGTCATACTCCAAGTAGCCCTATAGAAATTAATGGGCTATGACTAACTTAGGTCTTTTCATTTCAGTGGGCTTACTCAGAGTAGAAATTAGCTAAATACAGTCCAGTAATACCATCACCAATGGATGATTTGCAGGCAGTCCTTTGTCACAGGATGTGTCAAAGCCACTTTAAATCAAAGACCCATGTACATTCAACTTTTATCCTTGGTTACTGATTTAGCAGAGAGAGAGAAATGTATGAAATCACATTGTTGGTGGATGGGATTTATTGGCTTAACATCTGAGGAGATTCAGGAATGTAACTAATTGCTTCTGAAGTCAATTGTAATTTATTTTAAGTAAATTGTCTCCAGATTTGCCTTTCCTTGGTAGACAAGCCCTCTTTTTTAGGTGTTTTGCCAATAATGTGATCTCCCTGATAAACAGGCTGTCATGGAGTCACTGCATGCCAATCAACTGAATTTTTGCACATGCAAGTTCACTGCTTCAGAATTTCATCTGCAGAATGCGCTTAGAGAAGTTTTGCTGTCTGCAGACAATCCCTAGAGTATAGACCCATCTGCTTATAATTGGTCTATAGCCCCAGGCTAACCAAATATCTAGTATCACCAATGGACTGTGTCAGCAGCCCTTCCAGGCTACAGTGCATGACGCATTTTCTTCAGTGCATTGTCTTAATTATCTCATGTGCCCATGTAGGGTAAGAGGCATGGGAAGAAGCATCATAGCAGTGCACGATGCCAGGGGGGAAATGTTTCCAGCTATGTAGAACTGAACCAGTGGGAAGCAATATCTCATCTGCTGTATGTTATTAAAAACAATTCCTAATGCAAAACATTTAATACAGTTTATCCATATGGCTTGGTTTTCCTACCAAATCTCTGCACAGAGAATTTCATTTTTCACCTGGTGGGTTCATTTTATAAATCATAATCCCTCCCTTCTAAACCATAATCCCTCCCTGAAAAGTCATCTGATCATAATTATGGTTTTTCCATATGTGCCTCCCCCCCACCCCTGTTTATCACACACAAAACCCAGAAATGGTGCTGTGATGTATAAGATGTATTTATCAGAGACATAAAAAACTGAACCTGTCTTCTGTGGGATAACCAGTCTAATATAACCAACATGCTTAAGTCTAATTAATGTATGATGGAGTTAAGACCACAGAGTAAGCTGTTCTGCCAGGCTTAGCTCACCTTGGGAGGGACTAGGTAATCAAGCCTTCAGTCTACCCAAGAAGCTCAGACCATGACTCTTACAAGTCTCTCTTGAGTTCTTACACCAATAATGCAGGAACTTTCACTACTGTAACTAAGCCAAGTTTTGCTGGCTGTGCAACTTTTTCTGAATGCTGTATGGAAAACCCATGAATCCAACCTTTGGAAAGTTTGTAAGTAAACCATTTTTAACTTACCAAGTGAGTGGTCTTTATCTATGCTAGGGGAAGAGAGGGGTTTTGGAACTCACAAGGGCATATTTTAAAGGTCGAACAGCCTATATTTCTACACTGATGCATATTTTGTGACTTTGAATATCTGTCACCAAAGGGTACTTGCCCCAGAATTAAGCAATTTATAGACCTTTGCCAACAAAGCAGGTGAAAACAGAAACCTGTTGGGCATTCTCTACCTCTCAAAGTTTGTGATATATTGCAACACTATTTGGGGGGGGTGTCCGTCTCCTCTTTTTTCCTTCTAGAAAAACTGCAAACCGCTCTGAAGCTCTTTTAAGAGTAAATGGAAGAGAGCAAGTGAGAAATTGATAATGGGAGACTTTAGATAGATCTTTGTGATGCTAGTGCAGCATGGCTGCCCATGTAGCTGGTCCAGAGGCCGCAGCCCAAGAGATGAGAGGTGTTCCTTATCAGGTTCCTATCATGCCAGTGCTGAGGGATCTGCACTGACTGCCTGTTAGTCACCAAGTCAGTGTTCACGCAATGTACACATTGCATATGCACATGCAGAGCTCTGAATAAATCTGGACCAGGTTACCTGGGGAAAAATATTCTCCTGTACTGCCGAGTAAGGACATTGCAATCAGCTAATCAATGGCACCGAGTTAGTTTGCCTGCAGCCTGATTATTACTGGTTTGTGGTAACATGATGGCAGGCTTATTCATTTGTGGTACCAGTGTTGTGGAATGCCCTCCCTGCTGAAATACGAGAGGCGCCAATCAGTACCTCTGCCTCCTGAGGACACATTTGTTTAGGTGAACATGCTCCTGAATTTGAACTTCTGATCTTATTGTTTTCACTGTTTTTAAAGAGTTCTAATTGTTTTTAACTCACTTGTTTTATTTTGGATTTTAAGAAAGGTTGTTATGATGGTGAAAAGGAATTGTCATTGTGTATTGTGTGATTGTTTTATAATTGATTTTATAGTTGTTACCTGCCTAGAAACCCTTTGAGCATATAAGGAGAGTATGAATTAATAATAATAATAATAATAATAATAATAATAATAATAAAAATAATAATAATAATGGTGTGCAGTTTTTCCTTCTGCTGATAAAGGGCAGTTTAAATTGTGTGACATTTGACATTCACAACTGTCTTTTTGTTTGGTGATGGGCAGATGTAATTTGCAACTTCATCCTTATTCAAAATTGTGTGTCCTTTATATTTTGTGTACTTTAATATAATATATTTATGTTCTTGAGACTTTGGAGGGTTTTAGTCCCCCAATCTCAAGGGCAACATTTCCAGGAAACAGGACTGACAAACTCAATGCTTTTTTAAGTCATCTGGGTGGTCTTCAGACTGTGAATGCTGTCAGCTGAACTCAGCTGCAGAATCTATCAAACTCAGTGGGAGAACCAAGCCGTGTTGGATGAGTTTTATCTATGTTCTGGATAAGGAATTGTATATATTTTCTTTTCTTTGGCTTTTGGTCTGATCTTATACGCTTGGAAACATTTTTAGGCTATAAAGTATAACGTGGACACTTTAAGTGGAAACATAAATATCTTTAGGTAGGCTACCACATTGTCTCAGTAATTTATAAACTGAGAGTGGAGAGAAACTATAGACATGAAATATTCTGATGGCCTGTGTAATACTAGATACATAAGGATGCATTCCTCTTAAAATGGCTATTTCTCCCCTCTCCATTCATTCTGCAATGACATGGTTCTAAGAAATAGTCCAAATAGTTGTTTGACCTTACAGCTGCCACACAGACCATGCTATGCAATGATCAGTAAGGTTCTTCATGCTTGGCAATAGAGGAGTGGTAAAAAAAAAGTAACAATGGACACTTTTTAAAAATCTGATTGTGTTTGAAACTTGACTCAGGAGGACAAATCACATTCTAATGGTTGATGAGAAGAGAAGGGCAGTTACAAGTCTGATTCCACATAATAGATTGTCTTATCAAATTAGGTTTGTTTAGACAAAAGGTAAATTAACTTTGGCTATATAAATTAACAAAGGAACTTTAAAGGAACACTCCAGCATGACATAGCTGAATTGCCACTTATCAAGCAGTTCAGTCCTATTCTTTTCAGCTCTGGATAGGAGCAATGGCTTTTTGTTCTTCTGCAGGTATGAATTTACTAAGCATTCATATGATATCACCAACTGCACTATCACCAATTCCTGATGGTGTGAAGGGCCACTGTGCTTATTATGCACCTGAATGGACAGACTAGCCCTTCTCAGAGTAGACCTGTTGAGGTGAATAGTCGTGGCTAACTTAAGTGCATTCATTAAGTGCATTCATTCTGAATTATTGTTATTTGTTGTTGTTACCTGCTTTTCAACCCAAGGTCTTAGCATTAAAAACAACCCTAAATGCAACTCTGTACTTTTTGCATTTCATTGGGAGGAATTTAGTGTTTTCTGAGCAGAAGCATTTCTGCTTGCCAGGCAGAATGACCCCTTTCTCCCCCTGTATGTTGTTCTGGGGGTTCCCTGAATCTTCAGCATGGATTTAGGGGCGGTGATATCAAATGAATGCTTAGTAAATTAATGCCTGCAGAAGAACAGAAAGCTATTGCCCCTATCCAGAGCTGAAAAGAATATGACTTCATTAGTGGGTGACCCTTGTGTGCTGGCTTCCGCTAGTGCACCAGGTTAGTCGGATCCAGGCCATTGTAATTTAAATCCAACTTTTATAAACGTTGTTCTCTTTACACCCATGTTTACAACTGCCAGCTGAAGACTGTACTTTATACATGACATGGAATCTAATCCACAGAAGCTCAACAAGACTCAACAATAAGTTTTATGCTTCTGCTGTAATTAATGTGCTAGCCTTTAAGGTGCCACAAGAGCCTTTGTAAGCAGGGCCCGTTTTAGGTTTGATGAGGCCCGAGGCTACTGAAGGTAATGGAGCCCTTTATATGTCCAACTGTTCTTTGTCAACAACAAATTGTCACTGTTTTTTGTGTTGAATATAAGCTATATGGTAATTTATAGACCTCATAGGTATCTAAAACCATTTGCACATAACAAAATATGTACCAATATTTCATCAAAGTAATTGTTGAACTGTTGAACTGAAATACACTGAAAAACACTGTTGCTGTATGTAGGTTTTATTTTATTTGTTTTTTATCTTATATTTTGGAAGTGTACATCCAGTGGGTTTTTTTCTTTACATTTTTTTTGGGGCCCCCAAGAGAGTGGGGCCCTAAGCTATAGCTTGTTTAGCTTATACATAAATCCAGCACTGTTTGTAAGTTAAGTCAGTGATGACTGTCATGTTAGATGTAGTGAAGTATTTGCACTGAATTAGAATAATGCATTATTAATGGTTCTATCAATCTGGGGCTTACTTTGCCTCTTGAACTTGGATTTGTTTTGTTAAATTTAGCCTTTCTTTTTTGCTTAAGGTGTGGAAACAAGTGAATCACTTGAGACATGAATTTTGACTCTGTCTGTAACAAGCAGCTCCTTAGAAACCAACTAAAGGAGCCCCATGATGTTGAAGCACAGAACTGTGCAAAAGCATGTAGCACCTGCAACTCCAGTGTTGTATCGCCAAGAATAGTTTCACCCCCATCCTACCGCCCCTCTGTGTATATTTATAACAGCAGCGACTGGGAAATTTGTGAGGAGTTACGGCTTCGAGAGCTTGAAGAAGCCAAGGCTAGGGCAGCCCAAATGGAGAAGACCATGCGTTGGTGGTCAGACTGCACGGCCAACTGGCGTGAGAAATGGAGCAAAGTCAGAGCTGAAAGAAATAAAGCCCATGAAGAAGGGAGGCAACTGAAGCTTAAGCTGGAAGCCTCAATGAAAGAGCTGAGTGCCCTGAAGAAAATAAACCAATGTTTACTCACAGAAAATGAAGATGTAGAAGCCAGGAATGTGAGGAAAAAGAACTTTGCCTTTTCTGAAATGTGTTTGATGACAGAGGACCATTTAGCATCTCTGGAGAAAGAGCCTGTTAAACATGTCCAGAACAACAAGATTTTTGAGGTAGAAAGTCTCTGTCAGGTAAATAGATATGGGTCTTTTTTAAATCACAAAAATGAACCAGTTCCCACCACAGTTCTAAACATTCTGAGGCTGCAATCCTTTACCCACTTTTTCATTTCAGGAAGTTTATGCGACTGAAAACCCTTTAGGAGACCACCAAGATAAAATAATCAATTTGGAGATTCTTGATTCCCGACGCAAACACACACCAGTTTTTCTGGAAAATCCTGACACAAGCAAAGAGAATGAAACCAGATCTCAGGACGATGAAGTTGTACATATTTCTGTGTTGCATTTGCATCTTCATGAATCAAGGAAAATCTTGCAGAAGGAGCAAAAGTAAGTTAATAACGTATTTCCTTTTGTTAAAAAAATCCCCACATTTTTCTCCAAGAAAAACTTTTAATGGGCCAATTTTGGAATAGAATTACAGTGTATTTTGCAGGTAGTGAAAAGTCTAGTTCCAATGCCAAATTCATTGGGGACTAGTTCTTATTTCCCCCATTTATCTTTCTTATTAACTTTGCGAGATGGTGCCTGTCAACAACCTGGAAAAAGAGTAACATGCCTTTATGAAATGTTCTTACAAATCCTACTGTCTGCTCCACTGTGCAGCGTTTTAAGAACTTACTATTGACAGAGCAGTGGTGCTGAGTGTGATTTATTCTGGTATGTACTGTTGGCAGCTGTTGCTAATGATGGCAAATATTTATTCAGTTATTCAATACCAAAAGTGTGCAAGGATGAGAGACATAAACAAGAGGACATTCTTACCCAGAGAGAATATTATATTAAGAACCAGTTCAAGAGTGCAGCAACAGTGTCCCTGCATACAGTTGTTCACCAGCTTGGTCCTGCACACAACCATATGAAAATAAATTAGTAATATGGCATGTTATCCTGTCCTGTGATTATTTCCAGCTTCACCCCTATCTTCCTAGTTACTGGAGGGCTGACAGTGGCAGAGCAATGAACCCAAGTCTCAGATTTGTCTGTTCACTGAAATACACCTATGGAATCTATGTAACTGAAACTATCATGGAACTAAAGCTGCCATTCTACATTAAAAACATCCAACTGGCAGTCGATGCCATTCAGATAGAATGACAGCATTGGAGGAGACCTTGATGGTCATCTCATCCAGGGCCCTGATACGGATACAAGTTTTTAAAGCATCCTTCCTTCTCGATTCTAAAACATGCAGGGAGCTTGTATGGCTAAAAATGGCTTCCCACTTCAGAAGTTATCTCTCAACATGAAAGAGGCTACAAGGAACTGTGCAACCCCGCAGTTCCTTTGTATCCATGTTGCACCTTCACATGAGTAATGTGTAAATAAGTACAGTCATACCTTGGAAGTCAAATGGAATCCATTCTGGAAGCATGTTCGACTTCCAAAACATTCGGAAACCAAAGCACGGCTTCCGACTGGCTGCAGGAAGCTCCTGCAGTCAACCGGAAGCCCCGTCGGGCATTCGGGTTCCAAAAATAGTTCGCAAACCAGAACAGTCACTTCCGGGTTTGCGGCGTTCGGGAGCCAAAACATTCGAGAACTAAGCTGTTTGAAAACCAAGGTACAACTGTATTCAGTATCCCATGGGGAAATCTGATCTTTAGCGTTGCATCAGAACAAATGGCGATTGGGTTTGTTCTGATCTCTATCACAAAAGAGCAGGTATTCCAGGGGAAAGTGGCATGGCAAAGGCAAAACCACATGGACCCATGCCCAGAAGGCGTGGGACAAGAGGGAAACTGCTTGGAAGGCACAGGGGTGCCAACTATAGGGGGCTCTGGGTGCCTGAGCACTCTACCATTTTTGTTGTGGGTGAACCCACGCTGCAGGGCCCCCATGCAACTTCTGAGGTCTTGCAAGACATTGGAAAACATCCTGTGGCCCAAGTTGGCTCCCCTGGGACAAGTGGAAGTGTGGAGAAGCCCTTTGTCTTCTTCCAGTGTGTTTCAACAACAGCAGCCACTAGGTCTAGCAGCAGCCACTAGGATTAAAACTGCACATGCTTTAGCTCACCTGGATGCAGGATTGGACTGCCCATTGCTTTTGAAAATGCCATTCTCCCTAGCACAAGAACTGCAACAAAACCCTTCCACATCTTGAAGAATATAGTCCTGGAACCCATGCAATATTTTAAAGTATTGTTTGTTATCATTCTTGTAACACTGCAGAATCCGCTTATCTCTGGAGAAAGAGATAGAGAAGCTGAAGTCAGAAAAAATTCTGTGGAAATGGAAATATGAGGAGCTAAGAAAGTCCAAACAGCAAAGTCTAAAGCAGGTATGTTGCAAAAGGCAGTTACCATGGGTAACTGAAAAATAAATGAAATTTATTCTCTTTTGTTGTCTTGCTCTCCCATACGTACAAACCTAAGAGGCAGATTATGAGTTATGCCGAAGTAGAAATGAATACATCTTCCATGTTTTATTACATTTCCATGTCTAGGCCCTACCCTGCTTTCAATCCACCTTCTGTCTGATTTAACATGGAAAATTCAATAAGCATTCCCAGGATGTGGTTTGAAAAAACACATGTCCACCACCCTTCTGAAGCTGTGTCTGGGTCAAAGTTAAAAGGTTAAAAGGCCTCAGATCCATATGTACACTGCACTGGGATACCTTACAGAAGACACCTGGGCTATAAATGTAATAAACCAAGATATGATCATCTGAACACAGCTTTTTACATATGTTGCTCTACTACTACAACAACAACAATCCCATGGGGTTCTACTATAAGGTAAAATGGATTACACTTCCATACATGATACTAATGCACCTGCTGAAGGTCATTTTTAGCAAATTGTGTATTGATTGTATGCTATAGAAAATGAAACGATAATGAAAATCTAGTGGAAACTAACTTTTTAATGCTCTAAAATGGAACCTAAGAAATAATTAGCAGGATCTTGCTATAGAAATATAGCCTCTCCAGAGAACTTGCTCAGGTTTCAAACTTTCATATATACTATCATTTGTTTAAGACAGTTATATGCTGATTAAACGTTCACATTTCTAAGCTGTGGACATCAAAACAAACCATAGAAAAGGAAACAATAAAGCAATAAACATAAAATGAACACTACATTGAAATAACCTGCTGGAACAAGAAAGCCCTTAATCATGAGCATGAAGGGGAATGCCTGTCTAATCTCAGTTAGGAGACAGTCTTGGGCCCACTGCACTTAATGCACAGCTTCTAGTAGTCATAAAAACATAATATTCAATGTTAGGTCTTGTTATAATATTATTATCCTTGATTAGAATTCAGTCCTGGGTTGACGTGCCTTCTGAAATAGGGTGCAGAGGGCAGTACATATATAAAATAGTAATAATGTGACCATCCATCGAAAGCTGCAAACTTATACACACTAACCTGCAAATAAGATGCTGTTCCCAGATATTATAATATATGTCTGTCCTCTGCTAGTCCTATGAAAGTGATGATTAGGAACAGTGTTCATTTTAGTCCAAGAAACTTGCAGGTTCCTTCACTGACCACTGGTGAGCAGTATAGACTTGCAAATGCTTTCTTGCCAATAGCATGAATTCTCCCCCCTCCCAGGAAAATGTATTTGCTCATTATAAAATTGCTTTATGTTAGGTTTTTCTTTTCTTTTCCTTTTTGAAAGGCTGTATTTGTGATTTGAATATATAGCTATTTGTATTAGCACTTACATGTAATTGCATTGCTGGATGATATAGTATGTTCTCCATAATAATTTTTCTCTTAATCTTATAGAAAACATAGCTAGGTTACATAGGTAAATTAAGGCAAATTATCAGACTGAACAGAAAGAGTGTATCTGGATTTTGTTTAATCAATGTGAAGGATGGATGGAAATTATTTTGAAATGCGACGTGTGTTCAGTAGGTCTTTCAGCTGCAGGATAAATTGCTTGTAAAATGTATGGTGCAACTATAAATCACCATAATGCTTCCTTAGGGTGATTTCAGATGCTTCATTTTACCCAAAAGAATATTGCATCTTCAAGATCCACATCAATATGGCTTGTTAAAGGTTAAATCAGTTTTTAAATTATGTTTGAAACAACCTGGGTATGTCTCCATCATAGTACATGACGAGAGAATCAAATTATTGGGTGATTCCAATGTAGAGAAAAATGTTAAAAGAGATTTTGGAGATGCTTCCAACACAATAAAAAAATGGTCCAGTTTATTAAAAAAAAATGGCACCTGACTAAGTATAATTTGAGCATGGAAACACTGCCAGTAGATTAATGGAAGATTTTATTCCACATAAACAGCTGTCTACAGTGGTACCTCGGGTTACAGACGCTTCAGGTTATGCGATTTTGGGTTGCGCAACACGCCGAACCCGGAAGTACCAGAATGGGTTACTTCTGGATTTCAGCGCTCATGCATGTGCAGAAGCGCTAAATTGTGCTTTGCACATGCGCAGAAGCACTGAATCGCGACCTGTGCGTGTGCAGACACGACGCTGTGGGTTGAAAATGTGCCTCCCTCACGGATCACGATCACAACCCGAGGTTCCACTGTATTTCTTTTCTGTCCTGTTCTCAGAGATTATTGTTTTCTTAGATTTATTTATTTTCAAGTTTATATCAGATTATATTATATATATATATATATATATATATATATATATATATATATATATCTCATATTATTATATTTAGATCAGAAGTTTCCAATGTGCTGTATTCAAACTGTTATTGGGGTTCAACTCACATCAACTTCAGCTAGCATGGCCAATGTTAGACATCAGGAGGGCACTACATTGGTTACGCTGACCTAGATTAATAGAGTCCTTAGTGCCTGAGATAACTGCTTGAACAGTTAAAGTAGTGGGGGGGGGGGCTTAATCTCACACTGATTACATCCAAAAAGCTGCAGGAAGACCATAGCAGCTTCTTGAGTGTCTGGAGTCCCACCTTCCTTCCTACTTAGGGGTGCCGGATGCAAAATGGTTGCCAGGGGCAGATTCTTGCATCTTGTGTAGAAGAGATCTTCTACACATCTAGTTGTGTAGAAGAGATGATTGTAGCGTTTGTAGTTTAAATGGACAGGACAGAAGCCCTATCCTCTTTTGCATCATGTCCACCCACTGTAGCCCTTTATGCCCCACTTACCTAGAAAGCTGAGTGCCCCTCTGCAGAAACTGTCAAGGCAACAGGTAGATATGCAGTAAGAAGGTTAACATGGAACTTTGGATTGTGGCCCTTCAGCACAAAAGCAGGAGTGGGGAACTGGTGGCCCTCCAGACAGTAGTGGAGGGTGTGATGAGTTGCAGACACTTCCCTGACCTCCTGGCAGATGAGCCACTGCTGGTCACTAGCAGGGGAGGGGCGAGGTGGGGGCAAGGTCACTACAGTGCAAATGCACCAGTCAGTTAAATCCAGCACTTTTGCTGGTCCATTGTCACTGTGCCACCATTCCCAGTGTTTCACCCCTCCATCTTTAGTAACTCACCTGCCAGGAGGTCAGGTAAGCATCTCTACCCTACCATGCCCTATACTTCTGCCTTTGGGTGTTGCTGGACTACAACTTTCATAATCCCTGACCCTTGACCATGGTAACTGGGGCTGATAGTAGGAATTTGGAATCTATCAACATTTGGAAGGCCACAGTTTTCCCATGCTTGCGTTAAATATTATTTTACTACCATGAGCAGCAATAGGCTTCAGTGTGAATTATAGAACTTTTTAGAAAGCCATCAAATCGGGCTTGCTAACTCCTGAAGCTGAGAAACTAAGGAATGAAACTGAATCAATAGGGGGTGCAAAAGGTCCACCATCTTGAAGCCTTGGCTGTTTTGTAATGTGATAATTTAAAAGCAGTTTTCTCCTCCACTTGGCAAATAGAATGTAAACATACAACCCTACAATCATGCATTGAAAGTCTGTGTACAGTGTTCAGATAAGTACCCACACCTGCTGCAAATGTAAACATACATCCACACCTGCTTAATTAAGTATGTAGAAAGAAGAGAAGTTAGATTTGTTCTTCCATACAGCTCCTGAAACTATGTATTTCTTTTATTTTTAAAAAAATCCAACAAGTTAGAATGTAAACAGAACTGTATCAACTTTGAAACAAAAGAAGGGCATGGAAGAGACTCATTCAAGCATCTTTTCTCTGTGTCTTATTTAAAGCACAACTTGATTTAGTTCAGCCTTTTTGTTTTATGGAGCTGTATGCTGGCGATTGTATGGAAAACCAATATGCTTCCTCCTCTGCAAAATTAAAAGAAGAGAGGGGAAACCTCTTTCCAGCTTGGTAGATATAGATGTGACCACGAGATGTGTGGGTAATACATGACCTGTGCTTAAGGTTGTATCCATGTACGTTGTCCTCAGAGTTGACCCATTAAAATTAATAGCCCTAAATTAGTCGTATCCATTAACTTAATGTCTATTCTGAGTAGACCTAACATTAGATAACAACCCATTTTTAAAAAAAAAAAATAATCATGTAATTTAGATTGTTTAATAATAGTAAAAGCAACAGAAATATAAAAGGGTTGAACTCTATCTTCTTCATAAAGATAAAATCATTCACATTTGGTGTTTCCCCCCCTGAAGGATGTTTGCTGAAAATGTTTTCCCAATACACCATGCCTCTTTACAGTGGCTTGTTCTGTCACAAAAAAAATGGGCAGGAAATGAATGCGTTTGCCTGGCTTGCCAGCCCATCATTAGTGTGGCCGAATGCAAAAGTGGACAAGGTTCCTGCTCCTTTAAGAATTGTTCAAAAAAAGGGGGGTGGAATTGACACCAATTTCCATCAAAGTGTCCTTCTCAAATCAGGTAGCCTTCAGATATTTTGGGCTATGACTCTCATCCTTCTTAATCCTTGGTCACACTGGTTGGGGCTTATGGGAGTTGTCCAAGAAATCTGGAGGACACCAGATTGAAGAAGGCTGAGCAGTAACACAAGGTATCATCTGGCAGAGGTGTTTACCTGTCCTCCCAGCTGGTGAGTTACTGCTTCTTACTGGGAGGGGGTGAGGTGGTGCCATGCTAGCTTCCAGGCTGGTAGATCACTGATGCTTACGGGGGAGGAGGAGAGGAAGAGGGGTGATGTGGCAGGGAGGTCTGTGTAGTGAAAATGCACCTGCAGAACCAATATGCCGCTCCTGCTGATGTGTTTGCACTGTGATGACCCAACCACCTGGTCACCTCTTTCCCTCTCATAAGCATCACCGACCCATCTTCCAGCAACCTAGTGTAGCAGGTCCATCCCAATGGGCAATCCGCATGTTCCCAAGACTCTGGTTGAGGGGTTGTTGCAAAAACCAACAATTGTTTCAATAAGACAAGGGCCATTTCTCCAGGGAATCTCTAACACCTCCATAATCTTTCCTGTGTTTTTTATGTATCTGCAGCTCAGAAACACCCTAGTTTTTCCTCCACCTGCTTGTTCTTTGTTAGAATTCTTGCTCAGCTGCAAGTCAGATTTCTGCTGACTTCAAGATTGTCACCCTTTTTTCCACATGGAAGTTTGTTGCCCAGAATAAGTGTGTGTGTAGGGGGGAGGAAAGTACTTTCACCAGCTGTTGGATAGGAGGAAAGATTTGCAAGAGTCAGACCAATCTCCCTAATGACTGTCAAAGCTCCATATGTTAGGAAGAAGATTGTAGTGAAGTGTTGCTTCCTTTAAATAATAAACAAGCAAACTCAACTTCAAATCATGAAGACCAAGCATACCCCACTGTCACATTCACATCCTTTGCAGCAAAGGGGCAACGAACAGCAGTAATACAATGCGGTTTCAAGTACCATTAAAACGTTGCGTTTGATGGAAGCACGGTACCATCCTTTGAAATGTAAACCAAATATCTTCTGTGAAACCTTGAAACACATGTGGGAATTAGCAAAGACTCTTTCTGCTTCCTGCAAAGTTAGGATGTCATTGAGGCAAATTAAGAGATGAAAGCTCGTGTTTTTACGTCAGATCTTCTGGTTCAGAATGCCCCAAAGCAGCTGCCCTTTGGAGACTTCAAATTAAATTAGAAGAAATAATTGCTATAATCCCTTTACCTAAAACAATTTTTGCCATTTACATAGGGTTTTGAACACAGTTTGTATAATCTATTACCACTGCCACCCCTGCTGGTTTCTTCTGTCATAATCCAATCAACTACTAGAAAAGCATGCTAATGAGTCTTTAAAAATCCCATTTGGAATGAACATCAGGGGCTCCAGCTTTCCCTGCCTAGTTGTGGAATCTAAATTCGCAAAGTTCTCAAAAGCAATCTAGATGAAGCAAGGCGATACACTGGATTGTGGTTTTTGCTTTCCTGTGATGGAAATTCTTTTCTTCACTATGTGGAAAAACTTTATTATAGTAGAATGGAATGAGAAATCCCTGATAACATATATAACATGACCCCCACTAAATCAGTTCCGGGTATGTTCACAGTATCTTTCCATCGCATAGAAGTAACACCCTATTGGCCTGATCCTGAATTTGCTTCAATTGGAAGTTCAATGAGGCTTAGTCAGTGCACACAAGACTACAGACTAAGGGTGTGTATACATTGTTGCTACATCGTTATTTCCTCAGATTGGAACAAAGCTATTTTGGCAGTAGACACATCAAAAATGAGAAATGTTCACGGCAAATGACAGGATAGATATGGATTGTTATTGCAAGCGTCATGTATACAATGCTTCCTAAACCAGCAAAGTGACCATTAACGTTAAAAATCTGGCAATGGAAAATTTCTCTGGTGCCTACCTTCCTTTGATGCTCTAAGCATGTGCTTATTTTGCTTAATGGTTAATCTAACCCAGGTATTTATGCAGTCCAAAAAAGAGAGAGCGAAAAGTAAAAATATTCACCCACTTTAACTCTCCAATTGGCTCTCCAATTATGGAATCTGATTTCATGTGAGCTCATGCAAGCCCCTCCCTTGTTAAATTTAAATGAGTCTTAAACATTCCACTTTTCACCATGGCCTTTGGAGCTGAGTCTAAGGTATTGGGTGCTGTTCTTTGGAGCTGGGTGGGTTACTTAGGTGGTATGCTGGCGTGTATCTTCCTGAGGTGGAATTGGATATTTTAATGGTTTTAACTAGTTTTACTGTTAGATTTTATGGATTTCTATTTGTACATGGCCTCGAGCCACTTTGAGAAGCAAATCTTGTTTACAAAGCAAGCTAAAAGCTTTTAAAAATAAATATATATATTTAAAAATACACTGATTTTACAAGTTTTTACAATGAAGATTCCAGTACTGATAAGAGGATTTTGGAACTTCATGCTTTTATAGCTAAGTGCATTTCTGGACTAATACTTTATGCTGGCCCATCTTAGACAGCTAGGCCCCAAATTGAAGCATTTGACATCTGTTCTTATGTTGTATTTTGCAATAAAATACAGTAGTTTCACTCCTGGCACTTTTGATTGGCTTTCCCAATCTGTTCTTTTCAAAGGGGGCCATCCACATTCATTAAAATCAATGTGGATTTTGCTATTGTGAGTCAATGAGGCAAAACAGAAGAATGGGCCCAGCAAATCATCATTCCTTCCATAAAATTGTGCTTGAAAAAATACTCATTATTTTCTCTTTGTCTCTGTTGTAGTGTTGGTTTATGCTGAACTGTGACATTAGAATGGGTGATTCCTTGTGACAGTTTCAGCCTATAATTGCCTATAACAATTGGAGTTTTCTGTTTGCCTATGCTAAGCTTTGCAGTGGTGGTATGAATTTAAGTGTTCTACACTTGTGAGAGCTCCTTGTGTGTTTTAAAACCCTGGAAAACAAGGTTTAAACCTCCTCATGTTCATAGTGTCTTCCACCTTCAGAAATTCAGGCTCCAGGTTGTGGAGGGTGACGACAGATGCAATGCAGGGAAGGAGCTAGAGCCTTTGAGCAGGATTCAACTAAGCTGTTGTGCTACAGAAGGCACCATAAGAACTCCCGCTAGCACAATGGGACTTCCCCCTTCTCTCACCTCCTCCCCACATAATTTCACAGGTCAGGTTGGGAGAGTGGGCACAACCCCCCAGAACAGAGCACAGGGTGAAGAGAGGGGAGATCGTTCCACTAGGCAAGCAGAAAGACATGTGCTGATGGAGCAATCTCCTTAGCGTGATGTTGCATTCTTTCCTGTTTCCCTAATCATCCCGCTCATGTGCTAAGATAAAGAGTCACAATCCAGTGAGTTTATTTAGCAGCATATTTTTATGTTTTAAGCCAGGGGTGAGTAACCTCAGGCACAGGAACAAAGTTGGTCCTCCAGGCCTCTCTCTTTCATCCTAGCGATTCTCTCCTGACCATATGCTCACCTACTGGCTACATCCTCCATGAATGATTTTGCCTGGCTGGAATGTGTTCTTGAATTGTGACTGTGCCTCTTGCTTGCTTGTCAGGGAGGAGTACAGAGAATGTGTGTGGTGGGTATGTGTGCCTAAAACCTCTGGCTTTTATAGGGCTGGAATTTAATTACTGGGCAAAGGTGAGCATCACAGCCATTGCTCTGTTTACTTTTGCATCTGGACCTGTTTACCACTGAGATGTAGCAAACCTGTTTTTGCCTATAAGAGAATGTGCCCTTCAGGGCTAAAAAATTGTTTCCTTACCCCTGTATTAGGCCATCTAGAGACTATCGTTCAGATGATGCTTGCAGATGATATCCTAATTTTTCAGTGATGAGCCAACTTCTATTTTTCAGTTTGGGATACATAATGATGTACATCAGACTGAAGTAACAAGAATCACAGAAGGTTTAGAGGAAGACCCTGGACCCAAATCTCAGAACTCTATGAAGATCTGGGACTTACAAGCAGAGGTATGTTTAGATATTTCTGAAGTGTGTGTTTACACAACGAAAGTTTATAGATCCTTTAGAATTATGTTAAATATGCTTTCCTAAATATATGCAGAACACATGGGACCCTGGATGTAAGTAGTATTTATATCGGGGTGAAGGTTTCTATGGGAGTCTATTAGGAGTCTGAAAAAACATATTGCAAGAGCACATTCAGTACATCTTGGTTGGAAAACTATTGGTTGAATAGTTTTTAAAAGCTATTTTCATAAATTCAGTTATTTTTGTCTTTGGGAATCTGGAGAAAATGAAGAGTTAGAATAAATGTTTACCGTATTTTTTGCTCTATAAGACGCACCAGACCACAAGACACACCTAGTTTTTGGAGGAGGAAAACAAGAAAAAAAATATTCTGAATCTCGGAAGCCAGAACAGCAAGAGGGATCGCTGTGCAGTGAAAGCAGCAGTCCCTCTTGCTGTTCTGGCTTCTGCGATAGCTGCGCAGCCTGCATTCACTCCATAAGACGCACACACATTTCCCCTTACTTTTTAGGAGGGAAAAAGTGAGTCTTATACAGCAAAAAATACAGTATATTAAGGGAGGGAAAGGAGAACGACAAATTCTGTCTTTGAATAAAGGTAAAGGTAAAGGTAAAGGTACCCCTGCCCATACGGGCCAGTCGTGTCCGACTCTAGGGTTGCGCGCTCATCTCACTTAAGAGGCCGGGAGCCAGCGCTGTCCGAAGACACTTCTGGGTCACGTGGCCAGTGTGACGAAGCTGCAGGTGGCGAGCCAGCACCAGTGCCGCACATGGAAACGCCGTTTACCTTCCCGCTATAAAGCGGTACCTATTTATCTACTTGCACTTAGGGGTGCTTTCGAACTGCTAGGTGGGCAGGAGCTGGGACCAAATGACGGGAGCTCACCCCGCCGCGGGGATTCGAACCGCTGACCTTACGATCGGCAAGCCCTAGGCACTGAGGTTTTACCCGCAGCGCCACCCGCATCTTTGAATAGTTTGCTACGAAACGGGTTTTAAAAAGGTAGAGTGGAGAATGATTTATACATACATGACTGAAGGGCCATGTACAAGTTCTTTGGATGAATCAATTTGAGAGACCCATTTTCCCTCCTTAGTTTCTTTGTGTAAACTTTAAAATGACTATTTGAGAGTAGAGAAGTTCAGGTAGGACTCTTAGTTTTGTGAGTTTAAGATTAGGTGTGAGTTCTTGAATACACTCATATAGAAAATGTTTCCCCCTCCTACAAAATAGAGTTCTGCACAAGCATGTTATTGAAAAGTTTGTCATTTAGGACACCATGGTCTCCTAATCATTAAAGATACAGTTTCCACTATGGAATTTCTAAAAGACAAATTTACCGTACTTTCCCATGTATAACATTATGCTTTCTTACTTAAAAACTATGGTATGTTAAAAATTTGGGCTCATCTTATACATGGATAGGTGGCTTTTGCGATACGTGCATTTTCTAGCACCCCCCTAAAAAAAGCTGGATAACTCTGGGCCGCCACCCCCCCAAAAAAATGGTAATATCTTTTGCCACAAATCCTTATCTCTCTCTAGTGTATCTTCATAGAAAATTTAAAAGTGTTTCCTCTCCCTCACTTTTTCACTAATGTGAAAAAGCACCCAACCACAGCACGCTGTGTATAAACCCCACACAGGGAGGCAGCAAGGTGTGATTTTCATCAGAATGACAGTATGGAGAAAAGGGAGGTTTAATATGTTTCCCTTGCCTCCAACTGATCCTGATGTAAAATTACACCCTCTGCACTGCTGCATGGAGAAAGAAGACAGAAAAAACTCTCACTGTTGCCACAGAAAACAGTTTCTGAAGAAAGGTGTTTTTTTGCCAGTCCCCCCTGTAGATCACTTGTACTTTCTGAACAAGAATGGGAGACCATTTGAAGCAGCATGGGAGTTGGTGTCTAGTTCAGTAGGGATGGGATAATAGGTAAGACTTTGCCCTTCTGTAAGCTGGAGCCTACAATGAAATAGTAGCATTCATTTACAGCAGGGACGTCCAGCTCCCAATAGACTACGATCTACTCACAGTATAAAAAAAAACTGGCAGTGATCTACCCATTGTCAGACCAAATTTGTTGAGCTTTATTTGGGAGGGGGAGATCGCTGAGGGGCCAGAGATCTACCAGGAGCACCCCGCGATCTGCAAGTAGATTGCGATCTACCTGTTGGACATGCCTGATTTACAGGATCGCAACTGGGCATCCCAGACAGTATATTTTCAACAGCAGCTGTCTTCAGACATTTTAACATGATGAAACCATTGTATTAGTTTACTGCCAAAAGCTTGCTTGCGTGTTTATGAACCTGGAAATGGGAAACTGGTAATAGGCTGGTGGAAAAGTCTTAAGGGAGACAAAACATGAGATAAAATGAGTAGTGTGGATGATCTGATCTGCTTATCAAGGGCATAATGGTATTAAAATACTCTCTGGATGTCATTTGCTCTATGCAACCTGTCGTCAATGTATAGTCAGGATACCTCAGAAACTATTGTTTCATACTGCAAACCATATATGACTGTTCTGCTCTCATTTAAAACCTGTGCAATTGTAGCATAGCTCTTTTGAACACTAATAGTCTTGTATTGATTTTATTTTGTCCTTGTTGAGCTCTTTAAATTTAAAACAGCTGTTTTGCCAGTAGTTGTTCAGGATAGCCTGAGGCACCGCTCTGTTGTCTTTAACAAGGATTCATGACCCCCTGGTGTAGGAAGTCTTTAGGTCATTTTTGGGTTGCTTGTTTATGAAGAAAAAGAGGGTGAGCATTAAAAATGGACTTTTCAGTAGAGATTATCTTTTTCTTTTTTAAAAAAATAATTTTTATTAACCGGCCAATCAAATCAAATCGCATCACATAAATTCCGAATTACAAAGCCGAATTTTAAATTTTGTTGAGGGGACCCATATTTCAAGATCCGAAGGGGGATTCTGATCATCTTGCTACTGCGTTAATGTCCAAATCAGTCCAAACAAAGTTCATAATTCTATCCAGTCTTATCTTGCTGTTTCCACATCACATCTTGTTCATATATTTTCTCTTTTTTCTTTATGATCTCTTTAAGTCTCCTTAAGCCGATAAACACCAATAATAATCCTGTGTGAATTTTTCCATTCTTCCAATCCTCAAATCGAGATGGTTTCCATATATCATTGCCTTCATAGATAACATTGCTCTTTCCATCATTAATTACAGAACTGTCGTTCTTAAGTCCCTCTGAGGAGTTTCACCCACAATATAAAAACAGCTCTATTTCTCTATTTCTCCTCCCAGACTTAAGTCCTCCGACAGAACTTCCCAATATGGCGACGGTATTTTTAACTGCGTCATTCCAAAGCCCTTATACATTCCACACTCTTCTTAAAACATGCTTTGGTTCGAAAGTTTATCTCCACACAGCCTTAAATCCACAGCTTAAGTCCTTAAAATGACATTTCTGACTTGTGGGGGGGGGAATTCTTGTTTAATCACATAAAGGAAAGAAAGGAAAGTTTTTTCACCTCCCCCATCAGTCCCTTTGCCATACCGAGTCTTGGCGTATCTTCTCATGATTTATACTTGTTCCTCCGACTCGTCTTGTTTTATCAGAGATCTCTTCTGTTAGCAGTCTTTACTCCCCCTCCTTCCTTGAAATATGTGCATTCGCTTCATCCAAATTGTTTGTTTTGAAGTTCTTGCAGCTAGTGGCGCGGATCAGAGACGGCGTCCAGGAGCGCCGAAATCCCACAGGAGGGCATTGTGCCTAGTGCCCCCATCCCCACAAATTTGGGGGTGGTATAGGGCACAGCAGGCAAGGGCAGTCCCCCCCCACAATCCTGGGGGGGTAGGGAGGCTATTTACTCCCATCACAGCCTCCAAATTACCTCGTGTGGGTCGGAGAGATGTTATTGTCAGCCATCTTCTGATGCACCCCTAGTGGCCCCTTCAGTAGAGATTATCAGAGTAAATTTTCCCCCAGAAACATAGTAAATTGATAATAACTAACCTCCTCTGCTGTGAATAGGCTTCTGTATGATGTAAAGTAGTAAAAAGAACACACACACACACACACACACACACACACAATAAGAGAATTGTTCCCACAAGTGGTTATGGTTCAAAGCATGCATGACAATTGCAGAGTCATTTGTTTAAAAACTGCCCTAATTATGTATAAAGCAAGAGACAGTTATAGAACAAAAGGGTCACAGGGATGAGGAGAATGGAACCTTTCCTTTGGGGAATGGTCATAGCTCAGTGATAGAGCATCTGCTTCGTTTGCAAGAGGGTTCTAGGCAACTTCAGGCAGAGCTGAGAGGGGCCTGAGTCTAAAACTTTGGAGAGCCATTGACAATCAAGGTAGGCATTACTGAGCTAGATGAACCAATAGTCAAACTCACTAAGAGGCAGTTTTCTATGTTTCTCCCACCACCTTCTGTTCCTAGGTTGTGTTCACACAGCAATTTATTTGGGGCATCCCCAAACTCGGCCCTCGAGATGTTTTTAGGACTACAATTCCCATCATCCCTGACCACTGGTCCTGTTAGCTAGGGATGATGGGAGTTGTAGTCCCAAAACATCTGGCGGGCCAAGTTTGGGGTGCCTGCCCTAACTCTTAATTTCCACATTATATTTGAGCTTTCACACAATGTAAATCTCACTTCTGGGAATCTAGAGGAAGTTGAGAGCTCATTTCCGTGTTAATTGCTTCCAGGAAAAAAAAAAATTCATTTGCAATCCATTAACCCAGAAAACTGCGGGGGTAAAGTGACAAAATAAGGGGAGTAGACCAGCATACAGTTCTTTCCTGCCTATTTTATGGGAGAAAGAACACAGGGGAAAGAAGCACACACATATGGAAAGGGTGAGAGAATAGCAACATCGCCCAATGACATTTGTTGTGTGTCACAGCACACTCAGGGTTGTGAATGAAATTTAGCATGATGTGCTAGTATATTTCCAGAAAGCAACCACTACTGCAGGTTGAAATGAAAGCAAGATGAAGATGCTAATGCAATATTCCCCACTTCTGAATGAAATCTTAGTCTCTCCCAACTCCCCCCAGGCATTATTCCCCTCAGATATTAGGAGTGAGCTTGCCTGGGGGGAAAGTACTTGGAAATATAAAAAGGTAAGCAAGCTGCTGTGTATTAATCACAACAGTTCTATTAAATCATTATTAGCAGGCATCGTTTTACAGTCTGAAGAACCATGCCTCAGCTACAGTAATAAGTAAAATGTCCACTCTCCAATCAAAAAATGAAGAAAAGCCTTAATCTAATAGATAAGTACAGGCTTCCTCAACCTCGGCCCTCCAGATGTTTTGAGACTACAGTTCCCATCATCCCTGACCACTGGTCCTGCTATCTAGGGATCATGGGAGTTGTAGGCCAAAAACATCTGGAGGGCCGAGGTTGAGGAAGCCTGGATAAGTAGAACATGTCTTTGGAACATTTTGAAATGTTCCCAAACATATAGTCTTGGAAAGAGTTCTGTATCATATCAAAGCTTGCACACAATACTAGGCCAATCTTTGTGTTTTCTGTGTGTTTTCTTCTGTGGGGACTACACAAAGATATAGTCCCCGCGTTATTTTAGGTATTTACATTATTGCAATGCCAGAGTTTACATCTTCTATACTTTTGTGCTGACAGTATGAACAATGAAAAATGCAAGTTAGTCTAAGAAATCAATAAACCTGGCTTCAGATACTGCTTCTTTTCTTCTGCATGACCCATCAGATGATACCAAGTTACGAAAAGACAATATGTATGTCTCTCTGTATTGTTATGAGTTTGTGGGTTCAAGACACCTATAATTTATGGATTTAATAGGTCTTAGAATTTATTTAATGCTTGTAGAGTTAAACTGGAAGTCAGACTCTTGTTAGGAGATCACCTGACAGATATGACATTGTTGTTTAGTCGTTTAGTCGTGTCCGACTCTTCGTGACCCCATGGACCTGAGCACGCCAGGCACTCCTGTCTTCCACTGCCTCCCGCAGTTTGATCAGACTCATGTTAGTAGCTTCGAGAACACTGTCCAACCATCTTGTCCTCTGTCATCCCCTTCTCCTTGTGCCCTCAATCTTTCCCAACATCAGGGTCTTTTCCAGGGAGTCTTCTCTTCTCATGAGGTGGCCAAAGTATTGGAGCCTCAGCTTCACAATCTGTCCTTCCAGGGAGCACTCAGGGCTAATTTCTTTAAGAATGGATGCGTTTGATCTTCTTGCAGTCCATGGGACTCTCAAGAGTCTTCTCCAGCACCATAATTCAAAAGCATCAATTCTTTGGCAATCAGCCTTCTTTATGGTCCAGCTCTCACTTCCATACATCACTACTGGGAAAACCATGGCTTTAACTATACGGACCTTTGTTGGCAAGGTGATGTCTCTGCTTTGACATTAACAGAGAATATGACATTAACAGAGAACAAAGACAAGGAGATGGGCCATCAGCAAAGCAGAGACTCTGCGCAAATGGGTAGAGCTCCATCCTGAGCTCTGAGATTGGTAGTTAGTAGACAAGGCCAGAGATTTTGTTAGGAGGAAGTTTTAGTATTTCAGCTTTCTGTGGCATGATCAAGGCGGAAAGGTATTGGTCTGTTAAAAGCAAGTGAGAGAGTGGGGCCAGAGCACAATGTGGACTACCTGCTTTGAACTGGGAGACTGCAGCAGTGGGAGAGATGGGATTCTCTTGCAGTGTAATGCTTTGAAGCCCTTCACTGTAGGCTCAGGTTGTATATATGTACCGGTATAAGCAAACCACATATCATAAAGACATGTAACATTATATAAGGAGCAGGGAGCTCCATGCATGAATCCCAGCAGAATCCTGGCAGCTGTTTTGTATGGCATTGCTGTTTGACATCTCAAGCATATTAAGAACCCTGGATTAATTTGCCTGCATAATAGTTGCATGGGCCCACAAGTTTATTTTGCCTACAGCTGTGTGTCTTTTCCAGGAAAAGGGTTCTTGTCTTCACAGATTCCGCCATCCTCCTCTCCCGTTTTCCAGATGGAAATACCACAGCCTGAAAGTACATCAGTATGGGAAAGAAGAAAAAACCTTGAAATAGAAAATCAAGAACTGGGTATAGACAACAGAAGATTAAAGGCCAAGATGAAGGATCTTCAAGGTCTTCTGGACAGAAAAAGTAAATGGCCTGCAATTCATCTGTGTGGAGATCTCAAGATACCATACAGTGAACTGCTGGGGGGAAATAAGGTATGATACTTAGTTACTTAGTTCAAGCATTTCGGCAGGGGGTAGTTTGAGCTGTAGCAAATACTTCTCCCGCATTTCATTCTCATCCCTGACTTCCACATTTTAGGTGGGGCTGTCTCATGGGGAAAGTGCCTATACAGAGACCTGCACCCAAGCTAGAAACCTGCACATTCTACAGAGTTCTGCACCTAATGTGTGAATATTTCAGTGGAGCCTAAAAGCTGCATAATTTTGGAGGCGGAGCCAGTGGTGGGACCCTTTTCTACACATGATGCCACCTGACACAATTCATAGCAGAAGGGAGCTTTAATTGAATTTATTATCAGCATTCTTTTCTGCATAAAATATCAATTACCCGGTCACGATTTCTGCATTAAACATGTTATTAATTATATTTATACTTCACACAATAATAGTACAAATAAGCATCAAAGGAATATTATTATAGCTATAAAAAAGCACTTATTTTTCAATGAATATTTGAAGATAATTGCTTTAGCAGTCTGCCAAAAGTCAGGGGGTTTTGCAGTGGGTCAGCCAAACAGAATTTTATAGGATGCATCCACATTGGCTGTTTGTGCATGATCTGCTATGGTTATATGTGATATTCATGATTTCAGACAATAGCTTGCATTGTAAATCGCCAGAATATTAATGAAAGCATATCTTATAGACTGCTATATATGGATAATCGTAACACTATTAAGAAGCAATAGAGTTAAAGTGGATCAGGACACTGATCAAATAAATTCCTCTCGTGTGTTTAGAGTTTGTTTTGAATTGCTTCTTTTTGGTAGCCCAGACCAGGACCACATCTTATGGGAAAAAATAATATAAAACAACAAGATAATGTAGCATGAACAGAAGATCATTTATCTTCATTGGATGTGTTGCCAGTGCTTAATTTGTAAAATGAGTGGTATCAGTGCTCAACAGTGCCAGATGCTATCACAGGAGCTTTGGGCTGACTGTCAATACAATACTGGGGGGTGGAATTCTGCATTTACATAGAGGCATTTATCCCTCTCGCCAAATGCAAAGGATGGCATGCAAGTCTAAGAGTTTGAGGATCCAGTTGTTGCTGTTGGAATGGATTGTGGGGTTTAAGTCAGGCTGGCTTTAAAGGTACACCAGAAAAAAAACAGAATGCCCAGCCCTCAACATCCCAAAGTACAAAGACTGTACAATTTACTCATTAGTCAAAGAAGTCTTTAGGTTTCCATTTTCCAGGCAGGCTAGAAGCCACCAAAGATATAGAGCTGGGATAGGTGGATAGCCAGTGTTGTGCCCTCCGGGTGTTAATGTCTATAACCCCCATTATTCTTAGCCAATAGTTGTGCTCCATGGAGCTGATGGAAGTTGAGGTCCAGCAACATTTGAGGGGCAGCACATTGGGTACCCCTGTTGTAGGCATAAGAGAAAGGGAAGGGGGACAGATAAGGAACTAAGGCTAAAGAAAGGGGGAACCAGCCTGAACAGGAGACACCACAGAACAAAAAGGATGTGAGATTTGGAAAAATCCATCCCAAGTTAAAATCAAGAAGCCAAAGGAAATAGTTTGGGGGTAGCATTTACAAGTCAAGCATTTATTTATTTTTTAAGTTCTTACTAACTTTGCATTCACTGGTCTAGAGGAGCAGCAATTATTCTCAATGTGTGTAGTAATTCCATGCATTATTGCTCACTTGGGCAGCTGCCTCAAGGCCAAACTAAATGAGACACCATTCAAGCAATTAGCTTTTTAAATAACGGCATGAATGGGAGCTTTCCCCTTTATGCACATAGCAGGTATTGGGGCTTGATCCAGACTGAGAACCAGGGAAAGGATAAAAGGTAAAAGGTCCCTATCCTGTGTCAGGGTCCCAATCTAGATCAGCACCCTTGTGCTTGCTATTTACATTAAAACAACAACAACATCATCATCAACAACAACATTGGTAATTGTGTGACTGGTGTCTTATCAAGTTTGGTCCTCAATTAATACTTTAGCTGGTCCAACCTACATTTGATTTCAAATTCCCACTTGGATGCCAACAATCAAGTGATTGACAAGAGAACTATTTACAAAGGAAAGGAAAAGAGAGAGTCAGTCATGGGAGCTCCATTCATACGAATACAGTTCTAAACCAGCTTTTTCAACACCACTGCTTTCTGCACAAGAACCAGCCTATGGACATTGCAGGAGGCTGGACTAGATGATCCTCAGGGTCTCTTCCAACTCTACAATTCTATGATTCCATATCAGAGTTGCTACCTCTGAGATATATACCTCAGATAATAGGCTCCCACCCTTAAATAAGTAACTTGTGTGACTGTGCCTCCCTAGCTTTAGCAGTGTTTCTTGTTGTCATTGAAAGAAAAATAGCCAAAGTGTGTAAAGAAAAATAGAGAAGTGTGTAGCCTTCTCTTTCTGATCATGAGCACAATGCCTTGGGGATAAATGTTGAGACAAGATTATATCTGAATTTGGACCAACTGTGTATTTCTCTGTTCCATGGAGAGACTCCAGTTACATGAAACTTTTAGACTATACTAAAACCAAAATACGGGTTTTATTTCACCAGGCTTTTGTGTTGACCCCTTTACTGTGATAGAATAACGCATTATTACTTTTCCACCTTTCCATCTACAGTTTCTATGACTGGTATATATCATATTTCCCTTTAGCCCTACTGCCAAGTTTTTTAGACAGCTGCCTTGATTGCATGAAAGATGTGTATCAAATCTAATCTTCACTGTACTTGAAACTTTTAAAAAACAACCTACAGTTTTTTTTCAAATATATTATGAATGACTGTAGGAAATGTGGTTTTACTGTATTTTATTAGAGATATAAAACATAGGAATCAAAATGCTTTACGTGGCCTATGCAAGTTTTATATACTTCAACTTTTAACTACTCATATGACAGGCTGAAAGCAGGGAAATATATCATTCACATGGAAATTCATATCTATGTTTTAAAAAACATTTCCCTAAAACTATATTTGCGATCATAGCAGCTCATAGCTTATCTTTAAATACACACATGGGTTACAAGCTTTCCCATGTCAAGAATAGCAAATTGATGACTACCATCATTTGATCTGGATTAAATAGATGGTTGGAAGGTGTGTGGGGGGGGAGAGATTCAGACTAGAAGCATTAGATGTATTTTAATTTCCAGCGATATAGTGAGTTTATCTGGCTAAGTTTCCAATGACCTAACTAATCGGCTTACAAACTGATACCGTATGCTGTTACAGAGAGAAAAGAGAAAAGGGATGCAGTGGTAGCAGGGGGAGAAACAAGCAGAGTAAGGAGGTCCATTTGCTTTCAGATACGAAGTGGAGCCTATGCAGGTTCATCAGAGTCACTGGGTCATCAGCCCCATCAGTTATACCTGTTCTCCACCCGCTGCATTCACTTGCAAACACTTCCCACCTCCCTAAAATGGGACAATTTCATTTAGCCTAATGTATAGCATGAGATCATTCATTCTTAGCCAGCAGACCTGTCCATAGTGAGGAATTAACACTTTATTGTCAAAAGTACACTTACAAGTTAGGAAAGGGCATATCTATCAATCCCAGGTCTCTTAGCTACTCCTAGGTGTGCACCCAATACAGCAACAGCGAGGCCCCGCCTCTAGTCTCTGCTTATGTATCTCCCCCACCTGGGCTGCATGCAAGCAGGGAACAACTCTGCCTGCCATCTTTACCGGGGGCGGGGCGGAGGGGTTTCTGTACATCCCCAGTATGGAAGAGACTGCAACCCACATCTAGTGGAGCTGTGGGCATGCGTTAGCAGAGTTCCTCAAGAAGCGAGACTGTGTAGGTATGCAGCATCAAGAATTTTTCTTTATTTACAGCAAATAAAAAAAATGGCTAGTGTGAACAGTGTCTCACACATGCATCTTCTCTGTTTGAGAGCAGAGAACAAAAAGCAGAAGAACAAAAGCACAAAGAACGGAAGTTCTCTGGTCTGAGTTTCTGTTCCCACACTTTCAGCAGTATGGAATGTAAATAAGATTCACATGATCCAGCAATGAGAGAATGAATTACTGTATTTTTTGCTCTATAAGACTCACTTTTTCCCTCCTAAAAAGTAAGGGGAAATGTGTGTGCGTCTTATGGAGCGAATGCAGGCTGTGCAGCTATCCCAGAAGCCAGAACAGCAAGAGGGATTGCTGCTTTCACTGTGTAGCGATCCCTCTTGCTGTTCTGGCTTCTGAGATTCAGAATATTTTTTTTCTTGTTTTCCTCCTCCAAAAACTAGGTGCGTCTTGTGGTCTGGTGCGTCTTATAGAGCGAAAAATACGGTAGTACTGTACTGACATCCTCCCCCATTTCATAACATCATTGCTACAGACTTCAGGAGAGTTGCAGCTTATTTACAAATACACTCAGTTGTTCCTTGTTAACAACTTTTGACAACAAATCAGCAGGAATTTCCTTTCCTGGCATATAGGACACATTTATGAGCTCCCTGTGGATACAATCCCTTGCATGACATAACTTGATCTGCAAGTATTTGGTTCTTTGCTTACACACTTCAGAATTAAGCAAAGCTAAGCATGATTTGTTGTCCTGATAAGCCTGTATAGGACATGACACAGTATGAAATGTAAATAAGGATCACATGATCCAGCAATGAGAGAACAAATTACTGACAAGGGGTGCGGGGCACCCGGGCGCCGAATTCTGGGGGGTGCTATGTGGGAGAGCAGGGAGAGCTCTCTGGAAAGTCTCGCTCACCAAAGCCAGGAAGAGGGGGAGTGACAGGAAAGAGGGAGAGACAGACAGAAAGAGAACATGCCTATCTAGTGACGGGAGCACGCACAGGCTCCAGAACCTTCCCAAGAAGAACTCGTAAATGCGCATTCGCAAGGGCCCTCCTAGCTCCTCTAGAAATAAGGTTGCTCCCACAATGAAAGGCTGCCCAAGATGGCTCTCCCACGCATGTGCACAATGCCCGCCCGTCTCATCTTTCAAACACCTCCCTATGACCGTAAGTGCATGTGTGGAGTATTTACACCAACTCTCAATGTGTGGAGACAGGAGAAGGAAGGGTGGAAGCCCTTGACACTACACCAGTCTAACCAGTCTCTTCCTCCTCCTGCACCTGTTCTTCACTCTCCAGTCCTGCAGCTTCTCCTGCCTCTGACTCTCATCTCCTGGCTATTGCAGGCTCTCCCAGTTCACCAGTCCTTCCAAGCGCTCATCTCCTGGAGCCCACTCACCTGATTTGGATATAGGAACAGTTCATTTGCAAGTAATCATGCTAGACACATTTTGTACTTCATACGGCCTGCTTTACAGTTTTGTCATGGCTGCATGCTTTCCTGGGACCAGAATGTTTCATGTTTTCTGTTTGACTTCTAAAAGCCATTTGTGTCCTGCTTCAATGTTAGTGGTTAAGCTGGTTATCGAAAACTATAGTGTGATCATTTTTAGCAGCTGAACTGAACTTTCCAAGGTGTCTATTTCATGAACTTCTGATGAAATTCCATTTTATGATGGCCCCATCTCATTTACATTTAAATCTAACCACTTTCAGACATTCTTCTGAAATGTGTGAATAGAATAGTTTAATTTCAAAAGTGGGGATTGAAGGTGAGATTGTAGAAAGTTTATACGGGCAACTTATATTCTAGTGATTGGGACACGGATATTTAAAAGGAGACCAGAGGCATTGTGATAATCAATTAATTCTGTCTGAAATGGAAACGTTAAATCTATGCTTATCACTCATGTTTTGACATTTCTTTGAAATGCAAGCACCATTGCATATATTTATATCTATGACTTCTGAATATAGATAAATCAGTCTTGATTCAAAATACTGTTAGAAATTGTTGTTCAGTTTTTCCTGTTTATTTCATATATCCAGCATTAGAGGGGCATTTAATATTTTAGAAGTGCAATCCTAACCTCTGATCCATGGCACTGGAGATGCTTAGGAAGAGGAAAGCATATCCCTCCACTCGCATAGTGTGGGGGCTCTTCTACCACAGATGTCCTGGTTTGGTCATATGTATGCCATTCATAATGAGGAAAAAGAAATAATGATCACTTTATATTCTGAAGAGGAACGGGGGAGGACTCTAGCCTTTCCTGATCTGAATCCTAAGGATTGCTTTTCTAATGAGTGGTTATAAATACAGTACCGTAGCTTTTCTAATGAGTGGTTATAAATACAGTACCGTAAATAAAGCACATTGCATGGCAATATGACCTGAAATTAGGTTGTGCCACCACAGTAGAAAAGTTGGTTTGTTAATGTATATATACATTTGCCTTCATTGGTTTAATCAAAACTGCAGATCACATATCCAGTACACATTTAATATTAATATTGTACTTTAAAAAAAAATGCTTCACAGGTGCATTATAGCCCTATTTGCTAATGTTCGGAAAATGCTCCCATAGGATAAGAAAATACATTACCACTCCCTGAAGGCAACTTTGAAAATAGTGGATGCATGAGTAACTTCTTGTGCAAAATACATGACTCTTGTATATATCTCCCTACAGATCACTATGTATCTGTGTCTGCAGATACATGTGTATCTGTGTCTGCAGATGTATCTGTGTCTGCAGATACATGTCCACGTCTGCAGCCTCCCCAATCAGCTCCAGAGAATTGGGGGATAATCAAGGACATTGTGGAAAGTAGTGTGGGGCACTGCAAGGGCAGAGCCCTGAGGCACCCCACAAGTAAGAGCCCAGGGGTCTGAACACTCATTCCCCCTCCCCACTTTCTGGACACGGTCTAGGAGGAAGGAGCAGAACCACTGTATAATAGTGCCCCCAGCTCCCAGCTCCTCTAGATGGTCCAGAAGGATGTCATGGTCAAGAGCCCATCACCCAGCCCTTCCCAGCTCGCTTTTATGAGCCAGGATGGGCAAGGATCAAGGAGACAGGTGGTCGGTTTCACTCATCCAAGCAGCCTATCCACATCCTTGGAGGTAACAGATTGGAACTGATCCCACACAAGTTAACTAGACAGGACTCTAACACTTTCCCGCCCCGGCCCTGCTCCCATGGTGGTGTCTACCTCTTTCCGAATCTGAGCAACTTTATCTGCAAAAAAACTTTGCAAAATCATTGCAGGAGATCTTGGGGTCCTCACCTGGCATCGGTGGTGGAGGTGGTTCTGTAAGATTGCAAACCACCTGAAAGAGTCTCCTGCTGCTGTTTTCTGCAGATGCAATAGAGGTGGTGAAGAAGGTCCTCTTCGCCGTCACTATTGCCACTTGGTAGGCTCGATGTTGAGCTCTAACCCGTGTTTGGTCAGATTCAGAATGAGTTTTCTGCTGCTGGTGCTCTTGCCATCTCAGCGATTGTTTCATCTCCCTCAGCTCTGGGGAAAACCATGGGGCTGTCTGGGCTCCATGCAATTGGAGAGGGTGCTTCGGAGCCAGACATTCAATGTCCTTGGTTGACTCCACATTCCAGCGGACCACCAGGGAATCAGCTGAGAGGCTGTCAACATGGGATAAAACATCCCCTACCACTTTTTGGAGACCATTTGGATCCATTAAGTGGCAGGGGTGGACCATATGAATCGGTCCCACCTCCCTGTGGAACAGAAGGGTTGTGACTTTGTCTTCACATGAGTGTGTAAACTGATGACTTACATCTCAGAAAATGCTTTTGCAATTTTACCTCAAAATATGCTTCATTTTAACAGAGGAAAATACCAACCAATGGGGGTAGTGCAGCTGATGTTAAGTTTAACTTTACATTGCCAAGATAACTATGAGTAATTAGATAGATCTAAACTTTACAGCAGATACTAAGAATGACTAAGCCAAGGCCTTGATTGGCAAGGGCAGAGGAGTAAAGTAAGCTGTTCTGCTTTGTACTGTGGGTAGTTATACAAGCTGTGAAATGCATAAAGAAAGCAGGAGTAATAACATTTTATGGGATTTGAGGAGGAAGAAAACAAATGGGTAGATTTATTATTATACAGTAGTGCAATATCTCATGAAAGATGAACTTGATGAATTGCTTCACAAATCACGAAGAGTGTTAATAATGATGACAGAATGTGAATATTTAGTGTTTGTAGAAAGCTGGAGATTTGTTATTTATAATATCAGCAAATTCAAAATTGGGAGAGTTCAGCATCTAGTCTCCCCTTCAACCTGAAAGTTGTTCAGAGTTCAAGCCCAGTTCATACTGAGCTCACCTGCAGCCAGATATATCTGCCAGTCCCCCCACTATCCAAGGAAATTTCCCCATGTGAGGAAAAGGGGCAGAAACCAGCAGTGGGGAGGACTCTCTGGCGACCGTGTTTCATCCTTAAGGCCTGAATACTCCTGAGCATGGATCTATTTCTGTGGAGGGCTTCAACAGCAAATAATAGGTACAGTCAAACCTCGTTCTGTGTCTGCCTCCGTTTGCGTCTGCTTCAGCCAACGTCTGCGGCAAACCCGGAAGTACCGGAATGGGTTACTTCCAGGTTCGCCACTCGCACATGCTCAGAAGTGCTAAATCACGCTTTGCGCATGCACAGACGCAGCACTTTGATGTGCGTCATTTTCGGGTTGTGGCGGGGCCTCCGAAACAGATCCCCGCTGTAAGCCGAGGTTCCACTGTATAACAGAAATGAGTGGGAAGACATTCAAACAGGTTTTCCCCCTCCTGTATCTTGCCTTTACTGTTGCATTGATTTGATGTTCTATAGAAATCATTTTGTCAGGTTCTCCTGAAAAGCAGCCTATGAAATCTATAAACAAACAAACAATACTTTAAAACTATTTCTCAGCTGGAAAGGGGGAATCATGTTCCATAGGAGAATATTTGCCAGTGCATGCAATTTATTTTGCAATATGCAGGTCAGGAAAACAGATAAAGAAGAAACTCTTGAAGCTGATTTTTTCTGGCCTTATATTGTACATAACTAACACTAACTTCAATAGACTTGCACTTGGGTATTTCTGGAAAGGCTTATGTTGAAAACCCGTGTGTTGTAGTGGTCAGAGGGTTCCCTACTCAGCCATGAAGCTCACTGGGTGACCAAGAGATAGTCACTGCCTCTCAGTATAACCCAGGGCAGTCCAACCTCTCAGTACAAGTGGGCCACAAGAGTACTTTGACACAGAACCCGGGAACCACACACTTAATTGAATTTTGCAATATTGTTAACATTATTTCATACAGACAAGTAATATATTTAATTAAATATATATAATCAAATACACAATTAATACTATTAATTAATATATTAAGCAGATCATAGCCATTCTTTTTTAAAAAAAGAAGTGACCAAAAAGATCCAAAAACAAGGAGGCTGCAGAGCGTAAGGGGAGTTGCTGGGTGGAGGCAGAAAAGAGAAGGGTGAGGGAGAAAACAAGAGAGTTTTTACTGGCTTTTGGTGGAACAACGAGGGCTGGGAGAGAGAGGGAAAGAGCATGTAAATGAGCATCTCTTATAAAGGGACACAAAAGCAATTGTGTCAATTCATGAGTTTGGAAACTTATTTGTTTGTTACTGTAGTAATACCAAGCCTACAAGTCCATATACCTTTTTCAGTCTGAGAGACTTTGCCTCCAATGGCAGACAGAATCTTAACAATATTCTATTGAGCCATCAACTTAACCACCAATAGGTTTCCCTGACCAGCAATCTCATAGACTCCTCATGTGTTAGTTTCCTTTCACAGGGTGATGGGTGAAATCTTTGTCTTTTAAGGATAAAAGACAAGTTGCCTGGTATTTTGATCAAAAAAAAAAGCTCTGCAGTCATCTTGTGTTAGATTTCTGAAATTTATGGCAAGCACAGCAGAAAAATTCTCTTTATTTTTCCCCTCCTGTGTGACAGCTGAAACCTCTTCCACAGATGACTCTGTCATTATGCACCGTCTGTTTCTTTACATTAATGGGCCGCAATGTATGCAGGGAAAATTAATCTTAGGAGAGCCAACATTATTTCATGCTTCATTACATGAAATGCCTCCTAACTCTTTGATTATATGTAAAAAAATTGCCCCCAAGGAAGGAAAAAACCCCTCAAAAACCTAGCCTATGATGTACAAACTAATGAATTCTCATTAGATGAGATGCAATTTCTCATTATTTTAATTTTTCCTTACAAGAACTCAGTGTGGAACGAAAGCTTAGCCACTGTTTCATGTGAGACACACTTAGATGCACTTAAGTGGAATCTTATCTATAAACTGGATTGTCAATATAAACTTAGTAATGGCATTATCCTTACTAGATTATTGCTAACAAATGTAAGGATTATACAGTGGTACCTCGGGTTAAGTACTTAATTCGTTCTGGAGGTCCGTTCTTAACCTGAAACTGTTCTTAACCTGAAGCACCACTTTAGCTAATGGGGCCTCCTGCTGCTGCCGCTCCACCGCCGCATGATTTCTGTTCTCATCCTGAAGCAAAGTTTTTAACCTGAGGTACTATTTCTGGGTTAGCTGAGTCTGTAACCTGAAGCGTCTGTAACCTGAAGCGTATGTAACCCGAGGTACCACTGTATAGTATATGACAAATCAAGTGTAGTTAAAAAAAAGTGTTTAATAGGATTCAACAGAGTTGAAGTAGCAACAAATTATGCTTCACAACATATTGGTGGTGATGATGATGATAATCCTTCCCTTTCTCCCAAAGAAACACAGGGTGGCAATCATATCCCACATCCTAGTTGCTCCCCATCCCCAAACTAAAAAGCTCCAGAATCTGTAGCCTTTCTTTTATGAAAAAGGTGAGACCCCTAATAATAGGTATGTGGACACAATAGTTTTAGGCTATCTCAAAAAAAAGAAAAGAAAAGAAAAGGTTAACTGAATACCGACTATGTCCAGGAAATTTTGGACACATGGCAACCCTAGTATAACTACAAAATACAAAATATTGTCTATTCCAGGTCACCCAACCACTGCCACAGTGTCTTTTCTCCTGGCAGATCAAGAGGAGCAGATGGCAGCAAAGGTTGCAAGGCTTTTAGCTGGGGCAATCAGAATAAGGTCCACTATCTGACTGCTGATTCAGGATCCTAAACTTTTTATTTTGTTCTGTGTATATCACAATGTTTTTTTGTTGCTATGGCTGACGCAAATAAAGTTTCATTCATTCATTCAAAATACCATGAAATAACCTAGATTTCCAAAAGCAAGCCAACAGGTTCCCAACAGTATATTTTAATATGTTGTGTCCCCGCCCCCAACTTTGCACACACAGGGCTGTGTGTGTGTGTAGCTCCTACTTTTGTTCATTTAAAGAAAAAGTGCAATAAAATTATTTTAATATGGTGAGGCTTCAATGTCAAAAGTTTTTCTGCCCTGCAACTTCCCCCAAACCCCTGCTTACCACCCTTCCATGCTGGCTGGGTTTCTTTTCTTCAAGTTATACCTTCTCCACACCCCAGTGGATGTTTTAGTTTGTGGTTAAAGAAGTATGTTTCCAAGGGAAGCTTCCTTTGCAGACAACTGGGAGTTAATTCAGAGCAGAGAAGAGGGAAATGGTTAAGCACTTTGCTTCATCATTGCTTCTTTTGGTTTCCATACGGGAAAACATGTAAACACCCCAGCAATTCTGGATGAATAGTCACTGGTGAATAATCTCTCTGCAAACAAATCAGAATTAATGCTCCATAAAAGATAATACATAGTCTAACCTCTGTGTAAGCGTCTTGCAGACAAATCAGGTTGAATGCTGAGTAAACCAGTCATCTAGAGAATCTTGATGACCACTGAGTAAATCAATAATCTATGGCAGGGATGTCCAACCGGTCGATCGCGATCTACCAGTTGGTCGCGGAGCATCCCTGGCCGATTCTGGTCAATTGGCCAAAAGGGGGCGGAAGCTCAACAACTTTCGTCAATCTAATGGTTAGATCACTGCCAGATTTTTTATATAGTGGGAGTAGACCACAGTCTCTTGGGAGTTGGACATGCCTGATCTATGGCATGTGTAGTGAACTGCATCATAGGCAAATTTTAGGAAACGTGACTGGTTCTGCTGCAGTGGGCAATGAGCCTAGGGGGTGCCATAGGGTGCCACAACTATGAAGTAGTGAACTGAGCAGACCAGCAGGTGAGAGGCAAAGGGTGACACCAAATTTAGGCCTTGCCACTGAAATTTGAAAGACCAAACTCCATCCCTGACTACTTGCTATTTGAAAACAGGGAGGGTTTCCTTAAAAGAACAGGGCTAACTTCAGCTTTGTCCCTTCTCTTTACTACTGAGAAAACACTTCATTAAACATATTAAAACCGACCATGCTTCCCTTCTTAAAAAAGCATTGAAAAGAGAATACCTGAGACTGAATTCATAGCCTTCATGCTTTCAGAAAGAGAGAAAAAGAACGCACTCACACAAAGGACCCAAGATGTAAAATGATTGGATACATGGAGGTAAATAATGGGAAGGTTTCTAATCCATATTTCAGGGTCTCCAAGGGCTTGACGGTAACAGGTTTAGAATGAAAATGTTGCTAAATAACCCCAATATGTCTACCATAAAGCCATTATGCATTGTATTTATTACATGCAAATTGCCTAGGCCCTGCCAGGTCATACTGATGCAAACCTTATTGCTGAAGGTTGCCAGCACCAGTAGAGAGATAATGGAAGGAAATGCCTTAACAAATGCCTTATCCTAGTAAAACAGTACAGGAAAATGCACCAGCTGAATGCACAATTCTCTTGGTATCATTATGCTGTGCATGCAGTCAAGTTGGTTTATAGTACAGGTGCTGCTTCCTATTAGATAATGGTTCATAACTGATTTTAATAGCGTGGCTTACTGGAGCATGCTGATACAATGTTGCCTCAAGGTATTTGTCATAAATGTTGAGGAAATTCCTGTACAACATCAGAATTATGTGCTCATATAACGGTGTCCTTTTTTCATTAAAGTAGCACATGGCCATTAATTATTTGGTGGGACATTTAGTAACTCCTATAAAACCTTGCTCTTTTTTAAAATTATGTGTCACAGTCTATAGTCTACTTCCAGTGGTTTACAGCAAAGGGAGGGGGGAAATCTACGGAGTCAAAGGCATAGAATTGGGTTACATTTTTGCTTTAAAGAAAGGTTAAACTTAAAGCACATCTCACTTTATAAAAGTTCCCTCTTATTAAAGATAGACTGCTTGTAAGGTGCCATGGAAATACTGAATTGGTGGACAGTATAGTATAAATACTATAAATACATAAATAATGATTCTGCGATGTGTCAGGTTGAACATAGCCCATTGGCCATGCATATTGGTAAAACTGCCTGCAGAAACAGGAGTGGTTCTTTGGCAGTCAACCTGGTCTAGGTTCAAAAGGCACTTCACTGCTGCTGAACAGTTCTGAGTTTGGCCATGGTCTGGATGGGAAATCACTGGGAAATCACCTATGTGGCACACTACATTCAGTTCTGTCATGGACAAAAGGTGGATATAAAATGTAATAGAATGAATTGTGTTTCAGTGGTTACACTCCTAGAACTTGGCCAAGATCTCCACCCAGTTTTGTTCCACTTAAGTTTTAGTTTAGTGTCAATGAAAATCATTCATTCACATATTCAGAACCTTTATACATTGTGTAGTATGCGCACATAGCACATCACCACCCTCTCTTTGTGGACATCCATGTGAGGTTACTTTCTTACTAAAATTGTGCAACGTAATGCTAAAAGTGCAGCTTAATGCTTCTGTCTGAGTGTGAGCATGGGACTCAGCTACATTACTGTAGTCAAAAAACAATGTTTGAATGCATTACAAACATGCAACACCAGAAGGCGATGTTGAGCACAAAGCTTTTCTATGTGATTTTACATAGGGTTTTTTTTCCTTTGGTTAAACAATTTAATTTATGACTTATTTATAGCGTTTTTCCCTGTGTGTAGATCTACCCATGTATTTTCTAGAAAATGAGGTGCCGGAGCTCACCATGAACTTCTCCCTTGGCTTGTTCTCTTTCAATGGCAATGGTACCCACCTGAGAGGTGCCGGAGCTAAGTTCTGGTGAGCTCTGTCTGAAAAGAAAAGCCCCAACTGTATCTCATTCCCACTATAAATAAACAAGAAATTCATCATAGGATCAAAACCCATGTGTTCAGAATGCTGCACAAAATAACATGTTCTTGCATATTCAGGAAGATGGGTGGGGGAGTTATGGTGGAGAGATGTCTTGAGGGTAAGTAGAAAAGGAAAGGCATGTGGGCAAAAAGTAGTTCGCCGCCACTATAAGATTGAGGTGTTCAGAAGGTTAATGTAGAAAGGCAGTCAGCTGAGACGTTTAAAATTCCAAGTCTGCCTTTCACAGTTTTTGTTATTACCTACCCCAGCAGCAATCTCTATGCAGGTGCTTGCTATTTCCAAAATGTTACAGATCAAGAGACCCATCTTATAAATAAATTATAAGGGATTTATTACTAGTGACCCAAATATATGGTCACAGATCTCATGAGGTCTGCAAGGAGACACATTTCACAGTGTGCATGTGAGGTTTAGTAGCATCTTTAAAAATGCAGGTAAGTGAGATTTGTTGAACAACCAATGTAGCCTTTAATTTTTTTTTAAAAAAATATCATGTTAAATGAAGCCTACTAGCATATTTCCATAAATCATTCTCATGGAGCAAATTATTCAGCAAGAAGTGCTGCGTTTTCGGGATGCAGAAGGTCACATGTCAATCAAACAAAAACTGATGAAACTAGTTAAAGATCAATTCTGTAATCAAACCTCAGCTACTTGGATAACGTTTACTGGGAAGCAGATCTCTAAAAGATGCCAGAGAAGGCTTGTTGGAAACAGAGGGAACTTCACTAGCTGGGGTCAAGTGATCAGTATGTGTAATGGGGTAGGAACAGAATTTATTTTATTTATGTCCCAACTTTCCTAAAAAGTTCAAGGTGGGTAACAAAAGAAAGAAAGAAAATACACAAATGCAACACAAACTACAAATGCAATAAAAATCCTTAAAAGCTATCTAAAAGAAACAAGGACCCTAGATCACAGAGAGGTTAAAAACAATAGGAAAAGGGTAGGAATTGAGTCGCACGCTTCCTGAATGCTCTGACTATATATTTTGATCACTAGTAATAAGTAGATGCCTTGAAGTGTAACTGTTTATAAATAGCCAGTGTTTACATATTGAAATTGCTTTTATTTAACTCTGACAAATTCGAAATTAGCAATTGGGAACAATAAGCATTTGGAGAATGGACTGGGCAAATGTCATATAACTTTCTCCAACCCATTCATACATGGACAGAAATGTAAATCATATACTTGGCACATAAAGCTCTTGGTTCAATTGCTGGCATCTATAGGTAGAGTTGGGAAAGGTTTCTATATATCTCTCTATCATCTATCTATCTTATGAGGTATGTATCCTGCATACTATAATAGAACATTGAGATACTTCAGAAAACAGGGCTTCTTGAAGAAGATGGAAAAACATACTGAAAGGTCACCCTGTAGCAAAAAGCCTGGTGGTGAAATAAGTCCTTGGTTATAATATCTTAAAGAGTCTTGCCTTGACTGTTTGATTTATGGATTCAGTCAAGCATTTTAACTGTTTGCTAATTGTAAGTTCAAATTAGAGATGGTGCAAGACTTTGAACGAGGGGAGCTCGTATTGTGAGTCAGCCTGGTCTTGTTCTAGCTTGGCCCAATTTGAAAGGGGATTTTTACCCTGTCCCTGCCATTGCCCAACTCAGGATCCTCCTCCTTCAAACAGAATAGAGCCCTACCTAGCAGAAAACAGGTAGCTGGCAAGGTTGGGCAGCGTTCACTTCAATGAAAAATTGTGCTTTCAAAGCTTGAAAAGCCCCCTGACCTGTGGCAGGACAAGGTTCTTGGAGCACCAATCTCAGCTGAGGAGAGGCTCTGTGAGTAGTGCATGGTGACGCTCAAGATGATGCTGGTGATGGGTGTGTGTTTGCTTAGGGAGAAAGGGAGGGCAAATTTACAGAGGTCACCTTTTCAGGCTTCAAGTATTCCCAGCAAATGCTTTAAAAAAAAATCTCCCCAAAACCCCAGAGGTTTTTCAAGCATTCAACAGAAACGCTTGTCAACCACCAGTGGTGTTTGGAGTGAACCAGGAAGAGAGGACTTGGACCTTGCTATGCAGACGCTGCTTAGTGGTAATACAAAGCAGTGTATCAGTGCTTTAAATTGAATAAAAAACTAATTAATACTTTGCATTACTAAATAATGCAAATCAGTTCCAGGATGTTTTGCATATAGTTTCCCCCTGCAGATAGATGATGATGATAGATAGATGATAGATAGATATAGATAGATAGATAGATAGATAGATAGATAGATAGATAGATGGTGCAGGAAGAAAGAATATTTTATCTGTAATGTATCAGGAAGAGGGTAGTGGTTTTTCGTGGGCGTAAAATATGCTTATCTAAAGGAATCTTTTAGCATATCTATCTTGCAGTTAGCTGTTGACTTGTACAGTTGCTATGGTAAATATTAGTTCATTATCCCACCCTTTTAGCATATTCATATACAATTTTTTCTCTCTCATTCAGACTCATTGGTTTCCACTGATAATGAGAATACTCACTAAGAGGTCACTTCTGACTACACTTTTGACAAATGATTGAGTTGAAAACGTATAAACCTAGAGATAATAAACTTTGTGGCCACATTTGGATGATCATCTAAGGCTTCATAAACCATGATTTATAGCAGCACACTCCTCCATTCCTCCTCCCCTATTTAGCTTTGACTGAGCTGTGACTCGGGCTATTTTTTTAAAGTAGATTTCATTAAATCTACTGTATATGCCTCTGCAGAGTCTTGTTTTATGTTACAAGCTGTAGAAAACATATTCAGAAGATGCTTCTACATATTGCATGCAGGGTAAATTCATATTCTGAACCAGGATTGTGAAATTTAATGAGATTCCCCCCCTTGTAATTTAAAGAAAAAAATGGGGGGGGGGCAGTTTCAAGTTGCCTGACATTACCCTAGTTTATGGCTTCTCTGGTTATGAAGTCACTTTTGATTGTCAAAATGTCAGGATTTTAATTCTCCCTAATGTCGTGCCTTTACTTCAGTGTGGTCAGTTTTGTTCACCAATCCAAATACTCTCTCAATAATACTTCATAGCCAATAGAAACTGACATTATGTGCTGAAGAAGTCTGTAAATGCTTGGCACAGATTCAGATTCCATTTCCTCTCTCTCTCTCTCGGCAGTAGATGATTCTCCACCAATCTTTACATGTATTTTCAGTTGTAGCTATCAAATATATCACTTCTGTTACAGAAGCAAGCTCTTACTGTAACAGCTCCTACAGGACATTTGCTATGCTTTCATTGCTGCTGAAAGGTGACAAGTTTTACAGGATCGATGTTTCAGAGTCAAATTCTGAAATGGAAGCGGTCTTACAGTGTAGGAAAAAGATTTCTGAAGTCCTTTCTTTTGGGCAAGTGTTCTTTTGATGGTCACTAGGGAGCAAACAATCTAGCTTAGGGTCATTATGCTTAATGCATATTGTGCAGTTACAGTTCTAAATGAACTACAGCCATTGATTTTAATCCTTTCATCCCAGCCATGGCACCCTGAACCTGCACTTCTACCAGCACACAGCTAGAAGATTCAGAAGGCAAGCTCCCATTGTTGCAAATGGCCATTTTTGTTCTTTTCTCTTTTTCAACCAACCCTTGTAACTGTATAGATAAGGGCCATTTATTCCAGGATGTACTGTGGCTGGGGAGGAAAGAGATCAGCCACATGCTGTATACTGAGATTCCAGTAACAGCTCCCTGCCTCTGACAGCTGTGGTTAATTTACAAAAAGCAAGATAAGTAACTGCATGCAGCAAATTAAGCTAAAATATAATTGAGGTACATGTGTGCTCACTAAGGCCTTACATGATGTCCACAGGATCTTACCTCTCTGGCTGCCACCCACTGGAATTTGGCTTCAAGGAAGCACTCTGTTGCAGCCAATAGAATAGGTTGCTTGGTGTTTGTGTTGTGTCTGTTCTGCTTGTGACAGTTTCTTTGGTTTGCAAATGTGCCCACAGGAGCAAAAATGTTGGTGTTAGAAGGCTGGAAGCAAGGTTGCTATTCTAGCATAAAGCAGAACAGCAAAGATCGGGTGCTGCTGAATCATCATTCCCCACTCACTTTATCATCATCGCCCTGTCATGTTAAGTAGCTTGTGCTGAAGTACAGTAACTGCCCCAGTAATTAAACCTGGCTCTCCTCACCCTAGTTCAACCACCAGGCAGGATCTCAGTGGCCTAAGGAGATCAGCTAATTCTAGGGAACCTCTGGAGCTCTTCCTGCTATCAGGTAGCTTCACTGAGTTCTGGGTGAGACCTAGGTGGAGAGTCGGCTGAAGAAGGAGCTAATCTGTGGAATTCTCCAACAATTTTTGCCCATTCCTAATTGATATCTGTTGCTTATTTCCCCTCTCCCCACTTCTTTCTTTGCAATCCTTTTGATTATACCCCCCCCCCAATTCCTTTCAATCTCTCTCAAGTTCCAGAGATTTCATTTCCCCCGATACTTGATCAAACCCTTATTGCTAATCGGTAAACACTTCCTGCTAGAATATGCTGACAATGCAGCTTTATTGAAACATGTCTATGCAATCATATTTCCTATTTGAGGAAATGTTTTGGCTTCTTTATCCTTTCAGTCAATCAGAATCTTTTCTGGGAAAATAGTTCCATGTCCATTTTTCTTTTTGCCGGTGCTGTTGTTGTTCCACAAAAGCTTATTACATTTACTGCTGAATGCCATCTGCTTCTAGATACTATAGATTAGTGAGAGCTGTGGCATGCCTTTTGAAAAAGGCATATAACAGTGTGATGTATAGTGCACCATTATGATCCGAGATCATTTTAAACTTCTTTACTTGAATGCATTCAGCTGATCTTCTTTTTTAGAAGCTGCAGTATCAGCATGGCAAAGCCAGCTCAAGTGTGAAGTGAACTTATTCTGAAAGGGGGGGTATTGTTACAAGATACTTATGTTGGGTGTGCTGTTCCTCATACCAGCTTCACACTGATTGAGTCCTTAAGAGGTTCCTAATTCATCTCTAGCCAAGATGGGGAAATCTTTTCACAGGGCAAAGACATCCCCGCCCTGTCAACACTCCCTGGTATGAACCCAAACAGAAGCAAATTTAAGCCTTGCTGATGTGAACAGCTGGGAGCGGGGAAGACACACACACACACACAGAGAGAGAGAGAATTTGAGAGGTGCTACCTTCTACCTGCACTGAAACGATAATCTCATGGCAGAAGAAAATGAAGCCGTATGAATCCAGCCCAATGGTTTTTGAGGGGAGATTAAGGAGTGTGGGGCTCAACAGGGGGCAGACAGTAATTACAAAGTCATCAAGGGAATATAAGAGAAATGGCCCCTGGGTCACTAAAATGTGATTTGTTTCTCTGTGGATGTTGTGTTATTTGTTACATTTCATAATCTTTAGCTTGATTTTCTGGCATCTCTAATATTGATTTTTCAAATACCATTAGAGGGTTTTAGACATTGTCTCTAAGCAACTGATGCTATTCTAGTATTTTAAAAAACCCAAATGCTTTTAGAACAGTAAGTTCTTTTTATGGAGTAGGCAGTCCTCATTATTATTACTTCTTTCACATTGACTACAGAACTGCATATTTAGATGACTGAAATAGTGGAAGGGGGGTGCATTACATGTCCATTCCCCCATGTTTATGTTTTTAAATGATGCATGACAATATCCCTTTTAAGTGGTATGTGTGGCAATAATTCTTATGTTCTTGGATGAAAACAGGTCATAAGATATCTTTTGTCAACTTGGCATATCACTGATGTCGTGGAAAGCTTTAGGGATAACTATGTAAAAAAGAAATGCCAATGCTTTCTTGAGCCAAGATTTGTTCTTGGCTATATAACACATGGTTAGTGAGGAGAGAGTTCAACCATGAGCCGAGGTTAAGCTAAGATGATAATCCAAGATTTGGTTCAGCACATTGCAACACGAGATCAAAAGGGGGGGGACTGAAGAAGATCGTTGTGGATGTAAGAGCTTCTCACATTCCTGGAAAGCCACAATTTGACTTAACATGATGTCTGAACCTGGCTGTTATTTTACAATTTAATGTCAATGCCATACCAGTTGGACTCACGAGAGAGAAAACCCACAAGGTATGGGCAATTCTTGGACATCCTGGTTACTACACACTTGTTTTACAGTTTGCCTAGCAATTGGGGTGTGAGAATTTATCCATAAATTGTGAACTAAAACAAACCGCCAAGAAAGCCCACCCTTCACTTGTCACCTACCTTGCTTCAGACAGCAGGAGCCCTCTGCAGAACATCTGAGTATACAGAAAGTCTTTGGTTGGGATAGGTATTGACTGATACCGAATATTCATTACTTCTTTTCGAAGTTTCTTCGCAGAATTGTTTTGTGCTCTAAATTTGTTTGGCTCCAACCTGAAGCTCCTTCCTCACCCCTCCTGACTTCCTCAATGAAAATATTTTTACTTTTTCACCTTTGGATTCATCCTTGCAATTCACGTGAACTGGACCCTTCTTTTTCTTGGAGGTGAAGTGCTATGCACTAGCATTTGGTATATCAAAATATGCTGTGTTATAAAAAGCTCTAGTTCAATAGCATGCTGCAGTCTCTTGTGTTGTGACCCATATCATATTAATGAAATATTTCAATTAAGCCGACAGTCCCATTAACTTCAGCGGGAACCTCAAAACCCTTCTGCTATGACTGTTTGGGAATGAATATGTTGCAAGGCAAGTTATAATGTTGAACATGTTTGTGGATTGGGGTTAAAATATTGATCCTCCTGCCTTCATAAAAACTTGTCAATGAGACTGAAACAGAAATGCATTAACCAGCAAAACTATTAGCTTGTTTAAACATTGGTAAAATTATAAACCAGTACAGTATTGGCTTTCATGTAGCCAGCATCAGCATTTTCTAGCATAATTTTTCAAGTGCATTGGATTTTCAACCATCACAACTTTCATGGATCATATTTCCTAAGGTGAAGCAATATATTTCTGCAGATACCTAAAATAATATTCTGATTTTTTAAAACCCTTTCGCCCTTTTTCACTTTATCTGCCATCAGATAAGGGAGTGTGAAAAGAACCATAGCATGGTTGTGGAGTATCTGCATTGCAATATCATCTAGCATCCCCACAAACAAATCAGTGATTGATGAATTAAACTAGTTGTCTGGAAGCAACTGGGTCTTCCACAGTCCTTCTGCAGCACAGCACTATTTATCTTCAGCTTCAGAAGAAAGGAAGGTGTGTGTGGGGGGGGTGTCCCTTCCATCAGTGCATAGTTTCCTAAGCCCAGAGCACAGAGCTGGCTTGTAAGTTATATTTAGATGCTTTCCTCTGCAGTAGATTTTGCCAGACATCCTAGATTTAGAGATGTTCTGTCACAAATTACATGACTTTTATAGCAAAATTGACAAGAACCCTAGAGATCCTTGTAAAAAGAATTACAGCCCATAATTCTACAGGAATAAACTGTTTGAAGGCAACTGCTTTCATGAAATATTCTGGAGTGAATAAGGTAGGAGATCTCTATCTTAAAAAAAATGAATCTCTTTTGACATTAGAAGCCATATGCTCATTCTACATTAGAGTTGGGAACCACCAGCGCATACTCAGCCCAGGTCGAAAATTTAAGGTAAAGGTAAAGGGGACCCCTGACCATTAGGTCCAGTCATGACCGACTCTGGGGTTGCGGTGCTCATCTCGCTTTATTGGCCGAGGGAGCTGGCGTACAGCTTCCGGGTCATGTGGCCAGCATGACTAAGCTGATTCTGGCGAACCAGAGCAGTGCACAGAAACGCCGTTTACCTTCCCGCCAGAGCGGTACCTATTTATCTACTTGCACTTTGATGTGCTTTCGAACTGCTAGGTGGGCAAGAGCTGGGACCGAGCAACGGGAGCTCACCCCGTCGCGGGGATTTGAACCGCCGACCTTCTGATCGGCAAGTCCTAGGCTCTGTGGTTTAACCCACAGCACCACCTGCGTCCCGGTCGAAAATTTAGTTGCATATAAATTCATTCCTTCTTCCTACACACAGAGAGAGAGCCTTTTCTTAATCTCAGGAGCCTAATTTAGAAGTAAGATGGAGATGCGGGGTGGGGGACACATTTTATTGCTAGTGCTGAACAACTGGGAGAATGAATTCTTGCTAATCAGTTCAAATTTATCTCTTCAGTTGACAGTAAGCTACCAGTGCATATGTGTAACATTAAGAAAGACTATTCATTTAGACTGAAACTCAACTCTGCTGTATGGTGTGTCAACATGCAGAGGGCCAGGAGGCCAGCTGGCAAGCCCCAGCTGGGCCGTTCCCTTCCAGCCGTCCCACTGCGAAGACCATCACTTCTTCTCCGACGTAAATCAGTGACCCAGGCTTCTGAGCCAGGACACACTATCAGCAGATCGCACTGTGCACACAGAATAGGCGTGAGGCTTGTGGAAGCATACTACAACTACAGATTTATTAATCATAAATCAGGACAAAGAAACGTCAACTCTCATGTTGTCTCAGAGAGAAAATGCAAAGGCAAAAGCTATACACACAATGGAAGTTTCTAGCTTACTGTGCTGGAATGCAAACAGACATGTGACACGCAACAATCCCATGTCTATTCCTTAAGGTGGAATGGAAATGTCAACAATGGCAATTGTCCTGTGGCAATATTCAGAAGTTAAAACAAAGTGTTCTCACGCTAAACACCATAAGTGCTGTTGATAATGCCAAGGTTGCAGGCTTGATCCCTGTATGGGACAGCTGCATATTTCTGCACTGCAGGGAGTTGGACCAGATGATCCTCATTCTATGATTCTAAGTGCCACAGCTTAGGTGAAAGGAAACCATTACAAAGAGCAATGTCAAAAGCGTAAGAGTTCGTTTGCACTTATATTTGAAATGGCAAGTGTAATGTGTTTCAGAACGTGGTAATGGATTTATTAGGGTAGTAATAAAATCACATGATGGTTCACTAAGCTAAAATTGCCTACACCTATGGTTTGAAGGAACATCCAGCAGCTGTCTATTTGAAGCCTCTTCACTGCAAGCTTCACTGGGGGCGCTTCGAGCCATAGGGAAGCAGGAGACACACAGCAATGCAAGAAAGGGAAGAATTGAGGTGCTGGCATAGAGTTGGTAGGGGTGGTCCAGGCTGCAGATATGGTGACCTCCATTTAAATTAGAGAGAAGGAAAGTGCATAAAATAAGGTAAAACTATCTCTTTTGGGAAATAACAGTTGTGAAATGTTATATTTTTGGAATGTGCACCAGCCACAAGATTAGACTTGCAGCTTTGAGAAACAGCCCAATCTCTTTCTGTGTCCTTCTGATCTGACTCATTTTTCAGAACCAAGTTAGATCTATTATATGATGTTTAGCAATCTTAACCCCCCCCATGAAGTACCTTGTGAGTTCTGTCTTGCATTTGCTGAAAAATACGTATTGGGCTATTTTGCAACGTATGTCAAATGTCAGTCGAATGCCACTCTGCATATTTTCTAGACCTCTTGGATGCAGGCAGCAACAGCATCTTTAATCCATTTGACTAGAGCTGCAGAAAACTCAGAAGCAGCACCAAGCCTTCCTGCTTATGTATTTTATTTGTGAGTTGGGGTAGGGGGAAATGGGGCAGAAGTTGATGACTTGAGCTCATTTTCTTTCCAAAGCCATAGATTGGATTATAGTGTCAATACATACAGTACTCAAGTCAACTTGTTTCCATGCAAGAATAACTGTTCTTGTGAGTGCTCCCTATTAAACACAGCTGGAGTGTAACAAGGCTTAGCAGCGTGAAGCAATCAAACAGTTTCCAGTTATAGAAGCTGAGTCGTCCCATCGCCTTTATTGAGCCGTGGAGCATTATTTGTCTTCCGACTGTGTCTTGCCTTTGTAAAAACAGCACAATTAACGCTGATTGTAACTATGGAGGGAGCTGCAGCAGTTGTTGCATTGTAGTGGGTACGGCACAGGATGTAGTGGGACTTCTTGCCCTCCCCCCTTTTGAAAGCAAAAAAAAAGGAGGAATATTTTAAGACTTTTGATACCAAACACAAACACATTCCCCATCTAATTATTAAATCGCCTCCCCTACAGCTGTCCCCCCCCCCCCGTTTTATTGTTACGTTTGACATGAACATTTGAATTGCTCTGGCTTTTTGTTTGTTTGTTTCATATTCAAAGTTTTGATAGTCTTCTATAAAGTGAATGCCCTTTTATTCACATGCATATTAACCCGCCATGTATGGCAGTGCTCTGGCTGCACCCATAGAGAAGATGTGCTAACTTGACTACCTGTTTTCAGCTGACAGCTGTCAATCATGTCAATAATGAGCAAAAAATGTTCCATCTACTCATGTAAATTACTACCAAAAAGCTTTGGTTCCATCATGTCATCTTTCAACTTCCCTTCTGTGACCAGAGGATTGCTCCTAATGGGGAAGAGGGCTTGCTAGACTATAGAGCATAATGCAAAACAAAATCATTGCTTTATCCTTGCCCTGTTTCTTGTTTTCCATGGCTCTGCATGGTGTCTTGGAGAAATGGTGGCTTTCACTGTCTTGTTTTGTTGCTGCCTCACCTGCTGCATTTGTGTACTAGATGGCTCAGTGAATTCTTCAAATCAGCATGAATATTTATGGCATGTTGATTGGTAAAAGTGTCAACTGCATGGCTGTCCCATTCGGGGGGGGGGCTGGCTGGCTTAGTTCTCTGAGGCCCGGGGCAAGTGTACCCATCTGCCCCCCCACCTTACCACTCTGCACGGGCCTGACGGCACCCATAGTCTGGCAAAAAGAAGCAGGTAAACTGAGGGTCACAACTTCATCAACATTTTAAACAATACATCTGCAGAGAGACTGAAAGCTGTGCTGGCCTTTCATGAACTTGCACAGGGAGACAGAAGAGGTTAGACCCACATAAATGCTTGTGGGGATGTCTGCCCCACAGCAAGAACCCTTTTACCCTAAGGTTCACTCACTCCACACACTACTTTCAGGTATCCAAGCTATTTTTCCTTACGCAAGTTAATGACAAGATTCCTATCTCATCAACCTGAGAGAGTTAAATAACTGAGGGAAAATCTACCTTCCCCATGGCCCAGCTACACCACGAGTTCCTGGAAAGGGTGGGCTTCTGGCCCCATCCCCAGCCATTTACAAGGACCCAGCATTTCGTGCTCAATAAGGACTCACTTTGGGCTATATTGGCTGAGGTGGGGAGCTGTGCTGCCAAAAAGAACGAGATCACAATCATACTCATTTCTCCCAACAATCCCTCTGAAAAGTGAGGTTTTGTGGGGAAGCCTTTCCCAATGAAGCGCAGATGGAGGTGTGCATTGAGAAATAGCATTAAAAATGTTATGAACGATCAAAAGCACTAAAAATAGCAATAGAAGTGTTTGTGTGGTTCACATGGAAATCATGAGCGATAATCTCAGTTTTGGTTTTTTTAAAAAAGTCCTACTATAAGTGATCTGAGAAATCATGGAATTAAGGGCAAAGTGGTGGCATTGCTAGACATGTGTCATGTGAAACATGAGGAAGCAAGAAGCAGAAATATCTGGGTGGTAATGTGGATTGGGCCATACTACTGATGGTGTGCAAAAGCTTAACAAACCAAGCTGAGCCTGATCCATCCATTCCTAACTTGCTACAGTGGTACCTCAGGTTAAGTACTTAATTTGTTCCGGAGGTCCGTTCTTAACCTGAAACTGTTCTTAACCTGAAGCACCACTTTAGCTAATGGGGCCTCCTTCTGCTGCTGTGCCGCCAGAGCCCGATTTCTGTTCTTATCCTGAAGCAAAGTTCTTAACCTGAAGCACTATTTCTGGGTTAGCGGAGTGTGTAACCTGAAGCGTATGTAACCTGAAGCGTATGTAACCCGAGGTACCACTGTATTTCCCACCTGCCTTTATGTTTGACTTTTTCTCCATCCTATCCAGGCTGAGCTTTAAATATTCACCCCGTACAACTCTCTCTCTCTTTCTCTCTCTCTCTCTCTCTCTCTCTCACACACACACACAGGCATTTTAAAGGGGCCACATTCTAACACACTAGGCGATGCCCTTAATGTCCAGTTTGCATCACACCCCTGATGTTTTAACTACAAATGCTTGAGTCCATGTCCTGAGTTTGTAAGCTGATTCTCTGGGGATAACTCGTCACCCCCAATTCCTTCTGGCTACTATCCTTCTATGCAATGCACTTATCCCTTTCCAAAGCAAGCTCACTAGGGATTCTTAAAAACAACAGGAGGAAAACACTTAAATATGCTCACAATTGGAAGATACTGTGCACATAGTACTATCAAGAACAAAACTTTTTAGCTTGGTTATCCTTGAGCTAGCTGTTCCACTGTTTGGGTTGGAGCCCCTTTGCAATTTATGAAGAAATTATTATTGCTTTAATACTGAGGAGAAGGCTCAATGAGTCATGAAAGTGCATACTTGACTTAAATGAGAAGTTGGCTGAAGAAAGCAGGTGTGTGCACAGATTTTCATTTACTAAAATGTTCCAGAGGCAGAAGAACTTTATTTTAATATTGGGTTGAAATGAGAACTGCAGAGGCTCTAATGCATGGATGGAAAGATTCTTCCGTATAACTGTAACAGCTCTGGTGTCTCTTGATTAAAATGTCATTTAATTTTCCACAGCTGTACTCCTGACATTATCATAGACGACCCTGACATTTCCCTGCAGCTACAGCAGGAGAAGAAGCTAGACACCAATGGAGATGTTTCCTTTCCCGGAATCAGAGCCAATAGAATTCCATTATAAACTATCCCAATATTTTTCTTCACAACAGTGTTTTACAATCATTATACTTTGGAACACAGTCCCTAAATAGGAATCACATTCATTCCGTTTGTATACTCTCCTGAAACATGTTGCCAGTATTTTTTTTAAATCAAAACTCTTAGGGTTTTCTTCAAAATTGGTCAGAGTAATGCAAAATTCACTTTAGCAGCAACCCATATAGAAATGGATGGATGTGTGAATGTCTATGTTTAACCATGTGAATTGGGTGCTTGCCTCCAAAAACTCCCATTGCAAATGCGTATGGAAGTGTAATTACCCTGATTTGTAAGGCATTGCACCTGAGCAATTCACCATACTATCAGAGCTGGCACATGAAATTTCTTAAAGCACCCTACATGTAGTCACCAAAACATGTTTACTTTCGCCGCTGATTCAGTGTTTATGTTGGATTTGTTATAAGGACCTTGTGGATCTGCCATGCAGTGATGGTGAGCTATACAAGCAGGACCAAGACATATTGGCAGAACTGACACAAACAAGAAAGAAGGCGGAGCAGCATAAGGCAGAAGCAAAGCAGCTGAGCATTCGGATTGAAGATCTAAGAAGAAAATTAAAAGAGGCAGAAAGCAAGGTACTTAGATTATAATTGTTATCAGATAAACATTAAGTATGCAAATGAATGACAATGCATTTCAAATCATTTATATGTTATCAAGGTTACTAGAGAAATGGGCCATGGTTTGACCAATTTTATTTCCCTTCTCCACACCTGTACCTTCTCTCATCGCTGTGTGTACTCAGGTCTGCTTCAGAAATGCTCTGGATTTGTAAGATTAATTTCTTGCATATAAACCGGTTGTCCAAAAATTAATCTGAACTCCCCTGCAAAATGTGACAGCAATCTTAAAGTCCTGTACACATTAACTTTTCCCCTTCCCAGAGGTCTCACTGCTGGAGGCAGACTCTTCTCCTCCCCTTCATGCTGGTAACTCATCCCTGCTTCTAATAGACTTATCTGTCCCCTCCGTGATTAACCGATCAAAGAATGGAACTCAGGATAACACTCCCCTGGATAAATCGTTGTCCCTTCACCCCTCCATGCCGGACTTGGAATCAACATACATCGAAGACCATCCACGACCCGAGACGGTAATGGCCACTCCAAGTCAGGCTTCTCCACCAAAAATCCAAAAATTACGTGAGGAAGACACTACAGTGTCGAGAGTCACCACAGAGTGGATTGAAGACCCAGCAGGACATATAAATCAAATGATCACAAGTGTATCGGTTAGATCCCCAAAGAGGACGGCTCCAGCAGACTTGGTAGGAGCCTCTTCAGAGCCTAGTTGGGCCCGACAGCTAAAAACGCCAAATAGTATCTCTACTCACCAGGATGTTAACTCTCTTCTGCCCCCCAAAAATTCTGGCCCTCGCGATTTGATCGTGCCACAACCGGCTCACACTAGAGCAAAAGAGTCATCACAACCGGCGCGCACCAGAGCAAAAGACTCACCACACCAGGACGACAACTTTCAGCAAAGGAAAATAACGGACTTCTTTAAGGGAGCGACTTTGCCATATAAGAGCCCCCCACAAGAATTTAAATGACGGTTAGCCGGACAACCCAGAAAACCACCAGTATCGATCCTTTGTTGGAACATCGCTGGCTGGCGTAGTAAAAAATGTGACCCAGAATTCCAGTCGTATATCAACTCGTTTCATATCATTCTATTGCAAGAAACTTGGGAGGAGGGTGAAATTGTCATAAACGGATTTGACCTACTATCCCTTCCAGCTTGCCCCTCCCAGAAAGGAGGACGGCCGAAAGGTGGTCTAGTAATTGGTATCTCACTGAAGCTGCATTTCAAATTTTCATTAGTTTCGACTGCCCCCCCTTATGCTTTATCCGGGTTGATGTCGGGGGGGAAAGTATCACTGTTAATCTCCAATGTCTATCTCCCGCCAGGGGGTTCGTCCCTTGAACTGCATGATAGATGGGAAATATTAGAAGATCATCTAGTATCATGCCGAGTCAAATATTCCAATAGCCAATCCTTAATTGGTGGTGACTTTAACGCACATATAGCAGCAAATTGGGTCGATTTAACTAAAGCTAAATGGTGGACTGCTCCATGCCTCGACAATTATGATTTGAGACATGCCTTAGGGAGAGCCTCAAAAGACTCTAAAGTAAACGAGGCTGGAGTACTTCTTTACCAAATGGCTATTCGCTTAAACCTAGTACCCCTGAATGGTTGCTGCCCTCCTGATATACCGGGGGAGTATACCCACCTAGGTATAAAATCAAACAGTGTACTAGATTACCTTTTAGCCTCGAGTGACCTGATTTCGAAAGCTCTCTCTTTTAAGATTGGCAATATCCAGCTCAGTGACCACCTTCCACTTGCTGCTACGTTTGACCTAGACTGGCATGGGGTTGAGCACAGTCATCCAACTCAATTAGATACTAACGCCGAAAACCCAGTAGAGGGTACTAATACGGCATTACGAGTGAAGGGTATAAAGTGGTCTGTAACGCAGGCTCAAAAATATTCCGAATTTTTTCAGCAGGAGATCATACAAACCTATTCAGCCCTTGGCATAACCTCATATGAACACGATCAAACTATTAGTCTATTTGCCAATCTGTTGAAGGACCTTACGTCATTCTTTACTGTCCCAACCCACCAGGCAAATTGGGCCCACTTTAAGACAGGTGCACTGTGGTTTAACCGTAATTGTAAACAAGCCAAACAACATCTTTGTGCTATTTATAATGATTACAAATCCTCAGGGGCGACTACGCTTCCCAAGGAGTACTATCAGGCAAAATCAGCTTACAAATATGTGCAAAAAAAGGCCAAACAGGAATGGCAACTGAACCGCTGGCAAGCACTTATAGCTGCCTCAAGTACCCGTAATTCCCGAAAATTCTGGCTGTTGGTTAACAGAAAATCTAAAAGATACCCCTTAACAGTTATTCCGGCCCCAGTTTGGGAATCCTTTCTAAGGAACTATTTTGCCGTACCAGACCTTAATATTAATACAATCGATAGATTTGATGAGCAGCTCCCTCTTTGGCCACCCACTGACCCGGAAGAAATCCACGGACTCATTTCTAATCTTAAAATCGGAAAAGCCCCCGGTCCTGACCTAGTCCCGGCGGAAGCTATAAAACTTCATGCAGACTGGTGGGCGAAAATCCTGGCCGCTACGTTTGATGCCGTAAATAACAGTGGGAAGGTACCAAGAATATGGAAGGAGGCGATTATTGTTCCAATTCATAAAAAGGGCTCGACAGATGATCCGGGAAATTACAGGAATATCAGTTTATTGTCATTAATTGGGAAAATATATACACAGTTCTTGTTAACTAAGCTTACTAAGTGGGCCGAAGAGAACAACCTGATTGGGCCAGAACAGGCTGGTTTTAGACCGAATCAGTCAGCGGTTGATCATGTCTTAGTTTTATACCACCTTGCCCGGAAATATTCCTCCCCAAATAGAGGCCAACTTTGTGCGGCCTTCATTGATTTAAAGGCCGCTTTTGACAGCATCCCCAGAGGATTACTTTGGGGAAAATTAGCCCGATGGGGAATAGACAAAAGACTTTTGTGGCTAATAACTAAATTGCACGACGGATCGGCCGCCAGGGTGAGAATCACTCCGGCCGGCGACCTCTCAAATTCAGTAACTATCAATAGAGGTGTTCGTCAAGGATGTATCCTTGCTCCGACCCTTTTTAATCTATTTATAAGTGATATGAGGGTGCCTCTGATAGATTCTCAAGAAACGATCCACGCCCCCCGTCTTGCCCAATATCGTTGCCCCCTTCTACTCTACGCAGACGATGCAGTGATCCTTTCCTTCTCAAGAGTCGGCCTTAGGAGGGCATTAAAAATTTTCGATGTTTACTGCAAATCAAATTTTCTTACAATTAACCATGCTAAGTCCAAAGTCCTAATTTTCTCCAAGAGTCGAAAAACCTATAATTGGAGAATAGACGGAAAAGCTATTGACCAAGTCTTTAAATTTCAGTACTTGGGAGTCCTTCTCCAACACAACATGGGCTGGAAGGTCCATCTTGCATATGTATTAAACAGAGCAAAAGCCCTTGCCTTTGCGCTACTGCGTTTTTTCTTTTCAGATGGGGCTTTCCATATTCCATCAATGTTAAAAGTTTTCAAGGCAAAGGTGATTGCAACAATAGCATATGCAATCCCAATATGGGGGCCCTTTGTTAATCTAACCCATTTGGAGGTAATCCAAAACCAGCTTCTAAGAAGGTTGCTAAAATTACCCAGGTGTGTAAGCAATACTGCTATACGTCTGGAACTAAATGTTACATCTCTAGAAACCACATTATGGAAATGCATCCTTTGTTACTGGTTGGCATTATGGCATAAACTTCCAAATCTCCTCTTGATACAGTGTCTCTGGAGAGATGACTTCCCTAGCCCCTGGGCAAAAATACTACATGGGAAACTTGTGTCCCTAGGACTATCTCCATCTGAACTATTAAAATTGGATTTAATTTCTGCCAAGAGAATTATAACTCACAAATTAGAGGAGATGGATTTACAATTTAATATTGCGACAGGTGGTGGCACCTGTTCGCCGATAAACCTTGGCTTAACACCACCTACGAAACTTCCATCTTATTTAACTACCTTATCTGTGGTGACGCACAGGTATGCCTTTATAAAGGCTAGATTCAATGTTTTCCCATCAAACGTGTTGGGTAACAGACTCTCCAAAGGACAGATCTCACTCCTCTGTGACTGTAAAAGTGGATCTATAGAATCGTTATACCATATAATCTTCTGTTGTCCATTACATTCGGCTTCACGGTCCAAGTTTCTGGCCCCATATTTATCGAGAATAGCTGATAGACCTCAGGAAGCCCAAATAATATACTTATTAAACGACGAAGATACAAGTAGATCCCTTGCAGTCGCTAGATACCTGATTAATGTTTTATTTCAAAAGAGGAGAAATGGATCTCTGTATGACTCTGACAGCTTAGCTAAACTTAAGTACCATCAATAAGTGCCAGAACTAAGACGCATACCCCCCAAAATCTGATGGATTTGAATTGCAGTTTACATAGAGGGAGCTTATTGTTTATAGTGTTTACTTAACTGAAGTAAAATTGGTTTTATATGGGTGTTTTAATTTTGGAACTGTTTAAATTGTATTGTTTATGGATAAATTTTGATGTATTGTTTCTGATATGGGCCAATGGCCGCAATAAATCTATCTATCTATCTTCCCCTTCCCAGAAGAAAATAATTTTAGACCACAATGAATTTTTGTCCCCAAACAGGCCAAATAATATTTCAGTTTGAAAAATCTCTGTTACTTTTAATGAATAAATACCATTATCAGCTAGAAGATGTTCATTCTATTCTATTGAACTGTGGGCCACTTCATGTGCAACTTCTATGAGGAATGGTCTAATGGACGGTTTTCACAAACTTTTGAGCTGGGGTCCTCATGCGGGGGTTAGTTAGTTAGTTAGTTAGTTAGTTAGTTAGTTTCTTTTTTTACTGAAATATTTATTAAAATTTTTCACATTCAATACAAAAAAGTCAAAAAAAGAAAAAAAGAAAAAAAAGAAAAAAATTAAAAACACATGAAATTTACAATTCCATATTTTCAGTACCATATTTCCCTGACTTCCCCACACCTCCCCTTCTTGTATTCCAATTCAAATTGTTAGTTCCACAAGTTCCTATCCCCAATTTTTAACCTTTTTATATTTAATTCATTTTTTTTAAAAAAACCAATTTTAACTTATAGACATCAATATTTGTACCTCAATACACAAACCTTTTTCTAAAGTCGACCCAAATTCCCTTCCACGAATTTCCCAATTTTCATATTAATAACCAAACAAAAAATAAAACAGATCAGAATTGTACACCCTTTGGATTCTCAAACCCCACCACCCCCTTTCCCGGTTTCGATCCCCAACAAATATCCATCAGTCTTAATCTTCTATCAGCCTGGAGATCTCACGTCCGAGGCTCTTAATTCTCTCTCAGTTCCTCTCTGCCAGTTTTTTTGATAGTCCTTAGTATTAAACACCAGATCTCGGAGCAGCTCTGTCCCGATAAGGTCCATGTTTCTTCGAGCCAGACCTCCATACTTAAAAGTAGGGTCCAAAAGTCCAATTGTCACAAAAACTCCAGCTTCCACTTTAATCAGATTTGTAATCCATGGGTCTTCAGATCTCCACATAAGGAGATCTCTCCATTCTTCAGTCGCCAATTCAAACCAGATTTTCATCATCCAATACTTATTTTCCCTTGTGATCATCCTGTCAGGCCTCTGGTTTGATTTCTTATTTTCCTTTGTAAGTGTGATATCAGGCCTCTGGCTCTCCTTTGTCATTTGCAAAATTACAGCTCCTCCTTCCTTCTCCTCAGAAACAACATATGTCTCTTTCTCCACACTTTCAAGATTCTCAAAATTCTCTTTTTGTCCAGCTGCATGGGCTTCCTGAGTCAAATCCTTATCAAATTCCATAATGTTATTTACTGTTAAGCTCAAAGTTGTTACATTTGTAGCCAAAACATCAATTTGGCCTTGTAACTTTCCCAAGAGAACAAAGACTCTGTCCAGCCCAGCCTGAATTTTCCCTCCTCCAGCCATTCTTGTAGTGTCCCGAATCCCCCTCTAGAGGGATTTTGGTAACTTAATATTCTTTCCAGTTAAAATCCAAAAGCCAAGTTAGTTTGTATCAGTTCTTACTTATTTTCAACAAAATATAGCCAAGTTGCAACAAATATATCCAGCAGAGACAGCAGAAACAAAGTTCTCTTTTTCCTTTTTGACAGCTAATTTTGACAGCTGTCAAACTCTTCTATATCTCCTCAGCAGGCTCTCTCGCGAATCACTCCCGGGTCCGGGGGGGGGGTGGCACTTCAACTCTCAAAATTAGCTCTTATCCTCCAGTAAAATTACTTGTATTGCCAAATCGTGAAATTAATATCTTTTGTCCAATAAAGGAGAAGAAATTCTCTCGACCTTAGTTAACTAGTCCTTGCTTTAGATTTTTTACAAGACGGGGAGGCGGGCTTCCTGTTTGCGCCTTCCCCGATCGTGCCAAATTCAAAAGAAAATTTCCTTAAAAAGTCCAATTTCCGTACTACTCACGGGTTGTTACTTTTAGAATCCGATTGTTCACAAGAAAAAGTCAGCACTCTCCGACCATGGCTCGCGGCTTCACTCCACAGGAGGAGCAGTCGACTCTCGGCACCGCGCCGCTCACCCCGTCCCCCGTTCCAAAGCCTTTAAAAAGGCTCCTTCGCAGGTTGGGGGGGCGCAAATGGTGCCCGCCGAGTCACCAAGTTCACAGGCATCCGCGCCTGTGATTTCTAAGGGTCCCCGCGTCGCCGCAGCGGCAAGACCCAACTCCTGTAGAGCCGATTCCCTCCGGAGCTCGGAGGGAATCCGCCATTAGCCTTTCGCGCTAACCCGGAAGTCCTGTTAGTTTCACCTTTAACAGCTGCATGACAGGTAGAACTTTAACAGGTTATGCGTTACCACCTTCTGCCAGTGAGGCAGCTATAGAAGCATGAAGCCATGCTAGGAAAAGTGGCAATCTCCACAGGGCCTCCCTTGTGACAACACATCCACAAACCCCTATTAGTAAAAAAAAAAAGTAAGTGTATGCCCGTGGAGCTCATCAAAAAGTGGCAGCAAAAATCACTCTGAAGTGAAAATGGTTGTCAGTGCCCACCCTTAGCAGCGGAGTTCTCTGCTAAATCTTGTTGTGGTGTCCTTGCAAAGGGATGACTGGACCAACCAGAACCAGCTTCTGTAATTCACTCACTTGCAAGTACAAGATTGCTTCAGGGTCTCTCTGTAGTTTGAAACTTGGCATGCTTCAGAACTTGCCTGTAAAAAAAAATAAATTAACAACTCATTTAAGGTTCATTAATTCAGCTCTGTTGGCCTGTGGGCATGGTGCACATCTTCACTTAAATTGGTTTTCACAAGAAAAGGAAAAAAAGGGCTAATCATTTATGGTCAAGCTAGCTAGGCCTTATGGTCCCAAAGCCTTAAAGATCTATAAAACTAATACCAAGAGCAATATAGACAATAATTAGAAAACACTTGATTTTTTTAAAAAAATATTCCAATTAGATATGACAGTAAATAACCAGTGCAATTTTATATCTAGATCCATTAAAAATGTATATGTTTGGTAAATTGCATGAGCTTCTTATTACTATGAAATAAAACACCTACTGACAAGTGACTTCCTTGAAAATGTCAAAAGCATAATTACTTACCCCTTGCTTATAGGTGGATGGGAGGAGAAAGAGGGCTAGGTGTTTACAATGCATCATTTAATTGTAATAAGACTTTCTTTTTAGATTCAAGACACATTTTTCTTAAGAGAAGTCTCAGGTTTCCCATTGTTCTGGCTGTAATATACTCAGGACTGCTCAGCTGGGACTGCAGCACATGGAACTACCTGCAGGATTGTTACCTACATCTTGGATTAAGCCAGTTTAAGCCACTAGTTTACCAATTCACTTAAATTTGTTCACTGTAGAATTAAAGTTCTGATAGTGTGGGCATATCCAATGACTGGCCAAAAAGTGAAAGATTGGTGTTTATTCTAGACTTAGGGAGAAGTCAGATGCTACTTTCTTGGAATTTAGAAAACTGGAAGCAATTCTGCAGCAGTCAGCATTTTAAAGATAATATATTGATTGTTTTTTTATAGTAGAAAGTACATTAATATGTCTTTGGATGATGCACAAAACTGAGGTCCTGACCACTCTTAATTATTAAGTCCTATGACATTAGGGGTTCAAGCAAATTCTGGCCAAATTCCATCCATCGATTTTGGGGGTTGTGCTATGTTAATTGAGGGCAGAATCTGGCTTAATTTCAGATGGGATAATTTAATTCTGCCTAACTTAATTTCCCATGCTGCTTTTATACTGTCAGTATCATTTTATACTGTTTATACTAAAATTTGATTTATTCTGTTCCTTAAACAAGTCAAGTTATCCATCATGGACTTTGTATTGACTCACAGTGTGTAGGCGGTGCTTGCACAGCCCACTTTCCAGAACCTTCTGGAGCATTTGGTGCCCACAGTGCTCTTTCTTATTCACTTAAGAAGGATCTTTTGAGGTGAAGCATCTCAGTCAAGGGCTGGACTTGGTGCATTGTCCACTTACTTCATCTTTACCCATTATGGAACAAAGAGCTGCGTCTCGTCTTTTCTGAGCAAGAGTGAAAATTACAATTCAGTTGTGTTCTTTCTCATCATGAGGCAATATTCAGCTGTTGATTGATCCAAGTAGTGGGACATCTTAAGAAAGTGTGAAGAGTGTGGGGCGAAGATGCCCAGTTTGATGATGCCACTACGGCCCAACTAGCTATAGATTTAGGGACACATACAGTTTGGCAAAAGTTTACTAAGCAAGCTAGGGTGGAGAGAAAATCCAGGTTTTAAAGTTCTTCTCTCATGCCCTTCTCTAAAACTGCTAAGGTGCTGTAAAACCATAAGGTTTAGTAATTAAGGTGAGGGTCAAATATATAGTGATAGACAGGCAGATATTTAATGGACAGAGCAATCTGCAGGAGGGAGTTTGGATAAGATGTGGAGGTGACTCCTTGCCCAGCTCTGCCCAGCTGTGTGGAATCTACTGCCAGCATATGCTCCTGAAGTGGAGTGTTTCATATTGTTCCCCAGATAACAAGAAATGAATAACCAAATAGCAAATATAACCATATAGGCCAAATGCAATATAATAAGTTTTGATCCTAACTTTCACTTAGGTCTGTCAGTACCATAAAGTCACTTTCACAGTTCCTTGGACAGTTAATCCTGTTCCCTGCTGGTGAGTTTCACTATTTTTCAGTGGTGGAGGCTGCTCTATTTGTCCCTTCTTTTTCCTTTTCTCATTTGTCTTCCTGATTGCCTTCTCCACTCTTCTGCTTCCCCTTGCCTTCCTCCAAAATCACTCTTCTTCCCTCTGCTGCTCTCTTTTGTCTCTCTCCTCAACCTGATGTTCTTCACTCTTTTGCTTTCTCTTCTGCTTCTCCAACAACATACCTCTCATTCTCCTTCCATCTCTACACAGCTGGCATCCCAGGGCCCATAGGACTTGGATCAATCTCTTAAGGAGACCTCTTGGAATCCTTAAGACTCTGCTGTTTCAATTCTGGCTTTGAGTAAAAATCAGCCAGGCCTACTTTCCTGCATTTGAAGGTATTTCCCAGGTTCAATTCAGTGGCACTACAACTCTGCCTCCCACTCACAATGAGCAGGCATTACAGTTCGTTAGATTTTTGGAAGCTTTGAGATCACAAGGTGCACAGATCTTTCCCTTCAGATAGATGCCCCCAACCTCCATGAAGCCCACTAAAGAGGTGCCTAAGAAATCCCCAATGTGTGGGGATCTGAGCAAGCTTTCTAAGCTGGCCAAAACAAAGGCAGGTATGAAGGCTATTCATCAGCATTGACTCCTGAAGCAAGACCTGGTCCTGGTGATCATGATTATTCTATCTAAGGCTAAACATTCTTTAGCTCCTGGCAGAACAAACATCCATATTAGAAAGGTTCAAGCAGAAGTTGTCAATAATTCCATGGGAACCACTTCTGCATATTCCATTAATTTCTGCAGCTATTCTTCTCTCTTCAGGGCTTTTTCTTCTTTCCTTATGAGTCCAGTATAAATCCCTTTGTGAGATGGAAACATTGAGGAAAGCTCCCTCTGGCCCATGATCCTCTGTTGTGTAATTTCTGGCCCTGGATCTCCAAGACGTGTATTTCCACATAAGCATCAGATAAAATATTGCCCCTTTCTCAGATTTATATACATAGAAAAGCATTTTTGATTCAAAGTTCTCTCAATCAGACTCTTCATAGCCTCAAGGATCTTTATTAAGCATGCAATTCTAAGAATCACCCATCTCTGGGAATAGAACAGAGAATTTTTTGATGATTTTCAATCAACCTGGCACATCACCAATTATTTCTGCTTAGCACATCTCTCGTGTGTGGATCCCTTTCTGGATTCAACATATGCCTGAACCACAGGAACACTCCAACGTTATTAAGAACCTACTGTAATTGTGGAATGCCCACACTCGTATGCAATATGCCCACATTGTTCAGAAACTCCTGGGCCTTGTGCACCCTTGTTATGTCCCTGTTGTGCCATCCATTCAAGATAAGGGTCTTCAGATTCTTCTTCTACTGCTCTTCCTTCTACAGGTTATCTATTCCATCCCATGTTGGATGGAGCATCTTTACCTTGTCAGATCCATTAGCATTCCTCTCCCCGTACTATAAAGTGTTACCATGCTAAAGTACTGAAGTTTTAGAGATATTAACCATTTATATCTCTTAGATTCACAGCAAAATCTTAACTGTTCAGGCTATCTCATGAATCACCACAAGGTTACTGCGGGGCAGATGTGGTAATCTTTCATGGGCTTACACTGCCAACTTTTAACCTTTCATTTATTGTTAAATTCCTATGTGCGTACATGAGGACAGTTTAGCAAATTCCTCACAACAACGTTTCTGGACCTGATGCAGCTGAAATGAACAATTCTTTTTAAATTCATAAATCACACCTAATGGTCCTTTTTCCTTGACAAATTATGAAGCTCGAATGCACAGCAGGCACGTCTAGGAAATTAATCACTTTCACAGCTTTTGACGTGAATCCTTATTTCTGCTCAAATATTTAATTGTGCTTCTTTAAAAATGTTGTGAGGCCAGGATACATTTGTGCAGGACTTTCGCTGAAGCCATATGATTGAGCTATCTTTCCTAGGATGCTTTAGTTTAAAATTTGCAAGGATATGTGTGTGTGTGTGTGTCCATTTAAATATAATATGCACATATGCATAAGTAAATAAATAAAAGCAGGATTTAAGCCGGTCCCATTTAGATACAGCTTCTTGCAAATTCTCTCAATAACCTCAGAGATTTGGGAGGTCACAAACAGGATAGGTAGCATGCCGGTTGGCAGTTCTCTTAATTGCTCCACTTTGCAGAGCTTTATTCTCTCAACTCCTTTAGTGTGACTGAGCCATCTGGCTGGGAAATGTTTTATTATTTCTTAGGGACTCCACTAACAATGCCATTTTTAAAAAAGCTTCTGTGACTGTAAACTTGTTAAAATTGCAGCTAATGAGATGCATTGCAGGTTTGCTGTTATAGCCCTCCAAAAAATAAACCCAATAATATGGAATAAAACACAATAATATGGAATGAAACACAGGAAGGTTTTACTATTCATGATAGCCCACAAGTCCTGTTTAAAAGTAAGGGCATTCTCTGTCATATACCTATCCAAACCATGATATCATCTGAAGGATATCCAATCCAGGAGCCTTCAACATGTGAAGTGAGGCAGCTGTGCACCAGGGAAGTGGCCTTCTTGGTGTTGGTACCCTGGTTGTAGCATTTCCTCCCCTGATAGGTTCACCTAACTCCTTCCTTATTTTCTTTATTTCTTTATATATTTTTATTCTTTACTTATCTGTCATCAAACAAATAATTCCAGCATGGGGTACATCAAACATAAAATTAAATTAAAGTACATCAATTTCAGTTTCTTAAAAACACTTCAAAGACTTTTTTCTCCTTCCCAGGTCTTTTACAGAACCTGTGATATTTTTGTTTTGAACCCTTGCTTATGTGCTGTGTATTTTTTTTATTTTTTTTTTAAGCTATCTGATTTTTTTCTGCTCTCTGCTGGAAATCTTTAGGTCACAAGTTGCTATTTTATTATATGATTCTTTTATGTTATTGTGTGTTAATATTTTGTGTTTGTGAGCCATCCAGAGGACAATGCAATTGAGTAGCCTTATGTAAGAGTAGTTGTTGTTATTTAAAAGTCACTAGAAGCAGTTTCTTTACTTTGAGCTGTGTATAGATGGTAGTTTTCCAGAGATATGGCAATATAGAATCATTATAGTCTTTGGTCCACTGTGTTGTTTTGCTTTTGCTTTCTCAGTAACATCTGTAGTCAAACAGGCTCACAGTTTTTGAATGCTGTCTAAACCAGGAAGACCTGACTGAGCACAGACTTTATCACAACGTAAGAAATAATGCTTATACTGCAGGCAATAATGGCACTATCATGTCATGTTTTGGGGGTATTATGTGTGCATAGCCTTAAATGGTATGGAATCTAAATGGTATGGAATCTAGTGGGCTAGTTACTGTGAATCAGTCAACTAAGGTAGATTGTGCTGCTCATCACTTTAAATCCTTCATCTGGAGGAAATTGTATTTTGTTCTGTTTTCCAATTCTTCAAAGCATCCAAAAGGAGGGGAGCCTTTTTTTTCTGGAACCATTTTCCCTCAACAGGAAATACATGAAGCACAGGGCACACACATTCCACACACACAAAAAATGAGATATAGGGTATACTCATAACAGAGTGCAATTTATGGAATTTACTTCTCCAGTGTATTGCATTACAGTGAGGCCAGCATCACTTGTGTAGGGTTGCCATACATCTGAAATTTCCCAGACATATCCAGAATACTGCAGTCGGCTGCAGTGTCTGGGTGGAAACTGGCTAAATGTCGGGGGGGGGGGAGCTCAACAACTTTTCTGTCCAGATTTTCGCTGTTTGAACCCTGGCAACCCTGCACTTGTGATCTGTTAAGCTCAATATGCCATATCAGCCATGTATGGTGGTTTATCAAATACTTCACTACACCACCTTCCTGGGACTGCAAAACCATGGGGATTGCTAATCATCTGCTGGTTGGGCATCCTGAGTGATGCAGACCTGAATTAGTTATAGTCACCCATTATGCTCGCTCTCTCAAGCCTCAGACTGCTTTCCATCTGCTGGCAAACACAAGCTTCTTTTTTTGCAAGGAACCATGCCTTAGTAATTTCATCAGATTTCGAGACTATCCCAGGATAAGAGCACAAAGAAAATGGATAAATAACAACACAATTCATTAAAGAGTCAGATCTGTATCAGTTGTCATTGAAAACAGCATTGTGATATACTTCGCCACTAGCATGCATGCTCAGTTGCACCCTGAACATGCAGGGTGCTCAGAAATGTTTAGTTATGGGTCCTGTGCTGTGCAAGATGCCATAAGGGGACACATGCTGTGGCAGCCCCATTAAAAAATGTGCATGGTAGAATATTAGTGCTTGTTATAAATGATTTACCATTATTAGATTTCATTCCAGATTTTCAGTTGTCAATTCCTAATAGGGCTTTTAAATCATGGTGAGACTTCATTGCTTTTCCAATGATTTGCCTAGCATTTTATTGGAAGCAGTATGCAAATTCCATCGAGTAATCTAGAATATTTATCCTGGCTGCGTGTGGTACAATTTCCTTGTTTCTTAGGGCTTATATATATTTCAACTAAATATGGCAAATCATATTGGAAAGGATGTCTTTCACTTTTTTCAGACAAAAAAGTGCATTGATATAGGCATCGAAATCTTACTATATTCCAGTTGTAATTGTTTGTGCCAATTTGGAAATTTTTTTGCATGGTTTATGGCTGTTGGTCATAGCAACAGAGTGGTTGGCATAACTTGATAGAAAAAGAGACCTCCATTATGAACTATCTTGACCCTGCTACTAGTCTTTATTTAAATAATGTGACCTGAAAGGCATGCATAAATACCCTGACCTCCTAATACTTAATGTAAAGACTAACACACGAATTCTGTGTTACCAGCAAAGTTTAATTATTACACATAAGAAAGAATTGGGTTTCACATAAACAATAGTATCTTCCTCTGAAAGTAAACTCATGATTTAGGAAACATTCAGATAACCAGTTAGCCATTTCTCACTGGGGTCATGTCTTCTCAAATTCAAACTCTGTGAAATAAACAGAATTATAAGCAGAGAGAAACTTGTGGGAAATAAACAAAGGTAGAAAGGAATAAAACCCATTCATCCAGAAAGACCCCTTCCTGCTCCATAGGGAATAGTTGGCTCCCAATAGTACTTAAACTCTAGATTTTCAATGGTTGGGTAACTCCTAAGCTCCAGTCTTTGCTTCTCTCAAGGGTCAGAAAGATGCAATAGGTGACTGAAGGAACAGAATCAGTTGAAGCTGCTGTGCACCAGCCCTTCTTATGATCCATATTGTCAGGGGCTCGGGAGCAGGAGCACAGGGGAGAGAGGAAATGGAGAGCGAAGGGGAAGAATCCGAGGGTAGCGTAGGGGAGTATGACAGTGACCCGAGAGATTCCATGAGCTTCTCCAGCGAATCAGAAGATTCCCAGACGGGGGCGCCGATGGTCAGGGCAAGGGGGGTCCCAGGGGGGACGCACCAGAAACAAGGAGCCAGCGGGGAACCCCAAAGCAGCAGCGGGGGATCAGGACCAGTTTCCCCACCAGAGCGTAGTGGGGGGGAAGAGTCACATGTGTCAGGACCAGCGTCTCCTCCAGCGGGGAGAGAAGATGAGTCAGGGCTGACCACGCCTCCATCGGAGAGTGGGGGAACGGAGGGGAGGTCAGTTGCAGCTAGCCTCCCCGAAGGGGGAAGCAGTGACAGCAGCAGTGAAATGGTCAGGAGGAAAGTTGCTGGCTGGGCGCGCGCGCCAAGTTCAAATGTACAGGCACGAGGGACAGCAGGAGACCCGGATTGGGAACCAGCTCCTAAAGCCCGCCGGAGGGAGGGGGAAGGCTCAGGGGATTCAGCGTCAGAAGAGTCTAGAAAGGGCGAGACCCCGACGGACAGGCGGAACCAGAGGCGGAAAGAGCAGAGGAAGAGGTGGAGCAAGGCTAGAGTCTTAAACTGGTGTCTGGGGGGAGGAGACTCAGACGGAGCTTCAGCGGTCTAGAGTTTGAGACGTAGAGCTGCACGCTGCGGCTCTGGAAGTGAAACTGAACTTCAATAAAGACTTCCGTACTTGACAACGAAGCGGCGTTGGTCCTTTGTGAGCTGGGACCTCGGGCAGCTCTGACACATATGTATATTTTTTTATTGTAAATATGTGTATACCACCTAACAACTAAAGTTCCCTGGGTGGCTTTCAATCCATGAATACTCTGCCCCACCCCAATCTACGCCTGTTCACTGAAGACTTCAGCAAAGCTGTGTATGCAGCTATACAGCTGTACCGTAAATATGAATAGATCAAAGGGCAGGAGCCAGCACTTGGTTAATAGTTCAGTGAATGTCATAGATGGCGGGGCAGAGCAGAGCTTTTCACCACGATACCACCCTCCTTATTTGTGTTGATTGAACATGTGGCTCATAATGTATGAAGATGGATTTAATAACACATCCAACATCCCTCAAGATTTAGTTTCTCTTTGCATGATCCTCTCGTAATTAGCCATGCCCTTTGAAACGAAAGTTGATGTTGTGACTACGTTTGTCTCCAGAGGCACATTTGATGAGATTTTGGTGGATTATCTCAATAAAACCCAAGTGCTTGCCTTTAAATGCTGAATTTATTCTAATAAACCTAATGGCATGTTCTTGGCAGTGATGGATGTTCTGTACACTAGACTGTAAAAGGCCAGGAAAAAAATCTCACTGTGTCATGGCAATATAAACATTTTCATTATATAATAAAATCCAACAGATGCTCTTCCCTTTCCAAAACCAATGTGTCTTGAGTTAGCAAAATTCAGCAAGCCACCTTCGAAATGTTTTTATGAAGATTTAAGTCTCCTTCATTGCATTTCTCTCTCTCTCTCTCTCTCTCTCTCTCTCTTGTTTCAGGATAAAACAGGTGTTCTATAAAAGAACTATCTTGCGCTTACAAAATCCTGTTTAGGATTCTATAACTATTGTTTGGCTTGACCATAAAACAGCACAGCTAAAGCAGACACAGCTGGTCATTAATAACTTACAAAAACTACACATCCATGAGGCCTCCACTGTCATCACTCTGTAATAATTTTACAGCATCAGTGCGATAAATGCTGCATTATTACGCTTCCTCCCTCTGCCAGAGTTTTCTCCTTTGAGTTGGAGAAAGCACGTAGGCATGTTAGCAATCAAATTATTTCCAGCAGTAATATTATTATCAGATTTCATGCACAAAGGGCTACTGTAGAGACCAGAGGCAATCTTTGGCTTGGGCTTCCTAAACAACTTTCCATTACAAGGCAGCTAGGGAAACAGATCCTCCAAGTGCCCCTTTTTTTCCAGGGATGTCGCTGATTTAGAGAAGCCGTTCCAGTTTCTAATTTGATCTGGAATGTCCCACTTTTCCTTAGGATGCCCCTATTTTCATTGGAGAAATGTTGGAGGGTATGGAGCTACCCAACACCCAAGCTGTCTGAAGGCTATCCTGTATAGCAAAGTTTTTAAAATGTTTAGTGTTTTATTATGTTTTTATATATGTTGGAAGCTGCCCAGAGTGGTTGGGGCAACCCAGTAAGATGTGTGGAGTATAAATAGAAAAATTATCGTTATGGAATGGGATGTCCCTATTTTCATCAAATAAATGTTGGAGGGTTTCGGGGGACCCTGCTAGCAGTCAGGTGCAAGAGTTTTAAGGGTGGGTGTATAAAGGGTGTGTGTGTGTGATGAGGGATGAAGAAGTGTGTGAATGAAGGGATATAGATGTGCATGTAGCACTGCCTTATATTCAAGCCAATTCAATAGCCCAGTACCACCTCCTTTGAGTAGCAGTGATTCTCTGAAGTCTCAGGCAATGGCATTACTACCTGAGATTCAGTAACCCACAATGCCAGAGATAGATCTTGGGAACCTTATATATGTCAGGCATCTGCCACAGGGTTATATGTGCATGGAAAGTCACAGAAGGCAGGGGAGATGGGGCAGATGTGAGAAGTGGCTAATATTTGCAGCCTCACATGATAACCCCCAAAACTTGTTCAATTTTCTCTGTTTTAACAATCATCCTCAATGTTTTCATATATACATATACATACACATGCACATGAAAATGCATGACTTGCTTACTAAATAAAAGTTGCAGATATACAAGTTTGTCAAAGTTCCTTGTTCAGTCATTAACTTTTCCTCCACCCCCAGCTATGCCGCAGCTTACACTGCAAAGCAGCTTGATACGATTGCACATATGTGATTAGGTAACTTTGACAGATTTTCCCTAGACTGTTTGGTTTCATAATGCTTACTTACTTATTCAAACCTTTATTAGGCATTATACAAACAAAACGATAAAAGAAAAAGTAACATATAAAAGCCTTGAGATATATACAGAAAGGCAGCAGTTGGCTACATACATATATATTTATATACATATAAAATCAGTGGTTTTCCTTGTTAACCTGCTCCTTGGAGGACTGCTACCAAAAACTCGGCTACCCCCGCCGTTACCCTTTGGTCAACGTCGGATAGGCAGAATCCCACACATTCACCTTGTTGGGGCTCCAGACCACCCAAAAGAGGGGACAGCACGCGTTGACGGAGCGTACTGTACAATGGGCACTGAAAGAGAATGTGCTCTACCGTGTCCGGGACATTCATAAAACATCTGCAGAATCTCTTGTTTCTAGGGATGTTTTGATATCTTCCCCTGACAAATGCTGAGGGAAAAACATTCAAACGGGCCAGCATAAAAGCCCTACGTTGGGCTGGAATTATTAATTTGGTGACGTAATTGGCTCTGCTATCTAAGATATTTAAATCATAGAATATGGGCGAACAAATTTTGTTTACAGCTGCCATAATATTTTGCCTCTCGACATCCTTTAGTCTAGTTAGGATATTATGGAAAATGTATTGCTCATTAGAATTGTACAGGGGCTCCAGCTCGATGCCTAAAGATTCAATCTTTTTTTCGAGGTACTGATACCATCTTGATTTGTAGGAGTCTTTGAGCAAATCAGCGAGCAGACTTGATGGAGGGCAGCGAAAATGGCAGCGTAACCAGTACTTTATTGAGGTGGACCAGGCCCAATATTCCATTGTGTGTATGCCTATTTCTGCACACATTGTTTCATATTTGGTCACAGCTGGGAGTCCAAGAATACGTCTCAGAAAGCTGGAGTGAATCTTTTTTAAATCACTATTATATGCTTGGACCCATAGCGGTATTCCATAGAATATCTGGGATTGCACTTTTGTTTGGAATATCTGATTGGCCGCAGGAATAAATTGATTGCCTTTCTGATAATAAAAACGGGTAACTGCTGATGAGGTGCACTTTGCCTGTTTTATGGCATTTGTGCGATGATTTGCCCACCCTAAATTGCTCTGGAATAAGATTCCCAGATACCTATAGATTTTCACTTGTTGGATTTCCTGCCCTCTTATTTTCCATTTCTCTAATTTCCAACCATTCGAGAAGACCAAAATTTTTGTCTTCTCGTAATTTATAGAGAGCTTGTTACATTCGCAGTAAAGGATCAGAGAAGATATAAGACGTTTCAGACCCAAGCTCGTTAATGATAGTAGAACAGCATCGTCTGCGTATAATAACAGAGAAACTGGTTTCTGATTAAGTTTAGGGGCATGTGATTCTATTTTTTGAAGGTGATCTGGCAAGTCTGATAAAAATAAATTAAATAGGAAGGGGGCAAGAATACACCCTTGTTTTACCCCTTTCGAGTTTGGGATGTCTGATGAAAGGTGACCTTTGGTGTTAAGTTTGACTTGACAGATATTGGAAGAGTATAAATTTTTTATTAGGATCAATAAGCGCTGATCAATTTTTAATTCTGCGAGTTTCCTCCACAGCTTTGGGCGGTCAATTGAGTCAAATGCACCACGAAAATCTACAAAAGCAGCAAATATCTTAGATTGCCTTTGAGATCTGTATTTTTCAACCAAATGCATAAGTATAAGGCAGTGGTCTAATGTAGAGCAACCTTTGGAGAAACCTATTTGTTCTTTCCCTGGTAAATTTAGATTTTTCATCCAGGTAAGGAGTTTAGATAAAAGGTGCTTAGCGTAGATTTTCCCTATCACTGATAATAGGCTTATCGGTCTATAATTCCTTGGTTCTTTTGGGTCGCCATTTTTAAAGATTGGGATAATTATTGATCTTAACCATATCTCAGGTATGATCCCATATTTATCTATGAGAGTAAACAATTGAGCTAAGGGTTCTGCCCACCAATCTATATAGGTCTTAAATAATTCTATTGGTAGACCGTCTGGCCCAGGAGATTTCCCCGATTTGAAATTTTTAACTATCTCTCTAATTTCCTCTTCTTCTACCCTTGGCCACTCCTGGAGTTTATTGATTTTATTTTTAGTGGTTTCATTTCCTTTAAGTTCACTGTGTAGATTGTTAAATACAGATGTGAAATATTGGGACCATTTGGATTCTGCAATTGGTGGTAGAGTTAGTTGATTTTCGGCTTTCAATCCTCCGTACACTAGGTTCCAGAACGCTTTGTTATTTTTGCTCTGAATTGAGTCAAGTAATTGTAGCCATTTTTGGGTTGCATATTTCTGTTTCTTTTCGGCCAGAATGTAATGATATTTTCTTTTTTCATCAAGATAAGAGGGCTCTAGTTTAGTGCGATTATTTTTAAATGTTTGGCGCAGTTTTCTTTTTAGCTGGAAGCATTCATCATCAAACCAAGGGCTAGCGCTATGTTTAAGTACCCAAACTTTAGGTGGAGTACTAAGTTCTACGAACATTTGGAAGATTTCATTATAAATTTTCGGAATATCGCTGTAGGAATTAGTGGTCTTTAAGTTGGATAATACTTGTTTTCTCAGGTTGGCTGTAAGTTTTTGCCCCACTACTGCACTCATTTCCTGGGACCATTTTAATTGGGTCATTTGTTTGTATTGAGAGGGTTCTATAATATTGTGCTTGGTTATTTTGGTTTCATCCTTTAAGTTAATAGACAACAATAATGGCTGATGGTCGCTTTCAGTACGCGTTCCGATTTTGAGGTCCATGATCGAATTTATAATATTATAAGGGACAAGAATATAGTCGATGACACTGCATCCTCGGGGGGAGAAGTATGTAAACTCCCCGCTTCTATCGCCTTTTGTTGAACCGTTCACAATCTGTAAATTAAAGTTGTTACATAATTCAAGTAGGCGTAAGCCTTCGTTGTTTACAACCCTATCTCTGGAGAATCGTCCTATTTTCAGGGCATGTGCGATATCATTGTCAGTATTCCAATTTAGTTTGCTACATAGTTGTTCATTGTTGGTTCCCACTCTGGCATTAAAATCACCTGCTATTATCAATGAGGCATTTGGGTATTTAGCGGTCAAATTTTCTATATAAAAGGTTAGTTGTGACCAATTTTCACTGTTGCTGTTGTTTTTGGATGGGGGGATATAGACATTTACATGTAGCAAAGTATCTTCTTTTTGGGTTAAAAGTAGGGCTTGTGCAAGTGGCAAGCATTTTTCTAGCTGCTTGATTTCAAACCCTAAGTTGTCTTTGATCATACAACAGAACCCTGCTTTCGGCCGGCCCTTCGTGTTTGTTTTCAATGCGGGTTTCGTATAGGAGGAGAATCCATTGATTTTAATATCTCTAGTTGACCATGTTTCTTGTAAAAGTATTAATTCAAAATCTTTAAAGAAGTTCATTAGGTCTGGGTCTCCGTCTTTGTTTCCCCACCCTGCAATATTCCAGGACAGCAAGCGTAGAATCCGTTTTTGAGTTGGTGGCTGGTTGACAGCATTTAGTCATTCTAATTCTGTTATTGAGTCCAGCGAGGAATTTTGTCTTGTGCCGATACAGCCATTTGTCACTACTTTCGGTGGGGAACATAATGGTGGATCTTTTAGATTCTTTTTTAAAGTGCGGGAAATTAGAATTTCCTCCCTTTCTTGATTTTCTTCCTTAGCTGTTCCTTGTTCCTGAGAGATTTCTGTGGTTGGTGGACTATTATGGACCGTAGGATTGTTTTCGGTCTCTACTTCCATTTCTTTGGTCTCGTTTGATGTTGAGTTCAATGTGTCAGGTCTGTTGGAGGTCATCTTTTGTTCGGGAATGTTAGAATCCTTTGTAGTACTTAAATAAGGGGTACCTATTTCGTTTGGGGCTAGTATTTGATATCTCAGCCAGGAATTTGTGGTCTCATTACTGGAGTTTTTCCTTGTCATTTCATATTTTAAAGGAGGCTGGATTTGAAGCTCTGCATCTATACATTTAAAAGTTCCATTAGTAGCTCTCTTTTTGACTATGCATTTTGGGGAGAGGGCTGATAGGTGTGAGGTTTGATTGTGTATTGTTTCTACTGCATTTTGTTGACCTTGTTGGTGAATTTCGATCAATTTGGCCTGTAGTTTCGTCAGTTTACTGAGTATGCTTATTTGTTCTTTATCTGGTAGGTTGGTAAAGTTACTCAGCAGATCTTCTTCTTCTGGGACTGTCCAGTCTGTTGTGTCAAGGGCGAGGCTGTTAATTGATGCTACAATCGCATGGTTTGGGAGCTTGGATTTTTCTTGCGTGATTTCCCGGGTAGCTGGCAGCGGTTTCTCCCATCTACTGGGTTCTTCCACGGGAGTAGGGCAGATATCGGCTTCTGTTGGAATGGCCTTGTTCATCTTGTTCTGTCTTTTAGATGCAATCAATGGTCTGAGTGATATATCTTCAAAGTGTCGACGTGGAATAATTCCTTTCTGGGCTAAATGAGCCTTTTCCCTTAAGATTTCGGTTGGGATTCTATGACTACCAAATCTTAGTAGTACTTTTTTGGAATATCCATCGTTAGTGAGCCTCTTGACTGCTTTTAAGTCAATCCTTCCCCCCTCAAGGCCTAGGAGCAGATTTAGATGATGTCTGGCCCAGAAGGATGACTCCCAGTAAGGTAGGGGCCCTCTGTATGGAAAAATGTGGAGAACAATCTCACATGGCCTCAGTATCAAGTTGACTGAGTGAGGGGGGCTTCCTCTGATTTTTGGCTGGTTTAGAGGTATGAATTTGTATTTGTTCTGTTTATCTCCAGGGCTTGTTAAGGATGGCAAAAAGGGAGTGAGTTGCCTCCTTTCATCTGGGTTATCCAGCTTCTTGAAGATGTTTTGTAATTGTTCAAAGATTTTTTGAACTGTTTGAGCAGTCAGTAGGCAGCATTCCTCCAGCAGCTCCACCTTTCTATCAATTAGTACTTGTGCCTCGGTTGTGGGAGTAGTAGCCTTGTCCTCATTTATTCCTAGGGATATCTCTTCAACTGTCTTTCCATGTAAAGAGTTGAGGGAGTTTTTGGGAGGAGATATGTGCTGTTTTTGAGGTAGCAGATACTTATCTAGATTACTCTGTTTGAAACCAGAGGGCTCTGCGTCAGTTTCTATGTCAAGACACCTGAGTCTTTTGGTTCTTCTCATTGCAGATTCTTCTTAAATCAGTGAGATCAGACTTCTAAATAGAGTGATAAAGTATTAAAGTTCTCAGGTCGCAATCTCGTTCAATTTTCATTCCGTCCTAGGTGGGCTGCTGCGAGGAGTTTAAAAACTGGGTCCAATTAGAGCACTCCTTTGCAGTATCCCCCCCCCTTCTTCTCAGTTTGTTAAAACCACTGAGATATTTGGAGGTCCACGAAATTGAAGGTGTTTTAGGGTTAAAAGCCCATTAGAAGTCCTTCAAAATCCTTGGAGTAAGTTTGTCACGCGGAGTCAAAGAGAGACTGGGAGGGAGTGCCTTGAGGCCCGGAAGGGAATGTCTGAGAGCCTTTGTTAAAACTTCACTAACTTCATTAAGTCCCGGCACCGAGGAAGATGAGATACGAAGTAGTGAGAGGAGTCCTCATCATTTGCTGCAATGTACAGATGGTGAAAGCAGAAGTATTTCCAACAAACAAATCACAAGTGAGTGTCGATTGCTTAGCAAAGGTAGGCAATTAAGATGGCCCAAAAATATTGCAGCCCAAAATAACTTCAGCATCATTTTCCCCTGGTAACAAGCATATGGAGTCTAAGCTGGTATTACAGTGTGCATCGCTGTAGTCAGTTTTACCAAATGTATACTGAGCAGTAAAAGCAACCTTGGTAAATTTAAGATATGCAATAGTGGTGGTGCAAGACATTTTAGTACTTCATGGAGTAAAAAATATTATACTATACAGGCTCTCATCTTTAAAAACTCACTTGTTTATAAGTAATATATTGATTGTGTTTTTTAGCAAAACACCATGCACCTTCTTCATTATTTAAAACCATGAAGAGCTGCAAGAACATGATGGCTTATTGAGGAGCAAGTCAGAGTATTGACCCACCTTCTCAGTGCTGTCTATACCGATCATGAGCAGCTGTCCAGGATTTTAGACAGGATTTTCTCCCAGCCCTATCTGGAGATACCAGGGATTGAAACTGAGAAAAGAATTCAGCTAAGTTACAGTCCCTTAGCAGTGTATTAGTTGTGCAAGAAAAGGTCCAGGAAGCCAATGTCGTTTTTGTGGCAGGTTGCACAACAGATCGTATGCCTTCCAACATTTTCAGCTTTGGATCCGGGACATGGGCGCAAGTCAAATTGCTGGGGTTGGAAGCAGCAGAGGGAAGGAGCAATGTCGGCCCAGTGCTACCAGGCCACAGCTCCAATTCTGTCTCAGACCTGAGCCAGAGGTCAAAATGGCAAAGAGAAAAAATGGCGAACATTCTGCGCCTCTCCTCCTCTGGGCTCTGGCACATGAGGGGGCAGCGGAGGCCATAACTTCCTCGGTGCCAGCCTAGAGGGGGGGGGGGGAGAGCCGGTGTTGAACAGTCGAGGGCAGAGAGCACTCAGAGCCCCTTTGCTTCCTGTTCCCTCTGTGGTGGCGGCCACTCACGCCTCTGCTGTCCACGAGACCCACTCCTTTTCTGTGCACTGCCACCACCTTTTCGCTGAGTTCGAAGTTCCCCAGGGCCTTGTGTTCTGTGCACTCCAGCAGTGCTGGGGCTGGGCAAGGTGAAGCAGACGGCTGTCCTTGCTTCCTCACTCCACCATCCCATCAACGTTTCTCTGCTCCCTGCTACACACTCTGATTGGAGGAGAGTCCAGCTTCTCCCAGCAGCCACTGAGGCCACCTTCTTTCATTGCAAAAAGAAGAACAGAAAGTTGCACTCCTCAGCGGCAGCTGCCCAAGGGAGGACACATGGATCCCAGGACAGTCCAATCGGAGAGCAGGATGGCTTATTTAAATCCATGATGTTCCGCTCAAACTGGGACAGTTGCTTGATATGAGATTGTTATAGCCCTAATGCTTCCTGTTGCTCAACCTGTTGCACAACAAGCTTCCTCTCGTGCAACTGTTGCGCTGGATTTTGTATCATGCAACCATTATTCTTGTCCTTACACTAACACAACAGTGCTAGTGCTGGTGGTCAGAGAATGCTGAATCTGGTCCTGGGTATGTTTTGCATGCCATGTGTGTGCCCTACTACTGGGAAGGGGAGCCATATCCAAAGAAAAGTAGTTTAGAAAGAGTCCTTCAAAAAGATAATTTCCATTTGGCCCAAGTATGTCAACTCAAGCTGCCTTCCTAATGACGCACAGTACTTTTGCAATGCAATGCATGGTAATCACTAACTGTACTATTTGAAAGAGAAAGGTAATGTACAGGATCAAAACAATGATTTTGGAGCCCACTGTGAACCCATTATATTGAGATAATGACCCTGCCATTCAACAGTAACAGAAATGAAACTGTGATTATGCTCTTATGGACAATGTTATCCTATGCCTATGGACTGGGAAAGTAGTGATGATAAATATGAATATATTAGACTAGATCAAGTGTGCAAAAAATTAACAAAGGATGGAATTTCAGATGAAAGATCTGGTGCACAAACACTTTAGTTAACAAGGTAAGAATTAATTAGATCACAAAATATGTGTACTTTGTTTCTGAAACATTAAAGCATCAGTGCTAAATAATGACTTTAGTTAGTGAGAGAACCATTTATAATCCTTATTCAAGCCTTAAGAAACACTCAAAAGTTTAGTAATCAGTACCCATGTTATCCTCTTATTCCCAGTTTAAGGGGGGGGGGGAGAAATGTCACAGATGCAATGTCTTGGAAGATTCGACAATCCCCTTTATTTTTTTGTATGATTCTATTTTTAATGTCCAGATTGTGTCCATTCACTTATTTGCACAGAGGTTGTCTGCTTTGTCTGCCTTGTATAAACTGCTGAAAAGCATATCAGAAGAACATATCAGAAAATATGCAAGTAAACAAACCATTGCAATTGTGTTACCTTTTATTAGATCCTGTAATAGAGTTTCCAGATCCTGAGTGGGATCCAAAGGTCACTCTCTGCTAGCAGAATTCCTGCACAAGGCTGTGGAGAGACTGACCAGATGTTACATTGAGAAGCCAAGTTTCAAGTGGGAGATAACTTTTCTTTATAGGTGGGTGGGTGTGGGTGGGTGGGTGTGAAAGAGAGAGGGGGGGAAGCCTTAGCTACCTCCCCAGCCTGTGCTGGTAAGCAAGGACGATATCATTGCTTATCCATTGTTTAGTATTAAAGAACGTTGACAAAAATCATAAATAAGTTACTCTTTTGCCATTTGAGAGTTTGCTTCATGAGCCTGTTGCTGTTCTGACATATCTCAGCAAGGTCAGCAAGTGGGTTGCATATCTCCCTAGGCATTTTATCTCACTTCAGAAAGGACACAGACCATAAATCATCCTGAAAACCTTGCCTTCTCATTTTTCCCTTTAGGGTGCTGTTCTGCCAACTGCCCTGACATTTGTATAATAACCAAACATTTATTTATTTTTTGGAAGTGATCCCTGGAGTGTTAGTCTTCCTTCAACTCAGGGTCATGGCAGAAAAAAAAAGGGAAAGGAAAGAGAAAGTACTGGTTTTATTTATTTATTTATATTTTTGCATATGCAGATGTGGTTCAGACAGTGAACGGTTATGCAGGGGACATAAATATTCTACCAAGAGTGAGGTCAATAGGAGATGAATCTGCTCAAACTCCTTCAATTAAGTTGTCGCTGTGGCTCAAGTGGTTATTTTTTGCAGGATATATTTTCATAACTCTAAAATTATAGTTATCTAAATAAGCTAACAGCAGAATGAACTGTCGACTCCAGTGCAAAGCATAATGTGGGTTTTTGCTTCAGAAGCAGAGACTCTGCTTCATACTTTATTTTTTCCAGTGTGCACGTTCTAGTTCAAAGTAAAGAGCCAAGAATGATATTCATCGCATAGACATTATTTTGTTCCTTCTCTTTCATTAACAGAAACCCTCAGAGACAGGAAAGGAGAGAAGTTTTACCCACAATCCATCTTCTCATTGAACTGATAATTCCTCCTTACAACACCGAAGCTGGTGGGTTCGCGACACTTTCCCCAAACCACCTGGCCTCCTTCTCCCTCGTCACCTTCTCATCTTGCCGTGATGACATTATCTGTTCTATTGCCCAGTCAAAAAAATAAACCCAAAATGAGACAGAATGGAGAACAACAGAGGAGAGAAACTGCATCACAGCACTGCTATACCTTCAAACACATTATCTCTGGCCTCTTCTTAAAGGACAAGTGAAGGAGTGGTGCAATGGGAGCACCTCTCTTTCTCTCTGTCTCTCTCTCTCACACACACACACACATACACACACACACACACAGCCCATTCTGGCCCTTAGAGTGAGTAGGCTGCTGTTTCCTCTGCAGTAAGTCAGTGACGGGATGTGTGGCCCTCCAGATGTTGATGGACTACAACTCATCCTGGACTGCTGGCCGCCATGCTGGCTGGGGCTGATGGGAGTTGGAGTCCAAATAATCTGGTGAGCCATCGATTCCCCATACCTACAGTAAATGAATGTGGAGGGCAACAGGGGGCACTGCTGAATATCAGTCTTTCCCTAGAATGTAGTATTTTCTCCATAAACCAGCTAACGGCTTTTGCAAAATAAAGTGTGAACATCAGCACCCATGGTCTTCCACAGCAGATAGATGAAAACATCCATGCATTTTATCACCACTGCCAGTTGATATGTACATTTGCATCACAAAAATTTAAGAAGCATACAAAAGAGAAAGAAAAAAGGGAAGGTTCAAGAATTCACAAAAGTTCATTATTTTAATGCAAATATGTTCATTATTTTATTATATTTAAGAGTGGCCATTTTTTATAATCTTGTTCAAAAAGGAAATATGAATACAATTTTTCTGGGTAACCTCAGAACCGGACATCATTAAAAGGTCACTATTCCACCTCATTGCTAAAGTATTGACACGTTTAATGACAAAATGCCCCCAATTTTTATTGCTTGAGCTGTCTCATACTGAAATGTAGGAAAATATTCTGTGGCCTGCTGCCCAAGTCCTTCATGCAACAAAAAGAATTAAAATAAAAATTAGATGTAATGAAGTCTTGTGAATGAACTTTGAGGTTGTATATTAAATTTTAATTACTTTTTTTCTGAAATGTAGCCAAATAATTCAGAATTAATGTTGCAGTGAGGTATCACTTACCTTAACCTCACCCAAGGGGGCAATTGGAATATGTATGAAATGTTACCAACATGGTTAACGTACACCTTTTGTCGTCTTGATTATTTCTTTGCATTTTCATAGACAGATGTTCTCTGTATCTTGAGAGGTAACATTTTTGTAAAATAAGAATAATCATTTTTGCAATTATCATACATCAGCCAAATTAACAGTGAAATCTTATGCATGTCTACCTAGAAGTAATTTCCATTGTGGTCAGTGAAATCCCAGACTGTGATGAGACTGAACCAACTTTTCTTTTAAATACATACTTTTGTATAAAAGCTTTTAAAACTTTATATCAGTATTAAAGAGCTAATTGTGTAGTCTTTGCTTCCACACCTATGGCATAATAAAGTAACTGGAATGGAGCCCCTAAAATATTCAAAAGTGATTTGTAAGTGGGCAGGAAGTGTTAGTTTTCCTGAGGATATATTAGACTTTTGTGAAGCTGCAAATACATGAAAATAAATATTTTGGTAGCCATATTAGTAGTTCCTTTATATGTTTGTGTTATTTTGTTCACTCTGTCTTGTAAACCTGCTGTGCAGTTAGGCTGAAAAATGTGCATCTACTAATTTATAACATCTGTCAAGATATTGTGTTTCTTCTTTTTTTTTCTTTCCTTCTCGACTAAGTGCTTGTTCTAAAGGTGCCTTTCCACTCCTGAAAAGAGTATTCCATTCACAAAAAGGCAGGTTTCAGATCCAAAGCCCTGCCAAGCTCTCAATGGACTTGATCCTCAGACCCTTCCACTACAACAGCTTGTGGCAGGCATAGCAAAATAGAAAGAAGAATTGGCCACATCTTCCAGCCACGTCAGTCCCACAGTAGGCTTGCCCATCGATGAATGATGTTCTGCAACTTCTTGGGAACTGCTCTAGAACTTTCCTCGTAGTACTATGTCAACAAAGTGTTTGCAGAATGGCACCAATAGTTATTTTTGTTCCAGACTATGTTCTTCAGATCCAAACCTGTAGCTTGGATCCAAAGCTATATTTCTCAGATGTCAAAGCCAACCTCCCGTTGTAGTCTTTAGGCAATGGGAGTCCCCCTTTTTAACATTCCAGTACCTCAAGACCTGGTCCTAACTGTTCAAATTGTCTATTTTCTTTGCTCAGTCAGTAGAGCATGAGACTCTTAATCTCAGAGCCATGGGTTCAAGCCTCATGTTGGGCAAAAGATCCCTGCATTGCAGGGGGGGTGGACTAGATCACGCTCATAGTTCTTCCAACTCCACGATTCTATGAATAGGCATAGATCTTCCAAGGGTAAATCCCATTCACCTCTTGTTGTGGCTGATGTGCTCAAAAATATACATGTTAAAGCACAAACTGTTCTAGGTGATGGAGCACTGAAGATGGGGAAGAAATTGTCTTTCTTGTTTTCCCAGTTTAAGTAAACCTTGTAAGCTCTTATTTGGAACGACAGAAAAGCAGTCAATGTTGGAAGATTATTTTCTTTAAAATTGTTAGAAGCAACCACAATAACAAAAGTTTTAAAAATAAAGGATGTTGTGTGGAACCTTTGCTATTATAGAGGTCATGGGCATTATCTAATCAAGAGTCTTAATGTGGGGGTGGGGAAGAGAAACAGTCTTCAGACTTATTTTAGGGTTCAAAGATCTGTCAAAGATCACTTTATTGAAAAGCAATAAATTGCTTGAGAGAGAAATTCAACAGAGTGTCGCGCTGCTAGGCTGATTGTCCTGATCAAACAGGTTTCACGCAGTTATAGTGCTGCATGGTCCGTTTAAGCAGCTATAGATAAGGAATTTAGTCAGGCTGTTACTCAGCTTATCATCTTCAACTAACCTTGTGGTTTTCTTCCTTCAGTTACATTCCAAGAATTTGCTTGCAATAACAAGTTCCAGCAACATCTCTTTTCCTTTGCTTGCTCAGGCACAGTGAACCTGACACTAGTGCCTTGCATACGTGATAAAGAAACAGAGGGCTACATTCTTGGATCAAATCAGGCCACAACTTTATTGATCACAGATGTAAGTGCATTTGGCTCAGGCATTGCATGATTTCCCGTTCAGTCAGCTTACCTGCAGCCTGCTGATCAGATGATCAATTCTGGGATAGGAGTGCCCTATGACTTGCATCAAATAGGAACAGCCCATCAGAATTGCCACCTTGTGGGTGTGCTACGGCCCTTAACCCCCATCCAGGCTTGTGGATGAAAACACCTCCCCTAGGATTCCTTTAATCAATGGGATAACCCAATTTTCTGGAAGGGGAAGGCAAAGCCATGCAACTCCCCACTTCCAGTAAATTACTATGGATCGTACCCAGTGCCTTAACCACCAGAGTTGTGACAATTGCTGTGAAGGAGGCAGAAACCTCCAGACCAGCCTTTTTGCCTAGAGATAAAATTCCTTCCATTCATCACGTGTCAGGGACTTTAAGCAGAAAGATTTCAGGCTTGGGTTTTTAGGCTTGGGATCTTTAAAAAAAGGTAAAGTACAATTAAATCCAGTCGTGAACGACTCAGGGGTTGTGGCGCTCATCTCACTTTACTGGCCGAGGGAGCTGACGTTTGTCCATAGACAGTTTTTCCGGGTCATTTGGCCAGCATGACTAAGCTGCTTCTGGCGAAACCGGAAACGGATCTTTTACTCCTATACTGTCCTGATGACACAACCACCTTGCACACAGCAGTCCAGCACCAATGAAGTTACTAGCTGGAGGAACCATCACAGCACCACAAATGAATTTACCAGTTAGTCTCTGAACATGGTGTAAGGTGATTGTTTTGACCATGGTCCAAGTATATTTAAATAACCCTACCACAATCTGAAATCAACTATTACTTAGAGTAGACCAATTGAAATTAATGGGCCTAAGTTGGTCATGCCTATTCATTCCAATGGGCCTACATTGAGAATAACTAACAATGGATAAAACCCCAAGCTTTTCTGAAAGGTTATTTCTAAGGAATACTTTCCCCAAGACAGCCTGCCAACCAATTCTTTTTCAGTGTTTGCAAAGGTGATGTGTTAATTTTGCTTGGTTTTTAGGTTGGATAGCTATGGCTGCAACCCTATACATACTTACCTGTTCTCAATAGGAATTACTTCTGAGTAGACATGTCTGGTATTGCAGCATTGACATTATAATTTTTAATCCTTTACTGTTTTGACTTTGCACTGTAATTTAAAATGATTTTTATAATTGCTGTTTTTATTATTAGCTTTTATGCACTCTAGTTACAGGTAGGTAGCCGTGTTTGTCTGCCATAGTCAAAACAAAATAAAAAATAAAATAATTCCTTCCAGTAGCACCTTAGAGACCAACTAAGCTTGTTATTGGTATGAGCTTTCGTGTGCATGCACAGGTCAGCTTCCTTGAAAGCCAGGAAATAGAAAAAATTAAGTATGATCTCAGCTTTCCGATTGTCGTATGAGTGGTAGGAAAACAGCAAAAGAAATATGTGGGACAGGAAACAGAAATGTTTGAAACTATTGCACAGGTACACCTTTGATGAGAGAGTGAGAGAGAGAGAGAGATGTCCCCACATAGCCTAAATGACTCGACAAGCCTCTCATTTAATGCAAGTCAATAAGGTATCTCTGAAACAAGAAGGAATCTGTGAGAAGTCAGAAAGTGAAGGATAGGGAAGACTGTCAGCGTATGTGAATCAGAGAAGCATGTGACAGCCTTCAAAGTGGTGGGATGTGAAATGACAGAAGACTGATGTGTTGCCTAGTTACCTTGATGCATTAGCAGTTGCTGTCAGTAAAAATGCATTATACCAAGAGAATTATACAATTAGAGTAGCAGGCGCAAGCAAAGAAGCTTACACAATCTTGCCCTCTAGTAGCATCCAAAGAAAAACATCATTCTCTCAGCACTTAACAGCTGTTTTTGGAGGGGTGATAACTCCAAGTTATGTACTGCCTCAGTTTATTTTACATTTTGTTCTACAATGTTAGATTTTATGTTAGCCTTTTATTGCAAGCCAACATTCCCACCTTTCATCTTCAGCTCGCTTCTGTGGATATTGTCATTCCAGTAGTGCAAAGTATTTAGCGACATTTGCTTCCAAGTGGCATAAACCCCAGAAATGATATGTTATATGAATCATATATTTTAAATGGATCAGTAAATTCCCTTCATCTCAGTTTAGAAGAGGAACTGGAACCCACCCTTCTTATTTCCACCTTGGTGCCTAGAACACTAAATTCACGATGCTAAAAAGTGCCTGGGTCCCTGGGAAATTTCGTTTTCCCAGGGTGCCCCAGTTAATGCAAAAACTCAGGTTCCCTGGAACCTATATGCCCAAGAATGCTTTGTGCCTATGCTACTGTCCTTGCAACTATTCCAGGCACCAGACGAGGAAGAAGGGGGTGTCCCAGTTCAGATTATTAGAAGTGGAAGTAAAAATTAATGAGAAACACATTGTTTCCGGTTATGGCTCTTTTGCATCTGCAAATAGCTGCTTGAGATGGTACCCCAACACAAAAAAGAAAGTGCTTAAATGTATCTGTTAAATATATTCCCCATTAACATTAACTCCCATTAATATTGATGGGCGGTTTCTATCTAAGAAATCTCCACAGGCTGTCTTTCAGTTTAACTCCTGAGGGAAGGCCTTTAAGCAAGCATTGGCTGAAATTCAGTGGACTGCTCTGAGAATAAAATCTATTTTCAGCATCTTGAGACATGTTATGGGTTTATTTTAGAAGTGTGGGTGATTTCTGGGTTTTGCATTTCTTGCTTGAGACTGTGATCATAGAGAGCCAGTGTGGTGTGTTAAGAGTGGTAATCTCGTAATCTGGTGAACTGGGTTCACTTCCCCGCTCCTGCACATGCAGCTGCTGGGTGACCTTGGGCTAGTCACACTTCTCAGAAGTCTCTCAGCCCCACTCACCTCACAGAGTGTTTGTTATGGGGGAGGAATTGAAAGGAGAATGTTAGCTGCTTTGAGACTCCTTTGGGCAGTGATAAAGCGGGATATCAAATTCAAACCCTTCTTCTTCATCATCATCATAGGACAATAGGCCTTCTACTGAGTCAAGCCATTAGTCTATCTGGCTCGGCTGTTTGGCAGGAGGGTTTTATTCAGGGCCCTCCCAGCCCTTTCTGGAGATGCCGGGATTTGAACCTTGAACCTTCTGCATGCAAGGCAGAGGCTCGGCCACCAAGCTACCTCCCTTTCCTAACTCAAATAACTCAAGTACCTTGGGTTAAGAACTTAATTCATTCTGGAGGTCTGTTCTTAACCTGAAACTGTTCTTAACCTGAGGTACCACTTTAGCTAATACGGCCTCCCACTGCAGCCGTGCTGCCGCCGCACAATTTCTGTTCTCATCCTGAAGTAAAGTTCTTAACCCAAGGTACTATTTCTGGGTTAGCAGAGTCTGTAACCTGAAGCGTCTGTAACCCGAGGTACCACTGTATTGATTTTACATGTGTGAATCAGGTCTACTCCTTATGACTTTTTCCACATACCTCATCCCATTTTAGCATGGTGAGGGAAAACCATCCGATGGTGCTATTCGCATTACCCTAGCAATTCTTTGATATTTTGCTGCAGTTCCCATTTACATATAATAATTAGTATTGTTAACTTTGATTAGGCTGTGCAGCTGCTGCCGCAAATGAAAGCGATTCAGTTTTATTTTCCTTTTTTTAAACTCTCATTTTCTAAGGACAAGTTATTGCCCATGACTGAAACATTGTTTACTTCAGAACCTGAATCCGAGCGGTTGTCGTGCACCTTCAGCTGTATCTTTGAGGGCACATCTAGTTTCTGCCATCTGTTCTTTTCATGTGGTCATAAAAGATCATTTGTGAAATTTTCTTTCCTTTATGGCCTCCCAATGAATGAGTTTCTAATAGCACTCTCTGCGAAAGTCTCCTGCTTTATGGGAATCAAAGTGCACATCTTCACTCAGCTGTTTGGGAAAGGTATAAGACACAAAAATCTCTCTTCATTCATCATTTTAATGATTAATATAGAATAACGACCATAACATTTAATAATTTCTTAGATGTAGTAGTAATAACAGAAGTAATAAATAAATAAATCCCTAAGTAAAATGTGCAAGAGATGCTTAAACTCAGTTTTGATTTTTACTGTCAACCAATATATTATGTTTTATTATATTTTTGTATATGCTGGAAGCTGCCCTGAGTGGCTGGAGCAACCCAGTCAGATGGGCGAAGTACAAATAAAACAACAATAACAACAACAACATATTAACATAAAAACAGAAATTCCAATGACTCCATCCATCTTCGCTTTCAGCAATTTCTCATCTTCAACAGGCTGTTTACACTACTAAGGCATATATTCTGGACTCAAATTATGGTCTCCTGCAAACCAGTAGTTTAATTATTTGGGGTGATTTGAGGCCAGTCTGTGGCAAAACTGAAATACGAAATCCTCATCTTAAAAAAATGATACTAGCTATTGATGTCTCCCTTCTCTCTCTATGGTCAGAAACAGCATGTCACTAAAGGCCAGCGGCTTGGAACTACAGGATTGCTGTTGCTCTCATGTTCTGCTTGCAGGCTTCTCCCGGTTGGCCACTATGAGAACAGTTTGTTGGAGTAGAGAGGCTTTGGCTTTATCTTGCAGAACTCTTGCCCAGGCAGGCGCATTATGTGACCCATGAGAGCAGCAAAATAACCAGACTGTAGAACGGTGGTGGGATAAAATCAGGCCACATCTTATTGGCAGCAGCAGTCATGGTAAGGGTTGGCATGGCATTGTGTCCGGGATCAGTTCATCATTCCACAAGTCCCATGTTGTTGGAATGGATCTGTCGGGTTTGGACCTCTGCAAACCTGTTCCATGGGAGTCAGCCAGTGTTGAACCTTGCAGTGGTGCAAGCCAAGCAAGCAAGGTCTCAATGGACGACTAGGGTGCAGCTTCCAACCAGGCAGATACCCCTACCCAAGCTTGGGGTGCTGTGGTCAATCCTTCCCTCAGACCTCTCTATTGGGGGGGCCTATGCCATGTTGATCCTGCCCAATGCCATTTCCGCCCTCATACAAACAGTGCTCTTCTGCCTAATAAAGGTAAAGGTACCCCTGCCTGTACGGGCCAGTCTTGCCAGACTCTAGGGTTGTGCGCTCATCTCACTCTATAGGCCAGGAGCCAGCGCTGTCCGCAGACACTTCCGGGTCACGTGGCCAGCGTGACAAGCTGCATCTGCTGAGCCAGCACAGCACACGGAACGCTGTTTACCTTCCCACTGGTAAGCAGTCCCTATTTATCTACTTGCACCCGAGGGTGCTTTCGAACTGCTAGGTGGACAGGCGCTGGGACCGAGCAACGGGCGCTCACCCCGCCGCGGGGATTCAAACCGCCGACCATGCGATCAGCAAGTCCTAGGCGCTGAGGTTTTACCCACAGCGCCACCCGCATCTGCCTAATAAAGAAAAGCCATAATTTCACTAAGGGGAAAGTGGGGGGGGGCCAACCAATTGCCAATCAGGTTGAAAGAAAAGAATTATTTTTGACCCTGTCGACCAGTGACCCAGAAATGCTTGGTGAAAGCTCTAACTTGAGGGTGGCGGGCAGGCTCTCATGGTGCAAGGGCTCATGGGACAACTTTTCCCCATAGGCCCATGCATACAGGATATGGGCAGATTGCCCAGTAATTTGCTGCAATCTATGGGCCACAGCATCACCTGGCAAAGGCAGCCTATGTTTATTGGGCATGAAATGAGGCTTCTCAGGGCCTACCAAAGACATTTTGAAATCTGAGACATATCCCAAAATGGTGCCTTGCTCCCTGCCAAGGGAGATGGGGGCAGAGACTCTCAACATCAGGGGGGCTCTCAACAAGGTGGGGAGCGAGATTGACATCAGGCTCTACTGGTCAGGTGGTCCCTGCTGCCTGAAGTGGTCACCTCATCTTGCCTCATGGGTGGGCCGGCCCTGACTCTTCTTATGACAATAAGCCATGTGCCATCACTTGTAATGTCTTTGTGTGTATTAGGAATGAACTCTGCTGTTCTGTGCTGATCACTACTATGGCAGATCATGGTCACCTGGAAACAATTTTGTAGCCTAGCCTAGACATGTTCGTTTCCCTGCCATACTAGTTCTGTCGTGTGCAGTCCCTCCAATCCCATGATAGGGCAGTGTCCAAACATAATACACCCTTGCACCCATTCCTGATTGAAGAAATATTTTGCCATGCGACCTGCTGTTTGTGTAGAATGACGTAAAACTCTCAGCTAAAGGGACCGTGCCTGCAATTTAGAGTATGTGCTGATGCACACATGGATTTCTGGCATAAGGAAACTTCTGTAGTCACTTCAGTGCCTTTGTGTTGACAGAGTTCTTGTTTCTATTGAAGTGAATGGGAAAGGGTTTGCAAGAACTTGGGTGACTTGGATGTCCTTCCAGGAGTCATTGAGTTGTAGCCAAACTCTCATATCCCATGCATATTTCTAGCAAGCAAACTTTACAAGCAGAACACCTTTTCAGTGGTTCCTTATGTACTTTTTAAAAAATGGACTTTAGAAATTACTAGATTTTAAGTTTTGCCTTAAAATTGCATGAACCATAAAAAAATGGAAGGCCTCTAATGATGTTTTAATAAAAATATAGAAACTTTAAAATTAATTTCAAATGGAAAAAGCTAACTCTTTTTTCCTGTTAGGGTGCACACTTCCTTTTAACAGTTATCATTTTAGAAACATTTGCAGTTTATGTGACTAATCAAGTCACTGTACAGCTGTGCTAATAGCACGGGAAGCACAGTAATTGAATACTGATAGCAATAGTTTTCCATAAAAGAAAAAAAAATCTTATATAAGGATAATATTTTAAAATAGTAATTTATATGCAAATATGTAATAAAAAGACTTGCTTCCATCTAAGAATCATGGATTATGTTCGTTCAAGCAAAGCACATGTAATAATAACAGAGCACATTTGTGATAGGTTCTGTGATGGATTTAATTTGAGAAGTGGAGAAGTTTAAGAGGCAAGCACCAATTGGCCAGCTTTTAAAGCAATTAAATGCAAGATAAGTCTGAGAAAATTTTGATCTTGAGCCTTTTTTAGATATCTGAAATATCACAAAACTCACACATCATCTGAAACTGAGCACACGCCATACATTTAAAGCACATTTAAAACAAACACACCATGGATCCTGGGAATGGTAATTTGTTAAGGGTACTGGAAATTGTGGTTCTGTGCGGGGTAAACTACAGTTCTTGGGATTCAGGTGAAGGGGGCAATGCTTTAAATGTATGGTGCGTATGCAGCCAAGCGAAGGCTATTTGGTTGCTATGTGGATCCTCCTCAAAATAGGGTCCCTTTGACAAACTATCCTCATTTCAGGAAACTCAGAGAGAGATTTTCACAACCAGACAGCATCCCTTTTGCAGCAGCTTCCAGGAATGCAAAGTAAGGGCCTGGAAGATAACAATGCATTGTATCCAATAGTATCTTTGGACTGTTGGAAAGCACTTCCATTTCCGTAAGGCAGGGCTTATGATTTTTGCTTATTTCCCCCAACATTCTGTTCTCCTCTGCTTCGTATCCTATACTATCCTGGAGGATCCCCCAGAAGCAGCTTTTCAGAGATCATGGGGATGGTGAAAATCAGATGCCCTGCTTTACAAGAGCATAGGTGCTAGTACCCAAGGTGTCTGGTTGTGCTGCTGTGGCAGGAGTACCATGGTGTTTCTTCTTTCTTTTGGGAGGGGGAGTGCAGAAAGAAGAAATGCCATGGTACACTTGTACCAGCATGACCAGCCATCTTCATCTGCCTGGACCTCTCCCACAATTGCTTCAAGAGCTGACAGGTAGCCTCCAAGGAAACCTGCACATCTATTGTAGTGAGCTGCAGTCCAGGAATACCCCACACTTCATGTCAAGGCTACTTGCTACTTCCAGCCCTTATTTTCTAAGCAACCTGTGTTTTCCATACTTCTCTTGTGCTTCCATCCTACCTCTGTCTATTTCCTTCTGACGCGAGGTTCATCAAGAGAACCTCATGCACAGAGACGGAAGGCAATGTGTCTACTGGTTGCTAATCTCATATAATATGGAGCTATATAGAAGTGGTTTTAAACCTATCTAGGAAAGGTGCATCTTCAATGCGGCAGGACTAAACAAATATGTGATCCCATGTCAGGGGATCAGGAGGTCCTGCTGAAAAAGCAGAGTCTGGATCACATCAATAGCCAAGGTTTTTTCCGTGTTTATTTTCCATTGCATTCTGTTTCGGAATGCAGGTCATTTGATCTTATTTTGTGTACTGGCAATATCTCTGAAATTATATATTATTACAGAGTCTACTGCTTTGACATTTTCATCAAACCAGTAATAGTCTTGCATATCTTACACAGCATATGATTTAAAAATGCTGTCCCCAGTAAAGCAGTCATCACAGACTGTTAATCATCCGTTAACAATGCAGCTATTATATTGCTGAAACTTCTCAGCAAAAAGTTCAGTAATTGTTGGTAGAAATAACATATTTCAAAGGAATTGTTGATGATACGAGCAATTCAGCAACTACTGTTCCTGATTTACTTTGCCGTTACTTGTGTAGGCTGTATTTGAGCCTATCAGTTGTTGTTGATGTATGTTTCAGCACAGAGGCAGAGTTATTGTGCTGCTAGTTAAAAGCATTAATTGCTCAATTTTACATTTCCTTAGTTTACTAGCATCTGCTGTTCAAACTTACACCGCCTCACTTTGAAGTTAATTGTTTTTTAATTCAAGGAAACTTTTGGATTGCAGGCATAAGTCTTCAGTCCTATACTTATTGACGGTAAATTACATTGAACTCAATGGGATTTAATTCTAAGTAGACCTTAGAGCAAACGTGGGAAACTTCATATCTAAAGGCTAAGTTGTGACTAATGTATGCCCAATTTTTCATGACTTACTTATTCATTAAGTAGCTTGATTTGGATTTTTTTTCCTTGTTCAAGTGAATTATTGGATGCAGAGAGTGCTGAAAGCAGAAATATGATTTCCTGTATTGTCATAGAATCATAGATATGTAGCGCTGGAAGGGATCCTGGGGGTCATTGAGTTCAACCCCTTGAAATGCAGGAATCTCAGCTAAAGCATCCTTGACAGATGGCCATCCAACCGCTGGATTGATTTTCAAGTATATAGCAAAAATTAGCCTCAGCCTCATAAACTCCATAGTTTGTAGTTATTGACTGCAGCTAGCCTGTTCCTACTAGCATGTTTTCATGTGTGCAGATCAGTACAGATGTAGAAGCTTGTTTCTGTCTGCACCATGCATGGTTCATGGTGGCTGCCCTTGGCAGTTCTGTGGTGTGCTGCACAGTGTCCAATCAGCATCAAGTCTGTGGATTAAGCCCTGTTTGTTTAATGTAAATATTCTAGCCAATATCTCTCTGTGGATAGTACCTTCATGTGTGCATAGAGTCCTAGTCAGCAGTCTTCATGTAGGTCTCTCCTTTGAGGTCAAAATTAATTGTCTAATTTCCCAAAGGATGCATCTCTAATACAAAGCTTGCAATGCACAGGTGTGCTTCAGTGCAGCAACAGTAATGTTCTTGTTTTCTTTTTCTTTTCTTTTACTGTCCACATCTCTCTGGGTGAAACATGAGTTTGAACCATCCAAGATAAAAAGGATTCTGCTGTGATCATAGAATAATTTACATCGATAAATATCAGCACAATGCGATTTTTCACTATCAGACTCCCACAATGTTTTCTTGGAAATGTGTCTGTATCTTGTCAGCTTTATTTTTAATCACAGCATGAAGAATAATTTAAAAATCAACTATTTGACAGCTATAGATATGAATCTATTACTCAATCTGAGCCTTTGGAATGGGATCGACTGTGCATCTAAATAAATGAAGGCAGGAATATAAGCATGCAAAAGCTAAATCATGAAATAATGACAAGGAAAAGTCACCTCGTGCTGACATTTTTTGCCACCCTAAAGCACTTTATGAACGCATCTGTATTAGATCAGGGCACAGACAAGATGCTGCACTTCTCTTTCATTAAAAACCCATTCATCAGGGATCTAATTGGAGTTCACACTATTGCGCAAGTAGGAATGTGCAAAGCTGTGTTTGTTGCCACTCTTGCACAAGCCACTGCTGCATGTATGAGTCTCTGGACTTTGGTAAATAAACCCAGAAATTAATTTCAGAATTAAAAATACATGGTGGCATCCAGAGGTGGTGTCCTTATTGTGCAATGGACTTCTGGTTGCACAAATTGGAGTTACCATTTCTCCCCTGCGCTCACCCATAAAGCAGATTGCAGGACTCAGTGGACCGCATGGGCAGGAAAGAAGGGGTATCGTTGCATCTCACCCAAAACAATCCAGTAAAATAATTTGTATGTTCAGTCCTTTCAAAAGCCCTTCCCTGTGTAGAAAGGCATTAACAACATGTATTGCCCACAATATTTTCCCTAGAACTGTAGACTTCTCTTGATTAGCCTAAATTGTTTGGCTTAAATAGCACAAATTTATTCATTGGCTCAGTATCTCAAGCAACATTTTGCTGCTCGAAAATTGGCATTGATATTGCCCATTGGCTTTGATAATGAAATTGTACACCTGTTCAAAAATAAGCACCAGATTGTTAATGATTCTTGGCCCTCTTGCTGTCGGTTATTTTCCAACAATATTTCTTTCCAAATTAGTGGTGCCTTTTTGTGTTTGTCAAGAACTGTGAGACAAACAGCTCCAAGAGTTCACATGTAACATCCCAGTTAATCCAGATTCACCTGCATCTAAAACTGTAACTTAATGGAGGAGTGATGTTTGGACAAGATTGTTGTTTAATGTTTAAATAAGCTTTCTTTAAATAATGAGCTCATGAAAAATTCAAGAATCCACTTCATAGGAAATACATTTTATTAAGAATATGAAATTCAGTATTAGTTATTTGAATAATTGTAAAGCCTTTAGGGTATGCCAGACCCACTTCTCAAACCTGATTCTCCAATCTTTTCCCTTCTACTAGTTACATTATGAAGAAAGATGTTTATTCATTTAATGTTTTTATATCCCACCCTTCATCCAAATATATCTCAGGCAAGGGCAAGGGCTCACAATAAGAATTTACAGCAAAATACAATCACATTATTAAAGTAGTACAAAATACTCATTCAAAACAAGAAACACTTTTCAAATTCACCAGAATTGTCTGAGTATGTGTAGAAGCCCCATTCCATGGCCAATAAGCACGGGAAGCCTTTGCCCGGCAATTGCTGTGGCCCATAGATTGCAGCAAAATACTGGGCAAGGTTTTGCCCACTATCTTCTCTGTGTGATGGGTGCATAGGGAAAAGCTGTCCCATGAGCCCTTGCTGCAGAGTGGAGGGGAAGCCTATATAAGGCTGCTTCCCCTGGAGCTCACACTGGCGGAGGAACGGGGGGCAGGGGAGTGCATCACCCCCAGTACCATCAGGGAGAGGGGTACCATCGCGATCGCCCCCCCAGACATGCGCCACGCACCCCCCTGCACCAGGTGCCACGCCCCCGGGATGCATGCCACGCCCCCGCGGGTGGCGTGCTATGCCCTGGGACACGTGCCAGCCACACCCCCACCTGCTCTCCACCCCCGGTGCTGGAGCATGCAGCTTTGCCACTGGGAGCTCACAGCCATTATGCTTTGAGAGCTTCCCACCTACCCATCATTGGGTTAGAGCCTTCATTGAGCAATTTTGGGTTGCTGGTTGACAGGGCCTGAAACATTCCCCCCGCCCTCAACCTGATTGGCACTTGGTTGGCTTTTCTTTCTTTGTGCCTTTCCCTCAGTGAAATTATGGCTTTCCTTTGTTAGGCAGAAGAACATTGTTTGTATGAGGGCAGAATGGCATTGGTTGGTATCTACATACTCTAGGGGGGCTCCTATAAGGGGCCTGAGGGAAGGATTGACCATGGCAAACCCAAGCGTGGGTTCTGTATCTGCCTGCTTGGAATCTGCCCCCTGGTCCCCCAGGGAGAACTCGCTTGCTTGGCTTGCACTATGGCAAAATTCAGCAATGGCTGACTCCCGTGGAACAGGTTTGGAGTGATCCAAACCCACCAGATCCATTCCGTCAACATGGGCTTGTGGGATGATGAACTGATCCTGGGACCTAATGCCATGCCAACCCTTGCCCTGCCTGCTGCTGTCAGTAAAGATTTGGCCTAATTTTATCCCATCACCGTTGTACAGTTTGGTTATTTTGCTGCTCTAATGGCATAGATGTGCATGCCTGGGCAAACAAGTCTACTGAAGAAAGGTAACATTTACATACGACTCTGCCCACTTTTGTCTCTCACCCTGCCCATGACTGGCATGTGTCCCCCATGAGATAACCCATAAGGGAACGTGATCCTCTTTCTCAAGAAGGATCCTCACCCCTGATATTGATACGGATTAGATATAGATAAATTCCATGCAAATCCATTTTTTATTACAGTAAAATCAAGACAATTGTCAATTAACACATTGCAGTTGAAAGCAACTGATATGTGATTTTTGTGTCTAATGTTTAAATCATGTGAACTTAATTTAAAAAAAAAATACACAGGAAAAAGATCTGTTTGCATTTTTTTCCTTTGCACTTGCAGATATCCAGTATTCCTTGTTGAAGCCAACTGCAGAATGACAAACACAAAGACTTGGGGTTTTATTCCGCATTAGTTCTACTCAGAATCCTTTGAAATTAATGAATAGGACTAAGTTAGGTACTTTAATATTTGTAGGTATGCTCTTAGTTGGAAATCATCCATTGAAAATAAATCATACTCAGAGTAGGTCTGAGTATGACTAATGTTGGATACTATGCGATATTTTAGCACAGGCGTGTAAAAGATTAGACTTCTTTTTAAAATTGTTGATATTAAACTAAGTTTTACTCAGAGTAGAGCCATTCATGAATTTCATTAGGTCTACTCTGAGTACAACCCAATGTTCAGATATTCTCACAGCTTAATGAAATACAGCTGCCTTGAGGTCTACTAGAACAATCATCTCAGAGATTTTTCTATCACTAGCTATCTGCAATTCCAATATTGTCAGTGGAAGACTTTGGTATCTTAAATTTCAGTGGCACCCTGCGTGACGCTAAAATTTGGTGCCTCCTGCCTCTCTTGCTCTGTTCTGCATCGTTATTGTGACTTCCCCTGCAGCGCCAGCATCCAGTGCAGCTGAAACAGTCACACTGCCCTAAAACCACCTCTGATACTGTGTTTTGAAACTAATTGTTTGGTGGAATCATCTGATTATCATAAGTAAACTTGACTGTAATCCTCTCATATCATATATTGTATCATATCATTCTTACTGTGGGATATTAGCTGAGATAAATGGAGTGCATCATGCTATCAGGTACTGATCATTTATCAACTTTAAAACACTTTGGGCAGGATTCAGCCAACCAGTCCCATCAGCAGAAGCTCTGCACAAGGATATCTGCTTGCACATCTTTCCCCCCTGTGCCCCCCCCCCCATGGCGAAGGGTGGTCTGGAGAACCCTCAAGGAGAGGAGAAAGGGAATTGTTCCACCCAACAAACTGCAATGCTTGCACACATAAGAACAATTGGAAAAGCACAACATTGAATTCCACCTGTTATTCTGATTCAGACAAGGTAAAAAGGTAAACGGACCCCTGACTGTTAGGTCCAATCGCAGACGACTCTGGGGTTGCGGCGCTCATCTCGCTTTACTGGCCGAGCAAGCCGTCGGGGCCAATATAGGGACTACCAATTCTATACATATTTACTCAGAACTAAGTCCCTTTGATTTCATTGGGGTTTACTCCCTGGTAAGTGTGTATAGGATCAGTGACTAACTGAAGCTAAATTGTGTGCATTGTATGATTTATATATAAAATATCTTCCATCTTATTCTTTGCTGTCAGTAACAGCATCAAGAATGATTAAATGTGTCTAGTAAGCCCAGACAACATAAAAATAAATGAAGAAAACTCAGCATGACAAAGTTATATTTCCAGAAAGACTGCTCTCTCTCCCATCCCAGGAAAAAAAGGTACAATAGACTTTTTAATGGATGAGGGAGCTTTTCATCTCCACATCTTATTGGCTGAACTGCTAAGAAAAAAAAGAACTGAAATATAGGGTGGTCCTCTTGGATAGTGTTTTTAAAAATAGCCTCTTGCTTGATGTACCTTGCTGTTGAGCTGGACTCTGTGTCACGTACTTCTCACCTTCCTTTGGATAAGTACTGAAGGATCTCCAAATTAGGATGCTCACTTTAAGCAAATGTACCTTCAGGCAAATAGGATATCTCAATTTTGCATGCAAGATAATTTCCCCAGCCAAGACCCTCTGCCCCTGAGTGGCTTACTCGCAGGCATGGCAGCCCCTCGCTAACACATCAGAAATCAGAACAGGGAATGGAAATGGTGACCTTGGAATCCAACATTGGCACACTTGCTGCCAGGAAGTGTCCCAGCAGAACAGTAAAAGAGTTAACTAAGATATGGATCCCAACAATGTTAAACAGGGATCATCACAGTGATTTTCACCAACAATCAGTTTATTCTGGGCAAGACTGACAAGGCTTATAATAAAACCACTGCAGCTATCCTTCTGAAATTTGGCAGGATTCACCCCTCTGCAAAAGGACAAACTTGTTTATAAATTTTATCCAACTTTAACCAGAAATAATAAAATAAAAGGTTAGAGATCTCCTTATTTAAGGGGGAGGGAAGGGCAGGTTCACAATTTAGAGGTCTCCAGCAGAAAAGCCCCCGCATTTATCTGCCAGCAGTTTGTCAGGCTTTAATCTATATTTCACCCATTTCAGTCAAAGGGAAAAATGATTCTGAATCAGTTTCCTTCCGTCCACCCCCGATCACTAATGGGAACTCTCTAGTGCCATCAGGAGATTGACAGATAGGCAGCCACACCCATGGGAAATGGATGAGACCAGCATCTTGCCCAATGGCCAGATCCACTTCCTCACCCCTGATGTACACTGAGAGGCAGAAGTTTTCTAGAATCTCAGACGCCCCCCCCCCTGTTTTATGCAGAAATGCCAGGGATTAAACCTGTGACCTGTTGCATATGAAAGAGCCATGGTCCTTTATTACTAGCACCACCAACTTTTATATATATATATATAGCAATAATGCTTCCAGAATGATGCTACATCATGACACAATGCAGCTCACTAGTTCACTAACAGCAGTGATGTTGCTGCTTTAAACTGTGGTCCATCTGTACTTTTAAAAAGAAGAAGAAAGGGGCACTACTGGAATTAAGTCCCAGGAAGCCCCCCAGCTTCAAAATAAAAAAGGCATTTATTTATTTATTTTTCACACTTTTCAGCAAGTGAAAAGTTGTAGCAGGACTGTAGCCTAAGAATCAGTCCTGAGCAGGCTTCCTCAACCTCGACCCTCCAGATGTTTTTGGCCTGCAACTCCCATGATCCCTAGCTAGCAGGACCAGTGGTCAGGGATGATGGGAACTGTAGTCTCAAAACATCTGGAGGGCCGAGGTTGAGGAAGCCTGGTCCCGAGTCTTGCTTAGATTGATCTGTCACTAACTACAAATACCACTTGCGGGATGATAAATGAAATTATTAGCACTGGTAATTAAACTGGCAACTCTTTACCATTGCTGCTAAATGGTGTGATCATTAAGGGAAATTATGCTTCCTAAAAGTTATTTTAAATGTTTCCAGTAGAGAAAGGAGGGAAGGTATCTCCATCAAACATTTTTAGGAAATCAGTGCCTGTATGTTTATATGTATTCCGAAGAAATAAATATGAGAATCATAGACTTGGCAGTTACTCTGAAAGTCATCTAGACCTGCTCAGAACAGGAATCTTGCATCTGCTTAAATGCCTCCTTAGATGGCCCATTCCCCCACATCAGAACTGCTTAGCTGATCTTGACATATGTGAGTAGCAGCAATAAATCTATAAGCACACAGGCCTTTTGACAGACAACTTATCATCTCTCTTCCTGTGTCATTAAAGTCTTTTTCTTTATTCAGTTAAATCTATTGCAAGTATGTACTATGTTTTAACATTTGATTCATATTTCACCCAGGAGGCCACCTTCCCAGTAGCTTTTCTTATTCATGTGATGATGAAGGAAAGTGAATCCTTATGCTTCTCTCCAGAATCCCCAAAATTATTTCTTCCCCAACCTAAAGTCTAATAACAAACTTTTTATTCAAGTGTGGATCCCCCTACAGCCAAAATGGCACCATCCACACACAGGTGCATCAGCCCAAGTGGCATCAGCAGGCTCAAGAAAACCACAGTATCTGTAGAAAGCCTGGTGGTGGAGGAACAGATTCCAGTGAGAACTCATGGCTCAACAGACACAGAATGCAGATAATGGTGGAGAGCACAGGAAATGGAATGTCCTGGAAAAGCCACGGCAAGTTGGAACCTTAAAACAGAACCATTTTGTTTCTCGCTCCCTTTGACTTCTAATAGCAAACTACCAACCTGTTTTTGTTTTGAACCTTTCAGAAATGGCTATTGTTTTGTAATAATAATAATAATAATAATAATAATAATAATAATAATAATACATTTATTTATACCCCGCCCATCTGGCTGGGTTTCCCCAGCCATTCTGGGTAGCTTCCAACAAAATATTAAAATACAATAGTCTGTTAAACATTAAAAGCTTCCCTAAACAGGGCTGCCTTCAGACGTCTTCTAAAAGACTGGTAGTTGTTTTTCTCTTTGACATCTGGTGGGAGGGCATTCCGCAGGGCGGGTGCCACTACCGAGAAGGCCCTCTGCCTGGTTCCCTGTAGCTTGACTTCTCACAGCGAGGGAACTGCCAGAAGGCCCTTGGCGCTGGACCTCAGTGTCTGGACTGAAGGTTGGGGGTGGAGACGCTCCTTCAGGTATATTGGACCGAGGTTGTTTAGGGCTTTAAAGGTCAGCAACAACACTTTGAATTGTGCCCAGAAACATACTGGGAACGTACTGGAAACGTACTTATATAACAAAAAAATGAGCAAACCCAGAACTAATTTGAAACCATTCCTTCATAAGTATCCTGATATGTACGTGAAGAAATAGAAAGATAAAGACGGTTGTTTTATTGGTTCTAGAAAATAAAAGATTAAAGATCATTATCACCTTTTCTTTTTTCTTTTTTTTTAAATGTCCTACAGACTTCAGGGGCATCGAGAACTAATAAAGGAAGTCCTTGCCATAGGCTGCATTCAACCAAGTCTTACATATATTGGACACATTGAGATTAATGGATCCAAATTAGTCAGGTTTGTTAATTTCAATGAGTCTTCTCTGAGTAGAACTTGAATCCCCCCCTATGGTTTCCACCCGTATGTTTGAATCTGAGTTCAGTAAATGGTTGTTGATTTTGTCTGGATCATCAAGCACTAAGACATTAGAGTATTTATGAAATATGTAATTTCTGCCAGGTGTTAACATACAATCCTCTTCAGAAATTAATAATGCCATAGCAAGTGACAGTGGAGTCATATACATGTATATTCAGGTGTAAATAATATTGTGTTCAATGGACCCTTACTCCCAGGTAAGTTTTGTTAGTTGAACTTAGGTTCTATTGAAATCAGTGGGACAAGTTAGTCATGACTCCCATCTCATCAATATCAATGGAAACTAGCTTCAGCTAATATTCTGGCTCCTTTAAAGACCTAAATAAAACAGAACCAGGATACCTGAAGGGCCTATTTCCTCATATGATGCTGCCTATCTTCTCAGGACAGCTGAGGAGACACTTCTGCATCTTCCACTGTTGTCAGAACTGGTTGGAACAGGGGAAAGAACATTCTTGGTTGTGGCATCAAAGATGTGGGACTCCCTGCTCTGAGAGATTCGGCTAACACAGAAAACCCCCTTCTAGTCTTCAGCCGCCACCTGAAAATGATATATTTCAGCATACATGATGCCTGTGTCACCTGCTCCTGCTGGAATTGTAAAAACTGCTGCTATAGCTTATATTATATATCGGCTATTGTTTTTAAATTCATGATGTTGACTGCCTTGAGCACCTCACTAAATAACTAAATAAATTCTAATATGATGCTCAGAGGGGCTGGATCTGTCAGATGTTTGTGTTCAGTCAAATTTGCTCATTAGAAAAGCCAGTTGAACAATGATAAATTAGCATTGCATTTTTGTTGCAGCGATACAGATGGCATCTTTAAATGCTCAGCAAGTTGAGAAAATTCAGATCATACTTCTGCTTTCAGATTCTTTTTGGAGGGAAAATAAAAGATATGCATCTCATATGAAAGGATTGGCCCTTAAAATTGCCACACCACTTCAGCTAAGACTGGAGTTTTGTTTTCATATTAGGTTGAGAAAGATCAACAGAATAAAGGCAAGAAGAGAAGACTCGTGTTCATGTTTAGTTCTCTTGTGAAGGAGGAAGAGCAACAGCTCGGTGGTAGAGCATCTGTATGAAGAATGTCCCAGGTCCAATCACTAGCTTCTCTACCTGGGACTGGGGAGAGAACTCAGTCTGAAATCTCTGAGAGCTGCTGGCAACAAATGTAGACAATACTGAGCTAGATAGACTAATGGACTGATTCCTATGTTCCTACATATGCTACAATCACAGTGATGGGGGGCGGGGAGGGATGTTGTCAGTTATGGTACATAAAAAGTTACCTAGAGGCAAGCTGTAAAGTTATAAGAACTATCAATAATACATTATTGTATGTAGCTCCAGAGGATGTATATGTTGTGTAGTACCAGCAAAACTCTTAGCAAGACAGAGGATATTTAAATATATTATGTAGGATTGCTGCCAAGCGGCTGAACTCTCTGCTCACCTTTCTCTACACCTTGAGGATTTGGTGCACTGTGTTGATTTTCTCCCACACAAAAATTGCAGTTATCCTTGTTAGAAAAACATAAATCAATCCGCTTCAGCAGTACTGAAAACAGGAATCAAAAAAAGTGCATTGCCCCCTTCCACTTTTACTGTTGAAGACTGATATACACCCCACAAAATCCCACAAACATTGGACAACAGCAGGAAAAATCTTTTGAAGCTTCTAGAAAGATTTTACAGTATGCAGGCAACTTAGGAACAAGGAGGGGAAGGTATGCCCAGAACATCTTTCCCCAACCTGATTCCCCCTCCAGAAGTTTTGACTACAACTCCCATACAACTCATGTGTTAGCTGAAGGTGATAGGGATTGTAGTCCAAAACATCTGGAGGGCACCAAGTTGGGGAAGGCAGATCTAGAGGAAAGACCAAGTGTACATTCAACACATCCAAAGGGATCAGCCTGAAAATTGATTTTCCCATCCCCCTAAATTAAAAGAAAATTACGGTTTAATACTATCGCTTCCCCTCTATTTTTCTTTCAGTTCAAACATTTGAAAAATCTTCTGCATTATTACAGGTCAACAAAAAAACAATCCTTTTTAGTACTGAGTGCTTCTCTGGCTACCTGCCAAATGCCCAAAGCCCACATGCAATTTGCATATAAATGTTCATTAGGGTTTAATCAGGAAAATGCACACAGGTTTTCTGTTTATTAACTTCTATAAAGAACAAACAAAACTGCACCAAACACACAGAAAGACAAATTATGTTTGAAAAGAATCAGGAGGCATTTTCACTGGAGATAGACAAACCACACACTCATGTCATTTGGTGTAAGCGCAACAGACATGAAAAGGTGTTGTAAATGACAACACCATTCAAAAAGTGATTTTTCTATTAGTTTTGGGAGCATGGAAATATTATCGTTCTGCCTGTCATATGCCCATATTTCTTACATCTGCACCACTATTTAATAACCTTTTGTTGCTCAGGTTGTTGTTCAGTTATCAGACAATAGTCCTTCTTTTACTGTGCAGAGAAAGGGTTGGAATGGCACAACTGAGTCTTTTTTTTTTTTTTAAGAGTCATCCAGTGACTTTAGTGTGTTTTTTTATAAGATATTTATTAAAGTTTTAAAAATTTATATAAAATAGAAAAAACAAATAACAGAAACAGCAAAAATACATACAAAACACATACAACAACAAGTATAATTTCAATCCCTTATATTCATAAAACTTACTTTCCCGACCTCCTCATACCTCCCCTTTCTGTATTCCAATCTCTAATTAATTCAATTCAGCAAATCCTTCCCCTAATTTCTATATAATTTTTGACCTTTCTTTTCTTGATTACATAATCATTACAGCTTAAAACCACTTAATTTCTGAATCAACATCGTTCTAACATTCAATAATTTTACAATGTTTCTTAAGATAGTCCTTAAATTTCTTCCAATCTTCTTCCGCCGTCTCTTTTCCCTGGTCTCGGATTCTGCCGGTCATTTCTGCCAGTCCCATATAATCTATAACCTTCATCTGCCATTCTTCCACGGTGGGTAGATCTTCTGTCTTCCAATACTTTGCGATGAGTATTCTTGCTGCTGTTGTAGCATACATAAAAAATGTTCTGTCCTTCTTTGACACCAATTGGCCGACCATGCCCAGGAGAAAGGCCTCTGGTTTCTTCAGGAAGGTATATTTAAATACCTTTTTCATTTCATTATAAATCACTTCCCAGAAAGCCTTGATCCTTGGGCATGTCCACCAAAGGTGAAAGAATGTACCTTCAGTCTCTTTACATTTCCAACACTTATTATCAGGCAAGTGGTAAATTTTTGCGAGCTTGACTGGAGTCATGTACCACCTAGGCACAACTGAGTCTAAAGCAATATCTAAATAGGCCTTTCGGCTCATTCATTTTCCATGTCTCAAATGAGGAGGGAGGGTGCTAGCAAGAATACTATACATTTTTCAACTTTGTCTCAAAAAAACCAAAATGCTACATCTCTTGAGCTGCTTCAACAAATGTTTTTAATGAGACCCTCTAGTCTTCCAACACTGCAGAAGAAGTAAGAAGAAAACATGACTTCTACATATATTCACACCTTTTGTTTATGGTGTTCATTTCATAAAATTTGTAGACCGCTTGATTGTAAAAACAACCTCCAAGCAGATTAAATGAAAAAATACATTAAGGCAGATTAACCTAAAAGCACTCTTTCACTACACAATCATGCCAATCAGCTGCTGAGGTCACTCCACAACCTATGGGAGTACAATTATCAGCCACTAGAGTTGGCATTAGAGACATCTTGGAGACACTGGAGGAGTACACCTTCAAAGGTGAAGTCAAACCATTGGAGAGTTACAGCTCCTGCTGTGGCTATAGAGATTGAGACAGGAAAACATGTTTTGTTGCAGCTGGGGCAGATGAAGGTGTCCAGTTGTACTGCTGCAGATGCACCATGGTGTTTCTTCTCTCTGTGCTCCTCCCAATGGCCATTCCTCCTCTGGTTGTTGCCATGGATGCATGACCTGACTGTCTGTCTCCAGGCATCGTGGTCATCTGCAAGGGATTCCATATGGCGGGGTTGATGTTGCCAGACTTCATGTAATGTTTGCAAACATATTTGCACTGCAGAGTTGGTCTGCCAATGGGCCTGGTGCCTGAAGCCAGCTCCCTATAGAGCTAGTCATTGAGGATCCTGCCATCTTCCATTCTGTGAGCATGACTAAACCAGTGTAGACGTTGCTGAGACAGAAGCACAAACACATTGGGAATGTGGGCTTGGGAGAGCACATCTTTGTTTGAGACTCTTTCCTGCTATGTGATGACCAAATCCTTTCTGACGCAGTGCATGTGGAAGGTGTTGAGGCATCGCTTCTGATGATTGTAAGTTGCCCATGACTCACTTCCATAAAGCAGTGTGCTCAACACACAAGCCTGGTAGGCCTTCATCTTGCTATTGGACGTTAGCATCACATTCTCCCATACCCTTTGGAGAGGTAAGCCATTGCCAGAGCTGCCTTGCCAATATACTTGTCCAGCTCAGTGTCAATGGAGAGATTACTGGTTATGGTGAAACCCAGACAGACAAAATCGTCCACCACCACAAGTGTGTGGTCACCAGTGTTGATGCGTGGAGTGCAGGTGACATCCTGACTCAGGATGTTGGTCTTTGTTAGGCTGGTGGTAAGGCTAAACTGCCTGCAAAATGGTTGAATCTAGCAGTGACTAGAGGGAGGGCCTTTTCTGCAGTGGCACCCATAGTAAGGAATCACCTTCTCTCTGTTCTTGCTACATTAATGATCCTTAGGCATCTCTTGAAAATACATTCATTCTCCCAGGCCTTCGCTGTCATTCAATCTCCATAGATTATGATTTTAATTTTAGACTGGTTTTTCAGTTGTTTTTTTCTTCCTATGTATATTTTAATGTTTTGAGATGTGTTTTATTATTGTTGTACACTGTCTTAAGGACTTGACATGTGAGGCATTAAAAATGGTTTTCAATTAATAAAAGCTTATTGAAAGTACAAAATGAGTTTATTTCACTGCAGCAGAGACAAACCCTACTGGTGTTCAAATACCAATATGAAAAGGAACTTGTGAGCTTGAAAGAAGGCTTCAGTTGCCAGACAGTAAAATGGTTCAAGGCCCATTTGGCACGTGCATTGACTCAGAAAAGGGTCCTAACACACACACCAGATATTGCTGAGATTTCAAGCAGGAGCTTTTCAACATAAGAACAATAAAGTAAATCTGTTGAGTATTTTCAAAATGATCTCTGAATAAATGGCTGTTCAACCAAGCGTTTTTTCTGACCAGAGTGCCAGATACAAACCCAGAGGCAATTCAAAGGGTGGATTCATAATCGCTTGAAATTTTTGCCAAAGGGACAGGTGCTATTTCTGGAAGTGCCACTTTTCAGAAGGTAGCATCTGGTTCTCTATCATTCTTGGTAAAAACACATGGGTTGAGGAAATTATATTGGTTTCTTCTCCTTTTTAGCCATCTTAATGTTACAGTTATGGAGCTGGCCAAGAGCCATCATCAGCCTGCTTCTGACAGAACACCCTAATCCTGAAGTACCTGCTGAATATCCTTGGGCAGTTGGCAGAGTTTTCCAATAAACTGTCTTAAGCAATTTTATCTTCATTCTAATACACACACTCTCTCTATTTATCTCTATGACCATTTCATAAACTCTTCCTCCAGTTTTGTCTCCCCTGCCACCTTGAAAATTAATATGCTGTCAGTAACCTAGGAAGTGCGCTACTGAGTTTCAATAATAGTACCTCATGGACACTTCTTGGGTGATATCCAGCTAAATAATTGCATGAATGGAACAACTTCTTCTTGTGCAACAGGATGCTCCCTTCTCTCCATGCCCAGCACAATGCCTAGATCTGCTCTGGAGGGTCAGGGGAACCCCCAAAACAGAATCAAGGGGTGCACAGAGAGAGGAGAGGAAGTCATTCCAGTCACATAATTGTTAAACTGATAAGAACAGACACTACACTTGATCTCAGCCAAAAGGCCAAGAAGCCATTATTATTTAGTTGAGTACCACCCCATATATTTGGACATCCATTTTTGTCTTATCCCGTCAATGCATTAGTTCAGTGAAGAGTGGCAATAGTGTGCCATCACTGAACTACCAGTACCTAATCTGAAAATGGAAAGGGTCAAGTGTGGTGAGTAGAGACTGCAATAATCAACAATGTTCAATGCTTCCAGTAAGGATAAAAATAGGTTACATCTTACTGCTAAAGTAAAAGAATAAAAGGACTTCACTCATTCAGAAACTACTAGACACCCTATTAGATTCTCATGAACAGAATTAAAATCAAGGAAACTCTATCTGCTCCCAAACCCAACAAAAAGATATGAGATTATAGTGACTGACCCTTCTTCAGATTAGAACTTGCTGCCCCACACTTGGATCCTCACAGCCATGCCTCATATGAATGTTCTGATGAAGTCTGGAGATCTAGGCCTACTAACTGTTCCACCAAATGTGATACAAGGTCATTCGCTCACCTCCTTGGGAGATTCTTAATCAGCTATCTACAATAACGTGCTAGAACATACTCACTGAAATATGGGCCATACTGCTTTAAGGAAGTCTGTGGCACACGTATAAGACTTGCCCCAGTCATGTGGACTTCCAGATCTGTGCTATACACTGATCCACAAGTTTTGATGCAATAAACAAAGGGAGAGTAACTAACCCTCAGGGAAAGATTTTTTTGGGGACTGTTAAAAGGTTAACAAATTATCAATTGTTTATTACTGGCTAGTCAGGGAGCTCCATTTGGATGTTTTGCCTCAAGAGCAAAAACATTTTTATTTTCAGTTTTTTCGTCCAGTGCCTACTATGTTCTGTGCATGTTTTCGAATAGCAAGGTTTGTTGGATGGAGGTTCCTGGGTCAAATATTCAGTCTCAATCCAGTCCCTCATCCAGTCCATTACAGTGGCCAGGCATCAATTTCTGACCTGCATGGCTTCATCTGACTCAGATGACTAAGGGAAACATTGCTGGGTGTCATCAGCATACTGATTGCATTCAACTCTATATTGGCATGGATTGCATCCAACTCTATATTGGCATTGGATTGTAGTTTGTGGCTGTGTAGATCAGAAAATAAGAACAAGCAGAAGGCAGGTAACATGTCCATGGGTTGTGACAGAGACAGGCTGGCCTTACACTGCTAATGGGCTTTTGGCTGGGTCATATCAATAGCCAACTCTTATTTTGGCTCATTCCCACACGGATGAGTTGCTGTAGATCTCTTTGTTAATACTCACTAAAATTGTCACTAGTTTACCCAATACCTCTGTTTCACCAAGTTCTTCTCAAATATTAAGGGGCACCATTAAATAATAGCATCCAGGTGTCTATGTGATGCTGAATAAGATTAATTTTATTCTAAGAAGAAGCCATGGCAGGATGTGGGTTGGGCGTTGTGTGGATATGTCTACAGAATCAAGCAGAAATAATGCATGGAGGAAGCATGACTGAAAAGCAACGTGCTTCATGAATTCTAAACCAGACAATGTGCATGAGATCACCATCAATATTTCCCTCATGGGAATTTTGCACATCAGTACAGAGCAGCACACTGAAGTTTCTTATGCTAGAATGTCAAGAAATTTCAAAGATGTGGCACAGCATAATCCATCCAATCTATATTTTTTCCTGTTGTATGCAGTATATTCAGTGGAATAACAGGCAACCCATGCAAACTGAATGCAGATTAAGTAGAGGAGATTGGCAGAAGGCTATAAGCAAATATTTCACAATACTATTCTGCCTCCCTGCCTCAAAGAGGGTGGAAAAACTGTTGTGGGTGGGCTCAGGGGACAGGCAGAAAACAGCTGTGTGATGTGCAGATGTGTGCCATTCCAATAGACATGTAGTAAGCGGGAGGCAGTGGAAGACAGGAGTGCCTGGCGTGCTCTGGTCCATGGGGTCGCGACTAAACTACTAAACAACAACAAAAATAAATTAAAGGAACACCCACAATGATTAATTTAGTCAGAGTTTTCTCCAGTCAATGTCTCTGTATTCATTTTGCATGCAAAGCATGATCTCTACCTGTGAGCTATGATGTTCTTCCTAATAGGATAGAGACCAGCTGTGATATTAGGTAGCATTCCAATTGTTTTCCAGCCCTTGTAGGGAAGGATGGTGAGGTTAGCAGTATTGTCTTCCCAACAAATTGTTCCTAGTCTCTGATCAGAAATGTCTTTCTCCAAATTTGTGAAACTTCTCAGCTCTGCCATGTGAGGGCCAGCTTTGCTCTGACCTATTCTTTACAGGTTTATTGCTTTTTTAAACACCAAACTACTAAGGTTTAGAGGCCATTTATTCTCAAGCTGCTGTTGCCCTTTCTGTATACAGGAGTGTGAAAGCTGAATTCACCAATTTTGAGGTATATCTATTATTGAATCTTTTAGACATAGAGTGGAGGACTACTATTCAGACAAGATACTTGAGTCTGTGAGCTCTTGGGCTTACCTGCAAAGTAAATGACTTGGCTTGAGCACATCATCTCTCCATTAGCCAGTAGACTAATTTAGCCATTTTGAGGACAGATACACCAAGATTCTATTAAAGCTCTCATTTAAGTAGAATATTACAGGGATAATGCAAGCGCAGAAACCATAAAAGGCAGAGAGTTATTTCACAATATGTAAAGATGTATGGAAGGAAAAACTCATGCCACAGCCATTCCACAGCTGTGTAATGCACTCAACAAATCCTCAGGAGTAGATCCAGAGATTCTCAGTGTTAGAATCATTGTAAGTATCACTGAGTTAACAGCTTTTCAAGCTTTCCCATCCATATCCATCGGTACTCAGCATCCACCCCATTCATAGTGTACCATGGGCCACAGCTGAGAACCGGACTTGGCATAGGCCTGTTTCATATAAGATGCAGTGGTATGTCGGGTTACAGACGCTTCAGGTTACAGACTCCACTTACCCAGTAATAGTGCCTCAGGTTAAGAACTTTGCTTCAGAATGAGAACAGAAATTGCGCGGTGGCGGCGTGGTGGTACCTCAGGTTAAGAACAGTTTCAGGTTAGGAACGGACCTCCAGAATGAATTAAGTTCTTAACCCGAGGTACCACTGTCTTTCCCATGTACAGATAATCTTCATATTTCAGAAGAGGAGAATTTTGGAAGCATCCCTAAAGTGGAGAAGCTGTTCAAAAGAAAGAGCTCTTCACTGAGGAACAATTGTCTGTTAATCATAAATGAAGAAGTGTCAGAAAAAAATATTGTGACTCAGCAATCCAAAACCTCAAGGTCAGTTTCAGCACCTTATATTGCTGGACAGCAGCCAGGGCCCCAGCATTCTGGTGGAGTCTACAACTGATACTTGCCCAGGGCTCCTGCTTAAAAGCTTCTGGCCCAGCACTTACGGAAGAGTATTGATCCATGGCAGTTTGGAAATTAACATAATGGCTAGACTCAGCAGCTCAGTGTGCTGCTACTGCTGCTGCTTAGTACTGCCTGCCAGAAACTGCTTAGATATTATTGTAAACCGCTTTTGAGGTGTTTTCTTTTCTTTTGTTTTTACAGTCAAGCAGCATATAATTTTTATGAAATAAAATTAATTAAAAGGTAAGACCACTAGGGCCCCGTGAGGGAGGAATAGGCCCACCAGACAGATCTATCTTTACTTATGGTCCTTCAAACATGGAACCAGCCCTGAAAACCCTTCTCCAGCCAAACAATGGAAAAGTGAAATTGGCCACACTCCAGCACGGGTCATATTGTTGGGAATCAGTGCTCTTCTATAAATTGATAGTGAGTTAAAACTGGGGCAGAAGGTGAGGTAGAAGTTGCCACCCTTTGTAACTTTTTTTAAAAGATGGAGACCCATCTTCTACTCGAAGAACCAATGGATAAGAATATATATAACCATTAGTATCAAGCTGGGCCATAAAGAAGGCTGATTGCCAAAGAATTGATGCTTTTGAATTATGGTGCTGGAGGAGACTCTTGAGAGTCCCATGGACTGCAAGAAGATCAAACCTATCCATTCTGAAGGAAATCAGCCCTGAGTGCTCACTGGAAGGATAGATCGCACTATTTTAGTGTTGTTAGCCGCCCTGAGCCCGGCTTCAGCTGGGGAGGGCGGGATATAAATAAAATTTATTATTATTATTATTATCGTGAAGCTGAGGCTCCAATACTTTGGCCACCTCATGAGAAGAGAATACTCCCTGGAAAAGACCTGATGTTGGGAAAGATTGAGGGCACAAGGAGAAGGGGACGACAGAGGACGAGATGGTTGGATAGTGTTCTCGAAGCTACCAACATGAGTTTGACCAAACTGAGGGAGACAGCGGAAGACAGGAGTGCCTGGTGTGCTCTGGTCCATGGGGTCACAAACAGTCGGACACGACTAAATGACTAAACAACAACAGCAACAATCCGATCATATGAAAACTTTATTCAATGTGGATCTTCCCTTCTGACCAAGGAGGTGGGATCATCAGCACCAAAATTTCCAATGAATTCAATGACATACTACCTTCATTATCCAATTTCTAGACAGCAGATTTTTTAAAATGGCAGTAAGCTTAGATGACAATGAATGTGTGTTTATGTGCATGTGTTGGAGGTTAGGAAATACACATTTCAGGATAAGTACATTGAGATAAAATATATATAGAAAAATTTGAGTGGTATATAAATGATCTTAAATAAACATATTTAGAGCTGAATTTTGAAATTTAATCTGTATTTAAATTTGAATTTTCATATAGATTGGACAGGGTGGATTTATGAATAAACCCATTCACACTCTACAAAGTCTAGTAATAGTCTATCCCTAGTTTTGAAATAACAATGAGGGGAAGATTTCCAAATAAATTCATACCAAAATATGACAGCAACCTTGAAAGAAGTCAAGTTTTAAGAACATGAATGCTAGATGGCAACTGTTTTCTTTTGTAGCCAGCTTAAAGATCAACCATTCTAAACATTCTACAAGATTTAAGGAAATTAACTGCAAATACTTAGTGTTGGTTCAATTAAGCAATAAATAACTAAATTGAACTCTGTGCTATTTTCCTTTTCCTTGATCCACTATCAAAGCAGCCTCTTAATTCAGAGCTATAAAATGAAATACAGAGCTGTTTATTGGATAAAGTGCCTATGTATTGCTATTGTTAAAAGCTAACCTTTTTAATTTTAAAGAAGTTAAATTAATTGCTTCTCAAAATATTCTTTTCATGTTTCTAGGAGAATAGGGCATCATTTGCATCCTTTATATGATTCTAGAATTTCTTCTTAGTTCTATTTTTTTCTTGTTTCACAGTTTTCCATCAAGAAAACTGTTTGAAAAGAAGAACAGGATAGCAACAATATATATCAAATCTGGCACTAGCATTGAATATGGTATTTCCTGCCTAAGATCAGTAGATAAAAGACCTGTAGTAACCTAACAGCTTCACAACTCATGAAATTTGAGTTGTTTTCATGGTTTTGGGTTGGCACCAAAAAACTGGAGTTGGCCCCAGACAGGTCTTCACATACCTGGGTATTGTGGGTATGTGCTGATGCTTTCCAATTAAAGCCAGACTGGAAGGGAGGGAGGCAGCACTGCAAAATGTATTTTTATAATCATAATAGCAAACTCATTTTTTAGTCTGCCGTGCATTTCTAAAGCAAGTTATTTATGATGTACAGAATGTTAACTAATGTTTTCTGCTATTGAGTGATAAGCTGCAGAATTGATCTAAGGGAAGGTGATTTTTCAAGATGATGATGTTTCTGTAAATATCCTTTCGCCCTTGTGCCCTTGAAGCACTCCAAACTTGCATTTTGTGTCTTGAGGCTAGAGTTATCTTGATTATTTCAGAGATTCGTTACACCGCTGTCTCCGCACGGTTCATCAATTGGCTGCTCGATATATGAGATCAGACAAATGCTGCACACATTTTAGGACACATCACAGTGAGGGAAGAGGAGTGTGACCAGCATGTTACACAGCAAAAAGCCAGATGGCACAAATGTAGCATGGGAGTAGAAAGCACCAATGGAAAATGATGATGATTTAGAAGAATGGGATCTTGAAGCACAATCTTTTCTACTCAAACTCAAACTTTTACTTACTGGAACAGGGACAGCCAACATAGTCCCTTCCAGATGTTGCCGAACTGCAACTCCAATCATACCTGACCATTTGCCAGGCTGACTGGAGCTGATGGGAGCTGTAGTCCAACAACAGATAGAAAGCTTGCTTTAAATATTACCAAACCATATCATTATGTGTTATAGAATGTATTGTATAATTCTATGATAAAAATATATATATTAATGTTGCTATCCTCATCACTTGCATAAATCAGGATCTATTCTAGTTAACCGAACAATCACCAACCTACCAACCAAAATATCTGTAGAAGGAGCAAGGATGGGGGAAACACACACACAAGCAATTTTCATACTTAAGAGGAGGGACTCTACTCTTTTCTCTACCTCTTTCACAGGCTGCCTATTAGTTTCTATTCCCTTCTGCTCCACACACATTTGCGGCCAAATGTTATACCCACACAAGGAGTCTACAAAAGCAGAAAAGCCTCCCCATTGCAGATGTTCAGTCCCAATCTGTGGAGCGTGGCTAAGGCTGAGTCCCCAAAATGTAACAGACTTTTCTCCGCTCTCTCCATCACATGAGAGGCTAATCTGGTACATTTTTAAGGAACTATTTTGAAAACAGTGACTAAATAAAAATGTATTCTTATTGTAGCCTCTAGAAATACAGGGTTTTTTTAAAAAAAAATGCACAGTTTTAGTGATAAAGCTGCCATCAGTGTGCTGAAGAAGGACCCTTTTTATTGCAAGATGCTAAAAATGAGATTGTTAATAACATAAAAGATTTTAGGACCCAGCCACTGGGCAAATGCTAAAAAAATTATCAGGAGCATAATGTTCAGGGGAGCATGCAGTATTAGAATAAAAATGAAAACTGCAGCAGCGGAAAGAACTACGGAGGATCTCATGTCCTGATATTCTCCCCTTCGAAACTCCTAATAGGCAATGAGAGGAAGAGGTGGGGGGAAAGACACATTAATATTTAATTAGTTTTGATCCTGAGAAGTACTTAATCTTGTGCTAATGAACATATTGGAGCCAATTAACAATCTCTCTGGAACCATGCACAACAGTACTTTGAATGCAGCTCTATAAATCTTTCGCTTGTATTTGTCATCGTCCACACTGTGCTAGTGGTTTCTGAGCAGATACCAATGATCTTTTGGAAAATCCATGGGAATCATAGCAGCCCCTTCCCCCCAATTCAAAACAAGTAACATAATGTGCTCTGAATTGAAGGTCTTTAGCATCCATAGGCTTGCCATGTGTCCTCTTTCCCCAGGAAATTTCCTCTTTTTTCAGGGGTAAAATTTAGGATAAATTGCATTTATTTGCTTTGAATGGCCATCTGAGGTTGGATGGTCTGAAGTTCACCACACCTGCTCTAGAATATTCTTGCTGGCATTTATTCAGTGCCATGTTCTTGATGCTCAATTTCTGTGAGGTGTCAAATAATACTGAAATAAATTGATTCATTTCATCACTTCAGTAATTATGAAAGGCATTCATTTGAATTCATCCTAAAATGAGTAGACCAGTAATGGGTTCCTTGATGCAGCTTCAGGCATTGCAAAGAAATGGCAAGTGAGGAACTGGAATTGCCTTTGTTTCCTCTTTTGCACAATAGGAATGGACAGATCAATCTATTTCTGATCTGTGTCGATTCTGCTTGTGTTTATTCATGTCTCCTATCCCATTTCCACATGCAATTTCTTAATAAAATTTATGTATGAAAATTCATATTTAAATATGTACTCAGGTATATGTATTTTCTCTCGATGTAAGCATTTCTAAATGTATTGCATCCTAAATGCACCTTTTCACATTTTTTTTTTATTCTTTGAGCATAAAACTGCAAGGAAAATTTTGGAGAAATGCAAAATCAGAGAGATAATGACATTCAAAGTCATATATGTATCCAGGAGGTGCAAATTAGCTCCATTTGCTTAAAAATGTAAACCATACAAGATGTTCCTGAGGTCTCCAAAATGAGTCACCATAATAGACAATCAGCCCTATGGGCCATTACTCTGATATTATTCATATCTGCTTCTGGTTTCTTATCTTGTTTGATACATCCATGCCAATATGATACCTTTTTGCATTGCTTTCCAAATAAATGGAATCAGTGGAAAGCATGTGATCGAGTACAGCTCGGCTTTAATTTTTTAGATATACTAGAAGCCAGCTACAGCATTTGAATAATCAGGATAAGCTATAGAACAACCCAAAAGGCTCTATTTAAGCAAAAATAAGTAAGATCGCTTGTTCTTAAATAAACAAATAGGATTCTGCTTCATTCTATCTATTTTGTTTAGTTATGGGTTTGGCTGAAAGAATGCTATCCCCTGCCACTATGACCACGTTGCTATAGTATGAATGTTCTGCTGGGTTTGGTCAAACCATGAGTTATGACCATTTAAATCTGGATAATGGGAAATGTGCTATGCATTGCTTATAAATAGGGAAAATATATAAGTGTACTTACTCTACTGCTCATATGACACTCTATTATGTAATGAAACCCAGATAGCTGAGAAACCATTTGCATAATCAAAGCATAATCTCAGATTCAATTACTTGTTTCCAATTAATATTCTGCACGACAAGGTCAACAAATACAAGCATGCTAAAGCAAGAAGAGCAATTATTCTGGCTGTTTTAGCTACTAACTGAACATACTCAAAGCAGCATCTTCAGCAGCTAGAGTTCCAGGTACCTGTGACAGTACCTGGCATCAATAACAGACTGGAGTCCTTATGCCTCAGTATGACTGAACATGCCCTTGGGAGGGGGGGGGGGATGCTTCTCTTGTTCCCAGTCTCCATTTGTGTCAAGAATGTCCTGAGAACCCATCTTTACACAGCTCTTCGTGTGCCTCCTCGACTAAAGATCTGGAGGGTAGCAACATGAGAATGGGCTTTTTCTGCAGTGACTCCCCATTTGTGGAATGCTCTCCCTCAAAGAGGCTCTCTTGGTGCCTTCATTACATATCTTCAGGTGCCAGACCAAAAAAAAAAAAAAAGCCTTTCTATAACCTTTGGCTGTTTAACATTCTTTGGCCTTTTAACTGTGTTTTGGAGGGGGCGTTAATGGTTTATTTTTATCTTATTTTATTTTATTGCGAAAGAACGATGTCAATCAACATTTGATGATCTCCTTCTACGGGACACAATGGAAAGTGTCCTTTCATACTGCATCACGGTGTGGATCACTTGTTTGACATCAATTGATAGGAAGTGCCTACAGAGGGTGGTGAATACACCACAAGATATTATGGGCTGTCCCGTGAATCTGCTGGATGACATCGCAGAAGAACGTTGCCTCAGGAGAGTGAGGAAAATTCTCAGGGATGATTCACACCCTGGCTGGCACTTTCTTGATCTCCTGCCCTCGGGCAGAAGATATAGAAGCATGATTAGTTGCACCAACAGGGTAAAAAACAGCTTCTATCCGTGGGCTGTTAGGCTGCTGAATGAAAAGATAACAACAGGGCAACTGACTTTCGGGTTTGGTGGGCGTGCATCAGTAAACGAGGGGAATCAAGACTAAAAGAGCTGAGTGGGGGGGTGCTTGTGTAATCTCACTGTGTACAAGCTGTACAAGTGACAATAAAGTATTTCAATTTCAATCATTTCATTTTTTGTTTTATTATGCATTTTATGTTCTCATTTTGTATTTTTATGTTGTGGCCCGCCCTGTGATTTTCGGATGAAGGGGGTATACAAATTTAATAAATAAAATTGCACATTATGCACAGTAGAATTCAGGACTGATCCACATCTGGCTGAAGCTAAGAGGTTTGAGTTTTTTTTGGGGGGGGGGAAGACACACAAACAAATGCAGAACCCCTATGGGAAAGGGTTTCCAGTTCTGCAATTCTATTATTCGATCACCAGTTAGAAACTGATTGATCATAACCCATATAGGTCTCTGCGTGATGAATATATCTTAGGACAGAATGGAATTTCATATTCTGCAGATTATTACCATTTTCAGAGGAGGAAATGAAGATTTGCAAGGAACAAACAAACAAATCTATGCCATTGATCATTCCATATTTTGTCTTTCAAATAAAACTTTGGAAAGAAGAGTGTACAAGAGTATTTACACACACTGAAGTAAATACATCAGAAGACATCAATGGGCTTGCTAAACTCATTAGACAAGCACATATCTGTCAAATATATATAATGGACTATATTTTGTTTCATAAACATACATTGGTTGTCTAGTCACATAATCAATATGAAAATAAATTGGTTGAACATTGTTGTTTTATGGAGAATCATGACTATACTCCAGCCTGTAGCCAGAGAATAATGCCATTAAATATATATGTTTTGGGAATCAAATTTGATTGAGCTGAAGGGGGAGGGGAGGACAGATGACAAAATCTTTATTTTATTTTATTTTTAATAACCTTATATCCTGCACATAAAAAAGAGTGTGCACGGCAAAATGTCACAGAATATTAAATCACAACCCCCGTTTCTTACTCTAGCCAAAATAAAAGGCCCAGTGCATAATAATACTTTTAAAGAACAGCCATCAAGCCTAAACACTAGACATCAAGCAGCAAACAGTCAGCTCAAGGTCTTTATAAACAGCCACATTTTTACCAGTCACCTGAAACACTACAGTGTTGGGGCCTGATGCACCTCAGTCGGCAATACATTCCTCAGGGTGGGGGCCATTACAGAAAAAGCCCTGGCTTTCATCACCAGCCATGTTCCATGGAGCTCTAGGACACTCAGGTGATAATCAGAGAATATGAAGAAGAAGAAGAAGAAGAAGAAGAAGAAGAAGAAGAAGAAGAAGAGGAGGAGGAGGAGTTTGGATTTGATACCCCACTTTATCACTACCCGAAGGAGTCTCAAAGTGGCTAACATTCTCCTTTCCCTTCCTCCCCCACAACAAACACTCTGTGAGGTGGGTGGGGCTGAGAGACTTCAAAGAAGTGTGACTGGCCCAAGGTCACCCAGCAGCTGCATGTGGAGGAGCGGAGACGCGAACCCGGTTCCCCAGATTGTGAGTCTATCACGCTTAACCACTACACCACACTGGCTCTCACACTGAAGAGGAACACGTGGTAGAAGGCAGCCCTTCAAGTACCTAGTCCCAAATTATTTATAGCTTAAAAGGCTAACACTAGTACCTTGACTGTATACAGAAGATACATAATATAACTCCACCACTCCCAAATTAAGAAACTAAACATAACTTCACATTGTGAATATGACTGTGTTGTTCAAATGAGAAGACTAAGCAAAGCAGATGCATCTGTCTCTGTAAATCACACACATATTCCTCCACCCACTGAAATGAATAGCAAAATGGTCATTGACTTTAACACTATAAGATCAAGCCCTAAAAGCAAATTAGTTTGATCTTGAAATGGTTTTTATTTTAGCTTGATGAGGTCATGGGCTTGCCAACACAAGAAAGCTGAAGTAAGTTAAATACTTTTTCAGCCACCAACTGACTTCCTTCTCTTGCTCTGTGCCCCGAGGTTCTCTGTCTCCATTAAATGCTGTTATCAAGGGAGTATTTTGGTTAAAAAATAGCCTCCTGCATGTGAGCACATATGTCTAGGGTGCCAGGGGCTACAATTCAACTTCCATAATGCAACCAAATTAACGAAAGAATTTTCATTAACGTTAACATTACGTGAGCCTTTCAGAACAGAATGGTAAATAGCTAGCTGCATCCTAAAGGAGGTTATATATTACTTTTTGCACTTTGTCATTTTCAAGCCATTTAAACAAATAAATATGCAATGCTGAATTTAAAATAATTCCAATCCTTTTCTGAAGAAGAACCTGGCATGCATTGTTAGATGGTGACCAAGCAGAATTGAGCATTGGGTATTTTGCTCAGGGCCCTCGATCTCCAGAGCACTTCCTAGCCCCCCCCCCATATTTTCCTTTTTCTTACTCTGCACACGCTGAAATCTCATAAGAATCTGGCCTACAGAGCCAAAAAGTCCACCCTGGCTTACAGGATGGTGAAAGCCTATCTCCATGCAATCTTAATTTGCCCAAAGGCATGGGGCCTGTGCAGCGAATCTTCTAAACCCATAGCAATAGCAATGCCTATGCTGTTAGAACTGCACCATTACTCACATTTCCCCAGCTGAGAATGAATAGGAAAGGCTACAATTGTCACTTTTGTCCTAGATTAGTTTAACTGAAGTATTGAAGACAAGTAAGGAATCTGAGCGATGCTTCCCACCATTTCAGTGGCCAACTGCATCACGCTAGCAAACACAAGGCCTGCCGACGCTCTGATTTGCTTTTTCACATGGTCAGTCATAGAATCATTGGCTCTATTCAAGCTCTCAGTTGTGTAAGGAATCAGTACTGTGAGTGAGTTGGACTGCATTAGGAAATAGCAAGAAATTATATCTACAGTGGAGAGTGGCAGCATTTTGCTTGTCCCTACAGCGGTTCTCAACCTGTGGGTCCCCAGATGTTGTTGGACTACAACTCCCGTCATCCGTGAGCTCTGGCCCTGCTAGCTGGGGTGATGGGAGTTGTAGTTCAACAATACCTGGGGACCCACAGGTTGAGAAAGGCTGCTACAGAAGTGTCCTCTTACTCCAATGTCTGCAGTGCCCTCATTTTTCTAATGTAGGCTTCATTTCCAGATTCAAATACAGTGGTACCTCAGGTTAAGTACTTAATTCATTCCGGAGGTCTGTACTTAACCTAAAACTGTTCTTAACCTGAAGCACCACTTTAGATAATGGGGCCTCCTCCTGCTGCCACGCCGCCAGAGCACGATTTCTGTTCTCATCCTGAAACAAAGTTCTTAACCTGAAGCACTATTTCTGGGTTAGCGGAGTCTGTAACCTGAAGCGTAGGTAACATGAAGCGTATGTAACCCGAGGTACCACTGTTGTAGTAAGCCATGCAAAAAAATAGTCAGTCTTAACATATTTCCATTCTTTTTATCCAAAATGCTTTTTTAAAAAGCAAACAACAAAAATAACAACAACACTTCTACATGAGTGAAGTGCACTCTGTAAAATAATTTTAGCATCTCTAAGACTTCCAACTCTACAAAAACTCCAGTGGGAAAAGCTACTTTGAGCCAAAAGATACAGGTTGTATTTTAATGTGAGAAGCTGAATAATTATGGCCTTTCCTCTCTATAGAACCTTCCAGAATTTTAATTAGTTTTAGTTCACAGACAATGGCAAGGCAATCTGAAATGTACGGTAGTTTCACAGTTGCCAACTGGCTAAGATAATGAGTTATAATTAAGTATGGTATTTGCAACTGTCATTCTGCATAGAGAATTGTAACAAAGATCACAACTATTCCAAGGAGGTTATTGTTTAACACTCTCCACTTCTTCCCTCTACACTGTCAGTTTCCTTTTAGATAAAAGAATATTGGAGACTTGGTGGTGCCTTTTCTAAGAATGGTTCATTTAGAAATGTACAGGCTGAGCAGCAGGGAGCAAGAAAGCACATGAGCTGGTAAAACTTCAACACCATTGCTCCAGCCAGCCTTGAAAGGCGAGAAGTGTGTTCTCGTTATCTCTGACCAAATACAAAACTGCATTAGTATGTCTATTCCAGACAGGTTTTGAATCTGGCATATTGCCTATGGCATCAATGGAAACCTGTTGCCCTCATAATCCCTAAGCATGGGCCATCCTGTCTGTCTCTGATGGAAGCTGGAATCCAATGACACCTGAAGGGTCACAGGTTTCCCATCCTTGTCCTAGGAGGGTGAGACCAATGCTCACACTTCAGTGCCACACGCACAGAGAGATACTGACATTTTGCAAGGGTTCAAATCTCCTACAAGTACTATTTAGGAGCACAGTACACAAAGTAGAGGATAAAAAGTCCATGCACACACAGCATTCATGCAGTTCACGTGGCTGGGGACCTACAAAAAAAACCCCCAGCCCTTCAGGAACACGGTTCAAGCACAGCCAAGGAAGAAAAGGCTTTTTAGATAGGTAAGACCAAGACACACAATGAAAGCAGCCATAGGCAGCTTTAGGGGTTAAGAAGGAGGTGGGAAAGAACACCCCAGGCACCTTTTGCATTCCTGACCACACACACAGGTCACCTACATGTTTTGTCGTAGGAATTCAGACACAAAGCGGAAATGCGGTAGGGATTCAGTCACAAGGTGGAAATGTAGGTATACCACAATTAAAAGTGGTATGAATTAAAGTGCTCCAGCACATCTATTACACTGTTTTCAGAAAAAGAAAAAAACTTTTTTGGTTAGCAAAGTGATGCAGAAATGCATGAAAAGTGTGATATGAATGGCTGATTACTGGGAATATATATAAACAAATCAGAACAAGGGCTAATTGCAGGCCAGTATGAGTAATGCATCAACCAGCCTCCCCCAGTGTAAGGCAACAGTATAAATAGGATGGCTGAAGGCACTGTCTTTGGGAAGACCAATGTTAGACCAACCCAGGACAGCGCTGCATCATCTAGCTCCAGTTATGATGGGGTCCACCTGCTGTCGTGCTTGTGGGATTCCCTTGCAGCAACAGAAGGGGTGTGAGAAATGCTGTTTAGGGTATTTATTTTAGTTGTGTCTAGCTATGTAATAATGTGCTTTATGTGTTTTACTTAGCTGCAGATGTGCCTTGATATGTTTATGCTTTCTATACACACTTTGTAGGACAGCACAGTTGGTAGAGCTCAAGACTCATCATCTCAGGGTCATGGGTTTGAGCCCCACATTGGGCAAAAAGATTCCTGCACTGCAGGGGGTTGGACCAGATGACTCTTGAGGTCCCTTCCAGTTCTACAGTTCTGTGATTCTATCCTCATCCATAAATGTGCCTATTGCCTTTGAATCCACAAAAGAACCACTGCCCTTACTAAAACCACTTGGCCTTGGCAGAACAATCCTTCCCTTGCTCACCTGTGTGGGCAGGGAGCAGCAGTTGCTTTGTCCCTGTGCTTGGAATTATAGCGGTAGTAATAGAGTGGGTATTAACTTCAAAACACCTATTTTCTTGCAACCTGTAATGTCATATGTTCACATATACAAGTCACATGTCTGTATTTCTTGTTCCATAGTTTTTAACCCAAATGAGCATTTTCAGTTTCTACTGAATCAATATTCTCCTTTTGTAAGAGTTTGTTTCCTTCTAGAAAGGAGGCTGCATCAAGTGTTTGAGTACTGAAAAAGAAATCTAAAGTTCCTTACAATAAATATTACAAGATGGATTGAAGAAGGGCAGTTTTTATACTGTTTTAATGTGTTCCTCCTTTAAAAGGGCAAACGTGATGGTAACAAGCTGGTCCTAATGATGTTCATTGATTGCAGTGGGGCTTAATTCTAGCCAAGTATGCTTATCATTGCACCTTTCAATTTAGATTATACCAGAATCCCAGGCATGCCCACTCAGAATTAAGCTCTACTGAGTTAAATGGGACTTCTTCCCAGCTAAGCGTGTATAGGATTGGAACATCAATCCACCTTCCTTGGCATTTAATGTACTATGCTGCATAATTCACAGTGCTCTTTAATTGCCATTGCTTAAGGCCTTGCTTCCTATAGTAACATGAAATTTTAGCACCAGAGAAAAGAGCTTATTAATTATTGAACATTCTTCTGGGAATGTTAACCTTCTTAATGTTTGTCGAGAAGAACTGGGATTGTATAGGAAGCTCACATGCATTTACTTATTCTAAAAACCTCTTCCCCTACTTTTCTACCCAGTGGATGCTCACGGTGCTTACTGTTGACTATCACCATGTCATGAAGAGTTTGGATTTTGATATCCCGCTTTATCACTACCTGAAGGAGTCTCAAAGTGGCTAACATTCTCCTTTCCCTTCCTTCCCCACAACAAACACTCTGTGAGGTGAGTGGGGCTGAGAGACTTCAAAGAAGTGTGACTAGCCCAAGGTCACCCAGCAGCTGCATGTGGAGGAGCGGAGACGCGAACCCAGTTCACCAGATTACGAGTCTACCGCTCTTAATCACTACACCACACTGGCTCTCTGATTTTAAAGGAAGCCCACAGCTGCTGCTTCAGCAATGAAATAGCTCAGATTGAGAGCCGATATAGGAACTGGGAGCTCCACTCATGCTTGACTTTCAATCAGGCTCTGACCTAAGCAGTTTTTTGAACATGCGTTTCACCATCCTCCCGAGGAACATCATGGATAACTAGCCACTTTGGCTGTGGATATGGAAATCCTTCCTGACTCACCATCATATTTGCTCCTGTTGTCCTAAGGCTTGTCCAAGAACCAACCAAGAACCTAGCTAGTGTAGTGACATCCACGCTAACATACTACATACACATGCAATAACAATGCTGCAACAGTTGAATTAGAAGTCTGAGCTGAAAGTGTAGTGGTGGCAAGCTTCATGAGCCTGAGCTGTTGATCAAAGGAGCTGGGAGAGGCTTGCTTAACAATTTCCTGCCCAGTGGTTCCCTGCCCAAACTATCTCCCTGACTGATTTATCCTTAGATGAGGGAACATCCAGGAGTAGGTTAAAGCAACATGGGAGCGGATCTGGAATGAGGAAGTGGCAGGTGAGGTAAGGGTTAATTACCTTCTTTTTCCAACACCTACTTTTCATCATGATATATTTAGAGATATTTGTGTGCAGAGTGTCAATCACAAACACTAAGCACTTTACAGATCCATTGATTTTAAAGGAAAGGTAATCACATACTTAGGCCTGCAATACCAAACCATATGAATAAGTCCAGTTGAACTCAATGGAATTCTTCTAAGTAAACATGGGCAGGACTGGGCTATACAACTCTTCTATTTTATATCACTTGGATTCAATAGTTTGCATCCTACCTGCCCTCTATTTTCAGCCATTTTGCCATTTTAATTTTTTTTTAAAAGAAAATGATGCCTGCCCTTTACTGAACCTTCTGTTTTGTTGTAGTGTTTGTTCACACTGCCTAAGTATAAGAAGCCCTATAATTTTCACTTTCATTGGCACAGGGAAAGCTAGCCTAATGATTTGAAAAGGTAAGACAAAGAACCAAGCATTTTCCTTTGTTTTCAATTAACCTTTAATCCATTAAACCTCTTTACAAACTGTGAGAACTGCCAACTTAAATTTATATTCCATGGAAATCAATTTGGTTTCTTAGGCAGAAGTCAGATAATTGGAAATTGCATAGACTGGAACTATTCGGTCTATCCGCCAACAGTAAGTTACAAACACTGTTGAGGGGAAACCCTGGGGAAATGCTAATATGTTGGAATCCATCACTTCCACTTGATCAGGGATGGGGAACCTGTGGCCTTTAAGGTGTTGGACATCCATTAGTCCCAGCCAGCATGACCGATGGGCAAGAATATGGGAGCTGCAGTCCAGCAACACCCCTTATCTAGATGCTGAATTTGGCATCTCAGCAATTACTATGACCCCTTTACCTTGGACTCCATTCTGTGTGCCTCTGAAAGCATGGGGAAATCTTATTGCAGGTAATAACCAGGAAACCCCAACAAAGGAAGAATATGAGATCCAATCAAAGAGTTTACTGAAGCTTGAAGAACGTTAGATCTACCTGAACTATAGAATTTTAAGAATTAAACATAGTACCATCTAGCTTACTTCATCCAATCATCATCATAGATTCTTTCAAGTCCATTCAATAATATTTCAGACACATTCTTGAATAAGAGTGCACTATACATTTAGAGCAATATCATTTTTAAAAGCCTTGACTCAACTCAAGGAATCCTCGTTCTCATGGCTTAATGGCATTTGCAAGGCCAAGGAAAATACCAGTTACCACCACCCATCTCCTCCCAAAGATATTCCACATGGCAGCAGAGGTTTAGGATCAGAATTTTTCTTCTCCTAGATGGGCTACTTTCCTAGGTTGACAAGCCCCATCCGCTCCCCACTTCCATCGCAGCACATGCAGAAACCATCCTCTTGACCATTGGACCCACTATTGGTCTCATCTTCTCAATCTGCTGGAGCCTGTCTTCACATGCAGGGGAAGTCTCTAACTCACTGAGAGTTTGAGTCCCATTGGCTACCCTCAGCTGGTTTAGGTGGCCAGTCAAAACCATTCCCAGGGTGTCACCACTGCCACATGCTGACAGCTTCTAGGGGCCACAGCTGAGAGCTGAGTGCAGGTAGAGAAGGCAGAGAAGGTATAGAAACTACCCCAAAAGGAGCATGTGTCCCCCACCAGAGGTACTACCCCTCCTCTAATACCCCATTTTAAAAATTATTATTATTATTACATGCCTGAGAAGGAGATATGCTGCCAGAAGCAAAACTAAACCTTCTTTTTCCTTCCCAAACAAATTCTACACTGAGTATCTTTTGTCTGTGATTTCAAAGTGAACAGAAGTGTGTTGATTTGTTTTAGACAATCTTCTCTCTTTAATTTATTGAATTCTATAGAGTGACAGATAGGTTTATTACAGAGGCACCCGACAAGCATAAAATGAATCAAATAACTGACAGACCAGAGCCTTCTATAGTTTGCAGAGGGCATGGCCCAATCAGTTCTAGTACCCTTTCTTTTCGGTCACACATGGAAGACTAATGAGCATGTAAAGGATAAAAATGAATAAGCAAACACTTATTGTCACTTTTTCTAAGAAAATTATGAAAGTAACTGAGGAAAAGTAGCCAAACTCCCCTGAGCTTATTTTGTAAACAGTATGGAAAAAGCACAGAAAAAGCTAACAGCTGTTTCTCAACTTAAGTGGTGTCATATGCAAATTGGTGGTGTTGTCCCTCCCATTGTCATGTTCTTCCATGGGATCCATTGTTCTGCTTCAGCTACCTTATTCCAAATTGTGGCGCTGTGCTATCATGAGGAACAGCCTGAAAATCCAACCATGCATGTCCTCCACTGCGGTGAACAAGCATGCCAGGAACAAGAGAAGGTTTTGCATCTGGACGAAGGACAACAGCCACATAAAAGGCTTGCAATAATTAATTACTATAATTAAATTCAAAATATACCCACTGTTGGTCAAGTGGTCTGCTCATACAATCCGTGAAAGTCTCTTCAAGGTTTTTTTAATGATTAACATTAGGACACAGGGATGGGGAACCTGTGACCTCCATATTCCATTGGATTTCAACACCCATCATTTCTGACCACTGGCCAAACTGCCTACAAGGATCCTATAGATGATCTTCGTGTTGCCCAACCTCGGGGATTTGCCTGACCTTTGGCGTTTTCTACTTGGGTCATTAAAAAAATATATACCACTGCTTATTAATTTGTTTGTTTGCTTAAGTAATTTACAAGCCATTAAGCCACTTTTCTGGAATATGCCTACCCTAGGCAGCTAGCAACAAGATTACAGTACAACAGCAGAATAAAGCCTTCAAATCAACAATATATTTCAGTATAAACAAGTTTAAAAAAAAAAAAACATTTCCAAAGCCACAGCAGTGAAAGACAATATCCACAGTAAATAAAACATCAGCAGGTCCCAAAGGTACACCAGTTAAAAGCTCTTTGAAGTGTTTTGTTTTTTAAAGCCTATGACCATACATTCATGGGGATGGAGTTCCATAAAGTGGGGGCCAATCCTGAGAAGTCTCTGTCCCTGGTGCCTGCTAGTGTAACGGATCTTAAAGGCATGCTAATAAGTAGAACTTCTTTAAGCATAGGCAGGATAATTTGGGCATAGGCAGACCATCAGGTAACCTAGGCCTGAAACATTTAAAATCAACACCTTGAATGGGGCCCAGAAACATGCCGGTGACTGGTGAAACAAAAGCATCACAATATATTGAACAAAAGCAGCTATGTTCTGTACCAGCTGAAGTTTCTGGATCCTTTTGAAAGGGAGCACCATGTACAGCATATTACAGTGCAGTAGTCTAATCTGTATGCAATTAGTACATGCATGACTCTAGGCTAGGTCCACTGTTTTTAGATAGGAGCTCAGCTGGCATATCAGCCTAAGCGAGCAAAAGACATTCCATTGCCACCACCTGTGCTTCCTGTTCTCATCAATTGGGATTTTCACCACCGGAAGGAGGTGATCACCAAAGCAAGACAAGAGACTAGTGGAACTCAGACAAGATCAGGACCATGGACAAGGACCAAGGTGCTGATTCAGAGTTCAGTATTTATAGCCTAGGCTATGGAGTCAAGATTAAAGCCCAATTCTCTGGCATCTAGCAAGGGCTGGTGTCTTTTTTTACACAGCCACTGGCTTCTTTATATAAAGTGGGGTTTCAAACTGCACATAGCAGAAACAGGAATAAAACTGTGGAAAGATTATTCCACTGCTATGCTTTTAAGGCTCCTCTAATGCTGCATTGTAAAGAAAGAACAATACACTATGATTCATGTCCCAAATGACCCAGAGGGTCAGTGTTTCCTATTGATTCATGCCATCAGTGCTACCTTTTCCAAGAACATTCATTTTGTTTTCCTGCATATGGAAGTGGTGTTTGGGTTTCACCCTCCCCTGTTTTCCCTGGGAGAAGAGAACAGAGAATTAGTGAGTTTGTATTGTAAACAGCAGCACTGCAATAATGAGATATTTCACTTTAGGGCATTATGACGGAGTAGCTGCAACAAGTAGAACAGTTAGTCTCAGGCATGGTGTATAATCTATGCAGGACTTTAAATTAATTATCTGAGTAGAATGCATAATTATAAGTACATTTATGCTGGATGGCATAGAAGACAACAAAACTTGCCTGCATGCATAGATATGTATAGATATAGGTATTTTAAATTTCATATAGATTAATATAAAATAAAATCTCTTGTTTTACATGTGCCAAATGAATTAAACATTCATTCATGTTCACATCCCCCCTTTTTCATTTTAATTAGGAACAGTTATCCATATAATCCTTGCTGATATTAAGATTAATCTTGTTTGAAGGCTATTCACTAAATTGGGAGCCCTTTATGGAGCAAAAATATATAAGGTTATTTACTTTCACTAATGAAATAATCTTTCATAGGTTTGATTGTGGCTCTTCTTTCTTAAGATTGGGAAAGCAGTCCAGCTGAGTTGTGGAATGCAATCACTTTTCAGTGGAGCAGAACATTCAATATAGATTGTCAAATGGCAGCAGTAAAGTAGTCATATGCAGCAAGATTCTATGCCCAGAAGTTCGTCCATCTTCAATGGGACTTTCTGAAATATGTATGCAGAAGATTACAGCCTTCAGCATGAAACACACAGAAATAATGCAATCCATATTTATTGTATTGAGTTGATTTTCGTCATTTGGACTGTTTTTACTGTGTTTATTGCATTTTGTGAGTTGGAGTTTATTTTTTAAATTAAAGGAAGATTTGCATTTTTAATGAATCAATAAACATACAAATCTCAAGTCTGCCATTACTTTCTCAACATGATACCTGCATGCATTGAAGTTATTTATATGCTAAGTATTGCTGAGAACAAACTGATCATGTTCTCATTTTAATGTGAATAGGTATTATATCATTTCTTTTCATCATGAACATTATTTGGAGCTGCACGTTGGTAACTTAAATTTGTAAACTATAATGTCAGGCATGGTCCTATGTTAATTGGTTCTATTGATCCCATTAATTCTCTGTTAGAGGGTAAGTAGTTGGGGTCTCAAGGTCAGTGGCAATACAAGCAATGACTTGGACAAAATATCAGCATGTCTTAAAAGTAGAGAGGCTGGAATTGACTAAAACATAATATCACCCCCACCCCTCCCAAAGCCTGGGGGGAAAAGTTGCATTTTGACTTGCTGAAGAAAGAAGCACAATATTGGTGCAGAACATTTTGGAGGAAGAAGCACTCCAAACCTTAGGGACTACCACTGAAAAGCCCATCACATGTTCCACTGCTCCTTGAGCCATGCTCAGCAGTGGCCTGATGATTAGGGCCTCTCTCACATATCTTAATGCTTGGTCAGGTCAATGTGGCAAAATATTTGGGGTTCAAGATGTCTAGGGCTTTACATGTTAAGAGATGCGCCTTGAATTGGGTCTGGAAACAGATTAGCTTCCAGTGTAGATCTTTCAAAACTGGTGTAGTATCCCTCCAGACAGTGATTCCTCCCAGTGTGTTGGCTGCCTTGTTCTGTCCCAGTGGAAGTTTATGAACCATCTTCAGGGGTAACCCCACATAAAGCAAATTACAGTAGCATACCCAGGGCATGACAAACATATAAAACTGTGCTTTATTTGTCCAGGATAAGCCATGCCTTTGGGACATGACAGTTGCTATATTGTATCTTCCCTACTTCTGTTTTGCACTCGTAACACTGGAAGAGAGAGGCCAGGTAGCTGAACTCATGAATGGCTCTTCCATTGCCCAAATTCCCAGTAGGTTGCTGCTAATATGGAAAGTGTTGTGGAATCCTCCCACATGCTTGAGATAAAATCAAAACACCTGGGTTAATGGGTTCCACTTCCTCCTCAGTCAAATCATCTGAAGAATCATTAAGGGAGGCAAAAAAGAAAGTTTTTGGTACAACTAGCAGAATTTGTCATGCATCACTAAGGAGTGTCAAATGTTGCTGATCTTGACATTGGCTTTGTTGACTGCTTGAAGCATGAAAGGAACTACTGAACACATGAAACAATCTTGAACGGCATGGAAGTCTACATTTCGTCAAAGTACAAGCAAGATAGTAGATAACTAGAGACAGGTTCCTATGACTAGCAATTAACATTCAAATGTGCAGGACAAGAACTGTAACACAGATAGATGGTGTGATGGAGAGAAGTACTAGAAAGTGACATGTTGGTAGGAGGGACGCAGTGTCTGAAGACAGTAATGTTCAGTGATAAAGATCCAAATGTCAGTGCGAACCTACCCATGTGTTCCTTCATAGGAGTTTATCGTCACATTAGTTTTGAAGCTGCTTCCATGCCATTCTTGTAAATTAAAATGAATCTGACACTATCTTTTAGTGACAATGGTTTCTGCTGAAATAAAATATTTGCACATAATTAGGCAGTCTGCAATGAGCAATTGCTAACCAGTTTAATGCTCTGTTTCTTTGTGTGGATTAAGGCAGCCCTGGGAATAATGTATCAACCAGCTCACTTCTGTGGTTGTATTTTCCACATGGCTGTGTAAAATATTTTGAGCACATTCCTTGAAAATAACCGTTGGCATAACTATCTCAGTATATCAGTTTGGCCTTCACACCAAATAATCTGGCTAAGCTGTTGTGACAGGCTCGGCTGGCTAAATTGCTTCTGCCTTATTTTGATGTTTCAAAATCCATGCATATCACTAGGAGTAATTTGAGAACTTCTTAGCTATGGAGCCTTAAATTCAGTTCAGCTCCTCTCCACACAAGATTTACAGAAGAGCCTGGCCTGTCAGCAGTCTCACCACTAGGGATGAGGAAGAAAATCAATGCAGTTTGCATCTAAAGGCAAACCTACTCAATTTGCACTTCTCAAAACAATATATGGACCAAAACTCTCACTTCTCCAAATTTTGCAATACAGTTCCCCAGACAAGTAGTGCAACAAAAAAAAAACATATTCTAGGGTAAAGTGGGTATAAAAATGCATACATTATTGAAAATGACATTGTCATATTGTAGGAAATCTTGCAAAAATGTGCATATTAACCAAATTGCATACAAAAAATGTGTTCATTGGAAGAAATTTGCAGGGAAATGTTGATAAATTTTCATGAGTATTTTTTTAAAAGAAAATGCAAATTGGTGTGGAAAAACAGAGAACTGAATTTAAGACTGGAAAAGTGAGAAACGCGGAGAACCAAAATTGACAGATTTCTCCATTCCTACTCATCATTCATCAGATCTCAGTCCAGTAATTATGTGATATGAATGCACAAGCTCTAAAGTGCACATGAGGTTCATAAGCACTTCCAGCATGTTTAAGGAGGGGTTCTATGTGTGTACACATGAAGAACTCCTCAGCACAAGGGAGAATTGATTGACCCTGGATCCCACATTTCACATATGTGAAATGCATGGGCAATGGTGGTGTGTGTATTTGTCCAGTGCAAATATTTCTAGCAGGGCTGTGTGGCTACAAGACATTATCCCACTATTGTAAAGAGACGTGTATGTGAAACAGCCTTCTCATTTGTAATGACATAGTATCACGTTTCACTCTGCAGTTCACCTTAGCCTCTGGATTAGGGTGTCTGGTGCAATGTGTTTTCTTCCTTCCTTTTTGCAGACACAAGTACTATGGTGGAATGAAACTGTTGATTCAGAATGACTTGGACATTAAAAAAAATAATCCTGCTAAACGACGTAATTAGGAGAAGCATTCTGTAGCTCAGAGGAAGCCATTGATATCCCATTCTTAAGGCCAGGGTCCCTAATGGGCTCTAGGCCTCTTTTGTACAGCCAAAGTAGCTGTATGCTTGTGTTCCAGCAAGCTTTTGGATGAACAGACAAGCAATTTGGCCCACTGGAAGGATGCATTGTAATACTTAGGAGATGTTCCAAATTCCATTTAGTTGGAGATCACTTTGGGCACAATTGCTCGACATTGCTTCATTCCACTCCACCAGATTGCCTCCTGATAGTTGGTGTGTTTCGCATTGAAGCAGCAAAAGTCAACAACGAATGTAATTTTAGCTTTGAGCCCACCAGCTTTCCTGGCACAAGAACCTTAGCAGCTACCATTTGGTACGAGGAATATGTGAAAGAACAAGTAGCAGCAGGAGAGTGCTGTTGTGCTCGGGTTCTGGTTGTGGGCTTCTCATGGACTGGTTGACCACTGCGAGAACAGGATTCTGGGCAAAATGAGCAAGATGGGCCAGTAGGCTGGTGATGCTTGTGACAGCAATGTTCAGCTCTCTTTATGATCAACATTATTTCTCATCTTCAATCATTAATTTTTGAAAAAGTTGGCATTGCTGTTTGCCACGACTAGCTTAGCAGATGTTAAGTTAGATATTAATGAGCAATGTGCCTTAGGTATGCTTGTGTGAGTTAGTTCAAGCAACATTAATTACCCCTTTGATGTTCTTTTACATTTGAGCCTAGAATGTCTGGAATGCTGGACGTGACCCCCACATATGTAACTAGTCTACTGCCTGCTATCAAGGCACATTTCCAGCAGATATTAGGTTTATAAATATTATTCATCTTTTTAAAAATATACCAACATTAATTTATCATCAGTTTCAAACACTTTCAGTTAATGAACTTTTCACATTCTGCTGTTTTCACTCAGCATGTGTATTAAAACACTGCCACAAGTTATGATGAGGCAAATGTGTCAAGTGTTTATTGTATGATGTCATTCAGCAACCAACTAGACTAAATAATCTACATTATGTCATTAGCTAGCTGAACGTGACTCATAGTTTAAAGCCACTTTGACATAATTAACCGTAGAGATGGATTTTTCCTTGTTATATATTTTGGGTTGAACATATAGTTATTATTATGCCTTACATAATCTACCATGGTATTGATGTAATTGGGGGAGATCCCACTAAAAACTATGAAAGCATGTTTCTCTCTCTTTTCTTTTCTTTTCTGTATTTTACACAGGCATCTTCCAACAAGTCCATAGGGGCAAACAAGTTTCGCCTTCCATTTTTTTTGTGTGTCCACTCCTCCCATTCAGTGCTTAACCTTCCCCCTGCTGTATGGGAAGGTCTGTGTGGACACAAATGTGAACAGAATTTTCTGTGTGAGCAGGAACTCTGATAAATATCAGGGAATAGAGTGGGGCACGCACACAATCCTGTCCTTAATCCACACTTTGGAATTTGCATGTTCTGGCAAACACCAGAACACACCTCCTACCACATGATTGCCTTCTCTGAAGTCTTCCTGCTTTCTGAGATGAATTTCCTACTGCTATCACACTGGCCAGAAGCTACCATGGAGAACCATTTCTGGAAACTCCCTTTCTTTGAAAGCTGTTGTAGATGACAGTGATTCAGTGGTAGGAATTCTGTATATACATAGCCCTAGAATAATTCTGCATGGAATTGGAACGCATGCACATAGCACCAATTGGTGCATGAGAGGATGAATATATCTTACCTGGTATGGCGGTTAATATATTCTACTTAGGATACTTTTTTCACATTGAAATCATTGACTATAAACAGACATGTTAAAGACAACATGAGACATGTTAACTTCAACCAAGTTCTATCGCCTCATGTCCATGGTTCTTGTTATTTACTGAGTTGAATAGGATCCAAAATGCAGCAGTCTGATTGGTCCTAGAACAATAGGATTCAGAATGCAGCAGTTTGATTGGTCCTAGAACAATGCAGCAGTATGATTGGTCTGCAGGAGCCACCCAATCCGGCTCCAGATGGAAGTGACTCCACAACCTGATTTGCCTACAGGAGAATTCCGGAATTAGCCAATCACGTGCAGCCCATTGTGTAAATAATGTATATAAAGCAGATACTTTGAGGGGACTTTCATTCCTCCTCACCACTATGAGCTGAATAAAGAGCATGAAATCCACTCTCAACTCTGAGTATATTTCAGTTCTGTGCACATATTTTTTATTTTTATTTTTAAAATAATCTTTATTACTTTTAAGACTTACAAAAAAAGAAAAAAGAAGAAAAAAAGGCAAGAAAAAAAGACAAAATAGAGCAGAAAAGAAAAAAAAGAAAGAAAGAAGAAACAATACAATACAATATATAAACAATACAAAACACAACCTTAACACACAAAACAAAACAAAACAAAACAACAACAATTTCATTTCATTACTCTATCTTTCATTCCCTTATTTCATCGACCTCCTCTCACCTCCCTTTTTGTATTCCACTTCTGTTACTTGTTTCAGCAATTCCTTTCCATCTTTCTCTATTTTTATCATTATGAATATCTTAACATATTTTTAGCTTTATTTTCCATTAATACTAAAGTACTTATTTATACTTAACTCCTTATAACATTTCTGCTAAAGCCATAAAGTTTCATTCCAACAATTTTCTAACACTCATTAATTTTACAATATTTCTATATATAAACTTTAAACTTTCCCAATCTTCTTCCACCATCTCTTCTCCCTGGTCTCGGTTTCTGCCAGTCATTTCCGTCCATTCCATATAGTTCATCAACCTGGAGATCTTCTGTCCGAGGCTCTTAAATCCTTTCCAAGTTCCTTCTGCAGTTTTTCTTCATATTCTTTGATGCTGAAGATGCTGAAGAGCAGGTCTCGGGGGGGGGGCGACCCAACCATGCCCCCATTCCCTCTCGACAGGCCAGCCAACTCTCCACAGCTAGAACCAAGGTCCATACAATATCTCAAATCATGTTTCAAAGCTCCTCCAAATCCAAAGGCCTCCACAACTCCAATCAGCTCCTGACCCAAATTCAGGACCCAAAGATCAGCAAATCCCTGCATGAAAGAGTCTAGCCAACCTTCCTTCTCCAGTCCAAGCAGGGCTCCAATCTTCAAATTCTGACTTTTTCTATATTCATTCATAAAAGGCCTCCACTTATAGTCCTCGATTTGCCTCTGTAAGGCTGGGGCTCCCACTTGTATTACTTTAGGTTCAACAACAACAACTTTCTCCTTCATCTTCTCCCCAGTTTGTCCTGTCAAAGTAGGTTCCTGTGTCAAATCCTGAACAGTTTCTGTATTGGTGATCACTTGTTGTCCCAAATTAATCACTTTTTGTCCCAAGTTCTCAAGTTTAATATTCATAACATCCGTCTTCTTGTGGAGCTGTTCCAACGAATAGCTTATCTTACATATTACAGTCACTAAGGCTCCTTCTGTTGACATTCTTAAGATCCAAGGTCAATCTCTGATTCTCGCAGTTCTTATCTTGCAGCTGGAAAAACCCCAGCTCCACTCTTGTAACAGTTTCAAAAGCTTCCTCTAGAGGGAAACAGTCTCCACTTGTATCAATCCTTTCAAACACAATTTAAACTATAAAGTTAGTTTCAATTTTCAGTTACTTTTCCTCCTTTTTAAACGCAGAAGGGGACAATGGAAACAATATATTTTTCTTATTTAGCCATCTGTCAACATACTTTCTGTTCACAGTCAATGAACTCTCCCAATACGTCAATCTTACTGGCAGGCCGTTTCCAGGTTCAGAGCAGTGGTAATTTGATTTTTCACTCTCTCCTGCAGGCTAGGTCCAAAATTTCCCCCCTCTTCTCCTTCTTCCAAGGGGGGTTTAGTAGTTTTAACCGATGGAGATTTAATCCTTTACAAAAGACTTTCCAAGGCTTTAACTTGCAGTGTCTTTGCTTCAATCTATTTACAAAAGAAGAAGGCGGACTTCCTGTTTAAAACCTTCCCGTTTCGATGCCAAATTAATAAATTTAAAGATCCAATTTTCCGTTCTACTCACGGGTAGTTGTTTCAAGTCAAATTGTCCACAGGAAAAAGTCAGCGCTCTCCGGCAACAGCGATGCAGCTTCACTCCGTGAAAGAAGCAGTCAATTCGAAGCACCGCGCCGCTCACCCCACTTCGCTCCGGATCCCCAAATCAGGGTTTCCCCGCGAGTAGGGGAGGCGCAAAAGGTGCCAGCCGAATCCCAGGTTCACAAGCTTATTTTTTAATATACATAAGCTACTGAAGTCAACTGTTTCTTGCACCATCAAGGTAATATTAGAAGCTCTGGGGCCCATGGGGGAGGACATGTTACAGCTCCTGCCCACACCAGTTTTCAACAATGTGGTTTGACTACAAAGTGTGCAAGGGCCTATTTTAAATATCAAATGCCCCTTTCGCTTGAGCTGACTGTGCTTTGCAGTACATGTGAAAATAGTGTCCACACATTGTGGTATGCACCCCATTTAAAATGGCAAAGGTCTGAAATGCATGGGTTGTGTGCTGCAGGCATATTTGCCAGAGAATTTTGTGTTGCGAAGATTATCTCCATTCTATGTGGGTCATTGCATAAGGATATCTCCTACATTTAATTGTTGTTTAAATGCTAATTGGTCTAGGGGAAGATTTATAATTGCATTTAATTTGTCAAGTGCTGCAATGTAATTTATATATTAACACAGTCCTTGCCATAAGGAGAGGTTATTAATTATAGCACAGTAGGTGGGCTGTGGGAATTGCTGTGCCCTTTTGTACATTGATGGTGTTATAAAAATGCTTTATCTGCCAGCCTAATTTCTACAATCTGATATTGGCTAGTAAAATAGCAGCATGCTGCAGGCATCATTTAGTTGCTGAATTAATATGAATAAAATGAAGAAGTTGATAATGACTGCAATCTTAACTCTTAAAAAGATGGATAAAACATTTTAGGAGTGAAATATAGGAGTACTTTGGGTGCTGAGGGAAATTTTAATTCATATAAATATCTGCTGAGACTGGGGGTGGGGAGGTTACTACAGCACAAAGCTTTAGTGTTTCCAGTTTAGTTATTATAAATCCAAAATTCCAATTTAAAATAACACACATACACACAGAGTGAAAAATCTTTTTCTTTTGTCCATTTCCATACCAAGAGAGTCCTGCATCTGAAAATCTGCCAGTGCAACAGATGCTTGTGCAACATTTAGACTGATAGTAAACTAGCATGACGTGTTGGCACAGGAACTGCAGCTCAACTTTACCAATGTTCATACTCCCATTGTTTCTTATCTATTTCATTTAGCAGCATGAGATAAAATCAAAACACCAATGTTACATATGGCTTGTCAGAAATAAGCTCCACTTAGTTCCCTGTGATTTACCATGGTATTGCGGTCTAAGAGACATTTTGTAGCAGGGTACAATGAAGGAATGAAGATATTTTAACCTTGCCACTAAAAGTCCTATTAAAAATGTTCTCCAACCCCCATCCGACTTAACAGCAACAACAACACACACTCCAGTGGAGACGCGTGACTCAACCAAAGTAGCCAGACTGTGAAAATGAACCAATGTATTTTAGTCGGCTAGTTTCTCCAGTTTCCATATTTAAATAATTTCTGGCTCTCATCATGTGTTGCCAATATTTCTATGGTCTCCTTCAACTTTTGTTTCATTGTTGAGGAACATCAGAATGTCTCACAATAAAGCTAAAGTTCATTTTATTATGACTTTATGACTTTTACTTGAGGGGTGTTAGATTTGGGGTTTTGAGATGACTCATGTCAACACTCAGACACTTCTAGGCACAGGGGTCAGCTTCCATTTGTCCATATTTTTGCACTCAGAGAAAGCTTACAAAGAGAGTGGGTCTTAATTCAGAATAATTGTACCTTTTCAGAACTATCCTCATCTTGCTTGTGGTTATATGAATGACTCGTGCCCAATTTTTTAAGTATAAGCAATTCAAACCCAACAAGTGTTGGATTTGAGAGAGATCATCTTCCTGATTCTTGGTACCAGATTATTTTGTAAGCTCATAATGAAGTTATCCTTTGGTCTTTTTTTGTCTCCTTTCCAGAATCAGTTATTTGGTTTTTTATCTCTTCTGTACAACTAACATTTTACAAAGGAATCAAAGACCATGCTAATTCTTATCAGGAATCTGATATGAAGTTACTTCTGTTAGTTCCAACAAGAATAATGGAAGCATAAGTAAGAGTAGAACTTGAATACTTTCCTGTTCAGAAATAAGAAATCCTTTTGCATCCCCAGAGAATGGCTGCTAACCCTGCTCAGGGATGGGAAGCGGTTGCAGCTCATCATCACAGGCTCCCCCTCTGCCTCTGGGGGGGTGGGGGTGGAGAGAGAGACATCCCTTCACTGCCAAGCATTGGGTTTTCCTCTGGCCGGCAGCTTTGGATGGTGGGATAGCCTGCCAAATCTAAAATTTGAACTGCCCAATCATAGGCAGGCAGGGAGGAGGAGCCTGGGTGATGGACCAGAGTTAGGAAGTCTTCACCCTGGAGAAATTAAGTTATTCATATCTATAAACTCCTGACCGTTCAACAGAAATTCCAAGGCCTTATAGGTGAGGGATGATATTAGCAATCCTCTTATTAAACGAGCTTACAGTGTAAATGAGCTATACAAGTCAAAGTCAACTGTACAGATTTGGGGCTCCTGCAAGGTTAATGCCCTGTTCATTAGGATATGATGTGAACATTATAAAGGAAATATATTGGCATTCTATGACTTCAGGATGACCATATTTTCTAGGAGAATGCTTTCCCATAATCACCTGTAACTAAATAAGCACTGAATTAAGATGAAGACCCTAGAGGCAGAGCTTCATGCCTGACTTGAAATCAGCAGTGCGACACTGAATGAGCTTTCTGTGCTTCCTAAATTTAAGTCCAAGATGAATGGAAGCCTTTCTTAGCTGAGGGATGCTTACAGGTGAGTAGCATTTTCTACAGATTAATTTTGTGTGCTAGTCACATTAACTAAGCAAAGTTAATAATTCAGTTAAATCTTAGGGGATCCTCTGCTCTGAGCAGATTCACATATTCCTCCCAGCTGTTTCAGACTCAGTTTTATTCCCTCTCCACATACCCACCTTGGCTGTATGTTTGGTCAGTCATATGACCAAAGGTGGACAACTGGACAATCCCTCTGCTACTGCATGATCCCGTTCTGGGTTTCCTGGTCCTATACTGTTATTTGTTAAACAAAAGTCCATAAGACAACACCAAACTGCATGGCAAATATCACATTTAGCTGGGCTCCAACAAGGTTTGTAATATATTGTGCCTGAACCAAAGTGAAAGATCCCAAAGGCAAGTTCTATATGACATATTTGGGTTTTAGGGAAAGCAGTTCCCTGCAGGGACGTTTTGCATAATAAAAAACAATGTTGTAAATTCAAATGGCTTCAACTGCTACGTAAGGATTTCTCTTTTCTGTTTTTGAGGAGTGTTTCTTTCTCCTTCCTTTGTAGTATGATAAATATTTTATTCAACATTAGAAGACCTTCTATTTGTACTACAGTAACTGTCAAAAGGAAAACATGAGGGCTAATGCCTGATCTCTGTGGTGAAATGTCTGCTTAAACATTCCATGCAGCTTGTACAAGGAAGGATGGACTTTTCAGCTCTTAATTGCTTTTACCAGATGCCATCTGTTCATTGATTTCTGACCTTTCTTTCTAACTTCAGTATACATGGAGTGTCCACAGGTGAGCCAATTAGATCAGAGATGTTTCATGCTGACAAAACAACCCAATTAATGCCTACCTGTCGAAAATCAGTCGGGAAAAATTAATACTGATGGGACCATGACCTTATGCAACCCTTATTTCGGCATATGATACATTGGATTATTTTCTCTGATATGTGACATAATTCATTGTTCATTTTTTTGTTTAGTTTCCTGTTTTCTTCCATTTTTAGGCCTGCCCGTAATCAAATGAACTGAGGGCAGATTTCACATAAAACCACCAATAAAATCATTACATTCAAAATATCAAATTGCAACTTATATAATGAAATGATGAATAGCAGACACTCCCAACAAATATTTTCCTCCTACCCAATTGTCTCCCACAGCTAGCACTCACAGAGTTGTATAAAATGGTGCCCTTCCAAGAACAGAAGGATTCTTTCTATTTGCAGAACAACATATGATCTATGGAAGTATCCATTGAAAGGGAGGGGGAGTTGGGGAGCTGTTTTTCACCAACCCTCCCTTCCCTAAACAGCCCACATACCACTTTCCACATTGCTCAGAAGAATCCTGGAAGAGGTTTCTGGAGAGCTCCAGGAAGAAGGACTAAGATACTATAATCTCTTCTCCCCTTTCATTAGCAGAGATACCTGTGACGTAATTAAGATGGATTATGTGACAACAATAAAATACAATAGTTTAAAAATTGTAACCTTCTGCACACCAAGTCTAAAATCTAAGTAAAAAGTGACAGAGGTCAAACTTCATAACTTCTTGTGCTGAGCCTTGAAATGCATATTGAAAAGGTGTTTAAAAAGAAAAAAGTGTGCTCTTTGTTGTATTTCTACATTTTAAAATATTCTGTTGCACCTTGTTCCAAATCTGCACTCATGGAACAGAAATATCAAAACTTGGGAGCTAAAAGATACAGCCTTCGCAATTTGTCCATCTTTCCAATTGTCAATAAAACAACAACAAATCCTGCTGAACTGTATTTAGAACTGGAGGTCTTAAATGACACCTGCATTAATTCCACGTCTTGTCGACACCAAATTTGTTCATTCAAAATTTATGCTAATAACTAACTGATTAAGCAAGAGTCATTCACATTCATTATTGCCCCACACAATCATTTCCCCAGGAGATACCTCAGTAAAACAAATACATCAGTATGTCACAATTAACTAGCGCGTGCTTATCATAATATTTGAACTTTGCACATTTTTTAAAAGCCACATCTCAGATTAAATAAACTCATCATTGTTGAAATACAGTAATGTTTAGGGTGGTTTGCAACACAGAACCTACAGTATATATGTGTCTACTGTCTAGCTATGAAGAGGAATCAAAGTGATACCACAGTCAGACAGAGGCAAAGTTTGAGCTTTCAGTTCTGGAAAGGACATTAGGGCTATTTCTCTGGAGGTTCAGGGCAGATGCAGGGCAGTGGATTTGCTGCTGGAATGTTAAGCTGTGCACCTTCCATATGCTCACTTTGTGTACTTCTAAATAAATTCAATTATTGCAGAAGGCCATAAATCTCCAGTGATCCCACCTTCCAAATTATCATAGAACTTCTCACAAGTAGCAGAAATGGGAATATCATTTGCTTTACTGTGTTCTGTATAGCATACCCTCCAACATTTATCTGATGAAAATAGAGATGTCCTATTCAACAACAACAAGAAGAAGTTTATTATTTATACCCCACCCATCTGCCTGGGTTGCCCCAGCCACTCTGTGTGGCTTCCAACTTATAGAAAAACATAATAAAACTTAAACATTAAAAAACTTCCCTATCCAGAGTTGCCTTCAGATGTCTTCAAAAGGTTGTTTAGTTATTTATCATCATCATCATCATCACTTTAATTTGTATACCGTCTTTCTATCTTACAATACTCAAGGCAGTTTACAAGCTGAAGAACAGAAGAATGTACATCTTATAACAATCTAATGCAATACAAAAATGTAATAATCAAACATAGCTTTAAAATAAGCAACCTGTATCAAATAAAGTAACATTCAACCATCATTAGAATAGTATAGAATAATAATATCAGCATATAAAAATTAAACAAAAATCCACTCTTAACAATTACAATAAATAATTTATAAACTTTATCAATAAAATAACGGTAAGCCACAGTGCATAAAATAATACAATGCAAACTGAGAAGCAGAGATTGGAGGGTGGGGCAAGGCAGGTCGAAGAAGGCCTTCCTTGATGAAGTCTCTCCCCTCACAGTTTTCCTCCAGGCACAGCTCCCTAATTTATCTCTTTGGTTCGTGGGTCACTTAAGTTCATATCCCCCAACAGTTTTCCAATGAAAATAGGGATGTCCTAGGGGAAAGCAGGACATTCCGGAATCAAATTAGAAACCAGGACAGCGTCTGTAAATTTGGGACTGTCCCTGGAAAATAGGGACACTAGGAGGGTCTGGTATAATTTAGAACAGCTAGCTAAAACTGGCTTTTAGAGAGCACCTATATATTAATAAGCAATAAGTGGCTTTCTTTTACAAAAGCCTAACTTGAAAACATTTTCACAATGAACTAGCCTTTTAAACATTTAAAACTTGTTATTTGTTCTAATCCTTCTAACATGGTTTCTGTTTGAATAATATTGTGGGCTACACAGTTCATACTTGTAGAGAACCTATTCTTAGTAAAGACAAGGCTACAATGCTGGATCCGGCTTGCCATCAGCACCTCCTAGTTTAGATATGAGCAAGCTCCACTTATCTTCCAAAGAAAAGATTGGTAAGAGCAGAGACATTTATACTTCAGCTCTTCAAGATGATGGATCCTGTATCCCACTGCAATTCTATACATGTTTATTCAGAAGTCTAACTTTGTTCAGTGAAACTTTTCCAGTGGAAATGTGTACAGATTGCTGTGTTAATGTCAGATATTCAGCTATGCCTAGCTGTTGTAGTTTCCAAATCACCTTCAAAGGTAGCCCCACATAGAGCTCATTGCAGTAATCCATACAGAAGTTAACCAGAGCCTGTACCACTCTGGTGAGACATTGCGCAAGTTGGTAGGGGCTCAGCTTGAATACTAGATGGAGCTGATAGATAGCCACAGAATTAACTTGCACCTTCATGGACAGCTGTGAGTCCAAAATGACCCCCAGACTGTGTCCCTGGTCTTTGAGGGGCATAGTTATCCCATTAAGGACCAGGGAGCCCCCCACACCTGCTTGGCCTCTGTCCCCCAGAAACAATGCTTCTGTCTGGTCAGGATTCAATCTCAATCAATTGACATCCATCTCTCTCTCTCTCTCTCTCTCTCTCTCTCTCTGTGTGTGTGTCTGTCTGTCTGCCTGCCTGTCCTGTCCTGTTTTTTAACCGTTAGGTTCCACAGCTCATAAATGATGCCCATCTCTATGAAATCTTTTTCTATAGCTCAGGGAAAACTTGAGACAAGACTTGTAGCCCATGCATTTGCAGAGAAAGATGTAAGTTATTCATAAATGTGCTTATCTGGCCATGGATCTGCAGAATAGTTTAGCCCTGCTAGCTATTTTCCTAGCAAAGTGATTCTGACTGAAGCCATTCTTAACCATCAACTAGAAAGCTGTGAAACTAGATCCATTTGATAGGAGAAAGAAAGAAAGAAAACAAAAAAGGTGACACCTGCTTTGTGCATTTCAGAATAGTGGCTAGAACAGTTTGAATAAGCAGGTGCTGAATGCATTATCAGAGATAGCACAGAGAAAGGTTATCTGCATGCACTGCACATTAAACATTGATTCTACCGCATTTAAGTTATGTGAAAAATTGTCTCCATCAGCAAATGATTTAGCACATCAAAGCCTTTGTTTTTAAAAAGTGCATTTTAAAAGTCTTTAAAATGTTGGAGCAGGTTGAGAACCTTTATTTACTTCCTTTTTGTGGACTTCTTTTTGTCACCCTGTTCTCCATGCCAATGAATTTCCTGTTTTCGGGTGTTGAGTTATGACCACTCTGCAGGCAAAATGAGAAACTGAGAAACAAAATAAATTGTCAGTGTGTGGGCGGGGTGTGTGTGTGTGTGGACAGCTCCAATGTTTTGCAGTGGGGGGGGGACCTTTAGTGGGGGGGGGAATAAGGGCAGAACCCCAGCGCAGTTCATTGGGGATTCCCCATTCTCAATAGCAACAGATTGCTGAGTTTTTGCTGGGTGGAAAAACAAACAGAAAACAGGAATGGAGTATGGGAATGGAATGGAGTATTTTGAAAGAATGTGTGGTTGGCTGACTGAAATGCTGAACAGGACCACTTTATGCCATGTCACAGACTGGTTTGATGCAGACTCAGAGAGTGGTGGGAGGCACCAGCTGGGGAACCCCCAAGGGAACAGGGCTCAGAACCAGGATATTAGTGATGGGATGACGATGACTAGTCAGAGGGAGATGAGAGAGAAGCCTGTGAGGAGGTGTCAGAAGCTGAAGAGGTAACAGGATTTAGTGAGCAGGAAGAGACTGTGGCAGAGAGAAGTCCAGAATCAGAGGGAGAAGCTGCAGCGGGAGAATGGGATGAGGGAGGCCAAGAGGCAGAGATGAGTCAGGCTAGTGAAGAGTCATGGATGTCTTCCACTCCTGCTGTGACAAGCTCCCCTCACTGCTGGTCTCCCAGAACCAGGAAAGGCATGAAAAGGGCACAGTCTCACATTGCTGGGGGAAAACCCTGGTGAGAATGGGACTTAAGCAGCTGTGGGATGACTTTCAGTCTCCGCAGCTGCTTCATAGGGGCAAGACCTACCAAAGAAGAGTTGCTGTGCTCATTAGGTCTGATCCTGTTTTTTCTAATAAAGAGTTCACACCACTTTGTGTGATTTACTGCTAGCTCACTCCTGTTACATGCTGCAACATTTTGTTGCAAGTTTCACTTGTATATACTAATAGTGTAGCCAAAATAAAGCACCATGTATATTTTTTAGAGATGGATGTGTGAAGAAGAAGAAGAAGAAGAAGAAGAAGAAGAAGAAGAAGAAGAAGAAGAAGAAGAACCTGCCCAATGAGAACTGACCATTATCTGTATCCACAGACGGATAAGTACCTATTGGGGAATGTAAAATTGCAGGGTGAGGAACACGTAGGAATGATATGGACTATCCTGAAGAAAGGTGAGATTGACTGGGAGAGTCAACAGGAGTGCTCCACACCACAAAAGTAATTAATAAATAATAAACATTTTGCTGTAGGTTTCAGTTGTATTCAGCTAATATCTGTATATGTGGATATACCATTGTTTGTAACCATGTTCATTTCAGGGGCCATACTAGTCCTGCACATTGATAGGCCTGCTTAGAAACCTGCAGATCTGCTATCTGAAATTTCAGAAATCTGGGAGTATTAAGGTGGGGTGCCAGATGACAACCAGAATGAGCTGAGAATGAACTCCCCCTAGGGCACACACTATTTTCTGATTACTGCACCTTACTGGACGGAAGTAGTGGTCACAAAAGATGTCTTATGTGGAAGCTGGTTCACCATTACTAATTTTTTCATTGACAAACCCCCAATAAGCTTCTAGAAGACCCTTGGAGCAGTTTCTAAACCACTGCTATAACCCATCACTTCAGCACAGCGTAGCAACGTATAGAATTGGGCTGGACTGAAGCAAGAGCTTACTTTTATACAAGTAGAAGTTCAATATCAAAAATCCTTTAGCTCATGCTCAGGCAAACCTGCTTGCAAGTGTTTGAATGTGGAAACATTAGCTGCTTTTAAGTTGTTCAGATGCAAAGCATGAAAATGAGTAAGCACTGATTTATTGGGCAATTTAGGAGTACTTCACAAATAAATTAAATCTATCTTCCCAGGCTTCAAGAAAACAAATGACTAATACATAAGCACAAGTATGTGTGTGTGTGTGAGAGAGAGAGAGAGAGAGAGAGAGAGAGAGAGAGAGGGTGGGAGGGAGAGAGAGGGGGAGACTAATGGGGGAGATTCAGAAGCAGCAGTGGATTTATAAATTGGAATTGGAACAATTTTACCTATAAAATATACCGACGATAAGTACTGTAATTTTACCTCCAGTTATACATTTGCTTAAGTATATATAATCATAAGAAGAGCCCTCATTGATCAGACCAAAGGCTCATCAAGTCCAGCATCCTGTTCTCACCGTAGCCAGTCAGATGTCTATGGGAAGCCCCCAAGCAGCACATGAGTGCTAAGGACGTGGGTGGCACTGTGGTCCAGACTACTGAGCCTCTTGGGATTGCAGATCAAAAGGTCGGCAATTTGAATCCCTGCAACAGCATGAGCTCCCATTGCTCTGACCCAGCTCCTGCCAACCTAGCAGTTTGAAAGCATGCCAGTGTAAGTAGATAAATAGGTACCGCTGAGGTGGGAAGGTAAACAGCATTTCCATGCAATCTGGCTTCCGTCACAGTGTTCAGTTGTGCCAGAAGCGGCTTAGTCATGCTGGCCACATGACCTGGAAAGCTGTCTGTGGACAAATGCCAGCTCCCTCAGCCTGAAGCGAGATGAGCGCCGCAACCCCATAGTCACCTTTGACTGGACTTAACCATCCAGTGGTCCTTTACCTTTTTACTTACCTACATGAGTGCAATAGCACTCTCCCCACATGTGCTCTCCAGAACCTGGATTTCAGAGGAATATTACCTCTGATACTGGAAACATTGCACAGTCATATGACTAGTAGCCACTGATAGCCCCATCCTCCATCAATTTGTCTCTGAGCTGCACAGGGGTAGCTAGTCCTGTTTCACCATTGAGGCAAAACAGGAATATACCACTGCACTGCACTGCCGCTGCCACCATTCCCGCCATGCTGCCCCAAAAGATTTCACTGGAAGCTGGTGCCACCACACAAGCCAGGTAAGGGAGGCATCAGTAGGCTCTTACATAAATCTTGATAACTGGAGCTCTGTCCTACCGATTTGCACTGTGTACAAATGGAACTTCTAGGAGAGACCAGGAAATGGGCACTATAGTTTAAGATGCCGTACTACCAGTGGTGGCTTCCAATGAGATATTTCAAGATCTTCCTGAAATCTCAAAATTTCAGCAAGCTCTTGTGAGATTTCAGTGTGATCTTGTGAGAGTTTGGTGAGATCTCACTGCTTCTCTGCTGCTTCTCTGGTGGAGATGGCAGGACAGGCAGAGTACCCATGGGCTTCACCCTGCCTCATGGGTAGGCCAGCCCTGGAGTTGGTGGCCATCATTACATGCCGTGGAGGCAAATTCTATACTTTAAAGTAAGTTATACATGAAGAAGATCATATGGGTTGCTAGGTGGATGGCATGTATCCTCCTTTTATTCTGCTGTAGTTCAAACAGCATATGAGCTCTGTTCTTCTTAAGCTGTAGTATCTTAAACTATAGTGCCCATTTCCTGGTGTCTCCTAGAAGTTCCATCAATAGAACTACCTGGGCTGTACACAGTGAAATGTGCATTCATTTCTATAAACCATATAATGACAACAGCTATTCCACTGAAACTTTCTACCCGCTATCTCTTAATTTCTCACGAATAAAGCTGAACTTTCAAAAACTTCCCATAAAATATACAAGGCAGAGCAAATCGGTAGGACAGAGCTCCAGTTATCAAGATTTATGTAAGAGCCTAGTACAACTTTTACAGCTGCTGAAATCTAGCCGTTGAATAATTTTTCAAGCTGTACATTTCAACATAAAATTAAAGGATCTCACTTATTTTTATAATGATCCATACTCTTCTGGAGAATAAAACATAGATCACTACTTTGCCAGCAAAAAGATGGGGGAGGGGGTACTCTTGTGATAAGAAAAGGAGAGAGGGAAATGTAACCATCTGCTTTTATCTGCAGTATGACATCCCAAAAATGACTTGACTATAAGCTTCATTCTTGTTTTTTGTTTTTGTTTTTTTAAAGAATGCACAAGGACAACTAATTTATCCATTAGACTCAAATCCTCTACATTTAAGTACATGGGCTTAGGTATACCAGAGGTGGGGAGCTATGTTCAGCCTCCTGGGCAATGCATTCCAATGATGGGTGGATTAAAAGTGGGTGAGGCAAATTGCAAACGTGCACCCTAACCCAAAGACCTGTGGCTAAGAAACAGAGGCCAATAGCCAACTAAGTTATACTCAGAGTAGTGCAGATGTATTGAAGTATATTGGTTTCAAAAGGTCTACTCTGAGGATCACTAACTTTGGATAACACTGAGAGCCATGGCTCACCACTTAATGAGTTTTCTGTTTGTTGAAGCAACTGTAATGCACTGTACTGCATGCTTTATTATTTTCAATTGCATTTTTGCAGATATGCCACAGTCCACCTGAATGAAGCTCGGGGAACATGGGTGGTTCACAGGGCATAGTTTGTGAACCCCTGATCCAAAGCGTTTTGCCTAATGTACACACCCACACACCCATCCATGTCACAGTGCAAAGACAACTTCAGCTTCACTTTGTTTGAGCAATGGTGCAGAAAGTTCCATTCATTTACAGACACTCAAGTATGTGCACATAAAGTTCCTCCTTGCTGGTTGCTTGCTTGCTTACTGTGCCTGTTCAGTGGGAAGCACCCATCCAACAGAGAGAGCTCAGAGAGTCACACCAAAGGCTGTTCCTGAAAAAACATGATGTTCCTAGGCAATGCACCTGTTTTCCAGAAAATGTGGACAAGCAACAGAAGGATATCACCTTTATACCTTGCCTTCCAGGGCCATGGTAGATGGGTCACACTAAACGGATCTCACACAAAGATGACTATTCAGATACTTATTCTGTTATGGGGTCTTTTTATAAAATACTTGGTGAAGTCCAGTGTCAGTCATACTCAGAGTAGGTTCATTGATTTCAGTGGGTCTACCCTGAGTAGAATTGTTGGTTTTCACCCAAAGTTCTTTTTTAAAATAAAGTCTTTATTAATGTCAAATCAAAAGCAAAAAAAACAACAACCCTTAATCAAAGCTACAAAACATAGCAGAAGCACAGAGATTGTATTTTCGAGATAATGCAGAAAATTAAAAAGCAGCAAAACATTATGGAAGCCAAATTTTGCAATTTCTTGGGAGAAGAGAGTTTCGTACATTTGAATTTGACACTGAAGAAATGAAACCCCACCAAACGGCATAGAAAGACGTAATTTGTGACGTAATCCAAATATTCTTTAAACAAGAGGTTTAATTCTGGTGTCTTCCATTTCTGAGTTTTTGCAAATGAGTTTTTGCTGCAGCCAGCATTCATACGAGAAGTTCCTTAGATCAGAAGGTCACTGTTTTATCATTTCACAAATTGAAAAGGGCAAGTTGTGGAGTGGGGAAAACAACCTTTTTAAAAAAATATTTCTTGAAAAATATCAGTCCAGAGTTTGGATGCCAGAAGGCATTCTCACCATGTGGAAAAATGCCCCTCCTACCACAACCACACCAACTGTTTTGTGGAGTAGTTGATGTCATATGAGAAACCTGCACAGGAGTGGAGTGCCACCTTTGCAGAATTTTTGAGGAATATTCCCTTAGATAAACTGAGGTTGATTTAAAAGGCTTAGATGCCCAAATTTCATTCCACTTAGAGTCAGATGTTTTCATTTGTAAGTCCTTCACCAAGGTACATTTAAAAGCTTCTAATCAGCCTGCAGAAATAAAAAGTACTCATAAAGAACAGATACCAATCCACCGTCCTACTGACCCAGATTTAATAAAATCACCCAGTGTTTTTCATCTATGATTTACTTGCATGGAAACTTAGGCAACTGCCTTACTTCTGAAAAGACATGGTTAGGATTGTGCTTTAAGTCTTTGGAAGCTGGCCTGAGAGCTTTTATAAACCATGCTGGTAGGATGTAAGTTTTAAGCATTGATAAATAAAATGCACCCATACAGAATACGTACTCAGGATGTTCTTCTAAACTGCAATAAATTACTGCAGATTTCTGGTTCATATGGCTTTTGACCAGCAAGTTGTGTACATGACCTATTTGCACAAAATATTGTCAAGCATGTGTACTAATGATTAAATTTGCAGTCAGCCTATTGATTCAAAATGTTATTCTCACTGCCTCAAATGAGATCTCTTTAAATTTTACTTATAACTTTTTGGGAGGAATTAAACCTCTAAAATAAATAGGATTTCATTTGTTTTTCCTCATGAAAACATTACTTTATGTACAAGCAAGAGTGCTTATACATAATGTCATTCTTCGCCTTCTGCAATGAAGTAAATAATCAAGTTGCATTAAGTTGAACATAAATTAAGAACAATTAAATGCACTTTAGAAAGATCAATTAGGCTGCAGCACAATAGAAAATAGTGGATGCAAAGGCACTGTTAAAAACTGAACCAAAAAAACAACCATGCCCTAGTTTATTGTGCCTCATAAACTGGTTTTTATACTTTATTTGTAACAATGATCCAAAGTAGCATATAATAATCTTTTAATGAAGAGTAAAATGGAAGGATTTTTATAGTTCAGAGAGAGAGAGAGAAGATAAGTACAAGAATGCTGTGTGAGAGAAAGACTGATGGTGAATGAGAGGGGCAGGGGAGATAAATGTCTTCTATCTAGTTTTTCTAAGGAAAGCTTTCATGCTCAGTAATTAGCATTTGAAGTTTGCAGACACTGAAATGAAATAATCTCTACACAAACTAATTGTTCCTGCCTAATGAAGGAAGGAAGGCAGCAATATTTGTGTATCCATGTGCAGGTGTATTGGATGGTGTGTAAAGAATTAAAAAGTGAGTGGAACACATGCCTGGCAAATGTCTTCATATGATCCCTGTGTACCAATTTCATTGAAGATGACAACAACATAAGAATATAAAAAGACCCTGCTGAATGAAGCTCAAGTCCCATCTGCTAAAGCATTCTCTTCTCACAATGGCTAACTAGATACTATTGGGAAGCCTTTTGAATAGGACCTGAGTGCAACAGCATTTACCCACCTTCTGAGCCAGCTTTGTCTGAGACATGCCCAAGGAAATAATTAGGATGTGGGTTGGGGCACCCAATGTGGCACCTTCTAGATTTGTTGGACTCCAACAACTATCAACCCCAGCCAATGGTCAGGAATGTCGGAGGGCACCTGGACCACTGGAGGGTACCGCACAGACTGCCCCTAAGCTGAGTGTTTCAGCCTTGCTACTTGCTGCAGACAGTGTCGAACACTGACCTGACTTGTGGCTGGACACAGCTGTTGCTGGACAGCCACCTGTATGCAGGTTGAACACAGTCATAGCCAGATCTTCTTTCCAAACTTGTACAACCAACTGAAAGGCACTTACAGATAAAGTGGTCTGGAGATTTCAGCATTAAAGACTGTAGAATAACTATAATATGGAATCATGATAGTAACTTGAACTGTTTCAGTTAGAACCACCACCACCACCACCTCCTCCTCCTCCTCCTCTTCTTCTTCTTCTTCTTCACACCAACAACCCAGCCTCCTCCCTGTATTTCCTAATCCATTTATTTTAAGCATAGGAGTGATGGTAACTAATATGGGTAGAATATGAAGGTTTATTTTGCATCCTCATATTGTAACATTACAGTGCTTTTAATATTGTAATACAATATTGTCTATTTGGAGGCAAGATAATAAATTAGAAAAAAGAGGAAAATCAGTCTTAACTATTTTGCTAAGGAGTAGCTTTTGTATTCATTAAGCAATAATTACAAAAGTAATCAAGGAATCTATATAAAATTGTTGGCTTGGGCTGTAACAAATTAGGCTGCATCCTTGAGACAAGACAATAATTTACTTATATTGAAATATGTGATCACTGCTCCCCTTCCCCCTTTAATTTCAATACAACTAGAAGGATGCTACTTGGGAGCATCAGTGTGTTAAAAATAATTTATAGCCCAGTTATACAAGGGCAGTTTAATTAATCAGATCAAAATTAGAATTCAGAATGTGCAATGTTAGGCCTATAATAACGTTGGTGATAATTAATCTCCATCAAATCTCTGCTCCTCTTGATAAAGGTTGTACTTTAATTAACAGGTTAGTAGTGCAGTTAGTTTAATAGCTGATTTGGAAATATTTATTCTTCTGAAATGATATCAAAAGTAATATTATCGGTGTGCCAGACTGTGCTAGTTCCAGAAGAAGACCAGTGGGTTGTATCCAACAAAGTCCATCTCAAAGCCAACCCTGACCCTGTCCTTGGGCTTGTCTCAGGCAAAGCTGCCTCGGAAGTGAGCTTTTTCTTGTGCATGTCTGCTGCTCGATGTGTCATGAACCCAAGCGTGGCTTGGGTTGTGGTTTGTTGCTCCAGGCATAGCCTGGCAGAGGAGTGAAGCCGGGACCACGCTGCTCATTTGCATCAAATCACAGTTCGACATTAACTATAGTTTCACAAGACGTACAAACCAGGCCATTTTCACACAATAGTAAGCTGTTTCTATGGTTACAATTGTAATATAAATGTAAAATAACAAAATCAGCAATCATGAATTATTCATGTCTCCAAAGTATGTCGAGATTCTCAAGTGTGTGAAAAATGTGTGGGCATGAAAGGCACTGATTAGTACATTAAAGCTACAGGCTCAGTACCAACAAATACAGGCTTGACACATTAAAAGTGAAAATCACCATATGCACACGGAAAAGGAATTTTGTAAGCTGTAGCAACTATCTTTATGATCCAGCTGGAAAAACAGCTACCAGTTTCATCAAGTGCCTCTGGATCCAGGGAGAGGAGGAGCAACAAATGAAAATGGATATTTCAAAATCCTCCAGGCATGCCTATTCAGACATGTGATTCTATATCCCATGAGGAAAGTGGAGGCGAATCTCTGCAATGGAGAACCTTCTGTACTCTGCATGATTTAGTAGCCTGATAATTCTGTGTCACAAATAGCATGTGATGTCACCACAAGAAAAGGAGGTTCTTCTGGATGGACTGCAAGAAGATCAAACCTATCGATTCTTAAGGAAATCAGCCCTGAGTGCTCACTGGAAGGACAGATCCTGAAGCTGAGGCTCCAATACTTTGGCCACCTCGTGAGAAGAGAAGACTCCCTGGAAAAGACCCTGGTGTTGGGAAAGATGGAGGGCACAAGGAGAAGGGGACGACAGAGGACAAGATGGTTGGACAATGTTCTCGAAGCTACGAAAATGAGTTTGACCAAACTGCGGGAGGCAGTAGAAGACAGGAGTGCCTGGCGTGCTCTGGTCCATGGAGTCACGAAGAGTCGGACATGACTAAATGACTAAACAACAACAACAACAACTGGCAGAGGGCAGCATGCATGGAAACAGTGATGTGACAAGAGTATGTGAGGCTAGAGTAGATAGTGTGCCCTCACTCTTCTTCCAACATTTAGAATCACAGGTGTAAGGTGATCATCCAAATAAGGCTAGAGAACTAACAGGCCTTAGATTGTACAAGTCTGTTCTATCGATACCTTTCTTTTATGAGTGCATATTAACGGGTGCATAAATAAGGGTTTTGTATCCATCTATGATATTGACAGAGAAACAATTGACAAAGAATTTATACAAAAGCTACCCACAATGACAAACTTCAAGAGGAAAGTCTGCAACAGAATCTATCAAAAGGTTCTAATGATTAAAAAGGTATGTTGTTCATTAAGTTATTTCTTTTGAGTCAAGTTCAGTTTCTTCACTTGTAGGATTTGTATCACTCTTTTAATGTAGAAATGGCTTAGTTCTTGCATTAATATAACAGGGGAAAGATCACACCCCATCTCCATAAAGCAGCTTATTAAGTATGCAAAGACCTTTATGCACTGTAATAAATTTTAAAATGAATTCTATATTACAAGCATGATTTAAAGGTTCAGTGAAGGTTGCCATTGAAGATGAAATGTGTTAACAGCCTAGCCTTTGAGGTCTGACTCATATGCAGTATTTCTTAATGTACTGTACTTAAATTAGAGCAGTAAATGAATAAATATTTTACAGCATCAGCCATTATTTCAGTGGAATATTCTAAATGGGGTTCCCAACACACATCCATAATCTATCTGTATAATAAATATTCTCTCTAAGGCAATAAGAAATGGGAAGCCATCATATTAACACAATGTAAATATGGAATTATACCTGCTTTCAAAATGTGAGTGTGCATTTTTCATACTTAAGCAGTGATCCACAGCCCAATGAAATCAAAACAGTGACGCCCAAGCCAATTTTGTATTGTTTTTCTCAACGGGACAACAATCTGATTATTGGGTGCCATTTTAGCTGCAGATTCATTTGCCATCCTCTAATCAGTAAATGGATCAAGGCGATTTTGCTTACTCCATTTGCTGTTTAAAATTCAGATATATTATTTAAATGTGTTTGTGTGTGTGCAATTCTATGATATGCTTTTCTGAGCAAAGCACCTTCAAAGAAGTTTACGGCAATAAAAAAAAATACACAGAACCAAAAAGATAAAACCTATCCAAAACTTTCATAACATAATGGTACAGTCTCTATCCAGACAGTGGGACAAAATTACTTGAAGGCCAATCAAAACAAATAGATATCTTTAAGGCTTCTTGAAAATTATGGAGTGCAGCAGTCAACTGCAGTTCTTCTTTCTTCCAAAGAAGCAGAGTTGCCACAGAAAAGGTACACACATCACACACCTGGGGTGTGAGCTCAGCAAGAAGGCTTCAGACTGAGATCTCTATGTGCAGGAAGGATGGTATGGTGCAGATGGTCCACCAAGTAGCTCAGGTCCAAACCCTTTAGAGTTTTAAAGGTTAAGGCAAGCACTTTAAAATGGCCCTGAAAATGCACTATGAACACCTCCCTTGTTCTCTTATAATGACAATGGCAGCCACCTGAGAGGTGTTGGAACTAAGTTTCAGTGAGTTCTGCTGGGGGGGGAAGCCCTAGTCATAAGTTATTTTCCCCTAAGTACTTAGCAAAAATGAGTATCACTTCTGAGAGCTGAATAACCAAGATAAACTAGCTCAAAATAAACTCTCATGGCACAATAGTATTTTTCTGACAATGTGCAGGATGCTTTTTAGAGCTTTATATTGGAAAAAGAGAGACCTCTACTTACTTTCATTAAAAATGCATGTTAGTGGAACATCATTAAAAGCACATGGATTTTCCTGGCAAAGTAGATTTGGGACCTCAGCCAGGGCATAATAAATAGCCTGTTCTCTGGTTTTATGGAAGAATTTGTCAATTTACTGCTCACTTACTTTCGTGTAGTCATACTGAAGCTGACATTGTCCCTGATTCAGTGATCAATGCATCAGTCCATTGGATAATTTAACAAACTCTTCTCAGGTCTTGTCAGCTTCTACGTCAAGTACATTTTACTCTCCCACCAAGTCCTCAATATGATGGACAGGGAGTTTTGCAGAGTTTTTCTTTTACATGACACTCCCCCACCCTCCTGCCCTGCTCAACCAGTCACAGACTCCCAAAAAGCCCAAACTTATTAAAAGTCTCAGTTGACAGATACTGTTCTGGATGTTAGAAACCATGTTAAAATAATCTTATAAAACAACAAAATAGGAAGGAATTGTATCGTTCAGATAAATCCTGTTGAATTAATGTCTTCATTTTGGTTAGAAAATGTTGTTCCAAACAACTTGGTTTGGGGAAAATATTTGACATTTGTATGTGCTTCTGTGCTTTTACATTATATTCCTGTGATGTGGGGACTAACAGATTGAAAAAGTGAAGATTCAGGGATATATGAAACATTGAGTAGGATAAATAAATTTCCGAATTTAGGCTGCAACAGCATGCACACATTTCTGGGGGAAAGCCGCATGAATCACAGTAGGACTTGCTACTAAGCAACCTTGCATAGCATTGCACAAAATCCAACCAATTTAGACCACTTTCTTTGTTTTTTTAAGCAATACAATTTATTCTGAGAACCAGAAACAATCCAAAATGACTGCACAGGGTAGCATGTCACTTAAGACTACCACAAGCTCTTATGAGAATTTATGCTACAGTTTTATGCCATCATGGAGAAGCTATACTATCATATGAACATAAGGGTTCTGCTGGCTTAGACCAAAGGCCTATACCACAGAATACTATTACTTGAGGTAATATGTCAAGTGATCATGTGAGTTGTAATTTTCCTGGAAGTCAGCATTTTCAAAAGAGTGTGGATGCAATTCCTGTAGTCTTTGGAGATGGAGTTCCTTCTGCCATTTCTTCTCACATTGCAGTATAGCTATAGTTTAACAAGATAACTTTTTCACGTAAGTGATCTGGACACTTTTCTGTGCGACCTATTTCAAATCCCATAAGAATTCAGCATCATCATCAGAAAAACATTATCATCAGAAAAACATTAAAATCCATGCTTGATAGTGTTATGAAGAACAAAAGTATGAAATATATGTTCTCATTTTTGCTTTGTAACAACCCCAACAGCTGAATCATAATTTATTTTCAGGCAAATGAGAAAGACAGTTTACCTAAAGATGATTTATCTCTGTGACCTCAGGAAGATTTATTTGATCCATTTATCCAAGTTAAACTTTATGAAATGATTGTATTTCTTAATGTAAAACATGTTCTTAATGTAACAACTAAATGCAACATCTTACTTCCACATATATAATTTGATAAACAACAGCATGATTTTTTAAAAAGATTTCTATAATCTCTACTTACTTTTCATAAGAAGGTGATTCCTTTTTATGTGTGCTTCTAGTTTTAATGTGCAATGCAGGTTAACAAAAAAGTATTATCTTCTTAAATCAAGGGAAATTTAATCCAATTGTGATGTAATGTTCAAGATCAGTGGTTCCTAATTAGGGGTCCGGGAACCCCTGGGGCTCTGCGGAACGTACCCAGGGAGTCCAGGGCCCCAACCCTTGCCTCCCCCACACTATTTTTTGTCATTTTGCATAGTAATACCACAAATTTTATGGTCTGTTTTAGCGCTGCACGATTTTTCAATATATTGGCCAGAATCGGTTTTGAAATCACACCGCAGTAACGATTTTGACCTGGCAATATGCAGCAATATATCGCTCCTCACGTGAGGGAGAACAGGGCAGCCGGTTTCAAGGCTCCGCCGATATCGCATCATGATCTCAGCCGATAACGCTGCTGATCTGAGCTGCCTTCCCTCATGCTGAGGGAGACCAAGGCAGCCAATTTCAAGGCGCTGCCTTCCCCTCATGCTGATGGTGAACAGGGCAGCTGACTGACCTCACTTCAAGGAACAGTGGCACTATTTTCCCCTGGCAGTGAGGCAGAGCAACTTTTCTCAGTCAGCAGGAAAGCAGCAGTCACCACAGTGGACATGCATCTTTGCTGGCTGCCCCATTGACGGCAGCTTGATGCACCCCCCATCCTCATCCCCTCTCACCCAAACCATGTCATAAAGGTGACTCCATTTCATCTCCTTCCCCCACCCATTCGATCTCTGCAGCTGCTTCTTCCCTCATCTTCATGCCTGATCTCCAATTTCAGTCATTGTGATATATCAGAATATCACTATGTTTAGCTGCTGATATATCACGATATTGAAAGCCAGATATTGCTTAGCCCTAGTCCATTTTTTAGTATGCCTAAAATCCTTTCCTCATTAGGGGCTACCCCACATTTTGTTCAAACAATTGCTTTCCATAGGAAACTACCATAGAGTTATCAACCTTTTCAAAAGTAGGGGAGCCGTGGCTTGGCTTTTGAAAAATGTGGTGTCCTCAGTAATTATCTAATTGGGAACCACTGTTCTAGATTTTATACGTTGTACTCATGACAGTTAACAGTGCAATCCTATATGTATTTATTCAGATATACATCCTATTAAGTAAGTGCAGCCTTTGACAGTTTTTTTAGATGCAAGGGAACTCAGCACGCAGCATAACATATTATACATTTTCAAGGTTTTGGTGGGAGTTATTCTAATGCATGTTTAATAATCAGCAACCCCACAAAAATTCAGCAGAGTTGGATGTAAACAAATCCTTAGACACAAACATAATTTAAGTCCCTTACCACTTTGCTTTGTTAAATCTGACAAGAACAAAGGTGTTTGGCTGTAGTGATAGACAAGCCTCACTCTCTTTTGCCTTCAATTTATGATGTCCACACACAAATCAAGTGACAGCTATAGGATGGGGGATACCAGCTTGGCAGTAGTACATGAAAGCAAGATCTTGGTATTATAGTTGATCATAAGCTGAACATGAATCAGCAACTTCTCATGGCCGCAAAAGAAAGACCAATGCAGTGTTAGACTGTACTGATAGAACTATAGTTTTCAAGCCATGAAAAGTAATTTCATACTGATCAGAGATCATCTTGTCCTGGGAGTGAGCCTTTCAAGAGGATGCAGATAAATTGGGGAAAATGTTTAGAGGACAGCAATGCATAGGGGATGGAAAGCAAGTCCTATGAGGAATGGTTGAAGGACCTAGATAAATTTAGCCTGAGGGCATGGCAGCACACTTTAAATAACTGAATGGCAGCCTGTTGCATAGAAGAGGACAAAGACTTGTCCTTTGCTGCAAGAGGGCAGGTCATACGTTAAAGGAAGGTAGATACCAACAGAACATTTGGAGAACATAATAAATGCAATTTGATAATAGGACCAGTAGAGGTTGGTGCCCATTGGGACTGGTAGGGCAGAAGGCAGAGATGCCAATGCTAAGAGAAGCCAATGATAGGCATAGCCAACTTATTCTGGTTTGGTCCCCACTGTCTTCCTGGCTGAATTCAATAAGGGCAACTCTTAGAATAAGGAGGAGAAAGCTAACAGCCAGTGACATCCCATAGACCGGTTATAGATAAAGAGGTAGTCAGGTGGGCACTGGCCAATGGCAGTTTCAGCTTGGTAAGGCAGTGCCCCAGCTTACTTTAATGAACTAACATCCACTGAATGGGATCAATTACCTTAGGGCTAGTGGGATCTCCTTCCTAGAGATCTTAAATCAGAAGCTGGACAGACAAGAGTTGGAGGAGGTCTTGTAGGCCATCTAGATTCTAGACCAACCCTCTGATCAATGAAGGAAATCAGAGCTAGAGCACCCGAGCACATAGGGCTCTATGTTTCCCATTCCTCATGGGTGAGATACATTTATGTTCAGGCCACTTCGGGATTGATTCTATTCATGTTGCAAAGCTTGGGAGGACATAGATTTTCCCCAAATTGTATTTGCTTGTAATATCAGTAAATTCCCACGTCCCCTTTGGACGGTCCTGTTCAGGAATCTTCCTGTTGTCTCAACCATCTCAAAAGTTAACTTGTAAAAGTAGGAAATTTTCCAGAGAACTACAAGCTCTGTGCTGTCATTTCCGTTGAGTTAAATGTCTGGTTTCACTGCTGTTTCTCTGCCTGCAAATGGATAAAACACCCACACACCCTCAAGGTCATCGTGTCACAATGATGTGAGATGCAAACACTGCTTTATTTCAGTGATATCTCTTAGATGAAAGAGCTTGCTTGCAAATCAGTTTGGGCTTTTTTTTTTAAAAGCACAATGGTGCTTTTTTGCTTTGAAAAGTGAGCTGTCCTTTGCAGCAAGTGAGTAAAGGCAGGGTCATCAAAGGTAGGTTGAACACAACTGATTCATTAAAGCTTCCTGAAGATTTATTTTAAAAGAAGTTGTAAATGGCATCCACTAACGTCTTTTCTTTCTTTTTGCTCTGCTACAAACAAGTTTGTTTCACATTAAAAATACTAATGTAAGAAAATAGCAGAGAAATAGTGCCAGGAACTCTAAATGAAATGTAATGTTTTGGACTCCAGGGCTTGATTTATTTGGAGATTAATGCACTTCTTGGGACCAGAGCCCTGAACTTAACAATGCACTGGAGGCATATGTTAATGATCTAGTAAAACATCTCCTGTTGTGTCTCAGTGCTGTGTTTTGAAAGATAATGGAGTGCACATATTCTTTGCTGAAATCTGTAAGATTATTAAGGGCATGTTGACCTTGAAAAAGGTCCCCTAATCAAAACCAGCCTATTACATTTATTTTTAAAATGAACAGTAACACTATCCTTCTAATCTTGTAATTATGCCTGATGAAACAGAAAGCTCTACAATAGCATTATATACCAAGATCTTCATTTTTTTTCTCCCAACGAGCAGCAAAAGGAAATGTTAAAAATAATACAATAGACTATTTTGTTGCTGTTTCATCGCTCTTAACAATTTCTGTTTTGTTACCTTTGGAAAACTCATCTATGTTCTTGCAGCCTTTTCAGAAGCGTGATGGGGTTTTTTCATCCCATTTTAAACAATCAACAAAATCACTGAGTGCAGTGCTGATTGATTCATTGCCACATGTCAATGGGGGGGGGCGTGTTACAATAAAAATATTTCCAATAAAAGGGGGCTACCATCCCTTTACAAACAGTGCCCTTTTTAAAATCTGCATGCACCAGCATCTTGCTTGTTCACTATGATGCTCTTCATTAGCATATGGTACTACTCATTAGTGTATTTGAAAAATCAGCCACTGTGTGTAAACAAAGATAGGAGTGCCTGTAGCTTTAGCTTATGAACTGGTCCCTGAGAAATGCACAGGCAAGTTAACAGTGCAATCCTGTGTGTGCCTACTTATACTTCATTCCCATTAAACTAATGGTTTACTCACAGGTAATTGTGCATAGGATTGCAGCTTTAGTGACTACACTGGATTCCCTGGAGACCATGTTGACTGTGAAATGACTTGATTCTTTATAGAAATGATATTGCAACTACCTATTGCAAAAAGTTCCATGGAAACTTCATTGTGTATGGTTTTCTTTATTCTACAAACCTACTATTCTGTCAGTAAATCTGTTTGAGATTAAGCTTTACAGTTTGTGTCATAATGTGTTAAAATCATTGATCAGGTTTATTGAATGTCTGTTTACACTAATTTTTTTAGCTGAATACTTGGCTCTTCCACTTACAAACCTTAGAATTTTCAGATAAGAAAATGCCTGGAACTCTACAAATTTATTTATGTATACATAATTCTAAAGATCTATAGCAGAAAAAATATTATTATGCCAGTGAAAATGTTATTATTACATGATGAAGAGAGAAATGGTACTCCAAATCCATTCTCAAATGCATATTCTTGATTATCCATGGCATATCCATTTGAGAATGTATTTGACACACCATTTTTATTTTCTTCACATAATAACATTTACACCAACACTATTGTCTTGACACTATATAGGTTAAGAACATGTGATGCACTTTTAAAAACCTACCCCCAATCCTGATGTGTTGTGATCAAGGAGTCTATTTCACACCATACTTCTTTAGACATCATACAGGTATATTCCTGTGGTTCCTAATATGTTTTGGCAGCAAAAGTCACAGTGCAATGGGGTGAAATGAACTTATCCTGAATCAGCTTTAGATGGATAATCTGGAACATCAAGCAAATAGCTGCTTAAATACAACAGGTGAAAGGAAATTGGTGTGATCAACGAAGGAGATTATTTCAAAGTGTTAGACACCTTATAATGCCATCTACAGGTGACAGTAAAAAATCTATGTCAGAGAAACCCCATATGATTTCTCTTTTCGGATTTGTCTTGTACATGATAGGTGGAAACAGCATAATTTCCACTGTAAATCAGGTAGGTGTATGATAAATTAAATAATCCATCAGAGACAATAAGACACATTAGTACTACAGAAACGTGAGAAATTTAATTTCTGAAATGGTAACTTGGGAAAACCACTATATTTACATAGTACTCCAGGCTAGTAAGATGGCTAGGATTCGTGTCAGGGGCTGGCAGGATGCCAAGAAAAGCAAATGATTGACAGCGTTATCCAATATATGTCTACTCAGAGTAAGGCCCATTAAGTTCAACAGGCTATTCCTAGGTAAGTGTGTGACTATGCTAACAGAGAAAAGAGCTATCTGGCTCTTGTCACTGGGACTGGGGCTGCCATGTTCAAATGGAGGTATAGAATTAGTCCATTTTTCTGAAAGCTGCTTCTCTTGATTTGGTTTTATCTGGTGTGCATATCTAACACACACACCTTTAAGGTAGTTATAGATTTCTATAACCAGATTAGAAACCTCTCATATCTTGCAGAAGAAAAATAATATTGCTATAGTAGCCTCGGTTTTACTGGTCATAAATACTTGCAAATATTGCTGTACTCAAACTGGGTTTTCTTATAATCTTTATATGCTCACAACTTTTCCTAGTTTTGAATAAGGCAGTTTTCCTTGGAGAATTGTCCCTTTGGACAATGGCCTGGTTCTCACATCACATTATACTATAACTGAAAGCAAATGATGGATTAATATGAGCAAACATCATACATGTGAATGCTACTTCCAAGATTATTGTGCCACTCCTCCCTTTCCAGAAAACAAGCCAGATTCTGCCCCAGGGCTCATGGCTTGTTTCTTTCCAAACAAACCATGAACAGTAACCAAGGGATGTTCTTGGCTTACTGCCTGAGTTCAAACAACATGACAAGTCAGAGTTTGGCTTGTTTTTCTGGTGGTGTGGCAGCAGCAGGAGTGAGGTAAGACTAGAATGAGAACTTTAAAGTAGTGTGAACCAGCAAGCACACTGCTCATTCACTTTAAGCCATTGTTTGTTAAACGATGTGGCATGCAAACTGGTCCTTTGTTTGAAACCTACCCCTCAAAGATATAGCACACCTTTTTTGCTTTCTATTCAAAATCCTTAGGCAAGTGCCATATATATTTTATGAGAATTAAATGGATTAATCATTTCCTAAGTTGCATATCAAATGTACCACAAAATAAGATTCATGTGCATGCCCTGTTGAGAGCAGAATAGGCCTCCAGCTGCATGATAAAATAGATGAAACTCTAATGGCACTCTGCAGGGTTCTTTTAACCTTTGTGGGCTTGAGACACATTTTCACTTGCTGTTGTACACCTGAGCACTAATGAGCCATGATTATAAGGTGGATGGGATGACGCATATGTCACATTTAAATGCATAATTTTCTTCAAATGCATCAACAACCGCAGTAACTCCATTCAGGGAAGAGGGGGGAAATAGGATTTAAAAAATGATGGAAAAGAATATGAAAAACTTTTGAAGTAAAGTGTCTTTAGCCCATTGCTATTTGATGGACCAGTTTTTAATGTAAAGGGTGCTGTTTTACACTGGGAAGCATTCAGACATTCAAGTAGCACAGTCCAGAAATAAACGTATCACATGTGATGCTCCTGTCAATGCGGGATACACTGCACAGTGAGAACAGGAATCCATTCCTTTAGATTACAGAGGCTGTTCTCACACCCCTTAACCATTCCCACCATCCAGGATCAATTTGAATTGCAGCAATTAAATGTCCTCAGCCAAGTGTTCTGATCTCACAAATCACAGCCCTCTGGAGATCCCCAAAAGGCTCATATAGGATTTCCTCTATCCTAGACATCTCTTTTCATTTAGCCATACCACACACAAAGTAACTGTCTCTCACAGCGCTACATGCACACCACTACTGGCAAAATTGCAGCTTTATTATGCATGAGTATTTTTCCAGTGCTTCCCTATTTTCCTGTGATGAACCACTTCAGCAATAAAATTAGTATCTGAAAAGACCCATTCCCCCCCCCCCAGTGAAAATGTATGCAATTTCCCATCCACCCTATTTTAAGGCGTAAAAGCTCTGCTATAATTTATACTGTATTGCAAGCAGAAATATAGGAAAATGGTAAGAACTGCTTTTTAATGCCTGGCTCAGTCTCCTATCAGCATTATTTGTTCTCTCCCACCAAATTGGCCAATGACCTTATTAAGATATGAAAAGGAATTTAATTGGAAGGCTGCTGATTTAAAACAATCAGCAATAAAAACAAACATTGTTATGGAGAGGTGGGTAGGAGTAGAGGAGCAATACATCCTGCAGCCATAAATAGTGTTCAGAATTCTGCATCAGCTATATCATAATTCTGAAGATAACATAGCAATAATTCTGTAGAAAGAACTTGAATCTAATAGCATTTGAAATATAGGCAAGAACTTTGAGGGATGAATCCACATCAAATAAACATGACATGCTGTAAAATAAAAGTCAAAACACATTACCAGGCAATAATTAATTTCTGACTAATTTTTTTATACAAAACATTCACAGAACAGCTCTTCTGTTGCTCATAATGTACGTACTCAAGCAATTTTTGATTGTCCAAATACTTAGGTATGTGAAAACAGCAAGCAACTTTCCCAGCATCTATTTTCTGACCCACCTACTTATGTCAGCACAAACTGGGCATTCTCCGTCTCTCTTTTCTTACCACCAATCAATAATGGATTTTTGCCTTCCTCTTGAAATGTTTCACTGCTTAGCACAGAACTAAGAAACCTGAGCCAAAAAAAGGCATTTATTCATTCCTTACAGGCTTTGACCATGACTGACTAGGGGCGATCTCTGCCTGCACTGTGGCTTGTCCCCTCCAGCACCCTCTAACACTAACAGTGCTTCAGAAGCTTCTTTTGAAACTGAGATTTCCCAAAGTAATTGCTGATACATATGGAGACAGAATTCAAAGAAGTCAGCTTACCAAGCATGCATGCATCAAAGGGGATTGTGCCCCCAGCAGTTAATGTTATTCCCAGGAATTCCTCATCAGCCATCCCAAGGCAGCTCACAAAATTAAAACATCAAAAACAATTAATGCATAATAACATTCCCCTTTAAAACAAACAAACACTGAATGCAGACTGAAACAAAAACATATTCAGAGAATGTTTAATGGGAAATGATAGGTATGGGGCTACTGCTGTAAAGACTCTGTCTCTGCTGCCCACCAGCCAGATGTATCTTTCCTGCATCTTCCCTTCACCTGATATATCCCCCCTTCACTACCATAGTGCCTTTGCCACACTCAAATATTTCCAGGCATATCTCAAACAAATGTCCACATTATGAACCACATTCCAAATATTGTTCTCTCATGCAGTCGAATATACACAAAAATCTGGAAGTGTGTTAGAAGAAATCTAACACAGTTTGAGAACTATCTAATTCCATTCAATATTTCAAGTAATAGTCCAAAGTAATATATTTAGATAATAGAAATATAATGTTGATTTGCTTCATCACACACACTGAAAATTTTCTCTCTCATTTTTGCAGCCTGTCAAAGCAGCCTCAGCCTGTCTCCACCATTTCACAATCTGTCAAAGTGGTTTGGCCCAGAAATATTAGCAATACTCATTGATGTGTAAAACTCCTAAGAATTATTCCATGTGGGTGACCTGTAGTCTGTTCAAAGAGAACTTGTAGAGGATGCCCTCTGGAAAATGTGCATGTGTTTCTACAGCAATTTTATAGACCAGCTTTATCCACTTGCTGATACACAGAATGTTTTAAATATAAATACATTAACATATGCATTAAATACATTACATGTATTTTTTAAGTAAGTCCAGTTGAATTCATTGTGACTTTCAAATTGCAATGAAACAGCATTAGAAAACAACAGCATCCATATGAGTGAAAAAATATTCTAAATAATAGTGGATGGTGCCAAATACCATATCCATCCAGTACAGCCAAAATGTCACTCGGCATTATCCATATTAGCATGAGTAAAAACAAGGTGTATCATGACAGAGGTTCATGAGACCTATGTTTAGCAAATAAAATAGTTCAAGAAGAAAATTAGCAATTTAGATAACATGGTTTGGCAGCTTCTTCAGCTACATACCAGGTGCAAAGCTATGCCACATTTCTAGATAGAGCTGCATGTAACTGATGCTATTTGCACATGATTTTAATAAAACTGGAAAGTGGAAGACTAATCTGTGGTTGTACAAGATGCTTCCAAAATGGTTCAAGATATGAAATGGAATGGTAATCACAGGACATCCCTTAGACAAATGCAACTAGGTATTGCAAGGCAAACAGTGTTGTTCCTCTTCTACCCCATCCACTCCCACATCTCCAAAATATAGTCAGTATTGCAAAACTTGTTCTCTCCACATCTGCCTAAAGCAGCATTATAATTAAAGATGTGTTTATGACCGGGCAGAGTACAGTAGATATATGAGTGATGCTGCTTAAGAGTTCCATGTTTCAACCCCAGAGGGATTCATACATTTTAGCTGTTTTGGTTTAATTGATGGTGTGCTTGAGGGTGTTTGGTGAATGGAACTAATATGTATTCATGCATATCTCAAACTAAATAAATAAAATTAGGACTGAATTCTCAAAGGCAGTCACAATTCAGCTTCCTTTGGGCACCATTTTCTTTGTCTTTTCCAGAGAGAGATCACTATATCTCATGTGCATTTTGCGCAGATTTCCCAAAGGTTTTTAAATTATATTTAGCATGACATAGTGAAGAACTCTGAAACTCTCGCTCCCTGCATTGGTCTTGTCCAGTATCCATTTCAATCCATGATACTTCCACGCCCGCTTTCTCTAGAAATTATACCACTTGCCCACTCAGATATGTTGGAGACAATGTCACCCACAAGCCATTGCAATCCTTTGTTAACCATTAACGGTGCTCACTCAGGCCCATCCTCACATTCATTCACTATATCAAGGGGCATCAGGAACTTGGCCTCCATCACCAACATGTCCCAATGACCCTTCCTTTGGCAACTGTGAAATCCGTCTGACATTTGAACTGGGAGCCCACAACCGTAGAGATCTATATGTGCAAGTTTGAGAACCCCGAAAGCACACTGTTCCTGACTGTGTGGAGGGGCTCCAGTGAATACCTCATTGTTATCCTGCCTTGAGCAAAGGAGTGACACATGCAGTCATTTGACTGGCAACTGTTTAAATAAAAATACATAAACGCCATTCATTGGGAAAGTGTTTTGCATAATATTTCTATAGAATTTAATAGAACTTAAACATTTAAACATGCATTTGTGTCCTTTGTTTTAATTAGACTATCGTATTATTTCATGCATGACATTGTTTTATGGTATTGTTTTATGCTATGAGATGTCTTGCAAGTGGGCAGCAAAGCGGATTACAAATATTTCATTTATATCCAATCTTTCTTCCATGGATTTTAAGGTGATGTACATAAGAATTCCTATGCAATCTTCTATTTAGACCAGCAATGGGCCCTAAACCAATGATGGGCGACTCTCAAGGGCTGCATGTGGCTGCAGTGAAGGAAGTGTGGGTGGAGTGAATGTGACCTGTGCAGTATAACTTCTTGTAAGAGATAGTGAAAATCACAGAGCTGCATTTTTTGCATCTTTCAGAACCTAAGAAGCGTCTTGCTGGATCCAATCAATGGTCTATACAGTTCAGCATCCTCCCCCACCCCCAGCAGTGAAGCAGATGCCTATGGATAGTCTGTAAGCAGGACCTGAATGATACCCTTGGGTTTCTCCTTGCAGTTGCAAGAAATAAAGGCTGTAATCCTGTGCCTACTTAGGTGGGAGTAGGCCCCCCCACTGAACTGAATGGGGATCATTTCCAAGTAAAGATGCGTAAGTAAGAACACGGCACATCTCTTTCTCAGCACATATCTGCTGTACTCTGGAAGATGTCCATTCCCAGGAGCCTAATGGTGCAATGCTGTGCCATTATTCAGAAGGAAGCCTTATTATATAGTCAGCGGGGCATGCTTGCGAAGGTGTCCATGGAATGGGATCTTCCGGCTCCTACTCAAAACTTGATTTCTAGAGAGTAAGTTCTGCGGAAACCCAGTGAGACTTACTGTTCACAGGAAACAATCTAGGGTTGTGTTGTGCCCCTCAGCTGCACTTTTCTAACAGCAGCAACACCTGCGTGTGACTCTCGCAGCACTGAACGCACAGGTGGAAAGGAATGGATTGGCTTTGCCTCTTTTTATGCAGAAGTCTCTCTCTCGCACACACCCCTCAGAAGCCAGGTGGGGTGAGGGGTCCTTCGTGCTTCTCAACTGACTGGAGAAATGCGCCGCCCCCGGGGGGAACAAGGTTCCTCAGGAGGAGCCCAGCCTTGGCCTCGAAAAAAGAGGAGGCTGGCTGGCTAGCTGGCGTGCCAGGGAAGAAAGCGAGCGTGGGAATGGGAGCGGCGGACATTCCCCCTGCTCGCCCGCCTCGTCTGGCGTTGTTGGGGAGCTGAGGTGTGAGGCGGGAGCAAGAGGGAGGGAGCGCGCGGGAACCCCTCCCCCTCCCTCTCCCTGCTCGCGCTGTAGGGGGGGATGGCGCGGCGGCGCGAGCAGCTCCACAGCCTCCGGGTGCCGGCAGAGAAGCAATAGCCGGGGAGGGGAGAGAGCTGGCGGAAGAGCCAGGGAAGCAGCAGCAACAGCAACAGCGGCGGCGGCAGCAGCAGCAGTCCTCTTCCCCTGGCTGCTCCAGGCAACGGCGCGGCAAGAGCCTCTCCCCGTCTGCTCGCGCTTGGCTAGAAAGAGCCGCCCGCTCCTCCGCTCCTGGCCGTTCTCGGGCTGCGCGTGGCGCCCCGCAGGAGGGAGGGGGCGGGCTGCGCTGGGCCACGGCGTGCCCGGCACGCGCAAAAGGAGCCGCTCTGCCGCCGGTGCCGCCTGGATGTCAGAGGCTCCTCGCGAGCCGGCGGCCAAAGGCGCTCCGCAGCAGCAGCAGCAGCTGGAGAGAAGAGGAGGAGAAGGCGGCGAGAGAGGAGGCGACCCCGCGCACGGAGCTGGGACGCCGCAGCCGGCTCGCCCCGGCCATGGCCTCCAACTTTAACGACATAGTCAAGCAAGGCTATGTGAAAATCCGCAGCAGGAAGCTCGGGGTGAGTGGCGCCTGGCGCGCGCGCGCTTGCTTTGTTCCCCCCTTTTCGCCCTCTCTCTTTCTCGCTCCTGTCTGTCAGCGCCTGGGCGGCCGAGTTGGAGGTGGGGGTCGCCTGGTCAAGGCGGCGCTGCGAGCCAGCAGCCCGCTGTCGTTCCTGCGGCGGTGCTTTGGCAGGCGGCGTGGGGGGTCGGGCGGGTGGGTGTGCGGGGATGGCTCGGCGGCTCCTCGGCTGCTGGCAGCAGCAGGCGCGCTTGGATGGAGCTGCTGCTGCTCCTCCTCTCGACTATTGTTTGCCTCCCGTGCGTGTTTGCCCGCTTGCCTGCCTGCCTGCCGAGGTGGAGGCGATCATCGCGCTCCCGGGCGGTGCGGCCCGATCCCTGTCCGCCTTTACTCGGGAGTAGATCCAGCAGATTTCAGAGGCGCAGGACTCCCAGTTGAGGGCGTTTATAGGGTTGCAGCCTGTTTAGTGGGAAGAAGCCCATCGGGAATAGCTGTCGCTGCCCACAACCGATCTTGTCTGCGTTAGAAATACCTGCGCGTTAAGCGGAGAAACAATGGAAACCCATCACCTGTTAAACTCGTTTCCTCCACCTTTATAGGCGGCAAGCCGAACGACTAAGGAGTAAGTCACACTGAGCACAGCGAGACTTGGATCTGAGTCAACATGTGGAGGATTGTGCTGTTAATCACACACTACTCCCCTACCCCTGCTGTGGCGTGGCTGCCTTTCCCGCAAACTGGGGAGAAGGGCATCGTTCCCTTTAAGCATTTTCCCCAAGCCCTGGCTCACCTTCTTTCCGATTCAGCTGAAATCTATAACAGGTTGAAATTGTGGCTGTGTCGAAGCTCCCGGCACTGTGTTAACTTTGTGCCTGTTGTATAGTGTGTGTTGGATGCATTGCGTTGAAAGGTGTGTTCGAAGGCACTCTGTCAGAAGAAAAGCTTTGAAAGGTCTACAGGTTTCAAAATAGCTCCTAGCGGCCTAGAAGTAGGAGGAAAGGTAGACAAATTAAGCAAAAGTAGCTGCTGAGTAGAGTGGCACACAGGTGATGATGGTAGGTAGAAAACATCTTTTGAATTGTATGCTTGATTTAGTATCGTTGGTGGAGAGGATACAGACTTAGCTAGACTAGGCAAAAGGATAATGGTACATTGAGCAGATGGACAGGAGAGTTGGCACAGTGATGGATGCTGCTGTCCCCTGTGACTAGACAACTGACCGATCTCAGAGTTTTTGGAGGCAAGGTTGGCTTCAGACAAAAGGTTGGAATCACCTGGAAAGGTGTATGAGAAAGTTGAGATAATTATTGGTAGAAGTATTTGCCTAACTTTCAACATGCACATGCTTTAGAAATGTTACTTCTTGCTAGGAGCTGGCAGATACTATGACACTTTCAAAAAGTAGTAATGATAACTGTCTGGTTTTGCTCTAAAGTAAGAACCTCTTTAGAAATTTGTTAGGAAGAAAAAGGAGTATTGACCAGCTTGAAGGCAAATGTGGAAACCATGCAATGAACCTCTGATTTAAAGTTTAATTAGACTTATAGTTTGAGAGCAATACACTGAGATTTGATACGATACCATGGACAGAACCAGTCCTGAGCCATGCGATTAGGATATTAGCCTGTGCCAAAAGGAAAACAACAACAGTACAATTAAAACCAAGGAAATATTGTGATACCTGGAAAGCTGCTTGCTTTGGAAGTCATGTAAACATCTGTCTGACATCTTAGTGGTCACTAAGGCTATCAGTGGAGAGCTGTACTATGAAACACTGCTAGTCATTATGGTTATACGCTGCCACCAGGATCAGTGGTACAGTGCTCTGTTTGTCAATCTTGGGGAACAATAGTGAGACAAGTCTCTTGCCCTCATGTCTTGCAAGCCTAGCAGATTGACCATTGTGGGAAATGGCTGCTGGAGTAGATGGGCCTTGGTCTGATTCAGCGAAGGTCTTCTTATGTACTAACACCCACATGAGATCTCCTTTTTATTTTATCTGTGTTCTTTGCTTCTTCTTCCCTCCTTTTATCTGATGGGGAAGAATGTAACACACTTTAATAAACAAGTCTTGATAAACAATTGCCACCTCCTGCTCACTAAGCTTACTGGTTTTGATATATATATATATATATATATATATATATATATATATATATATATTAAAAAATATTTTTATTGATAGTTTTCTTGGTTTACAAAAGTATGTGCAATCTCTCTCTCTTTTTTCTCTCTCCAAGTAACATTTTTTACAGATCAGTTTCATTTGTTGAGACATTAGGAAGAAAAAGGGGAAAGAGGTGGGGGAGAGGTGGGGGGGAAGGTGAGTGGGGGTGGGGTCGGGTGGCAATGTTTCTATTTTACTTAATATATGTGGGATTTTGTGTCAGCATCGCTTGTGCAGGTTCTCTGCTATTCACTTGTGTTCCTTTGGTGGTGCGAGAGGTTGGGGTTGGCCTAGGGTGTGGTTGTTTGTTTGTGATTGGCTGTGGTGATCTTTGATTTCATGTGTGAGTGGGGTGGGTGGGTGTTTTGGATCAGGTTAGCCATATTGATTTGTATGCTGTTGGTGGATTTTTGTCAGTCTTGCTGGGCTGTGTATGTGATAAAGGGGAGCCCTACCGGGGTGAAGGCGTCTTCTTCTGTTTGTCCCTGTATCAGTTTCAGTTTATTGGTTAATTTTTCTAGTAAGGCTGTTTCCCATACTATTTGGTACCATTGGTCCATGCTTACTCCTGACAGGTCTCTCCAGTGTCTGGTTATGGTGTTTCTGGCTGCTGAAAGTAGGTGGGTTATGAGTTCTTTGTGGTGTAAATGGCCATTATTGTCTTGGAAGATGTTTAGTAGGGCTAATTCTGGGGTGATTTCTAATACTTGCTTAGTTATTTTACATATTTCTCGTATGGCTGTTGTCCAGAATAGTTGGATTTTGGGGCACGCCCACCACATGTGGAGGTATGTGCCTGTGGAGGTGCACCCTCTCCAGCATGCTGGTTTTGATTTTGAAGGTGTTTTATGATGGTCAAAGGCGATTAATCTTGAAAGGAAAAGTTCACTTTTGCATCCAACTGTTTTTCTTAGTCTTTTGCTGAATGACTACCATTTGAGTTGGCTTGGCTGTTTTATGATGACATCCTTTTCTGTTAGCTTTGTACTGCAAGGAATGTGTTTTTGGGACACTATTGTAGATAGGCTCTCTCCGCAGGTGTCCTTCACTACAACACACACACACAATCTGAATGAGACTTTTCTACTTAAAACCTTGTAAAACATGTAGAATTGTAGTTTTCAAATACAAATGGCATCACTAATCAGCCCAGTTATAATATATAAGGTTATAATGTATATACCAACTTATGGCTACATGGTATTCACAGATGTTCCTAATAAATAAGTTCCTTGCTACATTCCATACTCTTCCTACACTAAAGATTCCCATGCTACTGTTTCTTCTGTTCTTACACATCCAGTTTCCGCTACAGGTAAAGTCCATGGTGTTACTGTAAGCCTCTTAATTTATTTATCTTCTGGAAACATAACTGCACAGACTTGCGTGTAGCAAATTCAGCTTCTTTTCGCCAAATGAGGAACATGTGAATATTTTTTCTGAGGTACAAGTACTCCTATACAGAAAGGGAAATGCAAGTCACAACTGCTGCTCAATACGTTTAGTGTACCACTATGTGTTGCCTGCTGTACTGTCATGGAAGTGAAATGGTCCACATTTGTAGGTGGGTTTTGTTCAGTACCATGTGAGGTACAATCATGTTGTGGAGAGTTATTTGATGGTAGGTGTTTTATACCCCTTATACAAAGGGCCTGCACTGGTCCCAAACTGAACCTGTCCCAGGTGAGAGGTGGGAGGGAAGTATTTTGTGGTTCATTGGCCTATTAGTGCTGCATAGTCTGTTCTTATATGTTTGGCAGTGATCTGTTGCAGGAAGGATATACATGTTTAGTAGTGTATGTGGGTTGAAATATTCTTTCGGTTTGGTGTTTGTATCATTCTGCATAGTAATTTTGTCTGATCTTAGTTGTATAGATATGGTTATGATTATGATTATGAATGTGGACATTGTGTATTTATGTATCTGCATTTTGCTCGATTGAAATTGTGATTATTGTATGTCTATGTACTTCAATTTGATTTTCCTTCTGGTAAATGGCTTTGCGATTTGAGGACAGTATGCAATAGATAAATGGACTTAATACTTAAATAAATAATATAATGTTGATAATGTATAGTAGTGTTTCATCTGCCACTGTGGATGTGTCCTAGAGCATTGGGACAGCACCTGTCAGCAGTGCTGATCATGTGGGGCAAATGACCATTGGATGTGCCATCAATGTTGAACATCCAACCAGCCTTTGCTATATTAAATATGCACCAAGAAGGGTTTTACAGTATTAAGAATATACTGTTTGGAAACAGTTGCCCTAGGAGCAAAGAACCTTACTGGAGTGAAAGTAACATTTAATGATATATTCATTAGTTAATCTGGTTATTTTTGTGTTTTCAGCTGTGATCAAGAATGTTTTTCTTTCTCCACCTATGACTATGGACCTTTCTGTCAATTTGTCTGGCTATCAGGAACTCTCAATCAGGGTAATATGTTGAGGGAATCAGATGATATCAGAAAACTTGAGTTGGTGTGTGGTTGTGGGTGATCATTCTTCTCTGCATCAATATTAAGCATTATGTGCAGTTGTTGACTTTTAGCAACTGGCTTTCTGGTACCTTCCAAATGTCCATTATTACAACACAGACCAGCATTATTCAGGCTTTCAGACTTCAAGGTGCTTCCATCCCTACTCCAGGGTAGGAATTGGCACAGTGGAAATGCATATGTTGAAAATGCTAGTTCCTTTTTAATAATTCTATATTTTGGGGGTACTGTTTTAGGATCAATCAGAAGATTTAATTTACAACCTGGTTCCAGTGTGCCCAGCAATGCAGCAATTTCTTTTATATAGCCACTTTTAATATTTCCCTGCTCTACATGAGGAGAACATATAACAGACAGCAAACTGCATGCTTAAGCTGAAACTGTTATCTCGAGGGACTGTGTCTTATATATTTATATGAATGTGTTCCCCTTCCGAAAGAGATAAGAGAGAGGCCATGTGAAATTTAAAATTCTACAAGTGGCTAGAAGCTTATCACAGTGCTAATATATATTATCTTTGCCCTGGAAGCTGTGCTTTTCTTTGCAGAAAGGGTGTTCAAGGCTAAGGGAAGAATAATCATAAATTGACCTTTGGAACATTTCGCTATCTTGACAGGGCTGTTAATTCTGAGAGAACACAGTGGGGTTGTTGGAATCCCAATTACAGACTATTGCGGTACAGCTGACATGAATGTGTGTGTTTTTAAGCAGCTTAAATCAAGGTAGAAAGGTTCCTTCATGCTCTTTGGCTGGATAGACACCACCCCCAAAATAATGTTTTAAACTGAATGGCAGTGTCAAACAATGTCTTGGGAAGTAATCACTAAATCTCAGCAGGCCTTAGAAGGTTAGTATTATTGCTGCTTGATGCCAGGGCAGGATGACATTAGTTCAGTAGAACAATGGAACACAGAAAACCTTATTGGGAAACAAGAATTTTTCATACTTCATACAATAAGGGAAATAAATCTGATAATGCTTTATATAGAAACTAGATATGCCATTGGCACAGAGGAAATATTTGGGGTATGCTCAATATTTCTTTACTCATCATGATACTACCGTTTTCGTGTGATGGAAAATAGTGATGTATTAGGACTTGTAAAGCTTTTGAAAGAGTACAGAGATTTCTGTTGCAAGTTGGAATTCTGAGATCCCATTCTCTATATGTAGTTGTGTGTGCGCGCGCGCATGCGCATACAGACACAAACATAGAAACTGTGAAAGAGGTCATAATCAAAAGCGCAAAGACCAAACCCCAAAGTCTTTTGTTAACAAGTGGTAATGATGCCGATCAGTGGGCCAATCAGAGAAAACTGTATTTTTGGTGCTTAAGCCCATACAATCAACAATAAAAGTAATGGTTCTGTATGAAGTATATTTTGTACACAATGCTTGAACTACCTTGGAATGTATTTTATACCATTTATGTTAATGGGTGTAGAAGAGAAATTGGCAAAGAGGCATTGTAATGTGAATGAACATTTTTGCCAGTGGCGGTTGCAATCTAATTGAATGAAGGGCTAATTTGTAATGTCTGAAAGCAACAACATGTTTGAACTGGAACAAGTTAAAGCTATGCAATGACTCTCAGGGTCCATCAAAGCATAATTCTTATTTATTTGTTTGTTTGTTTGGGCAGCCTGGATACCTTTCACCTAGATAACACTTCCATTGAGGAGATATTATGTCTTCCCCAGTACAGTTTCCAAACAGCTGCCATAACATTATTATTATTATTTATTTTATTTATATACTGCTCTATACCCGGAGGTCTCCGGGAAGTTCACAGAACAAAATCAAAATATAAAACCACAAGATATATAATCCAAACATAAACAACAACCCAATACCGCCCCCCAAAAAACCCACATATTAAAAGGGCATAGAACACTGGAAAACTTTATTCCTCTCTCCACCATACAGTGTGATTATTATGTGAATGTAACTGTTTTTCTTTTAAAGGAAGCAGCATTAGGCAATTCTGAAGATCTAATAGATGGCCAGTAATAACCGGCAATCAGTACTGTGAAAAATGATGAGAGGAAGGGAAAGCTTAAATATGGTTCTCACTCTTCACCTGATATATGTGTTTGCAGGATTTGCCCTGCCATAGAGCACTATGATGGAAGGGTGGATGAAGGCAGGAACTGGTGTCAAGTTCAGCAAGACTTTTTTTAGTGTCAGTCCTAACAGAGTAGAACAATTGGACACTTCAGACTCCAAAATGTCTTGGACCAGCACAGTGTGAGTGTGAATGTATTAGAAAATGGAATTGTTGGGAATAAGGAGCTGATTCAGTCTCCCCAGTTGCTGGGAAGGCCATTAATTCAGGAGGGCCGAAGACATCCCTCTGAAACCTGAGTCTTAGGACCCAAGATCAGCACTGTGTGCAACTGTAGACAGAGAAGTATGTTTGGCAGTAAATGTTTCAGAATGCATTGGGAAGTCATGTCATTATACACCATATGGAAACTTGGTGTTTATTTGCCTTGATAATTTAAGAGGGATGTTTGGTGGGAGAGCACATACTTTGATGGGTAAGTTGTGTGCCAGGTTCAATCACCAGCATTAATGGCTACTGGGAAAGGTTCCTCTCTTGAACCTTGGAGAGCCAGTGCTGTCAGTAGAGACAACACTGAATTAAATGGACTTTGTATAAGGCAGTTTCCTATATTTTCATAACTCATTTCAAATGCTGAAGAATACAGAACTTCATTCAGATGATTTCAGGAATGGCTCATCTATAAAAACAATCAAATCTACACAGTTATACCTCTAATACCATGCATTTGTTCAGAAAAATGAGAATTTTGTAAAAAAAAAAAAGGCTAAGGCTTGAAGTCATAACATGATGCTTCAGTAATGCTTATGAGTTACACAAACTGTCATGATTTGAATATTCCTTGAGAAGGTGGATTCCATCTTTCAAAAAAGTAAAAAGTTCATGTTTTAAAAATCAACATTTTTTTGTGAAGCAGATATGAGGAAAGTAGTCCCACAAAGGCTCATGCAAGTTTTAATATAAATCTCATAGAAAACATAGCTGCTTTTGCTCTCTTTCAGGCAGGTGGCCAATCCATTATAGAAATTCTTTCAGTGTTTTTGTTATATTCCATCTTTCTTTATGGTTGAGTAAACCTTGGCTGGGAATCAAATTAAAGGTTTTCTGATCTAATGCAACCCATGGAGTGACTGTTAAATGATCACTTGGGTGAAAGTGTTCTAGTACTGAAGGAATAATATTGTTAACTTTCTGAAAAGCAAGTTAGGGGGGGAACCACTGAATGCTAATAGAAGTCTTAATATACTTACTTCCTCTTTTTGTTCTAATTTATATATCTCACTTCTGGAGAAAACGGGACAAACCTATCTTTTGGATATAAGACAAGATGGTAGGTATTCCTTGGTTTACAGCTTGTTGAATTCTTTACTCCATGTTTGGACGCAAGTGTTTCTTCCTGTGGTGGAAGAGGTAACTTTTGCCATTTCCCCCTGCAGACCCTTGCACCCCCTGAAAATTTAGTCTGCAGTTCTGTAAGACCGTCAGAAAGGTTGCAGAGAAAAACAGCAAAAAATGCTTCTTCCTGCCTTCATCCAGTGGGAGCCTCTGCTTCAAGGATACCACGGATCTGTGGTGTGTCTGAAAAAAACACAGTTAAAACTCATACATCATATAGCGCAGTGCATTGCAATTGCTACAACAGTCAGAAAAAAATATTAAGTGTTCTATCAAGGCTTTCAGCAATTTTCAAGTGATTCCTGGGGTAACATTTGAGGACCCCTGTTCTCCAGGATTAAAAGCCTTCTACTGAAAGGAGATGTTCCCACTCAAACCCAACTCTGCATTTAAGACAGAAAGTATTACATTAATTTCAAGGTACCACTTCAAATGTTCATTTCTCCTACCATCAGTTCTACCAACATGCAGAACTAAAGCAGGAATGACAGAGGATTTTTAATCCTACACTCTATGAAAATAGGCTTATCCTGCAACAGGGAGAAGGAAAGTTAAAGAACAACTTGATACTATTTGTCAACAATTCAGAGCAGTTATACGATGAACAATTGTTATAAATACAAATTGAAATGGATGCAAACTGAAGGGAGCCTGGTGGGAGCCTGGTTCACACTGGGTACAGTGGTACCTCCGTTTGCGGATGGGATCTGTTCCGGAGGTCCGGTCAGATCCCGAGGTTTCTACAACCTGAAGACTGCTTCTGCGCATACACAGAAGCAGCGAAACCCGGTAAAATACTTCCGGGTTTGCCACACGCACATCCTGAAGTTTACATAACCAGAGGGTTACGTAAACGGAGGTACAACTGTATTGCAAACCACCTCACGTGTCTATCTGCCTTAGGGACATACAAGAGTATATTCTGAGATATTAGCCTTTGTTGGTAGATGCCCTGTTCCAAAGAGTTACATGCACTTATGCATGTGTGAAAGTCCATGCTAATTATGATAGCAATGGCTGCTTGCATAGGTTTGTTTTCTTTAGGTAGATTTTTTTTCATAGAAGTGAATGGGGAAGATTATCTGGACAAGGAAGTCCCTTTTATGCACTTAGCATCAAGTGTTTTGTTTTAATGTTTTGGGAGCCAGCATATGAAGGGAAAGCCAGAAGGGCGCTCTATAAATATTGAAAGAAATATCTGAAGCAGATTACTGGATCAAGTTGCATTCATAGCATACCCTCCAACATTTCTCCAATGGAAAAGGGACGTCCCATTCTATAATGATAATTTTATTATTTATACCCCACACATCTTATTGGGTTGCCCCAGGCGCTCTGGGCTGCTTCCAACATGTATAAAAACATAATAAAACATTAAACATTAAAACAACTTCCCTATACAGGATTGCCTTCAGATTTGTTGTTGTTTAGTCGTTTAGTCGTGTCCGACTCTTCGTGACCCCATGGACCAGAGCACGCCAGGCACCTCTGTCCTCCACTACCTCCCGCAGTTTAGTCAAACTCATGCTGGTAACCTCGAAAACACTATCCAACCATCTCATCCTCTGTCGCCCCCTTCTCCTTGTGCCCTCCATCTTTCCCAGCATCAGTGTCTTCTCCAGGGAGTCTTCTCTTCTCATGAGGTGGCCAAAGTACTGGAGCCTCAGCTTCACGATCTGTCCTTCCAGTGAGCACTCAGGGCTGATTTCATTAAGAATGGATGCATTTGATCTTCTTGCAGTCCATGGGACTCTCAAGAGTCTTCTCCAGCACCATAATTCAAAAGCATCAATTCTTCGGCGATCAGCCTTCTTTATGGTCCAGCTCTCACTTCCATACATCACTACTGGGAAAACCATGGCTTTAACTATACGGACCTTTGTTGGCAAGGTGACGTCTCTACTTCTCAAGATGCTGTCTAGGCCTGTCATTGCCCTTCTCCCAAGAAGCAGGCGTCTTTTAATTTCGTGGCTGCTGTCACCATCTGCAGTGATCATGGAGCCCAAGAAAGTAAAATCTCTCACTGCCTCCATTTCTTCCCTTTCTATTTGCCAGGAGGTGATGGGACCAGTGGCCATGATCTTCGTTTTTTTGATGTTGAGCTTCAGACCATATTTTGCACTCTCCTCTTTCACCCTCATTAAAAGGTTCTTTAATTCCTCCTCACTTTCTGCCATCAAGGTTGTGTCATCTGCATATCTGAGGTTGTTGATATTTCTTCCGGCAATCTTAATTCCAGCTTGGGATTCATCCAGCCCAGCCTTTCGCATGATGTATTCTGCGTATAAATTAAATAAGCAGGGAGACAAAATACAGCCTTGTCGTACGCCTTTCCCAATTTTGAACCAATCAGTTGTTCCATATCCAGTTCTAACTGTAGCTTCTTGTCCCACATAGAGATTTCTCAGGAGACAGATGAGGTGATCAGGCACTCCCATTTCTTTAAGAACTTGCCATAGTTTGCTGTGGTCGACACAGTCAAAGGCTTTTGCATAGTCAATGAAGCAGAAGTAGATGTCTTTCTGGAACTCTCTAGCTTTCTCCATAATCCAGCACATGTTTGCAATTTGGTCTCTGGTTCCTCTGCCTCTTCTAAATCCAGCTTGCACTTCTGGGAGTTCTCGATCCACATACTGTTTGAGCCTTCCTTGTAGAATTTTAAGCATAACCTTGCTAGCGTGTGAAATGAGTGCAATTGTGCGGTAGTTGGAGCATTCTTTGGCACTGCCCTTCTTTGGGATTGGGATGTAGACTGATCTTCTCCAATCTTCTGGCCACTGCTGAGTTTTCCAAATTTGCTGGCATATTGAGTGTAGCACCTTAACAGCATCATCTTTTAAAATTTTAAATAGTTCAGCTGGAATACCATCACTTCCACTGGCCTTGTTATTTGCAGTGCTTTCTAAGGCCCATTTGACTTCACTTTCCAGGATGTCTGGCTCAAGGTCAGCAACCACACTACCTGGGGTGTACGAGACATCCATATCTTTCTGGTATAATTCCTCTGTGTATTCTTGCCACCTCTTCTTGATGTCTTCTGCTTCTGTTAGGTCCTTACCACTTTTGTCCTTTATTATGGTAATCTTTGTACGAAATGTTCCTTTCATATCTCCAATTTTCTTGAACAGATCTCTGGTTCTTCCCATTCTTGCCTTCAGATGGCTCTGGATAACTCCATACTCGCCAACATTTCTCCAATGAAAATAGGGACATCCTAAGGAAAAGTGGGACATTCTGGGATCAAATCAGAAACCAGGACAGCTTCTCTAAATCAGGGATGTCCCTGAAAAATAGGGACACTTGGAGGGTTTGTCATGGGAATCTCAGAAGGAATTAAGAGTATATGTGTTTTACGTTTGATTAATCCTACGGCGGTTGGTGGGGATCTGTCCGTTTTGTCTTCTCTCTCTCATTTTTCCAATCTTAAGTTCATTTCTCCACATTTCTACATAAGTATACATTTTTTTTAAAAGTCCTCAAGAAAACCCAGCAGGATTTTACTGCAGATTTCTCCTAGCAATCTTATGTTTGTATGCAGTTTTGATCAATATACTCAGTTTTGCATAGCAATTTCCCCTAACATACAAACATGCAGTTTCATATCTTCATTAATAGATACATTTGTAAGAACACTGTACCCCAATATATGTATTTTTGTACACATTACTTGGCTGGAGAATGGCATTTGAAAATTAGGGATTTTGAAGAATGCCTGTATTTCAGTAAGTGTGAACTAGGGTTGTGCACCTTTAAATGTGAACTGAATCTAATTTCTCCCCCATCCCCTACTGCTACATAAATTTACTGAATTGTAAGCTTTGCTTTCAGATTTAAAATTCACGTATCACATTTTTATCAGCTAAAAATTCCTTTGCCGGGATTGGATTCCTTGGATTGTTGTACACGAAGCTCTAAAGATTCAGGGCATTATTGAAGCTGTCGTTCCCTAGAAGAACACAAAAATTTCAAGCTGTTAGTTAAAAGCAGTCAGAAATATTTGATTATTTACTTCTGTATGCCAGCTGCCTCACAACTTTGCTTTTTATTGGCATGCTGAGTGAAAGTGTTATCCCTAGAGGCAAATGTCACTCAGTTTTGAGTAAGTCCTCCTCCTGCTTTCATTTACGGAGAATTATTAAAATGAATGCAACAATCCTGTAGGCCTAGTAAAAGGCAGCGATTGGTCAGTAAATTAGATTTTACCAAGGGCCACTCCTTTGTATCTCTTACTACCGACATCTCTCATTTTTTCATCGTGATGACAGCAGTGCCCCCTCCTTCAGTTTTTGCTGCTGCTTTAGTGTAGCAGCTGCACCTAGTGAGGTGCTTCACCTGTGTCTTATCCCTCTCTGCCTCACTATAGCTAGACCTAGAGAGTCTTCCCTCAGAGAGGGGCATTCTGAGTGGGATGGTCATGAAAGTACCTTTGGCATTGCGGCGGTGACAAATGATGCTTAACGTTGGGGGGAAAGTTTTAAAGTTACAATTTGATGGCTGGTTGTGGAATAGCAGGCACCATGTGAAGGAGTCTCATTTTGCCAATGAAAAGGTTGTCCCTAGTTTTACCATAGACTAATACACCATATGCAGTGTAATTACATTCCAAGGCATTTGTCAGTAAATCATAGCCTATTCTTTTGAAATCTGAGTGCTGTTATTTTTCTTTTTAAAAAAATGCTGACTGAGGCGTATTTGCATGTGCTCCCAGCAGTATCGGAGCAGACTCTCTATGGTTATAATCATATGTTTAAAGCAGCTTGTTGGTGAATAAATTTATTTTCCTCCTGGCGGAGTTCCGATTATGTGAGGAGGAGAAGCCTGATTGACCCTGTCCATGTGGTCATGGTATTTACATCCATGCCCCTGGAGCATATGTGGAAGTGACTTCCAGGCTGCTGTCTGTTAGTGTAAAGAGTTCTTGATTGACAGGAGTGAAAATCAGATGCAGCACAATCTCTGGTCTTTAACTTATGTCATGCTGGATGTTTCAGTAACTATTATGAAAGGAGCAATATCTGGAGGATAATCTCCATCTATGGTTTTGTGTGCTTGGATTATGTGATTAACTGGGGAGTTTCCTTAACCACAGCTTTGTATGGTTGATCTGGGTGTGATTGTTTTATTTATTTATTATTTAAATATGCACACGATACTAGAGTAAAAATGGCAAACACTTGAGTAAAAGCTGGTTGTCAAAGACTTTCAGGTTTAGAATAATGCAGTTTTTAGAGATTTCTGAAAGCAAGCAGGGATGACTCCTACCAACTCCTCCATTGGCAAGGAGTGCCACAAGACAGGGGCCTACCACACCAAAGACCCAGTTCCTAGTAAAGGCCTGCCAAATCTCTGGGATTTTGAGATCTTGCAGGGTTGTTTTCTGTTGCTGTAAATCTGTGCAGAAAAACACAGTCTCATGAATGTTCAAAAAGCAAAGCTGACTTGCAATTATGATTAGAGGCTGCTTGCAGCAATTTGAGTTTCTTTGGTGCTTGGATTCCTGGATGGGTTTTTAGAGTATACATACCTCTAGGGTTATCTAAATGTTCAGTCAGAGTAGCAATCATGGGGCAAGCACCTAATAATGTGCAACCCATGGACTGACATCATGCCTTGCTGTTCAAACCTGTGGCTAAACATGCAGGTGCCTGCTCAGATGGTAAAAGGTGTGTTTGGGCAGAGATTGAAATAGATACTGACATAGGTGTCTCTGAGTGGAGTTTACAGCCCCGCAAAATTGTCTGCTCTTTGTTATTGCTGCTTGTATTCCTATGTAGCTGAATGTGGTGTTGCCCATTACCATGAAACCTAGAGGACTGAATAGTCTGTGTGCTTAGACTTTTAGCAACATTGTTTTAAGTACAGTGAGCCATAGAATGCAAATCATTTGGCTTCTGGGTCTTGCAACTTTCTTTCCTTAATTTATTTTGCATAGAGGTTTTATGGAGTTTCCCTACTGCATTTGATGTGCAATTGTGTAGCACTTTATGCTTAAAAAAACCCAAAACCCTGAAAACAAAAGTTACCACAGACATCCCCCTCAATCGATACTCAAAATGTTTGTGTTACTCACAATGTGGCCGTTTCGCTACATGCAGAATGTGGATGAAACTCATTCTGGTAGACCCCACAAGACAGCCAGTTGATGTTAACTGGTTGGATATGTTTGTGTTAAGCAGAAGCAGTTTCATGGATTGAATTAAGGATAAAGGTAAAATTCCACATGAAGGTAATTTCATTTCTTGTGACAATAAAACGAAAAGGCTTTAAAGTATCTTTTAAAAAATCCACAAGTTTATTATAGCCTATTATAATCTTTCATAGACTACAGTACACTGCATCGGATACAGGAATTGCTATCCTGAGTACATAGTGATGTCCACCACCAAGAGAAAACCGAGGATCAAGCCACATAGTAATTTGTAGATATGGGGCTTTGGAACAAATGGGAAAGTAAGGCAAGGCCAAGACCTTGGATTAGGACTAAGTTGCTGGTTGGAGATTGCATTCACTGATCCTAGAGCTGAGGCAGAAAATGCAAGCTCTCTCAGTAATTATCTTGGAGCAACTGGCAGAGCTTTGTCTATGAGTTAGGCAGTCAAAATGTAAGCCCCTCCTCCTGTTCCGTAAAAGGGTCACTACCTTTGTCTGCATCCACTGGCTTTTTCTACTGAATGGTGTTTGAAGATGTGGGGAGTGCTCTGAGAAAAGCATATTAGGAGGCATCTATGGAGTATGTGGTCAAGTCACTGGAGCCTGGGAATTGCCTCTTTTTTGGCTTTGCATGGGGTTCCAGCAATTATTGACTGCCATGTGTGTGTTTACACGCATGCACAAACACTGTCATTTTATAAAAAGCAAACAGTGATGCAATCTGAGCATTTGCTGGCAAAAGAAGGGCATGGCTAAAGCTGCTCGTGTGCGACTTGGAAGTAGCTGAAGATTTATATGGTGCCAAGCAGTCAGAATATCTTTTAACATTGTCTGAACAATGGCACATCAACTGACTGCTGAGCACCCATTGCAGGAGCCATGCCTAGGGCAAATGTTCTGTCTGTCTTGGTGGATGAGTGAGTCCTGATCTCTTTATTGCTACAGATGTGTAGTCAAATGAGTTGCCGTGTCTATGCATAAAGGCTTGTAGTGTCATGCCTTTGGAGCTGCCCCTCAGCCACATGAAACTTCTTGCATATCAAAAGTATTCCAGCGATGTCACATTATGACAATCTTACTGTTCCAACATCTGTTCTTTTGTTATCTGTAAGCAAGAAAATAATTTAACCAGTGTTAAATAGATGTCCCTTTCAATATGTCAACATTAATTATGCTTGCATGTTTTATTCAAAATTGCAGCTTTTGTTAGCATAGTTTGCCTGCCTTCTAGGCATTATTCTAGAATTATAGCTAGAAATAAAGTTGTGTGTGTGTGTGTGTATCTCAAATAACATTAACTTATTGGTCTGTTTGTTATGGCAAAATGCAAGGAGATGTGTAAAGAGTGCTGTGGATATTTAGATTCTAGATTCAAGGGCTATACACTTTGTCAGTTATATCATCGTAACTCTATTGTAAAGATACAACACTAGATGGTGCTGTAGAGCAAAAAACTTTATGTGATTTTACATAGGGGTTTCTTTTCTTTTCTTATAATGATCCACTTTACAGCATTTTTCCCGTGTGTAGATTCAGCCCAAGACAGGAAAAAGAGCCATTGTATCAGCCCAATCTGATAAATTACTTGGCATTTTTAACTGCCATGTGGAAACTTGTTATTTGTGTGGTTTCTAGCAAGGCTAGATTCAGTCCTAGCATATAGGGACAATTCTGTCTATATGTAGAATCTTAAATGTGACCATACTAGTTACAGCTGCCATGAAAGACTATTAGGGTTCTGTCCAACCAAGACTTAGATGCACTGAAATAGACTTAAGTTAGTCAAGTTGATTGATTTCAGTTAGTTTACTTGGTGTATGACTTAGTTGGATTTATCCTGTAGGATAGTGTAAAGAGGGTCATACTTGGCCAGTATGCTTGTGCAACACTTGTGCTGATAGTGACTGCATCACCGGCACTTAGTTTTGCATGCTTTTCTCCCAATCCTATGCACCCTTGACAAAAGGATATAGATAAGCCAAGATGCAGCCTCCATGCCTGGAAGGCTATAACCGTTGAATTACAGGGCAGGTGCTATTCAACTGACATGAACCATCAGGTTAATGTTTGAGTGAAGAAATAATTTCTGAAGCAGGTCATATTCCAATGCAGCTGTAGATGAAACAATGATTGAATTCGTTCTACATGGATGTTTGTGTGAAAAAGAAGTCAAGCTAATTAATCAGTCCACATTTAAAACTAAGGTGTGGGGATAATCAGAACTCTCCCCAGGCCACACTCCTCACCAGCCCTGCTCTACACCCTCCCCAGGACTGTAATGTAATTTCCCGAGGACTGTAAAGTATATTGAACTTTTGATCATGCTTCCCACTTGCCTGGGTGAAGGATAGTGTGATTGTGTAGCAACTAGAATACTGCACATTTGTTGTTCTGACTATTTATGCATGTGCCCAGACACAGAAATGCTGCCCTTGGGTGGAAAGGGGTTCCTTAACACTGCCCTGGACTGTGGTTAAATAGTACTGATCCTAGTAGAGAACTCTGTTGTTTGTGTTCTTTTATCTTTTTAAGACTTTCTGTCTTTCTATTTTAAGACTTTCTATCTCCACCTCCCAGCCACCTTTGTTAAGAAAGGTGAGAGAGAGTTGGTAAGCAAAGATGAATCAATATCGTATAATATTTTAACATATTCTGACCCTAATTAATGACTATTTCTTCTGGCTGAAGGTAATTATTTGAACAGTTCTCCATAGTGTAATACAACTCTTTGGGACTTCATTGTCTAATCAAAAGAAAATCAATGGAAGCTTAAGTTAAATGAATGTAGTCAATTAATAGTGAGTCTTCACTATTGATGAAATGTTTTTTAACTTAATTTTTTTAAAACAATAAAAGCACCTCTGATTTTCAGTAAGAAAAGTCTTCCTTTGACTTTGAGCTTTTCAACTGCTACTGTTGGAAAGCTCTGTTGAAAGATTTTACACATGGAGATGCTCAATGGCTTATTTGCACTCTTGAAACATTGCTTTCCATTGAAGGCATGTCATGTGTTTACCTAATTTGATCATCAAATTACTAACGTCTCAGAACTGCAAAATGCAGTCCTTAGAAAATACTTCTGACTGAAATAGTTCAAAAGCTACAAGAGAGGCCGTATTTTTGTTTGAGGGTTTTACATTATACTGTTGTTTTTGTTACCTTTTCAGGTTACTCTGTGTTTAGAAGGAATCAGAAAAAATAAGGATCTACAGAGCAGAGGGTATTTGCAGACAGAACCAGTTTCACATGTGGTTATTCATATACCTGTTATGTTCCATTTAAACATATACTTATTATGTCACAGTTGTCACAGAAACACACAGCAAACCACAATCTGCAACCAAGGCTGGACATTGAATTGTTAATCTTTGCTTGTGTTAACTGTGGTTTTCATGGCATCCAAACTTGGTGTTCTGGCTTAATCCTACTTTGTTGCATCATTCTACCTCTGTCACCCACCAGGCTAGATTGGAGGGAAGAGTAGTTACATGATGAAACTGAAACTAAGACGTTCCCTGTTGCTTCTCAGACCTCTGCATCCTTCCCTCTGCTTGATAATAGGCTCCTTTTCCTTCACCTCCTTGCTGACATGCTTTCCACTATGACTGCCTATTTCTGCAGGAACCTTGTGAAATCATTTTTTATACCTCTTCCGAGGCATACTTGGGTTATTGTCAGTCCTAATCAGACTCTACCAACAAATGCACAAAATGGTTCAAAAAATGGGACCCAGCCACTCACTTTCTGCAACAATCTACCTACACCCTTTCCTGAAAAACCTAAGTTTTGCTTAAAACCATTGTTCTGCTTATTGTCAACAAAAATGTTAGTGCTGGAAAAGGTTTTTTCACTGGAAAAAAGTGGCCACAACAGGAAGGATTTTTGTTTGGAAGAATTGGAAGGAAATGGTAAACAAAGAGAACGTTTAGGATTGTGAGTGAGATGTCCAGGGTTTGCTGAAAGTAGATGAAGGTCTTGAAGGGGTGAGTGTGTTCATGTTCTCTCTCCCCCCCCCCTTTTATTTTTTTTGCTGCTGGCTTATGGCAAGAGAGCCAGAAATGTGATGACGCTTCGATAGTTTTTGTCTGTTGCAAAGCACTTTGGTATAGCAGACAGAGATTTGAAGAGGAGGCAGGAGAACAACAAGCCAGCACTAGTATTAAAAAACAACAACCACAAGATGAGTTTTGTTTGATCATCTGCAAATGGAATGTTATCTTCATCAACAAACCATGGTTAAAGCCAAGTATGCGTAGCTTAGGTCCAGAAGCAGCCTTTGCCACTGAGTGGCAGCACCTCTGAGAAAACATACCTAGTTGCTGATTCAAATGCAAAATCCTGCATTCGTCGTTGTGTGCTTTAATTCTCTGGACTTAATAACCTGACAATTGATGCAAGCTTCAGGGCAGACAATGGAAACTCACTTATTTTGAATTCTATATTTAGTGGAGTTTTATTCAAACTCACAATTGCTGTAGAATGTGGTACTTCCATGCTTCCATGTGCATATTAATATTTATGGCTCCAGTTAACATTTTAAAAAGCTGAAATACAACAAAACCTCAGGGTAGCAAACCTGAGCTGGTTCTTGCCTCCCCCATGCATGTTATACAAAAGCAGAAATTTACAAAGTGGTTTAAAGGAGCCTGAATTACTTCATTTCTACTGAAATAAAAATAGTCAGATGTGTTTGAACATTTAATTACTATTGAGAAAAGGGGGAAATCTGAAATGCGGAATAATTGTAGATCCCATGCTTTTACAGACTTCTGTAATCTAACAAGCTTCAGTGGGGAAGCAGGAGGAGGGTGTATTTTTCTGTTGCCAGGATACAGAGATCCAAATATAAGCAGATGTGCCATTGCACTATCATAGGAAACCGCCTCTAGACAAAAATTGTACAGTAAAGAGCTGTTAATTCTCTGTTAACTCTTCTCTTGATTTAAGCATGAAATGCGACCCTGGTTATAATACTTTATGAACACACATACACACACACACACAGAGAGAGAGAGAGAGAGAGAGAGAGAGAGAAAATCTATGATAAACTAGACTTAGACAAATGAAACACATGGCCACTTCAAAACTGTTGCATTAATACTGTTGTGGTTTTTTTGTCATTATTATAACAGCAAACTTTTAATGTTAGCTTAGTGCTGTCTTAAACTTCGGTATTACTTTGTTTGAAATAAGTGGTTTTTTCCTTAGCTTATAATACTCAGGCCTTCAAACGTTCTTTAGCTCATCTGTAAATGATGTTTGCACATGTGCAGAGTGTCCTTTTTGATTAAACAAACAATCCCAAGTGAGTTATAATCATTCCAGCTATAATTATGAAAAAGAATGCTCATTTAGCCAGGAAAGGAGTCCTCCTTTGTTTGTATCCAAAAGGATGAACAGGAGGAACAAAGTCACCTCACCTATTGTCAAAGAAGATCAGTCAGTGGGAAGAATTACTATCAGCAACTCCAGAGATTGTGCAAGGAAAATTCAAGAGGCCTAATCAATCTACTGCAGTTCCAAATAAAAATTTCCCTCCAGATTTAGCAGACTGGACAGTCCCAGAAGAAGAGGATTTGCTGAGTAATTTTATTAGCCTACCAGATAAAGAGCAAAGTGACATTCTCACCAAACTAGCTAAGTTACAGTCCAGGTTGATCCAAATACAACAGCATGGACAACAAAACATGGGTGAAACAATTGACAGTCAAGTAATTGGGGCTAAACCTGATGTCATGGGACATAGCAGGCTGGTATTCAAAGCAGAATAATAAACAGCTGATGAACTATTTTGAGCAATTTGATATTATTCTGCTACAAGAAACATGGCACAATGACTCTATAATGCTTAACGGATACAAATTGACAGCCACTCCCTCAAGAAAAGGTGGTAGGGCCAGTAGGGGTCTAGCATGTTTCATCTTCATAAAGTTTAATGCAACTATAATTCCATGTAACCCATTTGCAACAGCTGTCTTGGTTATAGTATGTTTAATGCTGATTAATGTCTACATACCGCCGTGTAAAACAACAACAACAAAAAACCCTACTACCTGGACAATGTGAGATCATTTCTTTCCATAGTACATCAGCAAGAAGTGGTTCACCTGACATCGGCCGGACATTTGCTCACACATGGAAAAACAGAATATCAGAGGGATCAAGCAATTTGTGGAAGTGTTGGGGGACAAAAAATCCAGGGTACACAGCAGATGCATCAATAAATGTCTGGTCAATGAGGGGAGGGGGGAGAGAGTCTGCTGCCAACAACCTAGGGAGAGGGTGTCTGTGAGGATCACGTAAAACCTTTTAGGTTTTAGTATATATGACCCATGTTTGACCAAACTGCAGGAGGCAGCGGAAGACAGGAGTGCCTGGCGTGCTCTGGTCCATGGGGTCACGAAGAGTCGGACACAACTAAATGACTAAACAACAACAACAATATATGACCCAGGAGCTCTCTCTTCCTTCGGTAGACAGCACTGATCCAGATGTACCAATGGTCTGATTTGGTATGAGGAAACTTCCAAAATCCTAAACTATGTAATACCAGAGCTCGACCAGCCTAAGCACTTCAAATCACCACAGTCCAATTATGCACAGCTTTTGCAAATATGTTTTTTAAAAAGTACTATTACGTTTTGCTTTGATTTTCCATGTGTTTGTTTTTTACCCTTTTCAGCTTATGAAGAAGGGGTAAGAGTTTCTGCCCAGAAGCTTTGATGTTTGAAATGGAAATTGGAGAATATGCATTTCACACTTGCTTCTGGGAGGAAATTACTCTTTATTATTATTATAAGCTTGCTCATTACTGCTTAGATCAGAGCTTAAACACAATTCTAAAACTTAACTTGTTTTCATCTTTAAGTTTCTGCTGTTGCTGCTGTGCTATCAATGTTCTGACGTGCTCTGTTTTTGACACTGACCAGAGCCAGCATTTAGAGCTAGCTTTCTTATGTGACATTAATTGTTGTAAAGGAAGATAAAGGCAGGATGTTAATACTTTGCATTTATATAGAGCTTTTAGTAGTTAAAGAAGTTCAAATCAATTCTCAGTAATCCTTATATGACTATTGCACAATAGGTGAGAGAGTGGCTCAGGAAAAACTGGAACTGGGGACATCTGGTTCAAAGCATACACCTTTAGCTGCTGTACTGGTTTTTATTTAAGATGCATGGAAGAAAGATGAATGTAGTACAAGGTATTGTAGTTAAAAGGGAAAGCAGATTTTAGAAGAGTTGGGTGTGCATCTGTATACCTGCTTTTATTAAACCAGATTGTTCTGGAGCAAACTCACCCAATGCATTAGACCCCTATCATTACTAAGTGAGATCTAGTGATATGTCGATTTTTATTTTATTTCTTGTATGTCTCCCTCTTGTTTTATTGGAGAAAACAAGGAAGGACTGGAAAGTTAAGACTTCCTTTCAAGGCTTATATAAATTGTTCAGCATTCTGTAACTCATTCCATAATTCTGTCAGAGTGGAATGCTGCTTATTGTCAAAATTGTGTAGACGGGATAATTTTTTCCAGTTCCTAACATTTACTTAATGTAACCTAGAAGGAAGAATGGACTCTAACAGTTAGAAGGATGATAAGGTGAGAGAAGCTTCCTGGTATGTGATTGTATCTTCCTGCTGCAGGGTATACTGAGGTCAATGCTTTTTAGTATATCAAAACGTATCTTCAAAATGGATTTCTGTCTTACAGACTGAAATGAACTACTGTATCTGGAAAGATATTCTAGCTAAAAGAGCAACTCTGGGAGCAAAAAAACAAAACAAAAAACACCCCTCCAAAATGTTATATTATGTGTTGGTTGAGGATTATTCATATTTAGAGGAACAGGGTTGAGCTTGATAATTCTTCCAAATTTATGGTTTTGTAAAATATTATAGTATCTTAGCTTTCGTTGGTGTTACCTTCAAACCTAGTTCTCTGTGTTACTTTGTTTTAAACTCCCCTTTTGCATTTTATCATTTCATTTTTGTAAAGCTGTGCATATCAAATGTTGCTTCCATAGATACATTTCTTTGCATACATTGTACAAAACATTACAGCATTTTTAAAAAGATGCTAACTTTGTCAAAATATCGTTTTTACACACCTTTATGGCATATTCTTCTTTATAAGAGTCAATATATGAAGAAAACAAACAAAAAAATTAGATCCTTTAGTAAGTGTTGAAATTCTCACTGTTGAATAAGTTCAAGGTTAGCATCTAGAACAGCTACCAACTGCCAGAAACAACGTTGTTGTCGTTGTCGTTGTCGTTGTTGTTCTTCTTCTTCTTCTTCTTCTTCTTCTTCTTCTTCTTCTTCTTCTTTTTAATCACAAACCACCTTCAAGACCTTGGCCAGTATATAGATTTAGTTAAGTAAATAAGCAATGACCCTTGACTACTGAGGTCTGCTACTGTAATCACAAGCTGCAATTTTTCTGTTTAAGTGCTTAGTACTTTTTATAGGCATCAAGATAGCATTTGTTAAACTTATATCACAGTCACAATTAATACAAATAATTAGAATAAACCATATAATTTAGGAAGGGGTTCAGTCCGCTGGCCCTGTCACAACATGATTTGTTCAGTGGAAACACCCAAATGATCGGACAATATTTCAGCTGGATTTATATCTCCTCGTTCTTACACTTCTAGAATATTTATGGCAGTTCTTTTGCCATAAAGGTTCTGTAAAATCCTTTAGAGACAGAAAGGAAGAAGAGAATTGTACAGAGCAGAGAAATAAATGACATCCCATAGCAGCATATTTTTGATAAGTTGTCAAGTATGATTTAATCGGTATGAGCAGCAGTTTGAAACACAAATGTATCTTTTCTACGTCCTTCTACAGAGGATGTCATTCCCTATCTAAGAGTCCATCTATCTGAGGCATTTCAGAAGTGCTGATCACTGGAGTAACTAGGTGCTAAATCTCCTTCTATTTCTAATGTGTGTGTGTACACAGAAGAAAGCAATCTAAAATTATTTTATACACAATAGTGCAAATGTTGCCCATGTCAAATGACTACAGGGCATTATTTACTATGGGTTGGTAGTTTCAGACCCACAGTTCCTGAGCCACTGAATATTAAAATATAGTTTCAAAGTTTAATATTGCCAGGAACATTGGAATAAGGCAAGGAGGGTGGTGTTCATAAGATGCTTAAATTCCTTCAAAGACACAGTCATCTGGCCCTTGGAAACGGCCTGAAATCAAAGATAAAACATGCTAAAGGCACTTCAGTAAATGGAAGGGACCGGGACAAGAATGAAAAGCAAACTGAAACAAAGCAAAGATTTTATGTGGTGAGACCAGAAGAGGACAGCATTGAGGTCAGGCACATGTATCCTTGCACAGATGCAAGAATAACCCTTGTTCCTGGGGCACATGTAATTTTGGTTTATTTTATTTAATGCTTTTATGTGTCACCTTCCAAGTACAAATAGTTCACAAACAGGAACCAGGAGTTACCAGTAAAATAGTTGTGATAATGCCTGGGGTTGTCTGATTAACCTAGGACTCCAGGGTGGGCACTAGAGTAGGCAAACATAAACAGCAAATTTTTGTCACCCCTATCATTAAACTAGCATCCCAACAAATTAGTAGCTCCCGTCATGTATTGAATTAACATAATAGCGGAACTGAAGGAACAGAACTGATGGAGGATATTGGACCACCACTCTGAAGGCTCCCGCTGATACCTGTTGGAATCTGAGGCTGTGGCTATGGGAGAAGCCGGACTCTTTTGGTATGTTAATGCTGTGAACCCTTCCATCATAGGCTCAGGTTGTATATATATGGTATATAAACCATATATCATAAAGACACGACAGTCTCCACTGTCCTTCATTTCAAAGGAGGAACCTGTGGAATCTCACACCACTCAGAGATGTGCAGCAATATTTTTGTGTTACTTTAAATTCTAAACTGCCCTTTGATCCTTGGATGAACAGTGCTATAGAAATTAAATAAATAAATAAATAAATAAATCTGTCTTTTCCTTCCTGTGTGTTTCTCTGCCCTGGAAGGCATAATCCAGAGCACAGGATTGATATTAAAAAGAGAGAAAAAGAAACCTCACAAAAGATTTGTTTCCTCAGAGTCGCTTTCTCTCCACTAAGGGTTAAGTGTACAATAACAATATTTTTAGTCTTGACAGCAGATCAAGATTTAATGAGTATGAACTGTTTTGGAAGATGGACTGGCTGTAACAATTTCAACTACAATATAATTAGAGGCTTTTTTGTAGTTGATCATTTAATGTCATTCTGTTTTTTTACATTCTGTTTTCTCTTGTCTGTCAGGGCAGACAAGAATATTTCATTGAAAGCCTCTTACTTGAATATTGTTTCTGTCTCTTTCAAGGACAGAGAGGCATTTATGGCATTTTTTTTAAAAAAAACTGACACAAAATTTAAATGCCATCAAAGTTTGTTTGTTTTTATTTATAATGTATATAAAACATGGCTAACTATTTGCCGATGTCACACATTGGGTCAATATTTTCATCAAGCTATTCACCACATCCCCAAGATCTCATTCCTCATCAATCATCACCAGTTTAGATCCTATTAGCATATGTAAAGTTAGGATTGGCCCTTCCCTCTTGAATATGTCCATCATTTTGCACTTACTTACATTGAACTTCATATGCCATTTTTGATGCCCATTCATCTAGTTTGGAATTATTCTTTTGGAGCTCTGCAATGTCCCTGTTTGTTGCAACTACCCTGAACACTTTGGTATCATCTGCAAACTTCACCATCTCACTGAACACCCACTAACTCTAGGTCATTTATGATGATGCCCAAATGTAGGCAGGGTCTCTTGTGCAGTTTCCTGTTGGTTTTTCAAACAGTGAAGTTCTAAAGGCTTGGAAATGTATTTGGATATTTAAGTTATGTGTCTAAACTCTATTATGGTGAATGATTATTATGTTTGTTTTATTTTATAAAGATATAAAAATGTGTTTTGCTGTGAATTGCAGGGAAAGGTCTTTTTCTAGCTAAGTGAAAATGGGGTAGTTGATTTAAAATTGTTAACAACTTGAATAATTTAATTAGTATGATTTGGTTTCTATGATCGTTCCCATAATTTTGTTAAATAAGACAACAAGTGGTGTATGGCCTATCTGAACACTAGCTTAATTTTTATTTATTTTTTTGGATGATGCATAATTTCATAGAGCTATTTCAGACAAAGAGTGTGGGGCTATTTTATGTTTTGTAATTCAACTTATTCACATTTATCTGTTGGGTGAGGAGCAATTACAGACTGAGCCTCTTGAATAACAGCTTTTCAAGAGCATTTTGCTTAAATTATTGCTAGATGTAGTTGTGTTAGCCTTAGCCCTAGCAGCTCCCAATGTCACGGGTATTTAGACTTTATTTATTCAGTAAATCATCTTGCATGGTGGAAAAACTCGGGCTTATTCATCCTCTATTTTGATTAAAGCCTTTACATATATTGCCATGGTTGTATTTTTATACTTTTTTTGTAGAACATTTTATGCTAGGTATTAAGTGATTAATCCTCCTGCCTGAAGATTATGAAACCTTCAAATCTGTACACAATTCAACAAATCCATATTAAAAGGCTTTAAGAATTCAGAATCGCAGATTTCTTGGGGACTTGGACAAATATCCATCTTCTGTGTGAAAAAAACCAAATTATTACACATCATGTGTGTGTTTAAGTTCTTTGGACTGGGAGAACTGATTAGCAGTCCTGGCTGCTTTGTTTGAACATAAGCTTCCTTTCTAATTCTGCAGTGGCAGCGCTCCCTCATCATCAACCCCCCCCCCCCAGTGCATGCTTAGCAGTGCATGTTCAGGAACACACATTTGGAATCATGGTGCTTTGAAGCTAAATGTAAATTGCCGGGAGCTAACTGCTGATTTGGTTAATAATCTGCATGTTGTTTGACTCATAATTATAAAACCATTTAGCAATCAACATGGGGCACTTGGTTGTGATCTTGCCATAGAGAATTGGAATCTGGTGGTTCATCCCAGGCACGTCCAACTCCCAAGAGACTGCGATCTACTCACAGTATAAAAAAACCAGCTGCGATCTACCCATTGTCATTACCAGGAGCTGTTGAGCTTTTTTTTGGGGGGGGGGGTGACCAAAGGCAGTCACTAAACTTCATACTACCTACCTAGGACACCCCCGAGATCTACTGGTAGATCACAATCTACCAGTTGGACATGCCTTCAAGTTACATATTATATTGATCTTTATTACAGCCATTGGCCCATCACACGACAGTTTCCCATACCAACATAATGTACTTAAACCTCCAAATTTAAAACCGCCAAAAACTTACAAACAACAGACAAGAACCAAAGCAAAACAAAAAACAAAGGACCAACATCATACATTACAATAAATTTGTAACATAAATATCGCCCTCTGCTTATAAATTAGTAAAAGACATCCATGGTGATATCACCTAAATACAACCTAAAACATAGATCATAGTTTAAAGGGATTATCCGAGCTGCACAGGAGTCCGTTTCTCTTCTTTAGGGATAGGACGCTGATCAAGAATCTGGCAACCATGAGTGATCTTAGGGGGTCATCATCATTTAATAGATATCTCAGTTTGGCTTCATTCGTATCATCGGCAATTCCCTTCAGATATTGAGCGAGAAACTTGCTCCTGGCCGATGAGTGAAGAGCACAGTCAATAATTATGTGATACAACGATTCCGGTGCCCCACAATTACAATCACATAAGAGCGATATCTGTCCATTGGAGAATCTATTTCTCAGCACGTTCGATGGGAAGGTGTTGAATCTTGCCTTTACAAAAGCATATCTATGAGCCGAAGAAGTCAAGGAATTCAAATAGTTTGGGAGCCTTAAGAGGGGTAATAAACCAAGGTTTAGAGGTGAGCAGGTACCATTGCCCAAGATCATTTTCTGCTGCAAGTCCATCTCCTCTAGTTTACAGGTTACTGTTCTTTTAGCTGGAACTAAATCCTGCTCTAGTAATTTGGATGGGGAGATTCCCATTGCCGTAATTTTCAGTTGTAATTTTTTTACCCATGGGCCCTGGAAATCATCTCTCCACATACATTGTATCAAGTACAAGTTTGGGAGACTGTGCCATAGAGATAGCCAGTGACAAAGTATGTGCTTCCACAGAGCGTTTTCCAGGGATACAATATTAAGTTCTATGCGTAGCGCTGAATTACTTACACAGTTGGGCAGTTTCAATATCCCTCTTAAAAACTGATTTTGAATAACCTCTAAGTGAGATAAGTTGACAAAAGTCCCCCAAACTGAGATGGCATAAGCAATTGTCGGGATCACCTTGGCCTTGAAGACTTTCAGCGCCGATGGGATATGAAGGGCCCCATCGGTGAAGAAAAATCGCAAGATCGCCAAGGAGATAGCTTTGGCTCTGTTTGTAACATAGGCTACATGGGCCTTCCATCTAAGGTTATGTTGTAACCAAACTCCCAAGTATTGGAATCTATAGACTTGTTCAATGACTCTCCCGTCAATTCTCCAATTATGGAGTTTCCGGCTCTTTGAGAAAACTAGGACTTTAGATTTTCCATAATTAATTGTAAGGGAATTTGCGTTACAATATGATCCAAAAACTTTTAAGGCCCTCATAAGACCTACTCTAGAAAAAGAAAGGATGACTGCGTCATCCGCATATAGTAACAAAGGGCAGCGATAAAGTGCTAGGCGTGGTGCGTGAATCTTTTCTTGAGCCTCTATTAGGGGAGTCCTCATGTCGCTTATGAACAAATTGAACAGGAATGGAGCCAATATACAACCCTGTCGGACACCTCTGTTAATGGGAATTGAATTGGTGAGATCACCCTCAGGGGTGAGTCTCACTCTAGCCGATCAAGTTACATATGCTTCAGGTTACAGACTCCGCTAACCCAGAAATAGTGCTTCAGGTTAAGAACAGAAATCGTGCTCCGGAGGCACGGCGGCAGCAGGAGGCCCCATTAGCTAAAGTGGTGCTTCAGGTTAAGAACAGTTTCAGGTTAAGAACAGACCTTCGGAATGAATTAAGTACTTAACTCGAAGTACCACTGTATACCACTTAATAGTAAATAAAACTTTTAAGTGGCTTAGAAACAAGGCCATTATTATCCTTTGTCATTTTCAACAGCATTCAAATGTTAGGCATAAAACATTGTCTAGCCTTGACAATCTTTCCTGCAGTGTACATATCTGGATTTGGGAATCGGGGCAAGGGCAGCCTCCCAAGTTAGAAAGTATAGCTATGAAACAAGCTATGAAATACCTCTTTCAAACTTAACCTCTTGACTAAGCCCTGAGGTGCTTCCATAGATTTAATGAACAATTTGATGTCATAATTTAAGAACTATTTGATGTATGGATTGCTGCTTTGGGATTATGCAATGAGGCTGTTAATAATGCCATATGCCCATGTTTTTTTAATGTTTTTTTTACTGTTTTTGTAGCCTGTCTTCCATTGAAATGAATGTAAATGGTGTTCATAGATAGTCTCCCTACGACCCATGACTAGGGGTGGATCTATATAGAGGAAAACCTCGCTATAAATAAGTCAGAAATTAAGTTGTTATAGGGGAAAAAATACTATGTAAAAATCACATGGACTTTTTCCTTTGCTCTCTTGCACTACCTGGCGTTGCATGTTTATAACAAATTCGAAATGCTGTTTCATGAGTAATGTAACAGTCCTAGAATGATATGTGTTAAGATTTAGCAAGGTTGTTTGGCCATTGTGTTCAAACCATGCTGAGGGCTGTGGTTTTTTTCTATGGAAGAATGGGTATCTCTCCCCACTCTCTGAGTTGAGGATGAATAAACACATTTTTCTTTTATCGTGTTTGGTTCAAAACTACCATTGCATTGTTTAGTGATTTTTAAAGTAAATTGGTACAATTCTTCAGGGAAATATTCCTATCTGAAACTCTGGAAAGCTGCTCCCAGACAGAGTTGATAATACTGAGTTAGATGTACCAATGGTCAGGCCATGGTATAACGCAATTTTTTAAAACAAATTTATCTCTTAGACACAAAACTTGCCTTTAATGATCAGTATTTCAGCTAAGGACAAATGAATAATTAGGGAAAACTGATCCCACAGTCTTGTTAAACTAGAGTGTATTAACTCCAGAGTACTGAATATGGATTTTGTTTTTTTGTGTGTGACTCACCAACTTCCTTACTGTGTAACAATCTGAAGAAGAGAAATAAATGAAGCAACTACCCAAGAAAAGTGTCAAACATGCATCTTGCTTTTCTGCCTCTTGCGGTTTTCTGGCAGCTTGATTACCGCAAATCTTTTATCTTCAGGAATTGCTGGCCACTTTTCTATTTTCCTAAGGTTTCATCCTATTCATTCTGAATACTGAGGAAAATGACACAACACACATTTTTTTTTGCTGGTCCTGCTTGAAAACACACCAAAAAAAGGGGCCACTAGGTGGCGCATCGGAAGATGGCTGACAATAACATCTCCCCGACCCACACGAGGTAATTTGGAGGCTATGATGGGGGTAATTAGCCTACTTAACCCCCCCAGGATTGTGGGGGGGGGGACGGCCCTTGCCTGCTGTGCCCTATACCACCCCCGAATTTGTGGGGGTGGGGGCACTAGGCACAAAGCCCTCCTGTGGGATTCCGGCACTCCTGGACGCCGTCCCTGATTCGCGCCGCTAGTTGCAAGCATCTTCAAAAGAAACAATTTGGACGAGATAAATTGCACATACTTCAAGGAAAAAGGGGGAGTAAAGACTGCTGACAGAAGAGATCTCTGATAACAAGACAAGAATAAAATATGAGAAGATACGTCAAGATACGGTACGACAAATGACTGAGGGGGGAGGAGGGAAAAAACCTGCCTTTCCTTTTTTTATGTGATTAAACAAGAATCCCCTCCCCTAATGAGTCAGAAAAGGACTTAAGCTGTGGATTTAAGGCTGTGTGGAGATAAACTTTCGAACCAAAGTAATGTTTCAAGACGAAGCTGGAAAGCTAAGAGTTTTGGAATGACGCAGTTAAAAATGCCGTCGCCATTTTGGGAGGCATTGTTGGAGCTCTTGGGTCTGGGAGGAGAAAGAGAGAAATAGAGTTGTTTACATATCGTGGATCAACTCCTCGGTGGGACTTAAGAGTGACAAATGCCTAATTTATGATGGAAAGAGCGATGTTATCTACGAAGGAGATATATGGAAACCATCTGGACTTAGATTGGAGGAACGGGAAATTCACACAGGATTATTATATTTGCTTATCGGCTTAAGGAGACTAACAGAAGAGATCGTAAAGGAAAAAGAAATTATATGAACAAGATATGATGTGGAAACACCAAGATAAGACTGGATAGAATTATGAACTTTGGACTGATTGGGACTGATTTGGACATTAACGCAGTAATAAGAAGTTGATCTGAATCCCCCTTTGGATCTTGAAGTATTGGTTCCCCCAAGAAAATTTAAAAATTTGGCTTTGTAATTTGGAATTTATGTGATGTGATTTAATTTGATGTGATTGGCCAGTTAATAAAAATTATTTAAAAAAGAAAAGAAAAGAAAACACACCAAAAAAAATCATCTGTGCTTTTACTTTTCCCCATGCTTGTGTTTTGTACAAGAATGGTTGCTAGAACCAGCAGGAAAAACAGTGCAAAGCCAGAGTTGTAGTTGCAAGCAAAAGCACTACTCTGGCTCAGTTAAAGCATGCAATTTTGGTCTTTGAAAGGCCGTACAGGATCAGGAATGGATTGAATTCACTGGCAGGATTTGAATAAAATTTCACAATTCCATTTGAGTAACAGATATTTTAGAGAAATGATAAGGGAATTTATTTTTGTGTAGGAAAAACAGGATAAAATAAATAAAACTAAATAACTCAGCAGAGGGAGAGTTGAGGGAAGTCCAGAGGAGGGGAGGGAGAATAATTGTATATAACATGATGAATGAGATTTGTATCATTATTTGTTATAAAATTCAATAAATATACATATATTTTTTAAAAAAGGAATGGACTGAATTTTAACAATGGTCAAATGGAATTCTGCCCAAGGGGAAACGGTCTTTAATAATTTAACTCCATATTTTTTAAATAAACAAAAAAACAGTTTAATCAATCTCTACTGTTTTGGTGGTTTTCTTTTTAAAAGCTCAACAACTCTCAGGGCATCCTGGTTTTTACTTTTTGAAATTTGGCAACCCTAATATAGAGTTGCAGCTTTTTGTTATTATTCCTTTATCTGAAGAGCTGTTTTCTTATGCAGTCTTATGTATACTACACAATATCATTTATGGCTCTTTCTCTGATCATATAGCATGTCGCTATGGTAATTATTGTAATACTTCGTATCTTGTCATTTGATAAAATTAACATGGAAATATTGTGACTCAGAAAACTGTTCTGGACTGTAATTAAGAGTTCAAGTCTTTTAGATCCTTTCTATAGAATGGTTAATTAGAAGTATGGAGTAGTTTCCCAACCAGTAGTAATCCTAGTGATTGCACATGAGTCATACTGTGCACAAAAATCTGTTATGTGTCCCTAGAATAAGAGTGTCAGTTTTATAAAGCCAACAATAATGAATTAATCCCAGCTTCATAATGGAATTCCATAATCAAGCCATTAAAAATAATTGCTGGCAGACTACTTATTGAACTTAAAAGCTGGAAAAATATTGACAGTTCAAATATTTGCTATAATTATCTCCTTTTATAAGCTTAAGGAGCACCTAATGTTTTTCCCGTTAGTATGCCACACATAAAGAATGCTTTTGGGTTAGAATATGGTAAAATAGTAACTGGTGAAATGACAGTAGCTATTGTAACAAATGTCTGACACTTCCTTGGAAATTTCCTGTCTCAAAGTTGCAAGGACAAAAGTTGTCTGGCAACGTCACACTAACGTGTTATGTCTTCAAGCTTTACATTTCACTGGGAAAATAAAAGATCAAATAAAGATCAAATATCATACTATTGATCATTAGAATATATTAATTTGCATTTTAAGGTGAATTTTAAATAATAAAATCCGAAGAAGAAGAAGGGGAGGAGGAGGAGGAGTTTGGACTTTATATCCCGCCTTTCACTCCCCTGAAGGAGTCTCAAAGCGGCTAACAATCTCCTTTTCCTTCCTCCCCCACAACAAACACTCTGTGAGGTGAGTGATGCTGAGAGACTTCAGAGAAGTGTGACTAGCCCAAGGTGCATGTGGAGGAGCGGGGAAACAAACCTGGTTCGTCAAATTACAAGTCCACCACTCTTAACCACTACACCACGCTGGCTCCTACAAGGAAATGTGAGTGGATGATGTGTGCAATGAGCTCCTACAATGTATTGCACCGGGTACTTGGTACATGAACCATTCTCCTTGCATCCTAGAGGGGGAAATGCATTTTTCAGTTCCACGTTTACTCACAATGGAAAATGGCAGAATTGTTCAAGCTGTCCTATAAATCAAGTCTGTGGGAATTCAGATTTGTAAGCATTGTGGCATCAAAATCAGTATTATTTCCATGTTTACTGATCAGTTGCCTCCTCAAAACTAAACTTTACACTTAGCAGTAATTTTCAGCTATGATTTTCACAGTAAGAAATGGCCTGAGGGGAGACCAATTTCTTTCTTTCTCTGCAATGTATTTGCATGCTTGCCTCCTCCTGCGTGATAGGGGTGAAAGGGGGCTTTGTGTTAGTCCTCATAACATGGGCCAAAGAACCCCACATTTTCCTAAAATTTACTTATTCTGAGATCCTTTGCAGGCTCAGTAAGGTAACCTAAATTCCCCTTCTTTTAGGATAACTGTCTAAACAGTGATATACACCCATAAATTCCCCTGGACCTTGGTTTACAGCTAGTTACCATCATAAAATGGGATATTTTGCCTTGATTTGGGGAGACTTGGCAAAGAAACAATGGAAAAGCCATGAGACAGAAAACAGAATTAAGATTATCAAGTAACCCACAGAAATGGTGGGGAGTTCTGTCATGAACTGTGAATGGCTACCACAAGCAGAGTAACTTCAGATGATAGCTTGTGGTCTTTATGATCCAAGGTAAATACTGACAGTATTTAATTAGATGGTTCAAAAATATCTTCTAATGAGATTACTCCTATACCTCACTTTTGTTCATCCCTCTTCACCTGCCCTATGAATGGTATAAAAGCTGTTTGTACCTGAGCTGAGAATTGCAGGCTTGATTGGTTGATTATGGCTGCTGAAAATATGAGATAATGTGAAAGTGAGAAGTGACTGATTGTTAGAATGTTGGCTAGATAATGATTCTGTCTTCTTTTTATGAGAAAACGTCTTTTCACTTTCCCCTGTTTCACTGATTTTGAAATATGAACATGGTAGACTATTTATCATTAATATATGCCGTACTCATAGAATGCAGGTCTATATTTAGAATTTGGATTGTGTTTCTGTGTGAGAGACTGTATTATCATATTTCTTCATGCGGTATGGAATGCAGAATTGATAAAATTTATTTACAATGGCCTGGCTGTATTTGTACAGTTGTGGGTCTTGTTAGCAATACATATAATTTCAGTAAGACTTGGTGATCAGATTGCATTATTATGTTCTTTAAAACACTAAACAAAAAGCATATTTTGTGCCTCCTTTTATTGCATTTTCATTTGTAAAGTGGTCTGCACATCTCCATCTGGAAATACATGTGCCAACTTTACATATCCCTGTGGCACATGTATTATATGACTTTTCCAGAACATATGGACACATGCTTTGTGTTTCAACATGCATGAGAACAGCTACTCTCTGAGTAAACTTCTTAAAAGTAGCATTTAGCTGAGTGTTGTTTCACATAACTTGTTATTTTGTTGCATATAATACTATATTATAACTTGACACTAGAAGATCTATGCTTCCTCAGACCAACTTGACAGAACAGCCATTCTAGCAAGCCCATAACCAGAGAATGAAGGCACAGCCATTATCCTCTGCTCTACAACCTACTGAAGAACTGCAGTTTAGAGGTGCATTACCTTCTAAAAGCATAAGCCATTGCCTTATCTTGTAGCAGCAAACTCAGTTAATTGTGTTATTTGAAGAAGTGCTTTCTTTGTCTGTCCCAAATCAAATGTTAATCGATTTTATTGGTTGATCCAGAGTTCCTGTATTCTTTTTTGGGAGGGGTGGGGTATGTATTAAATTTTCTTTCCTCTCTGTCTATGTCATTTGCAATCTAATAAGTCTCTATAATGCCCCATAGTCATTCCCCCACAACTTTTCTTTAAAATGCATCTATTCCCTTTCTTGTATGCTCCAGCCTGTTGATCCAAGTGTTGTGATATGAGCAGTGTTGTTCTCAGTTCATTTTCTAGTAATACCTACCATGGAATACCACCCCAACTGCCCCACACTAGGCTGACTTGTTGTTCAACTATCACAAGCCCAATATCTCCTCCTTGGTAGTCACTGCCAGATCAGATCCTATTGTATATATATGCTCTCACACACAAAACATTTACGGTTACTGTCTCTGAGTTTCTACATTGTCTTTTGCATTATTTGTGTGTAGGTTTAAACTTATTTAATCCAGTCTAGTTTTTGACTTTTGTATGTCATCCACAGATGTGGCTTGCTCATGAATAGGCCAGGTTTCAATAGATTCTTCAGGGATCCTACTGCTTACTTAACTCCCATTTTGAGAACTGTCCATTTATTACTAACCTCTTCCTTCTATTCTTTAACTAAGTGTCTCTCTGTAAAACTATCCATCTTACCCCATGTCACTAAGGAGATTTTGGTAAGGACTGTTGTCAAAAGCTTTTTCTTTTTACACAAACTTTTGAAAACATCGGTGTGAGGGTATAGATTACTACCATCTGCATTTTATTGACTCTTAAGAATAGTAAGGTACAGTGGTACCTCTAGTTAAGAACTTAATTTGTTCCAGAAACTGTTCTTAACTAGAGGTGTGCTTTCGCTAATGGGGCCTCTTGCTGCTGCTGCGCCACTGGCACACGATTTCCGTTCTCATCCTGGGGCAAAGTTCTCAACTCGAGGTAACTCTTCCAGGTTAGTGGAGTTTGTAACCTGAAGCGTTTGTAACCTGAGGTGTTTGTAACTCAAGGTACCACTTTTTTTGAGAAGCCTTGCTTGTTCTTCCCCAGCAAACAACACTGTGCAACTATGTGCATTAAGTAAGGTAGCTGTCTTTGTTCTCTAGTATCCTGTTTGATGGATTGTTTTCCTGCTGTATCGAGCTATATCCCAATAATGTATTTTTCTGATATATAAATATGTAACATTTTTTAATCTTGCATAACAGAAATGGCTTAAGGGATTACTTATGAATTAACATAATTAGTGTGAATATATATATATATATATATATATATATATATATTCCTGCTGGAAGTGTCATTAAACAAGTTAATCATTTAAATGTATTCAAGTTGGTTGTTCAAGACTACTCTAGCAAAACAACATTGTCTGGTTGACAGAACTGAACTTGAGTTAAAGGAGACATATATACAAGTAATGGAAGTAAATGAAAAGGTTGTACATGTCCTGTTTTTCCTGAAGTTATCTTTTCTCTTTCCTGAACCTTTATCTGTTATTCTCATGTGACACATTTGCTGTCACATAGCCATGACAGCTTACAAATGATGGCTTCACTTGCTTCTCAGTACTAGTCAGATGTTAGATCTTGTTGACCTTCAACAATACGTTTGTGCTTTGTGGTGAAGTCCCTGCATTAACTTCTTTTCAGAAAGGATTAATGAAACTTGCCAGTGACATTGCTTGGGGGGGGGGGAATTATTATTTAAGCTCCTGCCAGAAAATTCAGATATGCTTCAGCTCTCCACACGCTATCAGATACAGAAGAGTTTTTCTTTTTAACATACATTGCAGATGAAACTTCAAGAAAGGAAGGGAAAGGTTCTTGCATATTATGACAGCTAGAACAGTGCAAGTGGGAGCTGCAACAAACTCTTGTTGTGTTTAATGCTTCCATTCAGTGCTCCTGTCAGCTGCATGTTTTTTCAGGATACTCTTAGTGGCAGCAGAAGCAACATTGACAATGTACCTTGGGTGAGAACAGAGTCTCTCTTAATCTGTTGAAAGCTTCATGGTGGTTAGATCCTAAGATGAGTGATTCGCCACGACTGCAGTATGGGAATATGAGAGGGGGGTAGGTTTTCCCATCTTGAAGCACTTTATCCATCATGCTTGTAGCAGCTGTTACATTGGACCTGGAAATGAGAAGAAAAGTCCAGAGCTCATGGCTATTGCTCATTCACCATTCATCATACAACAGGTGTAATGCCATGGACTAAAAACACAGGTAAAAAAATGGCAGTTGGTGTAGTTATTTGGGTAAGGGGCTGTGGGTTAATGAAACTGATTGGAGTACTTCATAGCTGTTAATGACTGGCACTGTGTTGTTCTCCCCAGAATGCTTCATTCTGGGGGCTGCAAGAAATTGTGGCCAGTTTTTCTCCTGAAAATCACACCCTTTCATTCTGAAAGCAGGCATGTGTGCTATTTCATGTCATATTTTATCCCCAGAATATCCCCCTAATTTTAACAAATTAGCAAACTGTTGAAAATGCAACTCAGCTCTATATGACACTACTATAACTATAACCATTGATGTGTTGTGCCAAGGACATAGTTGGAAGGCTGTTTTGTTATCTTTTGTTGCCCTTCAATTTGTTTTTGTTTTTTATATAGTTCAATGTAGTTTGCTGCCATTTTATTACTGTGGTAATTGTTTTATTGTTTTTATGATGTATGTATTTTGAGGATGGTCATCTAAAGTGTTCTTGTCTGAGTGTGAAAAGGTGGGATAAACTTTTTTATAAATAAAAGGATTAAGTCTCTCTGTGTTTGCCTCTTCAAGTAGCATACCAGCCAATAATTGATGATTTAGGTGTATGAATAGAAAAGGTCTATCTACTGAGGAACAGAAGGCTGAGACACAAAAACTCTTGTTTTTTTTAATTTTTAGAGACTCTTATGTGTTTTATATAATTTTATGCCACTTTTTGTCAACTTTTAACAATGTATAGAAAAAATATTTAAGACCACATGAGTTTCATTTGTACTAAGGTTTTGGTATTAGAACCAGAATTTGACATTGTAAAGTGCTAATCTTGTAAATTCAGAGGGCTTTGTTTAGTAAGAGATTGTGTATCTTGAGAAAATAGGAGCTTTTATACACCTGCTCTTTTCAGCTTTTCAAATTACATTTCATTCAAGTGTCCCCTTAAGAGTTCCACTATGAGTATATTTCTGTCACAAATAAACTGTTGGAGAGAAGAAGATTTACTGTGATTAGCTTTGGGACTAAGATTTTCCTAAAATATTACCTTAGCAATTAAAATATTACTCCTTTCTCTTTTTTTGCAACTGACTACTCAGTGGGATGATTTCCATATACAACCTGTGCTAGCTAATTAATTTAGTTGCTGAAGGATTAAAAGAGTATTGGAGTGTGTTAATAAGTTAACAACTTCTGATAATGACCTACTCCCTGCTGATACACCTCCAGTATTATCACCACTTGTGATAATTAAATTAAAACAAAGCAAATATATACCCCAGAGATTAATTAAAATATGATTAATAATTCAGTGACAAGTGTCATTTCCACACACTTCTTTTCTATTTCCCCACTTCTGACAACACTTTTGTGTTTATTGTATTATGGTGTGTTGAGCTTTCTTTCCCAGGTGGAAATCAGAGTATTCTATGACATGAAATATGCTCTACACAATATATTATTTTGAAATTCAATACTTAATAACAAGAATAATTTTATTTATTTATACCCGACCCATCTGGCTGGGTTGCCCCAGTCACTCTGGGCGGCTTCTAACACATTAGTAAAGGAACCCCTGACCATTAGGTCCAGTCGCGGACGACTCTGGGGTTGTGGTACTCATCTTGCTTTATTGTCTGAGGGAGCCGGCATACAGTTTCAGGGTCATGTGGCCAGCATGACTAAGCCTCTTCAGGCGAACCAGCGCAACGCACAAAAACACATTAAAACAATATAAAATATCAAACATTAAAAACTTCCAGTTGATGTTGGATTCAAAGACAAAACTATGCCACTTGTTAGTTTGTAATCTATTTTTCTGTTCACTATGCTATTCTCAATTGTTTGAGAAAGAATGAAAGAAAATTGTATTGAACAGAATCTGGACCATGTTGCGGAATAAACATTGTTGACTTCATGATCTCAAAATTATTCTGCATTGAAGTGTATTCTTATGGTCATGAACAGACACTTAGTAACTGATAATTGTGTCATTTTCTGGAAACATTACTTTAGATGGTACTTGTGAGGGCCACAGAAGTACCTATCGTTTATCCTTTTATTATCCACTGACATTTTAAATTGCTTACAAGCATCTCACACATTACAGAAAAATGGGGGAAACAGCAGCATTTGTTATTCTTTTCACATTTCTTCCATAATTCACACCTGTAGTTTACCTGCTATAGCACCTGCTCAAGGCTACCTCATGGTGCCAGTGGACCTGTGAAGAAATGTAGTCAGTTTTGGCTTTCTGATGCATCTGCCCATATGATGGAATTGGTCAACATGTGTTTCCTACTTTTATAACAAGCATGTAAAAGGTTTTGTATATACATATTAAAATGTCTCCTAGTTATTCATAACCTCAGTCCAAATACTAGGCCAACTAGCCACAGCCATTATCCCTTCTTCAAGCTTCTTTTGGGAACAACGAGAAGGAGGAAATGTCCAGTTTGGCCCATGGAGGCTATCACAGATGTGCCGAAGCTCTGATTTTGACCAGGGCTTGAGCATAAATGAATTGATTTAGGCCTACTTTGAATAGATCTCAGGAATACCTATTCACCAGCCTGGCACCCACAAAGACCTACATTGGCACCCCCAACAGGAAAAGCCCAGGTCTCCGAGCTTTCATTTTTAAAAAAGGCTCCTAGAAAGTTATGACAAAAAATGTGGTTACCCTTCTAACCAATTTCTGTGAAATGAGCCTGCCTGCCTGCCTCTGCCAGCCAGTGATTTTAGCTGTTGAGAGCTTTGATTGATAAGTGAATTGTTTGGACTCGGTATGGATCTCTGGGGCCCTAAAGAAATGGTATTTCTTCCTCCCCCTTTCCTGCTTCTGCTTTATTTTCTAGTTATCGAATCTACCTGTTTTCTGTTCTGTTTGCTTTGTTTTGCTGCCTGCTGGCATGTGGAGCAGGCAGCTGCTTAGGAGGAGCTCCAGCTGAACACAGGGATGGTGGGGGACGATATAGCAACCAGTTCTCTTTTCTACTGCATGCCTTACTGAAGAAATTATTCCAAAGTTGTTGGGAAGGAGGAAACCCAGTATAGATGCATCATAATGGTCACTATTATCATAGGTGATAATAGTGACCACCTTTTTCCTGGTTGTTCCAAGGTTATTGTTTCTTTTGGCGGGGGAGGGGCACTTCAGGGGCAACATTTTTCTCATCTTTTCCCTCCTGTCTGTCCCAATATGTTTAGGGACGGGAAGAGCACAATGTAAAGGCAGCAACATTGTTGTCATTTTTCAAGAAGCTTGCAGTTGACATTCAGTTTTAAATATCAAATTTCTCTGGGCCAGTAATGATCAACTACTAGTCCGGTGAGATTTTCATATTTTTTTCTGTGTCTTTTTTGTATTTCTATTCCATAAAAATAGTTTTAAAAATACTTGCCAGCCAGCTATGTCTCTTTATTTGTGACTTTGCGTGTGTATTTATGGCTGGCTGTCAAAATTCCAAATTATTCCTAGATTCAATTATCTTTTATTTTCTAACTGTAGTCTACAATCACACACCAGGAACAGAGAACCTAGACTTAGTGCCTGGAAATTTTTTTCAAATATTTTTTGTTAATAAAAAAAATGGAATAGATGTTTCCATATTTGACTCATTTTATGTTCTTTTTCTGCACTTTTGGGAGCCATTTTGTGTTAGTTTACACCTGTGGTGGCATCTATTTTGTGACTGGCACCGTCTCAAAATTCCAAATGTGTCCCCAGACCCAAAAGGTTTGGTGACCTCTGCATTATTTGAACACCATCATTTTCAACTAGAGCTGTGTTCATGAAGAATTGCTTAGTTTCTATCTGAGAACTCATTTTACCATAATAGTTACTTGATTTAGTGACAGTGATACTACTATGTTGTGTGTTGTGACATTTTAAATAGACTCATGTATCATCTGTAATCTTGGAGAGTGGATCTCTCATTACCTTCGCAGTTTGAGGGTTTGCAGAATATGGCATTAGTGTATGTAAGGAAAGGTCTATATACTTAGTTTGGATGATAACATTTGCATGTATACATCCCTTTCTACATTAAATGTCTCAAAGCAATTTACAATTCTTATCGTATACAGAATATAAAATTTAAAGGAATATCCAAATGATAGCAACTAAAGGTGTGATATTGCAATATTATAAAAGGACTGTCCTGCTCCACCCCACTAAAAGATGAACGAGTACGAGTAAAGCGAGTACAAACCCATCCAGTCTAGGGAACCACCCAAAAACAGTTACTCATTTTTGCATGGATGGGCTCTCACCCAATCCATTGCCGAGGGCAGACACTGGTCTACTACATCCATTTCCACACCTCTCAGGAGAAACAGAACCGCATGTCATCTCCATATTGATGGCAATGCACAATGAATTCCCAGATGAACCCACTCATTGGTTTCATGCAGATGTTAAACAGCCCGGGGAATGAAACAGACCCCTGTGGAACCCCGTATTGGGTGCACAGAACCAAGCAGCATCCCCCAAGTACCACACTCTACCTACCAAAAGGTAGGTACCTATGTTTATAGACTAGCAGCTCTTGTATCTGCATAGCAAAATGTATTTGAAACTGTGAAGGAGAGTGGCCGTGTCAAAATCAGTCCTATGGAAGGTGGGTTTGGGTGTTGTCGGTCAAAGGGGTATCATGTTTTTTAAAAATCTGCCATGTGATTGCAAGCCCTTTGAGATACTGAAAATAGCTCTTCAGATTTTATAATTGGAGTTTCAGTCCCACTTGAAGCTGCACCAACTGAACAAAAACAGGAAGAGGAAAGAAAAGAGAGTGATTTAATGAGATGTCATTGGAAAGCAAATTACGTGTGCCTTTTCTGTGGCTTATTATTGACTAGGAAACCATGAGTATGTATTTACCTTGTACATTTTGTACTTTTGTTCATTGACAGTCCTTTTTGTTGTTGGCAGCAAAGATCTCAAAACAAATCCATCCAACATTTCTAGGAATATCGAGAATACACTGAATAATTATAATCAAGGACAGTGAAATCACTCTGTAGTTCCAGTCATTCTCAAGCCATTCTCAAGTCCCATTGCTCTGAAGAATTTATTATGGCCAATTCACCACCAAGGAGGGGGAAATAGACATTTAAACTGTGTCTCTAACATGAACTGATGAATAAGTTTTAAGTTGGATGTAAGGATATTGTAATTAAATTTACTTATTTATGTTCTTTGATTGTATTTTGCATTTTGTTGATTTTATAAATTTTGTAAGTTGCCAAATGGACTTGTTTGATGGGTGGTATACCAAGCCATAGATAAACAAACAGCTTTGACATGTTCTATTAAATGCAGATACTTAATTGTAGGTACCTAGGCAATCCAGTAAAGATAAAACAGTATCAAGAAAAATATTAACACATAAAATATGAAGACTCTTAGTTGTAGTAAGTGACCTTTTGTACTTGAGCTGATTGTGGAAGTTCACGACAAAGAATTAGTCACTAATTTTCTTTCATGCCGTTTTTGAAAACTTGTAGACCTTGCAGAGGATGAGCAATCAAGAACTGTATTAACTGTCATTATTTCATCACCATAATGTGCAAGCAGCTGTGCTGGTTTTCAAAAAATAAAAAAAAAAGTTTAGTTGAGGCACTTTTATAGAAAAAATACATCAGTGTATGGCACAAACTCATCTTCATGATTTTGAAGCTATTTTTTATAGGTTTCAGTAGTTGGGTGTGGGTCTATTTTTCATGCCATGTTTTTAAGATGCAGATATACTCACGTGGAGCACTTTGATATCTGCACATACTAAATCATAAAATGTGAGAAGAACTGTCTTAAGCAGCTGGGGGTGTTGTCATTCTCAGATTTTGCATCTGCACATTTCTGGGGTGTTCCCCCCCCCCTGGGATATTGAGGCTAGTCACATCAGTGAACCTGAGATTTCAAAAGGCAATATGAGAAACTTCTTCTGGAAACATGCCCATTCTTGTTCAACAAGCCAAAGCCTTGCACCACAGAAACACATGAGAAGATCTCCATTTTCAGCCTTTTCTTTTTGTTTTGTTTCATTTGACGGCAGTTCCTTTGCAGTGCCTTATCATAGGAATGTTGCAAACAGTATTCGGAAAGCGGGTTCAAAATAATGCATGGAGAGCCTTTTCCTACCAAAGGTGATGGAGTGTGATTAATGTGCCCCTTGATCACCAGCAAGAGATGACAGACACTTCATGTATCTCTTACTGGCAACAAGCACAGCAAAACTATTCAATAATTCTTATTGGCTGTAAATGATGTGCATAGCATTCCCTCCAGAAATCAGGGGGATTGTATGAACCTCTCTTGCATACCTTTCCTCATTTAGCAGGATAAGGAATGACCTGGTGAAGGAGTGGCTGTAGGAAAGAAGAGTGGCAGCTAAATTGTTGTTTTCATTTATTCATCTTATACACTCGATAATCTCTTCAAGGCTTTCCAAGTAATGAACAGGAACACTTGAAAAATGTAAGTTAGTTTTTAAATAAGGTGGTGCAAGCAACAACTACAGTTTTACAAATGCAGGTCAATCAGTTACCTTTTCTTTTTCAACAAAAGGATTGAGCCATGTCACTGTGACAAATAGTCACTCAATGCACAGGACCCATTCTTCCTTTCTCATGTCCATTTAATCACTGGAATATTGGTTCCCTCCCATGTATACTTAGTACTTATAATTGGTACTTCCGAAAAGCAGTCACCATTGCATAGATTTCCCCTGTTCCTTGTAGTGTGTGTTCTTCTTGTGCTATTTGTGCCATTCATGTTGTGGGTGTGTAAATGGATGGGGAATGCAATACATTATCTGTATGCAAAACTGTGCTTCAGGGTAAAGGCTAGTGTATCTTCCGACCATGTCAAGACCATTAAGTATTTTCCTTCCTTTCCCATCCATTGCTGTTGATTACCCTCCCTACTTTCAAAGCATCTGCCTTATGTTGATATCACCTGAATTGCTTCTACTAAGCTTTGGTTCTATCTGGACATTAAGTCCATCCTTCAGCTGCTCCAGACACAGCTTCCAGGTTCTGTTCAGGGATAACCTGCTCTATGGATAATGCATGAACAGCATGGCACTGATCCCCCCCTCCCCCGCACATCTGAAAACTATCAATTACATGCATATGAGCCCTAAGTTAGAATGTTAACTGCTTTGAACAGTTTCGTTCATTTCCATTTATTACATTGTCAAGAACGGTGTTGTTCTTTTGCCTATGGATATTGGCAGAAATCGGGTTAGTTTTGTGAAGACTTGTCAAGAAATGCGTGAGACATTGGAAGTGGCAGGAATTAAATCTGCATTATTAAAGAAATGCTGTATTAATTCAATTTCATTTCAAGTAAGCTGTTCCTGTAGGAAGAGATTCCTTGGAAACGAGAAAAGCCAAAATACTAAGTCATTTGCAAAATCTTACACATTTACATTGGCGGCGATTAAGTCCCTTGTGGAAAAAAAAGCCTTTTGGGTAAATCCTCCACTTAATTTTTTGTCAAGAAAACTGTTACATAAGTCAACAAAAGCTAGTGAATAGAAAAGAGATACATTTACCACCTACCTCTGATCCACACAGTTTCTTGTTATAAGATGGCAGAAATCTCCACCATATATTTGGAGATTTCTACCATATATAGGTCGACCAGTTCATCAAATTTTGAGAGGAGGGGGTGGGTGGAGGAGAAATTCTCCAGCAGTTTAAAATGGAATAGGAGTAGCACAGCTTTCTTCTTCTTTGATAGAAGGTTTTGTTTTTTACCCTGCCACTACAAGTGACAAGAGCAGCAATTGTGTTGGCTTCCTGGACACCATTTTACATCATCCACAATGCCCCAGAATACCTAGCATTGCTCTGGGTCCTTGTGAGAAACAAAATAGTGGCTGACACACACACACACACACACACACAGAGAGAGAGAGAGAGAGAGAGAGAGAGAGAGATGTTGAATATTTGGAGAAAGTTCTGCAAATATTTTTCTTGGAAGTGGAAGGGGAAGAAAAAACTGGGTGCAGTTATGGGCTGACACAGAATCCTGATTAGATGGATGTGTGCTGTGTGTAAGTGGTTCTGGAGTCTAAGAATTAGGGAGATGTTCTGTATAGATGAAGAAATGGACATTTAGCTTGGGGGTACTCATTGCTAGAGGTCCAGGTGGTTTCAGTGGCAAGGAGTGCCTACACCTACTTCTGGCTGTTTTACCAGCTACAGATGTTCCTGGACTGGGGCAGGCTGGCTTCAGTAATCTGTGCTCTAATAACCTCGTGATTGGAGTACTGCAGTGCACTGTCCAGATGTTGCACCTGGGGCATATGTCACTGCCAGGCAAGATGGGATCACCTGAAATTGATCTTTTAAGCAATGCACTGGCTGCCTATGGGCTACTGGGACCATTTTAGATGATGGGGACTAGTGTACAGTGCTTTAAAAGATTGGGGCTCAGGCAGTTAGAAGATCACCTCTTTCTAATACCCACCAACCTGAGCATTGAGATCAGCAAAGAAACCTCTTCATTTGGCCCCACCAACAGGTATGGCCATTGGCACAGAGATATAAGACAGCACTTTTCAGTAATGGTATCCTGATTGTAGAACTCCATTCCTGGGAAAGTTCACCCTTCACGTAGACAACTTTTAGATGTCAGCTGAAGACACAACTCTTTGCTAGAGTCTGGAGATCAACAGTTTTAGTGTCACTGTCTGCTGCAATATGTTCTTTGTTTTTTGGATATATCATTTTATTTCAAAATTCATTTTACTACTTCTTATGTAGACCAAAAAGGTACTTTCTATACAACTTCAACTAGCTTATCAACATATGGGAAGTAAATAATAAAGGTCTGCTGATATAGTGAAATATCAAAACATGCAATTTTTTACAGTATTCAGTTTGTCCACTTATTTACTTCTAATACACTAATATTGATATTTTGAATGATAATGAGGAGGTAAACACCATATGTGATGTCTACACCTGGCATCTTCAGAAGCCTTGCATGTTTACAGCATCATTTTAAGTTAAAACAGTAAACAGCTGATATGCAAAGGCTGCTGGAGAAAAGAAATGATTTGTGATCAATGAACTTCTGTTCTAATTTCATTTCACCTTTCAATACTTGCCAGAAGAGATGCCGTGTGTGGGCTGTATTATAAGAAACAACTGAAGAAAAATATATATTGAAAAGCGGTAGACAGACATTCTCTAAAAATTGATAAATCACTTTGGGTGTTTCATGAGAAGTGATTTATAAATGAAATGAAGTAAAACATTGGCATTTTTTCTTCAAATCGTTGCTGGTTGTTTTAAAACATGTAAGTGGCTGGCACATGAATAGAATACTACTGTAACTTTTGATGTGATTTGAATAGACTTATCATGGCATTGTCAGTACTAAATTTTATGCAGGTTGTTTGTATACCCTGCTTTAATTTCAAACACAGTTCTTAAATGCATGAATGTTGATGCTGAGGAATGTGTTAAGATGCACAGCTTGCACAATTCATTGAAAGCCAAATGGCCAATTGAGTGATTCGGGACGAGGTTTGCTAGTCCTTGCAGAAGAGCTAGTTGAGTGTGGACAAATTTAAGACACATTTGAATGGTAGATACTAGTTACATTGCAAGGACATATTTGAAAATTCTAATGATTTAAATATTTGCTGCTGTTTCTTGTATATTTTGATGAAGGAATTTGGAAAGCTTCACCATCTGTGCTTATAGAAACTAATAAGCCATGACAGTGACTCAGTGTCTGAAAAGGTCATGAGGCTTTCAGCACTGTGTTTGTTCTATGTTTCAGTAAGTACATTTTCAGGCAGAGAAAACTGCCTGAGTCATTTTAAAATGTATTATGTTTCAAAATAATTTGCAGTGTCACCACTAGATGAAGGAGGTCCATAAATAATCCTCAAACTGAGACTTATTTATTAAAGGTTTTTCTGCTTGGTCGTTTGTCTGTCCGTTTAAGAACTGATTGCTTGTCAAGATTGTTACCTCAGAGAGAAATTTTTGGAAACACATTATACACTTTCTCTGTATTTTGGAATAATGAAAATAAAGTGAGCCAATCCATATTTTAGAAGCAGCAGAAAGAGCTTCTCAAACTATCATCTTTTTGATAGATAATAATAGCCTGGATGTAAAGTAGAACATGAAAGATTCAGAGTAAAACAGCAACAAGACAGAGGAAAGGAAGTTACACAGATATATTTTACATATACAGTGGTATCTTGCTTTAAGAACAGTCCTGTTTATGAACAATTTGGTTTACAAACTGCAAAACCGGAAGTAGTGTCCCGGTTTGCGAACTTTACCCCAGTCTAACACTGGAAGCTGAACGGTGGAAGGGCACCGGCAGCGGGAGGCCTCATTAGGGAAAGCGCGCCTTGGTTTAAGAACGGTTTTGGTTTAAGAACGGTTGAAGAACAGACTTCCGGAACGGATTAAGTTCATAAACCGAGGTACCTACAGTAACTTTAATTTAACCAAACATTGTGGATAGACTTTTTCCCTCCTCTTCCTTTATAAACTGCCCAGAATGTTGTACCTAGATTAAAAACAACACAGCAGGTTTAAAATCTAAAAGACTGAGCCATCTGAGCCAAGACTAGTGGAACTTAAAGTGCCATTAGCCCTGAAAAATGGGTGATCTGCAGTAGTGATAGGGGTGGGACCAGGCAGGGGCCACTAACTTTGGACCGTAACTCTGTTCCGCTTAGCCATGTGGCCTGGCAAACTGGCAGAATTTGACTGGCAAAAAAGGTGACGGAAAAGCTTGCTTTTCCTCTATCAGGCTTACGCCAGCTCACTGAACTGTAGCCCTGCTCTTCAACAGGGTTTGGATATGCTGTACTCTATATTAACTTAATTTAAGCTTATGCAAATTATGCTGGCTTCTCAAATTTAGGATTGCTCCCTCACTCTAAATAAAACTTTTTTCAAAATTATAAAAAGACATTACTGCTATACAAAATTTTCACAACTTTTTCTTCTGCATTCTGAATTGACTTTGAATTCTCTGTTGCTTGTAATGCATTTTTAATTTATTCCTGTGCTCCTGGTCTTAAAGGTTTTAATCAATAGCTTTGTAGAAATCAATCCTAATTGATTTACTGTTCAATAGAAGGCAGTGTGAAAATTCAATATTGTTTTTTTTTCTGGATAGAGGTAACTGCTGGAGTTCAGTGCAGATTGCCCATTAGATCATCATGGCATTGTCAAGTTCAAAATTTTCATGATTTACTGTAGGCCAGATTAAATTGTTTATGACTGTAGAATTAGCATGTTGCTCAAAGAAGCAGAAATGTTAGCCAAGTGGTTCAATAGAACATTTATGTTCAGATCCATAGGTTCTGAACCAGACGTTAAATACTGAAGACTTTTACCATCATGTATGCTTGTGGGCTGTGTTGTGGTTCCTATTCTGCAAGAGCTGTATATATGTTATGTATATGTGATGTGGGGAACCTTTGGCCCTCCAGACATTGCTGAACTGCAACACCCATCACCCCTGGTCATTGATCATGCTTTCTAGAGCTGTTGGGAGTCATAGTTTAGTAACTGGAGAGCAAATGTTTCTCACACCTGCCACATGGTTTTAAGAATAAAATTCTGTGCCACAACAGCCTAAATCATAAATCATTTGTCAACAACATACACATTCAGAACTCATACCAAAATATTCCAATTAAAATCTTCCCAAGGTTGGGTGCAGGATATCAACTACCTTGCATGTGTGCTGATAGATAACGTTTCCAAGAAGATCAGCAGCTAGGAATGGGAATTAGTTTTCCTAGACTTGGCAAAGACCTCTGATATTATCAATCATAGTATCATTTTGGCAGGTTTGAGACTAGACCCTTGTTTTATAGTTTTTCTGTTTCTACTTGTTAGGTATAATCTAAACGATGATAGTGGGCAGTTGTTTAAATCGTATCCCTCAATTTCTACAAGAAGCTGCTGAGAAGTCTTGAGTCACTCTGCTTATTTCTACATGTTTACAAATCAAAATGAGGTGGGCCTTTACCTTGAAACTTTGCTTAGAGCCTGTAGAGGGTTTGAAGGGAGGCCAAAACCTGTAGCTAAATCCAGATCAAACTGAGTTACTCATAATGGATGGCCAGGCTGTCCTCAGATCCTATTACTGACCTTTTCTGAATGGAGTTATACTCCCTTTGAAAGCTCAGATTTGCAAATTGGAAGTGCCCATTGGCCCTATTTACTGGTAATGTTAGTGGCCATTTCCCCTCTGTTTCAGTGGCAAGTTAACTTCTAGGAAATGTGGACTTGTTATACATGTCTTGGCAACATCAACTAGACTAAAAAACTGAAGTACAGCAGTTGCACATTTCTACTGTACTACAAAATTCAGACTGATGGCAAGCATCAGCTAGATTTGACGTGTAACTGTTTGGGAACTAAAGTTAAATTTCCTACCATTGAGTTTTCAGGTCCAATTCAAAGTGTTACTTCAGAAATACCTAAGTGGTCCTGTTGTTGAATATCTGAAGGAACAACACACCCCAATATTTCCACACATTCCATAGGAAAAGACCTGTTATAGGTGTTCCTGCCTTTTTGTGACAAGCTGAGAGAGCTGGGCTGGTTATTTTCTTTCCTCTGTTCAGGATGCTGGCAAAGAATGCTTTATAACCTGTTTTACCAAAGCTGACTGTTTTCATGCTCCCATTGTTGCTTTATCTTGTGCTTTTATTTAAATTTGTGTTTTACAATACTGTATGCATTTTATTTGTTTGATTTTAAGATGATTTGGGGGCTTTTATCTTGCTTAGAAAATGGGTTCATTTAAACAAACAATTGTGTTGATGATAGTAATAATAATATAGTAGGAGGTATTCAACTACATCCTACTCAGAGTAGACCCATTGACCTAAGTTGGTCATGGCTGTTAACTTAAATAGGTCAACTCTGAATTGGATTAGCATTGCGTACCACCCAGTGTTTCAGAAACTGTCTCCTGCTTGTAGTCTGCTGTTGTGTCTTTGCTAAACAGCATTCCACTTATCTTTCCTAGCCATAAACTTTATTAAAATGTAAAAATATCTCAAGAGAACGAGGAAGCTTATGGTGTGTCTTGCCAGAAATGCTGGCGGAGAGCCATCGCATTTTTATGCTTACCCAAGAGGAGAAGAGGAGCGCTGGCAGGCAAACCATTATGACGGCTTGAAGAAGCTTGTGAGAGCTTTGTTAAGAAACTGTCAGTTGTCTTAATATTGAAATAAAGGATTAAACTGCAAACTGTAAATACTTCAAAAAAGGAAGAAAATTGGCTAATGGAGGATTTTAAAACATAGCTAGGCAATATTTTGCCAAATTATAATCTGGTTTGAAATGTAATTTGGGGCTGAATAAGGTGTTTCACATACAAACAAGCTTTGTAATAGTATACAGCCATCTAGGTGTTGATGTGGCATCATTAATATTCTTAAGAGGGGCCAGAGTCCTCTTGGGCTTTCAATGTCTCAGGTGGCTTCATCATTCTTACACTTCCTGGAGAAATATTGAGTAAGAGAGTTATGTATATACTCTGAAAACCTATGCTTCTTTCCTGCTTCTGAACCTGGCTGGGAATAAAGTTAATGGTCTGTCCACAATGATGGTATTTCTTTCCCATTTCTAGATGACAACAACCACAAATTACATGGCTTCCTTCTAGACCTTTAAAAAAACCAACAGTGAAGCTCTATTAAATGATAGCATTATGTCAGGGGGGTGTATAAGCCCAATAATGAATTTGTAGAATGGCATAAATAACAACCCTCTTTGGCAAGGTCTATGAATATCAGTTAGAAAATATGTCGCTGCTGGATATTTGGGAATATATTTGTGCCAAGTGCAATGAACCAGTTGAAAGGAAACTTTCATTTAGACCAAAAATATTGCACTGTCTCATAGCCAGCATGTGTGTGCTATCTTCTGTCTTCCATGACTTGCGTTGAAGGACTATTCTGATGACCCTCTCAAAATGGAACAGCTGCTAGTTAACCTTTCCCTGCTCCAGTCATCACTGCCACACACTTTGCCAGCCATATGAATGCTGATGGTGTGCACTGGAATCAAAGACTGGAAACGGCGAAGCATGCATCTGATCTATATAGAGGTCCCTCATTACAGGCATAGCTATAAGAAGACAGGGCTCATTGAAAAAGGTTCATGCTTTTCACCTGTTGCATTCCAGCATTCATGGAAATTGATGAAATGAGTGTTGCTTCTGAAAAATGTGTCTGGTCCAGATACCAATGTAGCGTTCCTTGGAAATGGTCAGCCTTAGCCTTAGTCCAATATAGTGGCAACAGCCTTGGCATGAGCCATCTGATTTGGTCTAACAACCCACCTGTGGATCTCAACTCACTGGTTGAAGATCTACGGTATCTGTGCTGCTCATTTTATAAGCACATTTTATAGGTTTTCGGTGGATCCAGCTGTTAGTTTTGTAAGACTTTTTCTTTTCAACTGTACATACTTCAGACTGGTCAGGGCAACAAAGTCAGAGAAAGCAGGCTGATTTCAGGAAAGGTTAGGTTTATAAATAAAAAATATGGAATTTTTAAAAAATAACATGCAGTTAAGCACTAAACATGCACCACGTTCCAATACTTATTTGAAAGTTGATTTTACGTCATGAGAAAACTCAAATATAATGTGGAAATTGACACTCGGGGAATGTTGTAGAAATGGGATAAACTGCCATGTGAATGCAGGCCTAATTTTTTTTTCTTAGCAGCATCTGATAAAATTTGCTAGTTGTTCATCCAGATTGGTCACTGAGATCCTGTTAAAGACTATACACTCTTACCTGGAGCTAAGCATCATTGAACTCCAGGATACCTGTTTCTGAGCCAACATACTACTGTGAAAACTTTATCCCTTGACGTAAATAGATGTTTGATTGGATCATCCACACCATAAAAATGTTTGTTTTGAAGAAGACTATTTTTAATACTCCCCAAAAAAAGAATATTGAAGTTATGTAAAGGAAAGCAGGAAACCATTGCTAATCATTTGAGATAATCAAACCATAACTGTGTTACAGTCTGTTTCAGATACAGAAATACTTTGTGGCTACTGCAAGAATGTATGAAGGCCTACTAACTTATGCATACAGATATGTTGCCTTCATGCAAGTAACTTTCTTGTGTGACAAACAAGTTCATGCATAAATTGTACTTTCATGCCCTTGGGTTGACTATAAGAGTGGAAGGAATCTAAAATTTTAATTAACATTGAGTCATGATGTTGATTTTCAATCTTATAGATGAAAATGCTATGAAATATCTGTAAATTGCATGTAATGATATTTATTTCTCCAGGGATGTTCAGCTGAAGCCTGACTCAGTTGATATAAACAGATTTTACATTACAGAATGGAAAATGGTCATTTCAAAAAGTGTAACTTTTACTTGAGTGATTTTCTTATCGTTGAATTGCCTAAAGGGAATTTTGCAGCTGGCTTTTAGTTCTTATTGCAAATATTTTTTTAGCATAACCATCCCCACTTCCATACATGTATTTATGCATAAAAGCTAAGGATACAGTCATTTCCCCCCACAAAGGTTTCAGTGGATTATCTCTCATATTCTAAATTTAAGGGAGTAAAAATGAATTAAATATGCAGATCACTTTTACAAAGGCTTTTGTATTGGTATTTTGATGGCCTCTGTATTATGTTCAACTGCCAAAACCACTAGATAATTGGGGTTAAATTATATTTAAAAGTTCATTGTCTAATAGAAACTCTTACTTAACTCACATGAATAAATTCAGTTTTACTCTTATGCTTTATTATGTTAGTTACTTTGGTCACTTCTGTTGCAGGAAGCGAAGAATATTAAGTCTCCAAATAAACTTAGTTCAAAGTGTTGCAGGGATGTATAACTCCCAGTGCTATAAAATTAAAGTAGTATGTATGTAAGGCTTTTTCAGGGATGCGATGCAATAGATCAGGCTAAATCTGCACTTGCTCAATCTGGGAGTACTAAGAGACTGGAATTGCCTGGCAAGAAACTCCCATCCATCTTGGACTCCCTTCTCTTGGAGTATTTCTGACCATGGGATCTCACCCAGTAGTTCCTTAAGCTTTTTGAAATCTGACTACACTCAACTTTCCTTTGCCTGTCTTGAGCCAGTCCTGCTTGAGAATTACAGAATTAAGGAAATGTATAATGAAACCCAAGAGGACATGATCACTTCCTCCCATTATTTCCACTTCCTTGATCAGTTCCCTGTTGGTGATGACCAGGTCAAAGATAAATGATCCCCTTGTTGCCTCTTCTACATTCTGGGAAATGAAATCTTCAACAGGCAGTTGAGGAATTTGTTGGACCTGGCAGAGTTTCAACAGATATAGGGCTAGGTGAAGTCTCCCATGGCTACTATATCACTCCTTTTTTTAATGTTTGGTAATCTAATCTAGGAAGGCATCATCCAAGTCTTCAGTCTGACTTGGAAGTCTATAGCAGACATTCACAGGAAGGTCACTTTAGTTTCCTTTCCTACAATTTTTACCCAACTGCCTTCGATGCTCTAGGTCATGGATCTTTTCTCAAGTGTACACATCCTTTACATATAATGCTGCTACTCCTCCCTTTCTGTTAGGTGTACTCTTTTTGACCAGATTATACCCCTCAATTCCTACATTCCAGTCATGAGTCTCATCCCACCAGGTTTTAGTAATGCCTGTTAGGTCATATTCGCTATCCTGTATCAAGAGTATCGTGGAAGACAGGAGTGCCTGGCGTGCTCTGGTCCATGGGGTCACGAAGAGTCGGACACGACTAAACGACTATACAACAACAAATCAAGAGTATCATGTGCATCAATGAAGCTATTATCCCCAGTATCATGTGTTCCCCTGTTGTCTGTAATATTGTCTCCCCAACCTCAGGATTTAGTTTAAAAAGTTCTCCTAATCAGGTCTGTAAGGCTCTTAGCAAACACATTCTTGCTACCTGCTGTGAGGTGCAACCCATCTCTTTCTATAAGTCCTTCCTCAAGCAAGGAGAGACCATGGCCCAAGAAGCCAAACATTTCCTGATGACCTGACTTGTGCAGCCTTTGGTTTACTTTCAATAGTTTCCTCTCTCTTCCTGGGCCATGACCTTCAACAGGAAGGAGTGATAAAAAAGCCACTTGTGTCCCAGGGCCATTAAGTTTCCTGGCCAGAGTCTCATAGTCCCTTGCTATACGTTGAAAGCTGTATCATTTACCTGGAGCAGAATCACTGAAAACAATGGGACCTAACTGAGTCATGACTAATTTAAATCCCACTGATTTCAGTAATCAACTCTTAATCTGAACCCAAGTCAGTGTCTAACTGCTGAAAGCAGAGAAGGTCAAATCCTACTCCCAGAAAAAAATGAAAAAACGTTAACCTGCTCCCATTAAAGAGTTGTCATCCTAAAGATAAAAGGTGTGTTGATAAAATGGTATTTTTTGCTACAGAACCTGCAGGAAAGTTGTTTTAGGAGGCTGCTGATCCTTTAACACTCATTCTTTTCTTCACCTGGTCCTCCTTGAACATTAATAGCCATGGTTTATAAAAAGAAAACAAAGAAGCATAAATGTGAATACTGAGAAATATGTAGGTTATTGTTTGCCATTTACTTCACTGATTTTAAAAATTAATGCACTTAGCCCTGGTTGCCCCTTCCTCCATATATCTGAGAAGCAGGGGGATATCTGTTTTCAATCTAGAAAAAAGGAGAATTAAAGAAGGGAAATTAAGCTGCTGGAATGCATTTATTTAGGGAGCCATTTGGCTTTTATTGGAAAGAATTTCCACCCAATTTAACAAAATAATTTTCTTTACAGAACTGTAATTGGCAATTAAAATTATGTTGGATAGACACTAGTACACATTTTCTGCATAAACAGAGCCAGGGAAATAGGCTTTGCTCAAATAGTTTGAGTGCCTCTGCATGGTGTGTTCAAGTGTCAGCTTGATGGTCTTCAAAGAAAATAATGGGAAAATGAGGCTATACCTTTCAAATAATTGGCCTTGAGAGTGTGGAGGCACAGCAAGCAAGCAAGTAATCAAAACTTAAAATACAATCACCTCATTGGCAGAGTCTCATAGAGTGTGAACAACTAGCTAGATGACTTTGATTTGATAAACTACGCTATTATAACAGTGTCTGTGTCATTTACTTAGAAAGTAAACTGAAGGCAAAATAGCCTCTTAGACTGAAAAAGCATAGGGGTTGGCTCCACCCCCCCTCCCCATTTGAGCCATTTTTACCACTTCAGTTTTCTCTTTCCTATAAAATACAATGAAACATTTTCTAGAATGGCAAATGCTAGCATATTCAAGCTAAATGAGAGCATATAATTTCAAAAGCATTTGTGCAGGTTTCTGCCTTTACATTTTAAATAAATTAACAAGGTTGGCACAGGATTTCAAACCAAACTGGCATTTCAAGGGGCAGATTTTCCCTTAAGTATATTGTCAAATATTATTAGTTACATGTTAACCTTTTCAGATTACATTAGAGACAGCTTTCAGATTCTGCTGCGCAAACTCTTAGCAACTTGGCTTTCTGTCACATGGAGAAGAAACAAAAGAGAAGAAAATCAAGCTTCCTTCTGGGTCATCCAGGGGCAGCAAGCTCAGAATTCCATTGTGCTTTGCAGAAAAAGAAGCAATCCCATCATGATTAGGGCATAATTACCGAATACCTGCTTTTGGAAAGTCATGTTAACAAGAGTCCCCATCTGTTCATTTCCATGCAGCCGCTTGGGTCATGTTAACTTGAGTGTTTCATCACAGCGCCTGCTATTGTCTAATAGTCTATTCATGAGACAAAAGAGATGAATGGGACTTCTGTAATTTAGCTTACAACTTCAGCATGAAATAATTATATGTAAACTGTCAAATCTGCACAATCTTCCATGTTCTTTTGATTATTTGAGCTGAAAGATAGATTTTTTCCCCTTGCTAGAAACAGAACATTTTGCAGGTTGTAAATAATGCATTTCTACTTAATCACAAATACTCTTATCCTTAATTGTAATACCAGGATCTGATATTGGTAGTTACACTGATTAAGCCTAAAGGAAGTATGTAATTAAATCCTCTGCAATGGTATTCAATTTGGAGTTTAATATTCTGCTATTTAAATTTGTTTTCTTTTGCCTTCCATAAACAATTTGAATGTGAAAACATAAACATAAAAGCTCCCTCCACATTCATTTCAGTGATATATGTCTCTTATCTTTATTCAAGCACAAAGTGAAATTACATTTATTCTGTCTTGGTGTGTTAGGGCCAGACTAAATAATACCTTCAATATGTGATTGCACTTGTGTTTTTTTCTTTCTTTCAGAACACTGTCCACCTGCCTTGAAATTCACCTCCCCTGAATTTGCTAGTTACACTGGAAGGGGGAAGCTACTGTTTGTGTCTTTGAGGGTGATTACCATCAAAAAAATAGCACAGGGGAAAAAATTAACTCCCATTCCTCTGTGTCATGGTCCCAATACAAATTATGGCCCCTAGGCTGTTTGTTTGTTTTCTAAATCAAGATGTACAAATGCAATCACACTTTTATCTTGCTGTCTGGTCTAGCCTTTATTAACACTGATTGTATTGAAGAACAAAGAAGACTGTTACAAAAGTTGATGAAACACTGTGTTTCATTCTCTTTGTGTATATGGATGGACAAAGAGAGGATGGCTTTAATTTAATTTTACCTTTACTTTTTCAATTTGACTTTATTTCTCTGGAGCTTTTAAGCTGTCAGTGCAATGAAGAATAGGGGGGAAAGTACTTTAGTGTAAGACATTGCTGATGCTCTCGTTGCTATAAAGAAAAGAGGAGTGTTTATCACACCAAACACAAGTGAGAGTACATTATTGCACCTACTGTGTGTCAGTGGAAGCAGCACACTTACTTTTCTTCAACCATTTCATCTTCAGGTAGCCATCCAGTGGAACTATTCTGGGTAGTAAAGAGGCTTGTAGCATTGGACCAGTTAGGAGGGTCGTTTGAATTATTGGAAAACTGTTGTGACACTTTTGAAATGCACTTAAAGGATAAAATCCCTCAGATTTGCATGGAGTTAGAAAACAGGGTTAGAGGAAATCCTAAGATGTCTGGCAAAGTACCATTCAGTCTGATTGATTGTGTGGATTAATTTCAAATATTTCAGCCTGAGAATGTGCACAAGTGCTTGCAGGCCTTCAAGTGACCACTTGACCTCTCAGCCCTTGCTCATCATGGCTTATAAAGACATGCCAAATGGAATTGACTGGATCGGTCCAGGAGTTGACTAATAATTCCTTGCAAGTGAGAAAGGTGTGCATGCCCTTGATGTGGTGGTACAGTGGTACCTTGGGTTAAGAACTTAGGTTAGGCTATTCTTGCTTCTGGTGAAGGAAGGAACAGCAGATCCAAACACCATATTGTCTTATTCACATAACTGCCCCCACTTTGTTATTTTGTAGTAGACTCTGTGTAAGACACACTGGAAAATTTTGTTTGAATTTATCTTTATTAATGTATAAATAGAAGTGAAATTAATGTGATCATTGGGTGATTATGCAGTGGGCTTAACAAGAGTGCTGATCATAGTGAGGCCATTTTGATCACAGGAATTGTGCTCTCTCTCATAGTGACTATTTGGGTCTTGTGAGGTAAGAGTGGCTGGCAGTGTGATGAGGAGATATGAAATGAAATCAGTGTGAAGAAAAATGGTGGCTAGCTTATTCTGTCTGCTCTGTCCTTCAGAATGAGTAATTGCTACACTTTACAAGACAGGGCCAAGTGAGAGAAAACAGTATTTTTCTTTCTAGCTCTCAAGTAGCTTCACTTGTCCTTAACCTGTCTGCCACTTTAGAACTAATCTCTTACGTCTTAGGTCTCACACTAATTGATTCCCCAACCTCACTGTGATTCTTTTAAAGCATTATTCCACAATATGATTCATTGCCCTTACATTTCCTTCACCTGAACCCTCAACAACCCTTCCTTGTTACATCCTACAACCCACACATCAGATCAGAAATCTATTAAAATGGTATTTAATGGTAGTTTTGAAAAACGTTTCTCTCAATAATTCTGCTTCTAAATTTGTTCTGAGATAAAATTTATAGTAAGAGCTTTTGATACTTTGACTCCTCTGTGTAGAAACAGTAATAAGAGTCTGCTGTACATCATATATTAGAATGTAGAATCTTTTTGATCCTGTGATCCATACCCTGCTTTCAAGGAACAAATCTATGGGGTGAGTGAAATCATGTAGTGTATGAGTTGAAATAGAGTTACAAGCTTGACTGACCAAACCCAAAGAGTGCTCACTAACGGTTCCTCATCATCCTGGAAAAAAGTGGCAAGAGGGGTGTTGCAGCATTCTGTCTGGGCCCATTGTTGTTCAACATATTTATAAATGATTTGGATGAAGTAATTGAGGGGGATGCTTATCAAATTGCAGATGACACCAGACTGGGAGTCTAGCTAATGCTGCAGAAGATGGAATCAGAATTCAAAACAACCTTAACAGAGTGGAGAACTGGGCCCCAACTAACAAAATGAATTTCAGTAGAGACAAATGTAAGGTTCTCTATGTAGACAGGAAGAACCAGCTGCACAAATATAAGATGGGCGATGCCTGACTGATGCCTAGGTAAAGGTACCCCTGCCCGTACGGGCCAGTCGTGTCTGACTCTAGGGTTGCGCGCCGGGGGCCAGCGCTGTCCGGAGACACTTCCGGGTCATGTGGCCAGCGTGACGAAGCTGCTCTGGCGAGCCTGCACCAGCGCAGCACACGGAAATGCCATTTACCTTCTCGCTATAAAGCAGTACCTATTTATCTACTTGCACTTAAGAGTGCTTTCGAACTGCTAGGTGGGCAGGAGCTGGGACCGAATGACGGGAGCTCACTCCGCCGCGGGGATTCAAACCGCCGACCATACAATCGGCAAGTCCTAGCCACTGAGGTTTTACCCACAGCGCCACCCGCGACCCTGACTGATGCCTACTTACTGATAAGTAGTACATGTGAAAAGGATCTAGGAGTCTTAGTAGACTACAAGCTTATCATGAGTCAAGGGTGTGATGCAGCAGAAAAAATGACCTTTAAACTTTTAATATTAAAGTCAAACTGAAGTTCATAAATGGGATAATGTGTAGTATCTATTGCGGAGGAGTGTATCCTTAGGAGTAGCTAGAGAGGAATATATATTAAGGCAAAATTATTCTTCCTGTTCATTACTATAAAGTACAAAATCATTAAATGTATGGCATAATGCTCTGAAATGTTAATCTAGGCCAGTCCTCTGCCACTCTGTTAAAAATACCTTCTAATTACACTAAGTGAAAACATATTGTAATAACTCTTGTTGAAAGCTGAACCAGTAAATACATTACTGAAATCTCATGGCTGGTTCACTGAATCGTATTTTTTTAATTCTGTTCTGAATGGAACATGTGAAAGATATTTCACTATAAAGGGGATACAATTAGAGAGACTTGGTGGCTCAAAGGATTAGTCATAGGATATTGAATAGTTTACATTTAGATTGCTGGGAAACTTCCAATATATAGCTTGCTGTTTAATAACATCTCGTTAGTGTTTCATGGCAGTTCAGTACCCCCATTTGATATGAACAGGTGACACTCATGAATTCATTTTGTGCCGTGTCTTAATAATTTTAATATCTGTAGTCATGATGCACACATGTAAAACAGAGAACCATGAAGACTCTTTATGTGTATTTTCATGAGAAATGCAGTGTTTTTAAGTTCCAGGTTATCTATATCAAGGAATTCCCTCCTTGGTTTTGTTTGTTTGTTTGATGGTGGTGGTGGTTTTCTAGAGGGAGAAGAATTTAATTATCTTTTCTCCCATTTTCAGTCTGAAATAGTGTAGCCCCAATGTATGTTCACTTCTTCAAAACTTGGTTGTCAAAAGATACTTATAAAAAAAGAAGGTTATATATGCATTTCTTCTTTTGACCAATACATCCTATTGTCCGCTGTCCATTTTACCTATAGCAAAATGCATCAAAGTGACAATGCTTTGATGCTAACACATATTATAAAAGAAATTTCTTCATTTTGTAGCTGCACATATACCACATGTACTTCCATGAGTTTAGAAGAAAGCACCAAATGCATGCTGAATACAGCATATATTTATCACATTGGGCAGATTTCAGAAATGTGGTGAGCCAATTTGATGATGATAAGTTGTTGTTGTTTTGAAAGGTACAAATAATACAAATCTACATCCTCATAGGATTTGTGTAAACCACTGTTCTAGGAAACTCACACTAGTTTCTCCACACTATGATGAGCTTTCTGCTTCAGCTTTTTTTCTTTTACTTTTCTAAAAGATCCTATGGTGACATCAGTGATCTGTGTGGCAAGCTAGAATACATTAATAGCTCCCTGCATTTATAGCTCCCTCCGCAAGGCAGCTGTATTGTGAGCACTGTCCTATTAATACTAAAAGTCTGGTTAATTCTCTGTTGACAGGCTTGGTGAGCCACATTAAGGAGTAGATTTATTAAATACTCTGAAGAGCAAATCATTTTAGAGTGCTATTTTTAAAACTTCAGAAGTAGAAGGAATGCATTTGCTCTGTGCCATTCTGAAGCTTGATTTGCTTTATTTATTGATGCACTTAGATTAATGTATTGAGGTCACAGGCAATACTTTTCATATAGCATTGTGGGTTGTAAAATGAAAATTTAGTAGAAGGCTATTAAAAGTAGGTGGTGAATGATTAATGCCTTAGAGCTTGCTTTTGCATGGTATATATTTGAACAAATCCTGAAGTCCATGGCCACCACTACAGTTTTAGTCTGCAGCATGAAAGTCTGCTTTTTTCCTGTCCGATTCTATGTTATCAGTGTTGCTGTATCATGAACAATTATGCCTGTTTATGCTATGACAATTCCAAAGCAATAATGGGGGTGTTGGGGAAAGAGCAGATACTGCTGTATCATGTTACTGATTACCAATATGATGTGTGAGATTGCATTGTTCTCTTTGAAATAATGTGCTTGTGTGTACTTCCGATAGGCATCTTGTTGGTCACTGGGGGAAGAGATTGCTGTACTAGATAGGCCAATGGCCTGATGCAGAAGCCTCTTTTTATGTTTTTATGTATTTTTGAGGGGTTTGGTAAGGTTTAGAACAATGGTGTGTAGAGATGGACGGTTAACCCTTATGCTTTTCATAATTCTGTTCAGTCTGTAGATGTTCAGAACTTCTTAGGTGAAACTGAAAAATCATTGTAGGTTGCTCATCTCATAGGTCACATAAAGCTTGTTGATATCTGCATCTTCTCAAAGCAATGCTGTATGTTATGATTTCCTTAGCTACTCTACATTTCCCAGTCTCTTTTCAAGCACAGTGGTCTTTTCCTCCTTATGATTGCCAAAGTCACACCCTAACTTAGCAGTAATTATAAGCACTGAGTGATAATCTCATTTGATTCCATCAAGGCTGTCTAGTATTTGCTGAATCTACAGTTGCTCTTTGGGTCTAGCATGTCCAAATCAACACTGCTTTGGTCTGGTTTAAAATCATGGAAATGACCAGGGGTCTAATAGACCAAGGAACCTTGGTCAATGTGGTTCTCCTGTGCCCCCGTCTTCCATTTCCCCATCCTGTACAACTGAAGAATGGTAGAGCCCCAAAATTGTCTAGGGAAGGCCTAGAAGGAACTTGTGCACAATTTGCATAAAACCCCTGCAATTTACAATTCTCCCCAAAGGTCCCCCCCAATTTATCAAATGGAAAGGGGGGGGGACTGTGAAACAGGATCATTAAATAGACAGGATCCAATATCCAAGCACAATTAACATTGTTTTGATTCTGAATATTCAAAAAGGTTTTAAAAAACACAAAATAATTTTCAAAGTGATCTTACATTCATCTTATTGTGGTAATTAGCACTTTGGGTGACACTGCAATAAAAAATGTTAATGGTTGAAAGTGGATAACATATTAAGGCAGATGTAGTTTTTGCTGTGAACAACTATGACAATGTTTCACACTCTCTTTTAAATTGATGTATAATCCCTGTGTGAGTGCTCAGAATTCAACAGCTGTCTCTCTAGAAATGTTATATTCCTGCGTTTAACCCCTTCTTTGCTAAGGCAAGCATTGCTGCTAAATGTTTACTAAAAATAAAACCATAAACAGGGTGGTGATACAATGACTACTGCAATCAACACAAGATAATACAACCAAGGCAACTATCTGTAAACAAACAATAAACATCCATAAAAATGGCAAAAGTAGTTTCTTTCCAAAATTGGTTTGATCTTAAACAATTGTAAAGAGTTCACTTGTGATATACCAGTGGTTCAGTACTTGGACGTCTTTCTGGTAATCGGACGTTTTGTCACTAAAGGGCTTAGTCATTGAGCTGTCAGAATCAATTGTAACAGAATTGCACCGAATTAACAAGTAGAATAAGGAAAATTAAAAATACAGTATATTAACTAAGGCATACCTTTGTAGTAAATAATATACGAGAGAAGACAGTATGCAAATGACTTAAAGTAGGGGCATATCTACAAGAATAAAGGTGAAACAATAACTAGTCTAATCACACATACATAGTTAATACCTCCAGTCCCACTAATACAAAAAATCTCTATAGAAACTTACCTGTCCCCTTGATTGCAAATGTCTGCTAAAAGCACAAGCTGTACATTTTCCTAAATAAGCAGTGGACAAAAAGGGGGTCCACACCCACCAATAAAACCCTCAGAAACCTTGAAAGTGAAAGGAGACAGCTTTCATAGCAAGAAAAATATTAGTATCTATATGTATTTTTGTGTTTTTATATTTTAAACCGCCCTGTGATCCTCGGATGAAGAGTGGTATAGAAATTTAATTACTACTAGTAATAGTTACTATGTACAATCAGAATCTATAAACTCAAAATATGAACCTGTGCACATTGCCTCTGATGGGGCACTTCAAGTGGTTCCCCATGCCCCAGAGTTTCAATTGGTCTTTTCTAGGGGCCAAGCCATTCCTGTGGAACTCCTGGGCCAGTAAAGACTGAGCAGGAATCATCCTGCATACTTTGACACATCTCCCGAAAGCTGACTTATTCAGACAGGCCTTTGAAATATCAATTTATTTTCCCCACCAGCATCTATATTCTTACTGATCTTTTTGCAACTTTGTCAGTTGTACATATACTTGCTTGCTATATTTTCATGAAGTGTGGTTGATAATAAATGAAATTCCAAGTGCAGCTGTAGCTGGAGAGGGCAGACTGTGACATAGCAGAGTGGGCTTAACTCTTTCTCCTGCTGACTTTACAGACCACACGTTCTCCCCACCACCACACATCCAGTGTCCAGAAGTTGCTATTTGGCTTGGAACCAAAAGCATGAGCACCCAGGCTGCCTCTGTATATTTTTTCCTGATAGGGGAAAATTCACATTTACAGGGCAGGAGTGACTTTCATCAGGGGGAAAAAATGTTGAGAGGAAAAGAGGTAAGCACCCCCCCCCCTTTACATGCTATAAGGCTGATCCAAACTTCTCCCTTCCATGGTTGCAATTCATGAACATTTTGAACATTTGAGTTGGCCCTGAAAGAGTGAATGTTTACATTTAAACCATATATAAAATACATTGTGTCACTAAAACTGATGCTATTGTTATACTTTTACATTTCCATTAGTTTTGACTGTATTTCAGATGGTTGTACTTGAGAAATATAGGAATAAGGTAGATTTAAAAAAAAAAGAATTGGATGCTATTACTTTACCTAGCTAAATAATTAATAGAAACACCATGTTGCTGAATTCTGTTTTCCCACTTGCTCTTCTCAGAACAGGGGAAAGCAGCCAGATGGAATTTACATTAACAAGGTTGGTTGTTGGGAAGAAATGGCTAAATGTAAACATGCTTAAGCAGGCTCACAGAAATACAACTTTTCGTGGAAAGAATAAAACGCAAGAGACGTTAAATAATGGTGGATTTGTATGGCCATGGCAACAGAAGGATGAAATTAGACATAACTTTTCCAAATGCACCTAAAATGGAAAAAGCATTTGATGATGCAATTCGTTATCTCTCTGAACTCATAAGGTTGGTTCAGATATTTGAATGGACTCGCCTCATGGTATTGTGTCAAGGAATGTGTGTCTGAAGAGCTGCACCTCAAAGGAACTGGCAACCATTTCTCTGCCACTGCAACAGCAGCTGATAGACCATCCTGCTAGGGCATTATTTCACATAATCCTGTACCCTAGACAAGGGACTTGGGTCCCTGGAAGGAGCAACTGTTCAACCATCTATCTGGATTAGGCTTGTTATCACTGAGTTGGTGCTCTTCGTCTTCTACACTGAGAAGAAGAGATATGTGCATTATCTCATCTTACACATATATTAGTATTATTTCCCTATTGTGTTGTTTTGATTTCAGCCCTTCTAAAGGATCTTATACAATGCATATTTTCATCTTTCATGATGATTCTTAATATATTTGGGGTGATAGGTAAAGGTAAAGGGACCCCTGACCATTAGGTCCAGTCGTGGCCAACTCTGGGGTTGCGGCGCTCATCTCGCTTTATTGGCCAAGGGAGCCGGCGTACAGCTTCCAGGTCATGTGGCCAGCGTGACTAAGCCACTTCTGGCGAATCAGAGCAGCATACGGAAACGCTGTTTACCTTCCCGACGGAGCGGTACCTATTTATCTACTTGCACTTTGACATGCTTTCGAACTGCTAGGTTGGCAGGAGCAGGGACCGAGCAATGGGAGCTCACCCCGTTGCGGGGATTCGAACCGCTGACCTTCTGATCGGCAAGTCCTAGGCTCTGTGGTTTAACCCACAGCGCCACCCACATCCCCTATTTGGGTGATAGTATCCTCATTATTTATTTATCAACCATCATTTATGTCTGTGTATTTAATTATTATCATTTATTATTTAATCATCGTTTATTATCTATTAACCAGCCTTGGCAGTTGTAACAATTCAAAACAGTTAATGAAAATTACAGTGTAGAGTAGCATAGTAAAGAAACAGTTTCTTTCCATTCTAGTTCCAGTGCAGTGTGATTTTCAGCCTGTTTTAAATGAAACACAGGTGGTCTGAATGACTTTTAAAGGGTTGACAGTGCAGGATTTCAGTAAGATAGAAAATGTATTTATTTTATATGTAGAATCACAATTCTTTGATTCCACATAACATTTCTGAAGGGACAGTTATTGTCTACCAAACTTACTTTAGGAAGATTAAAGCTTCCCAAAGACCATTGGCATATTTAAACTGCAAACATTCTAGAGGATTTTGACATGTCTGCATGGTACTAAGAAGTAGCAGATAATAGCTCACTATGAGATTTTTTTACTTTTTACCTATTAAATTCAAAGGAGCACTCCTAATTCACTGTGGTTAAGTGAACATTTTTTTCTTCTTTGAAGGTGAGGAAAGGGGGAAAGCAGCAGCCATAATTATGCATTCTCTTAGAAGCATATTCTCTGTGAATATTTCAGATGTGATACCTGTAAATGTATATGGCTGCTAAATGAGAGGTTTTAAATCTGACCAAATCCACACAGAACTGTTAGCTGAGTAGAGATAATTGGGATCAAATTATTGGGAGGAAGATAGGGGGTCGTTAATGAAGTCAACAAATCCAAATTATGCCCCGGTATCTTTTCAAAACAGTAGCCAAGGGAACAATAATAAAAAGCTAGAGGACCTGACGATCCCCTTCTCTGCTCAGATCCCTGTAATTTAAAAAAATGGTTGGAAAAATACCGTCACTGCTGCTCAAATATATATTTTTGTAAGAGCCGTGACGGCATGCCAGTACAGCTTCATTATTTACTTGGACTTCAAAAACATTTGACAAAGGACCATCCTGAAGATTTCTGAGGTAACAGTCATTGGATAAGAGAAGACAAGTCAACAGCTTTAGTGTTGGACCCAGACCAGGATTCAAATCCCCACTCAGCCATGAAACTCACTGGACTCACTTTGGGACAGTCACCAATTCTTAGCCTAGTCCACACCACTGGGTTGTTATGAGGATAATATTGGGGGGGGCACAAATGGCACCTTGAACTCTTCGGAGCAAAGGTAGGATATAAATGCAGTAATAAATAATTGGTTAATTATCAGGAAATAGAAAAATAAGGACTGAAAAGAGAGAGAGAGATTAATCTCATATTTTTCCCTTAACAGAGCTTTTTAATGAGAGATACCTGAATTTGCTCTCCCCTGCATCTGTCTAACAAATGAGACTATGATATAATTTAATTTTACATCATTATCAGTTATTTAAAACCCAGATTGTTTCCTTAGCAATGTCAGATTTGCTTCTGTTTCCAGTGTAGATAGGAAGCATACTGAGCTTCCTGTTAAGCACTCTTGCACTGGAGAGGTCAAAAGATTGTGTCTATCTCAAGTCCTCTGCATACTTTATAAAAAGAAAACAAACTGGGCAAATATAGGTTCACTTTCATTCATCTATTCATCTAATTTATTTGTGGGCATGCATTTCATTCTGATCTCTATGGGTAAGATCCAGCATCATTTCAGTGAACATGATGTGACATAAAGCAGTAAGCTTTCATTACCATATGTTTTGTTTGTTTTACTGAACATTTTAGGAAGAGGAGAGGAGAGAATGTGCAGAGCTGTTTTTATCAATAAGCACCCATCTTTCATAGTGGCTAGTTCTATCCTTAAACTTTGGTTTACAGCTTAACCCTGAAACCTGTGTTTAGAAATATAAGATTATTTTATTCTTGTTCATTCTCGGGCTGTAATTGTTTGCTTTTCTTCTCCCCTGAAAGATAAAGAAAAACAACAAGAAGCAAAACTCTCTCTCCCAAGAGTCTGAGTTGAGTTCTTCTTATCTGGGATTATTATTTTTTAGCCTTTCCTGTGAGTTCATTCATAACTCCTTTTTACTGTAAAATGCACATCTCCTTTGGAAGCTTTTTAAGCACTATTGCCTATTGTGAGCGAGTTGACTCTTGCCTTATAAATAAAGCAGCTCAAAAGACACGTCAAAAACTATCTGATATATTATTAGACTTTAAAGATAGTGCTGAAGCAGTGACATTCATGAATGTAATGATCCCTCTGGGCCAAATCCTCTTTCCCTTATCTTTTCTTTTTCAGCTCGATTGGTATCAAATAGGATCTGAATTCTAATAAGGATTCCTCCAGTTCTGCATGAAGAAGTGTTCACTAAAGCAAAATTCACTTCCTATCAATGATTAAATATAATGGATTGTAGCAGATTTCTTACACAACCCCAACAGGGGCAGGTATTCTGACTTTCTAATTCACATTATTATAGTAAAGATACTGGCTATTGTTGTTTATGAGGATAATCTCACAAGAGATACCTACAATAGAGGAAATCCATTCTGCCCACACAGCCTAATTAAGACACAAAATTATATACGTATTTGGGATGAACCAGACCAACAACTTTATTAATGCAAATGCCTGCAGTAAGAAATCAACTGTTTCTCCTCTGTTTGAAACCACCAAGTTACTATTCTTTAAAATGAAGACTAGGGTAGCTCCGTTCTGCCATAATTCTGGTTGGGATTGGGTGACTCCCACCCTGGCTCCATGCCTGAAATCAACAACCATATGTTCCTCTCTTCACATCCATTGCTGCAGAAAGATCGAAGGAACTGGAAGGAAAACTGGGCTGGCCTGAAATGGTCTTTCTACCCTGCCCTACACTGCCCAGCCTGAAGTCCTTCTGCCCTGCCCAGCATTGAAGTGAGAAGGGAAATCACCCTCTGCAATCCTCATACAATCTGAAGAGCAAATTATTTTGCACACCGTCATGGTGCTGGGCTGGGCAGAGGGATGGAGAGGAAGTGATTTCATTATGCTGGACCAGGGCCAGCCCACCCATGAGGCAAGATGAAGTGACCTCTTCAGGCAGCAGGATCCCCAGGGGCAGCAGATCCAAATGTAGTTATTCCTTCCCCTGCTTCTTCCTTAGGTACTTAACCCTTCTTCCCTGGTGAGGAGAGGAGTGCCATTTTGTGGTCTTGTGGTTCACCTCAGGTGCCAAAAAGTATTGGGAGACCCTGTGCTGCACTGCACAAATAAGTTGCTCTCCAACCAAAACAGTACCTTGTGGAGAAGAAAATCACTTGTAGAATTCCAGGCATGACATTACCATAAAAGGGGGGGAAGAGGAGGTCTAATGACAAACCATCTAATTAAAAGTACATAGAGGAAGGTAGCAATAGCTTTTGGGATTCAGTATAATAACACATTGAAAAAGGCATTATCTTGCTCTGGAGAAACCCAGCCAAGTTGTTGTTGTTGTTGCTGTTGTTGTTGTTGTTATGCTTTTTGGAGTGTTGCTTCTTCCCATTCTTGCAGAAACAACATTGATGCCCCCTTCCTTCCCCCAAATTCATGTCCCCCAATGTTAGTTATTGTTGTGATACAAAAGGAAAGAGCACCGTCTATTTATCCATTCACTTTTACCAGTGTATTACGGAATACTAAAGTGGATTGAAGCACTCTGAGTCAACAAATGTACTTTTTGTGGTTAGGCAAGTGATGTGGAAATGCACTGAAAAGTATGGGATGAACATCACAAGCAAATCAGGATGAATTATCATTGCTGTATAACTTCCCACCAAACAAATCAGCATGGATAATTAATAAAGCCTGGGCATAGGACTTGCCCACACTTGTGCTTGTCCCGCCACTTTCCCCAGGAGAAACCTGCTCTTTACTGCTGAATCAGAGCAAATGTCAATCGAGTTTTCCACAGACTGATGCCTGCCCTGATTCAGCAGCAAAGCACTGGTTTCCCTGGGGAAGGCAGTGGGGCAAATGAAAAACTACTCAGATTTGTGGCAAGAAAGCATGGGGCAAGTGGAAAACTTAACAGACCATGCTTTCTAGGTGCTGGAAAAGCAAAGTGTGGATGAGCACATAGTCAAACCTCTGCCTAAGTTTTCTTCAAGAAAATCAGGATGAATGTTCAACAAAGATGTCTGGAGGAGCCTTATGATCATGTTGATTATGATTTTGTTATCTATGCAAAAATACTGTAACAAATGTCAGTGTGATGAAACTCATATTGCAGATATGAGGCTGAGGCTTAGGGAGATTGAATTACCAAGTGCATTCAAGGCAGAAAGAAGGACTTCCTGATATACAGGGTTTGAGGACTTATTTGACACACTATGGAAACAAGTCAATTGTGCCCTATCATGATAAAAGTATTGGGAGGTATTAAAGTGGGGACTGGGAAACAATAAACTTGCTTTGTACTATGGCTAGCTTTCATATTCAGTTTTCATTTTCAATAAAAATGTTCAGGCTTTAAAATGTTGTTGTAGGTGATGGGATTTACTAAATCCCGTAGTAAACAGCCTCTATTTCCACCTATCTTGTCATTCTAAAGAGCAGAAGATGACATGATGGTAAGAATACTGTCACTGAATAAAAGGGTTCAGTATGACAGGACTCGCGGAAATAAGGTTAGATGTGCAAAGCACTCTTGTACCAGCTATTGTTAACATAAAAATAAGTTTATTGGCCCCAGGGCTCATTTTAAGCTTGTAACTCTCTAAATTAGAGCTGTAAAAGTGATTGAATTTTTGTCCTTCAGTGGCTTAGAACAGGTGGCTGTGATTATTATTCCATTCAGAATCTCTGCTTTGGTTTAAGATATTCTGATGCATGGTTTGGATAATGTAATATTTATTTTGACAAATCCCTTTGCTCCCAACATACAATACTTGAGATTTAAGTAGATAGCTACCATCTTTCAGCATAAATATTGTGTTTTACTTTGCATGTGAAGGTCAGCATTTTCAATTCTGAAGCCTCAAAAGGAGGAAGCAGTTTCCCAATAATTATGTGTTCTCATAGTATGACACACTTTCATTGTGGTAAACAACATTTATCTTGTCAGATAACAGGTGTCCAATATCATGCAAATGTATTAAGCCTTTATAACAAAATAAGTGCCATTTCACTAGAATGAAAAATGGCATTGAAGAAGGAAAAAATACGATATTATAGATGGGGAAAATATTCAAAGCACAAAAAACCTGGAACTAAGAACATTGGAATTGTATGGAATTGTGAACACTGTTATTTAATACAACTATATTCATTTTCTTACAACTACTGTCAAACAAGAAGGAAATGCAATTGTGAAAGGTTCATGCGTAAAATAATTTTAAGGTTCAGGATTGACAACAATAGTTCTTCACACAGTGAACCATTATACAGGTGACTCCCCACTTACATGGGGGTTACGTTCCAGACCCCCTGCACGCACGAGTGAAAATTGTGTAAGTGGAGAACACCCTCTAAACACCCATTAAATGCCCTATCTGCCACTCTCTCTACAATCCAGGTCAAAAATGCTGTACCAAAAAATATCTACAACTGGAATTGAAGCTCTGGGACTAGAAGGAGGCTGGAGGGTGTATGGGAAAGTGACTGCTGATTCTGCATTACCACAGACATCAGCTGTCAGGCAAGGAGGCTGAGCAGCCAAAGTCAAAGCCCCACTGTGCCTACAGTCTCTTCTCTACCCTCATTGTTGTCCTCTTCGGAGGGTCTCCCTGTAAGCCACAAGGACTCTCCAGCTCTCTCCCTCCATTTCCTGGTGAATTAAATTATTTAATGATTTTCTGGCACCGTGTATATACGTGGTCACGCACAAGTCAATTATGCATAAGTGGGGGGGAGGGAGGGATGCCTGTACTATAGCAGGCACATCCAACAGGTTGATTGTGATGTACCGGTAGATCACTGAACATCTGTGGTAGATCACTGGCTCCCCCCAAAGAAGCTCAACAAGTTTGACCTAACCCCCCCAAAACAGGGCTCTCCTATCTAAAAAAAACTGAACAATTTTGACCTGAACCCCCCAAAAGGGCGTAAATCACTGCTAGTCTTTAACTCTGTGAGTAGATCGCAGTCTCTTGGGAGTCGGCCACCCCTGTACTATAGAATTCACTACTGCAAGTTGTAGTTATAGCCAATAACTTTGGTGACTTAGAAAATTCTTGGAAAATGAATGAATGTTTCAAAGCAAGTTTGGGAGAATTCCCCACTGGGGCAACTCAGTGGGGTTGCAGAAATAAATAAATAAACTTCCTAAAAGCTCCCCCGCTCCCCCGAAACCCAGCCCATGTGAACTTGGCATGCTTTGTAGCTACAAAATGCTGGCTGACCATTAGGTAGACGGGAGGGGAGAGAATGGTGGGAAATAAAGGCCAGGACTAGAGGAAGGCCTAAACAGGGTCACTCCACACTGAAGCAATTGGTTGTGGGTTTGTTCTTTCTAGTTAAATATCCATTAAGTGGGGTTTCATGCGTGCTATTACAAAATGTACATTTTTTGTGGGGACAATCATTACAATCCACGTGTAAAACATCTTTCAGGAAACATAGCTAAAAGGGGTGTAGTTACAGCATTTCTCTTGCCTATTTAAAGGCTGAAACTGAATTCTCCTACAGTTGCTAAACATTATCAGCAATCTCCTACAGTATCTGATCTGTATTTGATTACAACCAATGGCAGCTAAAACTAGGCCAGGGATAAAAGAATAGTTAACTGTTCCTGAATAATTAAGCAGGTTTCTGTGTGACAACAAGATGTCTTGTGTAAAATATGCATTCATTTACTATGTATTAGTGGTGCCTATCTTACTGCCCTTATTAATTATTTATTAAAGTTTACAAAAATAGCCTGTTCAAAGCTTTGAGAAGTGTTCTTTTCTTTTTAACAAACATTTAGAACTTATTTCTCAGCTGAAATCAATGAGAATGAACTTTTATTAGAGCAGGAAATTTTGCATAAACACACTTGGAGAACATATATTCAGCATATATTCTAAAAATGTAGATCTTTTTGCAATTTGCATAGGAATGCTTATCTATTCACACTGCATTGCTTTCAGCGGAATGTACACTTGAAAAAGCATCTGAGCGTAAATTTTCTTGAAAACTGTTGACATCATTCATTTTTTTCTTTCCTTTACTCCAACGGTTCAAGGCAGCATACATGGTTCCCATTACTTTATCCTCACAACAACCCTATCAGCCACATTAGGTTGAGAGATGGAAAGTCACAAGCTGAACTCTGTGCCTGAATGGGGAGTTGCTTCTCCCCTACTCTACTTCAACACTCTGACCACTACACAATACTTGCTCTCAGTGCATAGTATGTCTGAGTACATGTGCCAGTGTTACATTAGTTGAAAACAATGCAATTCAGATAGCTTGCCTCCTGTGGGTCTCATTCTCTGGTATTTGACTTGGAAAATCTGTGATTAAGGACAGATTTTCTATGAAACCAGTTTCTTTTTCTGTGGTCCTTTAAGCGATGAGACAGTAGCTCTCTGTCTCGCTTAAAAACAGATGTTGTTGAACTACAACTTTCATCATGCTGGCTGGAGCTGATGGGAAGTCCAACATCTGGAGGGCCTATAGGTTCTTCATCACTGGTTTAAAAGATTGGCCACAGCCTGGTAGACTGCCACACCCTCTTGCTTGGCAGCTCTGGAAGCTTGGAATATTGTTGCCACCTGACTGTGACTCATCTTGTTCTGTGGCTCTATAGTACTAGGAACACAAACTAGCTGGCAGCTCAACCTTGAGAGCTCACAATATGGCTGTTGCCATATTATCTGACAGGTCCACAGGGCCAGCAAGAAAGAGAACTTGGCAAGGCTCTGTGGGTTGTGCTCAGTTTACCTACAATTCCTTCCCCCTCCTTTAAGCTATGAAGGGTCAGTTGTCTTTGAAGTTTATAGGGTATGGAGAATTTATAATTATGTGATTTATATGAAGATTCTGTTGAAGACTTTCATAGAGTGGATATAAGATATTGGATACCCTAAATTCCATTAAAATGTATAATATACACAAGACTGCAGTCTCAGGTTTACTTTGAGCAAAGCCATGCCAAGGGTCAGTCCCAGGATAAGAAAGATGTGAAAAAATAATAAAAGTGTACCTGTCTGTGGGCAGATATCATCTGTTACCAGTGGCGTAGCGTGGGGGGTGCAGGGGGGGCGGGCCGCACCGGGCGCAACATCTGGGGTTAGGGCAAATCCATGGGTTAGGGGGCGCAAATCCACGGGTTAGGGGGCGCAAATCCACGGGTTAGGGGGCGCAAATTACTTGCCTTGCCCCGGGTGCTGACAACCCACGCTACGCCACTGTCTGTTACCAATGTGTAACCTCAAACACTCAGTTTATCTGGTATTAGAGAGCAGAATTTATTGATCCAAAAGTTTTCACATGTAGGAATGAGTTCCCGTAGTTATCATATTAAGAAGTAACTGCTGGTAGTTTTACACATGCATGTTCTGGAATTTGTATGCCAAAAATGTATCCTGTCACCTGCGGCATATAGTTAAAAGAATAAGTGGGCACGCTGCTATTCAAAGTTTTCTGCTGCCAATTAAGTAAAATATTATCGTGACACAGAAGGCTTTCTATCTTATGCATAAAGAAACCTACAGATCTTACATCCTCCAAGCTTAGACAGAAAGAGAGTAGGTGACTAGAAAAGCAGCTTATGTGTCCGTTTGTGGTTATTTGAAAACAGCTTTCTACACTTGAATGCTTCTGGAGGTGTGATACCGTGTGTTCATTATGCTCATTATGCCTGTAATAAGAGAGTTGCTCTTGATAAAGCTCTCTATTAGATTATCACATTTCTCAAACTCTTCCAAATAAACAGAAGAAGTAGGTTAAAAGAGAACAGAAGTTGAATAAAAAGATCAGAGTTGACAGCAGCGAGGTAGATTAACAAAGAGGAAAGGAAACAGAATTCTAATCCCTTGGAGACCGGGAACATAAGAGGAGACTGTTGTTACTCAAGGACCAGTGAAACCGCTGTAAATTAGGTATTCATTGCGCGAGCCCAGTAGATATCAAAGAACATAAGGAGTGGTACCTCAGGGTATTCACTTTCTCTTCACTCCCTGGAAATCTGCCATGTTGTAACATTATTTCTAGGAGATAAACTTGTAGGTGAAGTTACCATTACCGGAAGAGTTCAGTGCAGTCTGCAAGCACATTTCCTGTTTAATCGGGACAGCTGCCTAGTCCGTGGAAACATAAGACATAATTTAGATTCTTTTAGGGACCGGGCTGGTTTTTGAGCACTTCATTGTTTTTCAGTGCTCTGAAAATGGCTTGTTAAACCAACTGCAAAGCAGGGTAGGGGTGGGGATATCAAGTAGCCACCTGGTCAATTTTATTTTAGCAACTCATTCCAAAGCAATGAAATAAAAGTATTTTTAATGGACAAGACTAGTATTTCTTTTTCTCTGTATTTTGTTTATTTTAAAGGGATAGGTGAAACAAATAAATCCATAATGATAGCAATTTCCAAAATGCTTAAAACTGTTAATCAAACCAACTTTACTTGATTTAATGGAATTTGATCATCAGCTTCTAAAGAACTCTGAAAAGCATTTTTGTGTGTGTGTGTCTTTTCTGATTTGTAGCATATCTGAAGCTACTGATATGTAGCTACTGTCACTATTGTGCTTGGTGTAATTTGTGTAAATATCAAACACCACCCAACCCCTGTTCAGTTGTTCTGCAGCAGTGAGCGAGGAGCTTTCTTGAATGTGCCAAGCTAGCCCTGCGCCTTATGTGTTAATATGTGCATAGCCTTAATTTGAAGGGGGTCTACAATATACAGATGGGCACACATAGGGCTGTCTCCATGGAGCTTTTGTCCTCACATGAAACATCCTACATAATCACACATCTCCCATGGATCATGGCTGGCATGTCATAGGCATCTAAGGTGTAAGTCTAGGCAGGAACATATTGGAACATGGTCAAACTGACTCAGCAGATCTCTAATTAGGATCTACCAAGTTGTTCTTAGCTCAGAGCAATGGGGGAAGGACAGGAAAGCAATTTGGTGGGGGAGGGACCAAGAAGACCAAGAGGATTTTGTGCATTTATTTGACATTTGTATGCTAGTCTATCACATGAAGCTTTCTTGCGTTGGCAACTCGTATTCCAGTGGTTGCAGATATGTTAGTTTCTAAGAATTATACTGCCCTGTGTAACCAAAGATTAATATAATTAATATAATTCATTAATTTTCCTTGCAGATTTTCAGAAGGTGTTGGTTGGTTTTCAAGAAAGCCTCAAGTAAAGGACCCAGAAGGCTAGAAAAATTTCCAGATGAAAAGGCAGCATATTTCAGAAATTTTCACAAGGTAGGTCATAATTATCTGCATAAATGTGTCGTGTAAGCTACTGGGGAGAAAACTATTACAGAGAATATTTTCATTCTCTGCTTTTGAAGCTGTTGAAGTTGACAGCAACATTTCATGATGCTGTTATTATAGGCTCAGACTAGAGCCATCTTTCCAAATTAAGAACCAGATTCCAGTTCTTTAGGGTTTTTTAATGTTCATTTTTGTTACCATTGTGAAGAATAAGATTCTTTTTGTTTTAGTAATTACCTAAAAATCAAATGAAGCCTGAACAGAAGGTGTCAGTGTCTAAATGCCTGATGCCGTATCTTTAATAATAACAACAACAATAAAAGATTGACGGACTGACATAGGGATGCTTGAGATTGCAAGGATTTTGAAGACTTAAATGTGTAGCAGTCACTTTGCTACAGTTTAGGCTTTGGACAGTGATTATCGTACATCTGCAACTCAATACATGATTATATGTTATTTCAATGGAACCTATCCTTTCACTCATACTTCAACAAAGCAACTATAATTGATTCAACCTTTTGTGCAGCAATCTTGAGGATGTGTCTCTTGATAGCTGTTTACTGCTACAAAAGAAGACTGGGGCTCTTCCAGGACTTCTTTGTTCAGAGCTGTAGCAAAGTAACTTGCTTTAAGAGCCAAGATATGCAAACAGCTTTCGGTGGACTGACACACTTCAAATTATAGGCAGGATATTGAAAGTTTGAATATCTCCATCTAATTAAGGTCACTGTGTATATAAGTTAAGGTTAGTTCATATAAGTTCATATGTTGTGGCAAAGGTTAGAACGCATCTCACTGACATGCATATTTTCTATATATAGCATTAAAATATATATACAGGGAACATTCAAGTGCATAGGGAGGGGAATGTCGCCCTTGGGACTCACGCAGGCAGGATATATCCCCCATTAGCTCTGTTTCATACTTTTTGGGTATTTTTGCCTGGCTGGAATGTGTCCTTGAACTGTGCTAATGCTGCTTAGTTGCCTGGATAGAAGGTGGAGGGGTATGTTCGTGTGTGTGTATTCGTGTGTGTATGTGTGTGTAGTCTACTGTACAAACAGTGCTATTTTTCTAGAAAAGGTGCTGGGACTCACTATGAAAGCCTCCCTTGTTATCTTATAATGGCAATGGCACCTGTCAAATTCCAACTGGATAAAGCACTGTGTACAAAAGTAAAAAATGTGTTCTCGCCTCTCTCACTTTGCCTCTTGCTCTGTCCACCACTGTCAGTGGGCCTGAGCACAAGACAGGTAAAGCTGTGCCTGCAAAAAGACAGGTGGTACACAAGATTTGGATCCCATGCCAGCAGGCAGTGGCGTAGCGTGGGTTGTCAGCACCCGGGGCAAGGCAAGTAATTTGTGCCCCTAACCTGTGGATTTGCGCCCCCTAACCCGTGGATTTGCGCCCCCTAACCCTAACCCCCAGATGTTGCGCCCGGTGCGGCCGGCCCCCCCTGCACCCCCACGCTACACCACTGCCAGCAGGGGCCCCAGACTCTTAACATTCAGCTGAAAAGAAAACTAAGCCAATTTGACATTTCAAAAGAAAGTTGTAAAACAAAACATAGGAACAACTCTATAAGCTTTGGCACTCGGCAGGCAGCACCATTGCTAAGGAATTTTGCTGTAAATATCAGGACTATGAAACATTGTAGAGCAGGCTGATTTTCTGGCTTTCTTTATGAATGGCATTACGTAAGAACAAAAGAAAGGTTTTCTGAATCAGGCCACTCTCCCCTCCTGCAGTTTTCAACAACTGGTATTCAGAAGCCTCTGGCTGAGGAACTTAGTCATTGTGGCCAATAGCCACTGATAGCTTACTCACAAGAAACAGATGTAAAGCAAACTGGTGTAGGTTAAACCAGCATAACGTTAAACCAGATCCAAGCTCCGTTCTGTAGTGGTGGGACTACTGCTCGGTGAGCCAGTTTAAGCCTGGTAGAGTAAAACAAGAGTAGTCTAAGCCAGGTGTCCTCCATCTTACAATTGTGCAGCTGGTTCTTATATTTGTCCCTGTTGAAATTCATTTTGTTAGTTTTTGCCCAGTTCTCCAATCTGTTAAGGTCATCTTGTATCCTGATTCCATGATCAGGAGTAGCATTGGCTACCCCTCCCAGTTTGCTGTGATCTGCAAATTTGATGAGCATCTCCTCAATGCCTTTATCATATATAAATATGTTGAAGAAGACCTGTGCTTTGTGTTTTCTATACTGGCAAATAAATATTTTAAGATTGTAACACTATTACGTTTTACTGCTGTTGTAAAGATGTTTTCTTGGGTGTTCAAGGCAGAAACAAAGTCATAAATCAATACAATTGTAAGAATTTGTCAGATTTGTTGAAAGTCTTAAATAACTTGTATCAAACAACATAGTGATTTTGAGTTGTGTACACAGAGAGAGACTGCTTTTGACAAATGATTACTGGAATTAACAGAATTTACAGGTCCTACTATCCAGAACCTATATCTAGTGTGGAAACTCAATGGACATATAAAAGGCCTGAGAGAAAAATAATGGCCTATGACTAATTCTGTATGCTGAAATGAGTTTTGGACTTGTAATTTCTCAAATAGTAAGATACACAGCTCATACCTATATAGCAAACCTCTCCTGAAACCGTTGGATATTTCAACAGCAGATATAGGTATCTCTATATGGTAAAAAACAAATCCACTGGGGTTACATGATTCTTTGGCCATGCCTAAATTAACTCATAATCCTGAGGCAGGTTTCTGTTGCACTGATGCCATAATAGAAAGCAAGTAAGGGAGCAGTCCTGTAGCAAGATCTGCCCGGATGAATGTGATTAGGATCCATTGGATCTTCAGCTAAACTAGGAGATTCCCAGTGCAGTTGGGCTATGCTGGTGTAACTCCCTATTATCTACTTTGCCAGAGATCCTCACTCTGGTTGGCTTAGTGAAGCCTAGCAGATTTTAAGGTGGTATAAGTCCTGAAAAAGGAGCATGGTGGGAGCATGATGAGAATGTGACAAGCTGATTTAGGATGGATTCTAAACCTGGTCAGCATGGTGACATGATCTGGGAACCCAGCGTAAAGTTAGTTAGAGATAGATGATAGATAGATGGGTAGATAGATAGATGATAGATAGAAGATTAGATAGATAGATAGATAGATAGATGATAGATAGATAAATAAGATAGATGAGAGAGAGTATAAACATACAACAAAAACAGTTCAAAATCCAAAAATCGAGATTACTCTGAATCTCATGGCCCCCCCGCCCAATCCCTTCCATGGGTCCTAATGATAATATTTACAACTACATATCAATACTTATCCAGATTTTTATCCTTCTAAATTATCCATACTTTGTGTTAGTTTACGAGTGTGGTTAAAATCCTGCTAGTGTTTTAACCTGCTTACAGTGGTCTCGTAGATAAATTATAAACTTTTCCCAATCTTGTCTTCTTTATTTGTGAGCTTCCCAGTTAATTTTGCCATTTCAGCAGTCCATCAAAGTGGTTTGCCATTCTTCTCTGGTCAGGCTTGTCCCTTCCTTCCATCTCTGGGCATGTGGCTGTTGTCGCATACATAAACAGTCTTTTCTGATCCTTTGGTATCTCGGTACCTATAATTCCTAATAAAAAAGCTTCTGGGATTTTTTTAAAACAAAAGTTATTTTAAACCTTTTTTACATTTCATTATATATCATCTCCCATTAATTTTTATTTACTTTACACATCCACCACACCTTTTTCTTTAGATTTCCAGTAAGTATTTGTACTTGTTCTATACATCTTTGCTAACTTAACATGAGTCAAATACCACTGGTATATCATTTCCATATAATTTTCTTTCAGTGAACAACATGCCGTGAATATCAAATCTGTTTTCCATAGCCTCTCCCAGTCTGCCATTTGTATATTATGTCCCAAGTCTTTTGCCCGATGTAGCATCACCGATTTGACCTGTTCGTCTTTTATATGCCATTCCAGGAGCAAACTATACATTTTCGACAATAATTTTATATTGTTCTGTAAAACATCTTTTTGACATTTTGATAACTCATAACTAAAACCTTTCTTTTTAGCTGTCTTAAAAATATCATTTAATTGATGATACTGTAACCAGTCTGTTACCAGTTCTCTTATCTCTTCAAAGTCTTTTAATTTTACCTAATTTTCTACTTCAGTTAACAGCTCTCTATATGTCGGGGTACCCAGTGTAAATTAAGCCAGCTAAAAGGGTGGTGAAACTCAAACTCTATTTAAAGGCTTGTTTTCCCTCTGCCAGACTTAGTTTAGGCTGGCTCCAGTCAACAGTAGTCCCGTTCCAGAATTTAGATATGGTTTACTTTACCCTGCCTTAACTTAAATTTAGCACAAGCTTTTTGTTTATATGATTATCCTGCCAATGTACCAGTCTTTTTATGGGCACTTTCAAGGTTGATAAAACATTTGATATGTTGACTAAAAAAAAAAGATACTTGCAGGAAAAATAAAAATAAACATTTATTATGACAAATTTTCTAAAATCTATTCATATTTTTGTTTTAGTTTGTTGCAGAGAGAAATTTAAAATGCAAATCATTTGCAGATGGAAAAAGTTATTAAAAATGCATTAGGCTTGAAAATGGATCTGTACACACTCATAACATATTCAAAACAAATTCATCCCTTATGACAATTAAACTAAAAGAATTTTCACATCATCAACCAATAAATCTCACTTAATTTGAAAGCAGGTGAAAAAAGAGACAATTGAAATGACTTGTATTAAAGCAGCAAACATTAAAGACAATTAAAGGAGGAGCTACCTCAAAGTATCAAGCATATTTAATTCTTTCTGGTTGCATTTTTCAGATTATATGCATCATTTTTAGTTTTTGTCCCAGCAGGTCTTGAACTGTTTTAGTGTAACTAATGTATGAGGAAGACAACCACAGGGGCTGCAGGAGCATAGGAAGCTCTTTTGGGAGATTCTAAATCATGGGTAGGCAGACTAAGACCCGGGGGCCAGATCCTGCCCAATTGCCTTCTAAATCTGGCCCATGGATGGTCCAGGAATCAGTGTGTTTTTACATGAGTAGAATGTGTGCTTTTATTTAAAATGCATCTCTGGGTTATTTGAGGGGCATAGGAATTCGTTCATTTCCTCTCCCCCCAAAAAATATAGTCTGCCCCCCCCACAAGTGGACTGGCCCCCTGCTGAGAAAGTTTGCTGACCCTTGTTCTAAATGAACCTGGTGCATGTGAACCAGTGCATACATATGGAAGCTATATTTGTGGCTGTTGCATTGCGTACAATTAACTGTGGCTTAAAAAATATATACTGTGGCCACATGTATAGCATAACTGTCTCATGTCCTGAATTGGTGCATTGTGTGACTTCAGTGGCAGATCTTGGGGTCCCAAATTTCAGCAGCACCCTCCGCCTCTCACACGCCATTCTAAATCATAGTGGTGACACCCCCAAGGCTCTGCACGCAGTGCGGACAAACCATTCGCACTCTCCTAAATCCGCCTCTGATGGCATCATAAGAACCATCTTTCTCACTGGTGGCATCCTGAATGTGGAACATCCTCTCCTTGAACGTTCAGCTGGTGATCTATTCAGCATCAGCCCAATACTGATTTATTTGTCAAGCTTTTAAGTGTTGAGATGCTATGAAGCTACCCACAGCAATGGTTGGTTTTATAAATTTTAAGTGATATGAGTATTAGATTTATCAGCTGCTCTTTTGTATTATTATGTGTTGTATTTATTTATGTGCTTTGCAGCTTGACCTGGTATCAAGAATAACTGGATCTGGGGGGGGGGAGAGAAACCTAAATAAATAAATATATGTCTCTGATACGGTTTTTGGTTAATTGAGAAATCATCAAACCATTTATGCAGCCACCAGAGACACCATATGCTCTTCAGTTGTTCGCACTGGAGCTAATGTCTGCGGAGATCATTGTTTTTACCATAGCACATTAGTACATTATAACCAGCAAGGAGGGGAATCTGGAATTTCATTGTTTCTTTAACTGAGATCCTGATGTAGGCTATTTTTTGTTTTTAATAAAGTCTAGTTACTCATTTTGGGGACGCAGGTGGCGCTGTGGGTTAAACCACAGAGCCTAGGACTTGCCAACCAGAAGGTCCCTGCAACGGGGTGCGCTCCCGTTGCTCGGTCCTAGCTCCTGCCAACCTAGTGGTTCAAAAGCACATCAAAGTGCAAGTAGATAAATAGGTACCGCTCCGGCGGGAAGGTAAACGGCGTTTCCGTGCGCTGCTCTGGTTCACCAGAAGCGGCTTAGTCATGCTGGCCACATGACCCGGATGCTGGCCACATGGCCCTTGGCCAGTAAAGTGAGATGAGCGCCGCAAACCCAGAGTCGGCCACAACTGGACCTAATGGTCAGGGGTCCCTTTACGTTTAGTTACTCATTTTAAATTTCAGGTGTGTTTTGCTGTTGGCACGCTTACTAAAAATGTATTGCAGATTGGTAGCTTGTTTCACAATTGAACACACACAAGTATACAGATTGTGTCACTAGCTCTCTGTGTGTGATAAGCGCCTTTGTATTGAGTTGTCTTATTATATTGTTAAATTATATTCAAATATTTCATTTTTCAAATTTGCATCCTGCCTTTTCACCAAATGGTCCTCAAGATAAACAACAGCAATAGCAGCAATATGTTTATATTATAGTTGTGTATACTGTTGTACACTGCCTCAATATTTTGGGTGCGTGGAGTGTATGTCCAGGGCAGCCATTGGCTTACCAAGGGCACTCCATGTGTTGGTGACATGGGGCCTTCAGGTTGGGTGGGGTTCCTCCTGCTGTGGCAAAGGGGGTGGCTCCTGCTAAGCAAAGCACAGAGTGGCCGACTGGATCAGGAGGGGGGTGGTTGTGGAGAGTGGCCTCCACTGTCACCTGCCTTGCTGCAGGTGTGGTTCTCCTGAATTGCAGCGAGTGGTGGTACAGCTGCTGCCTCTTCTTTAGCCGCAAGGCAATCAGATAGTGAAATGTCAATGAGGGCTAGTGGTTGTATGTGGCTCCCTGAAACTGGTGACCTTTTATGTGTCTTTTGTAGCAAAGCAGTTCTGCAGCATGCAGCACTCAGGTTTGGGAGGTGGTGTTGGATGGTCTTGGCATTTCCCCACCTTACAGAGGTATCCATCTCTGTGGATGCTGTTGGGTTGTATAAGTGTGGGGTGGGGTGGGGGTGTTTGTGGCTGCTGCATTGCATTTGGAATGGGCAAGTTGTCAGGGTTTCCCCTGGAGATCCCACCTCCCAGACTCACCTTGTTTTCTGTCTCTGAGGCTGGTTCCTTCTTTTGCTGGTTTCGCAGAGTACAGCTCCTGCTGCATTCCTGTTGGAAGGAGAAGCTTGAGAGAGAGATGTGGCCATGGAGTTTAGTTGCAGTTTCTGGGGTGCAGCAGCGGAGCTAGCCGCTCGGGCGCCCAGAGCGGCGCACATGCCGTGCACCCAGGGGTGGAATGATCCACACAGCGGCGATCCGCCTGGGAGGTGCGACTGGCATGGCAGTGATCCGCCCAGGGGTAGCAATCGGCATGGTGGCGATCCACCTGGGGGGCTGTTTGGCACAGCAGTGATCCCCCCAGGAGGGATTTTGTCACACCCCCCTCAGGGATGACACCTGGGGCAGACTGCCACCACTTTCTATGCCCCTGCTCTGCGGCACAAAGGTTGTGGTGGAAACATAAGTGAATCCTACGAGTGAGTCTACAGCATCCTCATTTTATATCCTGTTGCTGCTTGGGCTGCCTGGGCTTGATTTGTGATGATCAGTTCTTTCCCATTCTCCCATTGTGTTGATCTGCTGGAACCTAAGCTGCTCAACCCACTGGATTTGAACTCAATATTTGCATCTGAAGCAAATGTTTATATACCACTTAGTTACCAATGTTTCTAAGCAAACAATTTGAAAAGCATACAATGGATGAGATTGATTAAAATAATTTGTCAAAACAGAAAAAAATCTTTAAATTGTCAACTGAAATATATAAGTCTCTGCCAAGTGTCTGAGGTTCAGTAGGAAAGGAACAGCTGTAATCTTGGTGCAAAGGAAGTTCCACAGAATTGGGCTACAGTACTGAATGTGCAGTTTGTGGTGGATATGAGTCCTGCATCTGAGTCTTGCAAGGCCAGCTGACAGGCTGCCTGAAAACCCTAGGGGTCAGGAAGGAATCCTTAAGGTACCAGGACACAAGCTGTTAAGTGTCTTATAAATTAATACAAGAACTTTGATCTTGTACTATGGTGGACAGAAATGACAACCCTGCTTTATGTGATATTATTTCAATGTAACCACATTTTCATTAACATCAACAGCTGGCAATAATTTCAAGGACATCTGCACATCTGAGTAATTTTAAGCTGTTAAATAACTGTTTTGTTAAGTAGCTTTTGATCTGTATGTTTGTTTGTGTGTGTGTGTGTCTATATATAACTTTTCTCCTTTCACGTTCCAAAAAAAGAGAGAAATACATGCACACAAGAAACATGCATTAAATTTTGGCTTTTCAGCTGAGCTGTTGGCCAGGGGAAAGTAACCTCACTGTGCTGGCAGCCTTTATGGATGAGGTAGCTATTCTTCGGTTTTGGCAGCATTATTGCAGTGTGTTTCAAAAGACAAAGTGAAATAGCTTGACGAGTACTCTGCCTTACTGCTTAGTGAAAGGTACCCAACATGCATAATTTGCCCTGATCAAGCTTGGCAGTCTTGGCACGTAGAGACTGTGGAATCCTTAATGTATGTTCTAAAATAATATAAATACTAGAACCAGTTTAAATGAGCCCCACCACCCAGGCTTTTAGATTTCATAAAAGAGATTTCATAGGGATCCAGACCGCCTGAAAACCGTTGTTTATACGGTGCAATGGGATGACCATTCTTGGCCACTGTGTAGTATCCAAAAAATATTTATCTCTAAATTGAACAGGAAAAATAACAGGGACTTAGAATGTAAATGTTTAATGTTTAAAAAGTAAAACAGTGAATTTGGTAGATAGTTTAGCTATCAGTAGAGAAATTGACTTATCTCTTGAGAAATAGTAAAAGGGCATAAAAAACATCTTGTCACCCCTGTTGATGTTGCCTCATTGAAATACAGTGAAATGGCCCAGCAGATCAAATCAGCTGGGGAAAGGTCAAGATAATGGCTAAGGTTTTAAGGCCTATTTCTGGACGCATCAAATATTAATTAAAACAATGGCTTCACAGTGTGAAGTAATGAGTTGCCAAAAGTTGTAAGCACTTCTGGGAACAATCATCCCACTAAAACCCCATGAACTGCAACAGCTATAACTATCTGCCTTACCATCAGAAGCCTGCTAACAGGATGAATGCTTATAGCAACTATCATACCAACAAAACCTTACCAGCATACCACTCTCCATGAAGCTATCCACCATAGTCGTAGCTGTGCTAGGAGCACTCTTCGCCCTACAAATTGCAAATGAAACACCAAAACTTCTGAAGCCAATGAGGCTTTTTAACCCAACACTACACCACCTGCTGCCATCAACCTCACTGACACCTGAGGGCCCTGCTCTTGCCACTTACCATCTGGCCCGGGGCGGGGCCTGAAGCCTCAAAAGGACTGCTCTGCTGCCCAGGAGGACTCCCCTGTGTGAGTGCCTGAGGGCCTTGTTCCTTCCTGCCACTTACTATCTGGCCCAGGGTGGGGCCTCACAAGGACAGTTGTTGCCACTGATGCCACTGCCCAGGAGGACCTGGAGGGGTGCAGAGTTCTTTTTAACATGTTTTTTTAAAATTTTCCTTTCCCTTTAGATTTTTTATATATGGGGGTGGGATGGATGTTTGGGTGGGCGTGGGAATTTGTTAGATTTTGATGAATTTGAAATTTTTGCAGTTTTTATTTGTATTGTTTTATTGTTTTCTGGGTTGTTTTTGTTTTTTGTTTTTATTGTTTTAAGGTTTTAAGGTTTTATTGTTTTAGGCTGCGAAAGAATAACATTAATTGCCATCAATGGAGGCTACTATGAGGCTTGGGATTGCTACCGTGGAGGGGCGAGGGAGGTATGGCGGTGGGGGCAGATGTTATAGGCGAAGGCGATCGAGATATGGATATGCTCGTACCCCTTCCAATCTGCGCCTCATCCTCATTCCGCAGGGCCTGCAAGACAGAGCTGTTCCACCAGGCCTTTGGTCAGGGCACAGCCTGACCCCCTCCTCTGGCAATCTGCACAGAATTTTGCTTAATGGTTGCCATCAATTTGATTTTAATTTGATTTTAATTAATTTTATAATGAATGTTTTTAGAATGTTGGATTATTTTGATTGTTGTTAGCCGCCCTGAGCCCAGCTTCGACTGGGGAGGGCAGGATATAAATAAAATTATTATTATTATTATTATTATTATTATTATTATTATTATCCCGAGGGACGAGGGTAGGGTGAGCAAGGATTACTCACCTCCGTCACTGGTGCTGTGCAATGCCAGGTCTATAGGCAACAAAACCGCCACCCTGCGAGATTTCTTTATCTCGCAGGGGGTCGACCTGGCTTGTGTGACGGAGACCTGGGTGCGCGAAGGGGCAACAGTTACCTTACGAGAGATGGCACCCCGGGTTTCTCCATCCTCCACCAGTCGCGGACTGTGGGCCGGGGGGGAGGGGTGGCATTATTAATCCGGGAAGATTGTCCTTTCAGGGCTCTACCATCGCCATCAATCCCCGGCATTGAATGTGTTGGCCTAGTGTGGGGCTCCGAGGTGAGCTTGGCTGTCTGGCTGGTGTACCGGTCACCTAGCGCACCAGCAGCCACCCTGTCAGGCCTATTGGAGGCGGTGGCCGGCTGCGCCTTGGAGTTCCCTAACCTATTGGTATTGGGGGACTTCAACATCCATGCTGATGCCACTCCCTCCTCACAGGCTCTGGACCTGGTGTCTTCCATGGCAACACTAGGGCTCTCCCAGTTTGTTTCGGGCCCCACACCCCCTTCGGGTGAAGGCTGCTAAGAAGTCTTACTTCTCGGCCTCCATTGCATCCGTCAGCTCTCGCCCAGCGCAATTATTTAGTATAATCAGGTCTTTAACGTCCCTTGAGGGACAGCCAAATTTAAATAACAATTTGACACACGGCTGTGAGGCATTTGCGAGCTTTTTTGCGGAGAAGGTCTTGTTGCTCCGCCATGACCTCCCTGCCAATTTGGATACAATAAAGGAACTGGAGGCCCCTCGGCTGTCCTCGGGTCCAGTATTGGACCACTTTGACCGGATATCCCCAGCCGATGTGGACAGACTCCGAGCGGGAAAGCCCACCACCTGCCCTCTCGACCTGTGCCCGTCTTGGCTGATTAGAGCGTGTCCAGACGAGGTGCGGGCCCTCCTGGGGGATATCATCAATTTGTCCCTTGGCACGGGGACATTCCCAGGGGAACTGAAGGAGGCAGTGGTACGCCCGCTCTTAAAGAAAACATCATTAGATCCTTTAGATCTATCCAATTACCGCCCGGTTTCGAATCTTCCGTTCCTGGGTAAGGTGATTGAGAGAGCGGTTGCTGAACAGCTTGGTGGGTTTCTGGTTGAAACATCGGCTCTGGATCCATTCCAGTCCGGCTTCCGCGATGGTCATGGGACTGAGACGGCTCTGGTTGCCCTAACAGATGATCTTCGTAGACAGCTGGATCGAGGCGGGTTGGGGCTGCTGATTCTTCTAGATCTGTCAGCAGCTTTCGACATGGTCGATCACGAACTTCTGGACCACCGCCTTGCCAACGTGGGAATCCAGGGAACAGTCCTTCAATGGCTGCGCTCATTTCTCTCTGGTCGGGGGCAGAGGGTGGCGCTTGGGGGGGAATTGTCATCGCGCCACTCCTTGGTGTGTGGAGTACCTCAGGGTGCGATACTCTCCCCGATGCTTTTCAACATCTTTATGCGCCCCAGAGCCCAGCTTGTTCGGAGTTTTGGGCTGGGTTGCCATCAGTATGCCGATGACACCCAACTCTATCTGTTGATGGATGGCCATTCTGACTCGGCCCCAGACACACTGACCAGATGTTTGGAAGCTGTGGCTAGATGGTTACGTAGGAGCCGGTTGAAGCTAAATCCTTCGAAGACAGAGGTCCTGTGGCTGGGACGGGACGATATGGGATTGGGGGGGCAACTCCCATCTCTTGCGGGGGTGCAATTAGTGCCAGCACCGTCCGTTAAGAGTTTGGGTGTAATCTTCGACACCTCCCTTTCCATGGAGGCGCAGATTGCAGCTATAACAAAGGCGGCATTTTTCCATCTCCGCCAAGCTAAGCAGTTGGCTCCTTACCTCTCTCGCCCTGACCTAGTCACTGTGATCCATGCGACGGTCACCTCCAGACTGGATTATTGTAACTCGCTTTACATGGGGCTGCCCTTGAGACTGACCCAGAAACTCCAGCGGGTGCAGAATGCTGCAGCGAGACTTCTTACGGGGTCTTCACTGCGAGATCACATTCACCCGGTGCTATACCAGCTGCACTGGCTCCCGGTGGAGTACAGGATCATGTTTAAGGTGCTGGTTTTAACCTTTATAGCCCTATACGGCCTAGGACCCTCGTACCTATGGGACCGCCTCTGCTGGTATGCCCCACAGAGAAACTTACGGTCTTCAAATAAAAACATCTTGAAGGTCCCAGGCCACAGAGAAGTTAGGCTGGCCTCAACTAGAGCCAGGGCTTTTTCGGCTGTGGCTCCGATCTGGTGGAACATTCTGTCACAAGAGACCAGGGCCCTGCGGGACTTGACATCTTTCTGCAGGGCCTGCAAGACAGAGCTGTTCCACCAGGCCTTTGGCCAGGGCACAGCCTGACTCCCTCCCTCGGCAATCTTCACAGAGCTCTGGCCCATTGGTTGCCAGTGGCTTGAATTAATTAATTTTATAATGAATGATTTTAGAGTGTTGTTTATTTTTTAGAGTGCTGTACTTATAAACTATTTTATTGTTGTTAGCCGCCCTGAGCCCGTCTTCGGCTGGGGAGGGCGGGATATAAATAAAATTTATTATTATTATTATTATTATTATTATTATTATTATTATTATTATTATTACACATCAATGTAATATGGTTTGAAAAACTGGGACTAGTTGCCTTAAACCTCCCCAACATCAAAACCAACACCCTAGTCCCAAAAGGACTTATAAAATCCTACCTAACAGTGTTTATCATCACCCATCAAGTTTAGATGGTAATGACTATTACAAAATGTAACCTTTATGCATTTCTACAATTTGGAAGTGATGCATGTATGACCGGATTTCTGTAGCTTTCTCCACCTCGTGTTACTTCGTGTTAACATGCTGTTCATCCTTTTCCTGGTGAAAAATTCCTGGTGTGTTTGTGTGGCCATACAGTGGAACCTGGGTTTTCGAACATATTCCGTTCTGGAAGACTGTTCGATTTCTGAAATGTTCAAAAACCGAGGCTCAATGGGCTGGCTGCAAAGTAAATGCAAAGTTAATGGGAAAAATGAAAAAATGTGCCTCGGAAGCCGTTCGACTTCAGAGGCATGTTCGAAAATGGAAGCAATTACTTCTGGGTTTTTGGCATTCGGGTTCCGAAATGTTCCACTGTATTAGTCAAATGTAGAAGCAAGTAAGCAAGGAAAACAAGAAGCAAACAATCTTGCAGCATCTTAATGGATATATTGTGGCATAAGTTTTACATAGTAAAGCCCACGTCTTCGAATGAAGTGGTATTTAGGCTATGAAACCTTATGCGGTAATAAATCTGTTAGTTTTAAGGGTGTCATAAGACCCTGTTGCTCATCCTCATCCTGTTTATTTTTTGTAGCACACTTCTCAGAAGCATCTTTCAACAAGTTTTATGTGGGATGTCTTTCCTGACATACTGAGTAAAAATTTTAGAGGAATACATACGTCATAGCTCAGGGGTCAAGAATCACCAGAAGATCTCATAAAAATAGAATCTGAAATCCTGAATAACTTCAGACAGATATAGTCCTTAAATGGCACAAAGAACATAGTGGATTTTAACGTGCTGTTGGTTCATGCAACTCTCTTCTCAAAAATGTGTGCTGTGCAAGGCCAGCTATACAGGCAGAGTTGGGGTGTAGTAATTATAAAATGATACACGCTGAGGCAAAAAAAATGCCAACTTCATAGATACATTGATGAGTATTGGATTGACCAAGAAAAGATATCTTAGGGTTGTGCTGCAGCATTTACTGAAAATGTTAACCCAGAGCTGAAAAAGTCTGTGGAGGAAGAGTTACTGGTTTGGTTCCGCATGGCTATTATGGCTATTCTTTGGACATCTTCCCCATGCAGCTGCTGAACATGTTGGAGTTAAGGAGGTGGTCAGCATCGCCATGCAGCTGCTCAGAATGGCCTGCTGAAATATTTTAAATAAATAAAATATCTCTGCAATTTCACAGTTGGGAGGGAAGCCAGCTGATCAGCAAGTTCACCAGGACAGTGTGCCACATCCCTTCGCTCCATCCGTTCATTTGCTGAAGCCTGCATCTAATGATGATAAACTGCTCTTGAAAAATTCTTTATCACTTAATGAAGATGAGATGAGTCAATCCATATTTATTTAGTTTTCAGCTAAAAAATTTTAAAGCCATATATGAAGGACTACTTTTAGTCTCACAGGGGAAATTCCAGAACTAACTCATACAGGAAATGCAACAACATTAATAATTTCTTACTTGGATGGACCCCTGGAATGCAATACATCATAAATGTTGCTTGGGAGGATAAGGGAGGATAAGGAGGATTTTTAAAATAAGTTTTTTACCTTTATAATATACTTCACGAAAGAGATTGAGCCAAGAAAAAGTGAACACTGCCGCCTACAGTTTCCTTTTGTGTGGAACTGATGGGGCATGGAAGGGGGCTAATTGATTCAGAAGGAGGCCCTGAGATCAGAGAAATAAAGCAGGCAATTATAGCTGTTTTTCCTGCTCACAAGGAATTTGTGTTTGGCCTTCCCAGGGTCTCTGGTGTAGACAGCAACCGAAGGATACCAGTTCATGATGCTGATTGTAGATATGCTTACATCACTTTAGCTATCACCATATCCCGTGTGATTTTTATGAGTTACCTAAAGCTTGCAGGTTAGGAACTCTGGATTGTGTGTCAAAATTATTGGCACAAGACCAGATGGAGTTTCAGATGGAGTTAAGTGACCAGGTTTGTACAGGTGTTTGTTTGGTTGTCTGGATTTGCTGCAAATACCACATTAAAACTGTAAAAGGATGCTCATTTCATCCCTGAGACACCTCTGCTTTCAGGGTGTGTAGACTATTGCTTAAATACCGCTAATCTTGTGCTAACTGGATCCTATCTGTTAAATCCTGAAAAGGCAAGTGCAGCTGTAAAGAAATGAACAGTGATCAGAATAAATGGCAGCTGTATTTGAGAACTCAGGAAACAAATATTTCAAGTTACTGTGTATCTATCTTTCCTTAAGAAAAACCTCACTAATTTGAGTGTTTAATTGCCTTTCACCTCTGAGATAATTAAGTGAGCAGAAAAAATACACTTGCACTGTGTTTAAATTGGCAGGTAGATGGTCTCAGTTACCACGGAAGTGAACTGATAACAAGGCCTTCAGTAGACTCTTAGGATATAGGTTATGCTGTTTGAATGTCTGTTTGAGCATAGATATAATCTTATGTGTTATTTAAGCATTAAATTGTGATAAAGCATTGCATGGAATAGGGCAAAATTATGTACAAGTGTTACCAAATTGGATTTTTTTTTAAGATGGGAAACTTCCACTGCTTTTTAAAAAATGTTTTAAGTTTTTGCACACTATCCTTGTGACTCTTTGCCATATGAGTGGCCATATATTTTTGAGTGTGCATGATTATCCATAATTTCTGCTATATAAGAAATATAAGGGTACTTTAGGCTTCAGAAAATATGCGGCTCCCATGGCAACTTTAAAGATTCCTGGAGATCAACTCTTCAAAGAAGAAAGAGAACGTATGTGTGCAAAATTTCACACTTACTTTCCCTGGAGGACTCAGTTTTCTTTCCTATTATAATCAGTAACAAGGAGAGGGAAAGGCTATATGTATTCTTTTTTGGACATTTTTAGTAGACAAAAGTTTATTAAAAACACTACTAATGTTATGTTTTGCTAATGCATCTAAAACTGCACAGGAGGCAGCAGTTAAGAGATCCTTGTCTTTGCTGCCACAGCAGGTACTGTGATTCTCCAGCAGTTTGACTTCACCCCTAGAGGCACACTCCATTGTCTCTTGAGACAGATGGATGCCAACAGAGGAGGTAGATTAAATTTCATAGAACTGTGGAACTAATTTCACCAATTCTGCAAAATTTGCAAGTTCCTAAATGTGTTCTATATATGAATACATGCACTAATAAGGAGAGAAAAAACCACAGTAACTAAGTTAAATATTGTAAGATTGTGTTTTTTTTAATTCAGTGACAAAGGACAAAGCTTTAGAATTAAAAAGCATAAAGTTGTCAGTGCCAGATGGCCTTCACTCAAAAGTTCTTAGAATCTAAATGTGAAATTGTTGAACGATTAACTAAATATGTAATTGATCGCTAAAAGCAGGCTTCATTCCAAAAGTGTTGAAATATGGCCATTAGCCAAGATAGCACCAGTGTTTAAACAGATTTGAGGGGAATCCAAAAAATTATTACTCGTCGGGCTATCTTCAAGCCCAAGTAAATGAATGAAAAACATTTTTTTAAGACAGACTAGAACTCATAAACATATAGAAAAGCACATTTTGCTAGGGAAAAATCAGCATGGCTTTTGCAAAAGGAAGTCCTTCTTTTAGTAAGCTTTCAGAATAATTTCACAGTCAACAATTATGCATGGTATAACTGGTCTATATCTATCTATCTATCATCTATCTATCTATCTATCTATCTATCTATCTATCTATCTATCTGAAGTCTCCTTCACATGCTAAACCCAACAGAAGGGAACTTCATCTGTAGAATTCCCTAGCACTGCATTAAATACCTTCCCAAGTATCCATGCATTGCATATAGTTATCTGAATAGCAGCAGATTATACATATAGGCCTCTATGCAATCTGGAACTCTGCATGTGGAACTGATTGATGTTGGTTTACAAGTCTAGTTTGTGTGGAGTGCTCAGGTCACAATTTTCCTGGTTTGGACATCACAGGAAACAGATTTAATAAAGCAGGAAATCTTTTCTGAAGTCATGAGTAAACAGTGAGAGGACCAAGTGCTCATTCCTACTCCCCAAAAAAACATGGTTTGTTTAACTGGGAGCATTGCTACTGAACTGGGTCTGTTCTTCAGATTAGCAGATACAGTGGTACCTCCGGTTATGAACTTAATTCGTTCTGGAGGTCCATTTGTAACCCGAAACCATTCTTAACATGAGGCATGCTTTCACTAATGGCGCCTCCTGCTGCTGCCGCACCACTGTCGCACAACTTCCGCTCGCATCCCAGGGCAAAGTTCGCAACCGGGAGCATCTACTTCCAGGTTAATGGAGCGCGTAACCTGAAGTATTTGTAAGGAGGGCAGTATGTAACACGAGATTCCGCTGTATAGGTGACCAAAGGGGATGATTCTGAACACAATCTTTGCTCTGTAGGAGCATCTGCAAGGAGTACCAATGCAAATGGTATTTGATAAGATTCAGCATCACCAGGTTTTTTTTAAAAAAATATGATATTCTGGAAAAAGTTTACTGCAAAATGATTTCAGTAATTTCTCAAATTCTAATAATAGCCATATAATACAGTTTTTATCACTGACTGACTGAAATGCTACTTTAAAAGTTTATATGTAGCTTATAGTTCAGATCTTTGAAAGATTGTGATCCAATCTTTCCCCTTTTTTTCTATTCCAGAGAGAATTTTTTTCCTATATGAAAGGGAGATATGTAATGGATTCAGTGCTCACAGATGAATACACACACTCAATTCTTGTTCCTGTTCTTTGAGTAGCTAGGAATCTTTCTTTTCAAAAAGAAGTGAGACTGTACTGCAAGGGGTTGTTGGAAGACTCTTGGCATCACACGCCATCATGTCTGCTTGATCTTTCCTTCCTAGAAACTGATTAGCGGGTATTCAGATGCATCAACTTTGTTTGAATGGGAGAAGGAAATAAATGCTCCCAGAGACAACCAGGTTCTGACCCAGGCTTCTGAGCTTTCCTCTTGTCACTGTTCCGCTTGCTGCCTCCCTTCCTGCCCAGTTTGTAGCCCAGCTGCACACTTGGCATTTATGGATACAGCTCTTGGGCTAAGCTAATCCCTTCCCTGCCTCTTTTCTGTATTCCACAGTTGTTTGCAAACAAAACCCACAATTTCTTAAATATAGGGAAAGTCTTCATTGCATTTCAATTTGGGCAGTCTTCTCTCTCTCCCTCTCCCCCAGTTTTTCTACATTTGACTATGGGAATTCCAGTTTAGATTTCAGGAGAGAGGATTAACAGGGGGTGGAGAGAAGGAAACACACACACACACACACACACAGAGAGAGAGAGAGAGAGAGAGAGAGAGAGAGAGAGAGAGAGAGAGAGATGTAGAAGTTTACAAACACATTCCTAACTAATATGGGTACATCTGGATTGCATACCTGCTATCGTTCTCCAAAGCAAAGGACTCAGCATTTGCAGCTGCTTTATTCCTTTGCCCCTTGTTCTTAGAAGGAAAGCATAATCTTTATTGCTTAAAAAAGTGTGAAACAGCAGCTGCCCTGGGGCAGCTCTGACCTTTCTTTATTTTTCTACAGCAAATAAGAAACGAGTAGTTCTCTAGTTCCATTTTGTCCGGCAATATTTCTGTTCAGGCCAACTGACGATGCTATGAGGCCTTTTCAAGTCTGGTAAATGCAGCTACTGCAGTAAAACTTTAACTGGCACTTATAATGGCAATGGAGAGGGTTGCAACTGGGGCATTTAACTCTAAACAATAGGTTCCATTATTTAAGTTCCAAAGGGCCCAGACTTCCAAAGCACTTGGCTATCTGTGTTGCTAGCATCATATTGCCTCAGTGGCTTTCTGCAACTATACTACCTGAAGCAGTTTCCCTGGAGCAGTGAATATGGATTTGACCTTGGACAAGGGAGGCTTATGCTCGCATTACTACTCAGTCCAAATACTCACTTGAATTGCCCTAAGCATATCACTGTTTCTCAGTTCCTACACATGACTGTGGTTGTTTCAAGGATAAAATAAGATGAAATATTATCGTATACAACAAAATGATACTCCTCTTGGAATTTTATGGTATAAATTTTCTTGCTCCAATGTGTACCCATCTAACTGTGTGAATATTGTGGTTGATTTCATGATGTTTCTCACAAAATGAAGCATGGAAGCATGAGCTCCCCTATCTCTTGCACTTATCCCACCTTTCTTCATAGGCAGTATACTAGGGTTCCCAGAGTCACCCAGCCAGGCACTGATAAAATCCAGACTGGCTTAGCTTTAGCTGGGTTTTGGCCTTACGTATATGCCATTAGATCATTATCTGAGATCTGTATTTAATACATTATTTCAGTGCCGCAGATGGTGCCAGGAAGTTGAATGATTAGCATGTAGTGCCACCCACATGGTTGTGCTGAGAGGAATTCCGCCAGGGAATGCCTCAAACAATATGTGGTTTTCCTAATGTTTGTACAGTTTATTTGCTTCAACCTTCACTTCTGTGAAAGAGCTCAGAGTAGCTTAGGTATTATTCTCAAGTTGTCTCCTGGGCAGGAGGTTACATGGTTGTACATGCTTACATGCACAGTTACTGCACCATGCACCACTCACCAGCATTCTGTTGTCCTCAACCACATGGGCATCTCCATATGATTTGGCTTTCAGGTAACAACTATGTTGTTGGGATAACTTTCTAAAAAGTTGTGTGTGATGGCCCCTGTGAAGTATACAGGTTTACTGTATTTTCCAGTCAAATGTTTACTCCATGCATCAATACAGAAGTATAGACTAGCATCACAGTATAATAGCTGCTTCAGTCCAAGGAGATTACCATAGCCAGGCTCCATGACTTCAGCACCATTCCTTGATCCTTTGCAGGAAGTTGGGAAGGGAAGTGGCAGAGGAAGAGGCAGAGTGAGCAGGAGTTGGCTCTTTACACTTTTTCTTGCTCAGTTTCTTTGCTTTGGTGCCACCAGGCAGAAAGAAAGAAATCACTACAATATGCCCAGCTCAGGAAGTAATCTTTATCTACAGTGGGAGCTTCTGCCAAACCCTCCTTGCCACTTTTAAAAATGTTTTAGCTAGCGGTCTGAACACAGAGCTTCTACGCCTTTTGTGTTAATATATTAATGCTCTTATGCTTTGTTGTCAGTGTTTGCAGGTGTCCACTGGCTCTTCCATGGCTGCTAGGGAGTCATAGGGATGTACCTCCTCCTGTTCAGACTCTCCAGTCTCCACTTCTGTCTCTCAGCACTCCAAATGCTCTGCACGCTTCTGTAGCCCTACACCTTGTGCTGGACATGCATACATACTCATAAGTCCAGTCCAGTTCTTTTCTTCCTCTGCATTCCCTTCCCACCACATAGTAGGGATGGGAAGGGGGCTTCAAAGCTACACACAAAGCACAGTCCTCTTCTTTTTAATGTTTTTAAATGTGCTTTTGCCCAGCTGGAGATTCAAGTCCTGCACCTGGAGGGGGCCAGGCAAACCTGGAAATTTCAGGTCAGACCTGAAGATCTGGCAGCTGTACACCTCCATGCTTGAGGAGCCTAGACTAATCAGAACCGACATCATGCACAACAGCTTTAAAATGGAGACTTTGGGGTCTGTCTTCCGCAGCTCTATTTCCCAATTCAAAAGATATGCAATGCCTAAGTTTGCTCCTAGTAAGTGACAAAGAGGTTTAAGCAAACAAAGCAGCAAGTGTACCTGCATCCAGTAAAACTGCTTTCCAGGTGTTGCTTGCTTCCAGAATAAATATTGCTCACTTAAAATGCAGTCTGGTAACTGCTCAAACCCTAGAAATATTGACCAAGAAGCAGTTTAGCTAACTGCAGGCTGTATTGTGACATGTGGAAGGACCTACAGCGGATGAATCTGTTGGGCACCCCAGTACTTTCTGTTCAATGCAGAACACTTTAGAAGCTAAATCATGTTTTTTTGTTTTGTTTTTTACATAGCAGAACAAAGTTGGAACGAAATGTGTCTAAACTTGTGCAAAGGTGCTATTGGGTTCATAAAGCTCACGTCTTTGTGGGATTAGGCTTCTAAGGAAAAACTGAATAGTCTGTGGGAAGCCTCTAGAGAGCCTGGAAAACTAATTAGATCATACTTCAAGGTGTTTTTTGTTTGCTACAAGCCAGACACAAATTAGTCCCCAGTGTATACTTAATATCCATAACCCTATTTTCTGAGCTGATCCATTCTTAAGATTACTAGTCAAACCTTGATCATTGTGTTGTTTCCTCCCTTCTTGATGCTAATGTGAAATGTTTGTGTAAACCAAGAAAAGCAGAAAAAGAGCTTGCTTATTCTGCAGTTAATACATTTTGGTAACTTATTTCTTCACCAAATCCATAAAACCCATGCTAGTTTTCTTGGCTGATCTTTGCCCTTGGAATATTTCAGATGAATGCCAAAGTTGCATTTTCTGGTTCAGGCTTGGATATCCCTAGAATTACCATTTCACTTTAAAGTGAAAGAACTCCACATCAATGCAAAAGTATGTGGTGCTAATTGGCATGATGGATGAACTAGTTTCTTCTTGCTGATGCTGTAGAGTTTTCTGAGATGGAAACTTATTTGCTGCTGCTACTGCAACAAATTTGCCAATTTAGGAATTCAGACAAGTGGCTTGTATTATGAAGTAATTCACAAAGCCAAAGCAGATGAAAATGAATAGGCTCTATCGCTCCAAGGTTCTCGAAGTATAATAAAAATAAATAAATCATGTGTGACAGAATGGTTATTCTAGAAACAATTCTGCAGCTCCAACACACACACACGTGCACACACACATTGTTTGATAAAGTCCATTCCACTGGTCATCAGAAAAATGTGGGGACTATGATGAAAATTGAACATTTGGGGTTTTTCTCCTCCTGTTTATAAACCAAACTAAATTCTATATCTCTTCATTTTAAGGTAACTGAGCTGCACAACATCAAAAACATAACCAGACTGCCTCGAGAGACAAAGAAGCATGCAGTGGCAATTATCTTTCATGATGAGACATCAAAGACATTTGCCTGTGAGTCAGGTAAGCAATTATTACCACATCTTCAGCCTGAGTAAATTAAGCTGCTTATGAAACAATGCTTCAGATGGATTAAGATACAGCATTTAAACAGGGTGCCTTATCTTAATGAGAATATGCTATAATATCTTTTTTTAGCATACAGAGATAAATGTGTCCCTCCCCCTTTTAAAAAAAGACTAGTTTGGGTGCTTGTTTCTTATTTTTCTCTGTCTGGACTTGGCTCCTAGTTGGATACAAGACTCTTGAGGCTTTCATCTAAAATTCTAGAGCTGAGTAAACAATGCCAATGGGATGCTATTAAGACAAGCGTTGACGTGAATTATCAGGGGTTGTTGTTGTTTTGCCAAGTATTGCTTTAGGCACTTACTAGGTTAGTAATAATCCTGTCACAAAGAACAGCTAAAATTCCAGGACACAGAAGTTCAGCTTCAAATAGTTTATGGCTAGCTGCTTAGACCAAAGTTATGATAGATCTACAGTACTCTGTACGTTTTATGAAACAAATCATTACCGTTTGCCAGTCATCCTTTCTTACAAGATTCAGTATTCTGGAAAAAATAAATTATGTTCTCTGTATGTGAATTCAATATTAGTATTAATTTCTCCCCCTTCACAACCATTATACTGGCCTGAGCTGCATGTCATGCGAAACCAAACCATGAATGATGATGATAATGATTTACATTTCTATACTGTACCGCCCTTCTTCTGAAGATCACAGGATGGTTTACAATATAAAAATACAAACATGCATAACAAGCAAAAATAATAGCTCCCCTGCACACAAGCAGTTTAAAATACCATAGCTTGTTTAATTAGCCAAAGGCCTAATTAAAGAGAGGAAAGAGGAAAAAGAGGAATGTGGTTGCCTGGCAGCTAATGATATGCAGTGAAGGTGCCAGGTGAGCTTCTCTGGGGAGAGCATTCCACAAGTAGGAAGCCACCGTTCTCATGTTGCTGCCCTCTGAACCTGTTGGAGATGTGCCACATGAAGAATGGCCTCTGATAATGATTACAGGGTCTAGGTTGGTTCATATGGAGAGATGCAGTCCTTGAGGTGTTGTGGTCCTGATAAACTAACGAAGAGAGTCCATGCCCTGAATGATATATCAGATACTGATGATTTTGTTGACATTTGGAACCCCTTTATAAAATAACCAAATGAACATCCTGATGACTGGCACGCACCTAATACACGTATAGATATATGGGAAATTTTGATGCATTGGTCTTCTGTTTTGGGGAAGGGAGTTCTTGGAATTTTTTCTTGAAAATTAATAAAATGTTTATAAAAACTGTTGCGGTCCTGAGCCATTTAAGGCTCTGTAGGTCAAAACATCTCTTTGTATTGGTCCCGGAAACTAGTTGGCAGCCAGTTCAGTCGAGGAGGGATCTGTGTAATATACTCAAACCATCTTGCCCTGGTGAGCAACCTGGCTGCTGAATTCTGCACCAGCTGAAGTTTCTATACCATCTTCAGAGGCAGCCCCATGTATAACGTGTTGCAGTAATCTAACCTAGAGGTTACCAGAGCATAGATGATAGAAGTTAGGCTATCCCTGTCCAAAGAGCAGTGCAGCTGGGCCATCACCCAAAGCTGATTGAAGGCTCTCCACACTTTGGAGCATGAATGTGTGGACATGTCAAAAGATTGCAGCCACTTTGTTCCTCCCTGGTTGTTCTGCTGCTGCACTGTGATGAGCCAAACCATGGTTAAGACAAACCATGGTTTGGCTCATCACAATGCATGTTGCCTGAATCGAGGCTTGTGGTTTATCTCTCCTTGACTAACCACAAGCTGTAATGAAGGTTTGTTCTATAGTTTATGGTTTAGGGTAAAACAAGATTTTTCAATGTTTGAACACACATTTGGAAGTGTATGTGGGCACAAGTATCAATCAGGGCACAAGTATCCACAACACCTTTAGTTTTATTATTAAAAAGAAAGAAATGATGTCAGGACTGGAATTCTGGTGTGAAATTGCTGCATTGTTATTTGCTAAAGAAAGGGGAGTCTCTCTCTGCCCTTTATTAGGTACTTAAGTTGAAAGCATCATATATTTGTGAAAGCCAAAATGCTGCTTTTGAGGTTTAAGAATATGTAGAACAAAAATGAAAATACCAAAACGCAAATGGAAGCAAAGGAAAAACAAAACAAAACAATGGGGTAAACAAGAAAGGTCTGGGACACGGGTGGCGCTGTGGGTTAAACCACAGAGCCTAGGACTTGCCGATCAGAAGGTCGGCGATTTGAATCCTTGCGATGGGGTGAGCTCCCTTTGCTCGGTCCCTGCACCTGCCAACTTAGCAGTTCGAAAGCACGTCAAAATGCAAGCAGATAAATAGGTACTGCTCCGGCGGGAAGGTAAACGGCATTTCCGTGCGCTGCTCTGGTTTGCCAGAAGTGGCTTAGTCATGCTGGCCACATGACCTGGAAGCTGTACGCCGGCTCCCTCGGCCAATAAAGCGAGATAAGCACCACAATCCCAGAGTCGGTCATAACTGGACCTAATGGTCCGGGGTCCCTTTACCTTTACCTAAACAAGAAAGAGATTTAATGATCCAAAGCATGATTATGCTAAGAAACAGAAGAGGTAGCATATGTATTGCATCCGTAAATCTCTTTCTTGTCTACCCCAATGTGTGTGTTGTTGTTGTTGTTGTTGTTGTTGTTTATTTGTTAATGGATTTGTAGACAGGGAACTTTGGGGGGATTTTTTGGTTTGTTGCTGTTGTTTTTCAATGTAGTTTTTCTTAGCAATTTCCTGGCCACTGGCTTAGCAGCTTTTGTTGTTCCATCCAGGTCCCAGTAAATGTTAGTTTCACACCTTCTCCCTTCACCATGTGCCTGATCAGACAATAAATATGCAATGTTTTAGAAGCACAACACTATCATAATTTCATGTCATAATTTTATGTCACACTTGGCGGATTTGGGTGGCAAATACTGCCTCCTCATGCATCTTCCCTTGAATGGCACCAGCTGTTTGTCAACTACATTCTCATGTGTCATGAAACATTGTGTCCACAGGTAAGCAAGCTGCTCTGTCACAGAGCTTGACCCCCAAAGTGCAAGAATTTTTCATTAGATTAAAGGAATGGAGCTAAACAGCCCTCCTCATAGCTGATGACTCTTTGGAACATGCAGCTGTGGGAGACTGATACAAAAGGCTTGTTTTTTATTCCCTTGAAGTTTGTATTCAAAAGTTTTAAAAAGTTTTCTTAAAAATAATAATAATGGAAGTGGAAACTTGCTTCGTATAGCTGGCTTCCCCCTCTTTTTGTGCATGGAAGTGCGTATTTATTGTGGCCTTTGTTCTCAAAACAATTTGAAATATTTTTCTTCATACCCATTGTTATCCTGCAATAAAAGAAAGCAAACATTTCCTGAACAGATCTTGTGCTGCTTTTCTAGCAATTTAGCTATAAGAAGCAGTGTACTTTTCAGTTCTTGCTTCTCTGCTTTGCTGCTTTCTCTGAGAAAACGCAGATGACTCTGAGAGAAGCAGATGACAGATCGCTTTGCAAAGCCAAAGCAATTCCTAGGGATATAAATGGCTAGGGAAGGAAGCCATCTAAAAAGCAAAAATGGTATTGTCAAAGTGCTCCCAGTGGGTTAGATTGTGCTAGGTCCCATGTGGTAACCAGTATTTCAAAGTGCAAGAGCAAATAGAGTAATTTTTCACAGATATGTATCCCTGTTCACAGATGAGCTAAGTCCATGGACTCCCAAGAGAAAATTACCCAGGCACTATGTTATTGCAAGACTTCCAACTCCCATTTCATTTTAAATCCTTTTAGTGTTGTTCCAGGTTGGACAGGGTGACCTTCTAAAACCTCCTTCCCTGTGGCTCCCTTTCTATGTTCCATCAGTAGTGTATGAAAAGACTAATGCTTAGATTACATGAGTGGTTCCATAGCACCACTGTATCTGTATCTTGACAGCTGACTTTAATGTGGAAAACCCATGTGATTTGAACATTTTTTTGCACATTACATATAAAAGTGTTTGTGTAAAGGTAAAGGGACCCCTGACCATTAGGTCCAGTCACGGACGACTCTGAGGTTTTGACACTCATCTCACTTTACTGGCTGAGGGAGCCTGTGTGCAGTTTCCGGGTCATGTGGCCAGCATGACTAAGCCACTTCTGGCGAACCAGAGCAGCACACAGAAATGCCATTTACCTTTCCGCTGGAGCGGTACCTATTTATCTACTTGCACTTTCGAACTGCTAGGTTGGCAGGAGCTGGGACAGAGCAATGGGAGATTTGAACCATCGACCTTCTGATCGGCAAGCCCTAGGCTCTGTGGTTTAACCCACATTTTTTGCACATTACATATAGAAGTGTTTGTGTAGCAGCTATCAAAACTCAAAAGGTAATGTGATGATGACATAATCTTTCACAATATTTTCTGCATCTCAGGAGGAGACATTGTACCAACTAAAAGTATTATTATTTCCTAAACATAATTTGCTTGTTTCTTGTGTCTGTTAAAAAGTTAATTGATTACCCTAGGCCAGCCACTGTCCTTCCTGCCTTGAATTGTTGAGCAGTTACTTTTGCATAGGAAAGAACAAAAAGAATGAAGATTACATAGAGCAATGATGTCTGTCTATATATACACACAAGCATATATATTGAGCTAGGCGACCCCTGAAGTTTGCAGTCCAGATGAGCGACATTTAACCAAAAAGCAATGCAAATGCAAACAATGGATCTTAATTATTATACACAAACAGAATTGTTAAGCAGAAAAAAATAAGAAAGACCTTAGGTCTAATGTATGGCAGCAAAGATGGGTTCTACAATCTTTGCTTTTAAAAGAAACAAATGCAGTCCAAAATATGCTTACTGTGACATGAAAACACTATGATTTGATGCAAAGGAAGAGATCCTTTGTATTTTCTTTGGTGTCCTTTAAACATAGCCTGGTCTAATGAGAGATGCATTTGTATGAGCTAATTCTTTGTGGCTAGAGGCTTTCTCTTGAGTGATGCAAACATGTGGGTGGGACCAGCCGGCATCTCTCCTCCCCCTTTCACAGGGAATGTTATTACAGAAAAGAAGTTTCCATTTGGTTGTAGCTTCAATTAAAGGGCAACATTGTCACAATCTAATCTATTAGGAAATTGTGAGTAGAGATTATGACGCCTGTATAAGCTAGCACTTCCTGTTGTGTGGCTACAGAGGCTTAATTTAACTCAAGAGGCAGCGAAGTTTCATTCTTGATTAAAATTATGAGGCATACCTTTTGGCAAAGATTGTGTGATATTTTTGAAATGCTATGGCTCATTGGGGTAAATTCATGAATTTTCTAACTGGAAGGTGGTACATAATGCTCAGACATACAGTGGTACCTTGGTTCCCAAATGGCTTAGTTGTTGAACAAATTGGCTCCTGAATGCTGCAAACCTAGAAGTAAGTGTTCCGGTTTGCACATGTTTTTTGGAAGCTGAACGTCCGATGCAGCTTCCAGCTTAGTGCAGGAAGCTCCTGCAGCAAATCAAGGAACTGTTTTGGGAGTCAAACGGATTCCCAGAACGGATTAAGTTTGAGAACCAAGGTACCGTTGTATATATATGTGTGTGTGTGTGTTTACTATTTTCAGCAATTATATGTTCAAGGTGCAACTTGGTGTTACACAAGGCCTCTACAGGTGACCTTCTATAACATGTTGGCAGTTGATATCTTATTCTTATCATTTGGTAGGATAAACACAGTGGGACAGCTCAGTCTTGAGTAGTTCTGCATAGCAGATGACAAACTGCGTTCCAGTTGATGGAGAACCTGCGCGTCCCCAACCCCCAATCTTCCTTGGTTGCAATGTCCATTATCTCTTGACTGTTAGTCATACTATCTGGGACTGGTGGCAATTTGAGTCCAATAACATCTGGAGAGCCACAGATTCCCTACCTCTCATTAAAAATTTCCTCATATCTCATAGCTCTGCTGCTGCAACTTCTTGTACATATGGGAGCCCTGATGTGCACAAAGCATGCCTTCCCTGATCCAAAGCTACCATGAGGATGGCTGACCTTCCCTATGTGCAATATATACTTTACATCTGGTAACTGTAAACATTTTCTCACTTTTAGTTCATGCTAGTTCATTAATTAGTGTCCCCTTTTAATTAGGCAGCTGGATATTGATGGTTCCAAATGGATTAGTTTGGTTGGGTGAGGGAATGTCACTATGGTTCTCATCATTTTCAAAAGAGCCAAGGCTTATGCGTATTTGTTTTCATTTGTCCCTGTTATCTCATGCTTTGTGTAGCAGCTTGCCTGAGAGCTGGGTTTTGGAGAACACAAAAGCTTGTTGCTATTTTGTGACATTTTGGTTGGTCCTAAAGAATGTATTCTCCAACTGTGGGTTTTGGAATATTTTGGAATATTTGACTCAGTTATATCTCTGATGTGTGGTACTTTCAGCTTTGCAATTGCTCAGATTTCATTATTGACCTTTATAAAAGTGCAAACTATTGACATTTTACTGTGTTTGCCAAACATTTGTTAACAGAATCATTGAATTGTCAATCTAGTTGACTGGGACCCTCAATCTTAACATATGAGGGGGGGAGCTAAACTCTGTTGTCTAAATTTTGAAAATGCTGTGAAAAACAATCTGTCCATTTCTTTTCTGCAGCTTTCCCAAACTCACTTTTTTTCACTGTTTCCTGATATTTTAGACTTCTCTTTATTTCTATTTTCCCATACATGTTATGTATTTATATAACAAGCCTTCAGGTAGGCCCCAAAGAAAGTACTTAATTTTAGACTGTGTGTGTCTGTCTGTGTGTGTGTGTGTGTGTGTGTGTGTGAACTAAATTGAGTACTGAGTACACCCACCCACCTCAGCTTGGTCTATTTATATTTCAGTTACTCTGTGAAAGCACCATCATTTGCTTTAATGTCTCAATATTTCTTCATTCAGTTAATCAGTTTGGAAAGTTGGGCAAAGTCAACCTAATCCACCCAGACTATCTCAGGGTAAAACACTGAGTCCAGAGAGAAATTCTTTAAGGTGGTATAAAGGTGTGCTTCTGTGGTTGTCTGTGATTATGATGTATAGTTAAAAAAGCCTTTTCGTAAGTTAGCTTTGCATGAGATCTTTTGGTAAGCTGGATGGAGGAAATACAAAAATTAAGAAGAGAAGAAGAGTTTGGATTTGATATCCCGCCTTTCACTCCCCTTCAGGAGTCTCAAAGCAGCTAACAATCTCCTTTCCCTTCCTCCCCCACAACAAACACTCTGTGAGGTGTGTGGGGCTGAGAGACTTCAAAGAAGTGTGACTGGCCCAAGGTCACCCAGCAGCTGCATGTGGAGGAGCGGAGACACGAACCCGGTTCACCAGATTATGAGACTACCGCTCTTAACCACTACACCACACTGGCTCTAAGTACAATAATCTGGACCCCTCTCAAATTAAACTATTTAATGCTATCAGTCCATACACGCTACAATCCTCCATGCATCTGTGCAAGAAATATAGAGGTGGGCAGCTTGATCGTGTGGGTTGGACTTAACTGCTGTGGTCATTTGATCTATGGCAGCTAAAGTAGTTATAGCAAGTGTGGACATGTCTTGCTACATTTCATTTCCTATTCTCCTATAACTCATCCTCAGTTCCAGGACTGATAAACATCACATTTAATGGAACATAAGAAACTATAATATATCCTGTCCTCTTAAAATATATCCCCTGACACACCCTAGATCACGCCCTGCATATAAGCCTTGATGGAGCAACCCCAACCACCGCTGACTTTACAGCACTGGCACTTGTGAGTTGCTATTAAAGCACAGCACCTGAAAGAACCAAGCCTTGGCTTTTGCAGCAGATGTATTATAAACGCAATCTGGTTTTTAGTTGGAAGTCCAGCACTGTGACTCATAGTGCCACAGATTGCTCAAGGTGCACACATACTTGTCATTTTCAGAACTATTCTAGGATGCTAGAACCAGACTTACAGTAGCTGTCAGCTAGCGTAGCATCAGGGGTAACAGCCTGAGCTCAGCTACAGAAGCTGCCACTTCAAATCCCAGATCACTATGAACTACTTTCTGGCTCTGGGCAAGCCAGTCTTCTCTCAGCTTTGTGTCCCCTCCAACCTAATTACAATCAGCTAAGGAAGCTTCCCCCATTCTAGTTTAAGGCCCCGAGACCACTATACTGCTCTGTAGCACTAAAATGTTCTTTGAAAGCCCTTGGTGTAAACTGAGGTTGTAGCGTTTTATTGATTAATCAGTCGGTCAATAGTCAGGCAGAAAAATTGTATTATTTTTTAGTGTAAAAGCTGAATATGGAAAGCACCATTTTAAACAGACACACACACATTCTAAGAATTTTCTATCTGGCCATTTAACATGGTTGGTCGTCATTGGGCTTCTTTTGTTCTTTCCCCCCCCCTTTTTTTGGCACAGTAGGTGCTTTTTTGAGGGGAATCCTAAAAATGTACTTTTGCAAACCTTGGTTTGCAATGCCGATATCTCACTCTTGTTTTGCAGTTATCTGGTTTTTGCTATATAACTATTGGCACGCAGCACCTGAGTTTGATATTAGAGGGAGCAATTGTGTTGCATGCCACTATTAAACATAGCGGTCATTTTAGCAGACTTTCAGCTAGTCAGAGATGCAGCATTTCAGAAAATTCATAAAGTGATTAATCTATTTACAGCTGCATGTACTGCAAATACAACATAAATTGCCAAATGCAAGTGAGACCAAACAGTGACAGAAAACAGAAAATGAAAAATAGACCTGGTATTTCAGGTTAGGTGCAGTAAATTACCATGTTATTCATTGAAATCTCTCGAGGCCCAGCTGCTCATATATCATCTGTCAATAGCCTAAATTCCATATATAAATTTATGTCATTTTTGTGTGCTGTCTCTAAATGTGCATTATTCTCTCAGGATGCTTGGAGTTGCACAAGTCATGTGACTCTGCAATATGGCTCATACTTTCACAAATCCCCCTAAAGAGCTAACCTACATTCCAAGGAAATGAATAGAGTACCCAGTTCCACCACTGGTGAAATATTAATTTGCAGGCAAATTTTTATCCCAGCATTATGACTTTAAACCAGTGGGGCTAAACAAGAATTCATGGTTTGTAGATGACTGACATCCGCAGTAGAGGCTATTGCACTAGGGCTGTTAGGCACAGCCCTCCCAATGAGAAAGTCAAGCAATTTTTATGGACCCCCTCCCCCGAAAAAAAATATATCAAAACCACATACTCTTTCCTGCCCCACACTCATTTTATAATTTCACAAACTTACAGAAGCCTGTGGAGGCTTTCTTTCACAGGAATAGACCCACCATTTTACGACTGTAGCTTCTACAGGTGCGCCTGTCACTGGAAGTGTATTTCAAAGGTTCTGCTGAGGCTTTTTACTCCATCTCAGGGACAATTGGCTTTGGCCAGTACAGGAATATTGAGAGTTGCATGGCAGGCCGCATTTTGGATGCTTTTCCCCACAAGCTGAGGAAAGGTGAATAACACTTAGGACATTGGTGTGGGTGGAAATAACAAGTGTTATTGACTACAGTGAGGCAAGGGGGTGACATGACATTTGGTAAAGATCCATTAGCCCCCAAGACTTCCGATCTCAAGCCCAATACACCATCCCAGCACACCTGCTGGGGACTGCCCTAGGAGTTGACCAGTGTAGAAGGACCCAGTGTGGTGCATGCCATGGGGCTGAGAACTCACTGGTAACCTGAGATGGGTGGTGCCAGGCCCGGCCCACAAGCGCTGGGAACTGATGCACCTTCTCAAGACCCCTTGTGTGGGCCTCCCCCATGTTTATATCCTACCCATTGCCATTTCCACACAAGAGGTGGCAAAAGCTATGTGCAAAGTGCCTAACAGTCATGTGCTATCCACCAAGAAAAGGCAAAAACCCCTCTATCGATGGTCAATGGGTGCTGAGAGGAAAATTCCTTTCCAGCTCTGAAAACCAGTGGCCACTTAATGTCTTAGAGGAAGACTTTAAAACCAAGGGAGGGCTGGGAAATCTGGTCCACGTACAGTGATACCTTGGTTTACGAACTTAATCCATTCTGGAAGTCCGTTCTTAGACCAAAGCATTCTTAAATCAAGGCATGCTTTCCCATAGCAGCAGGGGACTCAATTTACAAATGGAACACACGCAACAGGAAGCAAAACATGTTCTTATTCTAAGGCAAAGTTTACAAACCAAAACACCTACTTCTGGGTTTGCAGCGTTCTTAATCCAAGTTGTTCATAAACTGTTCTTAAACCAAGGTACCACTGAAGTGTGTGAGAGAAATCAATAGTGGAGCTGACCAGTGCTGTTAAAGGATCTGACATTCCACCCCCTCCCAAGAGCTCACCAGGCCCTATGAAAGGAGTAGTTCAATCAGTAGACTGACTGAAGGGATAGCCCAGTCAGTAGAGCATGCGACTCTTAATCTCAGAGTTCAAACCCCACTTTGAGCAAAAGATTCCTGCATTTCAGGGGGTTGGACTAGATGACCCTAATGGTCCCTTCCAACGCTACAATTCTATGATCTATGTAATGAGAATGCCTGTGAAATCCCAGGTGGGAGAATTGGGGGACACTGGCTATTGTGGCATTGGTGCTGCCCCAAGGACTGGCACCTGCTCTTAATTTTTTGCTGGGCCACTCTTTCTATTTGGGATCTTCACACGGCGACACAACTCTACATGTTTGAGTTGATTGCAGTTCATGGCCCACTTTGAAAGCCACATATTTGGTTAACTGAGTGCAATATAAATACTGCAGTAAATAAGTTGTTTCAGAAAAAGAGGCATTCATGATTTAGGACTATCTTGTCCACAGAGTGTTTATTTATTTATCTCATAGGATTTATATACCTCTTGATTGTGAAAACAAAAACAAAAAAACTGAAAGTGGTTTACAAAATAGAAAACTGTAAAATCAAGAAAAATTGCAACCGTACTTTAAGATATACCAAAGTTAAAACACTATAACAGATTAAAATTGCATCAGCTTTTGAAGCATCTGGGTAGGCTTGTCTAAACAGCAATGTTTCAAGCAGGTGCTGGAAAGAGTACAGTGAAGGCACCTGCTTGATTTCACTAACGTGTAGGCACTGCCACACTGAATGATCAAATTCTTACAACGGCGGAATCAGTGATTGTAATAGAAGGTTGATTATCATTCAGAGATTGCTATCCTGGTCTTCTAATGCATACACATTAATCAGAATGGTTTACTACAGTCACAATGCCGTAATCCAGAATAAAACAAAAACATACAAATCAACGATATAAAAGCAGCCACAGTAGACACAAAAACAGGCTATAAAAAGCTGGGTTTTCCCCTATAGAAGCTCATCTGTGCAGCACAACAAAAGCATATCAGAATTTGGAAGAATTCAAACAAAGCTCCTGATCAGAAGGATCTGGCAGGTTGGCGAGGGAGGAGATGGCTCCTAAGGAGCGGATTAGTGAGAAAATAATTATCCCAGTACCTTATTCATAATATTTTAATGTTATGAATATGAAGCTATCGATTATTAAAAAAGGAAACAAAAATGTTATCATCCGTTCAGTAAATAGGAGGAAAGAACACATAACCTTTGCAACAATAGAATAGAATTGAAATTTTATGGCAAATTTAGTGCTTCTTCAATAATGAAAGAAAATCCAGAAGCAAATCTTCCTGTATAGATATATACCTGGATGAATGGAAAATTGAATCAATTTTTGCAATTATGAAAAGCACAAAAACACATGTTCTGTTTACCTAATGAAGTTTTATACTATTTCATAAGAATGAATGTATTTTTTGTGCTAATCAACATTTTTAATATCTTCTACAGTATTGTTTAGATATTATTCAGTATTAACCAATATTATTCACAGACACAGCAATCAGTGCAAAAAATTAATAAAGCGAAGTTGTTTCATACCACCGGCTAAATTATTAAAAATGCTCCTTCCTCCAGTTGTAACTCAGAACTGTTGGCTGTAATTTTATTGTTCTAAATCTAAAGTGAAACAATTTTCTCCCTTGCTTACTGCAGTTTAATCCAGGCAACAAAGCTTCTTATCTATGAAGGATACAGTAATCTGAACTACGTCAAACTCCAGTGGCATCTGTCACATCTTTTAAAAATGAAAAAGCTTGCTGAGCTGGCGACTTTGATTTTATAGCAACAGGCAAAGCAAAGGACAAGCAGCCTCGCTCCAAGTCCAGTATAAATGGCTAATTGTCCTGGATAATATTGCAGTAGTAAAGAATCAACAAGCAGCCCCTTCCACTGAGATACTGGAGTTTGAACACAAAGTCTTATTTTTTCAGGGTATCGTATCTTACATTCTATGAGAGCAAATCACATGCCTTTTTTAAGGGGAGCAATTGGAGAAGAAATGCCCCAGATGGGAACAGGGGTGTAACTAGCTGCTCTGGCACCCAGAGTGGCAGGGGCAGGGAGATCCGCATACGGGGGGCCCACAGTAAGTGCCGCCCCTGCAGTGTGCCATTTTGTCACCCCCTCAGGGATGACACATGGGGCGGACCGCACCCCTCCTTCTATGCCCCTGGATGGGAATCACAGATGGAGGGGCTTCATCAACATTGATAATGAATATTTATAGATAGAGATTTCCCATTAAACAATGTTTGCTTTATTTTTGTAAGCTGCTTAGAGGGTCTATTTACAGTCATTTTGTTAAATAAACAATAAAATAAAATAGCTGTCCATTGTTGACAGCTCTCCACCTCCACCCAAGAAACACAATCCCACTTACCGGTACTTGTCTTATGTAATGGGGAAATTCACAGGGCAAATTCCGCTATAGGGAGGCAATGTCCTTTTGCCATGAATTAGCTAGATTAAACATACCTTAAAAACACAATATGCAGTTGGTAGCTAGTGCATCACCAATTACATTAATGTTTCAAAAGTTGAATCAGCTACTCTCACGCCTCACCCCCTGCTTTAATTCTTCCTGCCTTGGCTTGATGGAATTAAGTGGCCAGGCCAAATAGATTGTCTGAAACAGATAATTGCAAATCAACTTTGGGATCAGTTGTTTGACTGGTCCTGCTTGGGTTCTTGGCCAGCACCTGATATTTCAGACTGTAAGTTTAGTTTCAGAGTGGTTGAAGACAATGAACTGAGGCCTGTACAGCAGACTGTATCCAGTCTGGGTCTGAGACACAGACGAACAGAAACTGAGATGGGGGCTGCCTGGGGTTGATCTTACTGAATAGGCTTGATAGTGGGCATGAATCCCCCCCTTTTTTCCATTGATCCTGCCTTGTTTTATAGATACGCCATATGTTGATTGTTTTTGATACCATCCTTTTCTCTGTCTAGTTCATACTTGTGTACTTTAAATCTTGATCCAGCCCCTCCTGTCAAAAGAGATTAGTAGATTTTGGCATTCCACGGGATGAGAAGATACTCACTGATAGCTTGTTTTCCCAGATGAGGGTGTATTCTTTATCCCCATCAGAAATGTCTTAATCAGGTCAAATAACAACAGCTGTCTGGACATCCTCTCAAGAGACAAAAGCTTCTGCTCAAAATTCTGTCTGCATCAAGAAAGGAATGGTTGTTTGGTGCTCGCAAAGGTTACAAATTTATTATGAAAGGGGGGGGGTAGTTTTCAAAATTTAGATCCAAGCCACATTTGATTAACTTCTGTCACCTAGAAGCAATTATCGTAATCGGTCTCAGCTCCTTTTGCTAGACTTCAGGATGCACAATTTTTTTCTATTTATAAAAGTATTTCTCTACCGCCCTCTTGCAAAACATCAGGTACAACAACATTTTTTTTTAGCGATACAAAGCATCTATGAAACATGTAGTCAGAGAGACTATATATAACTATAAAAGATTCTGTATTCTTTTGGGAGCCAGAGACTGGTCAAGGTCCAGAATGACCTACCACTACCAACTCAGTATGTGAGGACACGTGGCAGCCTTCCTCATATACCTCTAGAACAATGATGGACAGATAACCTTTGGCCCTCCAGATGTTGTTGAACTCACATCAGCCCCAGCCAACATGTCCAATGACCAGGGATTATGGAAGTTGGAATCTGACATCATCTGGAGGGCCACAGGTTCCCCATCCCTGCAATATCCCATTGCGAGGATGGAGGCTTTTGCTTTTAAACAGTAAATAAATAGTAAAGAGTACTTAATGTAATTGTTTATAAGGAAACAGTTGAAGGCAAGGTCAAAACCAAGTGATTTACTTTAATAAACAGGACCAGAGGATCAGCTATATACTATATTGATTGGACATAAGCACCATGGCTTTAAAATAGGGGGAAAGAGAGGAAAATCAGCTGTAAGCAGGTCAGAAAGCTGGTTATGGGCCAAATGGCAGCTCTTGCATTCACATATACATATCATAGTCTAAGCAAGATGTTTTGGATGACTAGTGGCAAAAAGCACATCCATTTATTAACACTATAATATAACAAATGAAGTATTATTTTATATAAATATAGGTATAGATATAGATAGAGACAGAGATATAGAGATATGTAGGCACCTCCCTACTTCCAAGCTCCCACGTGCATAAGTGAAATCATGTAAAGTGGGGAGCAGCCCATTTAATACAGAGGGCGCATGGGGAGAAGAGAGAGACCCTGGAAATTGGTTAGGGCCGCTGCCCAGCCTTTCCTGAACCTGCCTGCCTGGCTGCAGGGAGCCAGTGTGCATGGTGGCAGCTGGCCATGGAGGGCAAGGGCTTATAAGGGCACACAGCAGAACTGGTGCTATGACCTAGCATACAATGCCAGCTTAACTTAACACTGGCTTCCCATACATGGGATTGCTCCCTTGAGCCATTTTTGGGATTTTCAGCATTAAGGAAACCTCTCACGTTTCTCATCAAAACAAACCATCAAACCTTAGAGTTTAGTACTATCCTTCTCTCTTCTTCTCCCATTACCTGTTATGTCACCCATGCAGCAAACAGATTGTACATGTCACGGTGGCAATTAATAATATCCTGTGAAGGCTCCATACTTCCACTGCAAAAGTCATCTGGGCTAACAAAAATGGATAATGTGAATTCATCTTCACAGACCAAAAAATGATGTGCCTTAATGTCCCAAGTGATCAGGTTTCCAGTACAGTGAGCAGGCTGCAATTAATTTCCACTCACTATTAATCAATTTAAAATGCATTTGATATTTTTAACAAAAGCAATCATAAATCAAGATTAGTGTGTGTGTTTGTTTACTTTCTTTAAACTGGAAGTTGTTCCATTACTATCCCGTAAATCAAGCGCTGCTGTCATTATGTACCTTCTTTTAAATTAAATCAAATACTGCAGACACTTCATGGTAACTCCTTGTAGTTTATTTGTTGTTCTTTTTCTTTCAGAGCTTGAGGCAGAAGAATGGTGCAAACATCTTTGTATAGAATGTCTAGGAACCAGACTTAATGATATAAGCCTTGGTGAACCTGATCTACTTGCTGCTGGAGTACAGAGAGAACAAAATGGTAGGTGTTTAGGTCATCTGGTCTCATTTATCTAGGCTACTCTAAACATTCTTGCCTCAACTTGTAGTAATTCATTTGTGGTACCTCGGCTTGGTTCTTTTATTTCTGACAAGATCTTGGTATGATGTTCAAAGCCCAAATAATTAAAAAAAACCCAGTAAATTGTGTGCCTATTTGTTGCACATGAAAATTGCACTGCAGTATAGGCTTTGTAGTATTTATGACTGACAAAAAAGGTGATGTGGGATATCATTAGCTTACAGCTTACTCTAAAAAATTTTTTAGAAGATTATTAGCATTATTTAAATTTGTATACTGCCCTTCATCCAAGGATCACAGGGCAGTTCACAACATAAAAATACAAGATGAGAAAATAAAATACATAATAAAAAATGAAAACAAACCAATAACCTCCCCTCCCAAAAACACAAACCATCTTTAGAGACAGCCCCACATATAATGCATAGACAACAGAAGTTAGGCTATCCCTGTCCATATAGAAGTGCAGCTGGGATGCCAGCTGAAGTTCATGGAAGGCACCAGAGAGGCTATGTGAGCCTCAAGTGACAGCAAAGGATCCAAGAGTGCTTCCAAGTGATGTACCCACTCTTTCAGAGGGTGTGTAGCCAATCCCCAACTCAGAAAGTCATCCAGAATACCATGATCATTGGTATCAAAAGCTGCTGAGAGGTCAAGAAGAATTAAAAGGGGCATATTTCCCCAGTCTCACTCCTGGCAGAAATCAGCATACAGGTTAGCCAAAGCAGTTTCTGTGCCAAAACTGCACCTAAACCCTGATTGAAAAGGATGCAGAAAATCAGTTTCATTCAAGAGTGCCTGGATCTGGTCCATGACCACCCGCTCAAGAACCTTACCCAAGAAGGGAACATTGGCAACTAGCTGGTAATTACTTAGATTTTCCAAATCCAGGGAAGGCTTCTTAAGGAATTGTCTTACCACTGTTTCTATCAAGCAGGCAGGGACCACCGTATCTCACAAGGAGGCATATTCTGAATAGATACCACCAAAATAGATGACAGTCATTATATAGTGTTAAAAAGAAAACCCTTCCTGGATTAATGTGCAGGAGATACCATGTATTTCAGAAATGCTAGCAGAATTTTCACAGTAATGTTTGAGGTGTAGTCACTGGAATTGAAGTATGGGCCTGAACTTTGCTCTTTGCAAACTATGGAAAGTAAGTGTGTCCCAGAAGGGATGTCCATGAGCTATGACTATCACAGTAGCAAGTAAGCACTGATGGAGCTGCTGGTCACATAAGTGGTCTGAACTGAACGGAAAGCCAGGATTGATGCTTCAGTGCACCATTTTACTATATTGACAGTTGACTACTAGTAGAAATGAACACAATTAGCATGCTTATTGTCCTGTGGTAAATAAATGGGACGAAACAAACATGATTAGGCCAGCAGACACAAGGTCTCTGTGCAAGGCACACCCATAAGGAACCAAAGAGGTATGATTAGTGGCATCATTTAAAATGTAAGGAGTGAGTGAAATTGATGTTTCAGTAATATTCTGTGATGAATCATTAGGTACATTCCCTCAGACATTGCAATTTTGATAAATATCCCCCAGCGTAGAAATTTACATTTAAATTAACAGAGCTAAATCTGTCACCCTAACTCTAGAAAGCAAATCAGACATTGTGCTTGTATGTAGCAAGAGGACATGATGTAAACTGTTCATTAATAAATTCATTAGCTATGGGGAGAAATAGCATCTCTATAATAGGAATATAAATTTGGGTGAATCAACTTCAATGTATTCACCTGTACAAGTCCTATTTAAATGGGTGGAAGCTTGTGCAGAAATTTCCAATGAATTACGTACATGTCCTTTGTTGTGAAACCCATAAAGAAGAGATTGTTCTTAACATTGAATTCCACCCTGTATTTTTCAGGGTTGTAAATATTCTGGTTGTAAATTGTTTTAACTGGTATTAATATTGCATTTTTATATTGTTGCCGTATGGTGAAGGGCAGGAAAGAAATCTGATAAATAACAACAGCAACAGCCACTCTGTTTAATTAATTTAATTTAGACAGGTGTTCATGCGGCACAAACCTTCACAGTTGTTGGAAAATGAAACTAATGGAGCAGTTGAAATGTGATGAGGGCAACTTGGGAAGAGGTGGCAAATAATATAAAGCCAGGACCTTAGCTGAACCTTGAATTATGTCTTTCATTGTTCTTACACAAATATTTTGGCCTCACTCTAAGAACATAGCCACAACATTTCCTTCTGTATCTCTACTAACAGCACTGTGTCGTTGTCGTCCCCCCCCCCATTGTGTTTGTTTTCTTCCACTTCTGTTCATCTGCCTTTTTATTCTATTTGCACATCAAAGATCTGTAATGCAGCAGCTAATGGATGGTTAGCTGTGCTTTGTATCCAGCTTTCCATCTGGGATGATTTATGCAAAATGATATGATTAGAATCTGAAAACCTTTTGGTTTACTGTTGTTTTGCTTTATTGAGGTGAAATGGTCTACATGGGTATGGGATTTAAAGAATGAGTTTGTGTTTTTCTTTTATTATTTAAATGATGATTGCCAAGTTTTCTGCATAATCGAAGTGCTTCATTTAGGCTTTGCATTGTTCATTCATTGTGGCCTATGCCATGGTTTAGGTGGTCATCTGAACTGAGCTACAGTCCCTACAGAACAGTTCCATGTGTACACTTAAAAGCATATTTGAGATACACTATTTTTGTTTTTTATTTATAAAAATATTTCTAAACTGCCTTGTTAAAAAATGTCATGATGATGTGCAATAAACATCATAAAATTATAAAATTATTAAACATAGAACAAATGACCAACACAGAATCAAGTTAATTGTCTGAAAAAGCTTGGGGGGGCGGGAATTCCGGTCCAGGATGAAATATCAAAATTGTAAGTGTTTAAATAGGAACAGTGTTCTAAAGTACTGCTGCCATTGTACTAAAGGCCTTAGTTTGTGCAGAAACTAAACACTGGGACAATCAGGGCTTCTCTAGATAATCTCAGTGATAGGACTGGTATGTTAGGGACAAATGGTCCTTAGAGTAACCTGCAATTAGCTGCAATTTCTAAACCAACCTAAAGGGTAGTGCCACATAGAGAGAGCTGCAATAGTCCAAACTAGCAGATGCCAAGGCATGCACCCCTGTGGCCAAATTATCCCTGTCCAGGAATGAGTATAGCTGGTGTACCAGCCAAAGCTGTAAGAAATCACTCTTAGCAACTGGGGACACTTCTGCCTCCAGTAATAGTGATGGCTCTAAGAGTAGTCCGAAGCTGCAGTGCAGCCCTGTCAAGAAAAGGCATCCTACTAATTTTCCAAACTTGGGAATGACTAACCCACGGGTTTCTGTCCTACTAGGATTGAGCTTCAGTTTCACTACATCTGACTAGATCTGCTAACCAGCCATTATTTAACTTGCCTTGCAAGTAATATAATGTTCCAGCATGTAAACAGGTATCAGAGAAGTAAACACCAGTAACCTTCAGAATGGTCCTTACAAGAATGGTTTGAGATGGAGCTGTTATTTTCCATCCATGAGCTGTCAGGTGTATTTTATTTATTTATTGTTTAGGTTGTATCTCTGATCAATCATATTTGGCCTGTTTATCTTCCTGGGTTCTTCCCAGGAAGCCAGTATTTGTTTATCTATTTAACTTAGCAATTATATATCTGAATTGGTTTATAGAGAACATTCTACTCCAAAGCAATTGCTAAATAGTCCAAACCAAACAGAGGATCTCATTATCTGTCTCCCTCTCCCTCTGTCTGTACCAGGGTGATTTCATTTTTCTAAACAAATTCTGTCTCAACAACTTTGTTCTAAATTTGTGTTACTCCCTTTCTACAACTGGAAACACATTTGTTAGCAAGATCCACTAATGTTTTGTGTATATATGTCCATTAGCTTTGCTGAAAAACCCAGGGAATGGAACAATTTTCTGTAGAATCTTTTCAGTGCCTTGCATCATTTATGGATGATTATTTTCTGTTAACTTTTTAGCCACTTGGTTCTATTCCTGTAGTGTACCAATGCATAACTTTTTGTCTCAAGTCCTGAGTAATCGCTGTTGCTTCTGTTTCTTTGCCTTGCAGCTGATGTTCAATTTAATCATGAACATTTCTTCTTAATCCATGACACCTCACCTTAGACACTGACCTCCAATGCAGAGCAGACAAATGTCTCTTGACATTTTGAGTATATCATGTTGCCTGAATGCCCTTTTCCAATAACACACTCGAATAATTAAAGAAAGCTATGGGTTTTCTTCCTTTCTGTTGAACTTTTAGGTTTTGACTGTATTTTTTGCCCCACACCCAGAATGAAGACTTGATACACGGATTGGTTAAAGGTTATATTTATTGAAATATAACAAGGAAGACTTGTGCCAATACAAACAGAAGTGCAAGCTGGTATAACCTATGCTAGCAGGCAGAAAATCTCATGCTTGCTGCTAAGCACCAAACTGTCTCAGAGCAACTCCATCACCCAAACTGAAGGGAGGCAAAAACATATTTCTATAAAGGGAAACCATATGTAGATTGATTGACAGGTGCCAGCCACCTCCACTGCTCAGCATTCAGAAGGTGGCACCTATGAGGCTACAAGACCACCATACCAAGCTGCCCCCCCCAAGCCATTCAACAGTGGTGGTCCTTAGTGGAGTGCCCCCAACTCAACAATGTAAATCTGGTTACAGATGGAAGACCTGAATAATCAGTAAACAAATGTGCTGAAAACCAGAAATACCATATAAAATCAGAGTATTCTGCAGTGGAGACATAGCCTTTCATACTTGGGATTTAGTTTTAAAGTACTTGTTGCAAGACTGACACCCATTAGTGTGATTAATGAGAAATATAGCCTCAGAGGAGAGGATGGATAGCCGTGACATTGAGTGAATCAGCTTAGGAGGTATCATTGGGACAAAAATTAAATGGACTGAGACAGAAAATAATATTGAGACTAACAAATTTACTTATAGCCATATGGGAGCTTTAATCTTTGACATATACATAAGAATTCTTTGGTCACATAAATTTCTCAAAAAAACTTTTCTCAGTTTTTCTCTGATTTATTTCAGGCTTGTTTTTCTATCACCTGTCAAAAATTGCATATCATTTTGGAGTGATATGCAGTGAGTTGCAACTCCTTTGTAATCCCTAGCACTGGTTTTGCTGATTCTGTACAAGATTAGATCCTACATTGAATTTTAAGTTATTAAAACCTCACTTTTTTCGGATAATCCTGTTAAATGCTAGGTCATATATGACTTCAGTATCCAGAGATCAAGACACACATATCCACTGCCAAAATCTCTATATTCCCATATTCTTGGGCTTATGCTGGTCCACATGTGCATAGAGTAAGTTAACTGAAAATTCAAGAATACCTGATAAGCATGGCTTCTAAGATCATCACCTACTGTTACATCTGAAAAGGAGCTGTCACAGACAGTGCATCTGAGTTATGTGATGTGACAATATCTCCCAAAGTGGAAGTATTGGGAGGCAACTGGTAAAATCACAGAAGTGGAAAGAATGTGACCTTCCACACCCCATCTGTGAAGATTAATTATATGTGATGTGGAAAACCTGTGGATCAAGGTTTTGGTAGTGGTGGGGGGATGGAATAACCAATAGTAAGGAGACAATTTGGGTTGTGACAAAAGCATAGGGGAGGGTTTAACTCTACATAGTATTCTTGATTAACCACTTTCCTCCAAAGCTTCTATTGGTATCTAAATGAAGGCATACAGGTACCTGACCAAAAAGAAAAATTAGTTCCATTGTGCAGTTTCATCTTACATGTTTTCAGATTTTATTTTATTTTTTTAAAAAAATATTAGATTTTCCAGAATTATAACAAAAACCACAAAGCAGAATGACACACAAAAACAGAAAGAAAGAAAAGAAAAATACATCAATGAACGAAAGAAGAAAAAAGGAACAATAAACAAATAAACAATAACAACAAACTTAATTCTTTACAAATCCAACCTTTTAAACATCTTGGTTGACTTCCTCTAGTCCCTCCCTTCTGAGTTTCCTTGTAGTTAAAAGTAACAGCTTTCCAATATCATTATTAAACTAAAACAATTTCAAATTATAGTCCATCTTATTCACTTTTCTTAATATTCTAAATCCCATTTATTTAATTATAACTTAGTTTAATCCTAGGCCTATTTGTTTCTTTCAAGTAATTCCTAATTTTTTATATTACAATATTTATTCAAACAGTCCTTAAATTTCCTCCAGTCCTCTTGAAACTCCTCTTCTTTCTGGTCGCGGATTCTTCCAGTCAGTTCAGCTAGCTCCGAAAAGTCCATCATCTGCATCTGCCAATCTTCCACTATTGGTAGTTCTTGTGTTTTTTAGCAAGTAATATTCGAGCGGCCGTTGTGGCATACAAAAATAATTTAACATCTTTCTTGGGCAATTCCAAACCTGTTATTCCAAGAAGAAAGGCCTCTGGTTTCTTAATAAATGTATATTTCAACATTTTTTCCAGTTCATTATAAATCTTCTCCCAGAAGTCTTTCACCTTGGGACAAGTCCACCACAAATGGAAAAAAAGTACCTTCTTTTTCTATACATTTCCAACAAAGGTTATCACTATTGTGATAAATTTTTGCTAGTTTTACGGGGTCAAGTACCATCTGTACATCATCTTCATAATATTTTCCTTTAACATCGTACATGCAGTAAACTTAACCCCTTTCTTCCATAGCCTCTCCCAATCCTCCATTATATTATGTCCCACATCTCTTGCCCAATCAATCATAACCTATTTAACTTGTTCATCCTTTGTATGCCACTCCAACAACAAATTATACATTTTAGACATATTCTTAACTTTAGTATCTAACAACTCCGTTTCCAATTTGTTTTTTTCTGTTGCAAAACCATTTCTCTTATCCATCTTATATAATTCATTAATTTGATAATATTGCAACCAATTCACTTTATCTTTAATTTGTTCAAATGGTTTTAATTTAAAACCTTCCTGTTCCTCTAACAACAAATCTAAGTACCTCAACCATTTGTTTTCCATATTTAACTTTTTGGGGGCCTGTGCTTCCATTGGCGAAATCCATTTTGGTGGTTTTCTTACTAAGAGATCTTTATATTTAGTCCATGTTTTCAGATTTTCTAATGAAATATCTTGATGCTTTGTTTGGTTTTTTCCCTTTGGAATAAAAAGGTCCATCACAGTAAAGAAGCTCTTTCAAAATAGCTCTCTAATTGAAATTATTAATGCAATAAGAAGAAGCTAATGATATCATTTTATGAAGGTCACTGACAACAGACAGTGTTTAACTGTTACATTATGCCATTGAGCATCTGTTACTAATGATAAAGAGGTCTCAGCTGTGCTTCCAGATGTACTATGAGCTGTCTTCTGAGAGAGTTGCATTGATGTATTTAAATGGGTTTATTATTTACATGCTTGTCACTAGACTGAAAGGGAATTATCATCATAATGCAAGCTAGCTCACTATTTTCACCATGATTTTCCACTCCTTTTCAGAGCGCTTCAATGTTTACCTAATGCCTACACCAAATTTAGATATCTACGGAGAATGTACAATGCAGATTACACATGAAAACATCTATCTCTGGGATATACACAATGCTAAGGTGAAGCTGGTGATGTGGCCTCTCAGTTCTCTGAGAAGATATGGGCGGGACTCAACATGGTTCACTTTTGAATCTGGAAGGTAAGAGACAATTATGGAAATATAGTAAGTAGATTGACTCATATGGAATAATGTTTTATTGTTGCCATGATGGGACATGAAGCATCAATGGACACTTTTAAGAGAAGTTGTTATTTTTCTGTCTGGAATTTGATTTTTTTGATTTCTTTTAATGAAAGAAGTTCTAAAGAAGTTCCAAACTTTCTTTTTCACATCAAGTATACATACCTGACAACTGAGCACCAGACTTCATGCACTTGATGAAGCAGAATTTAGTCCATGAAAGCTTGCCTTGCATCTAGTAAAAATGGAAGCGTGTCATCATGTAGGCCTTACTGGAGAATTTGTAGTGCCTCTTCACAATCCTGGATTTGCATTAAATCAGGGAGGGGGAGGGGGATCAAACTGAAGGCAGGTTGCACAACTGCAGTGGTCATGGCATGGTCATGGCATGGAAGCCCATCCCTCCACCATCCCTACCCTTGCTTTACTCAAACTTCTGTTATTGTTTAAAACAGCTACTTCTTCCCCTTTCACTGACCTTTCCTTTTCACTGTTCTGAAACTTCTCCCTCTTCCTTTCCTTGCTGCCTCTTGTCAGAGAGATAAGGAGTCCAGAGCCCTGAAAATTCCATAGTGCCCTCACAGAATGTATTTCGCTCCTTGTACCACGTGTTATCTCCACCATGAAGCTCCAGATTCCGTGTTTCTATTTAGAACATATATTTCATTAGGAAGCAAATGCCCATATATTTACAGCATCCGTCAGCTGAGCTTCACCTTCTCTAACTGAACAGCCTGAACTTGCCATTAAGATTCTGTTCATCTTAAAGATACAGTAGCATATATGATCATGGGGTATGTGTGCAAAGGGGGACTGCAGAGGAAGAGAGAGGAGGGGACATGGAAATTGGAGATGTCTGTGTCCAAGGGAGAGTTGAGAAAAGGAAGGAGGAAAAAGGGAATAAAGGTGAAAATGCAGGTAAAGGTAAAGGGACCCCTGACAGTTAAATCCTGTCATGAACAACTCTGGGGTTGCAGTGCTCATCTCGCTTTACAGGCCAATGGAGCCGGCATGTGTCCGCTCCGCAGACAGTTTTTCTGTGTCATGTGGCCAGCATGACTAAGCCACTTCTGGTGCAATGGAACACTGACACCAGAGCAGCGCATGGAAACGCTGCTTACCTTCCTGCCGGAGTGGTACCTATTAATCTACTTGCACTTTTTGGGGTGCTTACGAACTGCTAGGTTGGTAGGAGCTGAGACAAAGCAACGGGAGCTCACCCCATTGCGGAGACTTGAACTGCTGACCTTTTGATTGGCAAGCCCAAGTGGTTTAGACCACAGCGCCACCATGCAGGAGAAGGTGCAAAAAAGGAGAAAGTAGGAGGCACGGGAATGAGAGTGAAAGTGGGTGTGTGAAAAGAGCTGCAGAATATGAGGCGATGGTGGCTTAATCACTGGGTGGAATGTGAAAAGAGTGCTTTGTACTTGCAATGTGTGGGGAAGAAGAAGCAAGAGGTTGCCATAATAAATTTGTTATAAAGTTGCAATAGGACTGCTTGTTGTTTTTGCTGCAACACAGCTACTCTCTGGGAGTTCTGACACATAAATACAGCAAATACAGAAAACTCCATTAGTCTGTGTGCTTTCCAACTTAGCAAAGGGTAGTGTACTTGCCATAATAAAATGGGATGAAGCATAAGACATTTCAGGTTGATGAATAAGTAAGCATGCTTAAGCTGGCAGCAGACATAAATTCTACATGTTGTAGTTGTGGTTTTGAACACACATTATCTACGCTGACAATGCAGCAAATGTGTGTCAGTTATCCATATTTAGGTGAAGAGAGAAGAGCCGCATGCTTGTTTTGAGCCTAGAAGGTGTGATGCCAAATGGTAAAAACCCCTTTCAGGCATTTAAAACATTTATAATAAACTTTTGAGGAATGCAGCATGTTGGTGGCAGATTTGACCATCACCACAGATGCATTAATTAGAATGTCTGTGGACAACCCACGTGTCCAGCCGTGGAGTATTCTTTGCAAAGGAGCTGCAAACCCTTTTGCATCTGCATACGTAGGCCCTCTACAGACATTATAATTAACATGCTTAGGTCAGGGTCAGACACTTCAGTCCACATTTTAAATGCCTAAAATGAGCTTTTTCAGAACATAACTGCTCAAGAGCAGGAATCAGTTCTGTTATTTGGTCTTCCCACTGAGTGTGTCTAATGGTTTCATTACCAAGAAGGGAAGGGAAGGATGATAAAAACCTAAAAATAGGCACAAGAATATAAATTGCAGTTCCCAAGCCATGAACTTTTTCGTATCGCAATTGGTGTGCCTGAAGTCAGTGTGCTTTAGCTCATAAAGATTCAGCTAAAACTTTTGTGAATGATAGAATCTGGGAAACTGGACTGTTAACATGAGCCAAAAATATTAGAGCAACCAGTAGCACAAGTAAGGATTATCATGCTCAAGTTGAGGAATACCTACCTAAGTTTTCAAAAAGATTAAAAAAAAAATCTTACAACAATTTGTCATAGACTTTTATCTTTCCAATTTGTCACTTTTGTTCAGGAATTGCTTGTTCAGGAATTTATTGCTTTGTTCTGGAATTTATCACATGGTAGCAGCTGTTTCAGACATTCCTGGTGTCAACAGAACTTGTTGGTGACCTTGGGGCAGTCACTCTCTCTCAGCCTAACCTACCTCACAGGGCTATGCTGAGGATTCATTGGGGTAAGAAGAACCATGTTCATAACTTTGAGCTCCGTTGAGTAAAGGGTGGCATATAGAAGTAATAAATAAATAAGAATTGACTTTATCACCCATCTCTAGCAATATCTAATATATGTCATGCTCAAAACAGACCTATAAAAAGGAATGGAGATGACTTTTTGAGATTCCTGCATTGTACCTTCCAACTCTACAATTCTGTCGTTCTATAAACTAGCAGCAGCTTCAAGTGCATTGCCACATAAACTGGGCATTTGTATACGTCCATGCAGAGAATGTAACCAGATGCTGGTGATGAGCTTTCAGTCTTATAGCTGTCCATGGTGCTGATAAAAGGAATCTACCAAATGATGAAAACTCTAGTGTCAGATTTAGCTTGGCCCTGATTATGGTGTGTGTGTGTGTGTGTGTGTGTGTGTGTGTGGCTATTGTAAGTTTCTTGCTGTGGGTTGCCAACTATGGTAAATTGTATAAAGTAATAGTTTTAAGTAGTGCAGACAGATAAGCAAAGATTAGAGTAACCCTTCTGTTTTACCATTTAAGCAAAATGTGACATTAGCTCTAGGGATAACATTTAGGAGTAATACACAATCCTTCTTAAGCTCCAGAATCAATGTGTGAAAAGAGGCAGAGGAGACATATGTGAGCATGGGGACTTTTTTAGTCTTCAGAAGGGACCTCCTTATATGTACATAAATGTAGTAGGTTTTGTGAAACTGTTGGTTGTTGGCATCCAGGATAAATGAGGGTTGAAATAATGAGCCTGTCTTGCTCAGCATTAGGCTTTGGAGAGAAAGACTGAAATAACATCTTTATTTTGAGGTTTGTTGAGTGTAATTTGCTTTACATTCAAGGTCTCTTTGCTATATTAAAAAACAAATGTTTCCTAGATCCGATTGAGATTGTTTATTGTGATTTGTTGCCATATTGGCTTAGGTCATTTCCTTGAATCACCTTGGTATAGAAAACAATGTTTGCTCATACTCTTCGCTTGCAATGTAAAATAAATTGGAATACTGTAGAGAGAAATGCAGGGAGGATCAAGCTTTGGAGCCGGGAGTTGGATTGGTAAACTTGCAATAGTTTAACTGTATGGTTTTTAAGCAACAGTAAATGGCAAGAAGTAAAATTTCAAAGTCTTATTTAACAGCACTGTATCAATTGTTGCTATGAATCTTTGTCAGGTAAACTCTTGAATATGGAGCTTTGGTTCAACATTTGCAGTCATGATGTTGACACACCTTGTTTTGATGACAAGCATGCCAAAACATTTTCTGTTCCATTTCATGATAGGCAAGCTTGATATTATTTCATTTCAGTGGTTCAGAGCTTGCTTTGGAGGTAGTGATACTGCTTTCAGGTGGTGGTAAATGTGTAATGTTATATGTATATCCATATGGGATAATTTGTGCATAGTTCTTCAGTTAACATCAGTCCTAGTATTTCCCTCCCTCTGTCCCCTGCAGCATACCCCATATGGTTGGCATCTGCTAGGTGGAAAAACTAGAGGAATGAGCAGACAGTGCTGGCTGACATCCTTAACTGGTCCGCAGGGACTTAAAGGCCTAGACTGCAAAACCAGGGTCGTGAGACTGTTAGGGCCCTGCTGTGATCAGCTGCTTTGGGAATTAGAGCCATGGCTAAAGGCAGGGCAGGTTGAATGATAAGTTTATGCATGACATAAAAGGATTGAGAGACTCTCCGTGGGCATCCATCTTCTGCTGTGTGTAGTCAGTATCTTGAGATTGCCACTCTTGAAAGTCAGACAGCTGCTGATATCTGATAGCACAGTTGGCATAATATATAGGGAAGTTTTTAAACGATTGCTATTTCCATTTACCCTAGGCAGCACATCCACAGAAGACTAATGATATATCTAGATAAGTGGTTGTACTCCTCTCTGTTATCATGTTCTGATGAAGGTTAGAAATGTTAAAAATAAATATAAATAGATAAATTGGTTTCTTTTGCCTTGTAAAGAAAAAGGAGTGGAAAGGAGTACAACATATATAATCCAGCAAAAAAGAAACTGGAACAGATGAAAAATATAAATAATGGGAAAAGATTATCACAACTTTTTCCCCAAGGTGGACCAAGAACTAAAGATGTCATTTCAGTACCATAAACATTTAATGCAGTATGTTCACTTTTAAACTTGCTGTGTTCTCATATTTACCACATTTCCTCCCTACAATCCTACAGGGAAAATTTAGCGTTCAAGTTAAGCTAAATTCTGCCCTAGCATATAGCCATGCTCTGGTCTGTAGGGCCACAGGTTACAACCAGGTCACAAACAGATTGCGGCTTGTGATAATTGAGCTGAAGCCAAGTAATTATGCCTGGGCAGGTGAGTGAGGATGAAAGGACAAGCCAGGAGGTAGGACCAAATAACTACCAAAGGATACAGGAACATGCCAAAGCTCAGTGGATTAGTGGATTCACTGTCTGGCATGAATGGGTGGTGTCAGCCTAGACCCTCTTAAATTTGCTGTTTGGCTCTGAGGCCATTATAAAATGAATGCTCACTGTCATTTCCCTTTCTGTGTGGAAATGCAGTCATATGAGCTTTGTTTTGTGCATAAATTCAAGTTCAATGTGTTGCTATTAGTATCTTAACAACTTGGGACTATTTTACCTATGAAATCACCTTACCTCGCATGTTCCCACTCAACCACTTCGATCAGTGGAACTGACACTGCTACAGGTGCCACATAATACACATTCTGCATTTGTAAGAACCTGATCGTTTAGTGTGGCAGCACTTTGGAAGTGCCTGCTGAATGATATCAAGCAGGTGCCTTCATTCTAATCTTTTCAGTGCCCTCTAAAGACATTATTTTTTAAACAAGCCTGCCTAGATGCTTAGGAAGGTAATGCTTAGAGGGTTGATCTGAATTTTAACCTGTTTGGTATTTTAACTTTTTGTATTGTAATTTTTTCTTGATAATTTTATTGTTTTATCTTTTTTGTAAACTGCTTTGAGGGTTTGTTTGTTTTTTTTACAATTAAGCAGTGTATCATTTCATTTTATGAAATGAAATAAAATAAATTCACCCAAGAAGCAAAACTCATCACTTGTTCTGGCTTGATATCTGGTGTAGGTGAAATCCCTGTTTCTTGCTTCCTTACATGTTGAACTTTTGAGGTACCCTACAATGTGGTAGACATGGAACTGTTTGCCTGGTGTTATCATATGTATGAATAATAATTTTAATAATACCCCACCCATCTGGCTGGGTTTCCCCAGCCACTCTGGGTAGCTTATGGCAAATCTAAAAACATAATAAAAACATCGCTATGGTTCTTAACCATCCTGGGATGGTTTTATTTCCTATTTGAAGTTGTAACATTGGAGGTAGATAAGTATTTTATTTCTTATCATGAGATTCTCTTCATTTTTGAAGGAATGTAATTGTCATATTTGTGGTGAGAAGGATAAAAGGTAAGAAGGATAAAAAAAAATTCTTGTCCAAATAATACAATATTTTAAGACTAATATAAGCTTAATAAATGATTGCTCTAGCATAGGAAAGAAGCTCAGATTTTGGAATATGCCATTATGACTCCTAAATTTGTGCGTGTGTACTGTTATTTTGCCTTTGTTAAGCAGAAGCACCAAAGCCAGGCAAGGTGTGCTAAATAATATGTATAATTCATTCCATTGCACTGGGTTTTATAATTCTCGAGGATTAATTATCTGACAACATGTTAGTTTGCTCCACTGCTTCCATCTCTGGAAAAGGTGGGTGCATCATTAAAACTGTATAGATAATTAGCTTCACCAGCCTGCTTTTGTTTGTGTGTTTATATTATTATTCAGTGCAGCATGTAATATAGATAAGTTTAATACGGTTTCTTAATGAATACCTGATGGTTCGGGGGGGAGCCCTTCTCAGTCTATGTTCATGTTTTATTGCAAAGGTGTTGTGTTTTTAAGGTAAACTTTATGTTTTGAAGTTGGTGGGCTCTCTGAATACTTAATTTGTTCATAAGCATGCTGTATCTACCTCCACAGTCAATACTATTCCTATTGGGGGAATGGTACAAATAGCACAATGCTCAATGCAGAGTTGTGCACCACATCTGAGCTGAGAGATCTTTCAACACTTCCATAACCTCAGAGACCTTTGAAATAATTCAGAGGCTTCCTGGGGTGTCTCTCTCCACAGTGCTAGAAAAACTGAAGGGAGGCTGGTCGGCACAGAAGTGACACATGACTCTGATCTGTTTTGACCTAAGCTGAACTTCTTTCCTGACCAAGCCTGTAGTGTAGTGTTGTGTAGCCCAAGCAGAGCACCAGTGAATTTGAAGGCACTTCTAAGATGGCTGTCTAGTGATCTCCTCAGTAATTACAGTGCTGAGGGGAGGGAAATCTCTTGTGGCTCTTTTCCAGATAGAACTGTGAAGGCTGAGGACCAGCTGGCCATTGAGTTTTGAAGTTCACACTGTGCTGACTGACAGATCAGTAGTATGCAAGTGCCATTTCTGAGCTGGTCAGGTTATGGGAGGGCAGGGGGCATTATGTGGTATATGAAATGCTGTTTTATAAGAAGTAAGTGCAAAATATAGAGCGATATTAGCCACAAATATGACATGTATCCATCATGCAAACAAATATACCCATACAAAGATGTCCTATGTCCGCATCTTAATATTGTATTACATACTTCACATCCTCTCCTTACTGTAGTTGGTTTCTTTTCCATCTTCAGTTGATATTTCTGAGAGGGATTCAAGAAACCTGCCAAGTTGGCATAGTTTTTAGATTATCCAAAGGAGGGTTTAAAGGTTAGCATCTGCCCTCTAAAAACCAGATTGGGAAATGTCAATTCAAACTGACTAACATCTGTCTCATGAAAACTTTCTTAGTATAACTTTAGGTTTTGTAGCTAACCCTTCAAAATAAATCTATGGACTAAGCCCATAGCTATTAAAATAACAACAGTAGATAAAACCATTATTAAAACATGGGGCAATAAAATGTTATTTTATATAATAAGTATATTTTAAAATTTCTGTTTTGCATGGATAGAGGAGGAGTGATGTGAAGATGAAAATACCAGGCATGGAATGCCTTACCCCGGTGAAAAGGAAAACTCTTTTTCCACATTGCTTTATGTATAATATCCTGTAAAGTGCACCAGCTGATCCATTTGTACCAGCAGGTTGTTGTTGTGAAGTGCCCCTTTGAACATTCCTCATTCAGGATGGAAGGTGTTTGTGTCACTGCCCAGCTTTGTGAAAAACACCCAAGCCATGCTTGTGTTTGGAGTGGGGGGTTGGTCTACTGTTACTATGAACTTACAAAGAAAGACTGTAGAAATTGGATTTTATCCCTGAGAACAACATTATATTTTTCTGGAACACTAACAACAGAAAGTAAGCAAGACAGAAGAACCTTCCTATTGAGTAACAGAATTGATCAGCCCACAACATACATAACCAGGAGTATTCAAGATTAGGAAGGGTTGCTCCAGACAAGTACAGTTGAACTTTTCTGAGTTTTTCCTGACTCTTCATCACCTAAAAAGGAGTTTATATTGTTAGTTCCATAAACCCTAAGAATCATAGTTTTGAACAAATAGAATAGCTGTGAAACCAGCTTCCAATGGTCCTCCCACCTCTTTAAATATTGCCTCTGTCAACTTCAGCCTGATGCACTTCAAAGCAAGAGGAATTCATATACTGAAGTCCACAAACTAATGATTATGAGCAACACATCGAGTCACAAAAGCAGGGCCAATATTTACTAGTGAGTTGACTCCTGAATCCAAGATACATGTTTTTAATCTTTCTTGGAAATTTCAAATGTCTATCACATGGACAGAACCCTTCTGTGAAGCAGTAGAACTTTTGGACCTTGTCAAGTACTTCTTGAGTTTAATGGATTGGAGACAGCTGAGAATGACTATATCACACCTTTTAGAGCAGACCAGACACTGAACTACTTAGATCTGTGTGTTCTCTTCATTGCCCTTTACTTACTCCATGTTCTTCCTGTTGTTAATCTTTGTTCTGTGTCATCACTGATTTACAGGTCTTCTCTACTTTTTCTATGACCTTTTTTTCACCTATAGGGCTTGTCTGCTGTCAAGATATGCTGCTTTGATTAATTGCATTTCCTGCTCAACTTTGGTTGGCTTCACTCTCATCTTTACTTGTTAACCTTTGCAAGCTTTTATTGTGAACTTTTATGTGCTTTAACCTTTTCTTTATTGACTATCTCACCCTACCAGCACAGCCTCAGTGCTCTTTGCTGTTTGGTTTTTGTTTTTTGTTTTTTGAAAATTATTTTCCTTGTATAGCTCCTGGCTTTTTTCCTATCATTGTAGCCGTATAGCACTGGTATAATTGTATTTCCACAACAGTGTAAGTGGGAAAATTCCAACTGGAACTTTTTTATTTTGGGTGCTCGATGACATAATGGGACTTGGAAAATTCTTTCACATGCCAATGGAGAATATGCAGGCAAATGGACTGGGGCCACAAAGCTTTGCTCTGCTAAATCTATGCTAACCTGAGTTTTTGTGGCAACATAAATCTTACCCAAACTATGAGTAATTAGAGTTTTTCCAGTTTAATCATGGTTAGCATGAGCAGAGGAAGGGACAGGCAGTGTACATAGGCAAATGTCTCATGCATATATGGGTTGACTAAGATGAGGTATGATTGTCCAAACACAGTCTCACTTACAGGCAGCAATCTTCAAATGCACTTCACAGTCACTGTGGCAGCTACCACTTCCTTCCTTCCTTCCTTCTTTTCTTGACTCAAGTGAATGGGCCAATTGCATTTTTAAAAAATATATACAAGGGCCAACAACCTGGCACATGTGCCATCCCTGTTCTATAGATATGGTAATATAGGAAGCTGATCACTCTGAAACCAAGTGGGGTGAATGATCTGGTCTTTGCCCATGGGAGAAGCTGAAATTCAATATGAAAAGCAAGGAAGGTAGGCTGGAAGTGGAACTTGATCTCCTTCTTCCAGGCACAAGTTAGACAGATAATTCTGATGTTTGAAACTGTTATCCTGAACTGCCCACCTGACTCAACAGTTTTACAGCAGTCTGTAGCTGATAGCATCAGTTTTGTTGGCCAGGGCATAAAATGGTGAATGCCTGAACCTTAAAGAACTAGTTCCAGCATCAGACCGTCAGTGGGAGAGCGAGAACAGACATCAACCCAGACAAATAAAGAGATGAACTCTGACATATGTTTGCCCATACTCTGTGGCCTTTTACAGTGACTCTGCTGACTCCTTGTAGGGTCCTCTTTGTAGGGTTACTATCAGCCCCTGCCTAACTGTATCATCTTCCTTGGCCAGGAACATAATAGGAATGCTGCCTTGGGCAGCAGATGCACCATCAGCAAGGTTGCCACCAAAAAGGAAAGACCACAGGGTGTTGTCTCTTTGAGGGTGACATAAAGACCACAGACTTTATTTTTCTGCCCCTTTTAATTTATCTTTATTTTTGCCACACATGTAAAGCCGAATATGCACAAGTTAAATGCATGGATTTAAGGTTCTCAAAGCAGTTTCAATGTCAAGACTAAATTTTGCCTATGTCATTAGAAATCCATTGATCTATTGACAGAATAATACTGTGCACCCATTGCCATAATAATTCATTAGCAATATGAATACCAGAAGAACCCAACTATGCATGGTTATTTTATCAAGGCGTTATAAAATAAATTAATTTAGAACTTTTTCTAGGATGTGCGACACAGGAGAAGGGCTGTTCACCTTTCAGACAAGGGAAGGCGAGATGATCTATCAGAAAGTCCATTCTGCAACGCTGGCAATAGCTGAACAACATGAAAGATTGATGATGGAGATGGAACAAAAAGCACGGGTAAGGATCTCACTCCAATATTGCAAAAGGCATTTGCTGCATTAGGAGGAGAATAATTGTGAAATTAATAAAAACAAAATCAGACTTCTTTAAGAAGCTTAATACCCATGGATACATTAACATGATACTGAAAAATGGCTTATGACATTAGTTATTTTAGGCCATATGTTCCCTCAGAGTCTATATTTAATACATGGAGTTAGCCCTGATAGGTAGATGGAACACCCATCAAGGTGTTATTTTTCTGAATGTGGTGTCCATGTGTGTATGCCTTTATACATCCTCTTTTCCCTAATGCCGAACATTAACCATGTCACATTGCAAGCTGTTTTTGAAGCTTCCCAAGTTTAAATAGTAGTTGGATTGTGGCATGATCTTTTTTTAAAGGAACAAGATGTGCTCTTTTCTGGAGCATGGCCAGTGATGTTATGCCATGAACAATATTTGCTCTCAAGAATTCCAGTTTATGCTCTTCTGTTTGATAGATCAGGCCTGTCTTTAAAGAAGCAAAACCAATAAAGCTTATTATAAAGGCATCATAAAGGTTAATAAATGTCATTGTACAGTGGTCAGAAGACTACATTTGCCTAGGTGCCACAATACAGTCTTCATCCCCCCCCTTTTTTTTGAACTTACCTTGTTTAGCAACATATTTGATTGTTAATATACACATGAACAAACTCTGGTTTTTATTCATTTTTTAAAAAAAACCACATTTTGAGAGCATATTATTATGGGGAAAACTTTGAAGTTATGAAGAATTTCCATCATAGCATTCTAAATCACTTTGTCCTTTGCTTAAGCCACTTTCTTTTGTGCAACAGGCAGCCTTGCAGCAAATTGAGAACATGCAATGTTTCTATGGTTGACTCACACAGGCATTTTCCTTCCCACTAACTTGAACTGAGTGCATTAATTTTTAGGCAACAAGATGTTCAAAGGAAGAGCCCATTTAGGGGACAGTCAATATTCTCAATACATTTGATTTATTTTAGTTTTCTTTTTTCATTTTAGGATATTATTTAAAAGGACAGTGATAGAATAATATATATCAAACACTGATTTCAAGTTCACTTACTTACAATATTTAACTCTTCTCACCAGAAGAGTTCTGTTTCAAGTAAAATGTTTTGCCCAGCACCTTTAAAGATCTACACTTGCCTGCTTTCAAGTGAGCTTTAATATGTTCTGAAAGGATGAAGTATGGGCCCTCTAGAAACCCACTGTGAGTCATGTGGTTCAAGTTAGCATTTCCATCTTCAGTGTTTGTCCATACCTACCACCCACCTTTTATTTGAGTGCATTGAGGGCCTCATGTATTCACATAGACACCTCCCACACACACACACAGACACACACAATTTGCAGTTCTAAATCTTGTGCAAAGACTATGTAAGGTGAACAGGCTCCCTACTGCAGATGCTAATCTCCAACACATGATAGGCAGCAGGAATGGGATGCTGATGTGACAGAGGGCAGAGTCTAGCATGATTATCCTTAATCTCTCTCATGTGATATGAATTGTATGAAAGAAACTCACATCCAGATAGTGCTATTTTTGATACAAAATGTGCAGGTTTGTAATGGATTCCAAGCCACAGATGATGTGTTTTTCTTTTGATAGTTGGTGAAATGCTGGGGGTGGTACAGCTTGGATCATATATACAGTGGTACCTCAGTTTAAGAACAGTCCTGTTTACGAACGATTCAGTTTATGAACTCCGCAAAACCGGAAGTAGTGTACTGGTTTGCAAACCTTACCTCAGTCTAAGAACGGAATCCGAACAATGGAAGGGGACCGGCGGCGAGAGGCCTCATTAGGGAAAGCGCACCTCGGTTTAAGAATGGTTTCAGTTTAAGAACGGACTTCTGGAATGGATTAAATTCATAAACTGAGGTACCACTGTACTCTTGTTTTTAGTTTAAAATGGATGAAGTGTTTTATTGTACCTTGGGTCCTTTTCCTGTGAGTTAGATATCCCAACAACTCAAATTTAACTTTAGTAACTTGTCTTGCTCATATTCGTAAGGATATTCACATTAATTGTGGGAAAACCTAGGATGCACCAGGACTGAAATAATGTTCTTTTTAAAAGTATAGAATCTCAGTATTATGAATAAAATTACATGTTACATCTATGTAAAGAAAGGCTAGCAAGTTTAGAAAAGCATGGAGGTGGTTTATAAGTAAATGGAATTCTAAACAATCTGACATTAAAGATAAACCTTCCTTCCCCTAGGATTTTGGGTTATAATGGCAGAATGCAATTCATTTGTTTTACCTTTGAACCAGGGCCACAGTTGTGGCCCAATTATACTTGGTATTTTTTATCAACAGTATATGGGTTTTTTATTTCCTATATTTATCTTATCTTTATCTTCAGTAGTCACTTTTTGTGTAATTTGGTGAATAATTTTTATTTATTTATTTAAATGACAGTTGAGTCAAGCAATTGCGAGTGCAGGCAATATATTCTCTGGTTTGTTAGCTCATCTGATGTTCTAGTGTCTTGTCTTTAGGTTTCCTGTCCCAATTACATGAACTGCAGATTAATTTATTTTAAATGGAGGCTGAGATCCTTAGTGAGGGTTGCAGGCAACGCAAAAGTGTCTTTTGTGCTACAGTAGAAAGCTGCATGGAACACACTTGTTCTGTGTTCCCTATTTCTGACCTAAGGCTTCCTCTTGATGTGATAAAAACTGAAGGAGCCACTAGGGAAAGCACTGGGCTAAGATAATTATATTTTCAGGAAACATAGGCCTGCCTTGAAGTCCTTTCTCCTTCTCTTTGAAGATTTGAAGCTGACTAGAGTTAATGCTCTCTGAACATGCTCAATGATGTTCTCTGAACATGCTCAATAATGCTCTCTGAACATGCTCAATTTCCCCCCCTCCAAAAAAATTATGAAGCCCTGGATATTTAGACTACAATCCTATACTCTGGGAATCAGGTACATTGAACTCAATGGGGCTGAAAAGACATGCATTGGATTGTCCTGTTTAAATAGACCAACAAAATAAACAAGTTTGTGGTAAGAGAAGAATAGATTATATGGGGTGTGAATATTTGTCACTGTCACCCCATACTGCAACTTTTATGTTTGTATCTCCTCAGTTAACTTCATGACTGGCTTGTAATGAAAGATGTTTGTTCCAGCAAGCATTCACACTGTCAGAATCCATTTCCATATAAGTGGCTAAAGGGCAAGTTTCCAATGAGATGGAGTGGCTGAGAGGGCAGTCCCATTGCGCAGTTTGTAATTCAGATGGAATCACATTGACAAGATAGCATGAGCTCTTAACTTCTCTCTCTGTCTCTTCCTTTTCCTCATAGTTGTCTTCTTTGTAACTGGCTTTGTTCCTGTTGTGTGGAATAATAGCAGAAATTGTAGTAATGTTAGGTTTGAAAGAAAGCCTGCTGTTTTCCCCCTGTAAAATCTGCTATCAGATAATTTCTGCAATGTTCTCCATAAATGCCCAACTCTTGTCTATGTGTACTACATAATTTGTGAGAAGGAAAACATGTGTGAAGTGGTTCTCTCCATGGTTCCAGGTACATCTTTTATTCTGAAACAGAATGGCACAATGACACTGTTATAAGGATTGTAGAATTAAAAAACGAGCAATGTTCCTTTTTAGAAGCATATACTAGCCTAACATCTATGGACTGAAAAAGACTTAATTATTTCACCATGTAGGTGTAAAATTTAGGGCAATAATATGGTGTATCCATTATTAAAACCATGGCAAGGGAAGGCAGGTATTTCTAACTCATTTTGCCAACTTCCACTCCCAAGCTTATGTAGTTTCTTTAATATAGTACTGTTTCTTTAAAAGTATACAATTAATTAACATGCTACTGTCACTTTAAATAGAATTTATTTTACTAAGACAGTTTTTCAGAAGCAGTTCGTTAACCTATTCAAACTCTTTTGCCAGATGACCTTATTTGCTCCACTCCAGTTAGGCCTCAACAAGGACTCTTGTTGAAGTTTCAACCCTTACTAACCTATTGAAGTGCAGGCCTATTTTTGTTCGAATATTCATCTGGTTCTCCTTCCAGACATCAGAGCCTCACATTCCAAACTGCCTCTCACTTCTTGTCCCTTGGTGCTTATATATAGGTTTATGTAGCCACCCTGCATTCTTTTCAGATCCTCTTCTTCTGCTGTCGTCTTCTTGTGACTATCCACCATGAGGACTAAGCACCAACCAACATAGACTCCCTAACAAGCATGGACTGACTCCTGGCCGACCAGCACTCAACTATATGTTCCGTTCTGGCACCTCTAGTTCAGGCTCAGCCAACCACAGTGTCTAACTGAACATTCTAAACTTGCAACCACATATCAGAAAATGCATATTTTCTATTCTCCTTTTGCTTACTGAGAGTCCAATCTCCAACCCCACCTCAGCTCTCAGTTAAGGTCCCTCAGTGACAGTTAAACCAACTGTCATTTGACCAGGCAGAAAACTTTCCCCCCATTACAATAAAAACAGCAGAATGCATTAAAGCGCCATTCAATTAATCAGGATTTATTCATAAAGCTCATGGAACCTATGTTCAGAATATTGAAGATGCACTTCATTGAACTAAAGACAGTCAAAGTCCAATGCGCAAACATTATTTCTGTGGCCAGGTACAAGTCAGTGGAATCTGTCACATGCAAATGGGAGCCAGATACATACATAGTGTTATGTACTGAAGTTCTCAGCCTGGGCCAGCAGGGGGATACTGTAGATGGTTATGCAAATGAAGGATCGAAAGTGACTTTTATCTCCCCTTTTTCTGTGGCATGGGTTTTCTGGTTTCCTTCTCTGAATAACTAAGTTCTTTCTGCACTGATGCTAATCATGACTCCTGTCTAAACCAGGGTTTGAATCAGTGATTGCCAAACACCCCCTGCTCAGGCTTAGAATAAGACTTTCAAAACTGAACTTTCTGCCAAACTCAATCTTTCAAATGCAATACCGCCTCACACATCCGCTCTCTGAGGGCTCGCCCGCTCTTCCATTTGTCCCATGCCTAGAAAGCATGCATCTGAGCAGTTTTCCACTTGTCACACCACTTTCCCCAGGAAAACCCACTCTTTCCCCCAGGGAAATTGGAGCAAAATGTCAATTGGAACCTCACTGGCATTTGCTCTGATTTCCCTGGGGGAAAGCAGTGGGAGAAGCAGAGAAAGCCCAGAATTTCTCACAAAGCTTCTATTCTGCCCTGCCTTTTTGTCCATTTTTGCTCTAGTGGTAGCAGCAGTGATAGGATGAGAGTGGACATATCTCTCTTCCCTGCTTTCTCTAATGCCTTCCATGTTTTCATAACTGAGAACAAGTACAAGGATCACTGGCTAATGAAGGTTTCATAGAACTACCATGTTTTCCAGCATATCTTAACATCAGTATACAACCATCTCAGAATGCTATATATTAAGAGAGTTGGAGTTTGTGTGCATAAGGTTAGGAGGAAGGGGATGGTAGGTGACAAGGGCAGAGGGAGTATTTATCAAAGTCATCAAAGTTGTGCTTGAATAATATTTAGAGCCATGACAATCACTTTCCATATGGGAAAGGGGGATGGAGAAGTCTTATCTTCCTGAGGTTGAATTCAGGTTTGGATTAGGCCATGGTGAAATATATTTGGCTGACACAACTGCAGTATTCGGCTACTTTTTAAGGCAACATGAATCTGTCATTTCATTTCATATAAATGGTGCAAGCTGAAGATATAGGCAGATATGCCTAGATGTTATAAAATGCAGTTATAAAAATGCAGCAGCGAAAGATTGCAATAAATTTCACTAGCACTCATTAGACACAAAGGACTGGAAATAAATGAACCAATGCCTAGGAAAGCTCAATATGCTCACTTTTGATTTGTTTGTTTGTTTGTTTGACTTTTAAGAAACTATTTTTATTCCAATATTTCTACAGTTGAACTCTAGCCTTGTTTCAGTTCCATTTCTACTCTACATGTGTTTGTGAGAGGCAACTGAGGCATTTAGGCAGACACATTCCAGGCTATATGCAAGCTCTTCCATATATATTGTGTCTAGATCTTAATCTACAATGGCATTCTTCCTCAACTCATGTTGTCAGAAGTATGCCACAGCAACAGTATATCTGACAGCATAGCTACACCAAAACAAAAAGTAACAACTCAAGCATTAGTTCCAGCACTTCCTGTCCAGTACCAGGCTGTTACGTTTTTGTGTGTAAACCAAAACCCATTGTGTAAATACGTGTTAACTAGTCTAAGCTAACTTAATAGGGCAGGGAATTGTTGCTGGTCAGATTTGGTTCTGAGACAGAATTCCCTCTTTCTCAAGATAAAGTCTTCCGCAGCTTCTTTTGAAGGTTCTTAGAAGATTTTGTTTTTCTTTCTTAGAAAAAGGTCTTTTGATCTCACATAACATTTAGATAATGTGTGAGATCAAATAGCCTTTTTCCCAGAGAAAAATGCAGCTCTTAAAACTTCAAAAGCCGCACTGGAGGTTGAGGTACTTTTTACTCATTTGAAGTGAAACCCAAAGGGCATCCATGAGCTGCACTCCCAGTACTCCTGTACTTTACAGTACTCTCAATACAGGCTCTAATAAAAACTTGCAAGTGAGGTAAGCTATGTGAAGACATGTTGCAATAAAGAAATACAAATTGATACCCATAAAACTGCATCATTAGATACATTTTTTTTCCATTGGCAGAAATGGTGTATTGTGCTTATTTGCATAGCTTTCTTCTTGCTGAAAATAAAATATTTAAAAATGAAGAGACGACATATATTTCAAAACTTTGTTTGGATTTTTATCATGTGTAAGAAATGGAAACTTTTCAGGGTTGCTTGAACCAAAAGTAGTGGTCCAGTTCAAGTCTGCATCCAGGCTGCTCCTAGGACACACGCTGCCTTCTTTTAAAAATAAGGTTCACAAGATCAGCTGTTGAGCAGATTGGGGGTGGATTTGAGGTGGACTCATCTCAGAAAAAGATTGTTATTGAAACTGAAAAAATAGCATAAGAGAAGCGCAAGCAAAACGGCAGTGATTGATGCTGGTGCATCTTACCTATGAGGAATATCTGGAGTGTTCGGGACTCTTAGTTCCAGAGAAAGAAAAAGACAATAAGGTAGAATAATAGAATTGCAGAGCTGGAAGGGACCACACCCTGTAATGCAGGAATCTTTTGCCCAACATGGGGCTCAAAACCCACAACCCTTAGATTATGAGTCTTATGACTGAGCTACTGTATCCCAGTACGTTTCTGAGCACAAGTCAAAGTGTTGGTGCTGACATTTAAAGCCCTAAACAGCCTCAGTCCAGTATACCTGAAGGAGCGTCTCCATCTCCATCGTTCTGCCTGGACACTGAGGTCCAACACTGAGGTCCAGCGCCGAGGGCCTTCTGGCGGTTCCCTCGCTGCGAGAAGCCAGTTACAGGGAACCAGGCAGAGGGCCTTCTCAGTAGTGGCGCCCACCCTGTGGAACGCCCTCCCACCAGATGTCAAAGAGAAAAATAACTACCAAACTTTTAGAAGACATCTAAAGGCAGCCCTGTTTAGGGAAGCTTTTAATGTTTAATAGGTTATTATATTTTAGTGTTTTGTTGGAAGCCACCCTGAGTGGCTGGGGGGACCCAGCCAGATGGGTGGGGTATAAATAAGAATAAATTATTATTATTATTATTATTATTATTACTGTAGATCAAGAAAACTTTTTCTTCCACTCCCATTGTGTTAGAACTGTGGGTCATTCCCTGAAGCTAAATGGCTGTAATTACGACAAAATAAAGTACTTCTTCACCCAGTGCATGCATATGGAATTAATGACCACAAAGTGTGCTAATGGTCACTACCTGAGATAGGTTTAAAATAGAATTAAGAGTTGGAAAAACCCATGGAGGATAGATCTGCCAGTGGCTTTTAGACATGAGGTTCTGCTTAAAGGTCTTAAGTTCAGAGGCTGTGTGCCACTGCATTCCAGTTCGCAAGGGGCAGCAGGGTGGGACTGCTATGCTGTTGTTGTTGTTTTATTGAATTTATATACCACCCTATACCTGCAGTGGTTCACCCTTAGTCTGATCTAGCAGAGTAATCATAGCTGTTTCTTTGTATATACTTCACTCTTCAACAAGTTCCAAATATGGCTTTAAAAATGGGTTAAAAATGCAGTAGAACATATTAAAACACCACAGTTTCAAAGAGTAAATGAAAAGCAGCATACAGAAATAAAACAGGTCAGATTTATTTTAAAAATAATAAAAAGGAGCTTGCCTGTCAACAGAATGATTTCAGAGTTTAGTGTGTCCCCTTCCCAATTTCATTCCTCATTCCTTATCCAGAAACTGGTTTGACTGAGATGACTTGACTTAAATTCTGCCTCAAATGAAATAGGCTCATTCAGATTACAACTGAAGGGGGGTTAAATGTTTTTTTTAAAAAAGCAACATACAGTTTTGCTGAAGTGTTGAATGGAGCTGCATCAGATACCGTAATGCAAGGAAGTTGCAACTACAAACAAATTGTTTTCTCCAGACTAGTAATTTTATGGGACTCTAATAGGATCACTCTGGAGTAAGTATGTTGTTTGTGGAAATTATTTGTGTAATTATAAATATATCATCTAGGGAAATCAACAAGAATATCTCTAAATTTGCAGCAATTCCATACTCGTTAATGTAGTATTTTCTGTGGACAGAAATGGGAAGGCAGGGAAGGAACACATTGTTGTGATGTTCAGAGTGTGCTGTACTGCGTGTCCCTTTCTGACATGTCCCTGTTGTCCTTTAATCATTATACAATAGCCGCAGTACAGGGGCCACATGAGAATTAATGCTGTTTTTCTGAATCATTACCTTCTAATGAGATTGCTGCTTGCAAACCCATGAACTCTGCACAGAACACTGCCTCTCAGAGCAGCTGGTTCCCAGTTCTGCTCAGCCCTATTCCCAAATCTGACCAAGTCTGATGGGGGTGGGGAGTTCTTTTCTTGTGACACCAAAAGAGTTGTCAAAGTGTTTTACTTCCACTCAGGATTTCACTTGCAATTTTGGAAGCAGCTTCATATGGATTCATCTGAAATATATTTCAATGTTTCAGTGGACTCTCTTCATTACTGCTGTACACAATTAAAAGTAGTTAACTGTGAGTAAAGTATGCTTAATTCACAAGACTGTGTGTGATTATAGTGGTTTGAAATATGTAACACCGATGTGAATTGGGCAATAGAATTTATAACATTTTATTCATCTTTCAAGCTCCAGACCAGTTTGACTGAACCTATGACATTACCCAAGTCAATCTCGCTTCCTCGTAGTGCATACTGGCATCACATCACTAGGCAGAACAGCGTGGGAGAAATCTACAGTTTACAAGGTAAGATACTTGAATATTAAAATGGTATGTCCATTAGCTTCTCTCACATTGAGCAAAACTCATGCAAATTGCTTTCATCTGCACTGGCGGTTTTCTCTCCATTTCAATTACTAAGGTTTGTCATCAAACTCAGTAGGGGTGGTGAGATATGCTTCCTCCCAACCCACCACTTTTTAAATAAAGAAAACACACACCTTCTTCTTCTAATGGTGTATATTATTACCAGAAATCTTGCATAGGTTGAGAAGTCAATTTGACAGTTCAGCTTTTAAATGGAATATATGTATAATGTGTGACTTCTCAGTATCTAATGAGGAAGGGTTGTATGGAATTTCTCAGAGGAAACAATTTGCAGTTAGAGAAGATTTGATTTTGTTTAAACTGGCACATTCCCCATACATTTTGGCCATTTCCCAGTGAAAAATAAATAGGCAATTACTGCAGTGCCTTGTCAAGTATAGAAGGAAAGGTGAGTGTTCTGTATGCAGGAGACATATCTTTGACAAAAGCCTGTTGCTAGTCCAGGAAAAGCACACTTTCTCTGACTGATAAAGAAACCATGCTGGTGGGAATGGTCTTCTGCAAGCAACTAGGCAAAAGAAACACTAACTCTTCCAGGTTTACTTGCTACTCTTTGGGAATGAGCCATGTGGTAGCCAACTACTGGACCACAATACCTCAAGGATTGATTCTCTCCATATGAGCTTACCCAGGCCCAGAGATCATCCTCTGAGGGCCTTCTTCATAGGAATGCTTGAAAAGTCATTAAGAAATATCTTGAATTCACCGTGTTGGTTGGACAGTAATCTGCTCTCAGTTGCTTCCTGGATTTATTTAAATTAAAATGGTTAACTCATCAAAAGAAGGGTGCCCTATATACACAGTAACATCAATAATTCCTTCAATAATAACAAGTTCATGACTTTCGAGTGTGGTGATTTGATTTGATGGTAGAACAGTTGAGGCTTCAGTGTCCTCAAACCGGGCTTAAAAATTCACATTGTGAATGGTTACTTATTCGTGATGAATTTTTAAAAAAGCAGTCTCCAAATTCTCCCTAAGCTCTTGGCCCTGTATGACACTGTTGTGATTCGTGTAACAGTTGATGAAAATCTGTGCTCCAAAAAGGAATCAGGAAGGGAGTGCATGATCCCATGGTTTGCTAAATATTCAGGAGTGTTATATCTGCACAGGGATATAAAGAGAATGTCACAGATAAACCTTTCATAGAATAATAGCTTCCATGTAATTTCACAAATTGGTTATGTCAACACAAAATTTAGTACTTTGCTCTGTTAATATACATGGTTATAATATATATATATTTTAAAAACTATTGGATAAAAACCCACTCTGCAAGACAGTTTGGAGACTATGATCAGTTACTGGCAATTCATGAAATACTCAATTTAATCAGTCAGTTTGTTTACATTCTGTGTGCTTTCATGTGACTAGGCAAATCACTATTGTTCATGCACATTCTTTGTTCAATTCACATGAATTATGACAATGTACATATATATATGCTGAATATATGTTTATGCAGTCAATTTTTAAACCAGGGACTGGTTTCAGAAAATATAGGACATATGGGTTATGTTGCCCAAAGGAGTACTTAACTGTTTTTGATAGTGTAGTAGTGTTGTTTTTAAAGGATGTTTGTTTCCGTTTGAAAAATATTTTCCCCCTTAAATTAACCTCAGCAGGTGGCCAGCTTGTGAAATTGTTCAAAAGACAGCATGTATGTGTATGGTAAAGCATGTGGTTTTATACCATGAATTCAACTGATCATGTAACCCGCTGCATTTTTTTAGAACAGACTCCTAAAGTAAACACACTATGTGAGCATCAAGGCAAGTTAAATTGTTTTATTTTCTCTTCTCTGCAACTCATTTGAAATAAAACAATATTTCCATTTGGTGAAGAGGAATCATATGCTGATTCCTTGGTTTGAAAATTGGCCAAGATGAATAATTTAGGCTGCAATCCTCTATATATTTACCTGGGACTATGCCCCATTGATCTGTAAAATACACAAATCCTCTTTCATAGTGTGTGTGTGTGTGTGTGTGTGTGTGTGTGTGTGTGTGTAAAGGAATGAAGCTCAAACTGATGATGAAAGGATTTAATAGTCTTGGCACAAGGAAGTGAATAAATATATCATAATGACATAGAAAAACTAACAGGCCTAGCCCACCACTTGTATGTGCCAACACCAGATATTTTATTATCCATTACATCAATCATGTAATTGCAACTTTTTTTTCTGCACAAGAAATTGTTCAAATGCAGCCCAAACATTTGCATAAGTGCAATACATAGGCATGTATACATTTTTTTTAATGAATAAATCTGTTAACTTGCCTTTTCTAGACAGGTTTAGGAGTTTTCCTGCAAACATTGAATGCATCATTGAGGTGCACTTGAATAATAATTAACCAGCTTGCATGCTATTTTCTTGAATGAGTGTAGTAATAAGCAGAAATAATCTTTCTCCATAGTTACCTAGCTAGCTAGCTAGCCAGCTTTTCCACTCACTTGTCAGAGCCATTCAATTTCCCCCTTTGTGATTAAAATCTGGTTGACTTTCTATGGCAGTACAATCATTTAGAATGCCAAAGTTGATGGGGGTAAGGGAAACTACCACCCATAGCCTGCTTTGGCCCCTATTCTCTTAATGAATGACTCTAAAATTTAATGTTTTGAATGGAAAAAATAAAACAGAATGTGGATTTCTTTGGAGAAATAAATAAAAAGTACTTCATAGCCATTTGGATGAAGAAGTATAAATCTGATATCCAAGCCAAATTTCCTTCATGCTATTTGTATTGATTAGAGTACAGCTTAAACCCTTTACTCTGATATTTATCAATAGAAATGTTTAATGAAATTAATACTTTAGGTCCAGCCTTAAAGTTTTTTATGCAAACAGTGCCACCAGTTGCCTCATATTTATTTAAGTGCTGATGCTATGACGTTCTGCCAATATCTGTTCAGCTGGCTTAGCTCTAGCTGAGACAGGATGAGGGAGTTACACTGGTGTATCTCTGGCTAAGCCAGGGTTGGGGGACGTATATCAGTACCACCTTGGTGAGCTGGGAATCTGCTGGCTGAGCTAGAGATCCACCACATCCTTACTTGTTCATCCCTGTGGATCTATGTTTAGGATCACACCCTTAGTTTTTAATTTCTGCTCTTCAAGCTGTTAGTTGCATTACTAAGACCTTTTCTTGTATTTTTGTAATTATTTCTGAAATTGATCATTCTGAAATCTGCTACCAATGCATGTAAGTGTAGATATAAGTTTCATTGTTGAAGAAAATGAAATATAAGGTGTTAATTATTTCACCCAAGTACAAAATACAAAGCAGAATGAATACTCGCTGCAAAATCATGACTTGATTTTTCTTTATTTTTTAAAAAAGCATTCCGTTACAAAACATTAAAAAACTTGCCTGAGTCATTCTGTTCAGTCCTCGTGTAGGCTAATCCTGTGGGCATTTCCTTTGCGCATCTGTAGTTCTCTGCAAATTAAAGTGTGTTAACAGAATTGCAGGGGCATTCATCATTTTGGCATATCCACTGTGTGTTCATATTCACAGAAACTGCTAAATTTATTCCTTCATCCTACTGTGACTCTCAAACAATATAAAATGTTTCAGTATGGTTGCTTTTGGGCATTATGATATACCATGGTTCATTGTGATGGGCACATGTTTTCTTTTCCCCACCCCACTTCTCCTTGGAAGGAAGGCTTCAGATACTTCTGTTTCTATTCTTAGGTGAGCACAGCGTGCCGTTTCATTTGAACCTTTGATTGTAACTATGATTTCTTTGAAACAAGCTAACACCAAGCCTTAAGTCAGGCATAGACAAACGTGGCCCTCCAGATGTTTTGGGACAGCTAACAGGACCAGTGGTCAGGGATGATGGGAGTTGTAGTCCCAAAACATCTGGAGGGCCGAGTTTGTCTATGCCTGCCTTAAGTCATGAAACTGGTTTGTCTTGACAAATCATAGTGAAAGTTTAGGGAATACATCTTTCATAATAGTCTATGCTGAGTGACTTCCAGCTGCTCAATCTCATGCCCTTGCCTCACAGGATTTTTTTTTGGGGGGGGGGGTCTCCTCAGGTTTCTCTAGCCACTTAGTGAACAAGAGGATTCTGGACTTAGTGGTCCAGCAGACTTTTGTTTTTAGGTTTTTACATGCACTTCCTGGTATCTTATCATAATATCGTCACTAGACAGCACATCAAAATGTGTTGTATAAAGTCTTTCTTTGCTTCACATGGTCTGGCAATGCTATTCCACATATTCCAGAGGACAGTAAGATACAGAAATGCAGAGTGAGACTTTACAGGTTATATAATATACTTTTCAGCAACAGTAACAAAAAAGGATTCCTTAGATTCAACCACACACTCACACTGCTATCACTAGTGGTACATCAGCAACCCTGCCTTGCATGGCTGCACCCGTTGGAAGATGGTTCAGCAACTGGACCTAATGCCATTGTATGACAGTTGTGTGACCAGCTTCAGATCAGAGGCAGATTTAGGCAGTGTGACTGGTTCCACTGCAGTGGGGGCACCAGGTCTAGGAGACACCGCAGGGCATCACTACTATGACACAGTAAATTGAGCAGAAAGGAAGGTAAGAGGCAGGGGTGCCAAATTTTGGCCACGCAAAGGGTGCTGCTGAAATTTGAAACCAGAGTCCAGCCCTGTTCAGATCCAATAGATCTCAGGCCAGCTAGACCCTCCCTCTCCCCAGAATGCCCTGTTTAAGGCCTTCCATGGTTGCTGCCAGTGCGCATCTCACTTGTGGCACTCCCCACACCACACCACTCACATTTGGCAGGTGGAAGGGGGGATAATGCACTAATGGCTTAGCCTGAATAGTTGGGAAGAGGATATCTATGTCCAATCCAACCCCCCCCCCCCAAAAAAAAACAACAACAACACAACAACCACAAAAGGAGGCTTGGATTGCTCTGCACGTTCAGTAGAAAGGAAACAGAATAAACTGGTCATCCTCTCCATCTCCATCCCATTTCTAGGGCAAGAGAGAAGTATATTCTCTGAATGGAGGAATAGAACATCTTCATTATAGTCTTGTTTATCATATGTTAAGTAACCTGGAAACCAGCATCAGTACAAAAGGCACACACAAGGATAGGCCCAGTATTTTGGCTTAAGGATGATTTAGGAAAACATAATTAAATAAATTATAAACATAAAATAAAGACCTAGGAGCGTAGGCAAGGTAGCATATTTGCCAAGTATAGTTGTACTCATTTCTCAGGTTTGGTGACACAAAGTCTTGAGAAGCAGAGCATTTATTCAAGTTTGAGCTGAGATATAAATGACACATTTAAGCAAAATTGAATTTTTATGTGTGCATTGCAAGCTATACAGTTGAGGACATTATTTAAAGATGAATTGTTATAAAAGTGAGGTTATTCTACCGTATCTTCATTGGATTACCTTTTATCAAATCTTGTTTAACTCTGTTCATGTTTTATTGGTTTGCTTGGCTGGTTCCTTTCCTAAGAGAAAAATACTTCATTTAATTCTTAACAACACTGTGCATTTCTCCTACTCCATATAAATTTAATTTACAAAGGTACTTGTTTTTGTTTTATGCTAAGGTAGATTTTCAAGTATAATATCAACAGGTAGTACCTGCTATAAGAGGTAAAATAGAAACCCACCAAGTATGACTCTAGTTGACCATGTTTTGCTGCTTTTCCATATTGCCATAGAAGCCTGTTGAAAATGAAACATTTTTATTTCTGATCCCATGAGCAAAAGCTAAAGCTCAATGGCAGAGTGACTGCTTTGCATGCAAGCAAAGCAATTCCCAGCATCTCCAGAAAGGACTGAGAATGTTCCCTGTCTGAAATCCTGGTGAGCCACTACCAGTCAGATCTAGGTGTTCCATGTTCTTGCTATAGGTATTCTTGTGCATGATGATAGTTAATTCCCACGGATATTTGGGGGTGGGCTATGGCTGCCCATTGGCTACCATCTTTTTTCCCCACTTCAACAATGCTTCTGGGGACAATGTTACAGGATCATACAGGCTTTAGTAGGCCTTTTCCACTGCTGATGCCCAATATATAATTAATCAGCACCTAAGCAGTTTTTGCAAGGCTTTTATTTGTAAAGAGACTTGGTGCATCATCCCTTAGTCAGCTTTTGATGTCGCAGATGGTTTGCCCTAGATGAAATGATCTGTTTCAGGTTAGGAAATGGAAATCTATCATCCGTCTTGTCAACTGTCTCATTCTCCATTCATCAGAGCCGTATTTTGTTTTGAGAAATAGCACTGTAAGGCATGCTCCTCTGTATGCATTTCTTTTTATCTCTCTTTTTTCATACCATAACAGAAGTGCTTTGTTTTGCCTGATGATCCGCTTATTACATTCATAAAAACTTATTACATTACTCAAAAGGACATTGCTAGGAAAATGGATACACTAAGGATGGTCATGTTTTGTTTTTGTACTACCACAGTCATGCAAATAAAAGACTGATCAAAAAAATTCAAATACATTTTTTGCACTGCTGTGGTCTTTCCAGCTGGTAGCGTAAACGGCATGTTCATTGGCCCCAACATGAACAAATTAAATCAACTGACTTGCACCATGTACACATGGGTCCAGATCCAGAGAGAGATTGCTGTGCCAGTGCTTTGGTTCATACATACCTGAGCTGGAGACATATTATGAACAACAGAAAATTGATGCAGATAACATTAGTTGTGAACTGAGTGCTTCATATGAACTCCTGAACTTGATTCTTTCTTCTCAAATAAAAGCAGGATATTACTGCTCAAACTACTGGTCATCTATATGAAAGGTTTTCAGCAAACTGGGATGTGTTCACCTTACATGGCTATATTTGCTTCTAGTGAAAGGCTAATAAATAACAGATTTAGAAAATTACACAATAGATGCTGAGTAGAAAGTCTTATTGAGACTATCAGGAAAACTCTGTGGAAATGGTTGACTGTTCATGGTCCCTTTCCCAATATCATCACCCAGCATGAAATTGCCCCAAGCATTTATTTGCTACAGTCTGGGTAATACCCACAGAGTTGGCACATGCTGTTGCATTAAAAGTCAGTAATATAATATTCTGATTCGTAGGCAGCAGGGGACCATTATCTCTCTGAAAGAAATTTTTCAACACTGGGAGCTCTTAAGTTTACTGATGCATATAGTCAGCCGGAAATGAAAATTAGAACTCTTGTCTTTTCCAGCTAGTAGAAATGTTCACTTTCTCTCCCAAACACATGTATGCACCCCGTTCCAGTAGAAGAGATAGGTGGCCAGTTGTAACAACCATCTATCTACAAACAGCATATTAATAGTAATAAACAACAATAAAAATCTCATCAAGTGGTACTTCCTAAACTTCATCATAAGGCACCTATTGAAAGCAAACAAACAAAATGTACATTTCTCTGACATATTTAGTAGATGCCAAAAATATTTCCAGTGTTGTGATGTTTCAGGGCTTCCCAACAAGCCTCAGCTCTGGAAATCACTAGGAATTTTACTTGGCTAGTTACTGAGTTCAGAGTTCCCTTAATCTTCCTCTCAAGAATAGTGTCTTGACAACATGTAGACTTACAGGGAATAGTAAGACTTCCTCTGTATGGTTAACACTGTATTCACAGCTAACATGTAGGGTGAGACATGTTATTCCTATAATCCACCCAGATTGGAGTACATTCATATATTTATGGAAAACAATAGTTATTTAGTAAAAAAAGGGGGGGGAAGCAAATCTTGTTTCTAATATCCCAAACCCAACATTCTATCATCACTGACTTAACTATATAGCAACTTGCCTAACCACCTTTTACCTATGTATTTTACCTCTTAAATCTCACTTTTCTCACTCTGTGAGAAATAAAATATTTGAGGCGATTGGGCCCCCTCCAAAGTTGATGGGTATTGCCATTCAAATGTTGTGCATACACCACATCATGTGATCAATTGTGTGGGGTGGGGCTTACCTCCCTCCCCCCAATATTTTATTCAAGTTGGCACCCCGTAAAGGTCCACTCTCTATTTGTATATAGGATGCTAAGCATTGTAGAAAAACAGGTGCTGGGACTCAGGCTCTCATTCCCATGTTTGCATTCTGCTAATAAAGAAATAAATACCACATTTAACACATACATTGGGATTAGGAGCAGAAAATGGCTGAAATAACTCCCAAGTCAGTGGACTTCAGTGACAGAGACATTGGATACATGGGCTAATGTTTGGGGGGACTTCCGGAGGCGGTGCCTCCGACAATGGCGGATTCCCTCTAATTCAGAGGGAGACAGCTCCGCGGAAATCGGGTCCTACCGCTGCAGCGAAGCGGGGACCCTTTAAAAACCGCAGGCGGAAAAAGCCTGCGGACCTGGGACTCGGCGGGCACCGTTTGCGCCCCCCCCCCCCCCGTTTGGCAAAGGAACCCTATAAAGGGCTCCGGAGTGAGACGGGGGTTGGCGTGGTGCTGAGAGTCAATCGCTACCTCTGCGGAGCGAAGCTGCACAGCTGTTGTCGGAGAGCGCTGTCCTTCTTCCTATGACAATTTGGATTTTAAACAACAACCCGTGAGTAGGACAATTGGAAATTCTGGACTAAAATATTGCCTTGAATTTGACCTGAAACGGGAAGGTGCAAAAAGGAAGTCCACCTCCCGTTCTTTGTATAAAGATCAAAGCAAAGACTGTACAATCTAAAAGCCGGGAAAACAGATAGCCTGAAGTTTCCTGCACTTTTAACCATCAAACCCCCCTAGACAGCAGGAGGAAAGGGGGGAAAATTGACTTTCTAATCCTGCAGAGAGAGAGTTAAGAAAATAAGTTTCCACTGTCCCTAACCTGGGGACGGAATGACAGGAAAGAAACGGTCGGGGTTATTTACAATTTGAAAATAGAAAAATTGATATACAGAACTGGAAAAGGGAAAAATAATTCCAATGCTGCTTTCTGCCTGTTTGTTTTATATTGAAGGGAAATAAAATATATGGAAATCGAAAGGAATTTTTCCTTGTTGGATATAATTTAAAGATGGATGCCAAAAAGTAACTACACCCCCTAGAGGAAGCCAGCCAGTGTGTTTGTTTTCAGTTATAAAGAGAACATTGTATCTGGGAAAATTAGACCGTGGGACCAGCTCCCTGACCTTGACAGAAATGAATAGAGAGGAAGTTTTATCTGCTCTGAACAAAATATATGATGGGCTGCGACAGCTGGAGGAGAAAATGTCTTTGATGAATCAAAAGATGGACTATACAGCAGCTAAAGTCAGCAAAGAGGTGCCAATGGAAAATGCAGCTACAGAAACTGCACAACAATCTATTCAGGATACTGGTTTAATAGGGCAACTGCAAGGGCAGAGAAAGATGGAGGAGATTGTGAATGTATCTCAAAAGACACAGAGAATTAAAGCCTCACATGACCAACGGTTGCAATATTGGAGGATGGAATTTGGAGGACACTGGCTAAACTTTGGAGTTAAGAAAATCTTTATTTTTGGCGGGACTGTGAAACGAGTGGAAGATTTTTTCTGGAACAATTACTTTTTGGATTACAAATTAAACACTGGGGAGTGCAACACCGGGGAATGGGACAATTGGATAAAAGGAAATGAAGAATGTTACTGTACGGAATTACCCGGTGATTGGCCCCCCAAAGAGAAAGAGAAGGAAAGGCGAAAGAACTCAACAGGGATCAAGGATGTATGCAACTACAAACAGGAACAAGAAAACTCGCAGAAGGGGCTTGGAAGCGACTTGAGAGCCTCAGACATTAGGACACCTGATTGACAAGGATATAATGATATATGGACTGACATTGCCGTGAACCAGGAAAAGGGACGCTGGATTAACCTAGAATGAGATACGCCTTTTGCAATTAACTTATATTTATGGAATTAGTTTAATACTAATGAAACATTAAAAGATGTTGGAAAGGACGTAATTGGCTTTAGCAAAATTTGGTCTAAATTTTGAAAGTTTAATGATATGAGGATAAGATAAAATTAATGAAATTATTGTAAAAATGAAATGGTTTGAGTAATAATGTGAAATAAGAATTTGTAAGAATGGTTTGATTATAAATGAAAATATGAGGATATTATATGGGGATATATAATTAAGGGTAGGGTAAGAGGCATGAATTTGCTGAACATATCTTTAATTGGAATACAAAGAGGGAGGTGGGAGGGAGTCAGGAAAATAAGTTAAAAAAGAAAAAATGGTGAGAAATTGAAAAGAGGGATTTTTATTTTTCTTGTTTTTTCGCTTTTTTATTTTTTTCATGCTGTTTGTGTTGAATTTATGATTTTGTTATTGTTTAAGACTTTGTAACCTTTTCTTTTTTTTCTTTTTTCCTTTTCTTGTTAAAATCTAATAAAATATTATTATAAAAAAAAAGATACATGGGCTAATGTTTGTGCAAAGGCAATGTATCTGTAATACTGGTCTGCATGGGCGGCCTGTTATATGCATGAATTGTAAGCTTTGTACACATTAGAAGTATCTGATCATAGTTAAAACAGTTTCATGCTTGTTTGTTTCTAGTTTCCACCTTGTAAATCTTTTTCTTTTAAACAGTTCTCTGTTATTTTATTTCATGTGCCTCTCCCATCATCCTGAAAATATTAAAATTGAAATGAGGTGATAGAACATGCCCCAGAGTATTGTAAAATTATAACCAGTCATCAAGATTTTTGAGGCTTCAGTCATAAATGTAGGGGGGAAATGTGCCTATTGTGCTGGCTTTACAATGCAAGTTGATTATAGCTCTCAAAGGTGTGAAGTAACAAACTGCTTAGCAAAAGGGTAGCCAAATTTTGCCCAAGTGATGACCATGCTGGCAATTTATGAGGAGCCTTAGAGAGAGATTGTAAATTTCCTCAGATGGAGCCAGTATGAGACAATCTGTGTAGCTCAAGAGAGTGCACTGGGTATTGGCCACAGTGTTCTCCATTGGTTTCAAATGCACAAAAAACATGCATGATCCACAAAACAGGACTCTGTAGATTCCATTTTCTATTATTACATATCACGTATGCCAGCAATCCATTAAATAACATAAAATAATAAATGCATTGCCTCCCCTGAAATTTGTAGAAACCAGCGCTAGACTTGGGGAGAAACAATCTCTACTGCCAGTAGCAATCTTTAGCATGTGTAATGTTTTTAAAAATAAGAATGCAGAATAAAACAAACACTTTCTTGCTCCGTTACTTTTATAAATATTGCATCTTTTGCTACTTTTAAAGGGATTCAAGTAAACAGAAGCACATAAATCAAAATCAATACATTTCATCGTTTATTTAATAAGAAGAGAATATCACCTTGCGACATATGCAAGGTTGACAGAACACGAAAGTACTTGGTCCATTGTTCCTCTTGTGCTACCAATGACTGCTTCTGACTTTGTCTTACCTTAGATTAATTAGCTAGCCATAGAAATCAGGCATTTTCTGCTTAAAGCTTTCTTTCTATCATAGATGCTGTATGATTTCAGTGCTCCCAGGTCCTGGGGACAGGAGGTACTGTCTATTGCTGGCTGTTGGGGTGGCGGGGGGGACTTCAAAAGCAACACTAGCTATTTGGAAGAAATGAAAGCACATATTTGGAGGAGAGGACAGTGCTCACTTACTGATTCAAAATAATCATATATTTTGCAGACAGATCTTATAGTGGAAGTGTGTGTGTCCATATGTGTTATTTCTTGCTTATGCATTTAGACTTGTGATGCCCAAAGGGCTTGGGCTGGATGAGGACATTTTAAAGCCATGGTAATAACTGGATAGGTTATTCATTCGAAGTTAGGTTGATTACAGGTTTGCATAATGCTTTGCCTTAATCAAATGTTTTCATTTCAGATTTGCTGTTCTTTCATCATCTCCACAGACAATTATAAAGAATCTTTAATGCTGCAATAGCTTTGCCAGCCAAATAAGAAAATATAATTACTTTCAAATAACAAAACATTTAAAAGCTTCAATCCTCTACGATCTGGTAAATACCATTAAATGCAGTGAAACTTACACCTGAATAACTGTGGCTTTGACTCGACAGCAGTTAACTCTCTTCTCAAACTAGCATGAAGTTTTCTACCTAAAACTGTGGCATGCAGTTGGATGACTCACCCTAGGGTTAGACAGTCTAGCTATTTTTCACTGTCTGGTAGATAAGTACAGTTCAGTGGATAGAAGGCCTGAATGGAAGATCGGGTCATATTTTTGAAACCATCTGAAGCAGGAACAAAAGAAACTTTGACAAATAAGCCCAAGTAAAAAACAATTTCACTTCGGTATCAGTTTTATCTGGGAAGGTATATATCCAGTGGCATCTTACCAAATCATAGTCAGTCATGACTAACTTAAGTCCATTGATTTCAATAGGTCTACTCTGATGGGCAGAGCAATCCCAAATTTAAGTCAGCATAAGTTAACCCTACTGCAAAGTTCATTCAGAAGTGAAGGTACTGCCAACTGAGGCAGTCTACTGCCTGGGAGAGGGAAAGTAAACCTTTAAAATAGAAATATAAAAAATATTTTTAAAATGGTCCAGTGGCGCCTTAGAGACCAACTAAGTTTTTTCTTGGTATAAACTTTCATGTGCGTGCACACTTCTTCAGATACTTCTTCATGCACACGAAAGCTTATACCAATAAGAAACTTAGTTGGTCTATAAGGTGCCACTGGACAATTTTTAAAAATTTTGTTATATATTCTGACTGCGTCAGACCAACACGGCTACCTACCTGAAACTTTAAAATAGAGTTTGACTTATACCAGCCTTTTTGCCAACATTAGTTCTATTGGGTAATCAGGTCACATGACTGAGCTGAAATATGTATAGGTCTCTCTTTGCCCCTTTTCACCACCCTTCACACCCCAGGAATGCCCCTTTCAGGGTATTTATACCGTAACAATTTCTGTCAGCTTACATTTCACTGGTTGAGCCCTAACTGAACCAGCATAGCCTCAGTTCAGTTCAACCAGGACAGCCCAAGTTCCACCTATTTGGAACTCAATACTCCTGGTGGATTTTGGGTTTGGTTTGCGCTGTAACTATTGTACTTTACAGATTGAATAATCTAATTTTCTTTACCTATAGATGCTTAAGTTAAAGTTTGATGAGCCAAAATGGCTGACAGAGCCCGTGCCCTTTGGTGGTCAAAAACTTCATATACAAACTGAAATTTGTCTTAGGGATGGGTGACTCTCCCATTTTTTGTTTCTCTTTTTTCCAATTCTCAGTTAAATTCACCCCATTTCCACATCGGTTTGTGTTCCTTTTTCCTAATATACACATTTTTGTAAGTAATTTAGCTCAATATAAAGCATTTTGCTTATTATTTTTACATGTATATATTAGATAAGTATATTTGTGCACTATTCCATAATATAAGACTTCTATATGCATTTTTAAACGGATGAAGATTTTGAAAGATCACTGTGTTATAGTTTGATTTGGTTTAGGAAGTACAAGTTAAGTAACTGCACATTAAAATGTGAAATGAATTAATTTCTTCCTTATCCTTAACCTCAGCATATCTTACCATGATTCATGGACAAGTGTGAGAGAACACCACTCCCTCTGAGCATTAGATTGTCTTGTCCTGAACAGTTAAAAGTATATTTATTGTTTTTCTTTTTAACATTGTCATGATCCAGAAAATTTAAGCATTATTTTAGTTCCATGGATTTCAGCTAGTGAGTAACATCACAGTCCTTTGCATGTCTACGTATGATTTCGACTGGGCTTACTCCAAGGTTAGCGGGCATAGAATTGTATTTTCCTTCTTGTATACATTAGGTAAGAGAATATATAGCATAGACTTCCCACTTAATAAGCAACCTATCAGAATGCACTTTTGTTTTACATACCTTCCTTGTTTTGGTACCAGATAATGTAAATGGCTCCAGGAGCTATATTGTGTTTGTACCATGCATCCTTTGTTCTACAAATGATAATAAAAAAAACTCTTGAAGAACAACCATGATTGTTCCACATTTTTGGTCCTTAAGCTAATTCTTGTTTAAAGAATGAATTTATTTATTTATTTGGCACAATTAATGTATATGGCACTTTACAGTGTTTCATAAAAGAAAAAAGGAAAAAAAGGCCAGTGCTCTGTTCCCAAGGAGTTTGTTTAAATTTTCGACGTTGGGGAGAAAGGCAAGAAAAACTATGATAGCAAGGAAGACACATGTGCCAGTGCTGTTGCATGAATTTAGGCTTTGATACAGAATGTGCAACAGCATTTGCTCCCATTTTAGCTGATCTGTATCAGAACACGGAAAACAAAATGTCATACCAGTTGTATCAGCCAAGGGCAGTGTAAAGAAAGCTTGGTGAAGACTTCCGGGACGCCGCGGTCACAGACAAGGAGCGCGAGGCTGCTCTCCGGAGGGGTCTCGAACAACTTGGAGGTCCAGAGGGGTCACGAAGGCTCCGTGAACCCCGAAACCTCAGGAGGATTATTCTGAGGGGGCAAACTCCCAGCGAAGCTGTGTGTGCTCGCCTGTGTTATTGTCGTTTAACAGGGCTGGAGCCGCAGCGTGAAAGGGAAGCAATAGACCCCATGTTGTGAAGCCTCAGGCTCCGTGTGAAAAGCGGCGGATCTCCAACAACAGCAGAAAAGCTGGGAAACTGCTACCAAGGATTACGCAGAAAACATCGAAAAAACAACGAAAAATATTCAAGTTAAAGCCAAAGGAAATTTAACGGAAGAACCCAGCTTAAAAGAAATATGTGGTGAAAGGAGAAGGACTCTACTGCTGGCGGTAAGAATAAAATGGAGTATAGCAACAGGCTGGGAGTGGAAAAGTATGAAGGCAAGAAAGTAGCCGCTAAGTGGGTGTGAAGGAAAGACCTCAGACATTAAGTAGAAAGAGTCGGAGGCAAAGTAACAGCGAAATCTCTTAATGGACTAGAAAGAAGGGAAAGAAATTCCTTTGTTGCAACGAACGGTGGGGGGTTTATAGTCGGTTCGTCGTCTTTCTTTGTTTGCAACTTCCTGGAGCGCAGCACTTAAGAATAGAACGCAACGCTTTATTTTAAGTTCTGGTGCTAAACATATTTGAATTAAGGATAGAGACCGGCACATACTCAACTTAATAAAAGGTTGGGAAAACTTGAGTGACAACAGAAGGACTGGAGAAGTGAAGAAGCCTCTGAGGAGACTGAGGAGAAAAAGGGAGCTGTTTGGGAATACCTGCTTCATCATCCTCCTCCCTCTGCTTCATCTCCATTTTCCCGTCTTAAAGAGACACACTCCAATTAACAAATAGTATACCCCCCCCATAAGACTTTAAAGAATTAATCACGTGTCTTCATATATGCACCAGGCAAAATTCTTAGAACCTGGACGTTGAAGCGTTTCCACATCGCCCCTTTCAATACCTTACTAAGCTACCTTCTGCAGTACTTGAGAGACGTTGGTATTGTCATTCACATACCTTGGGCTTCTAATTTGATTTTTTCTACTTGTATTTTGCCTTCTCTTATTGGTTACGATATTCCTGTTGGTGGGGGGACGGGCTACACCTTGTTGAAGAAATATAAGGAAAGCTGGCAGTAACGGGAGAAACTGAGAAAGCTAACAATCTGTGTGGGTGAACCAAAGAAGGAAGAATATAAAATATACAAAATATACAAAATGAAAAAGGGGGTGGGAACGCCGGCTGAAAGAAGGCCATCTAGACAAGAAGAGGGGAAGGAGGGGAAAGAAATTAAAGACTATGATAATTTGATGGCCGAAATAAGGAAAGAATTTAAAAATAATGAACATTATATAGAGAAAAAACTATTAGAAGTACAAGACACTCTAGACAAGAAATTGGAAAGGGTGGTGGGTGAACTGACAGGAAAAGTTAAAGATATATCAGCAAAAACTAAGGTACTTGAGGATTCAATGAAAAGGGTGCAAAAAGATACGAAAGACAGTAAGAAGGAGGTGGACAGGATTAGAATAGAAATTAAAGAGATAGGAAAGATACAGGAAGAACTGCTGGACAACATGGCTATGACACAGATGAGACAAAGTCAGTCTAATCTGAAATTTAGAGGAATACCGGAGAATCTAAATGAAGACATTAGATCTATAATGGTCAAAGAGTTAGCAATCTGGTTAGATAAGAAGGAAGAAGAGATCAATTACTCTTTAGCAAATATTTTTCGGATAAGATCTAAATCGACTAAAGTTAAAGGGAAAAAATTGCCAGGGGATGTGATAGCCATGTTCAACTCGCTGGACATAAGAAATGAAATATTGAAACAGAACTACAGCAAAAGGTTATATATTGAAGGAAACTCAATTATTATATTTAGAGAGATTCCTTTGAGATTTCTTAGAAGGAGAGATGCTTATAAAAAATTAGCTAGTCAGTTGAAGAAAAACGGGGTCCTATATAGATGGGAGTTTCCGGAAGGCATTTCATTCTATTTCAAGGAAAAAAGATTCAAACTGTCAACCACCTCAGAACTGGAAAAATTTGAAAGGAGATACGAGAAGGATTTCGGAAAGATAGTGGGAGGGGGAGGAGACGGAGGAGCGGCAGGGGGAGGGGACGAGGGGGAGGGGTCGGAAGAAGAAGAAAGAGGGGTAAACTTAACAGAAGAAAGAGAAGAAGTAGAGAAAGAAGACAAGGAAAAGTAGTTTGCACACAGATTTTGACAATTTATAAACACTTTATAATAGATGGCTTTAAAAATTCTGACTTGGAATGTGAATGGACTGAACAATAAAAATAAAAGGAATCAGATTGCTCACACGCTATTGAAAAAGAACCTTGACCTAATCTGTCTACAAGAGACTCATGTAATAAATAAACACAGGAGAATCTTGAGTAATAAGAGGTTAGGGATGGATTTTGTGACTGCCGATAAGGTTAAGAAAAGAGGTGTGGTACTATATATAAAAGAAAAATTTGATCCTGAGTTATTGTATAAAGATGATCAAGGGAGAGTGATTGTAGTACAGATGGTGTTTCAAGGAGAAAAAATAATCGTGGTTGGAATATATGCACCTAATGATAAAAAGTCAGCTTTTTTCCTCGAATTAGGTAATAAGTTAATGGAATGGATGGATCACAAAATGATATTAATGGGTGATTTCAATGGTGTGGTTTCACCGAAATTGGACAAGTCAACAAAAAAGGAAGAGACTAAGGAAGGGAAACTACCCCGATCCTTTTTTGAGCTAGTTAACAATATAGGATTAATTGACGCCTGGAGATTCAAAAACCCTACTACAAAACAGTATACGTTCTTCTCAAACCCCAAGCAGAGCTGGGGGAGAATAGATAGTATTTGGATATCGAAGGAATTGACGCAGAATTTAAGCAAATGCGAAATTCTAGCACAAACTATTTCTGATCACAATCCGGTATCTATGGAGATAAAAGGCAAAGATACTAGAATAGGTAGATGGAGAATGAATGAATTTTTATTCAACGATCAAAGAATAGTAACTAAAGCTAAGGAAACAATTGAAGAGTACTTCAAATGGAATTTAAATGGGGAAACAGCTCTAGAGGTAGTGTGGGATGCAGGAAAGGCAGTCATGAGAGGCTTCCTGATCCAGAAAAACAGTCAATTAAGAAAAGAAAAAGAGAAAAAGAAAGAGCAAATTCTAACTCAGATTATGGAAAATGAAAGAAAATTAACTATAAATCCCGGTGATGAGAACGTAAAACAAAACATAAAGATATTACAAGCCAAATTTTCAGTAATAATTAATCAGGAAATTGAATGGAAAATAAAAATGATGAAACAGAAAAATTTCGAATCAGCCAATAGGATAGGGAAATACTTGGCATGGCAAATAAGAGAAAGAAGGAAACAAAACATGATTAGTAAGATAAAGGATGGAGAAAGGATTGTAGAAGAACCAAAAGAAATAAAAAGGACTTTCCAGAAGTACTACAAAGAACTATACAAAAGAGGCAAAGAAACAGATCATGAAATAGACTGCTTTATGCAAGAACATCAGATGCCACAGATCTTAAAAGAAGAAAAAGAGTTACTAGACCAGACTATTACACAAGAAGAGATAAAAAGGGCTATAAAAAGGATGAAAATTGGAAAAGCGCCGGGGCCGGATGGCTTATCGGCTAAGTATTATAAGACATTAAGCGATCAAATATCCCCAATTCTATGCGAAGTGATGAATGGTATCTTAAAAGAGGGGAGGATCCCGAACACCTGGAAGGAAGCATATATTACTTTAATTCCTAAAAAAGAGGTCGATATGTTGGAGCTGAAGAATTATAGACCAATTTCGTTACTAAACAACGATTATAAGTTGTTCGCAGACGTAATGGCAGAAAGATTAAAAAAGGTATTAAATAATAGAATTCATAAAGATCAAACGGGCTTCCTTCCAGGGAGACAATTGAGGGACAATGTAAGAAATGTGATAAATATTATTGAATATCTGGATATGAGAATAGATAAGCAGGCCGCCCTGGTATTTATAGATGCCGAAAAGGCATTTGATAATGTTTCATGGGGGTTCATGAGGAAAAGCTTGGAAATGATGGGGATGGGAGAAAAATTTAGAAAAGGTATCGAAGCAATCTATCATGAACAAAAGGCAAAACTCATAATAAATAATACTATGTCAGAATCTTTTGATATATTTAAAGGGACTAGGCAAGGTTGTCCTCTGTCTCCTTTATTATTTATAATAGTATTGGAAATATTCAATAAGAGATTAAGGGAAACAACAGAGATTAAAGGAGTCAGAGTAGGAAAGAAGGAACACAAAATAAAAGCTTTTGCCGATGATATTGTACTAACACTGGAAGACCCAAAACACAGTGTAAAAGAAGCTTTAAAAAATTTTGAAGAGTTTGGTGCAGTGTCAGGACTTAAGATCAATAAGAACAAAACTAAAATGTTGGTTAAAAATTTGACAAAGGAAGAAATGTTAGATTTAGAGCAAAGGACGGGACTTATGACAGCTAAGAAAGTGAAATACCTTGGAGTGTGGATTACGGTAAAGAACATTAATCTCTATAAAGACAATTATGAGGTCACTTGGAGGAATATTAAGAAAGATCTTGAAATCTGGGGGAGAATGAGGCTATCCTTCTTGGGGAGGATAGCAGTGGTGAAAATGAATGTTCTCCCCAGAATGCTGTTTTTATTTCAAACTATACCCGTACTCAAAGGTTTAAGACAATGTAAAGAATGGCAGAGAGCCCTGGGGAAGTATGTTTGGCAGGGAAAAAGACCACGAATAAAAATGAAAATATTGGTTGATAGAAAGGAAAGAGGGGGCTTTGCTCTACCGGATTTGAGCATATATTATGAAGCGGCATGTCTACTATGGTTAAGAGATTGGATTAGACTGGAAAATAGAGATATATTGGATCTGGAGGGCTTTGATAATAGGTACGGGTGGCACTCGTACCTATGGTACGAAAAGGTGAAGGTGCACAAGGGCTTTCTAAATCACATCTTCAGGGGACCAATATTTCAGGTATGGGAGAGAAATAAAAACTTATTGGAAAGGAAGACCCCCTGGTGGATCTCACCAACAGAGGTGTTAACTATCAAGAAATCTAATATGGAAGAGAAAAATGTTACCTATGAAGATCTCATAAGTAAAACAGAACAAGGTATTAAACTTAGACCATATGAAGAAATAAAAGACTCACTTACTGGTTGGTTGCAATACCACCAGGTGAATGATTTGCTAAAAGAAGACAAAAAGAAGGCAGGTTTTGAGGATAAAAAATCTAAGTTTAATGTGGAGGTTGTTGAAGGCAAGAGTAAAATACTGTCTAAAATATATGATATACTACTCGAGTGGTATACAAAAGACGAGGAGGTGAAGGAGGCAATGACCAAATGGGCGATAGATTTCGGGTATAATATTGAATTTGAAAGATGGCTGGAATTATGGAATAAAAATATAAAGTTTACAGCGTGTACGGCACTGAGGGAAAACGTATGGAAAATGATATATAGGTGGTACCATACACCGGTGAAATTGGCCAAAATGTATAGATTAAAGAACAAAAGTTGTTGGAAATGTGGTGAGGCGGAGGGCGATCTCTATCATCTATGGTGGTCATGCAATAAAGTGAAAGGTTTTTGGGAACTAATATATAATGAGCTTAAAAAAATTCTTAAATATACATTTCCCAAAAGACCCGAAGCCTTCTTGTTAGGAATTCTGGGTAAAGAAATCAAAAAAGAAGATAAGATAATATTTCTCTATGCCACTACAGCCGCAAGAATTATGTTGGCTCAAAACTGGAAAACGGAAGTTATACCTAATATAAATGAATGGCAGCTTAAAATGGTAAATTATGCAGAGCTTGCCAGGATAACAGCAAGAATACGAGATCAAGATGAACAGGAATTTCATAAAAACTGGAATAAATATTGGAAATATATTGGAAATAATTTGTAGATGATATTAGCGGGGATGGAGTAACGCTAACAGCAGCTAATATATAAGTTTAAAAACAAAGTACATGATTATAGAATTTTTATTTGATACTTACCAAAAGGGTAGAGGGGAGTCCAAAGGTTTTTTGTTTGTTTGTTTAGGGAAGGGATATAATAAACTATGTAAATGAAAGATATGTACATATATTGTAAGATTTATTAGCATGTTTATTTGTGTACCTTACATTTATAAGAATCTGTTTATTTACAAAAATTTGAATAAAAATGTATTGATGGAAAGCTTGGTGAATATCTGGCTGGCATCTCAATTAATGAATTAGACAGAGCTTGCTTAAACTGTGTCTTGACTCTGCTGTCATGCTTCTTTGTATCAGTGGTTTGAGTGTACTTAGAGGCGAGTCAAGTATGACTCAACAGACAGTGCTTTGAAAAGTGAGCTTTTGATTGCTAGCGAGCACGGTATGTGTCTGTCTTGGGATGCATTTTTCTATCAGTTAATGTTGTACCTTTTAAAGGCTAGCTTTCATTTGTGCTCAAAGAAACGCACCAGAAATGCAGAGTTAAACAGCTGCCAAATAGAGAGGATGTACTTTGTGAAGGAAGATGGATGGCTCCAAATGACTGCCACCTAAAGCTTAATTAATCATATGATATGGTACCACAAACAGGAAATGATCGTGCAGATCATGTAGCAGATCATGAAATTATACCATTAGGTTGGATCCAAAGTTGTTCACAAGTGGGTCCCATCAATCACGTTGCTGTAAATGCAGTAACTTTCACTTTTACTACATACGTTTGATCCTTCAAGAACACTAAAATTGTCAAAGAACTTTGCCTAGAGTAAAACCAAGTTGAGTTTGATGATACGACTAAGACAGTGTTATCGGTAGGAATTTCCAGAATATATGTGATTCTTAAAGGTGGCAGCGGCGAAACATTCTTTATTTGTAGAAAGAAGGATGCCATGTCCTGATGGGGATTTGGTAAAGCAATTACCACAGAATCTCCACCACCACTCCACATAAGACACTGGTCTGGAAGTATGCCTCACTGTACTTGATGGGATTTATTTCTGAATAAACGTGCAGGGGATTGAGCTGTGATATTTTAATTTATATTTTCAGTATTGCATTTTTTAAATACATCCAAGGTGGTACAAGCTAATCTAAGTGGCACATTACTAAGAAAGCATCAAATCAGTCATTATTGACCCATGCATTTCATTATACCACCACCAGGGCTCCAGGTCTGAGGAAACCCTGAGCAAAATGTCCTCTGCTGGGCCTGTTCCTCTGATGGCGAATTTACCTTCTTGCAGTGGCCATGTTCGCAACTGAATCTGGCCACTGCTTTAAATTTCCCACAATGTTCACCAGAGCAGTGGTAGGTTGGGGGCATTGTGAGAATGTAAAAGGGAAATTAGATCAATGGTTTGATGCCCAAAGGCACATCCTTCCATCATCTCCCAAGACGGACAGATGCTGACAATATGGTGGTGTTCATCTTTCAGTGTGGTGGGTAGGACTTGGTTCTTATTAATTTATTATTGGTGGAGCATTTTACGTATCTTGTATTGTCAATGCTTTAAATTGCCTTCACTTGCTGTATCTTATTTTTTGTCAAGTCACTTTGACACATTCTACTGTAAAAGGTGAACAAAATAATATACTAATAAAGTTATACAAGTGATAGGGCTTTCTCAGTGGCCTCACCAGTATTGCGAAACAACTTGTCTCAGGAGCTTTGGATAGCCTTGTCTCCGATTGCCTTCCACCACTTTGTGAACACTATTGGCAAGCTTTTAATTTGCTACACTGAAGTGATTTCATAGAAGTCTGCATCTTAGCTATCATGCTGTCTCTTATTGCCTATTTTTTATTGTTACTATATTTTTATTTTGTTGCTGTGCTGCAGTAATTAAGTCACTGTGATTTTAATTATTGCAAGCCTCCTTGAGTGATTCATATGCATTAGAAAGGTACAGTCTTAACCTCATAAGTAAATAAATAAATAAATAAAGTCAGTCCTAGACTTTAAGAGGGTACTCTGGTCTGGCACCTGAGACTCCACTAAGAATAACTGATTAATGAATCACGATACTAATCTGTAAATATTAGAATTCAAAGTAACAATAATGTTGCCACATCTGTAGGAAGACAGGACAAATGGGAATTACTTGTAAGCAGTAAAAGCACAAATAAACCAATGCAGGCCCAAGAAGACAAATTATAGGTAATAAAATGGTAAACTGTGTGTCACATCTTAGCTCTGTGTTCATATATCTCTTCATTATCTAAAAGTTAGTATATGCTCTATAAACCAGGCTCTCCTCTTCAGGGTCTCTTTTAAGTGTCTCTATGAAGAGTCATTTGAGAAAGCAACACCACCAGGAGAATTGTGTCTCTTCCCAGCCTAGGTTGGATTTGTCAGCACCAAGCAATAAATATAAACAAGGAGAAGCTCTAGGCAAAAATAGCTTGGCTTCAGACCCATGTATTTAAAATGTCCAGATTAGGCTACTGTAATGTGTTATACTTGGGGCTGCATTTGAAGATGGTATGAAAGTACAATTAGTCCAAAATGTAGCTGCAAGGCTATAAACTGGGACTGGGTGCTACAATCTCACATTTTGCCTGTGCTTTGTCGACTCCACTGGCTCCCATCTCGTCATCAGACTCAATTCAAAGTGCTCATTTTGACATTTAACACCCTTCATGGCTGGGAACAAAGATATTGAAGGACTCATTGTCTTGCCATGTGCTTTCCTCAACACATGCACTTTTGGGTGCCCTGTCATCTGTGGGGCAGTGGGTGGCTACCAAAGAAAAAGCTTACTTAGTGGTGGCACCTGCACTGTAGGATGCTGTCTCCAATGAGTCTTGTCTAGCACAGACCTTGAAATCATTTTGGTACCATCATATTTCATGCTGGAAGTAATCCCCCCTGGACAATTATTCAGTTCTGATAGCCAAATACTCTTCACTACTACTTATCACAATGGTAGGGATAGAAGACATTGAAAAGCAACACCACATGGCCAAAAGTAAGTGAGAAAGGAGCATAAAGCAGTGTAAACCAAAGTGGTGCAGTAGTATGATTGCATCGCTAATGGACACAACCTATTGGGTGGCATGGAAAAGCAAAGGAGGATTGGGATAAGATAGGAACAGAGAGCAAATGGAAGGTGACATACAACACTGAAAGGCTTTCAGCAACAATGGAATCATCTATGTTATGGATCCCTCTGCACCTGAGAGGCTGTAGTAGTTTGTTCTACAGCAGGCATTGATGACAGTTGATGTAGGGTTACAACTGATGGACAGTCCCAGAAACCAATTGTGGGTGGACCTGCAGCAGTGCAGAGTTACACTTTCCCCCCCTCTGGGCTACTCCATCCCAACTCTGCCTCTTACATTGAAGAAAACAGTTCCCAAAGAGACAGTGCATGAAATAGAAGTTACCATATTTTTCGCCCTATAGGACGCACTTTTCCCCCTCCAAAAATGAAGAGGAAATGTGTGTGCATCCTCTGGGGCGAATGCAGGCTTTCTCTGAAGGCTGGAGAGCGAGAGGGGTCGGTGCGCAGAGCTGCCTGCATTCTGAAGCCTGGGGCGCACTGAAGAGCGCGCCCGGGCTTCGCGCAGCTCTCCGCAAGCCTGGGGAGACTGGCGCGTCTCCCTAGGCTTGCGGATAGCAGGCTGTTCTGGGGGCTGGGGTCGGGGGAAGCTCGGGCTTCCCCCGCGCCAGCCCCATGCCTGGGGGGGAAATAATATGTTTTCCCTTTATTTCCCCCCCCCCAAAAAAACTAGGTGCATCCTATGGGGCGGTGAGTCCTATGGGGCAAAAAATACGGTAGCCTATAGAGCTGGGGGCTGGTGAGAGACGCATGACTGGCCTCAAGCTTCATTCAGGTTCTCTACCTTGGTTTTAAAGGGAGTGCAGGAGAGTCATGGTTCACATTTGATGTGACCGAAGCAACACTGTTTTAAGTCACTGTTCACACCACATATATAGGATCAGGCTGCATCTAATTGACTGAGCGGCATATTTTATTTTGTACTGAAAGAGAATTTGCAGATAACCTTTCTGAAAACCCCACCAGCTTCAAACCTCACTGCTTAAAAATACACTCGCATTTGAATGTTATGCTAAGTAGCAATTGGATTTTAGCATGAAGAATTGCTTTGTTAACAGTCAGCTTATCTTCATATAATTATATACCTAAATACATTACTTTAGTTGAAATAAAGGTAATCACACAAATTGATTCATAATCAGTGAGTGGATACATGATAAATATTAATTTCTGAGAATTATTGCAAGCTGCTGTAATAGCAAAAACCAAAACATGCCATTGTATCCTTTCTCTCCCTGGTCTTTCAAAATACATATTCTGGTTGTCAGTGGGTAGACAAAAGCATTTAACAGATGGGCCATCTTTTTTACTTGTGACTGCTGTGGAAGAGGCAAAGACAACATATTGGAAAGAAGCAGGTGGCAAAGGAAAACGTGGACAGATTCTTAGGAAATTTATACTCAGGACCTGAAGGTTTCCTTATTGAAAACCATGAGGTTAGCTTAGCTTATCAGACTGTGGATTTAAAAAATAAATCTAAGTAATAGAATAAGACAAAAACAGGCACCCAGAAAAAAGCCCAGATATAATGTAAAACTATTTAATTAGCAACATTCTCCCTCAGGGTAACAACCTGAGAATGTATAGTTGCATTATATTTTCAGACTATTAGAAACAGTCATCTGAAACCCACTACAGGTTTGCTTTCTCAAATGTCCCTTGAGGGGACATCTGTGATACTGGGGTTTTGGACAACAACAACAAAAAGGTGCCCAATTTAACTATTTATATTACAAAGTCTTTTAGATTTTGACAGTCCGAATTCACATCATATATTCTCATTTATGTTTATATGTTAGTCCATGGTTCCAAATGAAAGTTTCTACTGACAGGCCTATGCAGTTGTTGTTGTGTGTGTTTTTCTGGCATAGCCGGCCATTTTAGCAATTGTTTTGTGTTGCTTTTAAAAGTTTTATTTTGCTGTAAATTGTCTTGATGTTTTGCAAGAGAGCAGTGTATAAGTAAATAAGTTGATTTCTTGATAACAGTAACAATTCTGTAGTTCTGTGTGTGCCTGAATTGCTGTTTCATTGTTTCAATCTGTTTGACACAATTTGCTGCTTAAACTAACAGCTTGGGTCTCATTGCCAATGGATTTCCCCCCTGGAAACCACTTACTTCCAAATAAGGCACTGAAGTCCTGCACATCCACTGATTTTCCAGCACCACCATTATAGCTAAGGAGAGACATGCTATACACAAATTGGTCCCCATATGCAAATTGCTGCCACATAGAAGGAAGCAAATACTTCTTGTCTGCTATTCCAGAGGGCAGAACTACATCGAATACACTTAAATTACAAGAGGATAGGTTTTGGCTGAATGTTGGGAGAAACATCTTAATAGCAATAGCCAATCAACAATGGAACCATTTACCTAGAAAGGTGGTAGGCTCTCCTTTTATGGATATTTTTGTCGTGACTTGTCCCATGATCCCAAATGGGCTGACTGTTGCTGTCTAATGAAGAGGAGCAGGATGTGGGAAGTGCCACAGACAAGGAGTAGCCCAAGAGGGAGGATGAGGGAGCCATATTTTACTTACCGTATTTTTCGCCCTATAGGACGCACTTTTCCCCCTCCAAAAATGAAGGGGAAATCTGGGTGCGTCCTATGGGGTGAATGCAGGCTTTCACTGAAGCTTGGAGAGCGAGAGGGGTCGGTGCGCACCGATCCCTCTCTCTCTACAGGCTTCAGGAAGACATCCGCAGCCTAGGCAGCCCTGCGGGAGTTCCCGCAGGGCTGTCTAGGCTGCAGATAGTAGCCTGCTTCCCGGAGCGCCGGGCGCGCTGAAAGCAGAGCACCCGGCGCTTCGGGAACATATCCGCAGCCTAGGCAGCCCTGCAGGACTTCCCCGCAGGGCTCCCCACGCTGCGGATAGCAGCCTGCAGCCCGGCGGGCGGGGCGCCCTGAAGCAGAGCGCCCCGCGCGCCGGCCAGACATCCGCAGCGTGGGGAGCCCTGCAGGAGTTCCCTGCAGGGCTCCCCACGCTGCGGATAGCAGCCTGCTGCCCGGCGGGCGGGGCACCCTGAATCAGAGCGCCCCACGTGCCGGACGGTCATCCACAGCGTGGGGAGCCCTGCAGGAGTTCCCCTCAGGGCTCCCCATGCTGCGAATAGCAGCCTGCAGCCCGGCGGGCAGGGCGCCCTGAAGCAGAGCGCCCCGCGTGCCGGACAGACATCCGCAGCGTGGGGAGCCCTGCAGGAGTTCCCCGCAGGGCTCCCCACACTGTGGATAGCAGCCTGCTGCCCTGCGCGCGGGGCACCCTGAAGCAGAGCGCCCCTCGTGCTGGGCAGACATCGGCCAGCCCCACAAGCTCGGGGGACAGCAGGGAGGCGCAGCGCCGCCATCCTGCTGTTCCTCGACCTGGTTCGGTTTCCCCGACCAGCTTTTTTGGGGGGGGGAATAAAGGGGAAAAAATTCCTTTATTTCCCCCAAAAAAACCTAGGTGCGTCCTATGGGACAGAGCGTCCTATGGGACGAAAAATACGGTAGCCTGTCATTCCACACAATATGATTCAGCTCAAGACATACTAGAAAATAAAATAAAATTGCCCTACAAAAGAACAAATAGCGTATTGGCTTCTAAGCCAGTGGAGAACCGACAGTTGCAGAGTAAATGACTGTAGTACACAGAAGGCAGAGCAGAACCCTCAGTAATGCATAATAGTCCTGGGGCTATGCTGACTCTCTAGGGTAAGAAAAATAAAAGTAAAAATCTGTAGCAAGAAACTGTAAAAACAGCAGTCACTAAATGGTAGAAGGTTGGAAGTGGGATGGTTTTGATCATGCTGAATCAATGTCCTGAGTAATCAAGGTGGTTTAGTCATTATTGGGCTGAGTTCCATTATAATAATTTCTCGGTATTGTTTCAGTAGAAATCATTTACGCATTATCATTAATGGCATTGTTATCCCACACTTCAGCTGTTTCAGCCGCAGCCTGATGCATTCAGCTGAGTACACCACTTTGCTTTGTTCTCCGATTGATTTGGCTTTAACTAAAAGTGAAATATGGTTATTATAGTGGAATTACTTTTAGACAGTCTTATTTTCCAAGAAGACAAACTGTAAATGCAACTGTTGCTCATTGTGATTTTAGTGGATTATTGGTTATTTCTCCTTTGTTACATAACTGACCTTCCTTATGCTCTGTAGTTTTTGTTTGCTTTTAATCTTGGAGCAAAACTGGCATCCATAAAGTATACTGGGTATATATGCTGTTGTATCTAGTTATTTATAGCAAAGGATGAATTACCATTTTCTTCTTTTTTACTATTTCCTAACGTACTAAAACCATATTTGAAAACCAACTTTTCTTTGAACAGGAAACAATTCCAAATTTGAATAACCATGCTTGTTTCAAATTAATAATAATAATAATAATAATAATAATAATAATAATAATATCCCTTCCATCTGGCTGGGTTTCTCCAGCCATTCTGGGTGACTTCCAGCAAAATATAAAAAATAATAAAATGTCAAACATTAAAAGCTTCCCAATACACTTCCATTTAGAAAGTTGCTTCAATTCATAATAGGAAGCTATCCTGTTTATATCAGCAGCCATAACTTTCTGGGTCTTTTTTTTAACATAGGTGCATGAAACCTGCAGACATAAAATAGAATTAACCTAGCAAAATTTCAGACAGGCAGATCTAAGGGCGTTTCTGTTTTACAACAACAACAAAAATCAAAACTTTGTCAAATGGCACTGCATACAAAAACTAAGAAAACTAGGCCCAAAATTATTTTACCATAGAAGTTATTTGCTATCCTGCATTTTAGAAACAGAGGAATTGAGTTTACTGTTAAAAAATATAAACCCTTCATCTCTTTAAGACCTACTCTTCGGATTCCCAGTTGAATACATCACAATAAATTTATAAAGAACAGGATATCCCTGCAGATGGCAACATTAAATTGGAAATTAGGCACATTGGTAATTCACGTCTGTTATTTAAATTGTGAAGCCGGAATGGGGAGTAAAGAACCTGCTGTAATGTTGGCTTGCCTTCATCCTCTGTCTGCTTAACTGTTCAGCTCTATAACAGGTTACTCAACTACTTTGTTTGTTTTAGAATTCCTAACACTACTAGCTAAAGACATTTATGACTAGAAGAAAAACCACTCCAAGGACTCTCCAAAGCCTGAAGTCCTCAAAAAAAATTTAATCTGAAAAGGGAGAAGTGTCTGGGGAGAAGTAGGAGACATTTTTAATTGGTTCCATTGTATTAATGCTGATGCATATCTGCACCAGACAGTTCTGATCCATTTCATCACACACCACAAACATAACCATGTTTTCCAGGAAACACACCAAAAGTTTCTGTTTTGTGCTAATTAAATCAATAGGGTTTTTAAAATTATTGCACTATACTTTTGAATGGTTTTAAAGTAGAACTGTTTTAAATAAACAAACAAATGATATTATTTTAATAAAGTCCCGTTGAAGTCAGTAGGAATTTCAGGTCAAGCATGTCTAAGATTGCAACTATACTTCTCCAGGAGTAGCTTGTGCGATCAAACCCTTGCAGCATTTCTGATGATGCAGATGCTGAAAACCACATAGCCCAATATTCTGTTGCCACTTTGGTCTGTCTGCATCAGGGTTACAAATGAAGCTAATTTGGCAGTTGGGCATGACAGGAAAGAATTTCTGTTACATCCTTGGTTGAAATAGCAGCCCTCTTCTCTCCCAAGTCATAAGATCCAATAGTCAGGGGACAGATAGTAGACAAACCTCTCATTCACAACAGCGGCCAGCACACACACACACACACACACACACACAATGGTAGATGTGAGAAAGGAGGAAGCTAAGTTGTTTAAATATACAAATGCCCATATATCTGTTCCTGAGCTAGATCAGTCCCTTTTTCCTCTCTGTTTGAAGTAGAGAGATTACCCCCTCCAAATCCAAGAGGCTAACAGCAGCAACACATTTCTTGGTTGAGCCTCTCCTCCTCCCAGAGGGGAGGAGTTGTGAGTGGGAGCCGTTTCCCGCATTTGGCAGGGGGCCTTCTGGCCCCTGCTCAGCTGTCCCTGCTGCTGCGCCGCGCCCCTTGGCAGCCAACCAATCGGGAGGAGGCTCGGGGGCGGGGTTTAGCTGCTCAAATGCGACTGCGGCAGCGCTTCCCCCTCATTGGGCTTCTGGGTTTTGACAGATCACCCACCCTCCCTTTAGTTCATTGCTTCATTCTTGACCTTGCTATGGACCTATGGTTGGTCGCCTTGGTTGTCCAAGGGGCCTGGTAGGAATTTTTATCCAACTGGCAAATTGGCACCAGCCACTTGGTTTTTCACCTACCTCGTAGCAAATCGTCACAACTTTTAGGTATTGGCAGTTAGGCATTGGAATATGTTTGTGTATTGGAGGGCAGGGTGTGGCCATCGTCTACCCCTCCACTTTATGGGTATTCTGTTAAAGGAGTCCGGCAGTCGTGGATCCTGTCTGATGCCCTTGCTGGTGGCTAGGGCCATGGCACGACCCCCGGTGACATCAGGGGGAGCTTACAGTTGTATTTGCATCAACAGCCTCCTCCTACTGGTGGTTAACCCTTGTTAGACTCACCCCTTCCAGAGGGGATGGAGTCACGCTCTGTTGTTTTATCCAGTGCCTAAGCCAATACCTCTCACATGCTGTAATCAATAAAGTTGTGGCCTTTTTTAGCCCATTAACCTAATATACTGCGTCCATGTGTCTTTCTTATCCTCAAGCGGGTGGCGGGTCCTTGAATCACAACGCTGAGAAGGGAGGAAAGGGGCAGCTGAAACACTACCTTCCATCCATAGCTTCCTAAGTCCCCACTTGAACTTGCAGGAATCCACCACTAAAGCTTCCTCGGGTCTTCACTATGTAATAAATAATTTCCAGCAGTGAAATATTTCGCAGATCACATTAGTATGTTAATATTACATCCACCTTGCAATTTTATTGCCACAACCAACAGGGAGATCCAATAGGATAGATAAGTATTTATATAGAGCATTTGATAAGGGTGCATCTGATTAATTACAGTGGCATGATTGGAGACAAGAAGGGAAAGTAATATGAACTATCAGAACAGTAAATCAAAAATCCATCACTGCTGGTAAAGGTGCCTATTGGAATGCAAGGTACTAGAGGTAATTTTCAAGGATATAAAAGAAAATTATCTTATAAATCTGCTTAGATGTGAAATCAGTAATACATTGATTCATATAACGTTTTCTTGGTGTATTGCTATTGCTTGGGTTGTGCCTGGGCACAACAATCACTTTCTGTTGGTTGGTTGGTTTGCGTTTCTTTCATTACTTTTATATCTTCCTTCACATCTCTGGTCATTCGAGGTCATTCCAATATAAACTATTTTTCCCATTTTTTTATACTTTATCTTATTTGTTCATGCCCATAAACTGAAGTCCCTAGGCACTCTCACAAAGGGTGAATCATTATATTCCTACCAGAGCGTTCAATAACTGCCTTCCTCTTTTGCCTTTTCATGCTCATTTTACACCACAGCCACATTTTGTACTTCAGACTAAAATGCCAAACAGTTCTTTTAATGAAAATGAAAGTCTTCTGCATTTCCTTACTGTTGAATCTTACCACTAGCCATAAACAACCACATTTAATCAAATATAGTCACAATGCAGGCAGGCACAAATGGATCAGTACTGAAAATGAAGAGGATCATCAGCAAAATATAAAGCAATGAACAGCTTAGGCTATTAAGCAAGGCACCACATTTTCATGAGCCTTAGACTAGAAAATAAAGACCAGAAAGCATCAGATAACACATGCATGTATATCACATGATGATTCATTATCAGCTGAATGAATGAACTTAACTTTAATAAATTGTATATTGTTGATATGAAAGGTTTCTCACTGATATTTGATTCATAATAACCCCCAAACATACGCAAGCTGCCACTTAATGCTTCAAAGGAGGTTATAGGATGTTGACCAGATTTCAGATCTTGCTTATTATGCTATAGCTGTGGTCCAAAAAACATTTGAATCTGGATACATGGCAAACTATTACTTGATGTGCTCTTATTCTGAGTATGTTGAGTTTTTTATGTCTTTAATAGCAGCAGCAATAATAATTGCTTTTCTGGAAATAAGTGTTTTCATTTGTCCCAGTGGAAATTAACTGTGGGCATAGGACTTCCTCCCCCCCTCCTCCATCCCCTTGTGTCACATTTCTTCACAAAATGACTATAAAAATAGAATTTGATGCACCTCTGAAACACACTTTGTCCAAAGTGTAGCAATGCTATTTCCATGCCTTTCTGCAAATATATAGGAATTTGCAGTACTAATGGAAATTTTTTAAAATATTTTTATGAACTTTTCTGATCAGAAGGGATCACTTTCACAATCCAGAGAGATCTAAGTGATTGTATGAGCAGTAGCATTTGCTCTCATCTTATTCTTCAAATATCCATTAATGTTCTTCTTTCAGCTCCTTAATAGCATGTAATCCAAATTCCCCATTGACTCTGAAGTTGCTACAGATCTTTCTTTCTTAGTAGGTTTTTTCCCTTTCATAGCTTGTGAATTTGTACTATCAGCTCTTCAGATAAAAATGACACTTTACCTTACGGTGCTTTGGTCATAAACCTGCCCCCCCCCCAGCTTTTATAAATTGCAAGAGACCAACTTAAAGAGAAAGAGAAAGAAAAGATGGCAGCCAAGATATTACCCAGTGGAGCACACCCACCCCCAAAAAACCCTATTAAAGAGCTGTCTAGGTGATACAAGTAGGTTGATAAACTGACAAGCACTGAAATATATCTGTGTTCCTGTTACATTACAATAGTAATAGCATATTATAAAAAAGCTGCAAATTTGCAGGCTGTTTACAGTATGTAGGATCAAGGCCGACCCAAGACATTTTGGCACCCGAGACAAACCACAGAATTAAGTTCCTTTCCTCCAGTTTAGTGATATGGAGGTGAAAGCGTGGAAGGAATTTAGCTTCATCTGAAAAAGTACAAAACCAGACTTCCAAACACAATTCCAATACAAAGCACTCTGGGGGCCCAACACAATGAAACACACAAAAATCAAGCTGCGGTGTTTTGTGCCCTCTGGAACTTTCAAGAGGTTACCTGCTTTTAGCATTCCAGTTTTGATACCAAGCATCATTGTATTGCCCCCACACAGCCTGCCCAATGCACATAGTAACACACTCAGGTATCAGGTTCAAATCCCAGCTTCCCTGTAAAGCTCACCTGGTCACCTTGAGCCAATTAAAACCTCTCAACCTAACCTACTTTACAGGCTTGTACAACACCTTAAACAGATAAGTGGACTGAAATAAAATTTAGTTGTAAGCTGTGTTGAGTCCCTGTCAAAGGGAAAAGGTGGGATATTAATCAACAGCAATGTAAACTGAGAATGATCAGGCACATAGCAGAAAGTCCTATTCAGCGAGACTCTCAACAGACATGCAGAGACTTGCAGTGTAAGGCTCAACAATAAAGGAATAAACACTCCAAGTGTTCTCTAAAAATTGATGGCAACTGAACCATTGCAATTAAACAACTTAAAGTGGATTGGTTACATTTTCCTTTGAAATTCCTTTGAAATTATGAGTGATAAATACAAAGTGCTTTGGAGGTCAGCTTCACCATTTCCTTTGTTTGGTGCAGGCACTTTATTTTCAATACAAATGTCCCAGACTCTGGCCTACCTGGCAGCAAGTCAGTATTGTAAAGTCTCCAGCGCAGAGTCAATCCATGTGTCCAAAGTCCAAATTGAAGCATGGTCCTGGAGCAGCCAAGTCAAGGTCCATCAGCCTGGGTAGTTAAGCACACCCAACACTTCCGCTCTGCTAGCCTTTTATGCTTTGCATGCTGATTGCAGCATCTGGGTCTGACAAGGCATGTGACCCTCACCTGTTCCAAGCCTACTCCAGCTGAGAAATCACACCCCTCCACTCAGAGCTAACAAGCCCCACCTGGCCAGCTAGGGATCTGGCTGTGGGCCCTTGCCTGCCTCAGCCTCCTGCAGTTCCCCTTCCATTATCACAATTACTATTGTCGCTTTGATTAGTTGGCTGTTTGTTATAGAAATTCCTGCAGGGACTGAGTGTTATCAAAGTGTACATAAAAACGGGAGCAACTGGAACCAAGTTTAGAGCCCTGGTGACCTACCAGCCCCAAATCAGCCCCCAGTGAAACAATACGGTCTTGAAAAGGAACATTTGTCTCCCGGTTGCTGACTACAAAAGTGCTGTTCTCAATTGGAACAAAAATCCTGTTCCTAAATACTGCTAAATTATTGACAAGATCTAAACTATCTGTCACACAAACTCATGAATCAAGCATGTATTACATTCCCCCTTTATATGAAAACAGTTGTATGCATTATTTATAAATGGCTTGGCTGCTAGAAGTGGAAATTTTACACTGGGAATGAACTCGAAATCACTGTAAGTTGTCTACTAACAGGTTGTGTTATAGTAAGTTTAGCCAGTGCTATTTTTCTAGAAAAAGAGGTGCCGGAACTCACCATGAATGTCTCCCTTGTTCTCTTATAATGTCAATGGCGCCCACCCAGTTCCGGATTTACATATAAGCTAAACAAACTATAGCTTAGGGCCCCACTCTCTTGGGGGGGCCCAAAAAAAATTTAAAGGGGAAAAAACTGGATGTACATTTCCAAAATATAAGATTAGAAAACAAAATAAAACCTACATACATCAACAGTGTTTTGTGTTGTGAAGGCTCCTATGTTGTATTTCAGTTCAACAATTACTTTGATAAAATACATATTTTGTTATGTGCAAATGGCTTTAAATACCTATTAGGTCCATAAATTACCATATAGCATATATTCAACACAAAAAACCAGCGACAATTTGTTGTTGACAAAGGACAACTGGACATATAAAGGGCCACATTACCTTCAGTTGCTTAGGGCCTCATCAAACCTAAATCCGGCCCTGCGCCCACCTGAGAGGTGCCAGAACATAGTTCCAGTGAGTTCCAGATGAAAAAAGACCTGCGTTTAGCAGTAATCTGTTGGGAATTACTAAAGTTGAACAGCACCATTAGTTTGTCTGTTTGTTTGTTCTTGTTTTAAATTGAAGGTCATTTGAATGAGGAAGTCATGGGTCATGGAGTGTACACTCATGTTAACTGTTGCCAAACAGGTTGCATTGTTGCAAGCCTGAACAATCTGTTTGGCTACAGGTGACAGTGGAAGAAAAGATCAGGGAAGAGGCAACCTATAGCCCTTCAGATGCTAGAACACCTATCAACCCTGCCCATTGGTCATGCTAGCTGCTGCTAATGGAATTTGTAGTCTTACAACAACTGGAGGGCCACAAGCTCTCAATCCCTGCCCTGACGACAAGAAAAAGCATAAGGGCGGGTGATAAACACATCAGTCAAGTGCAGAGAAATCATGTGATATGTGAACAATTACCATGGCTATGACCTACTGTCATTTCTCCCCACCATGCCTCCACCACCACCCTAGGATTTGGGAACTTTTATTTTCTTTTTAGGTAAAACCAAATACACATAGCTCTGTTTCAGATGTTTATAACTACTTAATCACTACCAGATTCTGCTACTATTATTCTTCATAGAACTTTTGTAGGTGGTGTCAAATAATTTCCCACTTAAAAATTATGGCTAGGCATTGTAAAAATGTTTTGTGACGAACTGAACCAGCCTGCGATATCTTGAATGTGCATTTTTGTTTTTGGAGGGAGAGGAATAAAAAGTTGATTGTTTCCTTATGAACTTTATCAGTGCAAATAAAACGTCTGCATCAAGAGTCCACTGCGGAACATTTAAAAAGTCAGCATGATGGGGACAAGATTTACATCTTCAGGACGACACTGGCATTTCTGCAGTAACAAGCACAAAAGTTTAGGCCAGGTGGCATCTTTCTAAAGGAGGCATCATCAAGTTCACAGTGTATTCTGATGCAACCTCTGGTGTATTATAAGCACAGCAAGTGGAATCTGGTGGGAGAGTAATACCTATTAGAAGCAACTTATAATCAGCCTCTAGTATCCCAGCAAACTGCATAGATTGATGACTTCCCATTCATTAATCATCTGCTGGTTTACATTTTAACACAAAGGCTTCCTGAAGCCAAAAGACATCTAAGCCATGATATTTCATTGAAGGTTTCAAAAGCAAAGGTTAATTCACCCAGGTAGTAAACTGTTAAGACATATGTGTATTCTCATTTGATGTGTAATATTATAACGCTGTCTGATTATTGCAGTCACTGTACTGTCTCTGGTTTAACTCCCTGATACCACCATTTTCTGTTGTACTTTTTCTGCTCATAACTATCATTGATTGGTCTTCTTCTGTGGATTTGATTGGCTTGCCAATTTCAGTGGATTTAAGCACTAATTATATGAGATTATGATATGACCTACCAGCATGAGTTTGACCAAACTGCGGGAGGCAGTGGAAGACAGAAGTGCCTGGCGTGCTCTGGTCCATGGGGTCACGAAGAGTCGGACACAACTCAAAAATATGAGATCACCTTTTCTATACTGCATTTCCCCAGCAGATTGGATCAAGATGCTAGCTAGGGATCATGGGAGTTGTAGGCCAAAAACATCTGGAGGGCCAAGGTTGAGGAAGCCTGAGCCATACTAATCCAACCTTTAATAATTCTGTGATCTGAATGCAGGGGAAGCTGAACACTAATATTGCATTAGAATGCCCTGTCATCTTAATCACCCAAGCTTCATGCTATAGATGTCTTTGCTCCAGACTAGAGGGGAAACTGCAAAAGATTCTGTGACTGTAATTTGTTCTGAGACAAATGTAAAGGGCTGGCATGTACCTACCGACGAGTTTAGAGCAAACTGGAGAAATCTATGTGAGATTTACCTTCGTTTCCCCATTCATTTGGCATGCTTCCAATGTTGTGTTTAAAAATACATGGTGACAGGTGGAGCAAGAATACACCCTTTTCCAAATCTATCGCGGTCTGTAACATTACAGAAACAGGTCCAACAAAAAAGGTACAAACTATACTTTTCAAGCACATTTAGAGCACATGCCCCCCAAAGTATTCTGGGTACTGCACAGAGTTATAATTCCCAGCAATCCTTAACAAACTACAGTGTCCAGAAGTCTATGAGGGGGGATATAAGCTGCAGGAGCACCATATTATTTACACGTATTTGAAGCCCAAGATAGGTTGTAGAATTATTGTTGACATCAGCTCTCCCTTTACACATATCTTACCATAGTCTTTTAAATGAGTGATAAACCATTTCTGGAATATCAGTGTATCTTGTTAACATCAAGAATATGTGCAATTTGCAATTGTTAAAATATAACTATATTCATGAGATTTGTCTCCTTCCCCTCCCCACTCCTTTCCTTCCAGGTCACAGCCTCGGCTCAACAAAAGTGACTCGTGCACAGACATTTCCCAGCTACACCTCAGAGCAGGATGAGGAGCACGGGCCACGCATGTCACTGTCTAGCAGCTATGGATTCAGCTACAGCTCAGGCCTCATCCAATGACACACACCCTGTGTCTAACCAGAGAGACAGTCTAGTGTGAAACCTGCCTGTAGGCCCTGGAAGCCGCTTGCCATTTCCTCGGTGTCCACAGAAGACAAGCCGTAGTGAAAACTGAGGACACATGTCTCCAGGCTGCAACAGTGAAGGTGAAATCTTGGATCACTGCTTCCCTGAGGCAGAGTCTAAGTGTTTTATTTATTTAACTTTTGTATTTGGTTTTGTCCATATGTTTTGTTTTTTTTAAAAGAAAAATGTGAAAAAGAAGAAAGAAGAATTTCCTTTGCAGTACTGATGGTGTGCAGCTGAAGTTTCTGCACAACCACAGACGCTGCCTGTTTGGGGGAGCGGGGAGCAAAACATTACGTCTTCAATGTGAGGCTCTTGCCGATCAATTAAGCTTCAAGCTTGCTCATCCATGACAGTAGCCATCTTTATATCCTAGGCATCAGTCTACCAACTGAGTCATTCTTGCAGAAATGGTACCAGGCATACAAAATTTGAAATATACTTTAGAAGGAAGTACGCAGTCCTATTACCAATTATGCACAGTTTATTCCCATTTACTTCAATGGGATTTATGCATGGGATTTAGGACGGTAGCCCAAAGTGGAATTTCTGAGGAGGCACCAGTGACTCTTAATCAGGTTCTCATCACTACAGTTAATACACAAGACAGATATAGAGATAGATACTGTCAATGGGATGGGATGGCGGTGCTTAGTAGCCTTTCAGAAAATAGATTGTGTTGTGTGTTAAGAGGTCATATGCCTAGAATATTTCCCACACTGAATTTTTATGCCCAGATTCTGCTGTTGTGTACTCTGAACCTAATAATCCAAAACTTCCCATTGGGGAGATATCAAGGGAAGACTGTCACAAAGCATTGTCAAAGTCTTCCCATTGTAGATAATATTTAAATAGTGAAGTCTGAATTTATAGTCAGTATACTTTTAATTCTGTATACTGTGCAAGTGAGAAAATTGATATTACATTGCTAGGCAGCAGCCCAATTTCCATATAGTTTTATAGGGCAAGATGCTTGGGCTGGAAGAAATAACTACAATTTCAAGTTCTGTTCTTATTATTCAAGTCTTCTTGGTTAATATGGATTTGTTCTCTTCGTCAACATTAATTTTGTTCTAGATTCCTTGTCTGGTGTCTAACTCTGCTATACAACCATAGGCTAGTCATGATTAAATTTCACAGCCATTTGTCTCATTGCAACGTTGATTTTTTTACAGTCTCCTACAGTGGACAGCCACATGAAAATGAACTGAACTGTGTGTTTTTTAGTCTTCCTGAAATCACAACAGCTCACTGTGCCCAAAACTTTCAGTCTTTTTCTAAAGATCAAAAAATAAATGGCAGCACCTATGAGTAGAATAAATGTGAGACAACAGGATTTCAACAATCACTAGGAAACTGTATGTTCTGAAGTAATGCTAATGCTTATCGCATTCCAGGACAACACAATTTATTCAGCTAGGTCTTCAAATAACAGAGATCTACTGTAACTTAAGAAATTAAATAATTGATTGACTGCTGGCCACTACTGGTGCCATTCTTATACCTCTATCATAGTATCATTTTCTAAAAATAAAAAGCTGCTTTTGGCCTAGCATTCCCCCACCTCCTTCCAAAATTATGCAGTTATGACTGTAAGACAATAAAAAGAACAACATCTTCACAGGGCAGCATGTAAAGTTAAAAACATCAAGCAAAGTTCAAAAATTAAAATGCATTGTTAAAATATATAACCAAAGATGAAAGGAAGTGGCATAAAATAATAACTAAGTCTGTGGAAATGAAAAAATACCTTCACCAAAATGGCATCTGCGCAGGCGTCAGGCAAACATCTTTGGAAGAAGCATTCCAAATGAAAGGTGCCAGCACGAAGGAAACCCACCCTCCCATCAGATAGCAAGAGAACCCTGGGATTTCTCTGCCACATACCTTAATATTCAGGCTGGCCCTGCCATTAGGCAGAGTAAGGTGAATGCCTCAGGTGGCAGATGTAACGGGATCAGGAGCAATAGCCTACCTGGTAGTTCCTTCTGAGCTCCCTGGACAGTCCCCTCTGTTGTAGGACATGGCTGTATATATCATATAGCATGTCCTGGGGGCCCTAAACTAGCCTGCTGCAGGTATGATGGAATATGCTGCCCTATTGCCAGTGTTGAAGTGAAATTCAACTCCCAGTCCAGCTGGCTTTTTAACATGGGATAGGGAAGCGGTGCCCTATTCTCCTTCACCACAAGCAGCCAAATTTATTGGGCTGTGCCTGCTGCGTGGGTATGCATGAAGGCAAGCTGTCCTTCATACACCCTGACCCTGAACTATGAAAAGCTCTAATGGCCAAAACCAGCAGTTTCTATAATCAGAAGCATTCTAGAAAGGACAGACCTTTCAATAACCCAGACGCAAACATTTTAGGCTTTAAATGTAGTAAGCCATTAAGAAACAAGCTAGTGTAGTATGAACAAAAATGGAGGCACATGCTCCAAATAACTTGACCAGAGTTGCAGTTTCTAAACTGCACCATGAGCCTTCAGGCTGGGAGGGGTTCTGCTTCAGCCCTTCCAATAATTCAGTTCCATGTGAATTTCCACTGCAAGGTACTGCAAAAAAAAAAAAAAAGTCTTCAACCTGCATCATTGGGAAAATGGACAACTGAATGCCCTTATAACTAAAGTGTAATTTCACAAAAGTCTCAGCTGTGAAACTGTGTCAACACCTTTGGATCACACTTTGAAAATTGTAAGTTAAAGACAGGATCTCTGAGCACATATGAAGTATGTGCCCCCTCTATTTCAAATTAGGGTTCAGGATGTAATAATTAGAAAATACTACTGTCAAGGAGGCCTGTACTACTCATAATGACTCACGAGTACATATTCTAGAAGGGCACCAGATAGGTGTTCCTCCCTCATTTAAGAGTTCTGTTTTTAATAAGTCCACAACAAATAAAATGAGATGTTAGAAATCAATAAAGGGACAGACACAGTGAAAGGCATAAGCCTAAATACACAAAAGGTCCCCCCCACCCGGTCATGTGCTTCAATCTTCATAAAGCTCATTGTAATGAATGTGTAGAAAACAATTCTCATAACACTTGAAATTTTAGGGAAGAAAATTCACTGGAGCAGACTGGGTGTTTTGTTCCATTGTAGAACTGACAGCCTTGTTTAGCAGTAGAGTTTCCTGCCTTTCGTTGTTTTATGAGGCCAGCACTGGATGTGTTAAAACAGTCAGAATCTTCTCCCTCTCCCCACTACCTCTGTAAGATCAAGTTTTATCTATTGCAATTTGAAGACAGAAAGAAAAGATTTCTTTAAAATGGTGTGAAAGAAATGTCTGCTTTGATTAAACATTTATTGATACATTAGGGTGGGAGATATTACTTCCCCCAAGCCATTCCTGCAGTCGTAATAGATTGCAGACTTTTACACCTCAGTGAACAGCTGCTGAATGAAACCAGTGTGTGATCTGATGGACTTAATCACGCCCCCTGTCTCTGTCACTTACTCTTCTTTTATCTCACTCACCGTGTTTCTACTACCCAGAGAGACCAGCTTTCTCTGTGGAGAAGTGTTGAGCTACCTACCACCACAATGCAGAATTTCTGTTTCTGGCTGTTGACCCCTGTCTTCTTTTGAAGCCGTGGTTATTGACATTTGTCATTTTAAAATAAGGAGTTGTATGTAGCATGTGAGAAATCCTTCCCTGGTCAAAAATATTTTGTATACAAGAACCAGTCCTGTATAGGCCTTGCATAACATTAGTGATACAAAGCTAGATTTCACTAATGCAGCTGAAAAACTTCCCATATTTTCTCCAAGTCAGTTATTATACAACACTGATGCATGTTGTACATCCATTTGGCTTGGACTGTATTCTTATTACAATTTAAGTAGATTAGCATTCTTTGATATATTTTTTTAAATGGAAACCACTTCTTTCACCCTCCCTGCCCCACAGTTTTATTATATGTTCTGCTAATAGGAATGCCCATATGTATCATGCTCCAACACAGAGCTTTTTTTTCTGGGGGTACTCATGGGTACGCAGTACCAGTACCTCCTTTTCTAAAAGAAAAGCACTGGTTAAAAATGTGGCACTTGCTGTAACAACTTCGTGCTCCAACTTATCATTGTTTCTACTGTTCTCAACCAATAAGGGTCAGTTGAAAGAGAACAACTATCCATGATATGTATTTACCAATGTACATCTTACTCACAAAAGCTAACAACCAATGCTAGTCAGGATTGGTCAGAAGTGAATAACATTAAATTCCATGGGGTTTGCCTCCATACACCATTCCATATATGTACATATATCCACATTTTCTTAAGTCTGTGTAATTTAAGCCTGCTTCAGTCTACCAACTTCTCACACTTTTGTAATTTGTAAATTGTAAAAGGAGCTCCAGTTCAAGAACAGTCAACTTCATCTATAGTTCAAGAAGGAAGGAACAAAGCAACCAACCAAGTAGAAGCATAAAAATTCTGATGCCAATAAAGCAAAGCTGTGTTTATGTTGATATATGTACATATAAAATGGCCCTTGGAGAAATAACTTTTTCTTATTCATAGCCTGTAAAAATGGCATTTCACAAAGACAACTGTGCACCAATCCTATTGGCTACTGAAACCCTTTTGGTTTTCTTATGTGAGTTGCACCTTAAAGAACGTAAGGTTCTTTTGAAACCTGTCCTTTAAAATGAATATCTGCACTGAAAACAAAAAGGATATAAGAAACCAGGATATAAGTATGGCACATGAGTAAAATAAAAACAGCATATACCAGAAGTATCGTTAGCATAAATTTTGAAGTTTTAATGTGGTACATTTAATGCACAGCCTTGCATGTCTAATGCAACCCTGAAATTAGCCATTTGTCCAAGACTAGAAATTACTCTTGCAGGTCAAGTAGGTTGCCAAGCCAAGTGCCCAAGCAGAAACAGACAGACATGGTTGAATGGTCACACTACTATATTTTTTTCAGCTGGAATACTATTCTACATATGAAACATTTCCAAAAGATTTGAGTGACCACAGTTATGGTCAGTAAGTTATGCATTGCTGGGATCATCCATTGAACTTGACTTTACCTTGATTTCAACCAAGACCAATAAAAAACTTACCAATAACAGAGTTACAAACAAAAAGCTGAGAGTAATGTGTACAATCACACTAATCACGCAATTGTTCATGATGGATGTCCTAAATTTTCATTGCATTGATATGAGATATATTTGGGATAAATCTCACATCTATTAACAATCACAAGTACAAAGCTGGGAACAGTAGTTTTTCTCATTTATCTAGTCCAGATAAAATGTGTGTTTGTGCTATGGACAGCTGGTAGGGGTGACATGAAAGTTGTTCTTACCTCTTTACCCTGCCTAATCTTTGCTGTTTCTTCACTGTGCCAAATAGTGGAAAGTCTTAAGCAAAGCCTACCTGTTTTTCACCTCATTCTTCTAAAGAATTGCAAGATCCATGTGGTCGCCTCCTTAATTCCACTTTCCCTTGTATGTTTGCTTTTGAATCAGTTTCACTGCCTTGGTGAGGCTAGAACAGTTCCCCCTCTTCTTCTATTTAAAGAGAATCTCACTCTGCAGACAAAGTTCTCTAAGAACATCATGTGTAAACAATTTGAAAACATGGTGATACATTTTTCTATGAGATGCTGTTGATATCCCCAGTTGTGTGGTGGACAAAACGTAATTTAAGTGTGTACAGGGCAGCCGTGGTTTTCAATGGTTTAAAAACAGCCTTCAGCTACTGTTCACTGACGCTCTCTTTTGACTGAATGGTACATTTACTGTTGTTTCCTGTTCTATTTAATGGAAAGAATTAAATACACTGCTCTGTGTGATGTGATGATCCAGTTTTCCCTGTGAACCAAAGCATCTATGAAATTTGAATTAAACCAGATTAAACAAATACTAAGATGTGCTGTATAATTTCCCCTCTACCCCCTCCCCCTGCTTTGAATGTGAAAAGTTTGCGGCAGAACAGACTGGGGAAGCATCTGAGACATGAACAAAAAAATAAAGAATGCTTACTAGATAAAAAGCAAACTAATTAAAAAAAAGTACAAGACAACAGTAATCCTTTTCATTCTCTGTTTAGACAACATGCTCGCTTTCTTCCAGTATAAAGTTATTCTACTACAAAAAAAAACCCAGAAACACTGATTGTGTTACATGAAAGAGCTATAAACTCAAGTCTTAAATAAATTAGTATGAGGCATTTCAAGTTCCAGCTGGGTAGAAGTCAAATTACTAAGCACAGCCATACCCTTACATATGGGAACAAAACAGCTGTGTGTACTGACTGCTGTACCAACATAATTCACAGACGGGGAGGGGGGTGCATTTCAAAAGGAGGTGCATTTCTGGGCCATCACCAGAAACTGGTAACCTTCCTCCAGTGTCCTGTGCAAGTCTGTAGATCCCAGTCAAGCCACTCTTACATGCTCCCCAGTCCACAAAATACGGCCACATATGTACAAATGCCTAAGCCAGATGTATCCAAACTTTCTAAGCCCACAGCTCAACTTAACCAACTGCATTCTTTCTGTAGCTCCTTGGTGGGGAAACGAGCTTCGAGCCTCAGAAGCCCAGTTATGTCACCCCTTGTCTGCAGAGCTGGCAGTTCCTCACACCCTTGTGAAGTGTTCCCTCCCCCCTCCCCTCTCCATGGGAGTCCTCTGGGCAGCTGCCACAGCTGCCCTTGGTCTCTGAGCTGCCCACCCCACCCCAAAGAGAGCTGGCTTCTCATGCTGCCCCTTGGGGGCCTGGGTAGAGGATTCCACCAGACTTAGCAGCCCGACGGAGACTGGCCAAAGGTGAACATGAGGTCAGCACTTACTCACCTTGGGAGGCAGCAGTGGTGGCAGCAGGCGCCGGGGCTGCTGCAACAAACAACTGCGCAAGCCTTTGGGAGGCAGAGACACAAGAGGGCATCAGAGGAGGCAGGGAAGGAAAGAGGGCCAGGGGCCAGTGCTGCCTGTGGCACCCTTGACCATTATTCAGGCCAACAGCACATTGGTAGAAAACCACTGGTCTAAGCAATAGCTGTAGCCACTTTTGCCTCGGTAATTCCCCCAGCTACTCCCTTTCAACCTCCACCACAGCCTTCCTTTCCCTCCATGTGATTAACAATCTCCATGAGCGAGAATGATGGGTGCCACAGCATGTCGTAGTAGACATGGCAGTCTCTACACTCTGCCTAAAGTGCTGCTGCATGCCCATTCTCCATTGACATTTACTTAGCAAGTGGAACTCCTGATCGTTGGTAAATATTGCAAATTTCTTTACTCTTATTCTTTGTAAATTTGATGATGCAGTTGATATGTCAGACCAAACAGAACATCATTGACATAATACAGTTTTGTGGCACACACTTCCAATACATTTCCATTTCCTGAGTTCTTTGCTAAAAAACAACAACATCCATTGTAACATATGTGACTTGGATAAGGAGGTCACAGATGCCAAAAGATGGTTTCTAATCATGGCAGTCAGTCAAACTCTTCAAGTCTGGGTGAAGCAAACTAACTGTTGTAATTCCATTTGATTTTGCTGTAAAATAAATAAAGCTGCACAATGTCCTAGACTGTCCATGTAATGCTGGAAAAACGTTCCTGATCTCCATCTCATTGGTCCAAAAATTACTGCCTTGTAGAGATAGCTATTTAAATTACACTTTTAGCTACAAGCAGCTCCTCTCTCTCTCTCTCTCTCTCTCTCTCTCTCTCTCTCTTTGTTATTACCTATAGATTAAATGGAGCTGATGCTTAGTGATACAAGTCTAGAGGAAAATACCTCTTTAAAAAGAAACAAGGTAGTAACACTAATCGGTAAACTATCTGCTTATTGTTCAAGAAATAAGATAATCATCTCTGTTTCAGGAAGAACTTGAGAACTCCTAAGCATTAGAGCAAAGATCACTTAATGATCTTAGCAGATATAGCACAGGATTTGTTCCCATGTGAATGCAATGCCTGAGTTGATTCTAATAGTGGTAGTATTTGCTACTTATCTGGCCCTAGATCATCTTTCACAGCCCCTTAAATTTCCACTGCTTATAACTAATAGCACTGAGATTGGGCTAACTCCTTTATAGTTTCTGGTCTGTGGGCACTGTTAAAGTCATGTCAATAGGAACTATGTAGCCCATATATGTCACCATATTATATTTTAAGTGGTGTGAATTTTGAAGTTCAACAGCATCTGAGTTTACCTTTCTGAAAGAGATGAAACATTGTAAACCTGGACACAACATTTGGATTCCTACAGCTTTCCTTTTTCTTAATGTTGCTATTTCTTTTGGCTTTGAAGATAACATTTGAAAGCATACGGGCAATGCTGCTGAAATCTCAGAATGCAGAGAGGTGACTGAAGAAAATGGCAATAATTGGGTACAGTCCAACAACATATGGAGAACAACAGGTTCCTCTTCCCTGCCTTATGCCTTCTGGATGCCTGAAGGAAGTGTGTTTTGAGCAGTGCTTTCTTTTCATTCCTCCCCATGCTTATTCATGGAAAGTTCTTGCTCTCAATTAGAGTTTTCATTTCTAGTTTTCATACTGACAAACTGGAGCGTGTGCAGAGAAGGGTGACCAAGATGATCAAAGGTCTAGAAACCAAGGCTTATGAGGAACAGTTGAAGGAGTTGAGTATATTTAACCTGGAAAAGAAGAGACTGAGAGGAGATATGATGGCCATCTTCAAATATCTCAAGGGCTGTCACATGGAACAAGCCTGATTCTCCTACTCTGGAGCATAGGACTCGAACCAATGGCTGCAAGTTCCAAGAAAAGAAATTCCGACTAAACATCAGGAAGAACTTTCTGACAGTAAGAGCTGTTCAACAATGGAACGGTCTCCATCGGAAGGCTATCGACTCTTCTTCCCCAGAGGTTTTTAAGCAGAGGCTGGATGGCCACCTGTATGGATGCTTTAGTTGCATTGCAGAGGGTTGAACTAGATGACCCTTGGGGTCTCTTCCAACTCTATGATTCTATAACTCAACCTTACAATAATTTATTCTAATTGTTTTCTAGAGCTTGACAGGAAGAGTCCATGCGTTTTTGTTTTCACTGGTACAGTAGAAAAGGAAAGACTTGGCATCTGTTCATTTGCTTTCTCGGCAAGCTTGAGTAATCATATTACGGCAATGGGCAGGAACTTCTGTTCAGGCTACCTGTTCTGGGCAGAAGGAATGGTGTGTGTTTGTGTCCATACTGAATTGTGTCCAGAGGAAACATACCTCACCAGGAGCCAGCAGCAGCTTTGTTATGGAAAGTGGCATCTGACCTACTCAGTGCTTGGCTGCAAGACAACTTAAAGCCTATTTTCAGTCTCTTATTTCAATAGTCCACTTATATTCAAATTTGTATCAGCACAAAGCAGCTCTGCTGACATTCCAAGTCGCATCACAGCCGATTTGTCTTCCTTGCACAACTATTAATCTCTTGACCCCTATGTAAATTATCTCTTCGTATATACCTACAGTCTTCACACAGTTCAATTGTATGTGTGTGGGACTTCTTCAGTCATGGATGAGTGAAATGGTAGTGGAATGGTTTTTTTCTCTCTCCAGTCACATTCCCAATGTAAAAATTGTTGGAGCCTTGGCTCTAGGTCATTCACATAGTAGACAAGAGGCCATGTTCACATATGTCTGTGCGAGCAATTTGTGCAGTTGGCATAGACTGGATCTTCTGTCATTTGTCCTCTGCTAGTATTTACTGCACTCTGACAACCAGGTCTTCCATACTTGTTTGAAGGCTAGAGAGGAGAAAAGTAGAGAGCAGTGAAGAACAGTGAGGACTACCACCCTATCAGAGTTGCTTACGACAGAGGCAAATTTGAGGCATGTAATGGCTTTTGACGCTGACTGCAATGCCCATACACTGAGTATTCTGGACCTAGCTTTTCAAGTCTTGAGTTGGGAAGGGTGTTTGAGGTATAACACCCCATGGCCCAGTCCTACCTCCTACTCCAAGCCAGAAACGTCCATGCACCATCCAGTTTACGGTGTACAAAAAAAGCAGAGAACAGAGGCCAAATAGGTTTCTTTTGCCAAAAAAAGCTGAAAAACTTCACAAAACCATTCACAGAACTCAGCGCCTTACTCCTCCTATTAGGGCTGCATCAAATGCTCTCCCTTTTTCTTTTCTTTATAATTAACATAGTTGAACAAATTACTGGAAAAATGACCATCTCACCAAAGGATCACCTTGTTTTGATGCTTCTTGTCAATCTCTTGTTCTCTTGGCTGCTGCGCCCCATTTGCCTTCACTCTTTGCAGTCTCATTTGCCTTTGCTGGCAAGAGAACAAAGTGTACCAGGCCAGCATCAGAAATAAACAAAGAAGATGTTGTACGTCAAATAACTGCTAACAATGGGAACTTTTTGTGACCCCAAAAAATAACACAAAGCTAGGCACTGTAAATGGTTTTGGCTTACCTTTAACATGGTTAGTGGTAATGTATAAAACACTTAGGATGCAGCTTGTGCATTCATCCATGCAAGCTGTTTGCACATGTTTGCGGATTCATATATCAGCCCATGCCTTTGAAATGTAACATGATAAGCAATTCCTATTGAAACTTTGGCAACTTGGCCCTGAAGCTGTTGGACACCATCTCCTAAACAATACTTCCACAGACCATACCTAATACACTCTTCATATGACCTCTGTCCTACACCACCAGCCATTAGAAAGAAACAGTGCTGTATCAGCACACAGATCTGTTGAATGGTTTCTTTAAATGTAAAGGTTCATCATTGTTCCACCCGATGTGTATGTCTTTAAGGGGCCAGAGCAAGGGCCAGAGCAAGATAACGAGACCCAGCTTTACAGCTGTGAAACATAGCAGGTGCTGCTGAGTTGTATTTGATTAAGGTGTGTCAGCATTTGGGTGTAGTATATAAGGAGCAGCACCTAGCTCTCCCATTACCCTGGGGGATGGGTTGGTGGTTGGGTCTGGTTTGGTTGTTAATGTATTTAGTGTAAAAGGAGTTTTTGTTTTTCTTATTAAAACCTTGTTTAAGTTATTTTTGAGTCCTTTTCCTTTTAATGCATGGTCTCCCCAGCAAGCTCTCTGCAGCGCTACCATACTGCAAATAGCCAACAAGATCAGCAGTGCTTAATAGTGCCTCTAGAATGGAAAAGAGTTCTCTGTTGTAACTGACTGATCCCCCTTTCCCTCTGCTGGAAATGAAAAGGATGAATAAAAAAAGCAAAACCCACAAATAGAGTCGTGTGGATACACATTAGCCAAGCACCGAAGGCCACATGTTTAAGCACATTCTAAGAATGAATCAGGATGAGCTCAGCCAAAGTTTGCTTTGGAGGTGGAAGGACCCAACAAGTCATATGGCATTTTCTTTTTAACCACAACCTGTGGCTTATCACTATGCTCCTCTATGGTTAGGTAGGAGGAATACCTGGTTTGTGAGCATATTTTAAAACAGAATCACAGAGTTGTAGACTTGAAAGGGACCACGAGGATCATCTAACCCAACCTCCTGTAGTGCAGGAATCTTTCACCCACATGGATCTTGAACCCACAACCCTGAGATCAAGAGTCTCATGCTCTACCAACTGAGCTAAGTGTTATAACAAATCTCTGGTTAGTCTGAAGAGCATAAAAATCTTTAAAAGTTCAGAACCCTGCTTTTAAAATAACAATACCTCTTTCAGAGTGCTGAAACTACGTCGTAGCAAATCAACTGGCCCAAAACCCATAGTTTGTTTTTATGATATACAAAAGTATCCTAAATGTCGTAACTATTCATAAATACTGTTTCCCCTCCCCAAAAAGTGATCCATGCTTTTAATAGGCAAGTTGCTTCACTCAAAAAGCTTGAGAGGCACAGCCATTAGACTTATTGCATATGGTGAAGATGCTCCTCAAAAGGATATTCTGTAAGAAAGGAGGCTTCACCTACATTTGCTTGTGTGTGAGCAAGACGAAAGGCTTTCATCATCATCATCCTTTTCTTCTTCTTCTTTCTGCTGGCACATAAAAAAAGCGCTGTTGTTAGACCTGACCCACAACCAGGACATAGGAATTTTGAGGTTCTGTGCAAAATATTAAGGTGGGTTCTGGAAGGTAGAAACCCTGAGCAAAATTTGCGTTTAAATGCCTGACCAACTATTCATTCACTCCCCTATGAGATGATCAAAGTGTTCAGTCATGTTCTGTATGCCTGCTAGGAACTAGCTGCAGCCCAGCTTGAGTCACACTTCTACATTTGCAACTGCCTCATATCGAGGAGTGGGAAAGCACTTTTCCTCAACAGGAATCAGAAGGATATGGCCTCCCTCTTTCTAAATGCTTCCATGCCGGTTATCAGCCAATTAATGAGAAAGGAGCATTCACCCATATACAGTGGTACCTTGGGTTAAGTACTCAATTCATTCCGGAGGTCCATTCTTAACCTGAAACTGTTCTTAACCTGAAGCACCACTTTAGCTAATGGGGCCTCCTGCTGCCGCCATGCCGCCGGAGCACGATTTCTGTTCTCATCCTGAAGCAAAGTTCTTAACCCAAGGTACTATTTCTGGGTTAGCAGAGTCTGTAACCTGAACTTTAAGCGTATGTAACCCGAGGTACCACTGTGTGTGGCGAAGTGGTTAAGGGTCAGCCGAAGTCCTAGAGACCAGGGTTCAAATCCCCCCTTAGCCACGGAGCTCTCTGAATGACCTAGGGCCAGTCACGGTCTCTTGGCCTAACGCAGTTTCCCAACCGGGGGCCAGGATATTCCAAGGGGGGGCACAGATGAAAATCACAGAAATGGGGGAGCACAGCACAAGGTTAGGGGGCCACAGAGGGAAGTGAGAAGTGAAGGGGGGAAATCATTTTTTTAAAATTTAAAAATCCTGATTGGCTCATTATCCACTTGGCCAATCACAAGAGGTAAGGGGGTGGCCCACCAGAACCTAATGCTCCTCTTTGCCACATGCGTTTTCTTGGAGCAGTCTTTGTTTGTTTCCAGTGGAAAAGGGCAATCACCGAGGCTCTTGTTTTGACCAGTAGAGCCTTTGATCCAGGACCCCTAGGTCAGGTAAGTGTGGTGGTGGGGTGGCAACGGGTAGGGCTGGGAGAGCCGGAGCTGCTTGTTGTTGCCAGCAGTGCTGGGCCCGGTGGCAGCCTGGGCCTGACTGCAAGGTGCGGGATGCAATCTACCACAGCGCCTAGCAGATCAGGGCCTTCAGATGCTGCCGAGGGGCAAAGAGCCTGTTGGCAGCATCGGCTTAGCTCTGCAAGATGCAGGGTTAAATCCACCCCAGCATCTAGCTGAGCAGAGTCGTCTGGTGCTGCTGACTTGCATCTTGTAAATACCTAAGTGACTACTCACTGAGTTCAGTGGGCCTTACTCCCAGACAAGGGTGTGGGGGGCTATAGTGTTTTATGTAGGCAGACAGGGCTCCTCCGGATAACAATATCTTTTTGCCCAGGTCAGTGAGGACCAATTGCTTTTTAAAATTCTCCCATAAATACACCACCCCCTGCGCACCTTTTGGACAGTATCTGTAGGTTTCCCCCTCTGTGTCAAATAACTGGGATCAAATAAATGTTGTTTACTTTTTATAATACATTGGTACCACAGGTTAGGAATTTAATTCGTTCTGGAGGTCCGTTCTTAACCTGAAAGTGTTATTAACCTGAGTTACCACTTTAGCTAATGGGGCCTCCCGTTGCCACTGCGCAGTATCTGTTCTCATCCTGAAGCAAAGTTCTTAACCCGAGGTACTATTTCTGGGTTAGCGGAGTCTGTAACCTGAAGCGTCTGTAACTTGAAAAGTCTGTAACCCAAGTGCCACTGTACATGGAAGATGAATCTCCCTCGGGAGGTTCTGGACTCTCCTTCCTTGGAGGTTTCTGAGCAGAGGTTGGATGGCCAGCTGTCACGGATGCTTTAGCTGAGTTTCCTACATTGCAGGAGGTTGCACTAGAAAGATAACCCTTGGGGTCCCTTCCAGCTCCATTAGTCTTTGTTTCTTCTGCTTCAACAATATTTTATTATGTTCCTATTATTTTATGTGATTGTATTTTGCATAAATTATAAAAAAGCACTAAAACATGTTCTATTTATAAACAAAACATTTAAAGAGTTCCCTTTCTACCAGCAGGACGATGGGGGCGGGGCATGGAGGTAGCCAGGATTTTTGTTAGGGGGCAGACTTTTGTTGAGGGGGACAGAACCTCATATTTGTATTTATTTTTACTTATATGAGGCAGCTGCTCCCCCCCGGCTACGTCCATGGGGGGCCACAGGAAGGAAACAGGGTCAGAAGGGGGCCACGGCAAGAAAAAGGTTGGGAAACACTGGCCTAACCTACCTCACAGAGTTGTTATGTGGATAAAATGAGGAGGGAACCATGTACACTTAGCTCATTGGGAAAAAAAGGTGGTATATAAAGTGGTATAAGTGGTAAATAAGTGGTATATAAATATATAATAAAAAGTAAAATGAATTTTTGAGTCCATTTGTTCGCAAATTCATCACTGCTAATTTGAAGATCACCATTAATTTTAGCTGGGCATATATATGGATTAGGTTTAAAGTAGGTATCAAGTCAGTGAACAAATATTAGACAGAGTACAGAACAATTTGCTTACTTTTTATGATGACAAATAAGCGCAGTAATGATGAGGATCATTATTAATGATAAGACAGCAGCAGCTCCAGCAATAACAAAGATACGCTGATCAGAATGACTCTCCAAAGAAACTTGGAAGGTAAATGGTAAATGTTATTACTATTGCTCAAGAGGGAGAGAAACAAGACAATTTTCTGAGTGATATACAGTCAAATGAAATTCTAGTCAGTTTGTGATCATGAAGAGCAAAATAAATATACAAGTGTGTGTGCGCGCACACACGCAAGCCCATGTGTGCATGTGCTCATTTCTTCAGGGTTTCCAATTCTGGCTGCATGAGGAAAATCTAATCTGATATTCTGAAATCTGGAAACCCTGCTGGAATTTAACTGAAGCATAGGAAGCTCTAAACAGTGAAGAGATCAATAATCCGATGTTTCATCTTCAAGAGCTTCAGCCTGACTCATTGTGTTATCTCGTCAGATGTAGGACTTGCTTCAGTAAGAATACCTGTTTCTAAATTTTTTAGAAAATCAGGCTCACATTAGTTGCTGTTTTGTTCAGAGTGAGCACTGACTGCCAAACTTGTAGCCATGAAGTGCTCAAAAATAGATGCTCATGATGAACCAGTGCCTGCCAAACAGCAGTACAATTTGTGGGATTGCAGTGGTCTGAAAAGGGTTCAATTCCGGTTGACTTTGTTCACATAGCTGAAGACATCGGTCTGCATACTTCTACGGACTGCCTTTGTACCATACTCATTCAGGGTCTATGCATCTCAGTAAAAGAATATCAACAGATTTAGCTTTTAGAAAAATACCAGAACCTGGAAGCTCTTAGCTTCTTTGCAGCAGTTTATGCTGTTCTGCGCTTCTTCAATATTTCATGTCTAGCATAAATACCCATGATTTCTTAAGAACAAGGTGTACAAGTCAGAGACATCACTTGTCTTCTAGATCTGCCCTATCTTTGGAGGGGAGTAGGTTGATCAGATACTATTAAGTGTGTGTTGGAGTCTGTTCATTTCCCTAAAGCACTGGCAAAAAATGCAAGTGCTTTTATACTGACACTTTTCTTCACAGGAGTCCAAAATTTTTGTGGGTGAGTGCTTTCAACCTTCACTGCCCTGACTTCAGCTATATGGGAGAAACACTGACAGGCTCGACAGTTTACAACGCACTAAAACCTAACAAGTGGTTTGAACCGCTTGTCATGTGCCTTGCCACAAAGAGTTTTACAACATTTGCTAAGCGCACACACACACACTGTGCAGGAAGAGGTCTCTGACAGTGAGAAACTATGAAGACACTTTCAAATGGGGCAAAAGAACTTTGCACCTAAGCAGATGTTGCACCTTTCATGTGGTTTCCTCCAACTTGCTTGTTTTTCAATTAAAATATGCCATGCAATGAGCTTGCAAACATCTTCCCAATGTCACTGAAGCCTGAGCATCCAGTTTTGCACCAGAAAGCCAGGCAGCCTCTGGAGAGCACACAGCTTCACGTGACACAAACCAGATGGAGGATGCAAACATATTGAAATGGCCACGTTGAAGAGCAGGTGTTTGAAATCAATCATTTTCCTGAACAAATTCAAAGTATGGCAGCAACAACACTGGTGGAAAAAAATAGCTGCATGTCCCTGTAAGTCAAATAGGGGTTGGTAAGCAATATGTTGAAATCCACAGCTACCCAAGAATTGTTACCTGCCTCGTGTGCGGAGCTGGAATTTCACCCTAAATTACTGTGACAAATGTATTGAGGGTTAAGACAATTTTCTTTATTGATTTAATCACAGCAGACTAACCTGTCTATTCATCTGGAATAAACTACCTGGAGCAGTGAAATAGCCAAGTCTGCAGATAACACCCTGTTCAGGTGTTGTTCCTGGACATTGAATGGGAACCTGAGATCCACACCAATCTTCCAGAGCTGAGCAGAAAGGCCAGAAGGGGATTTCTAAGCATTCTCAGTTAAAGAAGCTTGAAAGTTCTCCTTGAGATCTGGAACTCTAACCACTGTTGAAAACAGTATGTTGGGTGGGATGGGAGTAGATGATGATGACGGTGATTTTCTTTATAGGAAGATTGCTATATAAGTGCTTCGGGATCCTCTAACACCCTCTTATAGCAGGAGATCTTGGGGAAGGCAATTGATTCCCTCCATCACTTCATTTTATCTGGACTGCTGGCTGCTTCTCTCCTTCACCACCATTGCTGGGGGGTGGTTATAGAGGGGCGGGTTGTGTCTATCATTTCCCGCCTTCAATCTTTCCTCTTTAACACCTGTCCATCCTTTTCTTTCCTTGCTACTTTTTATCCAGCCAAGCCAAGCCCAACTAAGGTCCATTCTCTTTTGCTCTTTCTCTCTCTCCCTTTGCCTTGCAAATGCTTTTCAAAACAACTATTCAGCCTCTAATTTTACATGTGTTTAAATTAATACAAATGCCTACAAACAACAATAATTCTACAAACAACTGCAGGATTTTGTAAATTCTCTTCACTTACTGTTGCCATCAATGGTCAGTTTTGTCCAGACTGTGGCATTTGCACCATTCGTCCCAATGTAAGAACAGCTGTACATCCCAGAGTCAGAAGCTGTGACATTCCGAAGTACAATTGTGCTATCCACCCGGGCGGCACAGTCTATCACTACACGGTCTTTGTAATCTGAACCATAGACTGCTGTACCAGATGTATCACATTGGACTATGAAGTCCACATGGTCTGTATAGATCCTTTTCCATTTCACTTGATAAAGTGTTGTTTCAGGGTCAGGCCCATAGGTAAAGTTGACATTTGCTCCTGGTTCAGCAACCATATGATTATATGACAAGTTTCGAGGCTCAAAATCCCCTGCTTAAAAAAAGAAATTGAGGAAAAAAGAAACACTTTGTAAAAAAATAATAAATTTAACAACCACCCCCCGCCCTCTCATTTTGTTTTAGCAAAACAATTCATTGATTGGGCAGCATGCTTACTTGGGAAGAAAGTCCCACTGAAGTCTGTAGAGCTCACTTTTGAGGGTAGATGTGCATTGGATTTCATTATAAATCTCTTATTTTCCTCACCTCAGCCAAGAAAGATGATCTGAATCTCCCCTGCTGTGTTACTGTCAGAGATTACTAGAAGTCTGCCCCCTCCCCCCGTTTTGAAATTCTTATTTATCTAGCCCTTCCTTCACTGTGGATCATTTTTATCTGTGTTTAGAGGGTATGAACAGCCTCTTTCTGGCAAGGCAGTTCTTCATGCATGCTGCCACACACCTCCCTGGCTTAGGTGCTAATGGCTATAAAACCTGGAAGTCTAATTAGATGCTCCAGATGAACTGTTAACAATCGAGACCTTTAACATTGAATTTTAGATTTCTCAAGTTTGCTTCATTATTTTTTTTACATGCAGTATCAGTCATAGTGCCTTTCTTTCATTTCTGTGCTGAATATATCCAAGCCTGCTGTTGTTTTCAACATTTTGGTTAGAATCTTAATACTGGGAGAATTCCTGAATAATGGGTATACACTATTTTCCAGAAAATGCAATGCAGTCATGCTTCACAGTTCTGAGGTTAAGAACAGGTCGTCACCGGATAACATCATAAAAATAGAATTTGCAATCCTTAAATCATGTCAAATAGCTCAAGTCCTTAATAGCATAATCCACCTAGTGGATTTTAGTATGTTGCTAGACCGTGCAGTCCTGAAGCCCAAAGTCAGAAGTTCAGAATGCAACAGCTGGACTCCCTGTCCCACAGAACTAAGATTCCTGGAAATGGCGGCCCATCATCCCGAATCATCTCACAGAATCTTGCATCCATAAAACTTGTCCTCCTTCTATGTCTTGTCTTTTAGCTACTGACATTACCCCCTCCCTCTCTTTGGTGTGTGTGTGTGTTTGTGTGCATGTAAGGCTAACAGTGCAGCTGCAGGAAGGAGATTACATTCTGATGTTCCTGCTTTTAGCAATGCAGGAAGGAAGAGAACACCAGGAAGCCTAACAGAGAGATGTTCTAAGAAGCAAGGAGCTGCTAGGAATGACTAAGGTGGGGGAAGAATCTTCTTGCATCTCCAAGAGCATTCATTCCTCGCCCCCCCACCCCCACCCCCGCCCACCCTGTTCCATGCAAGAATCCTGCTAGGGAGATCTTTTGCAGCTATTAAAGATAAATGCAGTAACAGAGCTATTACAAAGGTGACGTGCTTTTTTTTATTATTCTTCATTGTTCTGCCACAGCGCCGGTTTAGTTTCTTCATGAGCAGATCATTACAATAGCAAGCATTTCCATGCCACTTGTTCCTCACTCATCTGAAAGAATGTGTGTCATTTTAATGGCTACCTATCACAGGTTCCCCTAGTTTCAGATTTATGGCTTCGTAAGCAACAGATCGGCTCTCCGTTTTCTCTCCTTCTGTCATATAACTACCTCATTTTTCTATCTTTTTTAAAATGCCTTTTAAAATGTAGCAATTATAGCGACTTGAAATGCTGACATACTGCACATAAAGCTATAACTTCATAAAATGGAAAAAAGTAGAAATTATCTGGATACTGTATGTGGCCCCCCTTTGATTTTCCATATGGTAATAGAGATTTGGCTGTCATTGGCACTTACAATCCATTTTCATATTGCCATATTTTACGTGACGGCTTATTTGGCTTCAGTATTGAATCTGTCATAATGTATAAAGCACATAGGATGTATTTAGCATGATGCAGTGCTTTTATGTTAGATGAGAGAAACCAAGTTTCATAACTCTGTTCAGCTAGTGCCAGCCTTATTTATTTTTGTTTATTTAGATCATTTGTTTCCCACATTCCTTGGCCAAAAAGGCTCCCAGATCCCAGACCCAGACCTTCTAATCTCTGAGCAGTGTGAGATCCCAGGGGTTTACCTAGGGTTTGGTTTCCTTGGAATGAGGAACATTGGAGACTGTGGTGTCTTCGTGATATATGGCTTATTTACACATGTATACAACCCGAGCTTATGATGGAGGAGCATCAACACACCAAGAAACTCTTGCCTTTCCCAAAGCCACAGCCTTGGATTCAAGCAGAAATCAAGCAGTCTCTCCCTATCAGGCTTCTGCCTGTCTCTTGTGTCTAGCTCAGTTCATACATGCATGTCTCTGGCCCTTGTCCTTCTCACCAACAGGTGAGGGAGGGATGCTACTCATTTGCCCTCTGGCACAAAGACACTTCCTCTGTTACCCTAACAACCCATAATTAGGGAGCCATTAACGTGTCAACAAACTTGTCTGGCTATTCCAACAATTGAATTTTCCATTAGATTTTAACCATTGCTGAATCCAGGAATTAGAAGGAGCTCAGGCATACAGCCTACACGCACACACCCACACACCCCTCCAAAAAAAACACAACCCCTCACAAAAATGCAATCATTCCAAACAAGGTAGTCCCTGACTGCAGATCTGCAATCTAGAAAACACAAAATAAAAGACGGACAGGGAGGGAAGAGGACAAAAAAAATCACAGTTGGCCTTGAGCAAGTCACAATCACTTACAGTCACAAGGGTTTAAGGCTCAAGCTTTGAGGCTACAGAGCAAAGGAAGAATTACAACTTTTTCCTATAACAACTTGGCTACAGGACTGAGGACTTCTGGGAAATTTAATTTTAGTTTCTCTATTCTACCTTTTCCATCCACTCCCATTCCCTCAGGTGTGTGTGTGTTTAAACCTGGCTTATACAGCACAGCTTGTTAATGTAGAACAGGCATAGGCAAACTCGGCCCTTCAGATGTTTTGGGACTACAATTCCCATCATCCATAGCTAACACGACCAGTGGTCAGGGATGATGGGAATTGTAGTCCCAAAACACCTGGAGGGTCGAGTTTGCCTATGCCTGATGTAGAAACTAACAAGTATTAGTAATAATCATTCATTCATTGATTCATTAATGGCCAGTTACTGCCTTCTTTGATGCAGGCAACCATTTTAGTTATATAACAACCCTTAAAAAGAATAAAGGGTGAGAAAACCTCATGTTTCTGGTATTGTGTCACTCCAAACTTGTGTTTCTATGGTACCCTTGTGCTATCACTGAAGAGTCTTTTCAATCATCTCTCAACCAGAGGCACAAGCTATGGCATTGTGTGAAAACCATAGGCTCTGTAACTGACTCATATTCACCTACTGTGTGCTACCTTCTGGAACACCAAGAACTCAGCACACTCATACACAACGTGAATATCTCTGGTTGCAAAGGAGTGTGATGTGCTCTGTGGAGGATGAAAACTGCCATGACATTTCCGCAGGCCTTTCTTGTGTTACTCTGGCTACAGTTGAAAAGAGAGAGAATACAGAACTCATTAAACTCAACATGACAGGGATTGCGCCTGCCAATCAGAAGACATCAGCTATGGGAGGCAAGTGTCAAATTCCCACTGAATTTCACAAACTGGACATCTAATTGCTTTTTATTCTACATGCAGACACAATATGAACCTTCACTTTGAAAACTTTTCACTGGGACTTATTAACAATCTGAGCTGGGGACTCAGTGTCCAAGTTCACTTATTCAAAGTCCAGAACGAGAGGCAACAAAACTTTCAAGCTAGACAGGAAATCACCGAATAAAAGGTTCATTTAACAAGGGCTGCTAGCTTCAAGTTGGTAACATACGCACAGCAGCATCCACAATTAAATACTCCTAGCAGCAGGTGGAATAATTGGATAGCTAGTGTAATTCACCACTGACAGCCACACAACAAAAGCAGCAATTCCCTTAGTGCAATTTTTCTTCTTTAGCTAAAATAGCTTTGGGAGGAAGATAATTAGTACACTAAAAGTCACAGATTTAGTCAGAGTTTCCCACAAAACACCTATATGTTCTCGGTTTTCTTGAATCTCTGACTAGCAAAATTGAGATAAGTCTCACGTCTGTCTTGAAAGAGCAAAGGTGCTTGTGGGTGACTGACCTATTCCTCTCATTGTAAGCCAAACACAGTCATTTAAATGTTCATTTTTAAAGGGGATATGGGAGACCAATAGTTGTTATATTTTTTTTTTATTTAGAAAAGTCAGAATGAGGGAATTTAGATGGTAGAAAAGGGGTTTCCTCAACTCTTTTTGCCATTTGACAATTCTCATTGCCAAATCTCTTTTCTAGCTGTTCCCTCCCACCACAGGGTTTCAAAAACATTTCTAATCCTGCATACATGAATTCAGAATTCCATGGGGTGGAGGAAGATTTGGAGAATAGAGGAGATACTGATATTTTAACAAAATTAGTTATGAGGTATGCATTCATTCTTTTTTAGGTGGTCAAACACTTTATATTGCTTCCATTAATGGTTACTTGTCCTTTTGCCACATGGAGGTTGCCTCCGAGCCACTTTGGTCCAGTATCCAGAGAAGTGGGGAGGGGGCGGTGTCACAAGAACAAGAGTTGCAGGACTTACCGTAATTTTCGCTCCATAACACGCACTTTTTTGCTCCTAGAAAGTAAGGGGAAATGCCTGTGCGTGTTATGGAGCGAATGCACTGGACTGGAGCCCTGGCTGCCGTCAGTCAAGCAAAGCGTCTGTCCCGCTTTGCGCGGCTCTCGCTTTGCTTGCTTTAAAGCAACCTACGGAGGAGCCGGGGAGGAGGGAGTGAAGGAGAGCCAGGGCAGCAAAGCGGGAAGCAGCCGCTTACACGGGAGGAGGGACAGACGGGAGCCATAGCGAGCCGGAAGGAGGCAGGCGGTTAAACGCCAGCAGGCCCTTTTAAAAGCGTTGCGTAGTCAGCAACAGCTGCTGCAGCCTCAGCTAGCAAAGGTCTCTCTCTAAACGGAGCAACGTTTGCTCTAAACGGAGCAATGAGGCTGCAGAGGGACGGCAGGGCACAGGAGGGGTTGGATTGGGAAGGGAAAAGATTAAGCAACCAGCAGCAAAAAAAAACCCAACCTCGAGCTCTGAGCCACGAACGCAGTGAAAACCAGGAAGTAAAAAAAAAAGGCTGGGGAAGGCAAGGGATGAGGGAGAGGGGAAAACTATGCAAATCCCCCCCCCCCTCAGCTGATCCGCTGGGGACGGGAGCTGGAGTGTGCTTTTTTACTTCTGCAGCTTGTTTTCAGGCAGGATAGATTTGAGCATTGTCTGGGTCCTAGTGCCCTTACCGCTTTTTTGTGCTCCATTCTATTGCTGCTGGTGGCTGCTTATCTCTCAAACTGAACCTGATACCAGTAGCCACGTGTACAAACAAAGTAGAAGGCTGCAAGCAGGAGCGCTTTTACACAGCTAATGGCGAATCCCCTGCAATCCAAGTCCTCCTCACTTGCTCAAATCTATTCTGCCTCAAAACAAGGAGCGGAAGGAAGAGGCGGCAAACTGTTAAATGGAAAAAAACCCCAGGCACAGGGCAAATACCTTATGTATACCTTTAAAGCAACAGTGCTCTTTCCCTCCCTCCTCCCCACTTAGCTCGCCGAAAAGCTCCTTCTCCACCCACCCCACGCGTGTTCCTTGTCCCTTGAGTGCTTTTCCTTCCCTCCCCACTTAAAACGTGGTTACAAAGCACGGATCCACATGGATCCTCAGGATTTTTGCACTGGGTCACCCCAAATTCACCATCAGATCACATAGCATGTCCATGGCTGCAGCCAGCACCAAAAAACACACACGCACCCACTGTTTCATGGGGCCGCAATGGCGCAAAAACATGGTTACAAAGCATGGATCCACATGGATTCTCAGGATTTTTGCATTGGGCTACCCCAAACTCACCGTCAGATCACGTGTCTGTGGCCACAGCATGAACCACAAAAATCATACATCCACTGTTTCGTTTAGAATATTTTTTTCTTGTTTTCCTCCTCTAAAAATTACGTGCGTGTTATGGTCAGGTGCGTGTTATAGAGCGAAAAATACGGTACATTAATGGCGGACTTTGGCAACTCCAGTTTCAGCGAATCCCTGTGCAATGGCAATATTCACGCCCCACCCCCGCCTCTTGAGTTCCATTCCATCCCATCATTGTGGCATCCTCTGAGGCACCCCTGAGGCTCCACACCCAGTGCGACCAAACCAGTAACGCTTCCCTCAATCCGCCTCTGCTCACATTGCAGCTGCATCCCTGAAAATATCTACTTTATTTTTAATCACAGCAGCTGATGTTTTCTTGCTGACAGATATGTAGGATTTGCACTTACCATTGATTTTATTATTTATTATTATATCATAAGAGGTTAATAAATTGAATTTATAATGTATAGCGCAATTTACATTAATGTATAAGGCAGTACTTAAAACTTTTACCTTACCTGATTGGACAACCTGTATTCTCTTTTTCCAAATCCCAAGCGGGAAGGTATGAAAAGAGCATAGATAAAAGCCAGTATCTTCCCCAGTTGTGCTATTGAACACCAAGGACTTAATGTTCAAGGTATCGTTAGTAACACTGACTCTGTTCTTATATCTGCTGGAAATATGCAATTGGTCAGGCAGTTTGAAAACTGCAATGTTCTCTTTGCGTTCCTCCTTCCGCCAAAACATCTGGACTATATATGCAGCCTTCGGAAAGACACATTCAAGAGTCATGGCACTGGCAAGTTTCACAGTAGAATCCACATGTTCTCCTTCAACTGTGACAGAAACAAGACAGAAAGAGAAGAGGGGGGAAATGCTGTTATCTTCATTAAACTCTGAACCACAGTAACACATGCAGCATCTAATGATCAAGCTAAATGCTTCCAGAACCAACAGCCCCCCTCCACCATCCACACCGAGTACAAGTTGACCAAGCTCAGGCTAAACAAGGATCTCCAAAGGGTGAAATTATTTCTATGGAACTTAACTACAAAACACGCATACGATCTGCAGGCAAGGTATCCAGAGATTACACCCAGCATGCTACTTAAGAAACTTATCTTACTTTGATACGATTGCAGAGCAGCAACAATGAAGAAGGCAAGGTAATCCATCTCCAGTACTACTAAAAAGACAGACGCGAAAACTTCATCTAAGTGTCTGTTTCCTGACCACATGGTGCATCCTGCTGAAATGAGTAAGCAAGATGAAAAGCCATTTCCACAGTTTTGTAGAAATAACAAAAGAGACTAAATGTCTGCATGACCTATGACAAGTCTGTGAGAATCTAAGATGCTCCCCTTCTTAATTTAAGTTACTTTCACACCCATCCTAGCTGCTCAGGTTAGCAGGGCTGAGCGGTATCCGATTTTCAGCATCACAATATATCACCAGGTAAATATCATGATAGCTTTATATAGGATTTATATAGGATGTGAGGGCGATCTGGCTGCGACATCTGTCACCCCATTGATCGCCAGGGTTGATTCGGCTGATCTGGCTGGCTAGGCGGGTGTCCCCTTCCTCCCTCACCGCTCCATGTGCGTCCCTCCCGAAGCTGCGCGCTCGGTGGAAGAGGACGACCATCCCAGATAGAAGGAGTGTACCGTTCTTCGGTCAAGGGTATACGATAGCTGCGCTCCCCTGCTAGAACCTCCAAACAAGCTCATGATAGCTTTATATATCTACGGCGGCAGAGGATCTCGCCGTACCTCCCCACAGCGGTGGGCGGTACGTCGCACTTCTCCGCCACAGCTGAGGGCCTTAAAATGCATAGTGGCAGATTTAATAAAAATATTAAATAAACTTCCAGATAATATATTTTCAACTAATATAAGAGTAGTTTAAGTGATTTACCAGTCAAGTTGCATCTGCTTCCCCACTCACTCAGAGGTCTAAGTGAAATCTGTGCATACATAAGCCCCACTGAGCTCAACTAAACTTACTTCTACTTTCCTGGGAGTAAGCCTCATTGAATTCAGTAGGGCTTGCTTGTGAGTAGACACGCATTTGCTTGCACCGCGTGCATGTGAGGAAAGAAAGAAGTGCTTTCCAGTTCTTTATGTTCTTTGGTTACTTTGCTGAAGTGTCCACCTTTTGTTCACTGGTATATTGCCTTGTTGAAACACTTTTCACAATGTTATTTCAATACCAGTATTCAACGGTATGATACAGGTCAGTTTCAGTTTTGTACAACTTCTTAGTCCCCGTCCCTGTCCCCATTACTCCTTGCCTACTTTCCCACTGCTAATAAATTTCAGTAGTTAATGGTGTTGGGTTAGGGATCTATTGCTACACTTTAAAGCCGGGTGGGCGGGGCGGGGGGGGGAGCTAAGCTGATTTGGTCTGCAGGCCATATTGACCCATGGCTAAGCTATGGTGGGAGGAGGACAAATTAAGTGTGGCCAAATGTAAAAGCAGATCTGGGGGGGAAATGGGGGGAGCATGAAATGACAAATTTGCAGGGTCTTGGGAAACCACAAAAATCTTTAGCAACACAGAATCACACCACAGGGTCATAGGGCAGGCCAGTTAAGAAATAGTATATTATATTATTTTTTAAGTGGACAACTTGGGGGGGGGGGAGAGGCACACAAATAAACCTTTTGGGATTAAATGATTATATCAGAGGGCATATGGGATGAGCCAGTAACGAAAACATTTTTTATGTGAAAAATTAGAAACGAGGGGCTTGGGAATGCCCAAAAATATCACAACTGGGTAGGAGTAGTCATTTTTCAAAATGTTTAAGAAATAATAAATTGGTGGGGGAATTGTGGGCTACAAAGAAATCCCCCCGCCTTGGGGGAACGTGGGTGGTCCATGGACCACAGGTCAGCCACCCTTTCTGCGAGACACTGTGCCTATTAATAGGGCATATCCTTGGCCTGCTACTAATTCCATGCTTACCATGCCAAGGTCTTACTAAGCAGGATGGCTTGCCACTCTAGCAGAGTAAAAGGTACATTAATTCAATTTGTCCTCATCAATTTTGTTGAATCAATAAAGCCTAAAAATATTGGCCCAAGTGAGCAAGCCGCGCTGTCACTTGAGAGACAAAAATCTTTACTCTGTATTCATTAGCTTCGGAAGGAAAATATGTGTGATTCTAAAAAGGAAAGAGGGGTGTTTCAGTGTTTGCTTAACAATTGCACTAAACTTTCCAATTTAGCTTGAATACATACATTTATTCTCTTGGGTAGGCTTAATCTCTGCAGAATTGCAAGTGTATCACATCTTTGTGTTATAAAATTATAAATATTTAGCAAGTCTATCCTTCGCCCATTGGCCAGTTTAACAGTCAGATTGCATGAGCTACTGTATAGACATGATACAAGTCTTAATTCTATCGGTGATGTGCCAGTGCTCTTATAGCAACCCTACTTGACATATATACCCCAAGTGACTTATTTTAGCATGGGCAAATAAAATAGAGAATAGCAGGGACATGGTGATTAATAGAGAACGATTCTAACTCTATAGTTAAAAAACATAGTGTGATGCCATTTTTGTGCTCATTCATTCAGCCATGCACAGTATGGGAACATATATGAACTATTTTTGGTGCATTAATAGCAGGTGGTTTTTTGTTTGTTTGTTTTAAATACAGTGGTGCCTCACAAGACGAAATTAATTCGTTCCGCGAATTTTTTCGTCTAGCGAATTTTTCGTCTTGCGAAGCACGAAAGCCCATTGGAATGCATTGAAAATCAGAAAGAAAGAAATAAGATCGTTGTGTCTTTTTAAGATTCATAAGCAGAAGTTTAAGAACTGTGTGGGAGGTGGAAAATAATCGGTGAACGCTGAGGAATTTTTATGACGCAGTTAAAAAATGGCGTCTCGCCAAGACAGGCTGCTGAAGGAAAAAAGAGATGGGGGAGGAGATTCAGGAATGTTGGAGAAGAGAAGGAGTATGGAACTGAAAGTTTGACCTGACAGAGCCCCCTGATCTATTTGATTTATTTAGCTAGCCTGGAAAATAAAAGGATAATGAAGAACCCACACAGAGAAGCCAGCTCTTAGTCTGCTTGTGAGAATCATCAGAGATCGCAAAGAAAGGAACGTACGACAACAAACAAGATCAAGAAAATATAAAGGACTATTTGGATTGAACTGGATAGAACTGATTAATTAATGCAGCAAAATAAGGGATGTCTGGATTTATCCGGAACTTTGGACTCGTGCGGAGCTTGATATATGGGTACACCCAAAAAATTTAAAATTTGGCTGTATAATTTGGAACCAATGTGATTTGAATAATGTGATGTGATTGGCCTGTTAATAAAAATTATTTAAAAAAAAAAGGAATGCATTGAAAATCAATTAATGCGTTCCTATGGTCAAAAAAAGTCCAAACAAAGCCAAATTTGGTACAACAAGAGTTTATTAAGTGCTCTTTAAAGTAACACATACTGTAAAGAGCATTTCAAAATTCAAACCCAGAATTTTTTTTTAAAAACAGCAGAGTGGCCCAATGGTCACAGAAAATCATAAAAATGCAGGAAAAAAACCACAAGCTTCCAGATTCTTGCAAACCCCTCCCCAACTGTTCCCCCACCCACCCAGCACACAGAAATTCAAATCCAGATTTTTTTAAAAAAAACAGCAGAGTGCCCCAATGGTCACAGAAAATCATAAAAATGCAGGAAAAAAAACACACAAGCTTCCAGATTCTTGTAAACCCCTCCCCAAACCAAGTCCTTGAATTCCAAACACCCCAACCCAAAATCCAAAACCCCCCAAAAAAGTTTTAAAAGCTTAACTTACCAAATGGCTGCAAAAGAAGTTTTGGAAAAGCTTCAAAAATCACCAAAGTCTTTAAAAACCTCAAAAAAGGCTACTATGTACACTGCGTTCTATGAGTTGCTCCTCGAAGTCAAGTCGCAACTGTATTAACGGTGTTAAGAAAAAGGAAACAAACTTGCAAGACGTTTTCGTCTTGCGAAGCAAGCCCATAGGGAAATTCGTCTTGCAAAGCAGCTCATAAAATGGAAAACCCTTTCATCTAGCGAGTTTTCCGTCTTGCGAGGCATTCGTCTTGCGGGGCACCACTGTAATTTTTATTTGCTTAGCATTGGGTGTTGCATCAGCTGATGTCAAACATATCTCAAAGCTTCATAAAGCCCAACACAGCTAAGGTGGCCTTTTACAGTTGCTCTCCCGGATTTCTTTGGAGATGCTCAGTCATTTCCCACCCTTTGAATCTGGTGGGCTTTCCTGGGAAACTACCCTTCATTATTATTCAGTTTTAATATGCTTTAAGAGATAAACTAGCATGGTAGCAGAAGGCAAAGAGGGTCACTGTGAACATGGGAGGTGCTTTTTAAATTCTTGTTAAGCCAACTCAGTGGTTTTGGTCAAACCATTCATTCGTCCACAGCCTGTATTCTGCATCTATAAAATGGGGTTGAGAGGAAGAGAAAGATGAAGATTGCAGTTTTCATGCTGAACCATGATGGCTGCAATACTCCAAGGCTAGCGTGCAACATTTCAGCCGATTTAATTTGGAATTATGTACACAAAATGCTGCTTGTGACCTTTGCCTCTGAGATGGCCCTTCTTAAATAGGACAACAGTAGAATGCATTGGCTACAAGGAACAACAATGGCATTCTTTCCTTTTACATCAGATGAAATATCCAAGGGCTGCAACAATCTTGGCCAACATAAATTTAACTTTGCAATGTACCACCGTGAGAGGTGCACAGTTATTTTGATTTAAAGAGATGAACAGACTCCAGTTCAGAAGCAGGCAGAAGCAGTGCAAAGACTTGGCTGTAACTTACAGAGTGTTCAAAACTGTGCAACATTTCATCCACTTTCCCCATCATTTATGTTTTATCATGCTTAAATCAGATGACTATCCTTGCTTTTAATTTCTCTCTGAAAGATCTGATTAAACCCTGCAATGAGTCCTGATTGGAGGCTATTTCCTGCTGAGATTTATTTCTTAAACGTTCAGTCCCATACAGGAGACCGCAGTAAAACTGCAGTTTGATAAGAGATGTGCCTTAAAACAAAGGGCTGTAGACAAAGCCTTAAAAAGTTAAACAGGAACATCTTCTTGCTAATGTTTTGCTCAGAAAGAAAGCACTTGCAATCCCAGTGACAACACTGGTTATGTATTGAGAAGTTTAGATAGACATATTGCATCAAAACATGGGAAATTACCTTATATTAAGTCACTGGTCCATCTAGATCAGTATTGTCAACACTGGCCAGCAGCAGCTCTCTTTGGCTTTCAGATGAGGGCATTCCCAACTATACATAGAGATGCTGTGAAATGAACCTGGGGCATTCTGCATGCCAAGCCATTGAGCTACAGTCCTTCCCTTGTTTTGTTCCCATTGTCACTCAACAGATCAGTGGTGCCGAGTCTCTGGCCCTCTACAGCTCCCCATGTGGCCCAACAGGCCATTTAGGACAAACCACTCCAATCTGCTGCAAGAAGATCAAACCTATCCATTCTTAAGAATATCAGCCCTGAGTGCTCACTGGAAGGACAGATCGTGAAGCTGATGCGGCAATACTTTGGCCACCTCATGAGAAGACTCCCTGGAAAAGACTCTGATGTTGGGAAAGATGGAGGGCACAAGGAGAAGGGGACGACAGAGGACGAGATGGTTGGACAGTGTTCTCGAGGCTACCAGCATGAGTTTGACTAAACTGCGGGAGGCAGTGGAAGACAGAAGTGCCTGGCGTGCTCTGGTCCATGGGGTCACAAAGAGTCAGACATGACTAAATGACTAAACAACAACAACTCCAATCTGCCCTACAGCTGTGAAGTGTGAGGCACATAGAACATATATTTTGCAAGTGCAAACGGTCAGCTGATGGTTGATTCTTTCAAAGTGCTGTGCCATCACAGTGATGTCAGTTGACTGACAGGTCGGCAGCCATCCCCACCTGTCAAAGCTGGCCGGCATGGCATGGCGCAGATAAGAGTGCGACCCAGATGCAGTTCTCCACCCCTGCTGCAAACAGATAAATGGCAATTTACAAGAACCTGCTGATTGATTCGTTCTACACAAAACAAAATTTTTCCTTTTGTCTTCAGAGATGGATGTTCTATCCTTACCCATTCTTCAAAAACTCATCATAGACTTTATGAGCCCTTATGGCAGTTAAGAGAATTGTGTTACAAGACCGAAAGGACAAATAGCCACCATCTACTACTCAGTGCTCAGATCTCACCATCCTTTTCTATCTTCAGACACATGACTTGTACATATCAATATCACTTGGATATATGTTTAAATTTGAACTGATGGAATATTCTTCTTGATAATGTCAGCTGACAATGTTTCAACTTTTCAATGAATGTGAATTTATTTAAGGATAACTATGAAAAATGTTGGATGGAAGTGAAAAGGATTTAGAAATATGGTCAAACCTGAAGCTATCATTGCTAGGTCGAATTGCTGCGATAAAAATGAATGTATTGCCAAGGACGCTGTTTTTGTTTCAAACATTGCAAATTTTGGATAAAATGGAGTGTTTCAAGAAGTGGCAGAGAGATATTTCTAGATTTGTCTGGCAGGGCAAGAAGCCTCGAATAAAATTCAAGATATTAACTGATGCTAAAGAAAGAGGTGGATTTGCCCTGCCAGACTTAAAACTTTATTATGAATCAGCCCCTTTTTGCTGGCTGAGAGAATGGATGCTTCTTGAAAACACAGACATTCTGGACTTAGAAGGTTTCAATAATGTATTTGGGTGGCATGCATATTTGTGGTATGATAAGGTCAAAGCACATAAAGCGTTTAAAAACCATATTGTCAGGAAAGCACTGTTTAATATTTGGATAAGATATAAGGACTTGCTTGAAAATAAAACCCCAAGGTGGTTGTCACCAATGGAAGCGAAGGCTCAGAAAAAGCTCAATATGGAGGCCAAATGGCCGAAATATTGGGAAATTTTGGAACAAGAGGGAGACAGATTAAAACTGCAGAGTTTCATTATTACCAGATAATGGAGGCATATAACTTGGATAAAAAAAATTGCTTCCAGGTGGAAAAATCAAAATTGGAAACAGAACTGCTAGATCCTAAAATTAAGAATTTGTCAAGAATGTATAACTTGCTGTTGAAATGGAATACTCAGGATGAAACGGTGAAATCTGCTATGATAAAATGGGCACAAGATGTTGGACATAATATTATGATGGCTGACTGGGAACAGTTATGGACCACAGGTATGAAGTTCACGGCATGCAATGCCTTAAGAGAGAATATAATGAAAATGATATACAGGTGGTACATGACACCAGTCAAGCTTGCAAAAATCTATCATTTGCCCGATAACAAATGTTGGAAATGTAAAGAGACCGAAGGTACATTCTTTCACCTTTGGTGGACATGCCCAAGGATTAAGACTTTCTGGGAGATGATCTATAATGAAATGAAAAAGGTATTTAAATATACCTTTCTGAAGAAACCAGAGGCCTTTCTCCTGGGCATGGTCGGCCAATTGGTGCCAAAGAAGGACAGAACTTTCTTTATGTATGCCACAACAGCAGCAATAATACTTATTGCAAAGTACTGGAAGACACAAGATCTACCCACCCGGGAAGAATGGCGGATGAAGGTGATGGACTACATGGAACTGGCGGAAATGACTGGCAGAATCCGAGACCAGGGAGAAGAGTCGGTGGAGGAAGATTGGAAGAAATTTAAAGACTATTTACAGAAACATTGTAAAATTAATGAATGTTAGAAGGATGTTGGAATGATGTTATGTGACTTTAGGAGGAAGGATGTAAAGGATTTGGGAAAAACTGACTGTTAATTGGTGAAAGGAGGGAAAGTAAAGCTACATTATACTAAGATAAATTACAGGACTAAAATTTGAAAAGATGGAAAGGATTTGCTGAAATAGATAATCGATCTAGAATACAAAAAAGGGAGGTGTGAGGAGGTCAAGGAAATAAGCTAATGAAAGATAAGTAATGGGAAGATTTGTTGTATTTTTCTTTGTTTTTTCTTTATTGTTTAACGGATTTTATTTTTCTGGTTTTTTTTGTTTTTTTCCCTTTGTATTTTATCCTTTTTTCTTTACCTATTGTGATGTGTTGTATTGTTTTTTTGTTTAAAATGATGTTTTTTACTTTTTCTTTTTGTACCCCTTAAAACTTTAATAAATATTATTTTTTTAAAAAAGACAATGTTTCAACTTTTCTTTCTTTTTTGTTATACTGTATCTGCAAAATTTAAACACCTTTTTAAAAAAATCACCCTCAGAGCTCTAAATGTCTTGAGATCTAACAATTGGATTGCAGAGGGAATAATTTATTATTATTATTATTATGCATTTAATGTATTTCTAACCCAAGATAAATCTTTAGTGAAATTCTCATGGGGGTGATCAGGGTGTTTTATTGTGTTTATCATACTTCCAAAGTGGCCAAGGCTTTCATTCTACAAATTATTATCCCCAGTGATCTGCACTGTGCAGCCTTCCCAAGTGCCCTTCCTTGGTGAAAACTGTGGGACATGCAAGGCTGGGATGTACTGTAAGTGTAGAAGGCAGAGATTCTGTTTTTTAGTTAAAGTCTGTTTACTTGCAAAAAAAGGGTATTTTTTTAACTTTTAAAAAAGAGAGAAAAGAAAGGAATTCCCTTAAGACCAAAAAAAAAAAAGCAAGCACACCAGCCTCACGCATTATGTAGACATCCACCCCAGCTTCCCAAATTTAAAACGGAACTTGGGGGAAGACATTGTGAGGCAAGTCCTCCCATGGGGCTTTTTCAGATCAGTAAGCGTGAGAAGCCAGGGTGGCTGCAGAACTTTGAAGAAAAGTTGAATGGAAAGAAAAACACGCATCATTCACAGCCCCACATCTACAATAAAGTAAGTTCAATCCCACACCCACTAAAATTATAAACACATTCTAATTTGTTCCACACAAGAGATAGAAAAATGAAAGCCTATTTTACAGCCGAAGAAAAAAAAAAATTTTTTGGGGGGGGGAATGGAGTGCAGGCTTTGGCATGACACTCAATATTACAAAACACATTTAAGTAAAGCAGCATTCTACCATGGTTATACTCCTTAGGGATGAGAAATTATGTCCATTACAGTTTCTATCAGTTTCTCATTTTTCTACTCTTAAATTCTTCATACTTTGTGATTTGTTTTAAAGAAGTCCACAACAAAATACATTAACATTACTCCTAATATATGTAGTTTTGCCTAATGCAATTCATTTTTATATTATTTTCACTAAAATTGCATTTTTATGCATACTTTCCCCTCATATATGCATTTTTTTACACATTTGTTTCGTCGGAGAATTGCACTGAAAACTTCAGAGAAAAGTGTGAATTTTGAAAGATAGCTGTGTTTCTGCTGTGTATTGTTTTGGAAAGCGCAGATTAGATGGGGTCGCACTTTTAATTGGGAGAACCAAATTTCTCTCCCATCTGTAATAATCACAAGTGATATTTAATTCGCTATTTGATAACTGTGTGTCATCCAGCTTCATGGAGCTAGCTGCCCTCTTTATTTACTATATTTCTCTTCTTTTCTGCATGGAACATTTGCTGTTTGCGCTATTACTGTTGCAATGGATGGATTATCGTCAGATCTGTGGTTTTCACAGAGCAACCCACACATATTTCCTCTGTACATGGAAATTTCCTCCACAAGATGCAGAATATAGCTCGTTTTCACAAAAGAACATCAGAACTTGCCATTTGCCTTCTTAAATTAGGAACCCTGGCAAAAAGACAACAGTAACACTATATTGTTTGTTTGTTTCTCTCTCCTTACCTCTCTCTACTTTCAGTAAAAAAAATATTAAAAGCTACAGTTTAAAATGAGAGCTAATAAATTTTTGACCAGGCACCAAAGAGGATAGAAATGGGAAATTAATGCTCCGAAACCAACTTCCGTGTCAGGTAAAGATGCTGAATATCTCACCTACTAACTTACAAACATAAGTTCACGTAACCACACTTCGGGAGAGGGGCCATGTGTGCAGACAAGAGTCCAAAAGATGCAGCTTTCAGAATATGCTACACAGGCAACAATTTTATATCTCATTTATCCATAAACCCCAGTGCTAAATTCACAGGGAGCCCCAATGAACCTCGCCGCTTCATACAGCCAGTCTCCAACTCATGGAAAACAACAGAAATGGCATTCCAGGGGGAGCAGATCTGGTTTGGTCATTCCCATGCTGTTGCCGTCACTACCTTCACATACATGTTTAGTCAGCTCAGCTTCAGAATGCCTAGAAAGGGCTACAGCTTCCCCCTGAAATGCCTCCTACTGAAGCACCCTGCGAAATCTCTTCCTTCCGTCATGGCACTGATATTAGGACCTTGCCGCGCTCACTACTGAGATTACCTGAGCCTCCAGTGACAAAGATGGATGGAGGAGCACGTATGTACCTGTTTCTTCAGAGGGGATGCAAACCCTTGGAGAATCAATGACAACTCCCAGACCTAGGAACCACTCGCCTTCTTATTAGGATTCAGTCTCAGTATGTTGGTCCTCATCCATTGCACCTAGGCATCAGTTCAAAACAGTCTCAGCCTTTCCAGATTCAGATGGCAGTATTCTCTGAACCCGGCCCTGTACGTAGGCCATGCTTGCTAGGGCTGTCAGAAGTTGTAGATCAGAAACACCTAGAGGGTCAAAGGTTCCTCACACCTGATATATGGAATACTTAGAAAGGGCATAACCAGAATATTTTAGCAAATTAGAATTGATTTTGGAGTAAGCTTTATTTCAGTTCCTAAAACTCGTTAAAAATCTCAAAAGTGCTTTCAATTCCTGTACCAATCCAAAATTAGTTGGGGGAGGTCACCCATCTCTCATTTATTTAGAGCCATAGGATAAGAATCTAAAATATAAATCTAAACAACTCCTGAACACACAGATGACACAGACATTTCCCTCCATTTTTAAACCTGCCATCTTTTGAGAAGTATCACTCTTACAATGATTTTCTCAAGTTTCTTCCATAGTACTTCACATTTCCTCAAGTACACTTTTCTAGAAGTACTTTTAACAACCAGATGTGACAAAAATCTAGATCTAGGTGCAACACATTTTTCAGCTGCCTGAAAAGACATTTAACAATATCCCTCCAAGGCCTTTCTTCTCATTTAACACTCTATTTTATTAGTTTCCACTTACCTCACTGTATGAAAAGGATGGTGAAAGAAGTGAAAGCTGGAGTGGGAGGAGGGGATAAAGAGGTAACATTTATGGTACCTAGTTATTTGGCATGCAACCTAAAAAATAATACAAACAAAGCCATGAAAGTAGAATATGGATTTGCAGTTGATGTTTGTTTTGTCAGAACATAGGGATGGCGAACATCTGAGACAGAACTGCCTGCTGGAGAATCAAAGGAAAGCTAACTAACTATTATGTGGCATTGTTGCTATGGACACCAGTGATTCAAAACCTACTCTGGACAGATCCAAGACAGGCACACAATACTTAATACTCCTGAAAGGATTCTTAGTCATCGACACTTTGTTCTCTAAAGCCATTTGGAACATAACATAATAAAGGGAAGCTGCACTTCAATTTTTTTAGAATAATATGGAGAGTTAAAATATAATTTATGTTAAAAATGAGACCCTCATAAACCTCTTTAAAACCTAAATGAGAGCATGAAGAAAGATGAGTTTTATGCTCCCTTGGTACCTTGATCTCCATTTTGCCAAAAGGTGAGCTAGTACAGGGCTGTTTAAAAAGGAAATATTGTATTAAAAACATACACTAGCCAGTCCTATATGAATGCTGCCCATGTACTTATTCTGCCTGTCCTGTTCTTTTTCATTTATTCATCATGAGGTGCATATCAGAGCACACACAACTCTGGCTTGTCATCTCATTGCATGTTCTATCACCTCAAAATGCTACTTTTTGCTGTGGAGAATCAGGATGCTTCGCTAAAAGGTTCCAACACTGTTTGGTATACACGTGAGGGAGGGCCTGGCATGTGAGAAACCCCACAAGCAGGATTCAAGCATATTCTCCCCTTCTGTGGTTTCCAGATAATGGTATTCAGAAGCATCACTGTCTCCAACTGTGGCGGCAAAGCACGGCCATCACAGCTAGTAACCATGGATAGCCCTCTCCTCCATGAATTTATCTAGTTTAACTATCCACAGCTTCACTGAATGTCCACAAGTTCTAGCACTATGAGAAAAAAAACTTTTTCTATCCACTTTCTCCATGCCACTTCTATCCACTTCTATCATGCTCTATCATGTAGAGACATCACCTTGCCAACAAAGGTCCGTATAGTTAAAGCTATGGTTTTCCCAGTAGTGATGTATGGAAGTGAAAGCTGGACCATAAAGAAGGCTGATCGCTGAAGAATTGATGCTTTTGAATTATGGTGCTGGAGGAGACTCTTGAGAGTCCCATGGACTGCAAGAAGATCAAACCTCTCCATTCTTAAGGAAATCAGCCCTGAGTGCTCACTGGAAGGAGAGATCGTGAAGCTGAGGCTCCAATACTTTGGCCACCTCGTGAGAAGAGAAGACTCCCTGGAAAAGACCCTGATGTTGGGAAAGATGGAGGGCACAAGGAGAAGGGGACTCTCCCCCGGTTGCCCTTTTCTGAAATGAATTTAAATGGATCTATGGTAGAACAAGACATGATGTTAGCATTTTGCAGCCCAAACTTTTCTGAAAGCCTTTGGCTAGCACTGATCTCAGTGGCTTTTCAGCATCTGCTTCATGAGGGAGAGGTAACACAGCCTGAGTACATTTCCTTCCGTATCTAGGCTGAATCACTGTACAGTAACAGCCAAGAGGCAGTCCTCCTTTTCTCACTGCAAGTGATAGTGCCAATCAACATTTTGGTGACATCTTTATTTATACAAGTTCAGACATTGTGGAAAAAATGTTCTACATCATTTATATTATAAGTGCTATGCCTCCTTATATATAATTAATACGCTTCAGCAGCGTGTCTTCTAAAAGCAAACATGTGTAAAGACGCTGCAAAAAGTGTGTGTAAAATGTATCAAAAATAAAAATATAATGTACATTGTTAAAAATCCATGCTTTATATTCCATTCTTTCCTTTGCCTCTTATAGCATCAAGGCACTGGAACAGGGTTGCCACAGACAAACACATTTTGTGGAGTTTCTGTGGCACAGGATCCTCAGTACAAAGAATTAACATAATTCTTTAGTGGTAGATTTCTTCCACTCAGTGGATTTAAGATTCCATTTGGGTTCTGGTGTCCTTCAAAAGGGGAGGGAACCAGCTCTGCAACACTGCTACTGTTAGCTATTGAGAAGCAGCACAAGGGCTTCCAGGCATTTGAAGTGATAGGCATCTTGCTGGTTTTCTTGTTGTTGCTGAAGAGCTAAAAGAGAGAGAGAGAGAGAGAGAGAGAGAGAGAGAGAGAGAGAGAGAGAGAGAGAGAAGAGAGAACCGCACACATCACATCAGGTGTTTGCAATTTATCTATCTGATAATTAAAAGTAACATTAAAAAGGCAGGTCCTTCTAAACTTTTGTATTTTTTTTAAAGCAACAATCAGTTCTAATAAGCCTTTGGTTTCAGAAAGCATACTACCATAATTGGTTTATAGCAGCACATGCCAGATCACTGATTTATCTGGCTCATTGAGGTAGGTCTACACTGATTAGAGAGGCTGGGGGTTCCCACCCCTGGCCTATACAAACTAGCAGCAACTCTCCAGGGTTCTAGAAAGTGAGTGTTTACCAACCTTGCCTGATGCCAGAGACCGAACCTGGCGCCTTTCCCATGCAAAGCATATGTTCTAGTACCAAGCTAAACTCTTCCCCAAATCGCCCAACAATAATTTTATATAACTAATGCTGGAAATCACATTTGAGATCATGACTGGCCCCCTTGATCAAACTACTGTAAGCAGAGCTCTCAAAAGCAGGCTCTGTGAAAATGTTTATGGAAGGAACTTTGGTCTAGTGAAGGCTCCCACTGGAGTACAAGGAGACTCAAGAACTACCACTCATGCTTCTCCCCTGGGCAACCCAACCCTACAGAGCAGGCTTCCATGTCCACTAAAGGAAGCTTAGTAAGGGTCTAAGCCAGTCTGAGTCTTTCTCAGAATTAAACTTAATATGCTCATGACATGCAAGATTCTATTCAAAAGGCTAATTTTGACTGTGCCTTTTCTCTAAGATTTTAGGCAATATGCAATGGGGAAAAGCTATGGCAAGTACACAGATATATCCAATATTCAGTACTAACACACTAAGCTAGTTCATGTAAAAAGGTTTTTCTTTTTTCTTTTAAGGCACATTATGAATGTCAAAAGTACAGTCCAAAGAACACAAAGCTTCAGGAAGTTTGTTGACATTGCTGCAAACCTGTGCGCACTTCCTTTTGGAGCAAGCTCCACTGAACTCAGTGGGATTCATTTACAATAGTACTGCATACTATGTGTTTGTTTCTGTGGTCCACACTGAATATTGATGAGCTGTTTGCAAAACAATCCCCGCATCAGCTGCTACTCCTTTTGAGATGGAAAACCAAATTTTCTCTATTAAAAACGTACTTTTCTTGACTGAAAGGAAGGCGTCGTCTATTCTTCTTTTTATTGATGGGTTCTTCAAAGTCACTTTTGCCTGTAGCACAAAGAAAGAATAATCCAATGACTGTATTAACTCCCCCGTGCCGATGCTCTTAAGATCATTCCTTCTCCTTGGCAGTCATTTATTGGCAGCAGGCCACAAAGCTATGACATTCAGAAACTTAAGAATGCAACATGTGAGCACACCATTGTGCATAGCGCTGTGGGGCAGAGGAGGGGGGAAGAGACCAGAGTTCAATGAAATGCAGCCAATAAAAGGAGCCACAATCTCCCTGAACATGGCTGTTTGCAAAGCTCAGCATAACAGAAAGTTCCTCTTTGAATATTAAGATGCTGTGTGACACACTTGCCAACTTCTTGCTGGATGCAGTGGTGCTGGAATGAGCATAGGGCTGTCTGTTACATGACAATAAGGAGCGTATTTTAAAGCCATGCATCACATAACCTACAATAAGATGCATTATGCTGCCATTTATCAGTGATAATTTGATGCATTATGTACCTCGCAGCTTGCATTCAGAGGCTGAGAGCGGAGGAAGAATATGTGCTTTCAGAAACAGACACCATTTCCTTTTTAATAGCATTTGGAGTTCCACTAAGTGTAATTGGGTGCAGAACAGAAATGTTTTTTCATACTCTGGCATAAACAGGAAAACGGAACCCAGAACAGGGTTCTGAAAACAGGTAATTACAGTACTTAGTTCTCAAGGATTCTGTAAGCTTCAGGGGTGCTTAACAGGTGAGGGTGTATCAGAACCACAGAGCTGAAGAAATTATTAAAATGCTCTACACTTCTGCATCAAACTTCTTGAAGCTTTAAAGAGTTTGAAATGGTGATCTTAACCTTATTAGCTGCCATGCAGTGGATGCTTTCTTAGAGATCACTGACCTGGACTTCCTTAAACTTTGGCCAATGGCTTAAGATGCATGATGCTAAGGAATACTCACAAACACTCCAACTTCTCAGGAAGAAGTTGTCAGAAACAAAATGGCCCTAGGACCAGTTTCTGTGAGAAGGCAGTTTTCAGTATGGCTGGGATTAAAGCATCCCACACGCTAGTTCTACTATACTGGCAGGGCAAGGATGGATGGGCAAGGTAAACACTGGGAAGCTAACTGGTAGGCAGAAGGTAAGCACCCTTGGGGAAAGATTGTAAGTATGGCAATAGAATAAAAAGAGAAAGTGGGATACAGGCTGAATGGAAAGAATCCCAATGTAAGACTTGCTATTTCATGGGAATAAGGAATTTAACAATTGTCAAGATTAGATCCTGTGCTTTTATGCAAAACACAGAAATGAAGAATTTCTCCAACTGTGGCCTCTCTCATTATAGCAGCATGTTGATTGGCAATCCAAAGGGGTCATTGACTTGGGGGTGCTAAATATGTATTAAATGACTGAAGACCTGCCAATTTTGCTGCAAGCTTTCATTTTTAAAAATGATGTACAGTCTTATTGACCATGCTAATGAAAAGGTAAGATATATAATGTAAAACATAAGAAAAAGCTACAAAGCTTCGGTGAATACATGTCAAAAGAGAGACATCCAGTCTTTTTTTTTAAAAAAAAAAAAAAAACAGAACCCAGAACACTAACCTTCTGATAATTGTGAAGCAAAGCCCAAAGTGCAGATGCTCCTATTCTTCGAGCTACAGGATTATCACTTTCTAGACAGTCAGATAGCAGTGCAATGGCTTTATCTACAAGGAAGACAAAAGACCACACATGCACCAAACAAAAGGACATTATATCATCGTTTCAGCTTCTCCAGTTCACTCCCGTGGATAATTTGTCTCTTTTTTCTCTGGTAAATATTACAACTGTACGTACAGTAGGTTTATATCATCAGAATAATTTATTTTCAACTAATCACTCCTGACTTCTGCCATTAGAAAGTGTTCTTTGTAAAAATAAATCTGAATTAAATTTCATGTAAAGCCAAGAAACTGCAGGTATCTTAATTATGAAGCAGGCATTCTAATTAGCTAGGAGACCCAAAAATTGTGGGAAAGAGATGGGTACATCACTGCTTTTATTACAATCAAGCAGCATATAAATTCTGTTAAATAATAAAAAAAATAGTATATGCTTTAGTAAAAGCCAAGCGGGTAGGAATTAAGACACTGACAATCTTAACCCACCTGCACTGGCAAAAACCCATTATTCTGCTGCTTCTTGCACATGCTTTTCTGTCTTCAAAACGTACCTACACACTTGGCATTCCATTATCACCATGTTCAGAATATTAGGATTCTGTTCTATTATATTTAAAGCAGATTATGGAGCTGAATAATGATTGCCTAAGAAAGGTTTCCAAGTATGAAGGTAATTGTAGATCGAAACTGTTAAGAGTTCTGTTAGAAAGTAACATGTAGCTTCATCTGTTGCCCCCTCCCCCTATGAGAAACCTTGCAACATATAAAAAATATGTTTCATTGCATTGCTTCCACTACATGTGTGTACACACATGCACACACACACCATATGATCACAAAACATGTGCAGGTTTCTTATGGATCCATTTAGCTGGGGTCTAATTTGCAGTGACGTAAGAATGCTTTTTCCATTAAAATGCTAACCCCTATCTAGGCACAATTCAAAGTGACTATCTATGACAGGCCTAGGCAAACTTGGCCCTCCAGATGTTTTGGGACTACAATTCCCATCATCCCTGACCACTGGTCCTGTTAGCTAGGGATGGTGGGAATTGTATTCCCAAAATATCTGGAGGGCCGAGTTTGCATATGCCTGATCTATGAAGTCCTAAACAGCTGAGGACCAAGTTATATGAAGGACTGTGCTGTACCACTGCACTTCCTAACCTTGGGTCCCCAGATGTTATTGAACTACAACCCACCTCCCCTCCTTGAGCACTGAGGTTGATGGGAGTTGTAGTCCTACAACATCCAGGGAACAGAGGTTGGGAAAGGCTGTGGTAGAGGACAGCCCTTATTATCACATGAGCCTGCCTAGTCATTCTGGGTGTTCCTCACCAAACATAGGCAGCAGGTGATTCGGTAGCGATGGTCCACATGTGAAAAGCTGCCTGATGCCAAGCAAAGTACTTTATAATACAAACACTCAGGCATTCCAATATGTTTCATAGTAGGATGTAACTTGTTTTTCTAGCTGGGTTATTTTTTTCTAATTTTACAGATTTTATAGCCACTGTAGTGCAACTTTATGCTATTCTTTCACTTTTACTGTACATGTTTTCTGATTTTAAGTTGCACACAATTTGGAGCTTAGCACTAAAGGGTAGTGCCTAAGTTCTTTAAATAAATTATTTGTTGGCATGCCACAGCATATGATAAATTTATTTCAGGAGTGCCCTAGCCAACTCCCTGCTCTAGAGTTCCAAAATGCTCAATTAGCAACTGTATAAATTTAATTAACACACAGTTCTCAATCAAGTTTAATCATATATAAAATCTGACATACCGTAGATTCCGGTGTATTAGGTGACAGGGCGTATTAGACGACCCCCCAAATTGGCAGCTGCAATTTGGGGGTTTGTCATAAAAGCCCAGTCGCCTAATACGCTGGGCAGCTCCACGCCGGGAGAAAGCCGCCCGGCGCGGAGCGGAGCCCGCCGCCACTGCTGCTTCGGAGCCACCACAGCAGCAGTGGGAGGTGGGCTCCGCTCCGTGCCACCTATACCCAGCGTATAAGACGACCCCTGACTTTTTAACCTCTTTTCCAGGGTTAAAAAGTCGTCTTATACGCCGGAATCTACGGTACTCACCAAGGTTAATATATATGGCAATTTATCATTACCATAAAATAGCATAGCTGTATCATGGCAACACTTTAAACAATCAGTACCTACCATTAGCCAGTATCTTGGATTTGTTGACTGGGTTAAAGCAGGTGTTGTGCAGAATCAGAAGGATCGTATATGGATGGCTTCGGTGTTTGTACTTGGCCATCTCTATAAGCTGATCTAAGCTACCATTCAGCTTCACAATCATTTGCTGCCCATCTTCTCCAAATGATAAATTCAAGAGGAGTTTCAGCCAAGCAACAGCCAGGGGACCAAGGCTTTTGTTTCCTCCTTTTGGCAATGATAGTGACAAAAAGTTCTGCAGAAAGTTACTCTAGAATATGACAGGGGCAAAAGCATACCACGTTATTGAAGAACACCATTTCACAGTTCTTCTGTGAAACACATTTCCTCCCTCAAATAAGCTATTTCTCCAAAACCTTTGATCTAGAAACACTGTTCTGCAGTTTTGATAAATTAGCTCTTCCTCCCAAGTGACCCTTCAAATCGTAGCATATTTTCATCTATTGCTTCAGCCTGACCATCGCTTCAGTGAATGACCTCAGCCTACACAAAACAGAACAGAATGAACATACGATTTGCCCAAACTTCCTGAAATTATGAAAAATGCAACACTAGCCTGAAACTAGAATGCTGTTTTCATAACAGATATTAATAATGCAGTCAGTAAAAATAAATAAATAAAATCCTCCTCTTCCTACACTGTTCAGTCAATCCAGTTTATGCATTATACTCTGGGAACATTATTGCCATCAGATGTGTTAATACTGAGCTATACTCAACCCTCATGGCAGACAAGTGTCATTAAGCAGGTGATTAGTACATACTAATTTAAGACTTAGTTACTTCAGCAAGCTTAACATATGAATCATTATTTTTTAAATAACTTTCTGATCAGCTGACCCATTTTTGTATTTCTGCCTCTTTATTTTATTCTGTTACATTTCATTTGACATTCTGTAAACCGAATTTTTGGTATAGAAATCAAGCAATAATACTAATAGCAAAGTCAAAAGTAGTTTTAAGTGTGGAATGCTGTACTATGCCAACCAACTTATCGAGACCAGAAGGAAGGACACAATCAATTCCCATTTCTGCTCTGCTTGATGGGCAAAAGGAATAGAGACTATTATTTCCTTGTTCCACTCATTGTCTTGCTCTAAGAAGCAGTAAAGATCGTGAGCTCACAGATGAGGGAGGGAATTGCCCTAATGATTAAGTGCTTTATAGTTTCCGACAGCGTTCATCAAGCATAAGCAGGAAATTACTGTATTATTCAAAAGAGAATTATTGCATCAAAGCAAGCCAATCATTTCTGGAAAAAGGCACATCCCATGCTTTTCATTTTTGAGATAACAATACTGACATTTTTTTCAAAGCAGCAAAGAATGTAAATGAAGATCAAGGGATAGAGGCCCACCTTTTTACAAAAAGCAATGTTGACACATGACAAAGTATATTGACAGTGCATATAATTAATGTCTAAATGTATTGGAGCCGTATGCAAATATTGTCCTAATTATTTTACTTTACGATGTGCAACATAGAAAACTGGTGAGTAGGGTACAGCAGTTGAAACAGCAGCTAGGAAAACAGTGTGCACAATATAGCAATGAGGAAGCAATCCTATAGCAAGATATTCCAGGATAAGGGTCCATTAATATCAATCCATTAATTTCAATGGATCTACACTGAGCAAAGTTAGTTGAATACAACCCATAGTCTTTAAATTAGGCTTGTATGCAAAATCAGTAACTAAATTATGCCTATACTACAATTCTTTTCTTTTTTTAAAAAAATAAATAATGTCCTGTGACAAAAAAATCATGTATAGTAGTTGTTGTTGTTTTTGCAAATTGTCATAACCAACAATTAAATTACATGGATGAATAATAGAAAACAGCTTTTTTTTCAAAACTTCATTGTTGTTGATGATAACTGTATCATCTTACAATCCCTATATGTGGGCTTTTGAGGAGTGTGCACTAACATACTGCTTATTCACTTTAAGCCATAATTTAAAATAAACTATGGTTTAATGTGATGTATGAACCAAGCCTATGTTTGCTATGCCTTTCCCCATAACTTACCCTCCAATTCATCATCCTAAGCATCATTCTTCTGTTCACAAATTTTTGCTTGGTTCAGATCACATAATTGTCTTAACATCTTCACTTGGGTTTGTGCAAAACCTAAACTTTTTTGTGAAGTTTAGAAATAAAATGTATGCATACCTTCTGAAGAACACCCTTGCAGTCATGAGATACAACGGCGTTAGCCAGAAGATTAAAGGTCATCTGCTGGATTGTGCTGTTCTCGGCTGGGGTTTGGGCAGCCAACTTCACAATGCTATGCATTAGAGAGTTTCCAGCTGCTGTTCGTTGGGCTGTTTGAAGAGGAGACAATCCACTGCTTGCCAAACACAGAGAACCACAGCCTTCAAAGATGGAACCACAGTTGCATTTAACCATCAGGAAAAACATATACATATACAGTTTCCATAAATACATGTATCCTTTTCGTATAAAAATGTAATCTTATCAATTTCATTATGATTTATGAAATATGTATTTTAAAAACAACATACCAAGACCTATGAATGAACCATTGAAGTACTTATACAGCCTTTTTTATCAGCTTTCTACTAAAATTATTGTAAGTTGATCAGAGAAGAAAATTTATGCTTCAAGCTTCTTCTCAATAAGAAGTACATTAAATTTGGGTCAGTTAAAATAACCAGAAACGGTTTGTGCATGTACATATCTAGATACACTTCCATACAATAAAGAATTACAAATAGGATATTTAGTTTTCATGATAATACTGGTGATTTTGTAATGTTTCTATCACATTTGCTTTTATTTTCTTTCTTCGGGTTAGAAGTATTCGGACAGTCCATGGACCAATAATACCCTATTTAAAATGTCTAGATGTCTTTAACAGAATTCCGAGAACAAATTGTATTCAGTTTTTAGAAGATGGTCCTTCAGAACAACATTGCTGTTTGTCCTTGCCTTCTGTTTCAGGGGATCAAGCCAGCTGCTTCCTGCAAGCAGGGCATTCCATCACATCCCCACTGTTTCCTAAATCACTCTTCCCAGTAATCTGTGGCTACAAAACATGATCAGTTCTCATCAGGCTACTTAGTCCTCTTAGGGTTTCTTCCCCCACCTGCAGGGTTCCCCTCAGCATGTTGATATTTCCCTTCTCCTGTTCCAGTGGCCCCAAGTCCTTTTGGCACACACCACCTAAGTTTGGTGTTAGAGGGAGCAAATCATGATTTTAAAAAGTAGCACTGGAGGTGGAGAACAAGTGCTTTTACAATTGTATAATTGTAACTATACAATTTACTGCCAGAATATTTAGTAATGGGATTAGACATTAGAGAATAGATATCCCAGATGCTGTTAGATGGGGCAGCTAAATGTTCTCAATGTCCAGAGGCAGTTGTCAGGTGCTGGGGACAAACTGGGGTGGGTGGATGGGTGATGTCTTCATGCCGTTTTGTGAGTACTCCTGAGACACCTCTGCACTGCCACTGCCGCAAACAGAATTTGGACTAGGTGGAAAGTTGGCCTGATCCAATTTTAAGTGCATTTTGGATAAAGCATATATTAATGCAATCTACAAATTTTATTAGTGGCAAATATAATTTATCTTCATAAAACTCTTGACATAAATGCATTAATAATTTTCCACCATCAAATCTTGGAAATCTAATCACGTAAAGCTTGTTAAATAAAGAGCTGCAAAGATGAGCCACTTGAGGCTTCAGTGAGAGGCAACAAATAAATTGAAAACATAATAAGACTTCTTAAAGAGATCACACCCACTTAATTTTTGCACTGTTTGAGCATGAACATTGTTTAATTATAACCCAAACAATTTAGGATGCTGAAACTCACTATTAGTGGTTTCCTGCCCACACAAGGGTCCTTCTGTGCTTTGTAAGAGATTCTCTTTTTAACTGGTAACTGCCCCCACAGTACTCCTCAAATCAGTTTAGAATAAGCAGAGCAGTTTCTTCATCCCCTTCCTTGAAACCTGAAAGCCTCTCAAGTTATTCCCAGCCAAATTGACCCCTGGTGTACCTCTGGATTTCAGGAAAACTGAGAAAACTACATTTCATAATTGCTCCTGATGCTTGGATTCCTACCACAGCAGTATCAAGCCCTGGAAGGGTGTGAGGGGGAAAACAACACACAGAGAACAGATCTCTCCTTCCCACAACCAGTAAACTGGTGGGTAGTTGGGGACTTATAGATGGGTAAGATAAAGCTGGAGTGAAGTTATTTTCTGAATCAGATTAAAATCCAAGCCAGAGAAGAACCTGAGGGTCACAATACTCATCTCATATTTGAGGTGAGCATTTTGAGTTGCCAAGGAGTTATAAAATTCAGAGACATCTCTAGTAGTAATAGTTTTGCACTGGTGCACTTTTGCACAGGAAAGGTCCCAGAATATGCCTTGAGGAACGTAATTTGGCTTAATGTATGAATAAAAATTGGTTTGCAGACATGGGCTCCTAGCCATGGCCATGACCCTAAATGCTATTGCAAGCATGCTTAAGGTAATGGCCTGCCCAGTTGAATTGAAGTATTTTCTTTGAATATGCTCTGCTGCATTACAGTCTGTGTTTGAGTGTCTTCTCAGTTTAGTTTGAAAAACTGAAGGCTGTTGTTTGAGAACATAAGTCTAAAGCCCACCTCAGGCATGCAGAACCTTGGACATGCACAGCTCTTCATTGCAATGTCTAGAAAGATAATTTAAATTGACTTAATGTTTTATAAGACTACCAGGAAATTAAAGCTACTTCTGTAATGATGTGCCTAGAAACCAGTCTTCAGAATCTATTCACAACAGAAATGGAAGGTTGTGTGTCTTAATATTTCAATTGATGTTACTGTATTTTGTATGCTGTATACCACATTGCTGAATTGTTATGATAGTGTGGTTTATTTAATATATAAAAGGCAAGGCTGTTTTTAAACAGAAATGCATTCATCTTCTATGACAACAGATCAAAATAAAATTTTCCACTCTTCCCAATCATGCTTTCAATTTAGATATATTCATACAAAAGTTGTCATAAATAGAAATATAAGCATCAACCTCATAGATACTAATTATAGGTTTATGTGGAAAACTGAACCACAGGAGACAAGAGTTCCTCATGTATTCACATACTTTAGATTCACTGAGCACATCAACTCATCACCCACATTAGAAAGTCAATGCTGCTATATGCAATGAAGTTCACTGTCCTTCTCCTCAAAACAATAGATGTCTGAAACTTTCATAGCCTGGGTTTCCTCCTATTCTGAAGCTATGCAGATGCCTACTCATGGTATTCTTATTTCCTGTAATGTAAAATCTAGCCATGCTAGGTGTAGGTATTTAATTTAGCAAAAATTATTTGGCTCTCCATACAGGTTCAGTCAGTGTACATCTCAAAAAAAGTATTATGAAAGGTATTGCTGATTGACAGAAAATTTGGTTGTTAACAGAATGTACCTATGGATGCTGTGTAGACACACTGTGCTTATATTACTATTTTGTGCTTATTCCTAAAATAAATTTTAAAAAACTGCTACGAGAGGAGAAAGTGGGTAGAAAAAAAGAATAAATGATATCAAAGGGTAGCCATATTATATACAAACACAGGGCCATAGTCAACTAACTTCTATACATAGTAGACCTACTGAAATTAATGATCATTTGGTCCATAAATTTCAATGGGTCTACTCTGAGCAAAAGTTAGTTGACCAAAAGTCAGCTGATGAAACAATCTCCCGGCATGCTATTGTGGGGTTCTCCCAACCCTCCAAAGCGGTGGGGGGTGGGGAGAAGGGGAGGGCCTGTTGCACTAGTGGGAGCCTTTGCACTGGGTTCTGTTAGCAAACAGGGTTAGTTGATTCCACTTTACAATATCTACCTATTCCTTTAAGGAAGTAGGCGTGCATGTTATATAAGTTTTCCAGTCATGTTTAGTAGGGAATTTGAAGAGGACTTTCACTTGCATAGCACAGGGACAGTAAAGGATAATGCACAAAACAAATGTTAACTGTAGTTTCCCCCTCACAGCTTTTGCTTGGATTAGTATTTTCTGGCGATTGTTCCAGTACAAAATATACCCGGTGGCCACACCACCAACATGTGCCCTTTGCCCTGGGAGGCATGGGGGCTCCCATCTCTGTCTTTTAAATGCTGAGGAAGACATTTTTATTACCAGCAGACTTTTCCTTGCAGAGGACTTGAGGTGTTGTTTAACTGTGATGTTTTTTCTGCAGCTCTTGCCTCTGTGGCATTTTTGGTTTTATTTTGAAGTGTTGTTAGCTGCCCTGCATAGCGTACAGGCACTAGAAGGGTGGAACACATATTTATATACAAATAAAGAAGTAAACAAAAGTCTGACTCGTCACCCACCTAAAGGATAGTTTGCCGTGTAGACACAGAGCAAATGCAGAGCTGTTTGCATCAGTGAGTCATCCATTAAAAGCCACGGCCACAGAGCGTGCAAAACAGAGATAAGGTGAGTTCCAAGGGCTGCTGCCTGTCGGACAGAGACAAGAGGACAGTGTAATACTGAAAAGCTACTTTCATAAGAGAAACTGTGAGTAAAAGTTAAAACCCTCACAACTAATGAATAGAAGCAGTGAGATACGGTACTAAAAGGCATACAATAATGTTTCATCTTGTGGCTAAGGAAATCGGCAACTGCATATTCGACCAAGCGGAGTATAGAGGCCATTTTGAGCTTACCACACTCAAATACAACAAAAAGTGTAAGTTCAGATTTACTGGGGGAGGGAAGGCCCACACTGCAACTTACATTCAGTAAAGAGAATCACCCCCCACCACCACCATACATCTTGGAATTTGTTGAAATTCCAGAAAATGGAATCCCCTGGATGTAATAAAGACAGAAGGAAGATTGTTCCAGAAGCTTCTGCTAGTGCTTGGAAGAGGTGCCTCCACCAACATTTTCAGCTGAAAGTTGCATGTGCCCCCACATCTCTTACTTTGCAGGATTCATTTCGAAAGAAGCAATTTCTTAGGAGCTGCATGACAAGCTTTATTTCTTTGCTGAGGTTATTATCATCCTAGTAGAACAAAAAGAAATAAAGAAAGTGATTTAGCATCAATATCTAACCAGAAACTGCTTTATATGACATATATAGCACCTTTTGCTTCTGGACTTATTTACCACACTGGAATTGCACCTGACCACCTTGCTTTCTAAGATGCTGGCATTCTAACTGTCTGTGGAAAAGATTATTGAATTTCAATAAGCTCATCTAACGCAGAAGAAGCATTTCAGCTCTACTGAACATAAAGGAAGAGCGATACAATATGGAATCCATAATGGAAGCTACGTTTTCAAACACAGCAAATTCACTGCATGGCAATAAAAGGGTTTGCTCTCAAAAGTGCAATGGAAAGGAACGAAAGTAAGGTGATAAACTGGGTAGGGGAAAGGACAAACAGCAACTTTCAAAAGGGCTCAACAGAAGTCTGCTCTTGCTCTTCTCTTTACATGTAATAAAAATGTAAGAATGTTATCAAGCAAGACCACACTGGGGGATTTGTAGTGCCACATCACAATCTTGGATTTCTATGAAATCAGGGCGGGGTGGGGGAGAAAAAGTGAAGACAGGTTGTTTAACAAAAGTGGCAATGGGGTGAGAGCTAAAAGGGAGAGACAATGAAAAGGATAAAGCATAAAACATTAATAGAATTTTGAGTAAAATTGACATGAAGGAAACTGAGAGGAAAATGGTGGCTTTAAACAATGGCAGAAGCTTGAATAAAGTACCTTCATTGTACAAAGGCACTATTTTATTTATTAAATTTCTATAGCACCCATCATCCAAGGATCATAGGGCAGTTTACAATATAAAACCATGAAAAGATTTAACAGAGTAACAAACAAAAACAATAACTCCCCCCCACCAGTTTAAAAGGCCACAGATTGTTTAATTAACCAAAGGCCTGGTATAAGAGGGATGTTTTCTCTTGGAACCTAAAGATATGTAGTCCCCAAATAAGCTTCACGGCCGAGTGTAGATTTGAACTCAAGATTCTCTGATCCCAGACCAACACACTAACCACTATGCCACACACTCTTTCTTAAGCCCCAAACACATTTACTCAGGAGTAAACCCCAATTACCATAGTGGGATTTACTTGTGCATAGACATGCACTGGATTGTACTCTGCAACATCAGTAGGAGAAACTCCAAACTTTTAATATCAATTTTGCAAATTTTCTTTTTTAATTACCTTTTTCCTTGGGACTGCTTTTCCAGGCCTCAAGGAGTCTAGGTTCAGTTGTGCATGAATGTGCTTTATCTGTTCCAAGCAGGTTTCTATTAGGTTGGCTGTAATGAAGAATGCACTCTATCAACAAACCTGCCTACACTCACATACAATGGTTATTCAGTTACAAACACTTTGGGTTACAAACTCCGCTAACCCAGAAGCAGTACCTTAGGTTACAAACTTTGCCTCAGGATGAGAACAGAAACTGTGCACCGGCAGCACGGCAGCAGCGGGAGGCCCCATTAGCGAAAGCGTGCCTCAGGTTAAGAACAGTTTCAGGTTAAGAACGGACCTCCGGAATGAATTAAGTTCGTAACCCAAGGTACCACAGTACTTGCAAAATGTGGAAGTATCAGACATTCTATCAGTAACCAACGAGTCACATTTTCTATTTTATTTTATATTGATGGAAGTACATTATATTATTTCTAGAACAACAACAACAACAAAATGTGTTCAGGTGACATACTGCATGCAAAATGACAAGCTTAAGTACCCAAAGCCTAATTAACATTTGAAGTTACTACATTTGAATTTAACTAAGCAATCAGTCCCCCTAATAGCAGACTCTAGGGAGGCATCGTCATTCTCAGGACATCCTGGCATTTGCAGATGGGTGGGAGAGAGAGTTAAAAAAACAAATAAAAATGGGGAGCCCCTCCCTAGTCCACAAAAGGAAACTAGACCATTGAGGAATGAGCATGCTCAGGGGCCAGCAGGAACTGTAGACTGTCCAGTGGAAATCTGTTTGCTATAGCCCCTAACAGCTTATAGCATCTTAGAGAAAGGTATGGCTAGCTTGCTGGATAAATCCTGTTACTTTGGGAGCATTTCAACGGGCAGTTAATATGTCTCACTTATTTTACAATTAGCTCATAGTTTAAAGAGTGTGTCTTCAATGTACAATTATTTCTTTTCTACGGAGTCAACTGACCAAGACACAACGGTAGGTTGAGAACCTACGCAACTCAGGCTCAAACCATTCACATCTTCGGCCCTGACATGAAAGTTTTGGGACTTGTTTTTTTTTACCACACATCTGGAAAGGGATTATTAAGTAAATTGCTTTGGTTCTGTAAATATGGATGTTATTGTTCTGTATGATTTTTCTTTTTAGAGACACTATGTAATATTTCGCTGGCTTTTCCTTAAACATGCTATCCTTATCAAATATTTAACCATACAAAAATGACATCATTAATTATCAGCAGGTACGCTGCTCAGTGTTAGGTTTCATTCACAGTGGAGTGAGGAGCTAGTCGCAGTGTGTAACTTTTTTTTTTTTTACCAATTCCTCCTTGCAGCCTCCTGTAAAGCCCCTTTGGCAGGAGGGGAGACCCTCCAGGACATGGGGAGGTGGTACAGGGGATCAGTAAAAACCATCTTCCACCACCCCCTTTCCTCCATTGGGGAGCTCTGCTGGGTCCTGGTTCTCTCTGTGAACTGAAGGAACCCATCCATCTGCAGAGGCACAAGTTTGGAACCAACCCACAAGGAATACCAATAACTGCTTTTATTTTGTTCTTATTTGCTCACTTGCAAGCAAGAGGAACGGCAACCCTCTGAGGTTGCTCAGGCATCAATAAATACTAGATCTTCCTGCCTGAACCTTAACATTGGTGCCACGGGAGACCTTTAAAATGGTTCTTCAAGTTTCTGAAGTAAACAGAGTGCTAAAATACATGCCGACATCAACCTTGTGTTTTCCCACCTAGACTGTACTGTCTAAATGCAAGGTTCTCCACAAGGGATTTACTCCGAGGCTCTCATAGATTCAAGGGCATTCAAAATGCACTGCTTGGTTATGGTGTGTCTATAAACAGGTTATTCAGGGCCAGGAGAAGATAATGAACACTTACAATTACAAATATGGATACGATTTTGACAGACTTTTTACATACAGAAACACAAAAGACACTAACGTGCATAAATTCAGAACTTCTAAAAATATCCGTCATTGAACCAGAACCACTTGAGCAGATAAGTCTGTTTAATGGTACCTATAAATGCATGACAAAATGAAAGCCAACTGTTGTGGTGCCATTTCTCTAGTAATGCTCATAACCAGCATGTTCTAATGTTGATTGTGATCCTGCTCTTGGTTTTGCATGTCACCAAAAGTAGACCTGGGAACACTTTTTTTAAATAAGATGTGTAAGGCTGTTTTTGCATTCCCTACACAGTAAGGACAACCTCAGTGTGTGCTATAGCAAGGCAGCTCACCTTCCAAAGCACATTTCTGGGCACTTTTACTGACAGCCAAAAGGGGAAGCAAAGCACTGGCAGCAACTCGCTTCAGCACATCCTGAGAGGATTTTCCTTCATAGCTCTACCAATAAAACAACATTGGTTACCACATAGAAAATTCAGAGGAATTTCCTGCAGGAAATTGCACGTTAAATGTCTGCAAATTCCATTTACACATTTACTTACCGGTTTTCTAGACTGTCCTTCATCACACATAAAATGCATTCAGTACAACATAATAAAATTTAAATCTCAATGAAACTTAGCATCACAGGAACCCTCCCCCCAAAAAACCCGAAATGCCTCAGGTGGAATCTACACATATATAAAAAAACATTCTGAAAATGCTTTTAAAAAAATTAAAGTAAAATACACTGAATTTTACATAATGCTCACCATCGCCATCTAGTGTCACATTGTATATTGTACTTGAAACACACTTAAAACATTTTATTTGCAGCTGTATAGCGGAGTCCTCAGTGTTGTCTGGAATCAGGCACAATTTGATGGCCTTCTTCCAATCCACTGGCCGGGCAGGAGGGTGTCACTGAATCCTTCCCTGCCCCACTTTTTCCCCCTGGAACGTATCCACAGCAGCTTCTCTCTTGGCAAGGAATACTCCCCATCTTACAGTCCGCACCAAGTCTGGGGGAAATGGCTGCAGTACCCCTTCTTGCCTTTAGTACCCTCTCTCTCTTTATAGGAGCTCATTAACATTCTAACACGTGGACCTTCAGCTGCCGCATCTAGTTTGCCCCTTGGCAATATCTGCAAATTAACCCAATACTTCTACAGAAGTGACTGGATTGACAGGTTCTTCCTATTTTAAGTGGCCATCCTTTTTATTCCTGCTGATAACCAGTGAGTGGAAAGGCGATGATGAGTTATCTTTTTGTCATGACACTTATCAAATCTTCAATGTAGATGATTTCAAACTATTGTTCCCCTTCTCTAGATGTGAACTTCAGGCCCTCTTTGGTCTCCTTTGTTCAATATACCTGGCTCTTACATCAGTGCCTGCTTTGATTTTGCTACTCTAACTGCTTTCTCTGAAATTACATGCTTTTTTAAAAAGCAGCATGTGAATCCAGCCACTGCAATAGTGTCACTTGCCCTTTTCAGGAAACTTCTTTTACAGAGACAGAGTTATTACCAAGCTGTCAAAGAACCTGCCAGCCAGGTAGGCTATATTTTCATTCCACCCTCAAATTCCCCCCTTTGACCTCTGATATCTCTGCCTCAGTGGAGCTGTGGGTAAGTCTGCTCAGATGTCATAGCACAGGCATAGGCAAACTCGGCCCTCCATATGTTTTGGGACTACAACTCCCATCATCCCTGACCACTGGTCCTGTTAGCTAGGGATGATGGGAGTTGTAGTCCCAAAATATCTGGAGCGCCAAGTTTGCCTATGCCTGTCATAGCAGATAGGTTAGCCACAGTTCTCTAGCCAACTGGATACTAAGGGGAACTTTAACACCAGATGTGAGTTCCAAGGCACAGAAGCTGAAGAACTAGTGATGTTACATGGGTTACATGGTCACATAGCAGGGGAAAACCCCAAGTTTTCCAGGGACACCTTAAAAAGATTTTAAGATTTTCATGGGAGCCCAACATGGGCTCTTCTCTTTCCCTTAAGCTCTTTTCACTCATGTTCCAATTTTCATCTGTGCTTTCCTTTACTACCTTCTGTGATAAATACATACTTCTTCATGAGTTTCACTTTTGAATATGTGTCTGTGTGTTCTTTTTAAAATTATTTTTATTTGCTTTTCTGTTTTATCTTATCGTCAACACATACTGTGTTACAGTCAGACACAGGATAGCAGGAAAAAACAAAAAGAAATATACAACATATATATATATATATATATATATATATATATATATATATATATCCTTATGTGAAACTTCTGAAACCCTCCTCCTGTTAGTCTATGGATGAAATTACTGACTATCGCAAGCATTTTGTCTGCACAAGCATATCAGCTTGCTATTTGGAACAATTCTGGTGTTTTCTCCTGACCCTCCAGAGCCAAAATTGGGGGCATGCGGGTGCACAGGGGGATAATAAGGGGTAAATCTCCTGTTTTATGTATGTAAATATAATAAATATTCTTTTTAAAAAATCATTTTGCTGGATATGCTGTTATTTCGTTATTTTATCACTTAAGAAATGCAAGCAGAGAGAGGAAGCAACACGGCAGAGTGGAAGAATGAAGAGGACAGACAAACAATTGAACGTGCACATTTTAATTCACCGAGTGCAAATAGGAAGTAGTGCCTACAGAAAATAAAAAGATGCATTCCCAATAAAATAAACTGGATCCGGACCTGCTGCCTCAAGAACATTGATTCCCATTAAAATAATCTCCTCCTCCAACACAATTAGGATCATCGTTAGACTGAAGATAGCAAACACAGAATGGGTCATTTGAGAGGAAGTTATTTTAGCTTCATTTAAACTGAAGCAGGTCATATTAATGGAAAGAAATTGGAAGAGGAACAGGCTTGAGGCCCTAGCCAGTTGATGAATATAACATCCTAAATAAGATCTGCTTATCTTCTGACTTCTATTTGGTCCTAGACAGTAAAGGTCTGGTAGATTTTTCAGACCTGTACTTGAGCAGAAGTAATATTTTCACCAGAGTCATCATCTACAGAAGAACTCACTGCAAGAATAAAAAGCTCAAAAGAAATGGGTTAGAAGCCCAGTCCGCTGGGTAACAGAACTATAGGCATTGACTTGGTAAAAAAGGGAGCTGAGAATAGCAAGGCATGAAGTGCTTCAGTATTTTACTGCTATTCCATGGCTTAAGAGCATGATTTTGATGGCAGTAAATCAAATAAGAAAGAATTTACACAGGGAAATAGAGAAGTAAAATACTTCAGGAATTGTTTCTGCAAAGATATCAATCAGCAGTACGCAAGAGAATATTTTACCAAGGTCTCAAAGAAAAAGAAAAGATGGTGCTTATAGATAGCTATAATACCATTAACAGCACTGTGGCTAAGATGGGATGGGATTATCCTGTATCTGATGCCAAGAGCCTTGAGTCCATAAAGCAATCAAATTTAGAAGACACTGGCTTCAATATTTTGAGACCACTTGAATATTGCAGTTAAGGGAACTAAAGCTAAGGCAAACACACTGCCATGTCTCAGAGCAAAATTTCATTTCAAAGGGGCAAAAAGGGGTGGGATAACAAAGGAGATTTTCAACTTACATTTAATAGGAAAATAAACTTACATTGAAAGCCAAATAATGTTCCTCCACACCCCTAGCTTTAGCAGATATTCTGAGGGCTTGATTCAGACTTAGCCTGAAAACCTACACTTACTGGCAGTATGCTCCACTGAATATTGTGGGATTTACTCCATGTAAATACAGGACAGTACTGTAATTTATGAAGAACTCAATAGTCACGTGTTTTAATATAGTATTAAAATGTGCCACAAATATATGGGCAGGTTAGAATTAGAATAGAAAAACCATTTATGGATTCAGTTCTTCTTTTTCACTTATGTTTAATAAGAGAAGTATGCTCAAGAGTGTGTAAAATAGAGGAATTATGTGGTCCCAAACAAAGTTTAGTGAAACTGATATGCATCTCTGGAAGGAGATGCATCTCTAGAGACAGCTGCCACCAACCCCTCTTATTTCTTCCTTTCTTAACAATCCCTCTTATCAGAGCCGGCATCAGCACCTCAAGCAGCTGCCATAACCCCAATGTCTTGGTAGGGCCCACTGCAGATGCCTTCCCTAGCCCCACCCCTTAATTCCCACCCCCCTGGTCCAGCATTAGAGTAGCCCCATGTGGTTGGTTCTAAGCCAGCCTTTGAGTTTCCCACAAGCCTTCCTCTGGACATTTTGGGAAACAAACAACAATAACAAAAGCACAGTTAGGCCCTGCTGTTCAATGGTGCCTCAAACACTTCCACAGCTAGGAAAGTCCACAGAGCCCACAGAAAGAAGAATGGGCCCACCAGAGGGTTACCTCAAACCTGGAGCCAGTTCCGCCTCCTCCCATAATCTTATTCACACTATTCTTCTGCCTTTCTTCAAGAGCACCCATAACTCTGACACTTCTTTTCTGCATCACCTTCCCTTCCTTTCAGATTTTCAACTTTTCCAGTCAAATTACTACTTGCTTTATCTTCCCCCACACGTGCTGACACCATGGCAAATATCAATGATACATAAGAACAGGGGTCAACAACCTAAGGCCCATGGGCCAAGCGGCCCATGAGGGTCGTTTAACCAGCCCATGCACCCCCGCGGCCCACTCGGGGACCCCCACGGCCCACTCAGTCGGCTCCCATGCGCCATGCTAAACTGGTGTGGAGCAGAGCAGAGACCGCCTTCCGTGACGCTGGCCGGCTTCCCATTGGCTGCAGGAAGCTCCTGCAGCCAATGGGAAGCTGTGTACACCTCCTTCGCACCGGAAATAGCGTTTGCGCATGTGTGCGTGCGCACTCTGGCCCACCGCGGCATCTGCGGGACCGTGAACCGGCCCAAGCCACAAAACCTTTGCCGATCCCTGCATAAAAAGAGCCTGCTGGATCAGGGCAACGGCACATCTAGTTCAGTATCCTGTTTGCAGAGCGGCTAACCAGATGTCTGTGAGAAAGCAGAATGCCTGCACTTACAGCGTCTTTACAATTAGTTCCAATGTCTTTACAATTATAGTTACTTAGGAGCACAGTCCACTGAACCAATAGATGTTACTTCCAAGTAAGCAGGTGCACAACTGGGCTGCAACTTTTTAAGCTACCCTGGAGGCTCTGCTGCATTAGCCTCACAGGCTGAATCTTTTCATAGAGTCCCTTCCCACTGAGAGGGGCAAAAAAAACCCCCACACATTGTTTTGATTAACTTAAAATGAATAAGCCAGCAAAGTATGTGGGATAGATGCCCATGTAACTAGTAAGACTTAAATGCACCACACTGAAATTGGATTATTATAAATTTCTACCTGAATTATTAATTCACAGAGTTTGGCCACAGAATCTCGGCTCCTCTCATCCTCATCTAGAAGGAAAACCACTGTTGGGTGGTAGCAAGCATTCTCTTTACTGTTGAGCTCTCTTTTCCCCTCTTCGGAAAACAAGACAGCAAGGAACTGCAAGCAGGCCACACACAGGTCAGGGTGTCTGGCGGAGAATTGCATACATTCACATATTGTTTCTAAAATACAAAAAAAAAAAAAGATAATGCGTTTTATGTTGCAGTATTTACAGAAATAAATATATTTAACTATATATCATGGCACTGGGTTCAAAAAAGCATATGCAAGGCAATGGGTAAGAAAATTGCTTATGGTTGTTGTACATAAAAATATCTGGAGGGCCACTCATGTTCAAGTTACACCTGTCAGTAGTCCTTCCTCTACACAATTATTAAAATATACAGAAGTGCTACCCTCCTATTTCATTTGGTCCTCATGCCACTTTGGGAGAGGGAGGAGAAATGGCACTGGGCCAGTTCATCCCATTATCACCAAGGACTAGAATCACTATAGAAGCACACAAATACCTAGGTTCATCTCTTTATGAGCTGAAAATGAGTTCTGTTGAGCCCCGAACATGGCAGACAAAAACAAATAAGGAAACTTACAAGCATGCAATCAAATACCAGCAAAAGTGGTTCCAACACATTCCTTTGAAAATTTCACATTCTGGTCTTAAGTTATCATTATCTGTGCAGATATCAAGGCACCTGAAAAATAGGTCTTACCGATTACTGGAATCCAATGCTTTGCAAGAGCTGCAGTCACAAATGGCAGAGAGACATGGCCACATTTTCTTAACAGAGTAGTGAGAAGGCTGAATGAGTCTTCCCAAGTTTGGTGAACTGCAGCAGTTATCTCTGGCCCTGCCAATTAAACATACAAATAAAAAAACCCATAGTTCTGATCAGTATAGAAAGTACCCATATAGAAAGCGAGAAGGGATTACTACTTTCGGACGTTGGCCTTGTTCACATGCAAAGCTAAGCCAAAATATGGTTTAGCATGAATGAGCAAGAGTGCTGTTGTAGTGAGAAAATATCAGTTGCTTCACTCCTGCTGTGTTACTTGAAGCTAAGCCATGATCTGACTTAGCTTTATGTTTGAACCTAGTCTCATGATTTGTCTCACTCCAATATGTGTAGAACATAGCACTTAATTCAAGATTGGAGGGCGATAAGAGGAATAATAGAGAAAGATGGGTATGACTCCATTTGGTCTCAATTTATATCATTTATTTACAATAGTGCAGTAATCTGCTTACCGCCTCAGTCACAGCAGCCACTATAGAGAAATGATCTTAATGCTCTAGACTGAAATATACCCTGTGGATGTGAGTTTAATCTGTAACGCAAAAGATTTCCCATGTCTATTTTGATGCCATGTGGATGACTGAATACAATACTTAGCATCTGTATTTCCTCTGGAAGACAACACTTTATGCTTGGTCATTTTTTTTTAAAGAATCATTAAAATTTGTAATAAAACAAACAAACAATGAGTGGTAAACCAAGAACAAACCATGGTTACAGCTTGCGGTTTGTTTGAAGCAATAACATGAACTTCCCAGGTTAGGAAATATAACTAAGCCAGACCATGGCTTGGTTCCCTGTAGCAGGGAAGCAGCAAAGCAGCCATATATACAAGCACACTAAGCTGGGAGGAAATCTGGCCTGGGGCAGCCCTTTTTTGCTGTATGACAGTCATGTAAAATCTCTGTTTCCAGGCAATAGGACACAGAGATGATATTGCCACTGCTAGGGCCCATCAGCAAAATATAGAAACAAGATTTCAGGGATCTAAACATCAAAAATAACTCAACTTTGAGATCTACCAAATGACAGATCTCATGTTCAAAGCATTTCAGTAACATACTCCTTATCACACAATTACCTAAGCCATCCTTGCAGCCAATGGAAAGAACCACAAAGGTATGAGCCAAGAGAGGTGTCAATAATGCATCTTGCATCACCAGGCGAGTGTTTACCAGCAAGCAAGACTGTAGCAGTTGGGACAAAGATGAAACAAACTGCAGTAGAAACAAAACCTGTTTGAACAACAACAAAAAGATTTGGCTCAGATACTTGTAGTACGTTTCTGCAGCAATTATTTTTGACAATGAAGTTTTTTTAAAAAAAAGTTAAATCAATATAAGAGATAAGAAATTTATAAACTGCATGTGAAATATATGCAAATATTTCAACAGTAAAGATGCAATATTCTTAGAATGCAGTCCCATGACACTCACCTGGATATAAACACCATTGCATACAGAACAACTTGCTTCCAAATAAAAATGCAAAGGATTACACTGTTAATATCCAATTGAAGACTGTAGCCTGCAATCCCAAGTGCCAAGTATCTGAAATTAAGTCCTACTGAATTTTGTAAACAGTCATGGGGTTGGGTTATTACGACATTTAGCAGAAGGTTGTGTGGTATTTTGGGTCTCTTGTACAGAAAGCATAACCAGAACCACATATTACCACCGCATTTCTATTTCACAGAAAGCATGATGAGAACCAGATATTACTATCTCCTTAGTGACTTTGCAAGTTTACAAGGAAAGGTAGAAACTGAAGGCGTTAATAGGAGTAAAATCCAAATAACTGTCATTAGTCACTAAGAACAAGAATGGTATTTTAAAGCCAAGGTCCATTCCACATGAGAAGCAACAGTGCCTCTTTAATAATACTGGTACTATTACACACTTGTAATAGTAATTGTCTTCTTGCTTTGGTGATTGATGTGCAGCATAAGGTGTCAAGAATCTGATGGCTTACTTCCTGTGGTTTTAGTAAGTGCTGTGCTGAAACCAAAATGTTTCTTCTCCTGTTGAATGAAGTTTTCAGTTTTCTGCCTCTTTCTCTTTTGAATTTCCTAACAACTTTGGTGGGTGGGTGGTTGAGCTGACTTTATTTCTGCAGCTGGGGCTTTACTTCTTCCTGTTAAACATCTCTCCAGCCCTAGGCAACCTCAGGTCTGCCCACGCTTCCTGATCCGAAAAAGCCTCATGGGAGATGTTACCTCATGATGGTTTTACTCTAACCTTTAACTGAAACAAGGGGAGCCAGGAAGGCTGGCTACTGAATGCCTGCAATTAGTACACTGATTCCTTTAAAAAGAAAAATACTGTGCTTAAAAAATAAAAATAAACAGTTGTTAGGCACATAGGCACCTTCCCATGCTTATAGGAAAGCCTAGCTGAGCATATAATGAGATTTTCAAGAAATCTGGGTACCTAGGAAGGCTGCAAAAGGCAATCCACCAAAGAGATGGCAATTTTCATTGAGACTACAACATGCAAGGATGGGAGGTTTGACTCTTCGCTTCTCAGTTCTGTTTCCAATGGACAACCAGTCATCCTGGAGCCCATAAGCAAGTAAAGAAAGGAAAGGAGAGAGAGAGAGAGAGAGAGGGAGAGAGAGAGAGAGAGACAGAGAGAGAGCTGCACCCTATGCACTGAGTGTAATCTGCACCATGACCCTTGTTCCATTTGCTCCCGAATACTTGCCCCTTTGAGAGTAGTTTTGTTCCTTTTCACAAAATGGGGCTAGAAAAGGAGAGGCCTGATTCATTATGGGTTCAAGGAAATTGTCCAAAAACCACCATACCCATTTCAGTTCTGTACTATTTTCTTATTTGGTATCTGTTAACTTAAGCACACATACTCAAAGGTTTCTTTCTCAAGGATCTAATGATAAAACAATTTTCAATTGCAGCGCAACAGTTTCAATATATGGCATTTCCCATTTACTTCTGAAAAGCTAGCGGGTAGTCATCGTGTGAAAAAAAAAAGGTGATTAAACTGCAGTTGATGTGGCACATTATTGATCTAGCTCGCACTTTATCTTTCCCTTCATTCACAAAAAGATTCCCATGGAGAAGTGAGATCAAAGGAGCTTTGATGCCACTGCTCACGTTCAGTTGCACAGCATAACCCAGTTACCGGAGTTTTACGACTACAGAGCACCCAGTCAAGGCTCCAAAAGTTCCTGAATAATTGACGGAGATGAGCTTTCACGGCACGTGGTTGTGCAAGCACACCAGCTCTCTCAGCTACAGCAAGCAAGCGTTCACATGTCTTTTGGCAGTGTGTGGATGTGTGTGAGAAGCTGTTGCTACCCAGGGACACACACCTTTCCATTCTCCATCTACTAGACAAACATGAGGCATTATCACAGTTCAAGATCCCATTCCAGCAAGGAGGACATGGAGCAAGGACAGTGAAAGACATGTCCTAGGACGACAAGGGTCCTGGAGGACCACATTCAGCTATCGGGCCTGAGATTCCTCACCTTTGTCTTTCATGATTAAACCGCCATTGATTTCTTTCTAGCTGAATTTGCTCTGGTAACTGAAACCAACAGCTGCTAATCACGTATTTTTAAACCTCAGTTCTGACCAGAATTGGTGAGCTTTGAGCTAGGGTTGTGCTCCAGATTCAGCCACAGCCCCAATCCTGAAATGAATTTGACTCATTCGAGCAGAACTGGGCTTTGGTCGAGTCAGGTCAAAAGAGTCCTGGACTGGGTTGCCCGGAACAATCTTGGCCTTACTAGCTTCACCCTCCCAAACCATTTCAGGTCTGGATTTGTGTCAGGTATGCAGAAAAATCTTGAGACTACTGTTCTTCAGAGTTTCTAGCTTCCCAAGTATCCCCCAAAACTTACATTGGTGTCAGAAAGGTGTACAGAATCCAATGTGGCTATGAATTAGGCTAAAGGAGGTTTAAAAGGATTGTGTGTTGGAGGAGGGTTGGCCTAAATGCTTTACTAAAAGACACAAAAAACCCAGAAACATGATGTCAAAAGGAGAGAAAAAAATAATGGGGAAGGAAAAGAAAGCAAGGGTTCAAACAGCTGCTCCTTCACTGGCCAATAAGATGGTACCATGTTGGTCTCCCCCTTGACCCTCTTCCTGGGAGCAAGGGTTAGAGCCTCCCAGAGGAATTTGGTCTTCTTGCTGCTGGCTAAGGCCAGAGGATGTTTCCTTTTGACTCTGTAGGCCCAGGGTGACTGGCAGAAGGAAGCCAAACCTGGAAACGACTGCTGCTTCTCCACTGCAGCAGAGAAGTGGTCTGTCTGAGCCACAACACTTGTCCTATGGCTATCTCTTGCTTGTTACCTTCCAGATGTTTTGGAATATAGCTCCCATGAGCCTCAATCAGCATGACCAATGGTCAGGTCTGATGGGAATTGTAATCCAAAACATCTGGAGGTCACCAGGTTGGGGAAGGGCTCGTTAGGAGTGGAGTAGCATTCAAGGAGAGAAGCTGGGAGATTAAAAGGGGAAAATGTTTCTTCCACTTCACCCTGCCCCCTTCTGTAACTCCCACCCCCTCACACACACATACATGTACAACCACTATACAAAATGCAAAATGCTGTGGGTTTGCATTTTAACACTCCCACTAACACCTTTTCTTTCCGACAATGAGTTGTACGTAACTCTCTTACTCAATTATAATTGTTTTCCCTTAAGCAAAAACACATTTTTCTCAAACAAAAAGAAGCAGCACCTTTCATGGGGTTCACTGAATCAATAAAATGGATTATTAAGGATGCAACCCTACAACTCACTGACTTGGAAAAAAACACGCTCCACTCAACTCAACAGCCTTAACTTCAGAGTTGATCTGTATTTTTAAAGCACATTTAGGGTGTAAACCTGTGCCTTTAAGTAATTAAAACATGTGCTGCATCCTACCCATGCACTTCAAGAGAATGGAATAGAAAAGAAATATGTATGCCACCAACCTGAATTTTTGTGTAGTCCATATGAAAAGGCTGAGGAAGAGGCGCTTTCATTTCCAAGATACATCTCTCTATCAAGCTGGAATTTACTAGACTACCATGAAACAAAGACAACTGTGTTAAGGACACAGGCATTAACTTAACATTTTGACACGATGTGGAACTGTAGCCTAGACCATAATACCCTTCATATGCTTTTGGACATCAGCTCCCATCATCCTGTGCCCAGCATGGCCAATGACAGTGGTGATGAAATATGTAGTCTTTAACATCTGGAGGGCACCACATTGGCTACCCCTGGCATGTCTGAAGAATGTGTGAGACAACAGATACTTCAAAGATAGTAATTCCCACCCTCAACACTTTGCCCTCACTCATATGTTACCTGGGCTCCTTGCCTTGCAAAAGCCTAGTGCACCTCCTTCCCTCCACTATAGAAAGGACAATGTAAGTGGGTTTTCCATGTTAACATGATAGGCTGGACATGCAAAGAAAAGCAATTTCTCTCCCTTTAGAAACAAACAAAAATTGGGGGGGGTGAGGTGGAGAAGACAGGACAAGTCACACAAACAGGATGTCTAAGTCAGGGATGGAAAACTGCAGCCCTCCAGATGATGCAGGGTTGCAACTTGCAGGAGCCACAGCTAACACGGCCATTTATGATGGATGAGGGGACTTGTCCACAGGTTTCACACTCCGGCTTGAAGTGATTCAATGTTCAGCTGGAGGCTGCAGTTCACATTATGCCATCTGCCGGAGGGAGGAGAGCACAGGACTTCTACCCACTAGTGAAAGTCTTAGGTAAGACATGACTGGGAGATAAAATAGCCCAAAATGACAGATGGAAGTAGGGAAAGTGGTGTGGGGTTTTTGATCAGGAGCGTAAGGCAGGAAGAGACAATTAAATCAGTCCAAGTCCCAAACAAAACTGGTACCCTGCCTTCATCACAGCTCGTGATCATTCCCCAACCCAGTTAACCCTTCCTTAACCCGCGGAAATCTGGTAGTCTCCCATAAAAGTTTGTTTCAGTGATGTTTTGAAAGGTTCAGCCTGCCATCTTGATTCAAAATGGCATCCAGTTGTGTCCAAACAGACGAAAGCCTGTATGTGTACCTGAGGAAATGTCCACATACATAGTGAACATTCTAGAAGATGTGGTAGGTTTAGCAGCCGCAGCAGCCTATTTAAAAGTCTAATTTAAGCTAGGATCCTAATGATTCCACCTCTCATAGTCCTCACTCAAACGATGTTGACTCTTAAAAGGCTGTCCTACGCTTATTACAGAGAAGGGAAGTGCAATACACTGCAGTCAGCTGTGGGATGTTGTTTCCTTGGAGACAAACTGTAAGTTGCTACAGTTCAGCCAGGATGATAAAAATAGCAATACTCCTAGCATAAAGGCTTTAGGTCTTCTCACAAGTCTGTGCTCAGTGGTAGATTTGAACTGGGAACTTCAGAGCTATCAGCTCTTGGCATCTGTCGCTATGTTATTAGCAGACTAAGCAACTAAGGTTTCTCTTGTCCCTCTTGAATAATGATGCTAATAGGGTATAAATAAATCACAAGCACATTTCCCATACAACACTTGTTTCACTGCCTATAAACACCTTAAAGATTTACACCAATGTATCTGCCAGTGCTTCCAAAGTACACTCTTTTGCAAGTGTTCCAGTTAGCATGACTTATCTATGCTTGTAGCATGCAATCCGAGGACTTCATCGTCCACCGTAATAAAAAGACAAGTTACCGCTTGGCTCAAAAGTCCAAGTAAAGTAAAAGTAGCTGAACTATAAAGAGATTTCAAATCTGCTCTACTTTCTGCAAAATGCTGCGGTTCTCCTGGTTCGATTTTAAAAGGATAACTTTGAATTCTCAGAATACTCAGCGGCTCGATCAATATCTGTAACAAAGGCTTTGGGTAGCGCTTGTCCCATTCAGTCTCTCGTCTGTGACCTCAATAGCTATTGATCTCTTACCTACTGAGAGCAGTTAGTGTCTGTGCTTGCTGAAGAGCAACGCCGGTGTCTTTGGGAGTGACAATCAGCAGGTTGTCCAGCAAGCCGCACACCGCTGACAGGAGAGGGGGGGTGACCACCGCACACTGATTGGGTCTGATGGTAGACTGCGGGGAGTCATGCGTACTTGAAGACACTGTCGTTGTTGTTTCACTCTGACCTACAACACACAATTTAGAGAAAGAACAAAACAAGCAGGTAGTGTTGCTACTTGGAAATGGATTTACATAAAACAAGGCGGTATATGTCTCATCGGACACGAGTTGAGGAGCCGAGCAGGAGAAAAGGCAGAGCTCAGTGGCAGAGCACCTGCCTCGCATGCAGAAGGTCCAAGATTCAATCCTCATCATGTCTATGTAGGGCTGAGAGAGAACCCTGCCTGAAAACCCTGGAGAGCTGCTGCCAGTCGATGCACACAGTACTGAGCTAGATGACTCAGTGGGTTTGACTTGGTATAAGGCAGCTTCCTATGTTCCCATCAGTTTCGTCTGAAATCATAGAAATGAAAATTATAGAACTGTAGAGTTGGAAGGGACCCTGAGGATCATCAAGTCCAACCCCCTGCAGTGCAAGTATATGCAGCTGTCCCATATGGGGATCAAACCTGCAACCTTGGCATCATCAGCTCTATGCTCTAACCAACATCATATGTGAAACGTCACACAAGACCTGCTGATGTGCTATTGAACTGAATGCCTCTCCTTTGGGATAAATATGAGCAGTCCAAGTTAGAGGCCACAGGAGTGGAGAGGACAGGGTTCCTAGATATGGGTGGGACGCAATACAGTTTATAGCAGAGGTTCCCAATTTAAGGTCTTCAAGCTTCATTCAGGTGGTCCGCAGCATGTCCACATCAAATAGTCACAGTGGTTTTAAACTGTATTTTTATTGCTTCCTTTATTTCTTACATTGTATTTTATTGCATTGCAATTTGAATTCTATGGCATGCAAATTGCCGTACAATAAAATACAATATGTAAGAAACAGAAAAAGCAATAAAAATACAATTAAAAATCATATAGCGTCTAGCACAGCACAATTGCTATAGACAGAAAAATTGTTAAGTGGTCCACCAAGGCCTTCAGCAATTTTTAAGTGGTCCATGGGGGGGGCAGGGAAATTGGGGAATCACTCGGTTTAGAGCTCTTCAAAATTAAACTGTGCAATCTTGAGATATTTGAAGGAAGACCTGTGCATTCAGCTATTACCTTATCATCGTCTCCACAGCTTGAACACTGTGAGACTTGCAAAAGTGAGCAACAACATGGGGCTGAGTGGAGGTTACTGTTAGGTAAAAGATAAAGGCAAAGGATCCCTGGACGGTTCAGTCCAGTCAAAGGCGACTACGGGGTTGCGGCGCTCATCTCGCTTTCAGACCAAGGGAGCCGGCGTTTGTCCACGAACAGCTTTCCGGGTCATGTGGCCAGCATGACTAAACCGCTTCTGGTGCAACAGAACACTATGACGGAAACCAGAGCGCACAGAAATGCCATTTACCTTCCTGCCAGAGCGGTACCTATTTATCTTCTTGCACTGGCATGCTTTAGAACTGCTAGGTTGGCAGGAGCTGGGACAGGGCAACAGGAGCTGACCCATCATGGCGATTGGAAACGCCGACCTTCTGATCGGCAAGCCCAAGAGGCTCAGTGGTTCAGACCACATTACCACCCATGTCCCTGTTAAGTTACTGTTAGGAGTGGGTTGGTAGGAAAGAGCCCCTGGCATGCATCAGGACCATGGTTAGTGATTTGTTCCAAATGAATCATTTTCATTACATCTTCTTACCTTGCGCCATGAGCCGATTAAGTGGCACATCACAAATTCTAGCTATAGGTGGTGAGGTGGGCAGCTGCAGTTCCACAGCACAGCCTGGAGATGGCGATGAGGAAATGATCTAGGAAGCAGAACCAATAATTACATTGCCTCCTGTTAACAAATGTCCATATATATTCACAGAATCAGGGTTGGACGGGACCATGAGGGTCATATATTACAACCTCCTGCAATGCAGGAATCTCTTGCCCAACATGGGGATTGTACTCACAACCCTGAGATTGAGAGTCTCATGCTTCTACTAATGGGCAACTTTCATTTGCTGGAATCCAAAGAGCGCCATGTGTGAACAGAAGAAATTGATGTGGGGGGGGGAGGGGGGAGGGAAGAACAAACCAAATTGTGTTCACTGATCTCCGAAATGCAGCCTAAATTTAAAGCAATTACCTCTATCACTTCAATGGTTAGGTATATAAAAATAGCTGGCTCTGCCCAGCTTGTGCTGTTAGTAATTTACATAATTAAAAACAGAAGGATGGGATATAATAAACTGGATTTTTTAGGCATTTTTAGTGAAAAGGACTTACTCCCAGAAAACATCACAGAGATACAGAGTTCTTTATTCCTAAATTGTGCTACTTGGATGTTTTGGATTTTTAGAGTTCAAGGGAAACAAGGTCTTAAGATACATAAAAAATCAATAATAATTTCAGCTAGTTATAAAAATAAGTCTTGTTAGCTTCTTGCACCAGCTAAGCCTTTTCCAATAATGGCTTGCCAGTGGGACGGAGGCTGAACATAGAAATTTTCCAGTATCTAAACCAGAACACTCACAATACACATGCAAATTCTTCGCACCACTGGTGAATAAGAATTGCCTCCAGGCAAGCAGGTAGAAAGGATTTTGGAAACTGGGTAAAAATGGGTTTTTTTGGGGGGGGCTCTCGATATGTCATATATGACACAGCAGCCTGTCTATGGAAGATCAAGCTGTTTGTGGACATTTTTTTTTACAAGACAGCAACACAGTTAACACATTTTCAGAATGAACTATTTTTCAGGATGAAAGGGCCTTCCTCACATACCCTTCCTCACAGAATTACTGACAGTCATAGAAGTCACAGTAAGTTGTGCAATACTTCTATTATTACCTGGTGAAAACCCGTAGCTTTCAATTTGTTAAAATTGGAACAAACACTAGGTAAAATAAGTAAGATTAGAAACCGAAAAGGAAACATGAGGAGGGGTTATGTGACTAAGTGCAGGTAACTTGCATCTTATGTGAGGTTCATGTTTCCGGCCATCACATGCATCAACAAAACCACATAAATCTACAACGACCCCCAGAACAGCCCTCGCCTCCCAAGATCTGGCTGTTAAGTCCTCCAAGCTTGCTTCCTAGGGTCTTAGGAAGCACATAGCTTCGCTTCTTCTCCTTCCCTCATCCTTTCTCAATCTTTTGCCAGCTGCTGAGGCCTCTCCTCCACCAACTCCTGCTGCACTTTCTGTTCTCCCCCTGCAAACTTTTCTCTCTTTTTAAAGAACCTCTCTCTCCAAATTACCCCAACTGCCCCACTCCACTTTCTGGGTTTTCCTGCTCTCTTTCTATTTAGAAAACTCAACTCAGAGGGAGCTGTTATACCCTCCAGCTTGCTTACAGTACCGGACCTCTTAACAGGTCTCTCTCTGTGTGCTGAGTTTTCCTTGCTGCTGCTCAGCTGCTTCCTGTAGCTGCTGCTGCCGCTCTCTCCCCCTGAACAGAGGAGCCCAGTCCAGCCCCACAGAAAAGCAGAGAAGGAAGGTTGTAGGGAGAGGGGGCCTAGCTGCACCCAGACCACCCACCAGCCCTTCTTTTGCCCCCCCCCACCTACTTTCTATTTTATTAATTGTTCCCAGCCAAGCACACAAAGCTGCGGTTGTGTAAGTGAAATAAGCAGCAGAAACGTGTTACCTGGAAAATGGGACCTCTGTTTTCCCAACAATCCAATTAAACAGTATTGAGCTCCCCGTACAGTGGTAACTTGTCATTTTAGAACTCACCACAGTGTCAGAGGTTGACTGCGAACTTGGAGATTGACTTTGAGTAGATACAACTCTCCAGAGAGAAAGTGAATCGTCAAAATCTGGAGGGGGCGGGGAAGAAGAGAGAAAAAGGCAGCCTTTTAAAACACCTTTTACCAGTGGTTCTCAAAGGGTGTGATGCACCACACTGGTATGGCAGGAGAGGATGGCAAGTGTGGCAAGGACAATCAAAGAAACATTTAAATATTTCAGTGTAGTATAGTTATCTATCTACCTCTCTGTCTATCTATATATACACAGAGAATATAGAAGGCTATATTTTCAAAATCAAGCTCTGCTATGATTTGTTTCTTTTTGTTTTCTGATGAATTTCTTATCAATTAAAAAATCAAAACGGCACAAGCAATTTTTTATTCTGAAAGTGTGGCCCAGAGAAAGAAGTTCAAGAACCACTATATTATATGCTCACCTCTTGCTTTGCTGGTGAATCCATTAGCAAAGAAAAATGACAAAAATCCCTTTGTTTTTTTAAGAACAAAAGGGAGGAATCTCTCAAACATTCCACAAACTGCAAAACACAGATATTTTGCTGTAGAACAGGGCAGACAGAAGCCATTAGACAACATAGAACTATGCTTCAGAGGGGGGGAGGGGATGAATACATATAGCATAAATCTATGTTGAAACTACATTGATTAGAGTGATTTTGCAAATTCTCTGTTCCATTTATTAATCAATATGACTAAAAAGTGTGACAAGTAAGCTGATGGGTTCCAGTTTGATCTTATGAAGTGATCAGGTTCTGGAGCCACAGGAAAGAACTAATCAATCAGTAACTGAGAACTGTCGAGTCCTTCTTCCCACTGCTTGCCTCCGCCAAGCTGCAATAAACTGTCCTGATTTTTGTTCACATCCAATTTTTGTGTTATGTTTCCCAGCCATAAGGGCTAGAAATAGGCTTCCACATTTTTTGCTCACCATGGCAACTGTGCCCTCGACCAGCCTTCTTTTCAGCCTTAAAGCTTTAGAAAATGAGCAGAGATTATTCTGGTCGTTGCACAACGAACCCTGCTTCCTCGCCAGCTCTGAGAGGAAGAAAGGCTGGAAGTGGTATCTGGAGCACCTCGGCCACAGAATGGCCACTCTGGCAACTCTTCAACCACTTCCTAGTAAGAAAGATGGTAGGGAGTTCCTTGGGCAGTGATGCTAAAGTACCTGGAATTCCCTGGCTGCAAATCTGTCAAATCAGGTCCAACCAATGCCAATTTTGTGGCTTGGCTAGCCAAAAATGGCTGACCCGTAGCTATAAAAACTTGTTGCTTGTTTTTAACAACAGAAATAAAATAAAATAAAATAAAATAATAAAATAAAATAAAAATTGACTGCAAGGCATTCCACATTGGAATTCAATATTTTTCCTTCTAACTACTGGCGATGGGGGGAACTGAAGGGCAACCCATAAATAAATTTCAAGGAAGCACTGCTTTCTAATCTAGCTTCTTCCTCTCAGCTTTCCCCAATGCTTCAAAATCTTAAGTGCTGAAGCTCAACCGTGAATCAGGCATCATAAATGCTCGCATAAATTCATCCTATGGGCCTTATTAAGGAATCAACACCCCCACTATTCTTTACAAGCATACGTCCCTGATATATTGATTTATGCAACAGCTCACTACTTCCCATCCCACCACAGTGGAAAGAAAGCTGTTTTTCAAACTGAGCAAAGCAGCAAAGCCAGAAGGCTCACGCTGCTGTTGCCCCACGTGGCATAGCAAGAAAACCAGGGTCACCACCAAGTGGGCCCTCCACAGGGAGTTGCAGCCAGTCTGGTTCTCTGAAGAGCGTATCTGTAGGATACATATGTTTCCAAGCACCCACTTCGCTGCATTAGCATTTTCTATGTTTCAGCACATGAACTTCAAAACTGTACCTATGAAGCAGACTTCATTCCCTATGGAGTGTTGGCAACGCTTTCTATGATCTGGAAGTAGCCTGTTTCGTTATCCCCAATATGGAATTATTCACAGTGCATCACTAAGACAACCGCTTAGAAACAGAAAAGTGAAATGCTTGCACATAGTCGTAACAACCCACGTACTGCCTTTTACAAATTCTTACCATTGTACTGGAGATTCATCCTTCTTGATGTTCTAATTAGATTTCTGTTTTCTTTTTACATTTCTCCTATAGCCCATTATTTATCCTTCACTAAGGAAGGAATGGGCTATCTCTAATATGCTTCTTCCACCTCCGACTATGAACACATTTAAAAACATCATAATTGCTTCTCGGATACTGAACCAGATGATGTGGTATTATATTTTCAAGAGACTGGCTGACTATTTTAACTTTGAGACACAAAAGGATAATACTTTTAGAAGACTCGCACAGAACAAAACAAAAAATCACAAGGAGAAAATGTATTGAGAACACATAGAACCGCAACCGAAATTTAAACCAAATGAATTCTTTGAAGTGTCACTTACCATTTATGCTACTCTTTTCGGCTGCCTGGCTGCCTCCCAAGGAACAATGCAGATCAAATGTATATCGACCTAAGTAGCACTGTTTCACCATCTCATTCAAATGCTCGTAGAAGCGACAATGATATAACAGAGCCTGCAAGGCGGTTTTTCCAGTGAGAGATAGACCAGATTCTTCATCATGTACACAAGGTCCCTGGAGGAAGGGGGTAACATATATAAAAATATATAGTCATTAAAAAGACCCTCATAACATTGGTTCCCAACCAATGAGAATGAACACCTCTTCCGTCAGAGCAGGAAATAGCAAGGGTTGATGCCATGAATCCATGAAAATGCAGGAAAGCATATCCACAGAATTCATCTCTGAGAATCTCAGCTTCATTTTAAACAACAAAATTGCTGCCAACTTATGCCAGGAGAATTGGGACTCAGAGAAGCTGCTGAACAGGGTTTCAACTGGTCAGAGGTAGGACATTGCTTGTCATGAAAGATTTGCACATAATACTAACGTCTGGGAGAAATCACGCAAATCCTGATAATTTATACAGTTTGCATAATTCTTTCCCGACACTCCTACCTTCACACCTGATCATTTGTGGGGCTGAACGCAGTGCAGGGTAAGAAAGAACTTCAATACTGGTTTGAGATGAAATGTAATCAGAATAAAAAATAAGTTTTATAACTCTGTGAAGTTCTTTTTAAGTAAACTTGCATTACAAGATGGGAATCTACATGCAGAAGATGTCAGTAATGTGCATTCATTGACTCAAGCATGACAACTACCTACTCAGGGAATTCTGCTGACTTCTAAGCGTGATGACATTGAGTCAAAGTTTTTATATTCGGCCCCATTGATGCCAATTTACAATTTCTATGCCAAGCATTTCACAGCCACAGGGGTGTGCTAAAACCCACTGGAGTCAGTCACACCTTATAATCTGTGTGTGCAGTGACTTCAGTCACCTTGAAAGTACATAACATCTTGTGATCTGATGACTTGGGATTACATGTGCTGATTTATTGACTGCAGAAAGGATTTCAATTTCAAAAGCAGGGAAGCTAAGAATCTACTGAACTGTGATAACAGAAAAAAATAACTGCTGGGATGGTAAAGCAGTGAACATTTTAATCTCCTTATCTTGTGTACTATTTGGTATACCACTAAATAACACCATATAAAGTTCCCTTCCCTTTCTGCAACATTCTCCATGGAGATAAGTGTAGTCTAAACTGGCTTAAGCAGAGAACTATGATATATCTACCTTTTTATTTTTAGCCAAATCACTGCATAGTTATCAATGTTAATCAACCTATTTAAACAAATACTGAAAAACTGAGGGGGGGATAAATTATATCAGATTTCATAATCTCTCTTACAGACAAATAATTTGTTTCTTGTAAAATCATCCTAAATACAGGTACACATTTGTTTTACAATTACGGCGTTTGTATCAACACTTGTTCCAGACCAACAGCTCCAATGAAAAATTGTGTATGTTCAATCTGTGATAAGATTTAAATCACTGGATTTACTAAAATCTATTCATGTTTTTAAACTGTGATTTCCCATGGAAGTCTTGAGCCAAGTGGCCATAGATTATAAATCAATATAAGGAAATCCATTCCTTTCACACCACAGAGTGTCAGGGCGGTTTACTACTAAATCAAGAATATAATAATATTATTGCTTATGCCAATAAAGGCCAATATATAATAAAATATATCTGTAAAAACTTATCAGTAAAATATTAACCTGAATTACAATCATCAAGGTGCTAAAAATGGCCAGTTTACAGGAATGGCCCGGGGGGGGGGGCATGCCAAGCATAATGTAGCACCATCTACCCCTGAAAGACTAATCAAAAATATATCGGCATCTTTTGAGATGTCTCCCACAATAAATTACTTATCAGAACACATATATGGTAATTCCATTGAAATAACTTGCTTAAAATTGAATGAGTATAATTATGGGTAGTTTAGTGCTAAACCTTAGTGCGCGTAATCTCATCTCAGCTACTTCAAAACTGTCCAATTATCTTCTAATCTCCTTTACAGGAATGTAAGGGAGCAACCCTGAATATATTCTGTTATTAAAATAAAGAAGAAGAAAAAGCAGGAGCTCCTTTTGAACCACCCCTTTCTAAGACACTTCTGGTATATTTGAAAATCCTTTGAAATACATGAACGGCATCTGGGAAAAATAGATGTGCCTGGATATAGCAGCTCTAAACTTCACACCTGAACTTTACACAGAAATACGCTCCCCGACCACCCATGACAAACAGTGTTCACTGAGTATATTGAGGTTGTACACTGATTGTAGGGATCATCCCCACGAAAGAGAGCAAAGTAGCATTAGAGAAGGAATCCAACAGAGACTCTGCAATGCATTTGATCCTGCCAATGTCTTCCAACTTCCCAGCAGCTTGGATCCCAAGATAAGTGAACGCAAAGTTCATGGAAGGAGTTTTCCATCCACTTCTCCTCCCTGCAGCTCCTGACGTATCAGAGAGGCCTTCTGGACAAAGTGGAGTGCAGGGAGCTGCTGGCAGGAAAGAAGAGTAATCCAAAATCAGGTAGGGACACCTTCCAGGCACTTCGCCATATTCACTTATCTTAGGATCCAAGCCACTGAACATGTGAACTTTTCTGTGCAATCAAGTTAATTGGTTATATCAGACAAGCTACAATGCTATAAATAGAACGTATATTAAAATATATTATTTATATTATTCAGATGTCACCTAATATAAACAAGTCTCTAGGCAACCTACAAACAGAATAAAAATACAGTTAAAAACAGCAATAATTAATGCACTAACAAAAAATAGAATTACATCAAGAATAGCAAATGGCAAAAACATCAGCAGTCTTAGGCCAGGATAACTCATTACACTCCATCAAATGCCTGGGAAGGTCTTAACCTGCTGTCAAAAATATGCTTAAAGTCAGCTCTGGACCATAAAAAAAGCCCCCAAACTCATTAACTGCATGAATTATTTGCTCCCGGAAAACTCGCTTTTGTTGATGATGGTTCTTCTTCCTTTTTCTGCAATTGGAACTCCATTAAAGAAAAACCTATGTCAGTTCAATAGTATCCCATGGAGGTATTTAATATAGGTTTTCAGAACTATACTGATCTTCTTTCAATGTTAAAATAATATCTATCTTCACTCTGCCAGAACAAGTAGGTTCTAGAGATACAATTCACATAATTATGGATCTACTGTACAAGACGGAGAGTGGTCTGCTTGTTGCAAGAAACTCCCGGGGAAATAGGTTCTAAATAACTCCTGCCAAGTTTATCCTCCTGCCTTGGCTAAGCCACACAACAGTATCTAGGCCACAGAGAAGTGTTTGAACTTAGCATCCATTTTAAGGCTAGGGCTTGATATCTCCTGCTCACAGGAGGATTATTTTACATTTATTTTAAAGCACCAAGTGAGGATGAAATGAAACCTAAAGATGTCCCTCTTCTACTTGTGCGGGTCTTGCAAAGCTGTGAAAAGTGTTATTAGTGCCTGACCAAGTGCTGGTAGACCACACTGCCAGTGGCTATTTCCTTTCTGCTCATGGTTATTTGAATCCAATCCATTTTTTTAAAAAAGATCAAAAGGATACATTTACTATTGAAACAGTTCTTTTTAAAAGCATTCACAAAATGTTTAAAAGGTATTTCACAAACCTATTAAAAACGCTTTAAGATGCAGCTTCAAAAGAACTGACAAGCTCAAATAGGCAGTTTACCAATTTTTTCTGTACTAATCCGTGCTGGCATCGTTCCCTCCTATGAACAGGAATTTCATTTCCCAAACTAATCTTTTTGGGTCCCTGAAGCTGCTATATAGGGATGCTTTAAAGTCAATTATTCCAAAAGCTCTTTAGTACATCGAGTACCTGTAAATTCCTGCTTCCCTTTGCTACCACTACCTTTGAGGGGAGCATTGCCAGGAGAGACAGCTGCTGGCCATCAGCCCATGTGAGGAAGTCCCGCCCCAGGGAGACCAAAAATAGGGTGTTCTATTTCCGACTGAGTCCCATTCTTCCCACAGCTGCTGCCGAAGAGGCTGGTGAGGCAGCAACAATAGCAAGAGGGCTGAGGAGCGGACTGAGACCTCCTCCCCCAAGATGCCCCACAAGAGTTAATGCCCACAGTGACAAGGGCTGGGAATAGCTGGCGCCATCTGCTCAGACTCGCAGGGGTCAGCAAACTTTTTTGGCAGGGGGCCGGTCCACTGTCCCTCAGACCTTGTGAGGGGCCGGACTATATTTTGAAAATAAAATGAATGAATTCCTATGCTCCACAAATAACCCAGAGACGCATTTTAAATAAAAGCACACATTCTACTCATGTAAGAACACGCTGATTCCCAGACCGTCTGCAGGCCGGATTTAGAAGGCGATTGCGCTGGATCTGGCCCCTGGGCCTTAGTTTGCCTACCCATGGCTCAGAGCAACAACATCTGGTGATCTAAGAAAAGGGCTCCAAACAATTCCTCTTCCATAGTACCTCCCATTTTCTGCCTCTGACTTTGAGGGAGGAAGAGGCAGGAGCCACATGGCACCATCATTTGATCCCACGATGGCACCTGGTATTCTGCAGTCAGCTTTAAAGAGGACACTTGTTTCTCTCATCTCAGGAATTCTCTCAGACAAGCAGGACAGCAATATTCCAGAAACATTTTTTTCCAATGTTTGCATGCACCTTATTGGTTCAGGGTAATTGTGAGGGCAGTATCATCAACCAACACATCAGACTTTGCTGTTGTGAACAACTCTTAAAACCATCATAGTTGAAAAACAAATATTGTAAATAAAATGCATCAACAAATTACATCCATCATCTCTCCAAACATAAGTCACACACTTTGATCCCATTATGGTAATGGGAAAAAAGATTAAACACATCCCTCAAATTAAAAGCAAGTGAAATTGGCAGTGTTCTTTAACTAGCTGAAGCCCTAGGTTAAGTTGCAAGTCCACTCTGTAAGGCTAGAATAATTTGAGAACGATGATATTTTGGTTTTATCCAGTAAAGAAAGAATGTTGGGGAAAGAATTGTTTTGCTTGTCCCAATCTTTACTGAAAACAGGGTAAGAATGTTCATTATTTTCACTTCTAAAGTACATCTAAAGCAGCTTGTACCCTTTTCTTTCCTCTAACAAGGATATAAAATATTGGACGCAATTATATTGATGAGCAATGGAAACTCATCAAGTCAACTAGTCACCTGCCAAATAGAGTCTTTAACCTCTTCAGTGGGCAGTGGAATCACCAAAAGATTCTGAAGAATAAATGCAGCCTGCAAAAGAAAAATCAAACATCAACAGTGCCACCTGGCTGCAGCTAAATAATTGAAGACAAGAAGGCTGTTTCAGATATACACTATTATCATCAAAAGTAATGTTCAGGCCACTTTCACCTTCTATTTTAAGGAATTCAGAAGCTATTTGGATTTTGATTACTCAGTGAGTCATTTAAAAAAAATCAAATGTTATGCTGTCTTGTCAAGTTGAGGGAGGGGGAAGTGCCATTTTATTTTTAGGATAAATTTTCACTGAGGACAAAGCATGAATAGCTGAAACATCCATTACACAGAAAATACACAACTACATGTATTTGACTTATTTTTAGTATAATTTTCTTCAATTGCTAAGATTTTCTGAAAATTGATTTCTACGTATTACTTTCTTTTCTATCATGTCTAACCTTGTTTGTTTACATAGTGCAGAAACAGTAGGCTTCCACTGTGTTGGGAAAAATTAAGAGAACTCATGTTTGTTCCTCTACGTTTCAGTGAGGATGTCTGCTTTGAATCACAAAATAAAGAAGTGTGACCAATAGCTGAAGAGCTTCTTTAACGAAATTTAAAAAAGAAAACGCCGAAACATTCAGCATAATAAATTCTATCTGACATATCTAAAAATGCCATTATAACAGCAGGAATGAGGAAAACCTTTTTTTAAAAAGAGCAAAACTGAACTGAGTTTGGGATTCAACTGACCTGTTTTGAAGTGACCATCAATGTAGGTTATAAGTGATATTCAACTAACCCCTTTCCTCCTGTGTGTGCCCCACAGCATCCCCAGATATACTCCAGAGGGCTGGGAGAACCCCCATAAGAGATTTAGGGGAGTGGGGTGGGAGGAGGAGAGGGGTGAGAAAGATTCATCATTCCATATGTTCACCATAGTGCTACAGCAGCTACACTGAATACAACCCTATGAAGTGTCTTAAGCCAATCAGGGGACATGGTACTTTTAGTCACTGCTTCCAGGCACACCCAAACAAAGCACGCTTTCTACCACTTTGCCTTGGCATACCTAGATACACTCTAAATAGTGTTAGAATGATGGTCTCTCAGAAAGAGAACCAACACTATGCAAGATTGTACTTCAAAGGGGTTGAACAAGGCTGTCCTGGCCCCCGTCCAAAACCAGGCAACAGAGGTGTTTACTTGTACATAGAGAAGTAAACTTTTATTATGGCAGTCCAACAAAAGAAATTCTGCATCTACGAAAGAGCAGAATCTAGCCCTGGTGCTCTTATAGGGTGGATGAATAGTTTCCCCATCTTCCTGCCAAGCTTTAAACAGAGGTGGAGAAGGATCAGCTACTTGTGCAACTTATCTGCAAGCATGCCATCCTCCCTTCATTGAGGGAGATGAGTCTCTACTTTTGATGTGCCATCTCTCCTTGGGAGAGATCTTCGGAACTATTCTGTTACAGAAGTCTGAACTCTGCTCCTCCATCATCCTCCACAGTCTGGGAAGGGGCAGCCCCTGGGTCTCCCTCCTTTGAATTCTGGGTGCAGGGTGGGGGTGCTTCATCAAGCAGGCTCTGCTGCACCCCTCTTCCCTTCTGACTCCCCATCCTCAAGTGCTCCAGATCAGAATCAAAGCGCCCAGGGTGGACCATGACACTGACAGAGGGAGAACTGTTCAAACTCAGTTTAAGAGTCTAAATGTGAACCTGCCCTAGTTTCACCTAAATTGTAGTTAGGTTTCAGATGACAAAAGCAGAAAATATATGTGTACGCAATCTTGTTTTGCTGATGTTGGGTATTTCTTCCTCCTCTTCATAATCTTCAGTACTCAATACACAGGCTCAAATGGGGAGTGTGAAGGGAGAGATGATACACATTTATTGGATTCCATGCAATTTTACAAGCACGTCAAAGTTATCTCGAAGTTTCCACAATAAGAAAATTACAGAACAAGTCAAGTAATGCTTGTTCCGAGAAAGTGACATAAATGATTGCAACCTTGTATCCACTTATCTTAGACTAAGAGCTATTGAACTCAATGAGACTCACTTTTGAGTAGACACCTAAAGGAAAGGAGTGTGCTGTAAGAGAACTTCAGAGAACTATCACAGAACAAACCATTTTTACAGGGAGCAGAATTTACATACTTCTCTTCGGACCATGCTGCATTCAGACTGGTCCAGAAGGATGTTAATCACTGTTCCCCACAAGCCTCCTGATATGTTCTGGCAGCTTTCAGCCAACGCGAAGCAGCCTACTTCGAGGGATGTAAGTGCTGATCCTATGGCGAGGGATGTGAACTTTACCTAGAATTAACGAAAATCAAAACCATTTACACATTAAAATCCAACTTTTCTCCACCCTCCACATTGCATTTTAGACCATGTTCCCCACCATTTAGAAGTTTATTGAAAACCCGCAAATTGATTCTTAAAACCAATAATCTGGTTTTAAAACGTTTTGCCTCAAGGCTGATATGGAATATTTTTAATAAAAAGTTAGGTCACAAAGACCTAACAGTTTATGGAAATGTAAAACTCGCTCATAAAAGTATTTAGGACAAGCAAAGTTTTAAAAGGTACAATACGGTAATGTTCGATACAGTAATAGTAATGCATGTAAGGTGAACACAAAACCATTCATTCATTTACTGAATCGGTAAGACTAATAAAAAAAAAACCCCACACCTTTGCCCTGCCTTCCTTTTCCTCCATACTATTGTTAAGATAGCATGGGGGAAAATCTGTTTCTTGACTGAATTATTCTGAGATCAAGAAGGAAAGATAGCACCCTTCATTCAAGTTCTGTTGAAAGCCGCCCAGAGTGGCTGGGGAAACCAGGGCGGGGTAGAAATAATAAAATTATCATCATCATCATCATCATCATCATCATCATCTCAATAGAATTTGAGGGTTTGATTTTTTTTTATTTATTTTTTTGAGGGGGGTAGAAAAACTGAACAACTGTGCATGCATAGATGCATTGCTACGTGGAAGAAAATGGAATGCCTGGTTTTTCTTCCCACAAACAGGAGATTACTATGCTTAGGAAGAATGGATGAGGAGCCCCTTAAGGTGAACAATGACACTGCCATCTGCGAGAGGTGGCTGGCTTACACTGCAGCAAAATATGCAAAATTCCTTTTGGCAGAAATAGGCAATGTATTATAGCAGAAAAGGTGAAAGAGGCTTTTGTTCTGCAGTTCATGTTTCTCATATTGATCCTTGCACTGAAAGGCAAAAGAAGCTGTTAACAGCAGCTATTCTCTTGAATGCCAACTTAGTTTATAAGTAGCTAAGGTACTGTTGGAACGGAAGAAATTATTTCACCTCTGCCCTCCCCACTTTTCTTGTCTCTTGGAAAAAAAACATATATTGCTATGAAAAATTGATATTTTCCTCTGCTGTCGTCTCCCTTTTCTCCCATGTTCAATTTACCCAGGGGACAAATGTTTCAAGAAGCAAAATGTAGAGCCTTTAGCCTTCATTACCCATTGTTGTTATCCTCCAGGGTTGAGCAATTTGTTAAGCGCCAAAAGCCGCATCAAAAATACTACAGGTGCCAGAGGACAAAAGAAAGCTTATATGAGTTAACTATTAGCTGTGTACAATTAACAAGTTTGCATACAGTGTTCATTAATACTGACAGATGCCATAATACAGCTTGTCAACATGTTGCAGTTATTCAGTCAAGTCCTTTGGGCATCTCTACAAGTGGGACTTGGGAGACCTGCTGTAGTACAGGTGAGTGTACAACTGGTTGTGAAGCTCCTTGGTGTCAGCTTCCTACTATAACAGCTCACGTTGAAACCACAAAGTAATTCCAGTCCCCAAACAGTCACCCCAGCCTTCAAGTGGGAGGAATCCAAAGGGAGAGAGGGATAGTGGGGGGAAATGAAATGGTTTGAATGTCGTCCTTGATGGAAATCAGTTTCCCTACTCCCTGCTATACAGGAGGAGAGTTGGACATGAGGCAAAGCAGGATGGGTGCAACACTCCTTGTACTCCAGTGGAAGCAATGCATGGAATTTTCTCCCAATTTTAGCACAGCGCAATACACCTTCCCTGCCAGGGCTCTTATGACACCAGAGGGCAGAGCATTTCACTCTGTACTGAGCATCCACTAAATCGCCACAGAACTGCTGGGACCATCTTCATCTGCCTCCACACCTCCAAGGTTGGGAGGAAAGTTGGCTGCTCAAACTTGCCAGGCGGCAACGGTGCACTTGCCATGAAAAATGCAGAACTGACCTTGTGCGGATTGGACAACATCATCATATTTGTTGTATTGCAAGCATGAAGCAACAATTCCAACAGTGAGGGTTTTACTGACCTCTGGATCTCTGTCTACCCATAAGGGAATCAGCCAAGCCAAGCCTTGCCGAGAAACAACTTGTTCTTCGCTGTTATATGGCAAGAACCAGAGAGGTATCCAGTCCTAAAAGATAAACAGATGAATCCTTAACCTTAAGGTAGCCTTCGTATAACACAATCTAGTCATTATTTATTCCAGCATTTAAAACTGTGCATTAGTGTACACTTTTACAATAAGGAGCAAAGACAGGAGACTCTATCCCAATGGTAAGGGCACCATAAGGCACAGTAAGGCCATGTGTAATCTGGTAATGATATCTTGGAAGGAAATTAAATAAATAGTCCTCAATTGCTTCTTGTTGGTTACAATGCAGAATTTTCATTTGACATACAACTACCTATTCAAAGTTTAAACCTGTCTGAGCCACATGAATGCCGAGAGTCATTTGAGCTGCTCGGGCTGAAAAGTCACTGCTGAACAGACTAGATTGGAAATACAATTTCATGCCAAGGGAAGAGTAGAAAATTGCAAGGAGCTGAAATGCTCAGCTGCTCTAGCCTAACTTCCTCCAGTATAGGAGTGACATTGCAGTGGGAACAATTTTCCTGTTATTTATTCCAAGTCTTAATTGGGATCTCAATATTTATTTCTTGGGGGGGGTTAGGAGCTAGACCCCTACCAGGCCATGTAGGGGTTGGGAAACACCAGGGTTTCCCAAACTTGGGTTTACAGCTGTTTTTGGACTACATTTATCTTCATTCCTGACCACTGGTCCTGCCAGCTAGGGATGATGGGAGTTGTAGTCCAAAAACAGCTGGAGACCCAAGTTTGGGAAACCCTGTACTAGTTTCCAAGGTTTACCCTTTCCTACTTCCACACCAGTGGATTTCAGTATAGGGCAAAGAACCCATAAACTACATATATTAAACAAGTTGTGCCCCACATTCTATAAATGAACATTAACATCACCAAGTATATAATCAAACCCTCTTCTGAAAAACATTTTTAACACACCGATTCTTCTCCTCCCTACAACCGTTATGACCTCACTTGGATGCTACTGCAGCAACACATTCCTGTCTGGAAACTAAGGATTGTATTTTGTTCCATGAACGCACTTGTGTACAGCTTGAAGAAGCAAAGGTTGACCATGGTGCTCATGTTAACACTCAGACTTACAATTGTTTACCAAGGACCCCAATAACAAATGCACCCATTGAAATGCAAATCCGCTATCACAGAGTACTGGTGGTGCACAGAGTTGACAGCTAATTAGAACTGTCAGTAACTGCACGTTATCCGAGTAGCTTAAGCTAAGAGACAAGGGCCGCTGTTATTCCTCTTACCGCATTTGGAGCCTGAGACATCATTTCATGGGACAAGTGAAGCAAACAAAGGATGGCGCTCTTTGTGACACCTTTCCCCATGAAAGACATGGCATTTCCTCCCCATTCGACATAAAAAGATGAGATGACCTGGAAAGAAAAACACAGAACGGCAGCTTAACCGCAAACTATTGATGTATGTATGATGTATATAATCTGAATTGCAGATGTGAGTCAATGGCACCCACAAAGACAACAAGTTCTTAACTTCACTAAATAGACACTTTCCCATGCCGTTTTCAATAGCAGTTTTATAAGCAGACATTTCTAAATCCTGTTCCTGTGTCAAGCAACTCTCGTTCACACTTTATGTCATCTATCTCTTTCTTCTGGATCGGTAATTCCCCCATCTTACTATTACATTCAACAGGTCTCCACAAAAGAAGCAAAATTGTAACAAAATAAGGTCAGCATATGCAGGGGGTGGGGAAATCTATTACCTAAGTCAGATAATATTACAATATCTATGGCTGTCTCGGGCACAAACATAATGAAGCAGTATGTAAGGTTCTGGCACGATAAAGACTACAATTCTGTTGCTAGTTACAGGAAGAGTGAAGTACATATGTTTAGTGTAGGAGTGCTGCACTTCAAATCTATATTTCTTATGAGAAGTTTGATATTGCTTCTTGGCTAGATACTTTGGCAAGAGACTAGAAGGTTATTTTCATGACAAAATCCTGTTGTTTCATTTCTAGCTCGGCATCACACACACTGCACTAAGTAATTTAGGGTTTCAATAATTTTTAGACTATTTGTGGATTGTACAAATATAATACAGAGACGCTCATTAATTTTTGTCATTTTGGGGATATGTGAAGTAAACACACAAATTTGCTTTTAAAGCGGTTAAAAGCCTGTAGTACAAAAGCAGAAGCAGTCACCATCTGTTCAGTGACCATTTCAGATGGAAAGCTGTGTAAGAGCTACTAGCTTTCTTTGAAAGAAATACAAAGCAGACAAAAAAAACCCCTCAATTAAATGGCTCCAATTTCAGAAGCCACTCTACATTGAGATCTCATCTGATTTAGTCACCAATTATAGATGCATCACAGCATCCCATCCCATTTTTAATTTATGTAATCAGCCATCAGCAGGACTTCCACATCTGCACTCCGTTCGGTGCTAACAATTACGTAAAAGGCCAGCCCTTTCTAGAAACAGCCCTGTTATTAGCCAGCAATGACATTTTAAGAGCTGAATTTAGAAAGAAAAGCAGAAGTCTATTAAATAATATTTTATTTATACTTCTAAGTGACATAGAATCCAAAATCAGATTTAAACTCCCACTTCTTCCCCATTTTACCACAACAGATTATCAAAAAACATTAAAAATGTTTGTTACATAATGACAGTAATGGCAACATTTCTGCCCTAAAGAAACTCTTGCTTCATAATGAAAACCTCCAAAGAGTTTGGAGACCTAAAAGACTAAGGAAGCCCACATGCTTTATTCTATTGCATTACTTACAAACTTCTGCCTAGCTTTAAATGCCAGAAGAATTGCTGTGGCAAAAAGACATCAAAAGAAAGCTACAACCAGCTTTTATTGCTTCTTATCTATGGGTTTATCTATCGTCTTTCAAATGCAGCCTAACAGCTTTATTGTATAATGAAATGAAATATTCTTTGCTGTACAGTATGTCAATACGGACTGCAAGAAGATCAAACCTATCCATTCTGAAGGAAATCAGCCCTGAGTGCTCACTGGAAGGACAGATCCTGAAGCTGAGGCTCCAATACTTTGGCTACCTCATGAGAAGAGACGACTCCCTGGAAAAGACCCTGATGTTGGGAAAGATGGAGGGCACAAGGAGAAGGGGACGACAGAGGACGAGATGGTTGGACAGTGTTCTCGAAGCCACCAGCATGAGTTTGACCAAACTGTGGGAGGCAGTGGAAGACAGGAGTGCCTGGCGTGCTCTGGTCCATGGGGTCACGAAGAGTCGGACACGACTAAATGACTAAACAACAAATGTCAATATAAACGAGTTCATTCAAAAGTTGTCCCATCAGTGCTGTTTGTGGGTGAGCAGATGGGTGATGGCAATTGTAGTTCTTCTAGCTTGCAAAACTTCCTTGCCTGTTGGTATCTTTCCTGCCAAGAGTTCACAGTCCATCCTGTGGTTTTTCTCCCTAGCCCCACTTCCTCAAGTTCTACATCTTATTTTGCAATACTTGCTGCACTGATGCCTTTTTGAATAAACACATACTTTCCCAATAGCTTTACAGTGTGGGGAGTTTCATGGGGAGGAAAATAACCCATGATCCTGTGCCTGGATGTCACACTAAGCCAGGGATTTATTGCTTCCAAAGGAACAAAGCAGCAGCCTCCTGTGTAATCATTATAAGCTATAATTTTATAACAGTATTTTTAGAAGTTCCATATCCATTAGTAAAAAAAAAACCCATAGACGTTAATGCATAGGCTTGGATCCAGACTTCCTGTGAGCAAAACGTTGCTTACAGCGTAAACCCACTGAACATGTGTTGAGGAGGGGGTGTTGGTCATAAAATCAATCCTTCCTCTTGAGGTTCCAGAAAAGCTGCTCTGAAGGACTGGAGGATGCATCAGAATGGCATAGGAGGAGGCTAGAAAAATCACCTCCTCTTCTACCTTGAGCGGGAGCATCTACTGGATCTTACTTGCTGCCACAAACAGAAGCAGCCCTTCCATTTGTGGAAAGGGCATTATGGATCCAACCCACTGCATTCTGCTTACCGGTCGCATTGAGATCTGTATTCATAATTCACTAACCTCAAGAAGCCCTGCTAAGTATTTCTTACAAATGGCGAATGGCTCCATTGTAACAGAGTATGAACTCCAGCCTGGGAGTGCAGTGACATGAACCATGCCTCTTAATGTTCTTTCCAGAGAAGGTAATCCATAGAAATGGGGGGCATCTGTTACTCGTAAATACTGCAGAAGTTTAAGAGCGAGTTCTGTTCGGAAATAGCCAGTAAGCTCTAGGTCTTTCCTGTAACAAAATGTAAGATTCAAGGTTCTAGCATTATATATTAATTAATTAGTTCACTCACTGGATAGCAACAGTGACTATTTAAATCTATAGTTCATATAATTTAAGTTCAGATACACTAATGTACTAGAAGAAGAAAGGGGGCATGCAAAGGAGGTAGATATGAATGATGGCAGAATATGGAAGCCTCACCATATTGTGGCATTTTATGTTGCTGGATATAACAGGGACCTCACTATAACTGAGAAAATGCTTGAAGAAGCTGGAGAGATGTCCAGCCAATACATGGCTGTAGAATCTCCAGAGCTTCAGCCCTGGCATTAAATAATGTACGTAAGGTAAAGGTAAAGGGACCCCTGACCATTAGGTCCAGTCGTGACCGACTCTGGGGTTGCGGCGCTCATCTCGCTTTATTGGCCGAGGGAGCCGGCGTACATGTGGCCAGCATGACTAAGTCACTTCTGGTGAACCAGAGCAGCGCACGGAAACACCGTTTACCTTCCTGCCGGAGCGGTACCTATTTACCTACTTGCACTTTGACGTGCTTTCGAACTGCTAGGTTGGCAGGAGCTGGGACTGAGCAACGGGAGCTCACCCCGTCGCGGGGATTTGAACCACCAACCTTCTGATTGGCAAGTCCTAGGCTCTGTGGTTTAACCCACAGTGCCACCTGCTGATTCACAAATAATAACTCCTACTTGCAAACAGTGGGAGAAGAGGAGAAAAAGCAGACAGATTAACCTATCTGCCACAAAACAAGAGTTCTGTAGCTTGCATTCAAGCAGAAGGTGCTTAACTGCTACAAGAATTTTACAAGCCAAAATATTGGCGCGCTCTTCCTTCTAATAGTTATGAGCAGGCACCTTACTGTCCAATCTTCAGTTTCGTCAGGCATCATCCTGCCTGTGAGCCTTAAGGCATGCAGTTGACTGCAAACATATTGGCCAAGTTCAAAAAGTCTTTCTTACTTTTCATCAAAGCTCTGGCCCCTAAATCACCAGTACAGGCCAACAGTTTTCAACCTGTGTTCCAGAGAGCCCCAGGGTTCCTCAATGGAAAGATCAGAAACAGCTGACAAAACTTATTTATGTAACAAAGATATACCTTGCTCTTCAGTCTGAGAAACCCTCAAAATATGGCTTACAAAGAATCAAAACAGAACAGAAATAATAAAAAGCAGCAGTAGCAAACAACCAGCATACATTAAAAGTCAGCACAACACAAAGCTAAACAGAAAGGAAAAAAAATCAGGGCTGCTTCAAGTGGGGTCACCACTGAAATGATACCTGCCAGTCTAATGGACCTTGATGGAGGACCAGAATAAAGTAAATCCAAAGCAGAAATCAGGCAGGCAGCAGCAGCAGAAATGTGTTGGATGTGTTTTAGGGGTCACTCCCAGTTCATGCAGGTCAGTACTTAGGCCCAGCTGGCCATGTGAAGTGACTGCACATTTCATAAAATGCTTTGGGGTCTCTTCTGCCCCCCACATCCCAAGCATCTCAACAGGTCAAGATGGATCCTGCATGAATGTCAAATACTCTTCTTCACAAACATGTAACTTTCCAGTAAAAATGAAAGCTGGTGCTAACAGAATTTTGGAAAAAGAAAACAAATTGGGGGGGGGGGTCACATTCCATGCAGCATGACCAACACCTGATATATTAAACTACCTCTCCATGCTATATAGCAACAATATTTTTAAGAATAAAATGTCTTATGGATAACTCTTTTATGCTGTACCTGTCAGTAGCGGACATGAAGCTGAGCAGAAGTGTATTCAAGAAAGCAATCAATTCTTTCTGCAGTTGTTGCCTGACAGCAGTCTTTAGGTCATCCATTTCATCTTGTTGCTGGGATTCTGGCTGCACTACAAGATCGAGTAGAGACTTTGGATTCTGCAGAGAAGATCAGTGAAATGTTATCAGAGCAGGTATTTCATTATTTATTCTCCACCAGAGCTGGGGAATCGGACTGTCATACAGAGGAGCATTTCAAACTATGTTTTACTTAAAGAAAATAGTGATAATGAACTGTCCAAAACAAGCTGAGGAATAATTAAAGTTGTTCCATTTCCAGTAAGGCATAAATTTCAAATAACTAGATGGTGGCAAGACTCCTGGCACAGACAGAAAGGATTAGAGTGGCTTATCACCTGGAACAGCTTCTAGGGATATCACTTTCCCGACACAACAGGTATCTTATTTGGGGGGGGGGGGAGATCTTCTTTTTATGATATAAAAACTTATCTGTTACTCATTCACTGCAAGATGCTCAAGTATCTTGCCAATTCTATAGTACACATATCATATTTCCCCAGAACTTAAAACTGCAACATTTTGTTGCTCGGCATATGAACTCTGTCCCCTAATTTGTATCTGTGTTGGGACTGTTTTGTAGAATACGACTGTGCAGCCTGAGCAAGAGAATGGCTTTGCTGCTGTGCCTGCAACATCCAAGCTCCTCACCAGTTCCTATATTGCTTACCAGCAGAGACACTCAGCAAAGGGAAGCCAGGTGAGCAAAGGCACGTCATCTGCTACTGAGCTTCTCTCTTTCCTGCTGTTTGAACCAAATGAATGAAAGAAGTTGCCTTAGACCAAGTCAGACTATTGGTCCCTCCAGCCAAGTGCAGGCAAATTCTCAAGGTGTCCCACAGAGGCGTTTCACGCCACTGTTACCTGATCTTTTCCAGCCTCATCTGGAGATGCCAGGCACCTTTCAAACCTGAAAATGTTTGCCTCTAGCACTGCGCTGGTCACCATTTGTAACTTGTTAGAAAATTCAACTGTGCCATTGAAGTCTGGAAATATGATGGTAGCTGGACCAGCTGAGGATCCAGCAGATTGTTAGCCAGGTAAGCTCCATTGCCCTTGATGACATGCCTTGTATATGAAGACAGACACCTCTATCTCATCTAAACTCCCTCCAGTGTAGTAGATTAGGAGGGTTGGATTGTTCTGCCTGCTCCCCAATTAAAAAATCAGTTGTTAGTCAGGGTCTTACATGCTTTAGGATTACATCCAGGATCCATTTTAGATGTTCTACATCTGACATAATCTTCTGTTCCTTAAGAAACTTGTTTAGGAAACATACGATGTCAATCAAGAGTTTCTCATCCTCTGAAGAAGCTGGAAGCACCTGAAGAAACCTTCAGTATAAGCAAGAATTTAGCATTATCACAGGTGTATCATAAGCTTTGACTGATATTTCCCATTCCATCTTTCAGGCTTGAATAACAGTGGTACCTCAGGTTACATACACTTCAGGTTACACACTCTGCTAACCCAGAAATAGTGCTTCAGGTTAAGAACTTTGCTTCAGGATAAGAACAGAAATCGTGCTCCGGCAGTGCAGCGGCAGCAGGAGGCCCCATTAGGTAAAGTGGTGCTTCAGGTTAAGAACAGTTTCAGGTTAAGAACGGACCTACAGAACGAATTAAGTACGGGTACTTAACCCGAGGTACCACTGTATACAGATACACTCAGATATGTGAAGAAAGCTAGCAGTAACATACAGATGGCAAGTGAAAATGCTCAGCACAAAATGCCAGCATGAAAATGTTAAAACTTGTTTTGACTCATCATGAGCTGCAGTTACGAAATTTCATGTTGTCCACGTGACAGTTTAGCAGAGGAGAAAGCAGACCACCCACCCCTTTGTCTATCCCACTGTCTCTGTGAGATACCTCTATGTGCACTGACAGACAGACCTGGAGACACCAACAACAACAACCATCTAACTGCCCAAGGATCTACTTGCGTCCAACAGGCTGGCAGGAGGTGCACAAGGTTGAAGGGGGAAGGAGAAAAGGGGCAAACCACTCACTGTTCAGCCCAAGCCATTAATGCAAGCTGATCTCCGATTATCTGCTGGGGGCTCTGATTAGGTTAGTACTGTACAGGGATGAGAAAGCAGCCAATGAAACTGAATTCATTAGCTGGGGGAAATTCGTCAGATGTGGGGGCAGCTGATTACTATTTTTTAATAGTAGATATTATGGGCAGAGAAAGAGGACCGTGACTCAGTTGCATGCGTCCCATTCTATCCTTAGTCAGGCTATGAATCTGAGCACTCTCCCCCTCTGCTTGCTGCTAAACACAGATGGGTTTACCACTTTAAAGGATGTTTATTCCAGTGCCAAATGCTTAGAAGGACTCCAAAGAGTCTGGATATCTTTGAAACTTTCAAAGCCAAATCTACTGTGACAGGCGGCTTTGTAGCCAGTTATGCACCTTGCACTTACACACTGACCTGCTTAATGCTGTTTGCCAAGCCAAGCACTTCAAAGTGGCCCCACAAGGGCCACTGCTGCAGATTAATGCCAGCCTGTCATTCAGAATGTAAAAATTCATTCTCGTGACGGCGGCACGAACTTCCCTGTGGGACACTGCTCGAATGATGGAATTAAGACAATCTTGCAGCCCACTGGTTGCATGAGTTATCTTCAGGGTAATAATATCCTCCGAGGAGAGCTTTAATGTGTCTGGAAATCTGAAATGAAAAAGGAAATCAGCTGATTGTTGAGGATTTCTTTTTTTACAAGAGACTACTGAATGAAGCAAAACAAACATTTTGTCTTCTCTGATCAAATTGGCTTTGATCCAATTATTTTTTTCTTGATTTGAAACTTTGGGCAGCATGTGTCTTGTTTTAAGAGGCTGTCTGCAAAATACAAGATCTATCACTGAAAGTACATTTCATTAATTAGCTATTATTAATAAAGTAGTATTTCACAGAAGTATTCAGTATCTTCTTTGGGAGATCCCAGGATATATAATTAATTATAGCACTCAAGCACCCTCATCCTCTATCTGAATCTCAAGTCTAATTTACAAGGACTGAATCAAACTGGATTTGGAATCAGGCTTAGTGACTTCTCCCATCAATTGCCTCTCTAGTGTTCTCCTTCCATTTCCCAAACTTATCCCGTTGTGCGATGGTGTTAGTAGAGAGACCTTTGGATGGCAGAGGTCTTGTCTTTAAGGAACTGATATGGGAAAGCTTTGGGAACTATATCTCTACGTTTCGTAGCCTTAATGGACATTCCTACGACATTTGTGGGACCATCCATACTTTTAACACAAGTGGTTCTGCTGTAGGAAGACTTTACCACTAATTTCCCCTCTTTGGAAAAAGTATGCAAAAGGCAGGCTAGACAGTTGGGATGGCTGGTTGACAGGATTGGTTGAGCTAATGGCTGACTGAGAGCGACTGCACTAATGTCATGCACATGGGGTTCCTCGGGGGCAACTGGTTGGCTACTGTGCGAACAGAATGCTACATGGGCCTACAATCTGATCCAGCAGAGCTCTTCTTAAGTACTTATGTGCTTCCCACAACTTTGACTTTGACTCCCACAGTCTCATTGTACTAATCATACATTCTAACTAGAAGCAGCATCCAGAGTTAACCCAGTTTTGCTCTCCTTACATTTACAGTCAATGGAAAGAGGATAAGACTGTACAGTGCTGGAGGAGACCCAATCCTTCACCCAAAATAGTCTTCCTGCTCCAAATTCTAGCACATGAGGGGATTCAAGAGGGAATTTTCAATGAAGGTGAATAGCTTACTCTTTGGTTCCTGTCTCATAATCAGTGAGTTTCAGTAAATTATCCACTCCATGGAACCAAGACAAGTTCCAAGCCATTTTAAGCATGTCTGACACCGGTTTTGAGGCCCAGAGTTCACAAGGAAATGGTAACACCACTGAATTGGGGCTCACAGCATGATGAGCTTTGACTCTGACAGGCAGATGATACCTTTAAGGAGAGAAGGGGGGTATGGCAAAAGTTAAAATAGTTCTTTATCATCTGAAAACTTAATAAATCTGCTAATCTTCTGGCAATAACTGTTAATCTGTATGTATATGGCTTAAAAGAAACTTTAGGTGTTTCTTCTTGTTATAATGTTATCCCAGTCTTACACACGATCTACTGTGGTCTCCTATCCAAGGAACTGAAGGGCCCACATCTTCTTTGCTTCCACAACACTGTGGTGTTAAAATGATCCTATATCATTCGCTAGGCCCTAGCTTAGAAGCGACTTAGAGTAGAATACAAAAATTGCATATTGCAATTCCTGAAGATACACTCCGAAGACCTTGCTGCTACTTATTCCATCAGCTGAAGAATGCTTCAGTATGAGAATATTCACACCTTTCATGATGTGCATATGAAGTGGCTTCCCTAGGAAGTGGTCTGTTGGTGGCACTTCCTGGTGAGGCACTCCACAACACCAGGGATACAACTTTCTTAAAGATGCAGAGAGGAGAGTCTTACCGTCTAACAACAGAAACAGGCAAACTAAAGGGAAGAATGCTGTAAGAGTCACAGGGGAAAGTATCAGCCCTATGAAAAAGAAAACAAGGAAGATAGCTGTATTAAAGAAGCACTCCATGGGTTAATCAATTAATTAACTGCCCTGTCACTTAAACGAATGCATTGTGATATGACACAAGGGCCTTAGTTTAGAACAAACTCACAGTGTGCTGATCCACACTGCCAAAATTGTAGCTGCTTCACTCTTCTCCCATTACCACTGTCCCAACTCTCCAGAGCTGGTTTTGGAGGGCACCCAGGGAGCTGGAGGGGGCAGGAGAGGAAGCTCTGTTGCATAGATGGAAGTCAATTGCACCAGCAGAGCTGCAGCACTGGGCGCAGTTTTAAAAAAACAATTCACTTTTAAAACATTTTACTTTTGAAAACCAAGCAAAAGATACCAACCCCTTTTGAGAAAGTGTGTGTGTGCATAAGTGAAAAACAAATTTATTTTACTGAAAAAGAGCATAAGATACTCTTTAAAAATGGAAAGTTTAGATCAGGCATAGGCAACCTCGGCCCTCCAGATGTTTTAGGACTACAACTCCCATCATCCCTGACCACTGGTCCTGTTAGCTAGGGATGATGGGAGTTGTGGTCCCAAAACATCTGGAGGGCCGAGTTCGCCCATGCCTGGTTTAGATGGCTCTAAAGTTGTTTACCATTAATTGTTTAATAAATCAAAACATTAGTCAAAAAGGGCTTGTGCAGTATCACCAACAGTAAAAATTCACAACACATTATTCCTAACAATGCATTTGACCTTTGAGATCAAACTCCAATATGTATTAAGCTACTAAAAGCTTTGTTAATGCATTAACTGCTAGTGTAGGATCAAAACATTGGGCATGTGTTTTAATTCTGAAATTGATTACAATGGTCTTTTAAAAAAATCTCACTACTGTATGTACCCTATAAGGCTATTTTGGTTAAAGCCTGCCAAAAACTTCAGTTCATTTGGGCAAAACACTTAGTGGGCCGTGGACTAAAACCTTAAGAGAACTTCTTGGCATTAGGCTTCCAAAATTAATGGGCTTAGATGCTAACAAAGCTCCAACCAGCGGGAGCATCCTGTGAGAAGAGTTCCACTCATAGGACTTCCCTACCAACAGAAGGGCAAAGAGATGTGGCTCCCTGCAGTCTTCGATTTATAGCCACTAGGCTCCTCAAAGATCCTCTTCAGAGTATCAGGGGACTCTCTAGAGCTGCAGCGTCAAGTTTCAACCTTTCTGCCACGCCTGGCATCGTATCAAACATAAGGTGCAATAAACTGGATGTGGTTTGCCCCAAACGGCCCGGTGGGCCAATCTTCATGACTTGATGAGCCTAATTAGACCAACGGGTCAAATATTGCTCAGTTCTTGCTTATAATTTACATTTAACTTTGCTGGAACAGGGAGAACAAATACAGTGGTACATCGGGTTAAGTACTTAATTCGTTCCAGAGGTCCATTCTTAACCTGAAACTGTTCTTAACCTGAAGCACCACTTTAGCTAATGGGGCCTCCTGCTGCTGCCGCGCCGCCAGAGCACAATTTCTGTTCTCATCCTGAAGCAAAGTTCTTAAGCCGGGGTACTATTTCTGGGTTAGCGGAGTCTGTAACCTGAAGCGTATGTAACCTGAAGCGTATGTAACCCGAGGTACCACTGTATTTTGCTTGGTAGAAAAATAAAGGAGCATAAAAGCAGTCACTATAAATCCACCTACCACATCTCTTTTCTTGATGCCTCATCAAACAGTAGTAGACAAAGCAATGCTGCTGCTTCACTCATGACAGCACCATAATCTTGGAATAACAAGCAAACTAAGAACAGAAAAAAAGAATTAAAAATATTTCTCCAAGCAGCATTACCACGGGGTTATACAAATATTCAAGTCTGCTGACGACACAATCCCATGCATCTCTACTCAGAAGCAAGTCCCATTGTTCAATGAGATTTACTCCCTGTTAAGCGTGCAAAGAATTGCAGCCTTAAAACTACTAATTACAGTAGAACTGCCAAGTTTGGATTTGCTTTTTAAAAGTAATCCATCTCCGAGAAGTACAAGAAATATTAATTCATTATATATAGCTGCAGGCGAAGTAATGAATACATCTTTAAAGTTTTTGGAAAGAAAATGCTAAAACGAAACAGCATTTAGAAATAGCATTTCTCCAAGGGCTGATTACTTATTCAGATGTTTAATCTGAGGTTCACAACAGTGAATCAGCAACCTCAGAACACAGTGAATCAGCTCAAAATTGTTGACAGAGTTTTGGAATTCCAGACCATTAGTAATCGTGGCCAGTGGTCCTGGGGTCAAATAAATCAGGAGGCAGCAATTTATTTATAAGACCAATGGAGTTGAATTCCAGTCATCAAAAACCATTCAATGAGTATGTATATGAGAAACTGGTACTTAAATTACAGTATTCTTTGAAGGAAACAGAGGCTGCAGTCCTAAGGACTAAGGAGCAAGTCCCTTTAAAACAGAATAATTTGTTTCCAAACAAACATGTGTAGCAGGAACGGGGAACCCATAGTTCCAACACTTAGAGGGCTACGGTTCCCTGACAACTGGCTAATGGGGGCTGTAGCCCAACATCTGGAGGTTTCACAAGTTCCCCATCTCTGACGTGTAAGATTGTGCTGTACAACAGAAACAGATTTTAAAATAAAGAAACAGGTCCACGTAACATGATAAATCAATTCTATGTAATTCATTAAAAACTAGTTTAAAAGTAAGCTTTTGATCAAGGTGTCTCCCCTGCCAGGTAACACTTCCGGAGGCGGCGCGACCGGTAATGGCTGCCTTCTCCGAGTAAGGAGAAGGGAGCTCCGCTGTAAACGGGTCGTCCGCTACGGCGAAGCGGAGACCCATTCAGGAAAACCACAGGTGGCAGAAGCCTGTGGTCTCGGGACCCGGCGGGCGCCAGAAGCAGCCCCCAAAACGCTGAAGGGACCCCGTAAGGGGCTCCGGATCGCGGAGGGGGTAGCGGCGCTGTGGGTCGTTGCGCAAACAGCGAAGTGAAGCCGCGTTGCTGTTGCCGGTCAGCGCTGTCCTTTCTTCCTGCAACTTTTCTGAACTTTGGAAACTACAACCCGTGAGTAAATTTGGACATTGAAAACTTTCTGAAACTTTTGTCAACTTTCTGAAACTTTTTGAGAACTTTATGAAACTTTTAAAACTTTTTTAAAAAGTTGAAATCTGGCTGAAAACGGAGTGAGGATAAGCAGGAAGCCCATCTCCCGCTATACTGAACTTTAAGCAAAGAGCAGGAGGAGTGGAGACAAAAAGTTATGCGTTAACTAAATGCTGGCACCCTGTTAAAGCAGTTTTCTGAGTGAAAGACTTTGAGCTATTGACTTTTGCTGGTCATATTCGGGGTGCATTGATATCCTTCTTCTGTGGCACCAGTGGATTATAAAATAAATAAGAATCTCTGGTGCTGGAGCTGCCTGGATGAGCACCAGTTTGCAACTTTGGATACATTGAATTCAGGTTTTGAAACATTCTGAGTTGGAACTGGATACTTTGAAACTGTTGCAGTCAAGGCACTGTAAGAAACACTGTTTTGCTTTAAGTTTTACTCTGCTAAAAATAATACATTGTGGAGGCGATAGACATGGATTTAAATTTATAAGTTTAACTTGGATTTGATCTTTTCCCTGAAGACGTATTAAGCTCCCTCTAGAGGATTTTGGACTTACAGCAGTGACTTTGTTTTACTTTCCCTTTCCCGGCCTCTGTTTGACTATTGTATCTGGGACTCTGCTTTCTCATGGGAACAACTTGGATTGACCTTGGATTACAGATAACTTTGGAATGAGTGGCGCAAGGAGAAGAGGAAGGACTAAACAAACAACTCTAACTTTATCTGCAGCCTCACAGCGTAGATCTTCTGTGCCGGCCTTGCCTTCCACTTTGCCTCCAGACATAGAGGCGGCCTCCCTAATACAGGCAGGGGAGGGTGAGACAGAGGAGCTGCACCTGGGAGATATGGCTTCAGGGACAAGTAGCTCTGTCTTGGAGAAAATTTTGGAGAAACTGGAGGCTCTGGACAAGAAGGCTGATTTGCATACAGCTAAAATTGAACAGAACACAGAAAGCTTGAATAAGCTGACTGGACAAGTTGCACAGAATGCCCAGTCTATTGGAGAATTAAAGGAGGCTGTAGGTGAAAATCGTAAACTGGCTGAAGATACTAGTCAAAGATTGGAAGAACTTGAGAAAGAAGTAAGACCACTCAGCAAACAAGTTGGAGAACATCAGATTTACTTTTTGATGACAGAACTGCGAAACAGGGAGACCAACTTGAGGATACGGTCAATACCAGAGGTGGAAGAAGATAATTTTATTGAATTTCTAACTAAGGAATTTGCCAAGTTTTGGAAGTTAGAGGAAAAAGACTTTAAAATTGTATCTGCTTTCAGGCTTGGCAGAGTCAGAAGGACAGAGAAGCCCAGAGATTGTTTGATAACACTGAGATCAAAGGAGGAAAGGGACAAGATTTTGGGCCTGCACTACGAAAAGTCACTAGACATTTTGGGCAAGAGAATTGAAATCTACAAGGACATTCCTAAGCAGTTGCTGGACCTTAGATCTAACTACACGGAATTGGCAAGACTGTTGAGAAGCAACGCAATTATCTTCAGGTGGGAGTTTCCACAAGGATTATCCTTTACCTACAGAGGGAGAAAGATCAAAATCAAAACAGTGGAAGATAGAGACAAGTTTTTGGGAGCACACGGAGAAGACCTCCACAAAGGACTTGGATTGCCAGCGCCAGAACTTCCAGGGGAGCCCGCCCCCTCGGATCCTCAAGGACCGGAGAACAAGGTACCACCCCAGAAAGAATAACCAGACCTATCCAGGATGTCTCTGCAGCTTTTGAGCTGGAACATAAATGGCTGTAACAGTCCCGAAAAAAGGTCTAAAATTTTTCATATTTTAAAAAAGGAACAATTGGACATTATATGCTTACAAGAAACACATGTGATTAGGCTCCATAGAAAGGTGTTAATAAATAAAAGGCTTGGTCAAGAATTTATATCATCGGATACAGTTAAAAAGAGAGGTGTAGTGATCTATGCAAAAGAGAGCCTTTCACCAAAATTTCTCTTTAAAGATGAAAGTGGAAGAATCCTCGCAATAGAAGTACAGTATCAAGGAGAAAAAATTTTGATATTAGGAATTTATGCTCCAAATGAAGGAAAATCGGATTTTTATAAGAAGTTGCACGAGACCATGCTGGATTATCTGGATTACAACAACGTCATCATGATGGGGGACATGAACGGGGTCGTATCAACAAATATGGATAAGTCACAGAACCAGAACATTACTAAAGAGGGAAGACTACCTAAGACCTTTTTTGAAATGACTGACAATATGGACTGGGTTGACATCTGGAGAGTTAGAAACCCCCTGGGAAGAGAAGGAACATTCTTTTCTGAAGCTCAACTGATTTGGACACGAATCGACCAAATATGGATAACTAGAAGTCTGGCACCTAAGGTGAGGAAGGTGGAAATCTGCCCCAAAACATGCTCCGACCATAACGCCTTGAGAATGGATATGACATTGATCCCAATCGGCTCCTTTAGATGGAAGATGAATGATGGCCTGTTTAGAGACCAAAGAATTGTAAAGAAGGCCCAAAAAACCTTAAAGGACTATTTTGAGATTAATTTGAACACTACGGTGGAAAAAAGAACTATCTGGGATGCAAGTAAAGCTGTGATGAGAGGGTTCTTGATTCAACAGAATTCCTTAAAGAAAAGACTGCAAAATGAAAAGAAAGATAAAATTCTGGAAAGTATCAAAGAGTTGGAGAAGAAGTTAAGATCTAACCCGAAGTCCCAACCGATTCTGAGAGAAATTAAACTTTATCAGGCGCAATATTCCAAGCTGATAAATCAGGAAATAGAATGGAAGATTAAAACAATGAAACAAAAAACTTTTGAATCGGCAAATAAATGTGGGAAACTGCTAGCTTGGCAGTTGAAAAGGAGACAAAGATTAAATACAGTAACAAACTTAGAGGTTGAAGGAAGGAACATTCAGAACCCGGGAGAGATTAGAAAGTGCTTCCAGAGGTATTTTAAAAAGTTATATACTTAAGGGCCACAAGATGAAATAGAGATTACACAATTTTTGGAGAGAAATGGATTAGCAAAGCTGTCAGAAGAAAATAGAACAATTTTAAATGGCAAAATAACACGACAAGAGATTGAACAGGCCATCCTGAGTCTGAAACAGGGCAAATCACCAGGGCCAGATGGACTGACCTCTAACTACTATAAGACATTGAAGGATTATTTGATACAACCTTTGTTGGAGGTCAGTAATGAAATAATGGAGGGGAAGAAGGCGCCTGAATCGTGGAAAGAAGCATTTATCACATTGATTCCAAAGTCAGAAACTGAAAAGACACAACTCAAGAATTACCGTCCCATCTCCCTTTTAAATGTGGATTACAAAATATTTGCAGATGTTTTGGCACGAAGATTTAAGAAAGTTTTAAGTGAGATAATCCATAAAGACCAGGCAGGCTTTCTCCCGGGCAGACATATGTTTACTAACACAAGGAACATCATAGACATATTGGAACTTTTACAAACAAACATAAACACTAAAGCAGTTTTAATTTTTATAGACGCGGAGAAAGCCTTTGACAACATATCTTGGAAATTTATGAAGGGGAATTTAAAAGAAATGGGAGTGGGACGGGGGTTTGAGAACGGGATTGAGGCAATATATTCAGAACAAAAGGCTAAACTGATAGTTAACAATGTGGTTACAGAAGAGTTTAAAATTGAAAAAGGTACACGACAAGGCTGCCCGATTTCCCCATTACTGTTTATTTCGGTTCTGGAAGTGCTCCTGAATATGATTAGGGGGGACCGGTTGGTGGAAGGGATTCAGGTCGGAGCGAAACAATATAAACTTAAAGCTTTTGCAGATGACCTAGTTCTGACATTACAGGAGCCGGAGTCTAGTTTGAAAAGAGTACTACAACTGATTCAAAACTTTGGTCGAGTGGCAGGATTTAAGTTAAATAAGCAAAAAACTAAAGTTTTGGGGAAAAACGTGACAGATATTGAGTTGGAACAGCTTCAGAAAGAGACAGAACTAAATGTGGTTAAAAAAGTTAAATACCTAGGGGTAAACATAACAGCAAAAAATCTGAGTTTATTTAAAGATAATTATGAAAAATGTTGGTCAGAGATTAAGAGAGACTTGGATAGTTGGTCAAGACTAAAACTTTCTTTGTTAGGCCGAATAGCTGCCATCAAGATGAATGTATTGCCAAAAATGTTATTTTTGTTTCAGACACTGCAGATTGTAGACAAGACAGAGTGCTTCCGGAAGTGGCAGAAAGATATTTCTAAATTTGTCTGGCAGGGCAAAAAGCCCAGAATCAAATTTAAAATATTAACAGATGCGAAAGAAAGAGGGGGCTTTGCCCTGCCAGATTTAAAGTTGTATTATGAAGCTGCAGCTTTCTGCTGGTTAAAAGATTGGTTACTTCTTGAAGATACGGATGTCTTGGATTTGGAAGGTTTTAATAATGCGTTTGGATGGCATGCATATTTATGGTATGATAAAGCTAAGATAAATAAGGCCTTCAAGAACCATATTGTCAGAAAATCAGTTTTTAATGTCTGGACAAAATATAAAGACTTACTGGAGAATAAAACTCCGAGGTGGCTGTCACCCCTGGAGGCTAAGGCTCGGAAAAGAGCCAATATGGAGGCCAACTGGCCAAAATATTGGGAGATAATAGAAAAGGATGGTGACAACTGGAAATTGCAGAGTTTAGAAAAGATGAGAGACAAAGTGCGAGACTGGTTACACTATGCTCAGATTAAAGAAGTGTTTAAAAATGACAAAAAGTTAGGATTCCAAGTGGAAAAGTCAAAGTTAGAAACTGAACTGTTAGAACCTAAGACTAAGGTACTTTCAAGAATGTATAACTTGCTGCTGAAATGGAACACACATGACGAAATGGTAAAATCAACAATGATAAAATGGGCGCAGGATATTGGGTATAATATTATGTTTGAAGATTGGGAAAGGTTGTGGACCTCTGGGCTGAACTTCACTGCATGTAATGCGTTGAAGGAAAATGTGATGAAAATGATGTATAGATGGTACATGACCCCTGTTAAACTGGCTAAAATATACCATTCGTCTGATAGCAAATGTTGGAAATGTAAGGAAAATGAAGGAACATTTTTTCACCTCTGGTGGACCTGCCCTAGAGTGAAGGCCTTTTGGGAGAAGATATATAATGAATTAAAAAAGGTGTTTAAATACACCTTTACTAAGAAATCAGAGGCCTTTCTTCTGGGTATTGTCGGCCAGAGTGTGTTAAAAAAGGACAGAACATTCTTTTTGTACGCAACAACAGCAGCAAGAATATTAATTGCCAAGAATTGGAAAACTCAGGAGCTACCCACTGTGGAAGAATGGCAGATGCAACTGATGGACTATATGCAATTAGCCGAGATGACCGGCAGAATTCGAGACCAGGGAGAAGAAAGGATGGAAGAAGACTGGAGGAAATTTAAGATTTATTTACAAAAATATTGTAATTTGGCTGAGTGCTGAATTGGATGCCAGTGCAGACAATTGTCTACCATTAAATTAGATTTAAGGCTGAATTATATGTCAAACCAAATTAAGATTATTAATTAAGATGAGTTAAATGATAATTTGTTTGAAATTAATTTAATAATGATGTAAGTGTATGCGGGAGGTGTGGGGGAGTCCCATGTAACAATTGAGAGATGTTAAATGGACAATGATAAGTGGTGCTTATCTAATATATGCTTTATTTGAAAACTTCAATAAATATATTATAAAAAAAAAAAAATAAAAGTAAGCTTTTGGGGCCATCCTAGCCTTTGAAGCAACAATGTGATGTTGGATATTTAAGCCACTAACCGAATAAATAAAATGCGACCCTCCGGTAAAAATCCTACCCTCTTATAGCTTTTGCATTTTCCTCCTTAATGGACCGACAAGGCTATGCGCAGTTTTAGTTATAATTCTGTAAAGTTACCTCTAAATAACACCAGCAAGACAGATGGCTGGTTGGCCAGGGAGAGCCGCTTAGCTGGATCTGCATATATAAGTTTCCGTAACAGGGTAAGACATGGCAACATCATACACCCCATAACCTGCCAAAGCCAGAAAACGTTTCGTTAGCATCGATGCATTATGCCATCTGGCACTTTGCGTACCTTCTCTCTTTTTTCCCAACCCTCTCTGCTTCCCTGGAAACTTAAAAAGAATTCAAAAAGCCTAAATAAGCCCTAATTTTTTCACTTTTCTTTTAATATACAGGTCCATTGTCCCAGGCCTAGAGGACCAATGACCATTTTTAAACTCATGCTTGAATATTCAGGTGTAAAGGTATAAATGGAATGGAACGAGTTGTCTCTTCTTGCTGTGGTGGGGAGTCTGCAACTGGGACGTGTCTCAGTCACAGGGCAGAAAGCAGACATAACCTGGTTCAGTAGTAACATCTTGGGTGGGATAATTATTACAAGGATGAAGTAAGACTACTCATACCTTTACACTTGTTCCACTCTAAACAAGGAAGTTTGCAAATCTGAATGAATAGAAGCCTCATATATCACTGGTGCAATTAACCCATAATCCTAAACAACGGTTCACATTCATATCCCGGTTCTGATAACTATCTGTGACTCGTGCAAACCACGAAATACTTTCCCATATTTTGAGGAAAAGGGAACCTATGGTTTGTTCAAAATTGCAAGACAAAACTTCAAAAGTTCTCCTTTCACATGCAGAGGGAGGAAAGCACAATGTGGCTAGTGACCACACCAGAAAAACAAAACCTGTTACTGAGACTTTGCAGACTGTTTATGTCTGATTTTTTTTATTAGATTACGTTTAACTGGATTGTATTATGCAGTATTTCATTGTATTTTTGCTGTTTTGTACATGGTTTAGCGCCCAAGGATTACAAACATAGTGTTTCTTCTTCTACTATATGACAAAGCCAAGAATGAACATTCTTCAAAATACTTATTTTCCCTGCTATACCTAATCAAAGTCTAAATAGTATTTTTATCAGATTTAAAAAAAAATGCCCACCAAGAATATTGAAGGCACAAACCTAGAAAGTTATTTGATAAAACTATTGTGAATTCTTAAATTGCAAGTCTCTTTCCCTAGATTCAGAACTATGGTCATTGGTTATTTTTTGTTGTTACATACAGACTGATGATAACAGGTTTAAAGAACAGGAAGTTAAAAGATATCTTCCAGTGAATTGCATGTGCTTAATCACTATGCTAAGGTAAGAGCCAAATAACTCAATTAGTTTTGCTCATCAAGTGGAAATACTAAAGTGGGGTGTTCAATTGCCTATTTTTACAACTGAATTTTTAAAGTATCTAATTCCTATATGAAATATTTTTTATCAAACATACAGTAATTTGAGATGGAAAGAGGAGGCTGAAAAAAGTCACATCCTGTTGTTATTCTGTTTTACCTTGCCATCCTGGTCAACACATTCAGCAAAGTAGGAAAGTATTTTGTCTATGATACCCATCTTTTTGATGATTTCATGCATTTTAGAATCTAGAAAGGGGAGTAAGACAGAAATTAGCAGGCCTCAAATGCTGGGCACATGTATTATACACATGTACTGATAATTTAGCACCGTATTTTGAAGACACTTGTGGGTTGCCATATTTCAAAAAGTAAAACTCAGGACACCCTGAAAGCGTGCCTCTTCCCTGCAATCATTAAGCTAGAATTGGCTGTTATGATAACCATATGATTCCACTGAAAACAGAAGCCTTGCCTCTACTGCTATTACTCACTGCCTCTAGTTTACATCACCGTTGCCAACTTTTGGGGATCTAGCAGCACATTTGCAAACTGTGTGAACACCAAACAACCACTGCAACCAAGGACATCACTGCAACCTAGTCTACTGCCCACAACAGTCTCATTTTGGTGGGGGAGGGGACCTGTGGGTGCCATGTTGGAAGCCCCTGCTCTGGACCACGCAAAATGTACAACATCGCATCATCATTATAAGAGTGATCCCATTCATTAGTTGCTACTCACAGTGAGGGGAACACTCAATTGCAACAAAGCCATGTTCAATGTTTCAGCTCAGCTAGGACCAACCTTGGCTCCTTATCCCTCCCTTCCCGCAACTGAGTATTCTATCTGAGCCACAAAAATGTGTGTAAATTTTATAATGATTTAGAATTACACTCTAGCTCCCAGTCCCATGCTGATGCCATTTTACCTCTCTAATAGACTCTTTCAGGTAAGACAAGTACCACTAGTTGAAGGAAAGGCCACAGTGGAAATCTCAGCTTTGGCCAGAGGGGCAGAAAGCTACCATTGTTGAATGCCCCACCAGGCGTAACAATCAGAAAGTATGAAAACAGGGTGTTTCAGAGAAGGATGTGGCACCTTTATGCCCATTGCAGTTTGGGCCCCTCAGTTACATCAGCTCAGAGCTGCCTAGCAAAAAAAGTTACAGGAAACCACCCCAAACATCCTCTGCCCTAATCAGTGTGAACTGGCAGGGTTTGGGATGTGGTAGTGGGTCTGCAGCTCCACCCCTCCATAACCTAAGTTACAATTGCTTCTGTAGTGTCTGAATTCGCTTGTTTTCTTGTTCCCTGCACATCCTTTTTGCTATTGTGATAATAATATCAAAATATTGTGATGATAATAATATCAGTCAATGGGGTGCATACCTATTACAATTGTCAGAATAAATCATTCATGAAATAATCAATCCAAGTCAAAAGATTACCTCAAAAGGGGTTAGATGGAGTATCCATCTTAAAACATTATGCCAAAACTACTCCCAAGGAGGAAGCAACTCTGTGAACTGCTGCTGGTAAAAGTATGTAGGAAAAACACTTTACCTTGCATAATTACAGCTAGCTGCTCAGCTGCTGACTTCCTCAAAACTAGATCAATTGTGTCCGAGATAAAGATATCATACAGCTTTTCAACAGTCTCAGCCTAAAAATAAAATGATACATACCATTATCTATCTGGAAAAATATTTGCCTTCGTAATCCCACCAGGGGCAGAGACACCTTCAGCTCAATTGTATAAGGGTTATTTGATCAGATGTTTCATTCTGCCTAATGTTAAATGGCTAGAGGGGATCGTTTGGGCACAAACACAGTATCAATTTAGTGTATTTTATACTAGGGCAAGGGAACATGTTGTTGGACTCCAACTTCTATCGTTCCTGATCAGTGGCTACACTGGTTGGGGCTGATTGCACAGCAATTTGAGGACAAGAGGTCTTACAAAGTCCCTAAAATGTGGTGAACGTTTCGCCTGCCAGATGTTGCTGAACTACAACTCCCATCATCCCTGGACATTGGCCACGCTTGCCAGGGCTGATGGAAGTTGTTGCTCAGCAACATCTGGAAGGACAAAGGTTGTCCATACCTGCTCTTAAAGTACTGATGCCAAGGTGTTCGTTTCTGCATATGCCACAAACTCCTTCTTTAGCTTTGCTCTACAGGCAAACTGTACAACGTGGTTGTACAGAAACCTACGGTCTGCAAATAAAAACATCCTGAAGGTCCTGAAAGAAACCTACGGTCTGCAAATAAAAACATCCTGAAGGTCCCAGGCCTCAGAGAGGTTAGGCTGGCCTCAACTAGAGCCAGGGCCTTCTCGGCTGCGGCTCCAATCTGGTGGAACGCTCTGTCACAAGAGACTAGGGCCCTGCGGGACCTGACATCTTTCCGCAGGGCCTGCAAGACAGAGTTGTTCCACCAGGCCTTTGGTCAGGGCGCAGCCTGACTCCCTCCTCTGGTAACCTGCACAGAGTTTGCTTAATGGTTGCCATCAACTTGATTTTAATTAATTTTTATAGTGAAATATTTTTAGAATGTTGTTTTATTTGATTGTTTGATTATTTGAATGTTGTTAGCCGCCCTGAGCCCGGCTTCGGCTGGGGAGGGCGGGATATAAATAAAATTTATTATTATTATTATTATTATTGTACGTTTTGCTGTGCTTGGGGCCTCATTGGAAGTAAATTTAGTTACGATGTACAGTAATATAAAAAGTATAAGAATCCCAGGTGGATACCAGTGCCTAATTCTGCACCAGATCTCTTTGCCAGCTGCCAAGACAAGCTTGATCCTACGCTTGGTCATTAATTAACCATGGTGAAAACAAAAGCCTCTTTCTTGCCTCAACTCACACTGTCTTATCAATAACTATGGACATTCCTTAAGAAACTCCTTTACCCCTGCTTTGTACAAAGGAAACTTGTCACTGATTCCCAGATACGATCTGGACTAAGGACACTTTGCCCCACTTGGCTCAGAACCTTCACCTTTAAGACCACCCAAACAGACTGAAGTTAGAAACATGGACTAACATATTTCATTGGTTAGCATTACCCGAAGTATCCCTCAACAAGTGCCAGTTGACTGACCTTCCGCCTCAGGAACCCAATTTTTTTAAATTGCTTATACAGTCTCCCTGGATCTCTTCCTCACTCAGGCCGTTCCATGCTTCATTCAGTCTGCTCGATCTCTGTAGGACCCCATGACAGCAGATTCTTTCACCCCACAGCTTGTTCTCTCCTTTAACCTGTTCCTTTCCCTCCTTTCCATATCTATCATTTTCCTCTGGATCAGTCACATCCCTCAGGTCACAGTGACTACCAGGAAACCCACGCTTCTCCTCAACGCTGGCACAGAATATTTTCAACAGCATCTTCAACACTAGAACCCTCTTGCATTGGGGGATACAGCTCCAGTTCAATGCTAGCAATCTCTGTTAAAAGGCTCCTTTGTTCACCTTAAATACTGACTCTCTTGCTGAATCTCCCAGCTTGAGTTCAACAGTCTTTTCCACAATAAGTAAGTTAGGGATGCTTGAAAGGACACTACTCTGTGGTAGTGGGTGCCTCAGGGTTGCCTCTTCTTCAGTCGTAAGATGAAACATCAAATGTTTGAGCACCGTGGAACGGACTCTGAGGAAATAAAATGTATGCTTTGAATTTTCCCTAGAAAACATTTCCTGCTCTTCAGTTTATACCCAATGCCCTGAAATTTTAAAGTAGACACATATATGCAGAAATGCTTGGTGTTCAGTCCCCATCCCCTTCTAAATAGGATGCAATGTTTTCAGTACACCTGCTACTTGAATTTCCCCAATATCTTATACCACACTGGGCTGAAGTAGTGTTTGAATATATAAAGAACCAACCAACCAGATTTAAACAAAGAGTCTCTTCAGCTGCTCACTCTACTTCAGTGGCACCTAACTATGTCCCCCTACTTATTTGCTCCTGCGCTTCAGTGTGGTGTAGTGGTTAAGAGCGGTGGACTTGTAATCTGGTGAACCGGGTTCGCTTCCCTGCTCCTCCACATGCAGCTGCTGGGTGACCTTGGGCTAGTCACACTTCTCTGAAGTCTCTCAGCCTCACTCACCTCACAGAGTGTTTATTGTGGGGGAGGAAGGGAAAGGAGATTGTTAGCCGCTTTGAGATAAAGTGGGATATCAAATCCAAAATCATCATCTTCTTCTTCTTCTTTAATCAAGTGTCTGGAGAGCTACGGATAGGCCTAATTTATTTAATTCTGAGCATTTTGATGGTGCTACTTTTCTCTGAGAAAAATTATTGAGTGGCAGCATTGTCCCTTACATTTCCCCCCCTTTCCTTGCTTAAAGTAGTCCAAATTAAATTTCCATAGAAAAATTGCTATTGGGGTGTCCAGTACCACCTGCACTTGAAAGTCAATCTAGTTCATCTAGAATTCTCTGCAAGAAGCAGGTCATAATGACAGATGTAATGCCAGTCTTCCTCATACACACACAAAAAAATTGCAGATATACTCACAATGGTTTTTTTGAGAACAGAAGACGCAAGGCAGCTTTAAGTCTTGTAGTTCTGGGGAGAATCCCTTCTTTTTCAGCATTTGTTTCACTCAGTGAGAGGATGCAACTACCCAGAGCGTCTTCTGTGTCTGCATAGCCCTAAGTGTGCATTTAAAAGTTCACATCGGCCATTTAACAGAATAATAAGTCATGCATTGTAATAATTTTCTTGGCAACAGTAAATTCACCCTGAGTAATGGGCAATTTCAAGTTTGTAGGCCAAATTCATTGGATGGGTGGTTGCTCAACACCATCAACACTATATGAACAAGTGCTCCACCAAATTTTCGAGAGGTTCAGTTATAATTTCAGAAGACTGGAAATGTTTCATTATTTAAAAAGAAAAAGAAAAAAAGCCTTTGTACATTTTTCATACCAGTTCACAACCACTGTTCCCTTGATTGGCTGCTGCATCAGAGGGGAGTATGAAAGGGTATATGGTTCCATTGCCCCCCATCAATCCTGATTTGCCCCACTGTTCTGGCAGTTTCTTTATTTTATTTTATTTTCAATTTTCAAAAGATCACAAACACACACGTTCCAAACTGTTCTGGCAGTTTCACTACACACCAAAGCTGTGTGGTAAACCTTTCACCCCAATTTGTATTTCATGAATGAGTGAACATGTATGCTCACATGTTTCTTAAACGTGACCTCTGGTGTTTCGGATCAGCACTACTATTCTCATGGTCATAAAATGGCTGGGATTAATCTCATGAGATAGGAGGAGCAATGATTCTACAGCAAATTGAGCTACCAAGAAACTTCAAGATATACAAGGAAATCTATAACTTGTCCCTCGAGTCAGGATCAATGTGGATTTAAGATGGTTAGGAAGAATAAGGTTCTGAAGAACTATTCAGAAAAATGCTGGATAATCCATTTGAAATTAAGCTTTCCCATTTCGAAATAAGCCTAATGCTACATTGTTGTCCAGCATTCACTCAGAATATCCAATGAACAAGTATATTGATTGCTCCTCCATTCCTTATTTGCCTGGCCGTCATGTTTATAAATATCCATCTTTCCCTATTGTGTAATGTCATTGCTGCTCCTATTGGCAAAGCAATTAAGCTTAGTTCAAGATAAACTGTGCTCCGAGAAGTCGAAATTACCTGAAGAATTGGAACAACAGGATAGAGGGCCTCAATAAACTTGTTCCAGGTCACTGCTGCCATCATCAATCGGCCCTGAAGAAGATACATCAGCATAAAAGTGGCGGCTGAGCACACCTGTTTTAATGAGAGAAGGCAAGGTAGCAGAATAAAGAGTGGTCAAACCAATTTGTTGGCGCCATAAAGGGAAATTAGGCTGTGCCTTGGAAGCTTTAACATCAAATAGTTTTGTGCTTTGTTTTAAATCCAACTGTGGTGAAATACTATCATGAGCCTACTGTTATCAAATAGTCTTCAAGTAGAGTGCAAGACTCAGCTGCCTTGTAGCAAGGCATCCACCCAAAAATGGCAAAAAGAGCTTCCGTGCCTTAAGGTTTAGGGCATGTTTTACAACTGGTGGTTGGCTTTGCTTACATCCCACAGAGCAGACTGACTGCAATGGGGGGATAAATCTCAGCACAATACCTGAACTTTATTCTATCCTTTGAGTACATGTCAACAAACCTGGTACCGAATCTCTGGTAAGAAATCTCTGATCTGAACGTTTCTCACATTCAAAATGAAGAACGAGCTTGAAAAGGTATGGAACCATTCCCTGAAGGCTCAGAAACCCAACAGTATGATGGTAGAGATTGACTGTGTCTCCTTCCACAACTCAAGATATAGAATAACATAGCTGGGTCCCAGATGCATGACAACAAATGTACTTTCCCACACCAGTCTACCTGAGTGCCTAGACCACTTCCACATAAGATGGACTGCATCTTGTCCACATTTTCAGGTTGAAAATACTGGATGGTATTCAAGTCAGTTTTACTCAAGAGTTAACCTATTGAAATTAATGAATGTAACTAATGTTCATTTATTTTAACGGGTCTACTCAAAGTAAAACTTACTTTAATACCACCCTTTGAAAATTATCTATGACCTGACAGTGCTCTGAACACCTTTACAGACACTAGCAGGTACACTGTCAAAACAAAGATAGAAGAGATTTTATTCTAGTAATGCCTTGCAAACTTGTCACAACTGTTCCTCTTACTATCAACACACCACCTTATTCTCTATATACAGTAGCTGCCATAATAGAATATTTCCTCTGCCTGAAACAACATAGTGCTGCTAGAAGCAGTTGTGTGTTGTTTTTGACATGCAACATAAAGCATAAGCTCCAGATAAGGAGTCTTCAAGTTCAGAAAGCATGGTTACATATTAGCTTCAGTGAAACTTCATATTAGCTTCACTGAAAAACAGCAGGGACAGTTAACACTATGAAGAAAAGGGCCACTTGGCAAGGCCCCATTTCCCAGAATCCAAGTCCCTTGAATGGGAGAAGAGGTTATGATGACATCCTTGGGCTACATGAAACTTAGTCACATAAAAAAAAAAATACAAGGTCTTCTTCAAATTCCCCACCATTCTTATGACTCAGTTGAAACATTCTGAGGTAAATTCCACTAATGAAAGAAAAAACTTTGGACGTTTAGAAAGTCCTTTGGTGTATGCAATACCTCTCAACATACTGATTAACTAACAGAGGATAAGATGAACAAAATGTAGTACCTCATGATGGGAATCTTGAAGGCCAAAACTACAGATTTCATAGAGAACTTTGGGATGAAGCAGAAAATGTATTCCATAGCTGACTGAAGAAACAGGTTTAGTGGCATTGTGAATTCCTAAACATTCCTAGAAAGAATACATGAAAGACAGCTAAGTATTGTCTTGACAATATTGAAGCCATGCACAAACAGTCAAGCTATTTCCAGCAAGATAATAATGACACCATTAACTAAAATGGATGCTAAGGGCTGGGCTGTTGGCTCTGTTTATCTGCCTTAAGCGAGCAGCTTTTTATATACACCAAATGAGAAGAACTATAATAAAGTATGATTTAGCAGGTGGACAGGGAATAGAGACAAAGAAATCGTGTAGACACATCCCTCTCCTCTGTGAAACTCAGAAAAATCTGAACGTGCTCAGGCATAATTCATGCCAAGCAAGCTTAACAATATACAGCAAAACGCTGGGTTTTCAGCCCAACACGACTAAGGCAGCTTTTGAAACAGACTGTTCCTATGAGATTACTAAATGGTAGGGAAGAAAAAGAAATCTTTCTTTAGCTTGGAAGTAAATTGCAAGCCATTTTAAATGCTAACCTTAACAGTTTTGAGGCAGTAGCGATAGGCTTCAGTTCGTATATTCGGCAGAGGATGGGACAACAGATGGAGGAGAACCTTCTGACTCTCTGCCTGCAGCAACGGGCTAGCTTGGGCAGACTTCCAGCTACAAACAGAAATAATTCAATACGAAGAGAAATTAATTGCTCTGAGACATGGGCAGCCAATTCGTTAAGCCTTGGAGTGCAGATTCCCCCTAGCCAAGGCACTCGGGAGCTTACAACTAATTCAGTTACTTCCTCATCTTTTGTAGCTGTATGGTTAATTGTTAGGCTGTCGACTTTGGCCACCTCCACACCATACATTTAAAGACATTGCTTTAATGGCCCCGGCATCTCCCAAAGAATCCTAAGAACTGTCATTTCTAAGGGCGCTGGGAACTGTAATGTTGTGAGGGGCTTCCTAGTAAATTTCCGCCTCAACAACCCTTAACAAAAGTAGAGCTTTCAGGATTCCTTGGGTGAAGACATTACTTTAAATGTATGGTGAGGATGTGACTGATTTCTGAAGAAACATATGCTACAGTGCACTTTCCTGTGTCAATATGGGGACAGTGGTACGGTGTTGGGAGCACAACTCTGCCCTACCATACAGGCTGCTACTGCTTTATACAATTTAAAGGGTGCCTTTTAACCAACATTCTTAAGGCGGACTTAGGGATGGCGGGATTCTTGAGCAGGAGCCTCCTTCTTCGCATGTACGGCCCTGCAAATCATCCTGTGTATCTATGGCACTACGTAAGACAGGACTGCAATCCTATACACACTTACCTAAGAGGACAGGATGGCAATCTTACTTCCAGATAGGAGTGTATAGGATTGTGTTGTAAGCCAGCACTTACTACTGGCTAAATTTATTACAGACAGACAGCGTAACAATTTAACTATAGCCCCATACTTTTAAAAATAGCCCTGTACTCTTGTCTCCAGCATCATGACATGGGGCTTTTTTGCAAGTTAAGTTGCCATATGCTTACATGTCTGAGCAAATGCTGAGGAATTCCTGAAGTAGAGGGAAGTGCTGATGATATGGGAGACTTTTTAGGGCCTGTTCTACCATCTCCAGTAGATCAAGAAGATTATTTTCTCCCTACAAAAGAGTACATATGAATCACAGAATTTAATTTTTTTAAAAAAATACTGAAACAGGTCACTTAAGGGTTAATGAACAAGCATTATCTTTCAAACAAGTAATCATTTTTTAATTACAATGGATGCAACTAGGAATAGTAGCCGTCAAAAATGCAACACGTACACCCAGAACCAGTCTACAGCAGACCCATTAATACCACAATGTAATACACTTAAATAACACAAGACTAAATTTTATTGGCAAGTAGGACCAAGGATAGATCAAGCCTGCCTAAGCCTGCCCACATTGCAGCATGATTTCACTAAGTCGTACAATCCAAGAGGAGTGTACTATTGAAATACCATGGGGCAATAGATGGTTCTCTCAAAATACCTCCAATAACCTTAGTGCAACTCATTCTATGGCAGGGTGTGTGGCACTACGGGAAGATCATTTATGTCAACACAGCTAAGAGAACTTCTAAGGTTGTTCATGAGTAGCAACGTGATTATTTTTCCACGCAGAGGGAACAGTAGAGACAAGGAAGTGCTTTGGATAGCGATGGCAACAAGTAAATAATATAATCTGTAAAACACAACCAACTGACATACCCATTATCATCATTATCTTGATACATCTTAGAAACTAACCCTATTGTGAACAGGGCTAGCTCTTGAGATGTAACAAGCATATATAAGATTAAAACAACTTGATGACATTTTTACCCATGCATCAGTCAGGCCAAGCTGTCCTCTCTCCCCCAAAAAGGACACTTTCTCACACTCCTCGCTACCCAAGGATGAAAAGAACTCAGAATGGTAAAACGTAGACCTTCACCCTCTTGCCCTTATTATGGAACACTGATGAAATAATTCTTCAACAAAGGCTATCACCCCATTACACAGTTTACACTGCCAAATCACTGAGGTCTTAAAGAAAGTCACTATTTGTGGTTCCCCATGGTTCAGATGCATGGCCTGTATCCACCAGGAGCTTGGCATTCAGTACTGTGGGCCCAATTTTATGTAACTCCCTTCCAGCTGAGGTAAGACAGGCTCTCTTCCTGCTGGTGGCTACTGAGACTTTTAAAACCTACGTTCTGATTTTATAGTTTTGACTGGAGTGAGGGGGAGAGGGTTGCACCGAGATACTCATACACTGCTTATGAGAGCATTATAATTAAGTGGTATATAAATTGTCAAGAACAAATTATTATTATCATTATCATCATCATCATCATCATTATTATTATTATTATTATTTCATTTACGGGTCGCTTCCCATGAAGCATCCTGAGGTGATTTACAATACAATAAAAACACACAGAGCAACTGCATATATAAGAACAGCCAAAACATTTGCATATATCAAAACAATTTTAAAACTATGTATATCCAAAAGCTATTTAAAAGGACACCACCACAACATATATGAAAATCAACTGGATTAAAATTCCCCACTTGGGTCACTGAATTCAATGTTTCCTACCTCCTTGTGGACTTCTGCCATAAAGTTACAGGTACACTCAACAGAATAGGCAGCCTCTGCAGCTTGTTTATAGATGCTGTAGTTTTCTGAATTCATTTGTTCCAAATAAGCTATGACAGAGTCATGAATACTTGGATATTCCAAGGAGAAAGGCATGTCCACGGAAAGGTCAAATAAAGCCGCTAGTAAACTCTCTGGTAAAACATGGTCAGCCTTAAGAAAGGGAGGACAGAACAGACTGAGAGTCTATTTGAAAATAAGTACAAAAATTAGGTATTATTTTTATTATGTTATTTATTTGTAAATAATTTTTAACACAAACAATTCCCTCAAAAAAAATGAACATTTATCTGCAAGTGTGCTAAGCTAATGTTTTCATTCAAAGCGATGTGTCTGGTCATGAGGTGGTACCTATAGAATTTGAGCTAAATAACAATGCCGAAAAGTGATCGACTGGCCAAGGCAAAATCCTATATGAGCTTACAGTTGCAATCTCTGAATTAGATAAGGCTGTGTATTTTGAGTTCAAAATGCACTGCACAGGGAACAACCCCTAAAACCATACAGAAACTGCACAAAATTTGGCAGCCCATCTCTTAATGACAGAAGTTCACCAATATAACACATGGCACTATCAGTGAGCTTCTGAGAAGAATTTAAGGCTTTTCAAATTCTGGGCCTAGCATGCATTACTCCACCTCCTTTATTACTTCTCTTCAGGTCATTAATCTGAGGGTATCAGATTCTACACATTCTGGTGTAGCAGGAACTGTTAAGCGATGGTATCCTAAGTACTGAACTTCCCCTCTAAAAAGGGGAGAGTGCACACACAATATTCTGAACAAGACCTTTCTTACTTCAAAAAAAATTATTGCAGAACCCCCGGTATACATGTTGTAGCATTGCCTTCCAGATGTTCTAGACTACAGCTCCCATGATCCCTGAGGATCAACAGTAATCACAGTCCACCAGATCTGAGGACACCACATTGGCTATCTACTCCACCCACAAGTTACCTATTTTAGAAAGTACAGTGATACCTCTAGTTATGAACTTAATTCATTCCGAAGGTCCGTTTTTAACCTGAAACTGTTCTTCACTAGAGGCGTGCTTTCGCTAATGGGGACTTTTGCTGCGTTCTCATCCTCGGGCAAAGTTCTCAACTCGAGGTGACTCTTCCAGGTTAGTGGAGTTTGTAACCTGAAGCGTTTGTAACCTGAGGCATTTGTAATTCGAGGTACCACTCTAGTGGCTATGACAGCTAAAGCTTCTGAACCAGCAAATAGCTGTTTAGGGTGGGACATACAGCACCTGAATTTACAGCAGCTGGATCCACACAATGTTCAGCCAGCATCTTTGCTGTGCTTTTGCAGCTACAGCTATGCTTTTATTGGCCCTTACCATTATCAAGAAGCAACAAAATTAAAAGAGAAGGCCCGCCCCATTCCCCATCAGGGTGGGTATAAATAGAACTAAGGCCTGCTTCACATGATATTTTAAGTACGTAAAAATTCTCTCTGTGCAGGATACATACTGTGTGCATCAGCCCTAAAGCACATCTGGATTAACTTGGATGTAGGCTGAGCAACGTTATTTTCTTTAACCACCAGATGGCAGACAGCACACCTAATCCACATTTTAAGATTTACTGTTCCTTTATAATGCTCCAACACCAAATACTTTAAGACACAGCGGGGTGCTAATGTTTTATCCCAGCTTCATGCATGCATAATCTGCATGAACAGCACAGTCTTTTGATAGTTAACCAATGTAATAAGGATTTCCCCCCCAAAAAACGGAACTCTTCAGAGTCACTTCTCTGTACTGAATAAAATCACCAAGCACCTGCTGATCCCATGTCAAAAAAACCCAACCACACATAAAACAATAGTATCAGCTAATTATTGCCTAAATGCTTTCAGGAACTAGGGAGAACATATTATTTGGTTATCGCTAATGAAATTTTACCTATTGATATGATCTAGCTTAAACCACCAGCTTCCGGGAATGCATTTTAACCTTTTAAAATTAATCTTGTCTACAAGGAAGTATTTATGGAGCACATTTTCCACTTTTTTCAAATACAGGCAAACACATACGCACATACAAATTATCAGATGTCTGGTACTGACTGTAGCAGACTGGACACTTGTCATTAGGGAATAAAGCAGGAATTAAAGTTCAAATTAGATGCTTTCATTTTTTGCCCCAAGTGAAGTTATAGCGCATATCACTCAAAAGAATAACTACACCACATTCCGCACTGATTTTACTGATTTTCTTAATATGTATTGTGTATTTGTAATAGATCTTTATTTAATCTGAAGGACCATATAAATCTTGAAAAGTACTTTCTACCCAAGTAAGCTTTTTTTTTTTTTAAAGTAGTCTTTCAAATAGGGAAGAGTCTCACCTTTTCCACAGGGATAAGTGAATGCAATAGTCGAATGGTGAAAAGTGAAACACTAACATACGCCATTCTGTGGTGGATGATCACAAGCTCAGGCTGCTCTGAGCTTGCATTATTTTTGTGGTAGGACATGGTTTCACCCAGGGTATCTAGGACTCCAAGCAGTTTTTCCTTCTGCAAATTAAAAGGAAGTTCATCAAGTTCAATATTTATGAAAAGTATATGACAGGGATGTACTCAGTCATTACAGGAGATACTCTTAGAACAAGATAAATGACATCCAGTGAATTTCACACATGTGCTCTCATCTTTTTAAAGACTTTTTCAGCTTGTCCTCATGCTGTAAGATGGCTCCCTATAGCTCTTTAGAAATACGGTATAAAGTTATTTTAGTCTCCTCAACTGTTACAATTTATTGGAGAAGTCTGTTGCACAAAGGGATGTGGTACCTCATGGGGGGGGGGGGAATGGGAGGAATCCTGTGTCTACTCTCCCCCAAGGACTTCTCCTCCCTCCCCCCAAAAAAATCTGTTTCTGCTGCCTTCAGTTTTCCACAAAATTTCCATTTTTTCTTGCATGGTTTCAAAATGTTCTGAAATTTTGTTTCTCTCCTGCCTCCATATAACTTTTTCTGGAAAAGTAAGACCTGCTATAGCAGGGCTCCCTCAGGGGTGGCACCCCCACTGTGAAAACTCCTTCTTTCCATAAAAGTCCAGCAAGCCCATATGTTATCTGCTTCTCAAAAACAAGTTTATATGTTTGATTCAAGCAGAGCATTCTTACACAGATTAATTGATGAATTTCTGCTTTAAGAATGTTCAGCTATTTTGGACTTCTAAGGATTTGTCAAATTATTATATTACTAGCCAAAATTGGGGGGGGGTATAGTTTCTTAAAAAATATATGCATATGCGGCCCATTCTAAATTCTAGACATAAAATGGACTAGAAACCGATATAAAGGAAATGGAGGTTTCTAAGCCATGTCTACAAAGGGAGACTCACAAATCCAAGACACAGATATCAGAGATACTCACAAGTTCCAGCCCAAAGAGACTGTTGTCTTCCCAAACATCTTCAGACACAGCATCAGAAATAAGCAGCAGGTCCTCAGCCAGACACTCCAGAACATGCATGGTCACTTTCTTACTACCTGAGAATTTACACAGGTAAAGGTAAGGTATCAGAGAAGGCTATTACAGTAAGGAATTTCTATTAATTAATTTGGTTATTGAGATCCACTACAATCTGGGTTAAGACTCGGTTTCAGAACTGAATTAGCCATGAAAACCCTGATGGATAGCCTATATAATGCAAGAGACAGGAGAGCGTCACCCTGTTACTTCTGCTTGCTCTCTCCACAGGTTTTGATACTATTGACCATGGTGTCCTCCTGGAACAACTCAGTGCGATGGGCATCAGAAGCATCATATTATCTTCTGAGCTTTAGGGCTATGTTCAGCACTGGACTGAGAGAGTAGCACTCCTCAGCCTTCTGGCACTTGTAGTCCATGCTATATCATTGTTAAAACATCTGCACTTGGTTGCCCATCTACTGAGCCAGGTTCAAGGTACTTATATTAATCTACAAAGCCCTGAACAACTTAGGTCTAAGGTACCTTAAGCACCACCAAAACCCTTATATCCCAGCTTGATCATTGTGACCATCCACCAGAGGTTGGTTGTCCCCCCAAGTTGGGAAAGGTCATTTGACATCAGCCCGAAAGACACCATTTAGTGTCATCGACCCAGTCTTATGGAACACTCTGCCAATAGAGATACAGCAGGCACCTCCTGTTTCAACCTTTTGTTCCCTGCTGAAAACTTTTCCTGCTACTTGCTTAGCAAACTCACTTAGTGACCTTGGTGAAGTCACTCGCTCTTGTCTGGCATTTATTTGGTTATAGTGGAAAGATCACTCAACTAGATGGTCAAAGCTATAAAATGAGTGTAAAGCAGAGGTGAGGTCGGTAGCAAACACAGAAATTGATTTCAAAAGAAGTTTGCTTTCATGATGGCTGCTGGACACATTAATAAAATCTAAGTTGCTCAGATTCCTAGCAAGAGCCCACAGAATGCACAGAGATTCACAGCAGGTAAATATGTTCAAAAGCCTTCTGCCGAGTATCCTCGTTTCACGTATAAAAATTATATGTGCATATATATATATATATATCTTAACATTTTGAATGAATAGAAACTTCAGCTATAGAATACCTGGCCTATTATAAGCCCATAATTCCTTTTTTTAAAAAGAATTACCTGTTCTTAGAAGAGGCACAGCATATTCCAAAACGGCTACACAGAACTGAGGAAGGCTAAGCTGTTGGAATTGTAACTCTAAAGTATCCTCATTCTCCAGTTCTGGCAGGTCAATATGGCCCATATCCAAAGGTGAGTGAACTCTTGAATTCGCATTAGCATGAGAACTGCTTCCACTGCAAAAAGCAAACAAACAACCTTATTGATACACAATACAAATTATCCTACTATTTGTAAGTAGCAAAAAGCAAACTGCATAGGAAATGTTGCATGGCAAATGCTGTAACTGGAGGACTACTTTTAGATGTCTGGTGGCACTTTCTTCTACCTTCTCAATCCACACCTCAAACCCAACATACCAGTGGTGTAGTCTTCTCAATGCACCACTGTGATGCACGACATAGGCAGAGTGTTCCTTTTACTCAGCTTCTCCAACTTTTGGTGAAAAACCTTGCCCACGTTGCTTCTATAATCACTGCATAAATTGGGTGGAAATTACCAGAAAACTAGGCCAAGCTATCACAATACTGCAGCCTTCAGATAGAAGAGGTTGAATACAAGAAGTCGAAGGTACAATCACAAGGCTATGTCCCTTTACCTTTTTTTAACAAGATGGCACTGCATCTCTTTGCTGGTTTACAGAGCCTGGTGTGTATTACTTTTTTTGGAACAGGAGTACAGTGAATATGTATTCTTCATATTTAAAACGAAACACTGCAATTCCAAATACTACATTTTGCATGCTGTCTGCCAAGGTAATTTGGGACATTCAGAGTTGCGTTGCTTCTTGACTAAGGGTAGTGATTAACGAGCCAGTCATCAAGTCTCTGAAAAGAGACACGTTTTCTTCTACCTGCTTATTAGCTCTGCAGTTATTTTCGTTCTTGATGAAGACTTGCTTCACACAGGAGCACTGAGCACCCTTCAGGTGAATTCGCAGCTATCAGTTACAAGACTCCAGCTGCTCTGGGAAGCCCATGCCAGTTGGCATTCATTCATTCACAATAACAGTAAGCAAAAAGAAATGAACTGAATTATGTGGTTCATTCAGCATGCATGACCCTCAACCTATTATTGCGTTAACCCTGCATGTATGGGGATCTTAACATGTGGTTTTCTCAATCAGTTCTAAGAAGACGGCTCTATATCTGCACCCCTTTGCCTATGCACTGCTGTCACATACAGGAAGTCATGGTCAATACTTACAGTGCTGTCTGACATTTGTAAAGATTTCTAGACAGGAATAATAGATTTTAAAGTTTCAAGCTTCGTTCTATAACACATGAGGCTAGTAACACACATTTAAAGTACAGATGCTCCAATCTTTAATTTGAAACAAACAAAGGCTACCGACTGAAATAGGATAACAAGGATATGGTATACAACAAAAATGTTACTGGCCAACCTTGAAGATACTGCATCCCAGTCTTGACCATCACCTCTGGGACGCTGACCTGTACGTCCTATCACGGAAGGTCGAGGACTACTACTTCCAGGGGATGCATTCTGAGAATGAACGGATCTTCTAGCATCGTGGCCATAAGACACTGGGGAATTCTGGGAAATGGTACCTTATATGACATTAATGACAATCAGGCTTTTGTGTGCAGCAAGCACGTAACAAATAAGATGGACAACACTTCAAGAAATTTACAATGTTTTCTATCCAGTAGAATACAATTGAATATAAGCCAGAATTTAGGTCAACATTCAGAATGCACTTCAGACCAACACTGGAAAGACTGCTATTTTTGCTACTAAAAAATTATCTAGAATAATTCTTATTTTGGTAGGTTTCCTTCCACTATATATTTTTTTAAGCAATGGAAATGTTTTTTTAAAAACTTGTAAAAAGACTTGCTTTAATGAATTATGCTGTGAACTTTGATCAAATATTTGTCTTCAGATGCATTCCTTCTATATTCAAGCTTACTTAGTGAACCTAAAAACTTGTAAGGCAGAGACAGGAGGCAAAATCATGCAATAGCTTGAGCTGTGGATCTGCCAATTTACACATCAACAGCTATATTAACATCCTATGTGAGGCAAGCAGAACCAAACTAATTATCTTTGCACTATTTGCCTCAACAACTCTCTATTCTCTGTTGCATCTTTGTGCCAGTGCAACTATGTATCAACACTAGTTGGATACACTATCTCTTGGGAGTCTGAATCTCTTACCAACTACCTGTCAGTAAATACTTTGATTCCCAGAAAACACACTGTTGTTTCAAACAAAACTCAGGTAAATATGAAAAATATCTAAGGAGGAACAGGCTTCCTAGCTGCAGGAAGCATAAATAATATCGGAGAGGGGTTATGGTTTTGTTTGTTATTACGTTTTGTATTTTTGTATTTTTATACTGTAACCACCCTGTGATCCTCAGATGAAGGGAGGAATATAAATTTAATAAATAATAATAAAATATGCAAGGCAAGTCTAAATCCTGACCACCTGTGTTTTCTCTTCCTTATGTTCACCCCACCTGGTATTAGCAATGTGGACTGAATAGCAGTCTCCAGCAAACAGATAAATAAAGCATGTTATAGATTGGTATAGTTGGATACCAGTAAACATTCATCTATATATATTGTTTGGGACAGCGTAAGATAATGGAATCATCTGACATCTCAACTTGTTTATTGCCATGATTTCTCACCACCACCGCATCTGATTTATTGTTACAATGATATAAGTCAGAAATGTATTCCACTATGTCTCTCAATACTTGGAAGATAAAAACATGAAAACAATAACACACACACAAAAGAAGTGTGCAACATTGTGGTAGAAGAAACCTGAGTGGCATCTAATGGTAACTTAACTGCTTTATGAGATGTATTCGTATGATACATTTGGAGGAAGTATGGGGTTAAAAATGCAAACAAACAAACAAGAATGGAATTATATATACAATTTTTACTATAACTATAAATTATTTAATGGATAGAGGGGGAGAGAGAAACAAAATATTTGGCCAATGTCTAATCAAGAGTCAATTTATCCTGATTTAGCTATATCTTTTTGTTGCCTATCCTTTTCCGACCAAGTAGGGATTTTTAGTCCAGTCTGAATCTGTGCTGAACTGTGCTGAAGTTGGCATTCTTTTAATATGTGTTTTTATTGTTGATTTGTTTATTATTCAATTGTTTCAGGAAACTTTATGGGAAGCAATTCATCAATGAAATGAAAGAGAGAGGGCCGGGGGGGGGGGGAGAAAGATACAAACCAGTTTCACTTGAGACAAAACTTGGATCTCTATGGAAGTTCAGTCTGTTTCTTAAGAAGGTACATAATTGCTGCAGACATAAGACAGCTTGTAAGGCTAAACGGTGTTGTCCATCTCTTCCAAAAGCCAGTGTTGTTAGTGACAGAAGACTCTGAGGTAAATGAAAGTCATCCATTATTAGAACTTAGGCCTAAACATATATGCAAGCAAGGCAAACCAAAAACCGCTAACACTTCTAAATGAAATATTTTAGTTAAAAGCATTTCTAACCTGAACAATCCTTGGTCTCTGAAGAAATATCTCAGCAGGAAAGTCTTGCATGATGACATCTTGTAGAAGCTCACAGGTATTCCAAATTAAACTGTGATTTTTGCTTCTCAGAGAGCTGTGAAGTACATTTGAACTTTTACTAGGAACTTGCTTTACAAAGCTATAGTAATCAACTCTTTATACTCCATCAGTGGCATAATTTTATATCTGATTATATTCCACCCTATCACCAAGGCTCAAGGAAACTTATTTTTTAAAACAACACACACACGCTGGGTGGGTGGGCAGGGAGGAGAGGAGGCAAAGAGGTAGCGCTTTCATTAATAATTCCGTGCATTGCTCCAGAACAAAAGAAAACTGCCACAGTTCTTATAGAACTTGCACTTTAAAGAAGAAATGTAGCAACTTTTATTCCCTTTCACAGAACACAACAAAGCTACAATTAATTTCACATACCTTTCACTTGATGAAAGAACATGTCTATCTGTTGTGGTCAGGGATAACCATGGAAATGTAGAAAATTTCAAGGATTTCACGCCATGTTTCACTGAGGATGGAAGAAAGGCTATTTTTACTGTGTGCCATATACTGAAACACAGAGCAAACAGGTATCATTCAGTCATTCCATTGTAGAAAGTGATAAGCACTCCTATAGGGATGAGTCTTATCTCATTTCCCCATCCCAATATACCTTTTTCATTGTTTGAAACCTACAATGTCCAACGCTAATTTTCAAAGGCTTAAATGGTAAGAAATATGAGCTAGAGTATTGTTTGTTTTGCTTCGCCCTGGAGCCATTTTCTAAATGTAAACCAGATGGGGGAAGCTAGGGATGCAATCTAAAAGATTATTAACAGAAGCCTATCAGAAAAGACTAGTGATGTATGGAAGTGAGAGCTGGACCATCAAGAAGGCTGATCGTCGAAGAATTGATGCTTTTGAATTATGGTGCTGGAGGAGACTCTTGAGAGTCCCATGGACTGCAAGAAGATCAAACCTATCCATTCTTAAGGAAATCAGCCCTGAGTGCTCACTGGAAGGACAGATCATGAAGCTGAGGCTCCAATACTTTGGCCACCTCATGAGAAGAGAAGACTCCCTGGAAAAGACCCTGATGTTGGGAAAGATGGAGGGCACAAGGAGAAGGGGACGACAGAGGACGAGATGGTTGGATAGTGTCTTTGAAGCTACAAACATGAGTTTGATCAAACTGCGGGAGGCAGTGGAGGACAGAAGTGCCTGGCGTGCTCTGGTCCATGGGGTCACGAAGAGTCAGACACGACTAAACGACTAAACAACAACAACAACAATCAGAAAAGACAAACTGGTACATTTTCGACGAAACCATTTTGATCCATGGTTATATTTTGGGGGGAAAAGAATACTGTAGCTATTAGTTCCACCTGCCAATTAGGGCTAGTATCCAAGCACTTCCTTCTGCTTGCATAAAATTCCAACACTGGTATAAAACTTACTTCTAAGTTGTTAATAAGTTCAATTGCTGAAGATCCCCTCCTCCTGGATTAACTCTTTCTCGGGTGTTAGTTTTTCTGCCTCCCCCTGCCCCGCCCCATGCCATCTATCTTTTCTTATACACCTGATTCTCAATCCGTTGCCCAGGGGCATAGCTAGCTGCCCTGGCCAGTGTGGTGTAGTGGTTAAGAGTGATAGACTCGCAATCTGAGGAACTGGGTTCGCGTCTCCACTCCTCCACATGCAGATCTTGGGCTAGTCACACTTCTCTGAAGTCTCTCAGCCCCACTCACCTCATAGAGTGTTTGTTGTGGGGGAGGAAGGGAAAGGAGAATGTTAGCCGCTTTGAGACTCCTTCGGGTGGTGATAAAGCGGGATATCAAATCCAAACTCTTCTTCTTCTTCTGGCACCCAAAGTAGCAGGGGCGGTGCGAGCTGCCCATGGGGGCAGCGCAGCGATCCGCGCATGGGGGCGCCACAGAGATCCGCCCACGGGGGTGGCATGGCGAGCTGCCCACGGGGTCCGCCTGGCAGACGGAAGCTGCACTCTGCCATTTCGGGCAGTGCAGGGCCCCAAGCCACTACATCACTCCCAGAAGAGACGCGTGGCTTGGGCATGCTGCAGACCAGGCCCTGCAGTAAGTGCCGCCCCCGCGATGTGCCATTTTGTCACCCCCTCAGGGATGACACCTGGGTTGGACTGCACCGCCCGCACTCCCCTTCCTACGCCCCTGCCATTGCCTAGTCTGTACCTTTCTTTCAGTCACATTGGCTCTGGGATCCTCTCCCTTAAGCTCTCCTACATTAAGGATCTTTTCCCTATCTTCATCCTGCTGCACAGCAAGGCTAGGCCTATCTTTCCCCTCGATGTGAGGTTTTAATCTTAGCCAGACTCACAATTTGCCAAGGAATCAGGTTCCTTCCTTTTATCAATTGTCACCTGGCAACAGCTATGCTATTAGTATGGACATGAGAAATCCTTGCACCCAAATTTCCTTATTTTCTCCTGACTTCCAATCTACTTTTCTTGAGTGTTTTGTCTTTTAGATTGGAAGCAAAGGACAGAACTTTTTTTTTTTAATGGCTCTATAAGGTGCTCTGGGAGCCTGCTGAAAAAAACATTAAAAGTCTTAAAAAATAAATACGTATTTTCCCCTTCCTTCACCCAACTGAAAACTTTGTTCCCCCAATTGCTCTGAATGTTCATAAACATTCCATGATATATCAGCTCATCTAACTGGTGTCCAAGGCTTCCACCACCATAACCACAATACAGGTGGGTTTACCTATTTAAAAAACACCAGTAAAACAAAAAAGGAAGAATCTTTAAACAAGGTTGAAACTTCATTCCTTCTCAATGGTGTTCAACCACACTAACAAATCTAGAAAACTGTCCAACACATGTTTACTTCATTTTTATAAAGTTACCTACCAGATAGCTGTTTTGGTGGTATTCCCATCTCTTGCAAATTATTTCCCCCTTGATCAAAGTATCCAGCATTAGCTTCTTCTGACAATACTTAAAAATATAAAACCATAGTAAGTAGCAGCATTAACTGTATTAAATAGCTTCATTTTTTTTAACTCTATGAATCATATACAGTCATTTTTCCTTTTTAAAAGTAGATCTGTTTCCTTCCAGTATTTTCATTTTTGAAGATTTATACTTTCAAATCGCCAATTCTCTCTCTGAAAATCACTGAAGTCACAAACACAGATACCATTAACAAAGGTTTAGCATCTGGGCTAAATAACTTGATATTTTCAATTGCAAAATAAAAATAAAAATGCTGTGTATAAGGTGTAACTTACCTATATTAGTCACTGCTGGCAAGGGCGTTTGATAAGACACTTCCTGATAATCAGCAGAGATTTCTGAAGGCAACACAAATAGCCCATCCAAAATCCCATCAATCACAGCCTGTAGGTTTGGATCCACATTTGGACGAAGTTGAGTGAAAAACTCCACTGCCCCAATCCCAACCAATTGTTCCACAGCAGACGGGTGCTAAAATTAGAAAGATGATATGAAGTTAAAAAAACGAAATGGCAAATTCTCCAAGCTTTTATTTATTCAAATGTGGCTTGCAGGAAAAAGCCCATCCAAGGCAGCATACAAAAGATAATTAGTTTCATATGCTTCTAACTCCTGGACCCAGGATGGATTCAAAATTCTGGAATGGCCAGGCTAGCTTGCTGGTGAGGTGATGGCCTAGGTACGGGTTGTTAAGCTAACAAAGCAAATGGTTCCATGTTAGAGAGCAAATGGGTGGGCGCCACACCCTTAAATCGCTGGTAGGTAGAAAGACAAAGGCCAGAGTTGAGAGTTGAGTTGTGTATGTGAGCTAGAAGGTAGAAGCAAGTGTGTAGGGTGGGCAGCTGAAAGACAGAGCCACGCTTGATTTCTGTTGGAATCCAAGGCTATAGCTATGGGAGAAGCAAGAACCTCTTGGAGTGTATATATGTGTAAATAAATCATATATCATAAAGACACCACAGTCTCTGCTGTTCCTCATTCCAAAGGAAACACAAACACTGGGTAAGGGCCTTTAACCCCTGGAATCTTGCATTGCTCAGAGATTGGGGTGGTGTGCAAAAATCATTCAGCTTCATATGCATAGCAGAGGATCTCAGAAGGAGCTGTATTTAGAAGATAACCATGTACTGAGCATCTCATTCAAGTCACCTTTCAAAAGAAATACATCATGGCATATCATTTTGCTTTCCAATGTTCTTTTAATGCCAAAGCAGCATTATATTAAGTGGGGTAACATGTAAGTACTTTTCAGCATGGATATGGACTGTAGATGGTTTGCCGTTTTCAGGAACATATAACAAAACAGATAACTGTACCTTCACCAGGTTGCTCACTAAATTCAGAACCTCTTCTTTCATTGGTACTACAGGAAAGTTGAACCACTCCAGAAGACTGAGAAACAGGAGTTTTTCTTGAACCAAGTCATCATATGTAACCAAGTTGTGATCCAATTTACACAAAATATTTCTAAGAGCACGTTCTCTAATTTCAGCCAGCTGATGACCTGTTCATAAAAATGAAATGAAAATGGAAGAAGTTTCAGAAGTTCAGCTGATACTTTAAATCAGATGCACTGGTTATTCCCAGTAAGTTCAGTTCAGAAACCAGCTTCCCAAGTCTTTACTCCCAATACGTGTTAAGAAGAAGGTGGACTCTCCTCTACTTCATGGGAGGTTTTAAAGCAGAGGTTAGATGGTCATTTGTCAGGGATTCTTTAGTTGTGGTTCCTGCAGTGCATGGGGCAAGACCCTTGGGATTACTTCCAACTCTACAATTCTATGATTCTAAGACTTTAAACCTTTAAACAAATAAATCAAGAGAGGCAAAAACATTTGGTAATGGTACTACACGGAAAATTTCAGTTGATCCTCTACTCCGGACCACAAGACATACCATATTTTTTGCTCTATAGGACTCACTTTCCCCCTCCTAAATAGTAAGGGGAAATGTGTGTGTGTCTTATGGAGCGAATGCAGGCTGCGCAGCTATCCCAGAAGCCAGAACAGCAAGAGGGATTGCTGCTTTCACTGCTTGCTGTTCTGGCTTTTGAGATTCAGAATGTTTTTTTTCTTGTTTTCCTCCTCCAAAAACTAGGTGCGTCTTGTGGTCTGGTGCGTCTTATAGAGCGAAAAATACGGTACATATCTGCTCTTCCTTTCCATACCTCTGTCACTCACATACTGTTTCCCCCTTCCCACCCCCCCACCCCATAAACCATTTTTTATCTTTCTTCATGAGCAACAGCAACTTGATTTGACCTTAAAAGCTGCCACTCAGAAACTAATCTTTTAACAAAACAAAAAAAATAAAACCAATAGGTTTACATATGCCTAACTCTGCATCAAACTGGAATATATAAGCATCATGGATCTAATTCAGAAAACTTTTAGATGGTAAAACTATAGGTGAAGACCAGCAGCATAGTGTCAGTTGTAGGCCACTGGGGTGGGCGCACTCTGGGCAGCAGGCATCAGCCTAGCCCTCTCTGCTGAAGTGACCCCACCTCCACCAAAGCAAAGCAGGGCATCCTGAACCACCTGCACAGCCATGCAGAGAGGAGCCCAGCTGGCCAATGCAGCCATTGGTGGGCAGAGAGGAGCATCAGGCCACACTGGGGGTGCCTGGTTTGCCCCAGACCTCCTGGCACTCCCCACACTATGACCCTCGTGAAGACTTTGATTATAAAACTAAACACACTTCCTACAGTGCCCTATTTACTTCAATGGTAAAAATGCCTAACGAGACGCAGGATCGAGCTGGGTATTCCCTAATCAGAGTCGCTGGGATGGGATAAAAATAATAAAATTGTTGTTGCTGTTGTTAGGTTTGTTTTCAAACACAACTCAATAAGCACAGTTATGTAATGATCTTTTGCTCACTGCATCACGCTGTGCAAACTCCTGTACACAATTTGATTTAACTCAAGTCATCGCATGGGGATGAGGCAAGAAGAGAAAGCTAGTGAGCATTCATTTAAATGAACAGCACAGAAAATACGCTCATCAAATTTACAGATGACACCAAACTGGGAGGGGTAGCCACAGAAGACAGAATTGGGATTCAAGAAGACCTTAACAGATTGGAGAACTGGGCCAAAACTAACAAAAGTTTTTTCAATAGGGACAAATGTCAGGCTCTGCACTTAGGCAGGAATAACCAGCTGCACAAATATAAAGATGAGGGACACCTGGCTTGCCAGCAGCACATGTGAAAAGGATCTAAGGGTCTTGGTAGACCACAAGCTTCACATGAGTTAGCAGTGTGATGCAGCAGCAAAAAACCCCTAATGCTATTATAAGCTACATCAGCAGATGTATAGTATCCCAATCAAGTAGTACCACTGTATTCTACTTTGGACAGACCACACACAGGGAGAACTGCATAGCATAGCTAGGCACTGCAAGGGGGCTCAACAACTTTGGAGAGGGTTTCGACCCCACTGGAGAACTGTGTCCAGTTCTGGGCACTACAATTTAAGGAGGATATTGAACAGCTGGAACGTGTGCAGAGGAGGACAAGCGAGAGGATCAAGGGTCGCTTGAAGGAGCTGGGTATGTTTAGTTTGGAAAAGTGGAGATGCGATAGCTATCTTCAAGTATCTAAAAGGCTGTCACACGAAGTTTGGAGCAAGCTTGTTTTCTCCTGCTCCGCAGGGTAGGACCAGAAGCAACGGATTCAAGTCACCAGAAAGTGGAACAGCCTCCCCACAAGGGGTTGTGGACTCTTCTTCCTTGGGAGGTTTTAAAGCAGAGTTTGGATGGCCACCTGCCAGGGATGCTTTAGTTGAGATTCCTGCATTGCAAGGGGCTGGACTAGACGACCCTCGGGATTCCTTCCAACTCTACAATTCTAATATTTGCTCCTTAGAGAGTGAATTCCGTGTGTGTGTGTGTGTGTGTGTATATATATATAGAGAGAGAGAGAGAGAGAGATTCACTCTCTAAGGAGCGCGCGCAGGAAGGCAGACTCGGACTGCAAGCCCTGCGCGCATTGAGCACGGAAAACAGCAGCTGCGCTCTGGAGGAAAGTTTCCCTCTGCCGCTTATCCCGGCGCCCCTGGAAGCAGCGACTGCGGCGGCTCCAGGGCGCTTGTCTCCGCTAGCCAGAAAGGGAAGGGGGCTTCCACCACTTACGGAGCTTCCGGACGAAGGGCGACAAGGACAGCTCCGTCGGAGGAGACGACGCGGCGGCGGCGGAACGCGCTGCCATCGCCGCCACCGCCTTCCCTGGGCGGCCCCACATTCAACCACCGCGCCGCAAGCGAGCGCGAACTTGCGAGAGGCGGGGTTGGGGAACGGAGCGGCGGCGGGCCATCTCGCGAGAGCAAGCGGCGAGAACGGTTGCCCAAAAGGAGCCCCTGGGAGCTGTAGTCCGTTCTCCGTCTCCCGTTCCCTCAACGGCGTGCGGGGGTGGCGGAAGTGGAGATTTCTTTCGTCGGCCAGGTTTGCGTTCTCGCGAGCCTTGAGCCGAGGCTTCCGGATGGTGAGGGTTTGCCGTTGCCTGGGAAACAAGCCGCTCAGTCTGCTCGCCCGCCGCCGTTGCTTGAGCGGCGGCTGTGTCCGAGTCCCGCCTCTTCTCCCGCGCGTAGCTCCGGGGCGGAGAGGAAGCTGCGCTTAGCTTCCAGAGGCTGCTGCTGCCTTCCCGTCCCCTGAAAGCGCGACTCCATGTGTGATTATTTAGACGCCAGTCCTGCTGAGTCCAGTGGGACTTCGGCGCAAAAGTCACGAAGTGTAGACATGTTAAAAGGAAAGAGTCGATTCACTGCTCCTACTAAGGCTACGCTCCTAACTCCGCTTACTTGGGAGTTGTGAATTCACTTTTTAATCAGTCAATCTGACAAACCAATAATAATAAATAAATAAGAATGTGCTGTGCACCCCACGATCGAGACCATTCCATTGTAACTATCCAACCTCCCAAAATTTCAACACCCCTTGTGATGGTTTGACCCCTTTCCGTTCTAACAGCGCAAATTCTACAAACACCTTCAATATCTGCTTAAAATCATTTCTCTTGCGTATTCCCCGTCTTACCTTAATGGCACATGTTAATTTATCATTAATAGCTTTATTCCACACCTTTTTATACCATTCTTCCGTTTTATATTCTGCTTGCCCCCTTCCACTTCCTAGCTATCATAATCTGTGCAGCTGTCAATAAATTTGTGAGCAAGTCCTTCACAGCCTGCGAACCTTCCACCCCATTGCAAATTGATACTAATGCTACCTCCTATAAATTCACTTCTGAGTAGGCACAGCTAGGACTGCTGTGTGTTTAGATTGCACATGCAACCTCCGCAAATGGCTCTGCATTTTACACTGCTGTCTACTTGCTACCATTTTGCCCTGCACTATACTGTATAGTCAGCTGTCTGGGGTAACTCAACTCTCTCTGGTCCGTTTGGTGTGTGTGGCTTGCTTAAAAAGCTGACTGACTGCATGTAGTCATGTCATTGAACCAGACATTCCATGTGCAGCTGGATAGCTTAGTTGGTTAGAGCACGGTGCTGATAACACAAAGGTTGCAGCTGCATATCCCTACATTACAGGGGGTTGGACTAGATGATCCTCAGAGTCCCTCCCAACTCTATGATTCTGTTTTGTTTTACAGCCCAAAGCTTCAAGTTACAGACAAATATACAACCACAATCCGCTGACCTGTGGAAAAGCCACTTCTTGCAGGGAATGGAAAAGTTACAGAAAGCAGCAATTAATAGACAATAATTTCTTCACTGTTATTATTTATTTAATTAATTTTTCATACCGTCCTCAATCCAAGGATAACAGTGCAGTTTGCAATATAAAAAACACAAAAATATGTAACATAGTAACAAACAGAAACATTACCCCACCACACACAGAGATAGAAAACACTGCAGATTGAAACATCTGGTTCTTGCTGGAAGCAGCTGTTCCTGATTCATAGGAAAGAGGTTACTGAACTGGAACAACATTGTGGTCTGGTATGATATCACGTGGCCAGAAACAAGTTAGCAAATGCTAAGGCTGTTGTAATGATCTTCTGTATGATTGTTACCCCAATGTCCAAGACTTCTGTGTGGTTTTGAATAATAATAAAAAAAGGTTTATTTGGATATGTTAGAAGAAAGAGGAAGAACAAGTAGTAAGTCCCTTGCGTGGAGAAGATTGAGAAATGCTTTTGGGTGACAGAGAGAAAGTAAAATTGTTCAACACCTACTTTGCCTCTGTCTTCACCCAAAAGGAAAGCAGTGCCCTACCTGATGATAACAGAATAAAATATGCAAGGAGGGAACTGCCGCTCAAGATAGAAAAAGTGATGGTAAGGAAACACCTAGCTACCTTAAATGAATTTATATTTCCAGGGCCTGACAAGCTGCACTCAAGGGTACTAAAGGAGCTTGCAGGTGTAACATGAGAGCGTCTGTCTATAATCTTTGAGAATACAGTGGTACGAACGCAATGCGTATATGCACGTGCGCTGGTCACGACTCGCTGCTTCTGCGCATGCGTGAGATGTCATTTTGAGCATCTGCGCATGCGCAAGTGGCAAAACCCGAAAGTAACGCGTTCCGTTACTTCCGGGTCGCTGTAGAGTGCAACCCGAAAATGCTCAATCTGAAGCTACTTTAACCCGAGGTACTTGGAGAACAGGTGAGGTCCCAGCAGACTGGAGCTGGACAAATGTCCCAATCTTCATGGGGGGGAGAGAAAACCCAGGTAACTACTGATCAGTAAGCCTGACATAAATCTATTCTAGGGCTCTTTATAGACCACAAGCTTAACATGAGTCAACAGTGTGATGCAGCAGCAATGAAAAAAGCAAATGCTATTCTAGGCTGCATCAACAAAAGCAGGGAAGTAATAGACCCGCTCTGTTCTGCCTTGGTCAGACCACTTGTCCAGTTCTGGACACCAAAATTTAAGAAGGATACTGACAAGCTGGAATATGTGCAGAGGAGGGCTACTAAGATGATAAAGGGTGTGGAAACCAAGCCTTCTAACAAATGGTTTAAGGAGCTGGGTATGCTTAGCCTGGAAAAGAGAAGACAGAGGAGATATGATAGCCATATCTAAAATGCTGTCACATAGAGGATGGAGCAAGCTTGTTTTCTCCTGCTCTGGAGGCTAGGACCCAAACAAATGGATTCAAGTTACAAGAAAGGAGTTTCCAACTGAACACCAGGAAGAACTTTTTGACAGTAAGAGCTGTTTGACAGTGGAACAGACTGCCACGACAGGTGGTAGACTCTCCTGGGAGTTTTTTAAGCAAAGGTTGGATGGCCATCTTGCCTGGACGCTTTAGCTGAGATTCCTGCATTGCAGGGTATTGTACTAAATGACCCACGGGATCCCTTCCAACTTTACATTTCTATGATTCAAAGATTTATTTATTTTTTAAGTTTATTGTATTTGGTGACCTCAGATTCTGGGTCAGCTTTCTTCTAAACAGCACCCTTGGTATTTCCACAGAAGATGTGTAAATAGTTTTTATGCCTTTCATTATTATATAGGATAAATAGTAGAAGAGAGGCATTTGTAATGACAGTGAGGATTCTGACCAATATAGGTTTCAACTCGCATTCCAGCCACTGTTAAGTAGGCTTCTTTAGCCTTATGTATGAAAATGCCCTAATAGACTATTTGAGAAAGTTGTTCAGAATATCAGGAGCAGACATTTCCTTTTAGAAGGAACTAAGAAGCACCATTAAATAAATCAAGAGAAAAGAATATCCAAACTATCTCATAACATTGTAATAAGGGGCAAATTGTAATAAAGGTTATTGTTCCTCTCATTCCCCCCTCCCTTTGCAAGGGTATGCTTCTTCACTTCTTTTCCCTTGTTTCTGACTTTCTTCATTTTGATGAGCTTGTTGTGTGCTATGCCCTTTCAGAGTGAGGCTGCAAGCCTACACCAACTTACCTTGGAGTTAGGACCTACTGTACTCAGTGAGAATTATTAGAGTAGACATGCCTAGAATTGTGCAATGAATGCAGTGCTTTTTTCTGGGGCAGGGCATGGGGGTACACATACCCCTAAACATTTTGTGAATCTACGTTTGGCCTCATTGAGGGGCAGTATTTCAATATGAGTAGGAAAATGAGAGTACGCCTAAAAATATTTTTTTTTAAGAAAAAAAGCACTGTATGGATGTATTTGCAATCATCTCTCCCTTGTTTTCTATAAATAATAGCCAGGAACAAAAGAAATGTTTATTTCTGTATGGTCAATATGGTTTTTGGTATGTTTATTGAACAGTAGCACTCCCTTTATGCTGCATGGCAAACTACTTTTGAATACAAAGTGGATTTCAAAAGTGTGTATGGTGTGCAAAGGGTGTAAAAATTAAAATATCTGGGCTGACCTGGTTTGCATGTAGCAGTAAGTCAAACCACCGCTTACCTCAAATGAACAAACACTCAGGTTCCTGGAGAGAAGACTCTGGCCATTTTGTTCCTTCTTTGGTCTTGCTGCTGTGAGCTAAGCCATGGTTTGACTTAGTGTTGCCTCCGATTCCAGGCTTGTGGTTTACCTTGTTCCAGACAAGCCCTGAGCTGTAGCCAAGTTTGTTCTGTGGCTCACCACCACTTTTGGTTTGCCTGGGGCCGATAAACCACAACCCCCAGATTTAGACACAATGCCGAGTCAAATCATGGCTTAGCTCACAACAGTGTGACAGCAGCAGTGTCTGGAGAAACAAAACAGCTACAATCTGCCCAGGGGTCCACACATTTGCTCACTGGTGCTAAACCATGGGTTGGCTTAGCGTTATGAACTGGGCCACTGTCTGGATTGTGGACAATTAAATAAAAGTTTTAGAAAACACAGTTCAGTTTCTGGATAAAAGAATTCAAAGGAATAGTAGTGATGTTATGATGCAATCAGTTCAGTGTTCCCTGTTCCTGTGCCAACTAGGGTTTCAGTCTTTACTTTCAAAACTATTATAGTAGTTGAATATGTTGAATATGGGAAAGTACACCACATCCATGCAAAGAGAGTGGAAATACTAACATATTAATGTAGTGCAGATTTTAGATAGTAGGGGCTGAGTATTTGTTGACATGAATTTACTGCCCTGTAGCAAAAACAGAAGCTGCAATGGACATTTGTACTAGAAGATAGAACAGAAACCATCACAGCCCCTTTATACTTCTTTGTGAGTAATGGCTATTTTATTAGGAGCACTGTAATCACATGTTCTTGAAGCAATGCTCTGTTTGTCAGCTGCCAGTCAGATGATGATTCAACCAGACCCATGGTTGGAAGCCAGATCCAACAGAGAATGCTGGAGCCATAAGACAGCACGAGTCCTGCAATTCCTTTCCCTAATTATCACAGACGAGCTGGTTTTTATTGTTGTTTTATAATCTGCAAATTATAGTTGACTGCCAAAATTACTGCTATAAAAGACAAGGTAAGTCAAGATGCAGAGGCTTATGATGGTAATATAATAGTATCTGCCACTTTAACCATTTGTGGTCTGCAGTATGTGGCTTAGTTCAATATTGACATATGCTATACAGCTCTAGGCCTAGTTAAAAAGTGGCTTAAGACACTTTGGATGCAGTCCTGCACACAGGCTGCATTAAATATTATCAACTTCAATGGGATTTAAACAGACTTCTTATCTTGCTTGCTCTTAATATTTTCTTGAGATTCCACCCTCCTCCGGTTTATCCCTCAACTAAGAATCACTTTCTGAATTAATTGTCTAGAGTTTGTGGCAGCAGCTACCAGTTAGCTTCTAGACTTAATTAGATGTGCTGGATTGACTCAAAGCTATTCATGGCTGGGAATATGTGCATCTTAGTATATTAGGCTGACCGTTTGGATTACCTTTGGGAATGGGGAAACTGGGTGCTACACATGGAGCAGCCCAAATTAACAAAACCTCACAGATGAAGAAACACACAAGCATCTACCTCCTGCAATTATTCATGAGGATTCCACATCCTGTGGAGTCTTATTGGCTACACTGTGGAGTGCTGTGGGTGCGGCTCTTTGTTAAGTGTGGACAAACTCTTGCAATAAATAAATAAATTGGCATACAGTGAACCCACAGCTTACAAGGGGGTTATGTCCCGGGGACATGGTCTTACTGTATTTGTGAACCCTCAAACAATGTGAGGACTTGTACCTTCAAAGCTTGGTTTCAGTGTCTTAACATGACATAGCATGACAAATAAATAGTGGGTTGTATACAACACTGCAGCTCCACTCACACTTTCATTGCTTATGCAATGAAATTCACCCCTCCTCTCCTTTGCAGTGCCCCATGAACACTCCAGAGGGTGGAGGGATCCTCTGGGGCAGATTTTTTTGGGTGTGAGGTGAGAGAAGATGGGAAAGTCCTGTTGCATGAGTGGAATTCTGCTTACACAGCATTTGATAAAACACACCAGGGCCAGCCCAAGCCATTTTTGTACCTAAGATAGATCCCAAAATGGCACTTCCCACTCCCTGCCAGGGAAGAAGGAGTGAGGAAAGACCTACGTACATCAGGAACAAGAGGGAAGAAACACTGACATTGGGATTTGGTGCCCCAGTGAAACCTGCCATCTGAGGCAGTTGCCTCACCTTGCCTCAAGGGTGGGCCAGCCCTGCAATCCACAGTTTCACTATGTAACAATCTTGGTAAATTGTTTAGTTTTGTTTACATGTTATAGTAACTGCTGCGGACTCTCATTCCCATTGTTCATGCCCAAACAACAATCATCCCAGAGAACTGAAATAGCATCACTGCAAATGCACTGCATGACTAACAAAGAAGAGTAGTGAACGCTCACAAGTGGCATTGTTTGTTAATTTGTAATGTGGCACTCACATATAATGGAATCTGACCTCTAAGGGTAAGAGGAATTGCCCATATGCTATTCCCAGAACCAGAAACAAAAGATCTACACATAAACTGAGACTGCAGCTAAATGGCTGCTACAAAAAGAACAGCTTGTGCTTTATTTCTTTGTTTATTCGAGGAATCATTTCCCCCAAAACTCAATTACAGTGGACCAACAAAATTATCACAATTGCTTGCTCTCTTATGCAAAATACCCAACTTGCCCCTGCAGGCCAAAACAGGAAAGACTAGATAGATGATAGATAGATAGACAGAGATAGATATAGATAGATAGATAGATAGATAGATGATTGATAGACAGATAGATAGATAGATAGATAGATAGATAGATAGATGATAGATAGATGTGACATGAAACTCCCTGGTCATACAACACAAACTCGGGTAAAGATAAACAATCTGTATGTCACCAAGAGAGAACTGAAATCTATCCTGTTTGAAGTGTTTTTATTATGGACTTAGAAAAACAGTTTATATGGGATGATCCTACTACACATGCAAGAGTACAATACTCTTACAAAAGCCCGGTGCCTGTCCCTCTCTCTGCCAAGCTGTGGCAAGAGTGCATGGGATCTCAGGCGCCCACACAGGGTCTGTGTCCCTTTTGAGAATAGAAGACACGGCGGAGGCTGTCATGCTTTAAGAAATAGGGTTTATTTGCCTATTCACACATTCCATCTGCACGAAAGGGTCCAGATCTTACAGTATGGTCCACAGCAGTGCAGGAAGTCTTTCCTTCACCCTCACCAAAATGGATCTACTCTTTTCTTCCTGTTTCTTCTTCGCAGAAGCCCCTTGCCCTCCCCCAGAACAGTTATCCAGGCAACCTTCCAAATCTCCAGTCTCTGGTCACACCTGGGACAAGGAGTTGTTGAAGAACCTCAGTGGCTCTCTACTGTAATGCTAGCAAGCTCTGCCCTTCCCTCAGCCAGCCAGAACTGTTTGTGTAAGGCAGCCCAGGAATCCCATTGCAGCTTATATTCTCCCTTCATATCACAAAGAACCCAAAATCCTAGCATTTATTAATTTCTAGGGTTTACCTCAAATCTATAACAATACCTTCCACTGCCAGATGATCAACTTGTATGTGAGAGAACAGCTTCCCTCATGTGCTTGTACAGTAGCTCACTGTTGTCTGCCTATGCATGTCTGGGTCCAGTTTAAGGTGCTTGTGGTTGTTTTTAAAGCTCTAAATGGCTTGTGACACAAATACCTAAAGGAGCACCCTTTCCCATGCCAGCATGCTTGTTGTCTTAAGAACTTCTGAAGAGCTCCTGCTCCAAGTACTTCTTTGTTCAAGGCATGCTATGTTTTCACAAGAAAGGGCCCCAACTCTGGAATGCCCTCCCTAAAGTGGTATGTCTGGTGCTGACGTTGCGTGGTGAGGCCCTGGGCCCTGCAGTCCCCTCAGAAATAAACACACAGACACAAATATATTGGGTTAATTGGGATAAATTAGGCCACAACTTTATTGGTTACAGATGTGAGCGGTTTGGCTTAGGCATTTGGGTGAAGCCAAACTATATCCTGACTCTTGCCCGTTTGCAGGAAGACTCTGAAGGGTCAACCACCAATAGGGGGAGCCCTATGATATACATCAATTAAGAGCACCCCCAGGGTCACTGATGGGGTTGTGGCATGGTCCTAGCCTACGCCTAGGCTTCGGACAGAATCCACACCCCCAGATCCCTTTTACGGGATTCCCTTAACGAGGATAGGCAGGCGGAGGCAACAACTTCCCCTCCCGTAAACAAGACTTACCCAGTGCCTAAACTTACAAAGTTGTGACGATTGCTACAAGGTAAGCGAAAACCAAATGGCTGGTGCCAATTTGCCAAGTGGAAAAATTCCTACCTGGTCCCAACAACCAGGAGACCGACATTAGTCCATAGTAAGGCCAAAGTCAAGCAATGCATAAAAAGAGGGTGGGTAGGCTGGGATATCTGACAAGAAGGCAAATGGAGGTCACCCCCCCAGCCGTGCCGCAGTTTAAACAGCATTGGCCACGCCCCCTGGCTAACCCAATTGGTCAGCCAGGGGGTGTGACATAGTTGGAAGTCCTAATGACGTAGGCGGCATCCCTCCACCCACTGCCGGGTCACTGGGAGGTCCCAGATGCACGCCCGCAGTGCCACCCCCCCCCCAGAAGGGGAGTGGTCTTACCAGCTTTTGGGAATCTAGTGAAAATCTTCCTATTTCCCCAGTCCCTTTAGAATTCAGATGATTTCTTGAATTAAGCTCTCTTCTGTTTTTAGGGTGTGTGTTTTAGTTTCATTTCATTAAGTGTTTTTGTTGGTTTCAAATTGTATTTATATGATGCGTGGATTAATTTTATAAACACTTTTGTACATGGCCATGCAAGCTCCTGATGAAGAGTGGTTAAGAACTATTTTAAATAAAGGAATTAATAAACAACCAAGAATGTATAAAGAACCACCTGATTATACAGCCTTCACAATATGTCTCTGAACCCTTAGATATACATTAAAGCCACTAGATAGATTTCAGTTAAGCATTGCATTTAATTATTCAAAGTATATAGAGAAAATGCCAATGAAAATGTCCTAAAGTAATGGCAAACTGATCTTGCAGTACTATAGCTGAACTAACACTTCCCTATGTATTTATGATCCATTCCACCCTTATAGAAGGTTTTCAAAAGCCTTGTTCTTTTTTTCTATTTCAAGCTAAAGTAATATTTCTTTGCAAGACCCATTTCAGCTTTGCAAATCATTTTTGTGTGCTGGCTTGCACATAAATAAATCATGCACACATCACAGGCAGTAGACGATGGTTCTCTTCAACCCTATTCTTCATGACTTCAATGCTACCTATCTTGAATAGCAAAACATGCTAATGCCCAACTGAAGATGCCTAGCCATTTCAATACAAGCTGGCAAATGGATGTTCAGTGAGTTATTGTCTAAACAGCTTCCTCTGAACAGTTAAGTCTCACGTTGCCAATTGCTCTCTGCATAATGAGCTTTACTGGGATGACACTTCTTTCTTTGCATATTTCATGCTCGCTAAAAAATCTCTTTGATCCAATTCTAATGTGATCCTTCAGCTGCAGGGTTCTTTTTTGAGACTAGGTAATGGTCACATTATAAACATATGGATTAAATTTTAGTGAGTTTAACAAGAAAATTAGTCTTTGGAAAATAAACATGGAATTGGAATCTTAAAAATAAGAATTGTATGCAAACTGTATGAAAAATTTTGGCCAGGAGAGACAAATGAAGGCCATCCTGAGTTCAGGAGGCCTCCTTAATTCAAGAAAAATAATAATCTCCAAATGGAAGTATAACAAGAAAGAAAAAGATAGCTTGGCCGACAGCGATTCTCATGCTGAATTTCATAACCCTGGGGCTTGAGGGACCATGCCCATGGAATTATTAATTTGAGATATATATTTTTAAACCCAGTAACACAAATGGGTAAGCATATTGTCATAGTTGAAAGTGTGTTACTCTAAGCACACTTCCTTGGAAATCACTCAGAATTTTGCAAGATTGGGGTATTGGGTGGAGGGGAGAGCACAATTACAATTATACGCTAAACTTTAATTCCCAATTTAATAAGAAAACAATGAACTATAGGAGAATATTGCAAAGCTGAATAGTCTCAAAAGTACCACAATCTTGGCTTCTGGCAAAGCTCTATGCTTAAACTGAATATAGCTCTGGATTCCTATGGATGGCTGCTCTTACCTTACCATGGGCACATATACCCTGCCATGCCAAGCAGAACAGGCACGTATCGCAAGTTAATAAACTTGTGCCCATGAGTCAATAGTTTCTCTGTGGTGTTCCTCTTCACACAGAAATGCCTCTGGCCGTTTTCCCTTTAGTAGCGGACAATGCTGGCTTTATCTTTGGAGAGGCTGTGTAGGAAAGTCTCACACTACATAGCCCCATGCCAGGTTCTTCTGTGAATTAAATGCAATCTAAAATTATGAGTATGAACTAAACGTAGTGCATGTGATGCTTTATAAAGCTGCTTTAAAGACGCCGTCATTCCAAACATTCTGCCCATCCTCTCATGCTACAGCAGTGAAGTATCATATGCAAATGAAGCTTTGATATGAAACAGTTCTCTTGAGAGCTTGTAAAAAAAAATTCCCCCCATATAAACAAAGTATGATGCCAATGCATTTATTAACTTCATCTAGCAATTTGCATATGTAGGCATGCTTTTCCGAGAAACTTCATTCACAGTTTATGTTGAATGCCCTCCACACCTCCATGAATCGACACTCTAAATACAACAGAAAAGGCAGCAGCTGGATAATGCAGGCAGAGGAGCAATAAAGCAATGGCATCTGGCAGAACCAGGAATGAACATTGCACATTGGTTGCTTAGCCACTGCCCAACCATACTGAAAAACAGAGATTTAAGGGCTCTGACTCAACATGTCACTTCTAAGGTAGCAGATTCCATGATGGGATGAGAAATCTGTGGCCATCCAAGTGCTGGACTACAACTGCCATAATTTCACATTGGCCATACTGGCTGGATCTGATAAATACAAGAAAATCTGGAGAGCCACTACTGCCCTCTGGATTGTATCACTAAAAGTTTCTGTCCCTACTGAAATATGTTTTGTTACTTGGCCCAGTTCTCCAGTCTGTTAAGGTTGGCACCAATACAGCTTCTTGCCAAGGGCACAAGGGACCCTAGGTATGCCTCTGTCTGGCAGCAGACAACAATTCTTCAAGCAGCATGGAGTCAAAAGTCACAAGGTCAGCCCTACTTGAAACGCATTGCTTTTAGTCAATGCTTCAGGTTATGAAGGTGGAGATGGTGTGGTACAGATTATTTCATTCCAGAAAAAGATGCACCAGTTTCTCCTTTGAAAAATATTATATTCTTGTCATTTTGTGGACTCTCCATTGCGGCATTTATCAGTATTGACCCAAAGATGGTATTGCCATCTTTTTGACTCAGTTTGGAAATAAAAACATGTGGTAACAAAACATTCATTTCTGGATTTGCAGGCATTACCCAGACATATTTTGCTTAGTATATGCACATCTCATTTATGAAAGGCCAGCCTTTTCCCTAAGGCACCCAGTACAATTCCAAATTCTATGCTTAAGCTTACAGCACCACCAGCTCTGGGATTAAGTATCAAAATTGAGGCTGCATGTGAAAGAGTGGATATTACCAATTGCTGACACCGCTCTGTTGGGAAAGGGGATGCAGCACAATTGAATACTCAATCATTTGAAAGAACCTTCCTATTAAATTGGCTTTTATGCATTTCTTTGCCAGCTAAACAGCAACACATTGGGCATTCAACTTTTCTCAGCTTGATACTGGTATTACTTTATACTTTATTCCCAGTGTTGTACAGATATATTTATCAGTGTTCCAGAAAACATTCAAAAGAGAGAATGAAAGACTTTTGTTCACAATATCTAGAGCATCACGTGGAAAATTTGCTATAACAATGAAGAAAATTATTACTTGATCAGTTCAGTGTAGTGGAAATCAGAGATCTGAACTGCCAGATGAAACAGTCTAAAATTGAAAAATGTGAGCTGTGTTTAGTCTGTGTCTGGGACTTAAAAGACACTAGCTACATTGCCATCTTCACCAAAGAATTCCAATATGACTTGAAATAAATCATCTGGCTTCTTTTGGTAAAATCCTTATCTACTTAAGTCAATAGACTGCATTTCCTTTTCATTAAGGCTGCATCTCCAACCCAGTTCTAAAAAAAAAAAGAGGAAAAAAATTGGCAGTACATAACTGTCAGGGGCTCAGGAGCAGGAGCACAGGGGAGAGAGGAAATGGAGAGCGAAGGGGAAGAATCCGAGGGCAGCGTAGGGGAGTATGACAGTGGCCCGAGAGATTCCATGAGCTTCTCCAGCGAATCAGAAGATTCCCAGAAGGGGGCGCCGATGGTCAGGGCAAGGGGGGTCCCAGGGGGGACGCACCAGAAACAAGGAGCCAGCGGGGAACCCCGAAGCAGCAGCGGGGGATCAGGACCAGTTTCCCCACCAGAGCGTAGTGGGGGGGGAAGAGTCACATGTGTCAGGGCCAGCGTCTCCTCCAGCGGGGAGAGAAGGTGAGTCAGGGCTGACCACGCCTCCAACGGAGGGGAGGTCAGTTGCAGCTAGCCTCCCCGAAGGGGGAAGCAGTGACAGCAGCAGTGAAACGGTCAGGAGGAAAGTTGCTGGCTGGGCGCGTGCGCCAAGTTCAAATGTACAGGCGCGGGGGACAGCAGGAGACCCGGATGGGGAACCAGCTCCTAAAGCCCGCCGGAGGGAGGGGGAAGGCTCAGGGGATTCAGCGTCAGAAGAGTCTAGAAAGGGCGAGACCCCAACGGACAGGCGGAACCAGAGGCGGAAAGAACAGAGGAAGAGGTGGAGTAAGGCTAGAGTCTTAAACTGGTGTCTGGGGGGAGGAGACTCAGACGGAGCATCAGCGGTCTAAAGGTTGAGACGTAGAGCTGCACGCTGAGGCTCTGGAAGTGAAACTGAACTTCAATAAAGACTTTCGTATTTAACAACGAAGTGGCGTTGGTCCTTTGTGAGCTGGGACCTCGGGCAGCTCTGACAATAACATACCGGTACATGCATATTGCATATACAGTCATACCTCGGGTTGCGAACGCTGCGGGTTGCATATTTCCGTGTTACAGACTGCGCCAAACCCGAAAGTACCAGAACGGGTTACTTCTGGGTTTTGGCGCTCGTGCATGCGCAGAAGCACTAAATCACACTTTGCGCATGCACAGAAGTGCCGAAACACATCATGCGTGTGTGCAGATGCGGCGCTGCGGGTTGCGAACGTGTCTCCCACATGGATCACGTTTGCAACCTGAGGTTCCACTGTACATGTATATCATCTCAGTGCAACACAGATCTTAGTGGCTTCAGATCTTTGAGGGATATTGTAATATGATATCAGTCCTTATCCAGCAGCCTACTCCCTGCAAAACTAAAAAAAAAAACCCTGGGAGGAGGAGAAATGTGGAAGAGCCAGCAGGATAAGTCTTTTCTTTCTTTCTTTCTTTCTTTCTTTCTTTCTTTCTTTCTTTCTTTCTTTCTTTCTACAAATAGTAATGCAAGTGGTGAAGCAAGGACCTATACAGCAATGAGCTGCTGAGGCCTCTTCACTCACAAAGTGCCCCTCTTCACTTCCAAAACCAACTATATAAAGCTAGGAGTCAGGAATTTTATCTGTTCAATATGTATATATTTGTAGGAAACTTGGTTAAAGGAAGAAACTGAATAATTTCTGTATTATGAATCAAGGGCTGTACTTGCTTCGTAGTGCTATGGACTAGTGGGAGAACAGGGATCCCCCAGATCCCTGAGTGCCAGAATTCCCCCTCTAGATTCTTGGGTGCTGGGGTTTAATCAGAGCTGACGGGCTGAGTTAGTTTTATTGCCAGACAGAGGGGCAAAGGGAGATGCAAGCCCTGCCATTAACCTACAGTGGTACCTCGGGTTATAGACGCTTCAGGCTGCAGACTCCGCTAACTCAGAAATAATACCTTGGGTTAAGAACTTTGCTTCAGGATGAGAACAGAAATCGTACGACGGCGGTGCAGCGGCAGCAGGAGGCCCCATTAGCTAAAATGGTAACTCAGGTTAAGAACGGACCTCCGGAACGAATTAAGTTCTTAACCTGAGGTACCACTGTATTTCAAAAGCCATCAACAAGTAACTGAGGGACAGGGAGGTTGTCTGGGCAACACAGAGCATGATGTCACACACACACACACACACACACACACACACACATTGTCCTTTTACACAGGGTAAGGGGGGTGTTGACAAGGTATTCTGTGAACAAGGAGGAAGTGGGAAAAACTCCATGTAGCATAGGCTGGAGGAGGCTAAGTGCCATGTCTGAGGAGCAACGAGGGACACTTGGGATTTAATGTTTCCCCCCCCCCTCCACAGAAGGCTTTAGGTGTAAATATGTTTAAAGTAAACCATATTTCTTAGAGACAGTAGTCTCTGCTGTGACTTGATTTCCCAGTGGAAACACAACCCTGAGTAAGCACCTGGAACCTCATGGAAGCTTGCTACTGCTTGGCAGAGATTTTGAGTGCTGTGTAACAATACTCATTAAGGAGTAGGTGATTGGCAGGGCTGGTTCTACCATTCGGCACAATGAGATGACTGCCTCAGGCGGCAATGTGGAGGTGGTGGCAGTTCCCTGGCTGTTCCTTCCAAGACCCCTGGCTGTACACTTGTGCTGGAAGATACCATATGCTCTGTGTCCTGCACTAGCCTGCTGCCCTCAGGCGCAGTGCAGAATGCTTCCCTGGGCTCCTTTAGAAGGAATGGTGGGAAGGAAATCTAAATAATCTTGTTGCCAGTGTTAGGATTCAGTGTCCAGTCCGGCTGGTTTCTGTTTATGGAATGAGGGTGAAGATACCATCTTGTTCTTCACTTCAAAAAGCAAAATGCCTTGCACCAGCCCTAGTGATGAGTGGCAGCAGTACAGGGGTACCTCGGTTTAAGAACAGTTCGGTTTAAGAACGATTTGGTTTACAAACTCCGCAAAACCGGAAATAGTGTCTTGGTTTGAGAACTTTACCTCGGTCTAAGAACGGAATCTGAATGGTGGAAGGGCACCGGCGGCGGGAAGCCTCATTAGGGAAAGCGGGCCTCGGTTTAAGAACGGCTTTGGTTTAAGAACCGACTTCCGGAATGGATTAAGTTCATAAACCGAGGTACCACTGTACTGCTTTTCAGCAGACCAAGCTGATGAATACTTTTCTGTCTATGTTGGTTGATAACTCACAAGGAAAAATTCACAAACACAGAGGATTAAATATTTACTTGTCCAATGGATAATGCCTTAATCCTGAATAAGAAGCTTTCTGAGGACACCTAGCAAAAATGTACTTTATCAAATACAGCAATTGATTTGTGTTCTAAAACTTGTCTATGAGATAACCTAGCACTTTCCTCAGTCAATAAGGGTCAAATATTTTTGTGTTCGCTAAATATTTTATAGTACAAAGAGCCAAGGCAATAACATTTCTCCTTTCTGAGAGCTTAGTGTGAGTGCATTGTATCCAGCTAAGTCATTGTCATGGTAGATCTGACGAAATCAATGTACTGGAGTTAGTAACATCCATTGATTCAGTAGATCTACTTTGAGTATGATGCAGTTGAATTCAATCCATTGTTTGCCAATGGCAGATGGAATGTTTATAGTATTTATTATTTCATAGATTTATATCTTGCTTTCTATTAGAATCTTCATAGCAGGTTTGTATGATCCCCTTACCTATACCATCCGTAGGTCAGCTAAGATGCGGGTGATTTAGGAAAAAAGTAGCACATGACTAGAAAGTAGTGAGAATATTGCTGAGGGGGTTGGGCTTTTTAAACAAAAGGAACACAACCTTGGATAAATGGATGATGTGATAGTGATACCAGAACGGTAAACATGCCCCCCGTGTACAAAACTGGAGTTCAAAATGTTCAAGGAAGTATTTTGTTAAAATATTGCATGAAAATTCTTTGTATTTCCAAGTAAGTGTCTGGAAAATTAGACAAGTATCCTAATAAAATCAGTACTCCTTTACTACCATTGAGGAACTTTTAATTGCTTCTTCTGTCATTATGCATAAGTGTAATATAGCAGCAAATAGCCTAATTATTTAAAAACGAGTCAGAGAACATAAAAACGTTATAATGGCAGAGGATAACAAATGCAATTTCCAACCCATACACAGCATAAATGGAAAAAAATGAGAATTTGAGGCTAATTAAGATCAGCATACATTGCTTTGAGGACCAAATCTACTAGATTTAAATTTTTATTACATGAAATTAAGACAATAATAACCAGTGTTAATGTTGCTTCTGAAAAATAATGGTATGACTTTGATATTTCTGGAATGTGATACATATTTGTATGATAAGAAAACAGTTTAAGCAGTAGGCTTTGACTATATTGTTCATTTGAGGAAGCCATAAAAATCTGTATTAAGGGGCTTGTATTGCTGGCAGATAGCCTCCTACTAAGGCTCATTGCTTCAGGACATAGATCTGTATTTCAAGGCTACAAAGGCTTGATGAGGATCTGTTGACAGCGGATGATGTGGAAAACTATTCCCAATAACACATGGATTTTGCCATGAAATCATTCTACACTGAAGTCATTTTATAGCAGAAAAATTGTTATGCAAATTGACTATCATGTTCGTTATGCAGGTGCAGGTGCAGAGATACAGTTATACAAAGTACTGTATTTCCACCCTGTTCCGCAGTGGAAAGAACCACCACAGAGGCTTGCATAAGATCGATAAATAAGACAATTCCTGCTTGCAGTCCGAAAGACACTGCACAAAAAACACAACACATGCCTTGATCTATTCATTTAAAAAGTCAAATCAAGTTAGTATGAATAAAAAAAAAAAGCCTGCTTGAAGAAACATTTAGGAGAAAAGACCCCCAAGAATTCTAAATACCTTCAAACTATAACTATATCCACCACTTCATTTTTTGACTGAAAGCACTGCAAAAATATTCTGCAACCTGCACTTCATCCTGCCTCCTGTACCCATATTTTTATCTTCATAAGAAAGCACTAACTTTACTGGAGTACACCTTGATATATGACTCTCTCTTTTTTTGGTACTACATCCTTCCCCCCCCCCCCAATTATCTTCTACTTCCTTCTTTGCTACCAAGCATAAGAAGTCTATTTGTCTAAATGTAGCCTCAAGTGGTCAATGCTACTTCAGTCCTGCTTTTTAATAAAATTAAAACAAAATTCACATCACATTCCAAACATTCCACTTTTATCCTCACACTCTAACCCCATTGCCCCCCTGTTGCAGAAGCCCAAAGGATGCCATCTTTCAAAAGAGGGCCGAGACACTTATTCTCGGGTTTATGGGTTCAAACTCCACATTGGGCAAAAGACTCCTGCACTGCAGGGAGCTGGACTAGATGACCCTCATGGTCCCTTCTAACTCTACAATTCTATGAAACCCATGAGAAAGAACTATGGTATAGCCCATATACGAGGAGTGGAGAATCTCTTTTGGGACTCATTATCTCATGGGCAACCTATTTTTTTGGGGGGGGCACATTCCAGTACAGTGGAACCTTGGTTCTCAAACTTAATCTGTTCCAGGAGTCTGTTCAACTCCCGAAACTGTTCGAAAACTAAGGCGCGGCTTCCGATTGGCTACAGGAGCATCCTGCACTCAATTGGAAGCCATGAAAGCCACGTTGGACATTCGGCTTCTGAAAAATGTTCACAAACCGGAACACTTGCTTCCGGGTTTGTGGTGTTCGGGAGCCCATTTGTTCAGGAACCAAGCTGTTTGAGAACCAAGGTACCACTGAAGTATGGTGGAACAACTGTTGTTGCTCTTACCAGTGTACAGTAAAAACCAGAGGTTTCTACATACACCCACACCACAAAGATACATCTCTCTATCTAGCCTCATCCAAGAAGAGAAAAGGTATTGCCACAGTTCAAGGATATATCCCAGCCAGGCAAAAGTGCTGGAGGGCACAGAGCAGGACCATTGAAGAGCGTAGCCTGTGGATAAGAGGCCTTGATGGGGATGATGTCTGGCCCATGGACCAGATATAGAGCTCTGCCATTCACTGCCAACTACCATCAACAGCATTAAGTCTCATTGAAAAGTCTACTGGTGAGGCAGAAGGCAAATGAATAAACATGAGCCAGGGAGCATGGTGTGCGTGCCACACACAACAGAGCCGACAATTTCAGTGACCAAAAACATGACTTTCCAGTTCTAGCATTTTCCAGCAGGTCCCAATTTAAGATTCAATATTAAAAGCAGTTAAAACTGACCTGATGGACCTGACTTGCTTCTCAATATAATGTCTCCTTCGACAACAGGCTCAATGCCATAGCTCAGAGGTAAAGCACATACTTTGAATGCAATAGGTGACAGGTTCAATGCCTGGCATCTCCAGCTAAATGGATCACGTTGCAAATGATGCAAAATGCTTTCCCTGCAAGCTGATGACAAAGAGCTAGATGTAGAAATGGTATGTCCTATATTAGATAGTTGCCTGTGTTCCTTACCCTCACCTCCCAAGTCAAACTCCATCCCCATGTTCTACTTCTTTCTTAACAGTGGTGACCTGGTCCACACCCTCAAAGTTCAACTTTCATTATCACATGTATTCACTTTCCCTTCTTGTCTGCTTAGTCAGACATGGGATGGCCCCACACAGAGTCACTATTTTGTGAGAGAGGTTCAAGCACTTACTGAAAATTTAGCACTCTGTTACTCTGGTGCAACAAATCAACTTTTCTAAAAAAAAAAGCAGACTTTTAGCAGTTAGGAGAGTCAGACATGCACTGAGAGGTGTGGGCTGAACAACTGATAAATGGGAAGGTTTATCAACACCACACAAGCAAATCAGGCTGAAAGCTCATTGCTGTATAACCAACCTACAAACAGATCAGAACTCCATGAAGCCCAGTTATGGCCTAAGCCATGGGTAGGCAAACTAAGGCCCGGGGGCCAGATCCGGCCCAATCGCCTTCTAAATCCAGCCCGCAGACGGTCTGGGAATCAGCGTGCTTTTACATGAGTAGAATGTGTGCTTTTATTTAAAATGCATCTCTGGGTTATTTGTGGGGCATAGGAATTTGTTCATATTTTTTTCCAAAGCAAAGTCCAACTCCCCACAAGGTCTGAGGGACAGTGGACTGGCCCCCTGCTGAAAAAGTTTGCTGACCTCTGTCCTAAACTCTGCTTAAGCTTTATGCAAACAGATCTGGTTGTCTGAAGGAGTCCCTGGTCTACACATGCATTACTACCCTAATGAGGTAAAATATGTTAGTTCAGACTAGAGATTGTGTTTGTGTTTGTTTGTACCTTTTTTGAACACTGACCTACGCAGACATCTTCCAGCAAGTAAAAAGCTAGCATACCAGGAGAAAGGTATCTTGCCACCTCTGTTTTAAACATCCAGGAGTTATTTATTTAGGAATACATTCATCACTGTGATACTCCGACCCCTCTTGAGAACTTGGACAACCCCTGCCAGTTAATAGTTCTGACTCTCATTATGTTGTGTGTGTGATCAGGTGCGTAATTTCACCCACCACAAGAACCTTGGGAACTGTAGTTTGTGAAGAGTGTTGGGAATTTTAGCTCTCTGGGTGGTAAACCAGAATTTCCAACATTCCCCTGTGGGAAAATAATATGCTTTAAATTTATGGTACATATGAAGCTTTAGTATTGGAAGCTGCCCAGAATGGCTGGGGCAACCCAGATGGGTGGGGTACAAATAATAATTTAGCAGCAGCAGCATCCCACAGTAACATCCCTTCCCAGGCCACTTGCTACAACAAAAGAAAAGCCAGTCAAATCTTCAGCCAAGGGAAAAAAGTTGCAACGGCAGACAGCTCCCCGCAAGTTCGGTGCCCAAAACTCTCTTGTCCCCAGCTCCACGTGTCTGCTCCCCGACTTCCTGCAAGCGTTCCCTACCCGCGGCCGCCTGGCTACCTACGGGCATTTTGTAGTCTTCCCAACCCAGGCAAAAGCGCCGGTCCCTTCGGCCGGGCCACCTTTCCCTGCCCTCCCTGACTCGCCGTGCCGTCGCTTCGGCAGAAGTCAAGTCCCAAGGCGAGTTAACTTCCGAGAGAGGGAGAGAGAGAGAGACCTGGCGACCCCCAGCACATTTCGGGGTCTCCCCTAGGCTGGGCGCAAAGTGCGCGCCTCTCCGCCCGCTGCCCGGCCGGAGGATGGGGCGCGAGCTGCTACCCCGACGGGAGAAAAGGCAGGCCGGGCAAGTTGGAAGAAAAGCCTTTTGTGCCCCAGGTGAAGAGCCGGGTAAGTAAAGTGAGGAGGAAACTGCTGCGTGAAGTGAGCCTGGCGCCGGGAGAGAACAAACAAAAGGGGGGCAAATGTCCGCGGGGAGCAAGAAGGGAAGCCGAGTTATGCACGGGGAGGGGGCGGCCGTGGACAGCGAATAGGCGGCCGAGAGGGAGAGCGCCGGCTTGGGCTCTGTACCCCTCAGCGGGGCGGGGGGGGGGCTGCTACTGCGGGGGCGCGCGGAGCTTCCTTGCATGCGGGCTGGCGGCGGCCTCGCTGCCCCCCTCGCGCCCCTGCGAAGACGGGGGGTGAAGGAGGAGGAAGGAGGAGAGGAGGCGGAGGAAACTGCAACGCCAGGAGGAGGAGGAGGAGGAAGCGGCGGCGGAGGCGACCGACGAGAAGGGAGCCTGGCGGAGGCGGAGCCGGCGCTCGAGCCCGGCCGGCCTGCACTCCGCGCAGCACGGCCGCCGCCGCCGCCGCCGCTATCGGCAGCAGCAGCAGCACCACCAGCACCAGCCTCTCCCGGTGAGTAAACATGGCCTGCCCTCCCCTCCTCCCGTGTATGCTTCGCAAGGGGACTCGAGGCCTCGGTGGAGATTGGGCAGCCAGGCCCGGAGTTGCGAGGGGAGCTGCGGCCTCCGCGGAGCAGTGGCCTGGCGCGGCCCCGCCGGCTCGCCCTGCCCAGCCCCGCGCTCGCCTTTTGTTCCGGCTGGCGCTCGGGCTGGCGCGGCCGGGGCCTGGAGAGAGAGGGGGACGGGGAGAGAGGGTGCGCCGCGGCCTGCAGTGGGGCCGGGAGGTGGGGAGGCAGCAGCGTGGGAGCCTCGCGCAGGGCACCCTCCTCCTCCTCCCCGCGCTCCCACCTCCGCCTCGGCCGTGTGTTGTCATACGGAAACCTCCAAGGAAATGCCCGAAGAACGGGGCGGCGTTTGCTCCAGGGCCGCAAGCAGCGTGGGCATCCTGTGCCATTCCCCGATCCTAAACAACGAGCAGCTCTGTACCCGGATCACTTGCCTTTCTGTACTTTAGCTAAGAGACCCTGGTCGTAAACTTTTTTTTTAACAGCGTTACGCCCCTAAGCGGTGTTTTGTTTGTTTGTTTAGTCTTTGCAAACCAGGATCCTAAATTCCTCCCCCTCCACGTACACTGCCCAGCTTCAGACGTTTTTTGGCTTTCTCCCGTGTAGTTTTTTTTACTTTCCTTTCAGCTGCAGAGAGTAACAACAAGCTGGGAGAAAGGGGGGTGGGGAGACTGAGATTGACAGTGGGAAGACCCTAAGAGCTCTCCTTTTTATAACCTGTGAGACCCATACCCTTTTCTTCTTTCTGTCATCAGAAACAGTGAAGTTTGCAGAGAATTGTTTCTGTTTTGAGGTAGGCCTCTGAGTTTCGCAACCAAACCGAGTGCAATGATTTTCTCTCTCTCATGTAGCCACTCATTAAAAGAGCACATCATTGCATCCTCCACCTCCATCTTGAAAAGTGTCTCTGGCTTTTTGAGTACTAGACAGTAGCTGTCATAAGGGTCCCAAAGTGTAAAAGATTCAAAACAGTTACGAACTATACAGTTTGTATAGGAGTATGCAAGATTTCCAGTTTCACAGAGCTGTTTGGGCAGTAGTAAAAATATTATTATTATTTAAGCATTTTTGAAAACAACGGCGACGTACTTTGTATTTCAACTTTTGCTAAACTTATTTTATCATATAGTTTGCTTTCCTGTCAGTTCTAGTAATATATGTCATGCATCAAGGTGCACAGAATGACAAAGTTCTGATAAAGGAGAAACGGACCATTAATCAAAATGGGACAAATTCAACTGAAGTCAAGGACACTTGCTTCCAAATCAAGTGTTTAGGATTGGTACCTTTGATTCCAGATAGAGTACTAGCCAATCAAGATTAATCTCTGTATTCTGAAAAAATATTTCTATACTCTCCTCACCATGTTGACACAAGTAAAATATGAATCCAACTTGAATTTCAATAAAATAATTACTTTTATTTGAAAATGTGATCTTTATTGAATTGAAATCTTATGTAAAGTAACCACCGTGAGATCTTGGGATGAAAGGTGGCATATAAATCTAATAAAATAAATAATAAAATTTGTAAAGAAAAGAAAAGAAAAGAAAAGAGGACAGTTCTGTATAACCGAATAGTCTACAATTTAAACAAAGGTCAGTGATAGTTTTGTTCTTCACCCTACCTCTCCTTTCTCAGCACAATGGCCTAATTTATCAGTAGGGTGGAGTAAATCTGTTTAAGATTCTGTGCTTTTACTATGTGCTTTGAAGGAGTTTTGGGATATGGATCTCCTGACACAGACTCTGATTATTCTGAGCTTTGATCCCTTTAGCAGAGAAGCAGCCTACAAAGAACTCTTCGTACATAAAATCTGATTTTGTTCTTGGTGCTGTAGCAGCATAAGCCCAGACCAATGCTAATAAAGCAGCATTCTATCCTGTTTCTACAGTGAGAACAGCAGATGGGGAGGAATCCTTTGTTGCAAGATGACCTGTCTGTTTGCCTTCCTTGTGCTGTTTAAATTGAGGTGCATATGTAATATAGCACTGGAGCGAAGAGCTGTACAGCCTAAAACTGAACATTAATCACACAAATAAAGGCTCAATAAATGGTGGAGCAATTTCACACATGGGGAAGGTATCATGTACGTGAGTGTTCACGAGATTCCCCTACCCCACTTATTTAAAATGCTACGTTAAATGCTTCTGCTGCTGTGGTACAGTGTTGAGGGCTCAGTCTCTTTATACAAAAGAAACAAGCAAACCTCAAAACAAACCAAGGGAATTTGTCACTTGCAACCAGTGGTAGCATGGGTGCCAATGATGTTTGCACAAGCGCACAGTCTATAGGACACACCAGGAAGTAATGAATGAGTAAATCTGAGAGAAATTACATTTTTTCTGGTGATTAAATATAGCAGTTTTGTTATTTTGCAAAAAATGTGTATCTAGTGTATGATTATTGCATAAAGTTGCAATTATATTAAACATTCTGGAGCTTCTCTATATACAGCTCTACTGATTTAAAGAGAACCTTTATTCCACTACATATATTTACAGTGGTACCTCGGGTTACATACGCTTCAGGTTACATACACTTCAGGTTACAGACTCCGCTAACCCAGAAATATTACCTCAGGTTAAGAACTTTGCTTCAGGATGAGAACAGAAATTGTGCTCCGGCTGCGTGGCAGCAGCAGGAGGCCCCATTAGCTAAAGTGGTGCTTCAGGTTAAGAACAGTTTCAGGTTAACCTGAGGTACCACTGTACAAACATTGCATTCCCTTCCTCCCTCAGAGTTACTGCATATAGTAAAAAAGGAATGTTATCCTATATGTAATTTCTCATGCTCTGTCATGGTCTAGTCTGCCATATGAATTGCTTTTTCTTTATATAATCAACCTTCATAATTTTCTTCCCTAAATTTTCCTGTTGAATCTTGCAGTTCAATAACATAGGACACTTGTTGACTTCTTCCAATTGCAAATATAGAGATAGAAAGCACACAACATATTGGCAAACCTAATCAAACTTCAAAGAGTAAAGGTACTCAGATATACCAAATAGCTGTTTTTTGGAAAAGCTAAAGTTTTATGCTTTTGTAGCTTAAGATAATTGGAAGGATCTGATTGCATATATATTGATTACAAAGTCCATATTAGGGCAGTAGTTTTTGAAGCTCACCAAAATGCCATAAATTTGTGTGCAAGCTTTTGATTTCTGGAGAACTATTCATCAAGCTAGATGTTAAAACTGCAAGGGCTGAAGGGGACAGGAGGGGCTGCTGGTGTTAGTTAAGCTATCCATGTCTACATCTGGCAAGTTTTAAGGCGGAGCATGAGAGGAACTAGCAGACATTCAAATGATTTGCATTCAGGTTTCATGTTGCACTGTGGCCGCCTGAGAAGAAAATGCATGCATAACGACCAAGACACCATCTCTGCAAATATAACAACCAGCTGTAATTCAGTTCTGCTTCCATTCTTTGGTGAAACATACAGGTTCTTTTGGTTATGGGGTTGATGAATAAGGAGAAATGAGGTAATTTTTATATAAACAGAGGGAGATATTAATTTTACGTGTGCTAGATAATAAAAGTACATAGAATCCAAATTGGTTATTTTTATCCATCATGCACCTTCAGATAATAAAGTCCCAGCTTTAGGTGGCACTTGATCTCCTTGTGGTTAGGAAATCCTGCTTTTGTAAAGTTAAATTAGGTATTTCTCAAGTTTATTGAGTTAGTATGCTTTGATTGTGTTCTCGAAGCTACCAGCATGAGTTTGACCAAACTGCGGGAGGCAGTGGAAGACAGGAGTGCCTGGCGTGCTCTGGTCCATGGGGTCACGAAGAGTCGGACACGACTAAACAACAACAAATGCTTTGATTATATTCTTTCAGTTAAATATGAGACTGCCTATTGGTAAATTTGGACTTAGGAATTCTATCTTCCCCATTTCCATTCAGGAAACCAGAAAATTCAGGATTCATTGTACAGTGGACCCTCCGGATGCGAACTTAATTCATTCCAGGGGTCCATCCGCAACCTGAAAAGTCCGTATCCGGAGGTGCTGCTTCTGCACACATGCACAGCACGATAGAGTGCTTCTGTTTATGCACACGCTGCGAAACCCAGAAGTATACACTTCCAGGTTTGCCACATTCACAACCTGAAGTTTACGTATTCAGAGGGATACTTAAGTAGAGCTACAACTGTATAGTATTAAAATTTTTGAGTCTGATCGTATGTATTCCTTACTGACTAGTCAGACTTATCAGTTACGTGAGCACAGGATTGCCTCTTTGGTTGTAATCTGTAAAAGTGTGGCATAACAGAACAGTTATGTGCACACTAACCTGCAAGTAATGTACATTGAATACAGTGGGACTTAAATCTGAGGATGTATGCTACTTAATTGCACTCTAAAGAAGTAATGTTGTGTAAGCAAAACTATTGTCAGAACACAGAAATTAAATAACCAGCATTGTATGGCTTTTGATGGCACTTCAGGAAAATTCTGTGTCTGGAGGAAGCGTTCGTAGATGGATTTGGTTTGTTCTCTACACACTTCAATTGAAGTACATAATGCATAACATGTGTAATTGCATCAAGTTGTAAAGATACATGACGTTAGCCACATTTTTCTTTAATGTAAGTGACTTCAGGTGACAAGATATGTGTGCCTCTTTTTAACAAAGCATAATGATGCTATCAGAAGTCGTCTCATTGAGATCTTGCAATGGAATATTCATTAACTGTGTTTAAATAAGGCAGCAATGTCATTGACAAAATGTATGCCTCTGATCTTCCAACAGGTAAATGTTATGATGTTGGGCATGTTTTATTTCTTTCAAGTATTAAGAGGAACATTCAGCAAATTCAGCAAATACATTACACAGTGGCCATACTTTTGAATAGAGCAAGCATAGGAGAGCCAGCCCACCAACAGTAGATACACCTGCTGATTTGCTCCTGCATAAACTGTGACATAAGCAAAAATTCCTTAATTCCTCTTTCTCTAGTGAACAGTAAAAGTGGCTTTGGTAGAGCTTCTGTTACTTTTAATGAGAGGTCATCAAAGAATCCTTTGCCATAATGCTAGAAGGAGCAGCTGAGGTGCACTATGAGGGGAGGTTTCTATCAAAATCATAGCTACCCTGGTAAAATGAAGCTAACAAGTCCTGTGACAGAGGGCCAGTTCGTACATGTATGTATATTCTTGATTCTTCATTGTATATTCACTTAATAGGTAAAGGTAAAAGGTAAAGGACCCCTGGACAGTTAAGTCCAGTCAAAGGCGACTATGGGGTTGCAGCGCTCATATGGCTTTCAGGCTGAGGGAGCCGGTGTTTGTCCACAGACAGCTTTCCAGGTCATGTGGCCAGCATGACTAAACCACTTCTGGTGCAACAGAACACTGTGACGGAAGCCAGAGCACACGGAAACATCGTTTACCTTCCCGCCGCAGCGGTACCTATTTATCTACTTGCACTGGTGTCTCTACCAAATTCTGAGGTGACATGAAAGTTTTCTCTCTGGTGCTTGATATATGATGGCACATTAGTCACCAGATGCTGAATTATCTGGTAATTAACATACATGTGTGAACTGGCCTGCCTCAGCTTTGTGGGAGAAAAATCAAAGTATGCTATACTTTTGTTGCTTTGATTCTCCAATCAGTAGAAGCTGGAAGAATCAAGAAATAGCAGGAACTATTCCTTTCTAAATTTGTGCTTTTACATTTCTGTTGCTCTAATGGGTTAGAGAATTCAAAAAATAATACATAGGTATTATTGCTGCAGAAATCACTGAATTTTTATTTTTTTGCCTCATAAAATGCAAATGTGTTTACATTTACTGGGAGAAAAAACATTTTGCTTAATCCCAGTGTTCTGGAAAATTTATAGTAAGTTTTTTAAATATTCCATTTTGGCAAGGTGCCTGAGTCCGCAGCTATAGGTTTTCTTAGACTCCTCTCAATCCAGTGTTAGGCCCAGTTTTGGGACCAAGACAGCTTTGGTCTCCTTGGTGATTTATACTGGGAACTGTACAGGATAAATGCATTTTGTTAGTTCCGTTGGACATTTTGGCATGCCATCAAGCATGGTATTCTGAACTGGATATCTGGGATGGGTATTGCTACATGGTGTTACGGTGGTTCCAGTCCTTCCTGGAGCACCAGTTTTAGAAGGTAGTGGGAGGTCTGTTTGATGCCACAGCCTATGGTGCCCTTTCGAGTTTAAGCTTGTTCCCATGCTATTTAACATCTGGGACAGATCAGCAGAAGTTTGGTGTCATCCAATATGTGGATGGCACAACCAACTGTGTTCTCCTTTCCCTCTCATTTAAGGAAGCTGTTTAGGTCCTGAATTGTTACCTGGAGGCAGCAATGGATTGAATAAGGGCAAATGTATTGAATCTTAATCCAGGCAGAGATGCTTATGGATATTGATCCAGGAATTGGGATTCAACTGTGGTTGGCACACCTATTGAAAACTCAGGTCATAGCTTGGGAGTTCTTATGGACACCCTGGATGCTAAGTTCTCATCTGTGGCCAGAAGTGCCTTTGCCCAGCTGAGATGATGCATCAGTGTCTGTTGCTGTGGAATTCAGATCTGGCCATGGTGACCCATTCCATAATTGCATCACATCTGAATTACTGCAATGCACTCTCCATAGGACTTTCTTTGAAGAGTGCTCAGAAACAACTAGTACAGAATGCAGTAGCTTGGTCATCAATAAAGGCTGCAAAGAGGGTGTTCCTAACTCCCTTCCTGAAACAGCTGTAGCTAGCTTCCTATCATGCTGGACATATCATCTTGCTGATGGTAATTTTTAAAGCTACAGCGTTTGAAACTCACCAGGTTCATTTTGCACCTGACTATCAGCCACTTGTAACGATGCCTGGGCACCAGGATGACATCGCCACCATCTGGAGGTGCATGCCTGGGGATCCTTGGATCTTGACTGTTTTCACACATCCTGTAGAATTCTATCTGTATCTGTACAATCAGAATTAATTTCAGGAACTAAAAAGTCATACTGCAAAATATGACTTTGGAGTCATCTGGCCCAAAAATGGCAACTAGGCATTTCATTTTGGCAATTGTAACTCAGGTTTAAGGAGCCATTTGGTGCCTAGCTTATATATCAGAGTTTCTAACACTGAGATGTTTTAAATAAAACTAATTTGCCTCCCCAAATAGTTGATTAATTTGAATCAACTTCAGAATTCAGCCCAGGTCCCAGGCACTCCGTTTATCAAAAGATCTCATTCAACATTCCCACTCATGCCTTCAACTACCTACAAATGCAAATAGGCGCATTTTGTTGTTGTTGTTTAGTCGTTTAGTCGTGTCCGACTCTTCGTGACCCCATGGACTAGAACATGCCAGGCACTCCTGTCTTCCACTGCCTCCCACAGTTTGGTCAAACTCATGCTGGTAGCTTCGAGAACACTGTCCAACCATCTTGTCCTCTGGCGTCCCCTTCTCCTTGTGCCCTCCATCTTTCCCAACATCAGGGTCTTTTCCAGGGAGTCTTCTCTTCTCATGAGGTGGCCAAAGTATTGGAGCTCAGCTTCACGATCTGTCCTTCCAGTGAGCACTCAGGGCTGATTTCCTTAAGAATGGAGAGGTTTGATCTTGCAGTCCATGGGACTCTCAAGAGTCTCCTCCAGCACCATAATTCAAAAGCATCAATTCTTCGGCGATCAGCCTTCTTTATGGTCCAGCTCTCACTTCCATACGTCACTACTGGGAAAACCATAGCTTTAACTATACGGACCTTTGTTGGCAAAGTGATGTCTCTGCTTTTTAAGATGCTGTCTAGGTTTGTCATTGCTTTTCTCCCAAGAAGCAGGCGTCTTTTAATTTCGTGACTGCTGTCACCATCTGCAGTGATCATAGAGCCCAAGAAAGTAAAATCTCTCACTGCCTCCATTTCTTCTCCTTCTCAGTGAAACATCTCCACATCAACATACGTAGGACAAAGCTGTGTATTTATTAGAGCACATTTACTAAATGTGGTGCACTTGTTTCTTTGCACACATTTGGCTCCCCTTTTGTGTTCATCATTGCGGCAGCTAGAGGAGTAAAAGTGTGACATTTGGTAGTAGACTTCGTTGTCCGTATTGAACTGACCACATGATCCCACCATTTAACAGCCACAAGTTCAGTTAGGAACATGTCAGTAGCAATCTTCCCCAACCTGATTCCTTCCACTCCCATCAGTTTCATTACCATACGGCTGTTCTAGCTAGGACAGAGGAATTTTACTCCAAAACATTGGTAGGGCACCAGGCTGGTCAAGGCTGGTCAATTTCTCAGTTTACTGAGAAAGTACGTATGAAATAGCCTCCCTTTTTAGAACTAAAACCTTCCTTTATATATACTTGAGATTTCTTTACACATGTTGTTTGTCCATTAATATACTTCATTATTTTGTTCCAGTCAAGCTTATTATATATTGTAGATAGCTATGAAATGTGTTCAGTGGGGCTTACTCCTTATCAAGTGCTTAGAATTATAGCTATAGGTAAATAAAGGTCAGAAAACTAAGAAATGACCTCACAATTGGGAGCATTAGTGTAGTGTATTCCCAGTGACTCATCTCAATCAGAAGGTGTTTTCCCCCCTGCATCCATCACAGCCCCACATACAGACAGCCTTAAGGTTATACAGGTATTAAATATTCAGAACAGGGGCTTTATAGTAAATACGTCTGATTCAGATGGTTGAAGAGACAAAGTTTGATGCTGCAAATTGATTTGGTATAGGATCCAATTATACAGCATCCCAATGAAATTGATTGTGCATGCAGAGTCACAGGGAATTTTTGGCTTGTGTTAGTTGGCTGTAGAATGAAATCTTTTGGCCAAATCTGCCATCTATCTCTGCTGTAATGTCACTCTTACAGATCTTTGCAGGCATTTATAGTAGCAAAACTTCTCTCAGACATTACAAAATCAAAAGGGAATTTCTTTTTTTAATATCTGCTAGCTGAAGACAGCAAAATATAAAAATGTGACATTGAAACCTTTGTCTGTTCTCATTTGGAGGGTGATTAACTATTCATGCAATTGTGCTGACATTGTGTTCTCATCTCTTGCATTGTTCTCCCCCTTTTTTAAAAAAGACAAAAAGTTGCAAGATTTTATTTATATAGATCTCACACACTGTCAGCTCCTCCATGCTGCATAACTCAGGAGCTTAAGAGTAGCATGCTCTTTACTCTGGAGAAATTTGCTTTGCAAGGATCTGTATTTGGTATGATTCAAAACTTGCTTAAGAGTTACTATTTAGAGTTGGAGCAATGGACCAGGCAGTTGCTAACATGCACTTCTTTATTTATGTTAACTATTCTGTAGGACTTTGGGTTCAGCCCTTGATAGCATGAGCATAAATGTGCTATTTTCATACTTATTTATTTTACAAATTTATAAACTGCTTCAAAGCTATGTACAGCAAGATAAAAATAAGTACACAAATATAAATTATTAAAACCTTATTGACAAACTCTGACTATAATAAAACCGTTCCTACAGCTATACAGTTAATATTTCATAAATGACTGGGTCATGCCATAGGGAAAGCCTTCTTAAAAACATATTCAGTAGGCATCTAAGCATCACAATGCCGGATGCCTGTTTAATTTCAGATGGTAATTGTTTCCAGACGGTTGCAGCTGCAGCATTAAATTCCCGTTTCTAATACAAACTAAGCTCATGTCTGGGGCATGTGAAAATCTCAGTCGTGCCCCATCTGAGGAGCACAGTTTCCAGCCAGGGATGTATGGGTTGAGGCATTCTCTTAGGTAACTTGGGTCTCAAATATGCAATTATTTATAAAGTAGAGAGATTTAATGTAGGATTATAAGCATGTTTATTCCATTGAGTTCAGTAGGACTTGGTCCTGAATAATTGGAAATGACTACTTTCCCTTTGTGAACCTACTTGGTCCCTAAGATCAACATCCAAGTCCTTTTCTCTGAGCTTCCTCTGAGAGCTGTTTGGAGATTGGCACTAAGAGAATGGGCCTTCTCTCTGGTAGCCCCGCAGTTGTGGCATGCCCTTTCCAGGGAGTTTCCTGGTACTGAAGGATGCCTGCATTGGAAGGGGTTGGACTAGATGACTTGTGATCCCTTCCAGTTCTACATTTTTATGATTGTATACTGATTTATTTCACTACTTCCAGTAAGCTACCCAGTCTGATTCAGTGTTTTAACATTGGTCTATAAAGCCCAAAACAACCTGGGACCTATATATTTGACAGAATATTTTTTTCCCTAATATCTGACAGACACCCAAGCTAAGATCTGTTGGAAGGTCACTTTCATGGTCCTGACACAAGATAGGGTGTTCTCATTGGCAGTACCTCCTTTGTATTGAATCCCCTCTTTAAGGTAGCTGTGTTTAGATGACAGGTAAAATGTATTCTTCCAGGCCTTTGGAACTTGATGCTCCTTGGAGTTGAGGCTTGGTGTTGCTGTCTTTATAATGGAAGTTTGATTTTGTTTTGTTTTATATAACCTTTCATATCATATATAAGTTCTTATCTGGAAAAGCAAAAGGCTTAAAAAGGTGAAAGAAGTAAATCCAAATAAATAGATAGAATACAGTCATGCCTTGTGAGTCAAAGGTTTTGCCTCCCGAACGCAGCAACCTGGAAGTGAGTGTTCCAGTTTGTAAATGTTCTTTGGAACCCGAACATCATGACAGGGCTTCTGCGGCTTCTGATTGGCTGCAGAAGCTTCCTGCAGCCAATCAGAAGCTGCACTTTGGTTTCCGAACGTTTTGGAAATCAAACAGACTTCTGGATTAGATTCTGTTCAACTTCCGAGGTACGACTGTACAAATAAATTACGAATTCTCAGTTATCTACACTAAAGATTTTGAGGAGCAATTTTGAATCCTACTTTGGGGGCATGTCCAGATTAGCAACATTTGTTAGGATGTGTGCTTGGAACAGTTACTGCAGTTTGCATCTCATACAGTGAGTTTCCTATAGGACTGTACATCAGCAAACAAGTGTATCATGGCAGAGGTGCTTGCCTCTTCCAACAGTGTTTCCTCAGTTTTGACAATAGGCTTCACACTGCCAAGCAACACAATCACTTTCAGCAATAGTTGTAAACGTATTCATGACTAAAACTGTTTATGTATGAGGAAATAACTTCAGATAGTCGACTCACAAAATATAACTATTAGTAATATTAAGTTATATCAACAGAAGCAATAATTCATTTTTTATAGATATACAGTGGTACCTTGGGTTAAGTACTTAATTCGTTCCAGAGGTCCGTTCTTAACCTGAAACTGTTCTTAACCTGAAGAACCACTTTAGTTAATGGGACCTCCTGCTGCCGCCGCGCCGCCGGAGCATGGTTTCTGTTCTCATCCTGAAGCAAAGTTCTTAACCTGAGGTACTATTTCTGGATTAGCGGAGTCTGTAACCTGAAGCGTATGTAACCTGAAGCATATGTAACCCGAGGTACCACTGTATACTATATGGAAATTGATGCAAATATACACAAATATATTCACTATTGTTTGAGGGTGTCAGTGGAGCCTGTTTCTTTGCTGCATATGTATCTGACACAGGATTTTTAATTCCACATCCGAAGCATGTCAGACCAGGAACATTATTTGATATAATTGATTGGAAAAGTAATATTTATAAGCCCATTTTTATAAACAGTTCATAAATATTTGCAAATTAGTGGCAGTGTAGTATAAGAGCAATTTTTATGTTATGGTACATCAATTTGATTTTAAATGTATTTACTTCGCATATATTGTAGTTGTAATATGATTGATAATACCAGTGTTGTGACTTAGTTTACATGTTGCTAAGCACTAATTATTACATAAGCATCACTTATAACAGTTGGGTTATCTTGATGTTGTAATGTTGTAAGCATAGGAATCTTCTGTACTGTTCTTCAGATTCTACTTTGCAGACCTTGGAAGGAAACTGCTGTAGTGGTAACAATGTGAACATCACATTGTAGCTATTTAACATAGATGGACCAACTTCTTTTTTGATTCATCAAAAGTATTCTGTGCCTTTAAAAGCTTCCTGAACAGGGAATTCCCCATTATATGTAAGCCAGATACACCAGCTGAACTTTTACAGAATTTGCTACAACTTGATAAAATGTATTACCAATTCTAGATTATTGCACCTGAGTTTCTTATTCTTTGTGGGTTTTATATTGATGCCATTGAAATTGTGTTCTCTAAACACCAGTGTGCCCTTGAAAATAATTTCTCAAAAAGTAAATTGCATACCTTACGAGAACCATTTAATGATTGCAAAACAGATGTGTCATTGTTTACATATGACGTGCACAACAGACCACCTCATCTGATACTGTCCCACTAGCAGTTTGAAAGTGGGTTAGAAGCCTCTAGTTAAAACACAAATAACAGGCTTTGATGCCAGGTAGGAAATTTTGTAGCACCCATGCATATCACTTTTTCTGATCTGAAATCATGGAAGATTTCCATATATTTGTTCCCAATGTGTGAACCTACAGAATACACAGTAGTATCATATCTATTGAAAATGGCTCAAAATAGTTTTTAAAAGTAGAAAATGTGTTGGTATCAAAAAATGAGAAAAGTTTTAAAAGCAACTGGGTATTTTGTAATGTCAGAATGTGGAAAGCTGGCAACAGTGTACGGCGGTGATAGAACATGGAACTTACAATTCATGTTTAGTATCTTTTTTAAAAAAAGAGGATACTATATAAAAATGAAGATGTACCTTTTAACAAGTTGTCTATTTACCTTTACCCTTATATTTTGTTAAGCTGGTAAAACTTGACTTTCCACCATTTGCTGGAATTTGCTCTGTTTTGGCATTTACCTTTCAAAACCTGACACTCTGTCAAAGACTATTAAGTTAAAGTAGGACTTTTCCATAATTAGGTGAAGAAAGCAGGTGCTTTACTGATACAAGTGTCCTTACTGCTTCTGTATATGTTTCAAAACTATAACCCGAATTAGATGTTACAGACAAGGTCAAATGCAAATTTGGACATATACCGTATCTGAGGCTGCGGGGAAGCAATGTGGGAAAGCTTTAGAGCATGAACCTGGTGGGCCTTTGGAGCCTGTATTTTTGAGACACTGGACTTACATTTGGCTTTTTAAGAAGGCGCTGTATACCTTAAGAGCTTCTACAACCTTCACTCTAGCACGAGAATAAATATATTCTGCTGTCATTCTGTGTACAAGCTGTTCGACTCTTTAATGATACAAAAATGTTTCATACATGAGAGGCTTTGTTGTGTTTCTGTCACACTTGTGCCAATTTGCAAAAGTGAATATTGCAGCAGGTTTTATAAAAGGTTGTAAGAGTTATTAGCTGTGCTGACAGCACTTTTGTTGATAGGCAGATTTTCTAATTCAACCTTCATGTTTCTGAAGTTTGATGTGTCTGAATGTATCAGTATGTTAAATAAGGCATGGAGATGTTTGAAGGCAGAACGGGAAGTTTTCAGATCTTAAGAGAAGAGATGGAAAAGCATTGATCCCCCTCCCTCAATATTTTACAGTCACTTCTGATTTCTTCCTTCTTAACGTCTCATGATTTAATTACTTTTAAAATAAAGTATTTAGGATATAAATTGTATGTTATTTGTAAATCACAATAGGGCAATCCAGATCAGGCCTTTATTTTTCCTTTGAGTTCAGGGAAATCCAGAAAATGGCTAAAGAGTATCCAACCTTAGATAATTTCTGTTCTAAAAGTAAAACAAACAGATTTAACTCAGATAATGGAAGAGTAGGAAAAAGCACTGTGGTAGTCATTCCACTTCTGCAGAAGGCCTGAATGACTTGCAACCTGCGCACCCCCCTTTGCAGGAGAGGAGGTTGCATGCAAAAGGAAGAGGAACTGAGAATATGCTGGCCGATAACTGGTTTTCAACATCATGATATATCACCAGCTAAATATCACAATATCTTGATATATTACGATATATATCTGCTGTTGTGGGGGGCCTCGTGGTGACAGAGGTGACAGAGAGTCTCGCCCTTTCCATTCCATGATGGCGGAGGGTGTGCAAAGGGTCCCACTGTACCTCCCCGTAGCAGCACCATGCTTCCCTGCAGCAGCAGAGGACCTTGACGGAGCTCCCTGTGGCAGTGGAGGGCTTTAAAATTTAAGGAAGTAGTAGATTTAATAAAAAATATTAAATAAACTTCCATCTGCTTCCCCACTCAGAGATCTACCGTATTTTTCCATGTATAAGTCTAGGTTTGTTCCCTAAAAATAATGTCAAAAATTAGGGGGGCATCTTATACATGGATACATCTTCCCCCATTTTCTTAAATCTGAGCCCCCCCGTCTTATACATAGGGGTGTCTTATAGACAGAAAAATACAGTAAGTGAAATCTATGCATGCATAAGCCCCTCTGAGTTCAACTAAACTTCTACTTTCCTGGGAGTAAGCCTCATTGAATTCAGGAGGGCTTGCTTGTGAGTAGACATGCATTTGCTTGCATTGTGTACCAAAAAACACTTTCCCCATCATTCTCACATAGTACCCAACCTCCCATTTCAGCATAAATCTTCCCTCCACTCCCCCCCACACCGAAGGCCCCCCCTCAAAGCCCTCATTCTACCAATCTCTCCCTTTTTATCAAAGGGAGGGCAAGCAAGTAAAAAGATAGTTTCCTTTATACAATAAAAAACCCTTTTGGATAGAGAGGAAAGCTGTTTAGGGGGAACCAACAACATAAACACCACCATAAAATAAAACAAACTCTTCCCCCTCTTTTTTTCATTGGTGGGGAAAGAGAGAATTGCTTTTCCATTCTTTGTTTACTGTCTAGCCGTGAGGGGTAGGGGGTGTTCCTCTGCATAATTAACTGAGTTTGAAAGCACGTCAAAGTGCAAGTAGATAAATAGGTACCGCTCTGGCGGGAAGGTAAACGGCGTTTCCGTGCGCTGCTCTGGTTCACCAGAAGCGGCTTAGTCATGCTGGCCACATGACCCGGAAGCTGTACGCCGGCTCCCTCGGCCAATAAAGCGAGATGAGTGCTGCAACCCCAGAGTCGGTCACGACTGGACCTAATGGTCAGGGGTCCCTTTACCTTTTTAAGTGGAAAGATACCGGTGAAACATATTGCCTTGTTGAAACACTTTATCACGATGTTATCTCAATACAGGTATTCAACGATATGGTGATGTATTGGCAGCCCTATTTACATGTAGGCAAAATGATTGTGACAGTAGTTCTTGGCTTGGAGAAGAAATTTGTTAATGACCTACAAATGAGGTTTCTGAGTATGAACAGTGACACATCTGCAATGACCTGCTACAATGATGGGAGTCCCAGATTAGCTCTACTGATGTGCCAGCCTTGCTACTTCTTTGCCGTTCTCCATAGGAAAGCTAGAGTGTTAAGTCTCTGCTTCATAATTCCTTATTCAGCAACCAATTGTGTTTTGACATTACATTTAAATTCACAGACCACTGACAAATCACATTAATGACTGTTAATCTGCCTCAAGAGGCTGATCCACCATAGACATGAGAACTTACGTGTATATTATACAGCATTTTCAATATTAAAACAGAGATAAAGCATAACACAAAAAGTTCTAAAAAGCCTGAGCCAAATACAAAGGGCTGACTCATTGCTGCTGTAATATTGAACCATGGTGTAGCATTACATCTGAACTGGGTGTACTTGCTTTTAATGAAGTCTGATAATGGTACAAAGCATAAAATTTAGGACTGCTGCTAAAACTTCCTTGAAATTTGTAATTGTTGCAAATTTCCTCAGAATTATTGTAGAGAAGATAAACAGGAAGCAATGATGAATTTCACTGTAGGGAATTACTCCAGTTGATCAGTATTACTTAATAATTAGAGAGTTGTTTTCAGTTGAACTCTGTTATCTTCTAGGCATATTTTTATTTGTTTACCTGTAGAAGGTCAGTGGGACCTGAACATTCTCAAGGTTAAATACAAAGTCAGTGACTGACTGTTGCAAGGCCAGAGACAAATCCAATTAAAATAAGTGAGAGTCTTCTCAGTGAAATCAGTAGCTTTAGGTCAGAGCTGTAATTGATTAAATGACGTTTATCTTTGCGCAGACAATCTGGTACTTTGCAGCATACACAAGGTTATTCTTCCGCACACTAATTGTGAGATGTCCTAATCCAGAATACTTGCTCTTGAATCCTTTCAGAGCCATTAAGGAAGTAAGATAAGTGTTGTGTAATTATTCCATATGAAGTGGTTTGCGGATCACACTGTAAGTGCTGTCGAAATCAATTTAGTCATAGTTTCTGAATCTTTTACATTAAATAAATTGGCTGCCTGGAGATAAAGACTAATATCCCAAAACAGCAGTAGATCTCCCCCCCAAAAAATATATATTTAAATCTCAAATACAGTGTAAGATGTAGAAGATTTGACACGACAATTTGGAGTCCGTTACACTTTTTCAGCTTCTATGATTGCTCCACAAGTACTGGAAATTTACTTAGGCTGCAATCGAAAGCACACTTATTAGTGAGTATTCCCTCTTGAACAGACCTTTACTTTCTTCTGAATAAAGTTTCCTAGGGTTTCACTGATAGTATGTTGCAGTAAGAAATGTTTGTGTGTCAGATATTTTATTTAGAATTTAATGTTTCTAATTTCAAATGCTTTAAAGCAAAACATGAAAATAGGTATAATAAACAGTAAAAGCTACTTTATCAGTACAACTAAAAAATAAAATAAAAGCTATACTGAAAATATGTAAGAATAAAATGTTAGTTTGAAGGACTATTAATGCAAAGGCTAAATTAACCACAGTGTTGGTGTGATTTTGTAAAGGTTCAACAAAAACTGAAGGTTATTAGAAATGACAAATTAAAATGAAATGTTTAGATACAAAGTTTTCTTTTATAAAGGGCATTGGTTTTACCTTTCTAGAATATCAGATGTGCAGTCTTTCCATTAATAAAAACTTGCTCAGTGGGAAGCTCTTATTGTGTACTTTCCAGAATAGTGTTATTAGATACTGTCAAATGGGTATCTAAGCAATAAACGTGTTAATCTGGTATCAAAGGTTGTTGTGTAGAGTTCTAGTCTTGCTGGAAAATCTGGAAGCCGAACACTAAAGCTGCATGCAAAAATGCTGTCCTAAGTGTATAGTTAAGATATTTCAGACAAAAATACATAAGAAGTAATCCTAGAATGTTGTCTATTCATCATGCATAATCCTTCCTTTAATGACTCTGAAAAAAATAATACTTACTCTTAGTGGAACAGTTAAGAAAATTGAACTACGTTCAAAAACTATGTGTTTACAGCTACCCTACTCCTTTTCCTTGGAAGCTTTGTAAGAAGCTGCTGCAGGAGAGGGATTGCGAGAAACATCATGGGAGGAGTGTTTCTTGGACTAAGGTGAAACTGGTGTGCATAATGTGCATTTTTAGCTCATACAGACTTTATTTTGGGCTTCTTTCTAGACTTTGGGAGCTGAGTTCATGCTGAATTCACATAACAGTTACCAATATCAGAGGCACAGGTAGCAAATCATAACATTTGCAGGAAGGAGATTCCTAGCACAAGGTGAATCATATTGCACTAAATGTGGGCTGGCCAATTGCTAGTAAAATAGTAACTCATGATGGGAGATAATATTCTTCCTGTTCTGCAGTTGAATAACTTCTATTGAGTTCTTAAGGAGAAAGTAAGAGATTGCAATTAGTGAATTCATTAAGGGTCACAAAAGGCAGGAATAGAAGCCAGGCTTTCCTTACATCAGTGCTGCCATTGATTATATAGAAGTGTACAGCTAATGTTGACTCAGTGTTAAAAGAGGAAAGAAAGCTCTTTCCCTACTCTGTAAACCTGCAATGCCTAGAGGAGTCATCAGTAATGTGTCATTGTATATTGCATGATCTGTTCATGGAAACCTGATATCTACATTTTCTTCTTTCTTTACTCACCCCTTGCGGGAAGTGTTTATAAAACTGGACATTCTCAGAGTATGCACCTTCTACAGAAAAGGAGAGTCATGAAGGATACTCAGTTTCTTTCAAAATGTGAACAGAAGGGGTCTGTTGTAATTTTAATCCAAAGCTTAAGCCTCAAAAGACTGATCAAACAACAAATAAAAAATGAATACAATAAAAATATATATAATATAGTTTGCAAATAAAAATGGCATATGATAGTATGTTGATATTTCTTGATGTTCCTTTAAGCTTATACTTTGGTTATGTAGATCTCTTTACCATTGCTGTAGTGTAAATAATGTGTCTTTCCAAATACATAAAATAATGTGTCTTTCTCCTCTTCCCCACAGGAAATGGGACTTTGAAGTTAAATGAGACTGGATAACGCACATCAATGAAGACGCTCCTGCATTACATGCTTTAGGGGCAGAACTTCAGAAGAGTCAAACTGCCAGATTTGCTGTACTTTCATAATGAAGAAAATTAGTCTCAAGACCATTCGTAAGTCTTTTAATTTAAATAAGAGCAAAGATGAAAGTGACTTCGTTGTAGTTGCACAGCCATCGTTAAATGATTTTGGAAAAGATGACTCCTTGTTTGGTAGCTGCTATGGTAAAGATTTGCCGAGTTGTGACATCAACAGTGAAGATGAGAAAGGTGGAAAAAACAGATCGAAGAGTGAAAGCTTAATGGGTACGTTAAAAAGGCGGCTTTCAGCAAAACAAAAGCAGAAAGGCGGCAAAGGTAGCACGCCATCTGTTAGCTCTGCTGATGATGACACCTTCTCTTCTTCTTCTGCTCCAATAACCTTCAAAGATGTGAGAGCTCAGAGACCTCTTAGATCTACATCCCTCCGAAATCACCATTATAGCCCAACTCCGTGGCCGCTTCGTCCAACAAACTCAGAAGAAACATGTATAAAAATGGAAGTGAAAGTAAAGGCCTTGGTCCACTCCTCAAATCCAAGCCCTGCACTGAATGGTGTTCGCAAAGATTTCCATGACTTGCAGTCCGACAGTGTGTTCCAGGAACAAAACAATGCATTGAAAAGTACAGAATCTCAGAATGGAGATTTGCATCTCCATATTGATGAACATGTGCCTGTAGTTATTGGACTTATGCCTCAGGACTACATTCAGTATACTGTGCCTTTAGATGAGGGAATGTATCCTTTGGAAGGATCACGTAGTTACTGTTTGGATAGTTCCTCACCCATGGAGGTTTCGACGGTTTCTTCTCAAATGGGTGGCAGTGCATTTCACGAAGAAGAGGGTCCAGTGAGTCAAGATGTAGTAGTTACCCCAGATATCTTTGTTGACCAGGCAGTGAGTGGTTTATTAATTGGTACCACAGGAGTCATGCTGCAAAGCTCTAGAGTCAATCACAGTGATGTTCCTCCGCTCTCTCCGTTGCTACCTCCAATACAGAATAATCAAATCCAAAGGAACTTTAATGGCCTAAATGCCACAGATGTCCATGTGGCTGAAAGTATGCGTTGCCATTTGAATTTTGATCCTAACTCTGCACCTGGAGTTGGAAGAGTTTATGATTCTGTACAAAACAGTGGCCCTATGGTTGTGACCAGCCTCACGGAAGAACTGAAAAAACTTGCAAAGCAAGGGTGGTACTGGGGCCCAATTACACGATGGGAAGCAGAAGGAAAATTGGCCAATGTTCCTGATGGCTCGTTTCTTGTACGAGATAGCTCTGATGACCGCTATCTTTTAAGTTTGAGTTTCCGTTCCCATGGGAAAACTCTTCATACAAGAATTGAGCATTCAAATGGCAGATTTAGCTTTTATGAACAACCAGATGTGGAGGGACATACTTCTATAGTTGATCTCATTGAACACTCCATCAGGGACTCTGAAAATGGAGCATTTTGCTATTCAAGGTCTCGATTGCCTGGATCTACAACTTACCCAGTCAGACTGACCAATCCAGTATCTCGTTTTATGCAGGTGCGCTCGTTGCAGTATCTGTGTCGCTTTGTTATACGCCAGTATACCAGAATAGATCTGATTCAGAAACTGCCTTTGCCAAACAAAATGAAGGATTATTTACAAGAAAAGCACTACTGAAGGCTTATGGGAACCTTGCATCTTGCACTTTGGGAACAACAACAAAATAAAATAAAGAAGAGAGATTGAAATACCGTTTACAAACTTTAATTGCTATCAGTCTTTTGCTGCCATAATTTCATTTTGTGCATAAAGAAGGGTAATTAATTTTTATTTGTTTAATGGGTGGTCTGGGTTTTATGTTTTAAAATAATGATCTCAGCATATTTTTTTTAGGAGAGTGAATAGCTATCTTTCATTCAGTGTGCAAAATAATCACAATGTGAATGATAAAAGTTTTCCTAAAACTCTCCATCTCCTTTGCTGCTAATCCACTGTGATTTTTATGCATTTGAAGCACATTTCATGTGTTTTCGACCATAAGTAAAAGTTGACACTTGATGGGATATGTTTTGTCTTTTTCAAACAGCCTGGTTTTGTTTTGTTTTGAATTTTAAAAAAGTGGAAAAATTGTGCCAGTATACAGAATTCAGATGTATGCTGAGAAAGATTTCCCAGTATCCTAATTAAAAACATAAAGTTAACTGTGGGCTGGAGGGAATGTGTGACGCAACAGTTATGCAACATATGTTTTGAAAGCCTCCTTTCTCCTAAACTAGTTTCAAATATTGTATATATTGTTTTGCGCTTTTTTTGTTCATTCTTAACCATTTTTTTAAGTTTTAAAAACAGCCTTTCAAAACAGACTTGGAAAAAAAATATTGCTAGTATTCTGTATTTAGACAAAAGTTAATGTAAATCAGAGGCCATTTTTAAAAACTATTTGATATCCCTGTAAAACTGATTTTGACTAAGCTATGGTAGCACATGGTCGGATAACTGAAATCTATCCTTTTTCGGATAATTTCAACATAGTGGGTTCTTTGCCAGTAGGATTTTAAAAGTTATTATTTGACCAGAAGATCTAAACATTACCCCATATTTCCTGCTAAACTGAGACATCATCCAGCCAAAGTTAAGCCAATTCAAATTTAATTAATTTCATAGATGAGTTATGCACATGCTTAAATTTCTCCCATAGAAATTGATGGGATTAGCAAGTACTTAACTTTGCTAGATAATGCCCTTAAATGTTTTTTTTATTTGCTTAGCATACATTTTCCATCATTATATTCATTTCAATATGTAAGATGGGAAGAGAATAAATTAAAATTATCCCCAAAGTTTCATTTTTAAAAAACCTTGCATGTTTTGAAATTAAGACTGAATTGATTACATTATGGCGTAATCCCTATAGGAAATATTCCAGTGCATTACCAGACTCATTTCTGCTTAGTCTTATTCAAAACAAGGAAAAGCAGTTCCATTTAATATGCGAGATCTGGGAAAATCCTGCACTAGGTTTTCCAGAGGAAGATAGATTTACATAGTTTACACAATGGATCCAATCCAGAAGTTGGTTCTGTAGAAACCAGCAGGAGAAGTTGCTGCTGGACCTAAATGTAACTACCTAACTTTGGATTGGGGCCATTAAGATTTGTACTCATGGGACTGCTTCTACCGAGCATTGTATGGTGGAAAGGAAGTATTCCTGTTTGCATTAAGGAAAGATCTAGTTAATCAAAATGTTAGCAAGCAGGAAACTGAGCTCTGAAATTTCTGGAGAAAAAAAGTAGTATTTTGGAGGCTAGTTTGTAGGTTACAAAATTTATTTTGTGCCATTTTCATATGTCTTGTTTTAGTTTTATGTTTTTCCTCCTATCCTCTGAAAGATATGGCCATTAGTAATTTTCTTTTTCATCTTCCCATCTCAAAAATTTGAATACGTTTCTGTTTCGTAAAAAAATATTAAAGGGTGATAAAGTTTTGAAAAATCTTCGTTTCTGGATAATTCTCTATTGCTTGTTCTACCTAGCCTTTTTTGTGCTCTGAATGAGTTTATAATATTAAAGTACAGTGTTGCTGCAAGGTGCTGCAATGGTGCCACATCCTGGGTTGCCTGAATCGATATGCTAAACTTATATTTTTTAAAAAAATATTTTTAGATCATAGTGTTTAAAAAGAATATCAGAGGCAAAGCATGACTTTTGCTGTGGGAGTGAGAGGTGGAAGTGTCTCTCTTGCCCAGTTAAAATAGGTTCTAAGGTGTGGGGAGTATTTAGAGAGATGTATTCTTAAATTCCTGAGCAAAGTATTCATGTGTGTCACTTATTGGCTTTGCCATCCTGATATTTATGCAAAATCTTCATTTGGTTTTCTGATTTTTACCCCCAAAGCAAGACTACAAATTTTATACACAAAAGGCACAATAATATATACTATGGTACAGTGTTTTGAGTCTGAGGAAGAAAGAAGTAATCCATTTTATACAATAGGAAGCATACTTGTTAGCTTAATACCCTTGTCATTTGGGGGGTGGGTGCGGGGTATTTCCCCTTCAAATGCAAAAATAAAATAAAAATCTGTGTGGTTGGAGTAAAAACGTTTCCTGGAACAATAATCTGTATTATGGCAAAGGTCAAAAGTAAACATTATCCTGGTATCTAAACTCCAAATGATGATGTTACGAGTTATGATGGTATTACAGTTCCATATGAGTTGTATATTTAGATGTCTAATGTTCCAGTCATATTGCTGTTCTGAGACAGCATGAACTTGCATTCTGCATTCCTTCTCATACTCTCTTCAGTTCATTTGTATTAAAAACAGGTTTTCAGAGGTGGTTCTTGCAATGCTGACCGATTAGCTTTTCACCGCTTTCCTCTTTGCTCTTGTAGCACAGTTCTACAGGAGCAGCTGATTTCTTCCACTGTGCAGTTTAGTGGACTTGGGGAAGACATTGTGTCCCGATAAATGGCAACCTAAAGTCATATACTCCATAAAAGTATTAAATTGTTAGATCTGCCTTTGTCCTTCCCGTTGCTAGGCCTTCATCTCCTAGCAAGCCAACCTCTCATCAGCTAGAGCAGCAACCACCAATGCATACACTTTCCCTCAAACACATCTGGGCTAAGCAAGTGGTCCAGCTGGAAAAACTGCCCAGTAGGAGCAGCTATTTTATCTCTTGCTGCTGACAGCCACCTAGCAAATACCTGAGCGTGGATGAGCAGACATAAATGCAGCACTGATGCTGGCGTTCTGTTTCTGCTCTGAATGGTCCTGAAACAAGTGACCAAGCTTGTTCAGGAGGTGGGGGGGGGGAAACGTTTAAAGTGTAATCCAACACCATCTGCCCTGGAGGATCTTCTGGCCCAAAACTGCTTAGGACAATAAGACAGACAGAATGAGTAGCTTCTGCTTTATGTATTTCCAAGCTTCAGTTTGGCATTTGGGGGCAATTGCTCCTTGAGGTGAGTTGCACCCATGTATTACATAAAGGAATGAGTACATTTCAACTGAATGATTCCATTGAAAACACTTTTTGAATTGCCTTTATTGCTCTGTTCTTTGTACTACATAGGATGGACATATCTTATTGCCACAAAGATCTATGTGTTATATTCAGTCACATTTTTGTGCATTTTAACTGGTTGCCTAAATGGCCTGCTCATATGTTCAGTGTAATAACAGAGCTTATGCAAGACTTCATAACAACCTCCAACAAACATAGTCTGCTAGAAAGCAGAAGCCCCTGTTCACAGTTGCTGTTGAGTTTCTCCCATGTGACATTGCTCATGCCAATAGATTACTCCTGCAAGCTGTTAATCTGAGTCATGTTTAAATTGCATTTAACGCATAGTGCATTCTTGGATTGACAGTTTATAACACTGAAGGAAAGGGACACTCTAAAGTTATGGGAGAACTAAATCAGTCAAGCTGCTCAGCATTTGTTTTAACCTGGTGAGGTAATTTCCTAAAGTTTTCTTACTATTCTATAAACAAACGGCATAGATTACATATCAACGTTTTTCTGCTGTTGAAACATCAGCAGAAATAATAAACAACTTCTGGGAGGGTTGGAGGAATACTTACGCTTGGTTATGATGAAAAACACTATTGCCTCTGCACTAGCATAGCTTGGTTAATAACTGCAGTTTAAACATGCTAATACTATAAGCAGAAAAGGCTATTGCAGATTGGCAGGAAAAATAGTGGTATAAAATTAGACCGATAACAAGTTCATGATAAAAATAAGACAAATAACTAATTAATTTGTATGGAGAAAGCAAATTAAGTCCGTAACATAGGAAGTTTGTCCACACTGACTGGTAGGGACTCTCGAGGGTTTCAGGCACGGGTCCCTCCAAGCCCTGGGGATGCCAGGAATTGAACTCCTGCAGGCAGGGCTCCACTACGGAGCTCTGGCCTTCCCTGGTGGGAGAGCATCACTTTAAAACAAAACTACTGATTGCATTTTTCTGAGGGCAATAGCTGTATTTTATTAGTGTCCTTCCATCAGATAGGTTTCGAGAAAGCAAATGTGAACTGCAGCGGTGATTTCTGAGCTTACAATGAGTAGAATGTGGTGTAAGAAACAAAGGGAACAATCCAGTTTGACGGACCTCCACATATAGACAATAGGATCCAAAAGCCCGAGACCCCAACAGGTCAGTATGTGGTGCCTCTGGCAGTCTGGCACCTGCATACTTCGTGTTGGCTGCAGTCCCAGCGGAGGGCCACTGTAGCCAGTGTGTCAAACCGCTTCCTGCTCCCTCCATTCTCAGATGTGGTCTGGAAAGCCTGAGACCCTTAGAAACCCCCTCTCTGGCATGTTCCCAATGGGCTGCGAGCACACAAAAGCTGAAGCAGACAGCTGTGCACCTGTGCTGCTGTTCCTTCAGAGGGATCGGCTAGACTTCTTTAAACTAGTCTACCCCCTTGCAGCACTATGGTTTCAATAATAAAGGGATTTTTTTGTTTCAAAGATTGGATTACAAGCCTTTAATAGATTTCTTCTGTTGTTACAGCAAAAGCACCTGACAGTGCTGCTGAGATGTGCCTGCCTTGTTTCTTTGCTGCCTTTAATAGGCTATGAAATAACATCTGCACACTGGATATTTTCAAACCTGGTGTACTCAAGACTAGAAAACACAATACAGTGTAACAGTGATTCTGGCATATCAGTCCACGGGCAATTGACGTATTTTCCTTTCTTCACCTGTGAGGATAGTCCAGTACTATAAATCTGGCTTGCAATCATAGCAACAAAGTCTCCCTGAGTTTTTGCCTTCTTTAAGGCCTTCACCTTACACTTTTTGTTTTACGTCTTCATTAAGCAGACACACAAGCAACAAACATTCTTAACAGACCCACTGTTCAAGTGCAGTTACATGACCAGCTAAGACCAGCTAATTTTTGTCAGACGCTTCGTACGTTTAGATCTTCTAAAAGTAACACCCTACATCTGCAGAAGATGTTTACTCAAACCCAGCTTTCTCCTGTGGTGAATATAGTATTTTTGAATTAGGAAAGGTGGTAGCGCAGCTCTGAGTCCATTCCACAGCCTCAGTAGGAGCAGCAAAAAGAAGGAACTTGGGGCAGCTCTTTCAAAACTCTTCCAGATTGTGCTGTTGGGGGGGGGGGAGCAGGGAGAAGAAAGAAAGGTCGGATCAGTGTCTGTGAGGGTCAGATCATTTTTTTATAGTGGTGTAGAGAAGGAAGACCCTAGCAAAACTGTTAATTCATATGAAGCTTGAAGTATTTCCCCTAACAATGTTTGAGTACATTGCATATTTTCTAACTTGAGGCAAGTGATTCTTGGAGAGGGAGGAAATTCAACCAGAACTTTACTTACCCCCCCTTTTGCAATTCTGTCCAATATGTTCTGGTCCCAGGATATCCAAGTCCTGCAAACCCAGGAAAGTCTTTGTTTTCAAAATCCCCAGGTTATCTTTAATATTCATGTCAAGGTGCTTATCTCCATATGAACTCTTACTGCTGAACTTTGCAGAACATGCAGTTTTTTCATACAAATTCATTTCTTAAATGTGTAAATATTGGAACTGTTAAGTGAAACCAAAATACCAGCAATATATTGACTGTGAATTCCAGTAAGGAAGGGTCTTCAGCTATATAACTTTCAAATTTTAAGCTAAAATATGGTCACATCAGCAATTGCTAATATTGTATCTTTGAATACTACAAAAATATATATGAAAGACATGCTCTTTGACAAAGATGGGATAGATCTTAAAATGACAAAATACTGTAGAGTTTGATGTATTTGGAGAATAGTCCAAACTCTTTATGCCAATAATGGGATGGGGCAGAAATTCTTATAGAATTTTGTACTACTACATATTGGGTTAAATAATTTTTATAGTGGTGATGGAGTGCCATGAAATTAATACTTAAAATCCAGATTGCTGTAGTTTACACTTTTCTGTATGTTTCCAACTGAGTGTGCGTTATTTGTATTAAGCACACAACAGAATGAATTATCCAAAGTCCATTGATTTTAAATGTGTTTTGGTTTGTTAAAAAGATTATAGTAATTTCTTGCACATTTTTTGAAAAATTGTATAAGGATTTATGTATCTGCTTCTAGATACGGTGTGTAAATAAAAAAAAATTCACAAAAAATAATCTGTTGTGTATATTTTAGTAAAATGAAGATAATCATCCAGTAAAGTTAATATCTGAAAACTCTTACCAGTTTTCCTCATTTGCCGGTTCCAGTTTGCATTTACAAATGGAAAAACCCTTCTCATTTAATGAATTCCAAACCTTTTACAGATTCACATATGCTCAGGCAAAGTAGGTGTAAATTTTTAAAAAGGACAACATAGTAGGAGCTAAGAGGCAAGTTAGTGCAACTCTACAAGACTTTAGCTTAGGAACACCATACTATTCCTTGCTAAAGGCACTCTGCTATCTGAATCTGCTATCAGTTTTGAAGTATGGCAGGGCCACTCAAAAATAAAGTTGTGGTTTATATACAATAGCTGTGATAAAGTATAAAAGTATGTTAATTAAAATAAAGCAATTTAAAATATGAAAACCTACAAAATAGGATATGGCCTTTAAGATTCAAGATCTGTGGAAACTGGAAGGGAAGAAAGAGTGAATTGGACTGCACAAACACCAAAAAATAAGTATCCCAGAGAGAAGATTGAAGATGGATTATGTTAAAAAAAATATTTTAAAGAAGCCCTTCACACTCATATACAGAGATATTTCAGGTATAATGAAAGGGGGGGCACGTTCTCTTTCACCTGCCTTACCTGCTATATAGCTGTGAAATGGCATGTAAGCAGCTAGCGCTATATGGTACAGCAGCGTGGGAAAGAAAAAGTGTTCTAAGAAGTTAAGAGCCCTGCTGGATCAGACCAAGCCCCACCTAGTCCAACATTCTGTTATCACAGTTCTCTGTGAGAAACCCTGGAAGCAGGACCTGAGTGCAACAATGGGAGTCCACTTGCAATTCCCAGAAACTATATTCACAGACACAACTGCCTCTGACATTGGAAGCAGGGAACATAGCCATGCTTCTGAAACTTCCTCCATCTGAAGCCCGAATAGAACACACACAAGTAGCTACAGGATGGTTGTAACCACCTCTTGGAGGTTGTGAGGATACACCACAACATTTTATTGTGGCGGTCCCACTTCTTGTTATTAGGCCACAACAAGAAACATAATAAACATGTTGGCGGAACTTTCTAGGGCCTATTTGTATCATTGCACTTAAGCTGATAAAGGACCATGTAATAGGGGGAGAGATGTCTTCACAAATGCGGTCGCAACGGATTTTCAAAGGGACTGCATTGCCAAGGTAGTTCTAATTAGCGTTTAAGGATATCAACATAAGAAAGGCAGAAGGCTAACAGTGCAAGTATCTACACTGCAGTATGCGCCATTGAATTCAATGAGCCTCCCAGGGTAAGTGTGTATAGGATTTCAGTCTTAATCTGCAGTGCATCCAATTATGCATACTCAAGTTCTGTCGATTCTAGTGGGAAGTAAAAGTTTTCCATGTTGCAGAATTGGTTTTCTTTTAAAAGCCTTTTAATTATAGCTGCATCGTGGAAGAGTAGTGTGAAGAGGAATATAGATGAGACGGCCTCTTTGACAGGCTTGGTTGGATGTTTGCTATCAAATGCAAATTACCAAAGCAGGCTGAAGTTGCCCTCTCCCAACACGAATTCATGTGGGTGGCAGAGATATTTCAATTTGAAGGGGAGGGGTGATTTTAGATGTTCTCATTAAAATATATGGTAGAGAATTCATTTCCAAAACATTTACTATACGTTGGGGATTAAGATAGCAGCAGCTTTGCAAAATGTGGGAATCCATGATTTGCTCACCTAGGTTTAAACCCTTTGGGGCAACTTGGTCCTGTCTTGCCATTAATCTGCCAGTTTCACTGTACTGAATTGACATATACACACATGCCAGTGGGCTTCCTCTTTTTCCTTCTAAGATTGGCAGAGAACCAACTGTGAATGCTCTACAAAGAATAATAAAGTTCAATCTCTTTCAAAAGAAATCTTTCAATTAACTTACAGTAGAAATTTCCTAGTAAGAGGCAGCGTCACAAATCATTCAAGCAAAGGCATATGCAAACCATTAAGTGTTGTCAGTTTAAGTAATTGGGACTCTATGTTTGAAGACTAACAATCCAATAAAACCAACAACCATTGTTCTGTAACTAAGGTTCCTACCTAAGGTTCCTACTATCTTGGAAATGTATATATATTCTGCTCCATGCCCCAATGCATACCAACCCATAGGTGGCTTTTTTTATAAAAAGAAAAAAAACAACCACCTCAAAGTGAATTCATGGTGTAAATGGCAATTCCTTTAATTGTTTAGGAACAAGCTGAAAGATAAGAAGCCAGGAAGACATGAATGGTCAGCTCTTACAGTATGGAAAGATAAACAAGGAACCACTCCTTAGGATCATGCTTTCTGCTGGTGGGTCTTGTACTATTATGCGCTCGTGTGATACCAAAATAGAATTGGCACAGTAGCTTTCAAACATTAACAATGACTCATGACAGATTTATGCAGGTTGTTCAACAGCATAACGTATGTGCAAAATAAAATATGAAACATGTTTCATTGTGGCCATTACTGTTGTGGTGGGGAATGGGGGAAAGTTGAGAGAAGAAAAGGACCGTTATCACATTGTTGGATCAACATGCATAGATTTGCTGAGCTGGAAATAGGGATGCATGGTCTATTCTCTCTATTCTTGAATACTCCTTAATACAATACGGTTATGACCATGCTCCTCTCACCTGTGGCATCTTAATGGCATGCAGCAGGAAAAGAATGGTGAATATACATTACGTAGACATTTTGTGTAGTAAGCTGCCGTACAGGTAAGGCCTCAGGAGGGCAGTTAAATCAATAAGCAGTATAACTGCTGATGAAATTTAATGGTAACACACATAACTTTGCCCTATTGGGTTATGAATTGTATTTTGCCATTCGAAGCATCATTGTTGTTTTTTTTAATGGAACTATATACAGTGTTTTAAGTATGGTCTCACTTAAGACTTGTACAAAGGCATTTTTACAATATTTGCAGTTTTATTACTAATATCCTAATGATCCCGAAAAATGAAATTCACATTTCATTCTCCACAATTGGTCACCGACAGCTCATACCCTATTAGTGCATATGTAAAAATGCAGGGAAGAGAGGATTTTGCAATAACATCCATCACTTTACTTGCATTGAACCACATTTGCATTTTATTGCCCATTCACCCAATTTGGAGAGATCCTTTTAGAGCACTTTGCAAGTCTTTTTAGTTTTTACCACCCTGAATAGTTTCATGTGACCAGCCAGCTTGGCCACTTCACTGCTCATCCCTGACTCCAGATCATATATGAGCAAGCTAAAAAGCTTCAGTCTCAGGCCATTTATTCCTATTATTTGTTTTCTAGTATATAACCAGTTTACTGATTCTCAAGAAGATCTGTCTAATCCCATGACTGCTAAATTCATTCAGGAGTTTTTAGTGGGAGACTTAAAGCACCATCAAGAAGCAGCCACATCCCATAGATGTCAGTAGGAATTGGGGTGTTCCACTGGTAGCTAAATCAAATTGCTACAAATGAAAAAATATAATTCAGAGCACTAGTGTAAATAGATCACTGCCATCCTGGATTCCAGAATATTATTTATTTTATTCCAGGTATTTATATACTGCTCAGTATTCAGAATTTCAGTTAGCTGCAGGATGGAACACTAATGAGGACGCAATGGCACCCAGCACTAATGGGGATGTAATGGCAACCTCTACTCTCTGCTCAGTGTCATTTTGGGGAATTAAAAGGGGCTTATCCTTTAGGTTGCTTAAGTGGGATTAGTACTGCTACCATGATGGCACATCCATGAGACAGTTGGTGGAGAGGGCAAAGAGTTTATGAGAGGGATGGAGAAGATGCAGATAGCAGGATAGGGGGCGGTGCTGGAAATTGCTCACATGATTTCCCAGAGAGGTTTGGGCTAAAGGGGCAATTGGTCCATGTAGAGGAGCTCTAGATTGGACTGATGGGCTGTGGCATGCCCATACCAGCCCAAACAGGCCCTGTTTGCTGCTGCCCCCTATGATCGACATTTGGTGGAACCTCACCATGGGTTACAGAACCCGGGATTTTGGCCCTGAGGTCCAGCCTAGCTGCACCATTGAGGATTGTTCGGTTAGTTTTAAGGGGTAACTCTTCCACAAACCCAGGCTGTGAAAAAGGGACAAAAAGGAAGTTGTGTGAGAGAGCTTGTGCTCTGTTGGAATGTGCCCTTTGAGAACCTAGCAAAATTTCAGCCACCACAGTTGCCTGACACACAAGGAAAAACAAAGATAAGCCCGAGTTGTCAAAGCTTGTGATTCATTCCATTATTTTCTGACAAAAGGTCACTCGACTTTCCATTCCCAGCCCTACCTCCCTTTCAATGGCCCATGTAAAAGTCCCTTGCCCTAACCCCAGTTTCAGCAACTGCAATGAGTTACTAATTCTCCAGGGTGCTTCCTGGCTTATCAGCGAGAGGAGTGAGGTGTGGCAGGCTAACTGGCACTCGGTTTAGGAAAGCGTATTTCCTCTTCCCACATTAGTTTGCTACATGGATGGGCAACTGCTGAAAAGGACAGCAGTGTGGAAGTGCAGAACTGTGCCAAAGTTAAGTGCTTGGAAGTTTCATTGATTTCAACAGGAGCGTCAAGTACACTGACACGAACAGGACAGTAAGATGGTGTTTGCATGCTGCAAAGAATGGGACCAGTGGTGGGGAACCTCAGCCCCAGGAGCCAAATTGCAGCCCTCCAGGCCTCTGTCTGGTCCTTAAAACTTTCCCAGGCTATCCTGCCTGCCCTGCAAGCCAACCCCTCACTGGCTCTGCTTTGCACCCCCAGTGCCTTTGCCAGGCTGGAAAGTTTCTTGAACTCTTGTTGTCAATGCCTCTAGCTTGCTTGTCTCTCTCTCTCTCTCTGTGAGTGTGTGTAAAATTTACCATTGTTGCTTGACCACTTTTGCCTTTGTTGCTCCACCACAGGTATGTGGCCCTTGGAAGGTTTCCAAGAAGGAAATATGGCCCCCACCCCTGGAAAAGAGGAGCAACAAGGCATTGGCCACTTACTACAGGACACTCTACTTATAGCATACGTGCTCACTCTTAATACCTGTGTGTGCTGGAGAAAACCAGGCTATCCTGAGGGTGATGAACCAATGATCTGACTCAGTACCTATAAGGCAGCATCTGATACCCCTATAGCGTGCTATCACTATATTTTGAATACCATTTTAATAAGTGATGCTTATAGTGTGTGGTGTGTGTCCTTAAATTGGCCAAGTCAGTGAAATACATCCTTTGTCTACAACAGGTGTTTTTATATTTTATATTTTTGTACAGGCTTAAGGATTTCCCGTGCAGGCATTAAAAGAGGGAATGATCTCCAGGGAAAGAAATAAAATCCCTCCCACGCCTCAAACTTCCATTAAGTCATGAGGGTGTGCATAGCTTCCTTATATTATTCAAACGGCATGAAGGTTTCAGTAGCTCAGCCTAATTTGTCTCCCATAAAAAGACTTGGGAAAGGGGCCCTTACCTAATGCAACTGAGCTCAATTCCCTGTTGGTTGTTCAGAAAATTACATGCCTTGTGTGTAGACAGAGCTAAGGTGCTGTATTTCGTAAGTTCAATATCTGGAGTGCTGGGACAAATTTTGGCCAGACTCGTCCAGTTATTTTTTCTGTGAATGATGGTGGTGATTTATTTAAATACTTATATCCGCCACTTTCATAAAAATATAACAAGGCAGCACACAACATAAAACCATACAATAACATCTACAAAAGTTTAAATATCAACATCTATGAACCATAACACAGATAAAATTTTAAGAATGTAGAGCACACATCTGAATCCTAGAAAGCCACTGACGGTTTAGATAATACTGTGTTAATGGTCTGAGTCAGCTTACAGCAGCTTCCTATGTACCGTACTTGTGCTGTGTATACACCTGGGTCACAGTTGAATTTAAGACCATTCACAATGTACATATTACAAAGTAACCTCAGTCCTGGTGGGCACTTTGCTCTGCTTGCTTATTAAAAATACAACTGGTATTCTTAAAAAAAAAAAAAGACAACCACAGACAGTAATTTATCTTCAACTTTTCTCTATTCCATTGCCACACTCTTCCATCTTTTTTCCATTTGGACTTTGTGCCATATAACATTTTTGAGTGCTTAAGACCCAGAGAGTTTCAGTCTTTCTTATCAGTGTCCCCTCTCTTTCAATCCTTCCATAGCTTTAGCCCTTGCTATTACCTGCACATGTTCCAAAAGTAGGCAAACGGCGGAGGAGAACAAAACAATTGCCAGCCTCTTTAGTATTACTCCATCTGGTGGAAATTCTTCAGTAATGTAATATTCAATCCAACTGAATTTTACAACACTCTGTTTCAGTCATAAGCTGAAACAGTATTTTCAGTGGTATACTCCAGAGCAGGCATAGGCAAACTTGGCCCTCCAGATGTTTTGGGACTACAACTCCCATCATCCCTAGCTAACAGGACCAGTGGTCAGGGATGATGGGAATTGGTCTCAAAACATCTGGAGGGCCGAGTTTGTCTATGCCTGCTCTGGAGCTTAGGGCAAGGAAACAAGATGGAAGATGGCTCGAATATGAGTGGAGGAAAACTTTAGTTGTAACACATTCAAACATAGGGGAGGAGTCATCAGCAAGTCATCAGTGAGCCAATTCCTATTACCTCTGATTATTGGGCATAGTGTCTGTGGCTGGTGGGAGCAGCACAACATCTGGGACGACAACAGATTTACCACCCCTGAACTCTAGAGGGAGCAATTTCTAAATGTTTGAATTTAAAAGTGATCATCTTAGCAGTCTGAATTCTCTTACTGGCCTACTGTAACACAGCTCAGCTCCCTGCTTTGGGACCAAACAAATTGCTTAGACTTTGGCAGCACTTAAAAGGACAGACAGATAGAAGACAGTGCAAATCAAAAATTTGCCAGTTAGCTCTATGATCGGAAGTGCATCAAAATAATAGCCCGCTTGCTGCTTAACGGTTTTGAATACTTCTTTTCCCAAGAGTGGCTTCTCATGGTAAATGACCCCCCCCCCCGCAATTTGTGTCCATCAGTTACAATGATTACTTCTTTACTGACCTCACTTTAAGTACCAATCTGTTTTGTAAGACTCAAATTAGGAAGAGACTTCTTCAGGAAGTAAGGCTCAATTCGTCATTTGACAAACCTTGGTTGAGATGTCACCCTTTCCCCTTATTTTCCCAGAAAGCTTGGAGCGAATGCAAGATATTTTCAAATAAACTGCCATGGAGAAATGATTGCGAGTCGATAAATAGTCATTGATGAATGCTTTTAATACCTCCCAGAGTGCAAAGGAGGCTGCTACTGAACTCTTTTTTTTTTAATAAGTACTTCCCATACCCCTGGTGGGAAGATAGATATACTGAATATCTGAAAACTAATATTCAAAGTCTGCAATGTCAATCTCCTGCATTTTTCCGCAGGAGGCTCAGCTCTGTGAGGAACTTGTTTGTATTAATATTCTTACAAGAGGGACTTACAGATTGTTGCAACGGGGGTATTCCAAGTTATGATTCCAGACATTCCATTTCCCATCCCCTTGGGTTTTTATCTCTCCCTCCATCAGGCTGTACTCCTGACCCACTTTCTTCTCTAACTACTGTATTTTGGTACTTCTGCTAACCAGGAGGTTTCCCCAAACCTGCAGATGTGTCGCTTGTGTGTGTGTGTGTGCCATTTTGGCTACATAAGCAGTGGCACTCGCAGCCTGAACACAGTGGAGATGAGGCACTCACCTGACCTCCCATTGCCTGCATTGCTGCTGTTTGCCAGGAGGTACAGGGGCGAGGTGTTGGTGAGATTGGTGCAGTGCAAACACGCTTGTAGGTGCCCTGGATTGGTTCCACCAGTTCATTTGCACCACACTGACCTTGCCCCCACCTTCCCTTCCCCAAAGTATCAGCCATGCAGAGAGACCAGATGTTCCACTGACTGCTATTGCCTGAACATCAGAAACAGTAGGGATGACCAATAGGACCAATCCTTATGAGGAACAGTTCCGGAGTTGTGTATGTCTAGCTCAGAGAAGACTGAGCAGTGATACGATATTCATCTTCAAATATCTGAAGGGCTGTCACATGGGTGACGGAGCAAGCTTGTTGTCTTCTGCTCTGGAGGGTAGGACTTGAACCAATGGATTTAAGTATCAAGAAAGGAGATTTTGACTAAACGCGAGGAAGAACTTCCTGATGGTAGGAATTGTTTGACCATGGAATGGAGTATCTCAGAAAGTGGCTAGACTCTCCTTCATTGGAGGTTTTTGAAGAAAGGCTGGATGGCCACCTGTCAGGGATGATTCAGTTGAGTTCTCTGCATTGCAGGGGTTTGGACTAGATGACCCTCAGGGTCCTTTCCAACTCTACAATTCTATGATGACCTACAACAAAACGGTGCAGTGTGCCCTTGTCCTGTTGAGTATACTCCATTCCATACCAACATACCCATGCAGTTTTCTGCCTCCCCACATCCCTGCACAAATCAGTCATAATTCTATGGATACTTGAGTACCCTGGGTCTTCACTGGGCTGTTTGGAGATGGTGCGCTTCCTGTAGGGATTTTTGTTCTAAATGCATTTTTTATTTATTCAACTCTTGGGATTTCCTTAAACCTGCTGGCACCTCCTTCTTGTACATGTTTATTGCCGTTTGGCTGCATAAGGACTGAGAAAGAGATTTCAGTTCACTATAGTAATCCTACATATATAAATGATGATGATTGGTTTACTATGGGCACCCTCTTGTGGTGAATTTTATTATTTCTTTCAGTAACATCATTTTCAAGAAGCTAAGCTGCTGGTAAGGTTAGGAAAGAAATAATGCTTAAAAAACTATACTCCCAAGAAAAGCAGCATTAAAAGTTCTGCTATCAGCTATGTATAATTTTAAAAACTTGCTTGCTCTTGTTATAAGATCACACTTTACAGAATTTGTTTTGTTTTTCAAATAATTAAAGACCTGCAGAAATGAATAAATAACAAAGTTTCTATTATGGAGATCCTGATTATCCAACTTCAGGGTGAGCCCTCATGTAAGTGAAAGCTAGACCTGTACATCAAAATGAAAGTTCTCTCCACCTATCCTCAATCATTTCCACCCCCTCATCTTTCTTGAGCATCCAGTTTTGCCTCTGCTGATTTGATTTCGTTTCTCAGAAAAGAAGAGGGGCTGGTTCTAGGGTTTAGTCTGAAGACACATAAGGCCACAACCTCAGTTAAGCTAAGGAGGACTGGGTCTGCTCAGGGATTGAATGGGATACTTTCTTGCGACCACACACATGCCACCTTGAGTTTGATGGAAGTAAGGTGGGAAATGAATGTAAAAAAAGTTTTTGGGGGAGAATCCTAGCCTCCAGTGCTTTCTGGAAGGTCTTAATGGAGATGCAGGCTGCTGATGCCTCCACAACATGGCCAGCTGAGGTGGAAAACACAGGGTCAGCAAACTGCCGAGGTAGCCTGTAGCCAGTGCTATGATCAGGCCTGATTCCATCATGCAATGGCAGCGGAGGCAGATTGGGGTCCAATGGATTCTAGGTCTGCTCAGACTCTTCCTGTCCCCGGAACTCCCATTTTGGCAGTATCTGTCATTGGCAGCTCTTGTGTTCACTTCTTTGAAAGCCAGCGGATGCCAGCAGGACTGGGTAGAGGGACATCTTGTTCCAATCTGCCCTGCCCACAAAACTGGCAAAAGGGGCATTTGGCTTCCCCTGCTAATAAAGTCGGTAAGTACAAAAAATCCCTTAGTTGTGGCTGATCAGGTCTTTCTTTCATATGATCCTGTTACATTTGTTCCTTCCACAGATGACTTTGACTTACATGTAAGATGTTGGGACATAAACTTGTGCCCCCAACACTTCCCAAATCTCATTTTATGTTTTGGTGGGTGCTTTTTGCTCATGCTCAGAGTCCAACCTGTGAAAAATTATTTCCCCATTGTGATCATGGCAGTTATTTTATAAAGTATTTTAATTATTATTAAACTGCCCAGAGGCCAGGAGCCAATTTGGCTCACTTGTCTATGGCATCATGAACTACCTGCTCTGCAGGCATATTTGCTTGTGGCACGCTATAGTCTGGGTGATGTAAGATGTAATGTGACTTCGGCCTAACAATATTTTCATCTCTGTCCTGCAATTCTAATGCAGTTATAGCTCAGATAAAGAAAAAGGTTACAGCTTGTTGAGAAATATGGTCCTTGAAATTTGAAATCGATGTGTAAAAAGTGCTTTGACCTAAGCAACACTGTACAGCTTGTTCTTATTAATGGCCCATTTCTGCCAATTACCTTAAGAGTGATCAGACCTGCCATCAGCTGCTGAGAAGTGGCTATAGTGAGTTCAGGTCAAGCAAGCACCTGGGGGAGAGTCTGATTGCTTTTTCTCCCATTTCTTTAGGAGGGTAGGGAGTCTGCAGTATACACACTAGTCTTTAAATTATTTCCTCTGGTTTCAGAAGTCACTGGACTTTTCACCAGCAAAGTTGAACTTTAGGACTATGCTAGGAATTTACTTGTACTGAATTGTATACTCCCCAAAGACCATCTTCAGATAATTATCTCATCTATCAAATGAACATGTGAGGTGCATGTGTTGGCCCTGCCATCATGGCTGATGCATCTGATGCTGTTGGTACACAAAGAAGGGATCTAATCAGGATCTCTCCTTGCATGGAGGGACGCTACATGCTTATGTAGGTAAGTATGCATACAGAGCCCTTCTCACAGGCACTAAATATGCAAGGCTGCTGCTATCATTAGGCCAACTAGGCAGACACCTAGAGCGTAGACATCAGAGGAACACATTACTGACCTTTGAGGAGCACGGTTTTATGCAGATCAGTTGAGAAACATTAAAGAGATTGCAATGTTTATGATGGGTACAATATGACCAAGGCTTCCAGAAAACCCTGCTGTAGGCTAATTCAATAACCTTCAATTCTCATCACAACTGGAATTCACCTTTAATACCAACTTGCAACTTTTAATTTTAACTGCTTCTCTGCTGTTTTTGCCTCATCTCTTCCCTGCTCCATACCTTCATTTGGAACAACAACAACAACAACCTTTTAACAGTTGCTGCTGCAACTGTCTCAGGTGGGCTTGTCTACTGGTAGAAGATCATTTCAACCCAATGCATTTTAGTCTTCTCCTGCACTAGAAGGCTAGAGGCCACTCTAGGAAGAAACAGCTGTAGACCTGCATGGGAAATAAAACTATCCAGTGTTTTATCAACTGTTTAAATTTTCTAGTTTGAAGCGTTGGTGCCTCTTCTATCTGTGGGTCCCAGTGCACAGATGTACAAAAGAAATTCACTCCACTTTTTGAAGAGAGAAAGAAACACTGATACTTTTTCAGTTAAGGACCATTATTAAATATGAAGTATCCATTCATTTTTCTGTTGTTTTCTTGACTCCAGCTGTTGAGTTCAATAGATTTCATTTAAGGCTTGGAGAGTTTGCAATAAAACTAGCAAACAGCACCTAAGTAAATGGAGAAAAATATAATCAAACAAACAAAAAATGGCTTATGAGCCTCTTCTACCAATTTACCTTGAGAAAAAAGTTACTTTTTCTGTTTTCTAACAGGATTATATTGTGAATGCCTGCCGGGCATATGAGAAACTATTCTAACCATACTAATACACATAAAGAAAACATTGCCTTCCCTTTTAATATTTTCTGGATATCACTTTCCTTATGTTAAGAATACCCATTGTTCTAACATCCATTTCCCCATCACAGTCAATCTTATGATTGCCCCACTAAAACCAGTACTATGAGTCTAAGTCATGAATGAAATATAAAATTTCTCTTCCTTCCTTACAAAATGGTCATTTGAAAAATATTAATGGGTTAGATGCTAAGTATATGCAGAACAGTGATTGGTGGGGTATATGGGGTGCTAGAGGAGGGGTAGTACCTCTAGTGGAGGACACATCATGCTCTCTCTGGGGTAGTTTGTCAACCTTTGGTCTCCACCTTGCACTCAGGGCTCACCTGTGGCTCCTAGAAGCTGTCAGCATGTGACAGCAGCCTCAACAGGAACAGCTTTCCTGTTTGGCTAAACCAGGTGAGAGCAACTGATGAGTCTCAAACCCTCAGTGAGTTACGGACTTCATCTGCATGTGAAGACAGGCACTGGTGGATTGAGTGGACGAGACCAATAGTGGGTCCAATAGCAAAAAAGGCAAGTTTCTTGGGAAGTGAGAGGCAGATTGAGCTTGTCTACCTGGGAAAGTAGCCCATCTAAGAGAAGGAAAACTCTGATCCTAAACCTCTGCTGCCTTGCAGGATATCTTTGAGAGAAGAAAAGGCTAAGGAGTAAACTCTACACAAATCTGAAGTGGGGTCCCTAAAATGGTGGATGGCACCTTGTACGCATCCTTCTGGCAACTCCTGCAGCCAAGCTGGTGCCAAACGTATTGCTCTGCTTTCCTTTGGACCACATCAGCAAGGCCAAGAGGGGGGCATTGTCATTTAGGCAGTCCAAGACCTCCATATACACTCCCCAGGCATACGCCCTGGGGAGGACACTTTGGTGCTGCTAACACATTGGGTTGGCTTCACCCCTGGAGGCACAGTCCACTGTCTCTCAGGACAGATGGATGCCAACCAACTAGTAGCTGGTGCCCATTGGAACTGGTAGGGCAGAAGGCCAACAGTAGGTGGAGCAAGAGGCAATGACAGGCAGAGCCAACTAATTCTAGCTTTGATCTTATTTTGTGCCCTGCTGAGTTCTACAGCAGTAACACTGAGACTGCTGAAGAGGATGAAACTGACAGTCAGGGTCACCCACTGGACTTAGTGTGCTTGCTGAGGGGAAACTGAGGTTGGTGGGGCAGTGCCCCCTTGGCTCAAATGGACTAGCCTCCATTGATGCAGAGGATTTTGAAAGAAAAATGTAAGGAATGAGCAAGTGGAAACTCATGTAAAAATACATATATGGTTGTGCCTGCTGCTTGCTTGATCTGTTGTGCTTTTAAAGCATATTAATTGTTATTGCTATTTGATATACTTGTCACAGCTTTGAGGACCCTTTGAGTATACAACAATGGCTGAAAGGTGGCCTGAAAATGCATTTTAATAACAACAATAATAATGTATACTGATTCACGTGACAGAAGTGGTTTGGACACACATTTACTAAGATGTCCCAGTGCAAAGAATATTCTTTCAATTCATTTCCATTGCAACTAGAGTTCTTCCAAACTGTTGCTGTTTTGGGGTGGGATTCAAACACATACTGGCAAAATCAAGTTATGCAATTCAAGTTCATTTAGAGGTCTTACACAATAAATTTGCTTCCTCAAAATATCAAAGTTTCTTCAGTTAGGAAAGTGATGGAAAAATATACCAGGAAGCATGGGCTAACACTTGCCTCGATGCAACGTTATGTCAGCTCCTTGCAAACAAATCAGAATGGACACTCATTAAATACCCAATGTCTTCTAATCTCCCTGCAAACAAATCAGGGTGAATGCTCAATAAACAGGTCATCTGGAAGTCCCCTTAAGACACAATCCAGGAAACATACCCAAGAGTGTGTTCCATTGAATTCAGTGGGACTTGCTTCTCAGTAGACATTTATAGGTTTGCATATTAAACCTTTGTGTTTGTCATTGCCCTTCACTTATAAGAAAAGTTGCATCATTAGTTTCATGGAAAATTTAGGGGGCACATAACTGCTAGGAAATAATCAGATGTAACATACAAGGTTCTTATCTTCCTGTTATCTATCCACTTAGAGCTCCAAATACCAACATCTCTCTGCTTTCTCTTCTCATTAGTAGGAAGGAGAAGGCGCAAGCAAAGACTATGCTTTAAACACCATGAACTCGAAATTATAACAGCGTGACTTGGTATTATTCCTTCTTAATGAATAGAAGGCTCCCTGCATGTAGGCACTGGAATCATATTTGAATAAATTTAGATATTCCCTTGCAGTTGTATTATGTGAACTCATTTTAACATATCAGGAGGTCTCAGCATGTAGTCGGACAAAACCCTTATTTTAATAATTATAGAGAAAGATGCATGAATCTGCACAGAGTATATATAGGGCAAACATCTCTTTCCTCTCCCATCACGATATTTTTATTAGTATTTTTTTAATTCAAAGGAAACATGACTTTCTCTAGTGCATAGATTTATTTAGATGCAATTAGAACTACCGTCTAGATCTGTTTGGATGTGTTTCTACATTGTCAGTTGCATTCTTGGGGAAGAAAAACTTGCATTCCTGTGCTGAAGAACTCATTTTCATGAGTTGGTAACAAATTTAAAGCAGCAACTGACCAGTAATTGGCAGAGGAGCATTCTGTGAAAAGCAGGAGGAAAAAAGAAATCCCAGCTGATTCAAGAGACATGGACATCAACTTGAATCCAATTTATATAATACAATGCAGGGTCATGGTGGAGAATTGCACTGGCTAACTAAAGAACTTGCTTTTTGAGACATTGAGCCATCCAGTCTCCTCCACTCGCCTACTTCCTCCTTCTTGCTGACACACTAAAACTTTTTATGGTAAAGTTTTAACGAAGGCTCCTTGTAGAGTATGTGGCTTTTACAGGTGTTGATGTCTTGCTTAAGACTTTAGAAATGGAGCTTACACAGAGCTGTAGGAAGAAAAAATGTGGAGGGAAAACCCCAATCTGTCATTTTTATCTGTTTTAAGTTTAAAGATCTTCATTTTGGAGTCTAAAACCAAGTAAGTGTATGCCTAAGATATTTCCCAGTTTTGCTTTGCCCTGCTTTTATGGCCAGAGTTGACAGCACAGACTCATTTCACAGCCCTATCTAAGTTAAGTGGTATAAATCACACTCAATGGGAGACATTCATTAAGGTGCTTAACTAGTTCATTGTTAAAACCAGGACTTAAAGGTAGGGAGAATTCTGACAAAGTCAGAAATGGGAGTGGGAATTGCTGATGTTTGCCTGTCCCATGTCCAGAACGGCAACCAATCCAGTAAATATGATCGATATTCACTGTTGTCATTGCTTTCGTTCCACAAACAGTATGTTCCAACATGTCACTGGCCCAACACATGTGGCACTGGCATGAAAAAAACTCACAAGTCCAACCCACTCAAAAGAGTGCCCTTTTGACTGCCCATTCCTGAGACTCCAGCCACTTGACCTACTAAATGCTGTGCCCACCCCATCATTCAGAAGGAAGGTGCAGGGTGTGTATTGGATCAATGTCTTAGTTGTCGTTGAGCTGTGCATCTATGCCTCTTATGTACCTGCTGCACCGTGTCACATGTGCCTTGCCAATGTACTGATCTGATTTATGCATTAAAGACTTGGGCAGAAACCAAACTGGGAGCCCAAGTTCTTCACTGTCAGGCTTTGAGGACCAAGCCAGTGCCACTGAGAAACAGCTGAAGAATTTCTCTAGCAAACTAGAGAAAGGTCCGCTGCAATTTCTCTAACTTCACATAGGGTGGAAACTTTTAAGAGACCATTTCTACTGAAAACCTTGCATGCCATGCAGGGACACATTTCTCCTCCAGTATTCATTGCACATGGACTGCTGCACATCAGAGAGATACAACAATATACATATGCACTGTAATAAATAACGGATGAGTGAACAAGCTGAGCACCTTTCAAAAAACTTTGCATCCGCTCCCTTTTGGCTCAGCCTTACTACAGGTATTATATGAGCTGCATTAAGTGTTTGCAGCTTCATCGTGATGAAATAAACACTCCTGACTTTCACCCAGTAGGCAGAAATGTGTCAGATACACAGAAAACAAGCAAATTGGAAGCGTTTGCTGAGGCTATGGCTGTGGCAGTACATGGTCATATGTCAGTATATTGCAGAACACCTTTCTGTAAAATATAATTTCTGCTTTCTTTTGGATTCTGGTGGCTTTAGTGTTCTCATTTCTGACGTTATAAGGTTGCAGGCTCTAACCTTGGGAAAGTTTACACTAAATTTGATTTTTATTGTTTCACAAAATGGGAATTGTTTTCTGACAGTCAATAAAACTGTAGTTGATAGTCCTTTTGTAATACATTTGAACAGGCCATTACTATTTGTTATTGTGGTTTAACTGCAGGGCAAGCCTATAAGAGGGTGCCAATGGAACAACACACAATTTTATCAGGCTCTTTCCTTGTGTTATCATGTGGAGTGAGACTCAAGACTCTCACCCATTTTGAGGAAGCAACGTCAGGGCTAGGAGGGTGAAAGTAGCCATGCCCTAAATGAACACACGCATAATGGGCACCATTCATGCACATGGTTCTTTATAAAAGGAGTTTACAATCTAGAAAGGGAGGCAACAGAGGGAAGTGGAAGCTCAGGCAAACAGGTGGCTAATAAGGATGCATTTCAGTTATACAGCTACTTAGGCATAGATATACACACTGAAGGCTGGTTCCCACATGTTTATGTCATGAAGGTTGTATCCACTGCAGATCATTCACATGGAGTAGGCAAATCCTATCCCTTTCCCCAGCCATTCATGCTCTCCACTTTCTTCCCTTCCTCTTGTATGCTTTCCCCAACATGCACAAATGCAAACTAGTGTTTTTGCAACTGCATGCTAGTCACACTGTTTGCTATGGGGAAAGCAATGGATTGTTTGGTCCTATGCATGTGGGCTCCAGTGCATATTTAAATCTCTTTGCATTGGGATGGAACACTCACCTCTCCATTCCCCCAATCCCAAAGGAAATGTATGAGCTTCCTGGAAAGAGGCATTGATTGTTACACCACACTGAGAATTGAAGCACTGTGAGGGGAATTGGGGTCTCCTAACTCCTCTCAGCATCCTTAGCAAACTACAGTCACCAGGATTATTTGAGGAAGCCTTGACTGTTTATAGTAGTATGAAGCTGCTTTAAATGTATAGTGAGGATGGGGCTGAAGGCAATGAGTTCATAGTAGTTCACCTTTATTTTAGTTTTCCATCACATATAGCATCCGGCCTCCTGAATTAGATTTCTCAGCTGTGCTCAGATCATGTTTGGCAGCACTACTAGTGTCAACGCAAAACAAATTAAGTTAGTATGGCTATTGCATTTCAATTTATTGGTGCATGCACCTCAGTTTTTAAAGAGCAAGAGACTCCAGGGGTGCCTGTGCCTTACCTGGGGTCAGTTTCCTTGAAATGAAAGTTAATGAAGACGGTGGTGTCTTTAGAATACATGGTTTTATTTACACTAATATACAACCAGAGCATTGGATGGAAAGGCTCACATTACCAACACTACAACAGGTCTACTCTCCCTGTTAGGTTCCCAGGGAGATCTCCAAGTTATAGCTTTGGGTCCAACACAGAGAACGATAAGCCTGTATGTTTCTAGCTTTCAGCATCACGCAAAACACCCCCTCTCATGAACGCACACACACACACACAGCGCCTGCCTGTGTGTATGTATTATTATTCTATATCCTAGAACAACAAAATCCATGAAGAGAAAGGCCCACCCATTTGCCTGTATGGCAATCTCTTTGGACATGTAAATGCTGGCACTTAACTGGCAATCTCAGGCCATTATATTTCAAAGAAACTAATCCTCATACACAAAGCTGTAAAATCACAATAGCACCTACACATCCGCATGCATGCAAACCTAGGCTATGCACTATACATGGAGTAGGGCACTGCAGCCTGTCTCTCACTGAAGGTGAGTTGTTCACCTTCCTAGCAGGCACAGAATTCATCAGAAGTACATTGCTCGTCTATGGGCAACAACTGTGGCGTTTGCCCATTCTTTTGGAAATGTCTGTACAGGGGGAGAGAAAGGGTTAATAGGTAGACCAATAGAAAAGCCCAGAGGCGGAGCCTACCTGTTTTTAAAAGGCTTAGCCAGAGGTTTAGACAGTTGGGAAAAAGCAGTTGGAAATAGACAGTTAGTGCAGTTGGTTCTTGTGTGAGGGGAGGTAGAGGTGTTAGAGTGAGTTAGAGACTGCATAAAATAAGACTAAGAGGGTAAAGGGTAACAGCGTTTTGAATGCATTTAAAGTTTATTTGTGTTTGCAATAAACTACAGTCTTCGTTGTTAACTTGAGAACCCGACTGAGACTAAGTGTTCTACCATGGAGAACCTGGTTGGTGGCAGCGGATTAGTGGTGTACGGGTCAATAGTCCATGAAATGACCAGGGGCTCTGTACGAACACCACAACAACATGGAACCCAGATATGGAAAATAGCTATTCAGTAGCATAGTTTTGGTTTCTCTCTAGTTTTCCATGGATATGTTCTTGTGCACCTGAGATTTCATAAAAAGGTTTTTCAAGTACTCTCTCTCTGTACCAACCAACCTCACCACAAGTATCCCTCTGTTCCTGCAAAACTTCTAAAAGTTTTCAATCCACAGCAAGACTTTTAGGTTATCTAATGTTATGGGAGATGACCTATTTTACAGCACTCCAAGCTTAACATTTTCACCTCACCTCACCCCAACAATAAATTCTTGCACAGGGTACTACTTAAAGGTTCAATCAGGATTTTAGAGTTTTCTTCAGTCACAACAGCCAAGTGTGAAGTTCCGCATTTCCTCCTTGATTTGCTCACTGGAGTAGCTGTGACAGAGAAGTGCCTGAAAGGATAAGTCATCATCCAAATTGCTCCTGCCTGCCTGTGTAGAGGGTAATCTATGTTTCACATAGGATGTTTGCTCAAGGAAAAGAAGACAATAACATGAAGTAGGCACAAAAAGTTCCACTTGTGACTCAAAATGGAAGGACATGAGGAAAGAAACAAGCCACACTTTTTTCCTGCATAAAAATCTTCAGAATGTTGATTCAACTGAGTCAAAACTTTGGGGGCACATTGCTGGCTCTGTTTAAATTGGAGAAAATTATATCCAGCTATGCAAAACAAGATTGCATTCCATGAGCGAGGAAGTTATAGTGCAAATCTGAACATGTTTACTCAGATACAGCAAATCTCATGGAGTGCAATGCAACTTATTCCCAGGTAAGTGTATGCAGACTTGAAGCCTCACAGTGTCATCTTATGTGGGTATGCTCAGGTGTAAGTTCCATTGGGTTGTGTGTTTAACTTTTACTCAGAGTAGACCAACTGGAATTAATGGACCAAAGTGAGTCATGGCCATTCATTTCAATGGGCCTACACTGAGTAAAAGTTGAATACAACCCATTGAGTTTAATGACACCAACAGTGCAATCCAAACCCAAGATCTACCAGGACAAGCAAATTTGGAAAAGGCGGGTCCTTGGCTGTCCCAGCTGAAATGGGGTTATGCTAGTTTAACTCTCTCAGCTCTGTGAGTGAAAATTGGGTGAAATTTACACTGATGTAAATCTGTAAAAGGGGAGTGGCGGTGACAGGACTGGACAAGAGACTTACACCTATTTCAAGCCTCTTTCAGCTCAGTCATGTGCCCTGGCAACACAGTGGCTCTTACACCATCTAATACAACAGTGTAAGTTTTAAAGGCTTGTATTCCCTCTGTGGGATTGAGCAAGCTCAGCTGGCAGTAGTGCTGTTCCTTAATGGAGTTTGGAATGTATGCATTTATGCCTCTATATACCATATTGGCCCAAATATAAGCTGTACCCAAATATAAACCACACCTTTAAAATTAGAGGAGGAAATGAAAAAAAAAATAGAGTGGTACCTCGGGTTACATACGCTTCAGGTTACATACACTTCAGGTTACAGACTCCGCTAACCCAGAAATAGTGCTTCAGGTTAAGAACTTTGCTTCAGTATGAGAACAGAAATTGTGCTCTGGTGGCGCAGCAGCAGCAGGAGGCCCCATTAGTTAAAGTGGTGTTTCAGGTTAAGAACAGTTTCAGGTTAAGTACGGACCTCCGGAACGAATTAAGTACTTAACCCGAGGTACCACTGTGCCCGAATATAAGCAGATCCATTCCTTGCTGCTCCTGGCTGCATATTGGGGGGGGGGGGAGAGCCACACTGTGTTGTCGGTGGCCTTTTCCCTTCCTCGCTCTCTCCCTTCCTGGCTTTGGGGGAAGAGGATGGGGGACTACATGTCGGGCGCCCGCCGCTTTGCCACACTCCTGGCACTGATTGCCTCGCACTCCTGGCTGCATACCGTAAGGTCATGAATATAAGCCTCACTTTAACTTTTCACAGTCAGAATTTGGGAGGAAAGTGAAGCTTATATTCAGGCCAATATGGTATGTTCATCTGTCTCTGTCTATCTCACACAAGGAAGAAGAAAATATTTTTTCTGATCTTTGATTTTTTTGGAACCAAAATTATATTCACATGTGATTTCATGGGGTGTCATTAGACATCCTGCTCTCCAACTGCATGAAAGTAAATAGTGATTCACTTCACAGGGTGGTTGTGAAGGCAAACAACACTGATGATTTCGTCCATCTTGTTTTTATACTTTGTGATATTTGTTGCTTGTTATACATCACTTTTTGTGGAACAGCAGCATGCATATTTATGCATGCATGCACACACGATGCTCAAACCAGCATCATAATTTTGGGGCATGATATTTGGACAACTCTCAGATAATGGGAGACTGATTCAGATATGTGAATGTTTTCCTGGACTCCACTGTTAATGGTGGAAGGCAAAGTTCCTTGAGTGCGAACAGTACTTGTGGATCTCCTATGGAAGGGTGTAGTCTACCTTCTATTTTTCCAGGTGTTGGAGTCCTCATTCATTCCAAAGCAAGCACTTCAGGGCATGCAAGAGACTTGTGTGTGCTCATTTGAGCAGTTTTTGTTGGAGAGAGAGGTTTAGAAGATATTCTTACTCTCTCACAGCAGAGTTAACACAATTGTGATTGCTCTTGGCACATTAAAACTTGGTTAGATTTGCAGCTGCCCTCATCTACCTTCACACAACCAATCCCCACAAAAGTACTTGAGCTAGAATAAATCACAGTCACTTAGTTTTGATAAGGGACTATTTTACCCGCAGAGTTTCCAGAAGTTACAGCAAACAAGTCCCCATCTACTGGCAGTAAAATAAAGGTGAAAAAGGCTCCGAATGTCTTAAGAAGAAAAGTACTTATGTTTCCTTAAAAAAGGATCATGCAAACTTTGGGTTAGAAAAGTTGCAGCTTTAAAATAGCCTTATAGAGAGATTCAGTTCACTTGCAGGGAGCCATGGCTGCATGGCTTCTTGCTTATTCCAGGAAGCATAAAGAGAAAAGGGGGGGGGGGGTGAGCAGAGACTGCTGAGAAATTGCTAAGCTCTGGGCTCAGGTTAACTCTTTCATGCACCCAAGTGTAAGTCTGTAACTGTATATTACAACAGTTTTATCAGAAAGATAACCTCTGAACTCCTAGGCAAAGTTAACTGGATTGGCAGAGGAGAGGGAGAGCGCCTCTTAACAACTCATTTGAATAATAAAGCATCACTTAACGAACCCTGTGGCTTGCCTCTCCATGTGTTTCACTGAACTGTGCTTCCAGGAAACAACTAACAACACTTTAACCTCCATAAATCCCTGCATGAAACTTTGGCAGTGCCAGTGTGAAGGCAAAAACATTGCTCTCAAAGCATTCAGAAATTGGCAGAGCTTCATCTGCCATAAGTTAGATTAGTTTCAGAACTAAATGTCCATAATGGATACAAAGAGACTGTTGAAATCCATCAGAATAAAAAATAATGTTCCTTGCCATGCCAGGTGCAGTAATGCTACATCTGTTTAAACTGAGACAGAGGGGATGTTTCCTCAAATGAATGACAAAACATTTCTGAAAAAGAAGGAGAGAGGTTGCATATATTTCTGCAGTTATCCCAGGGCACACTGTTCTCATTTAGAAATGAAAGCCTATTTATGTTCCTGTACCTGCAGAAAGGAAGGTCAAATCCCGCTTCTGCTGCCTTGCAGTCTACCACTGTCTCACAGGGATGTTATAAGATAAATAAATTGTAAAATACACTGCACACTGAGAAACAACATTTCAAATTCCTTATTTTTTATGCCACAGAGCACACCATCCCCTTTACATTCCAAATTCAAAATATCCACCACCATGATCAGGCCCAGTTAGTTGGGGGATCCCAGGAAGGATTCCGTCAATGTCCCCCTTGCTCACACCTGCCAGGGTAGGTGCCAAATATTCACACTTCAAACGGTATGCCAGTCATGTTAGAAACAGTGCATGCTGCTTTTGGAAAGGCTAGGTTCCATAGTTTTAAATTACTATTTGCTAGCAGTCTCTTACTAGACATTGTTCAGAAATTCCAAGAAACAAACAATCAGTTCTGTTTTGAAAACAGTGGTTGAAATCAGCAGTTTGGAAATGTTCAGTATGCCATTTTGAGTCAATATGATATCTAATTACATCCAAAAGCTTGCTCCTTGATCTCTGGACCCATCATGCAAAATTTGATTACTGTGTCCAAATGAAGAGAGAACAAATGACTTTCAAAAATATATGGTAGATGGCTTTATGTATTGCTTAATGTCAACATAGGCTTACAAGTGTAAAAATCAATTACGCGAGAATTAAAATATAAACACCCATAATTAAAATGCACAACAAAACAATTCCATTAAAATATTCAAATCTACACACCCATAATCAAAACAGGCAATAAAGCAATTCTGTTTAAACACATTAATTAACACAGGAGACACAGCTCTAGAGTTCAAGCAAATTCCCATATAAACAGGTAAGTCTTCAAAAGCTGACAGAATGCCAATGCAGATAAGGCCTTTTAGCTTGTTGGAAACAAAGAAATATAGCATAACTTCAGTGATCCTTTATCTGCTTCCAGAAAAAAAAAGTTTGGAAATAACACTGAAATGTACTATATTGTACTATATTTCTGGAAGTGGAGTTTATATCATGTGAAAACTCAGATACAATGCAGAAATTATGGAAATGTCAGGAAAATGGAACAGACCGCTGAGTGAATGTAGCCTTAGCTAAATACCACCCACCTTCTGCTTTTCAGTTCACACTTCTGCAAGCAATTTCCCCTAACATAATGCATTTTTGTATTTTATTTTCATGAGCATGTTTTAATGTCCATTTTCCCCAACATACACCTTTTTGTACACATTATCTGCTTGGAGAACTGCATTGCAAAATTCGGGGACGTGCAAATTTAAAAGGATAGCTGTGCTTTGGTTCATGCATTTTTTTCAGGAAGCGTGAATCAGGTACATTAAAATGGAAAGAGAACTACATTTGTCCCCTCTACCTAGTCCCAGCTACAATGGAAACAGCCTGCTCTTGCCCAGTGGTGGCTGCTATCCTTTGGGACTGGTAAAGTGGAAGGGAGAGTGGCCAGGAGCAGGGGGATCCACAGCCACTGAGAGGCAGAGCCAGCTCCTTCTAGCTTGTCCCCCACCCTCCCTGCTTCATTCTTCAAGAACAAAACAGACTGAGGAGGGGGGAGCTGACAGCCATGGCCACACCCTGGACTAGTAAGTAGGAAGACAGGCAAGTGAGGACTGGCTGAGGTTGGTGGGGCCATGCCCCCTTTGAATCAGGCATTTCTGCTCGTGCTTGAAAAACTAGGTGCTAACACATTGTACGTAAAAAGGGTTGGGCTGGGTTTGTAACTGTCTTCAAATTCCTGTATCAATAACAGTGATACATCATCTTTTTGCTTTTTTAATCACTTAGATTCCCATGTCCCTTCTTTAAACTTCTATAGAGATAACATATTTAACAGACAAACTGAAATGGCTAAGTCTTTAAGACACTACAATACTTCTTGTTTTTTCTCATTATAGAGCAACAATGTGTGTTAATTCAAACAACCAGAAGAGGGCACTGCCCACCGATTTTCAACACTCACTTTTTTTTTGGTGGGGGGGAATGGATGGACACAAAGAGTTCTGATCACTTACAGATCTGTTCTTTACAACAGGATAATATTGTTTCTGTCACCAAAGCTACAATCAACATGCATAAATTCAGAAAGCGACACAAGAGAAGGCAAATCCTATGAAAACACAAACCATGATCCATGACGAAATAAAAAAAAATGATAAGGACATCACATAAAAAAAAGGCAGAGGCATATTTATTAGGAATCTTAGATAAAGATATCCCCAAAGAGAAAATTAACTTATTTCTATACGCGACAACAGCGGCAAGAATTTTGATTGCTAGCTATTGGAAAGAGGAAAGCATCCCAACAAAAAGAGAATGGTTGGGGAAACTTTGTGAGTACCTGGAATTAGCAAAATTGACAGATATAATAAGGAGAAAATCCAAAACTATGGTTATGAAGCAATGGGAGTGTTTAAATGATTATTTACAAAACCAGGGCTCAACTACAAAAATCTGGTTGTGTTTAGAATAATCTTGTGCGTAATATAAAAAAAAATACAAAGTGAGAGATTAAGGAAACCCAAAGGGAAAATATGAAGAACAGAGGCCCCAAAGAATGGATTATTAAAAACGCGTGAGGTAAACGGTGGAAGTCGTTTTTTTCTTTTTTTCTTTTTTCTTCTTTTTCTTTTTTTCCTTTTTTTCTTTCATTTTTTAAAAAATAATATTTATTACTTTTAAAAGTTACAAGAAATTAGAAGAAAAAGAGGAAAACAAAAAAAGAAAAAAAAGAAAAAAGAAGAAAAGCAAAAACAATACAATATATAAACAATACAAACCCAACCTAAACCCATTAAACTAGACACATAAACAAAGCAAAACAAAAACAATTTTAAAACATCCCTCCTTTTCCATACTCTATCCTTCATTCCCTTGTTTCCTCGACTTCCTCACACCTCCCTTTTTGTATCCCACTTCTAGTACTTGTTTCAGCAAATCCTTTCCATCTTTCTCTGTTTTCTATCATATTATAAATAACATACTCTTTAACCTTATTTCCCATTAAGGGTAAATTACTTATATGCACCTAACTTCTTATAGCATTTCTGCTAAATCCATAAAATATCATTCCACCATTTTTCTAAAGTCATTACTTTAACAATATTTCTAAATAAACACTTTAAATTTTCCAGTAATCTTCCACTATCTCCTCTCCCTGGCTTCGGATTCTGCCAGTCCTTTCCGTCAGTCCCATATAGTCCATCAACCTGGTGATCTTATGTCCGAGGCTCTTAAATCTTTTCCAAGTCCCTTCTGCAGGTCTTCTTCATATTCTTTGATGCTCAGGAGCAAATCTCGGGAAAACTCCAACCTAACAATACTTTTGTTCCTTCTGGACAGTTCAGCCAGATTTCCAAAGTTAAAAGTAAAGTCCATAAAGAGTTTCAGGACGTATTTCAGGATTCCTCCAATTCTAGAGGCCCCCAAAACTTCAGGCTCCTCCAAACCCAAGTCCATGTCCCAAAAGTCAGTCAATCCCTGGATAGAGGGTTCTTTCCAACTTTCCTTCTTCAATCCAAGCCAGGATCCAAACCTCAAAATTTGACTTTTGCTAGGTTCAATCATGCAAGACCTCAATTTATAATCCTCAATTTGCTTCTGAGAAATTAAGGATCCCGCTTGTACTTCTTTTGGTTTCACAGCATCAGCTTTCTCCTTTTCCTCCACAATTTGTCCGACCAAGATATGTTCCTGTGCCAAATCCTGAATTGTTTCTGTATTGGTACTCACTTTTTGACTCAAATTAGTCACTTTCTGTTCCAAGTTGTCAATTTTAAAGATCGTGTCATCTGTCTTTTTATGGAGCTGTTCCAGCGAGTAGTTTATCTTGTATAATACAGTCACAATAGCTTCTCCTATCAACATTTTGAATGGTCCAAGGTCAGTCTCTGGTTCTCAGAATCCTTATCCTGCAGCTGGAGATCTCACTGTTACACTCCTGTAACAGTTTCACATGCTCCCTCTAGAGGGAAACAGTCTCCACTTGTATCAATTCTTTCAAGCACGACTCGAGCAAATAACAATAGTTTCGATTTTCGGTTACTTTTTCCTCCATTTTTAAACGTAGAAGAGGACAATGGAAACAGTACCTTTCTTATTTTAGCTAGCTGTCAAATCCGTTCTGTCAATGAACGTTCCCCGAACGTCATCTGGCAGCCCTTTTCCAGGTTCAGAGCAGTGGCAATTTGATTTTGACTCTCTCCTGCAGGCACACTAGATCCCAAACTTCCCCCCTCTTCTCCTGCTTCCAAGAGGGGTTATATATTTTTGTCTGGTGGAAATTTAATCCTTTGTCAAAAGCTTTCAAAGACTTTAGCTTGTAGCGTCTTTGCTTCAATCTATTTACAAAAGTGGAAGGCGGACTTCCTGTTTAGAACCTTCCCGCTTCGGTGCCAAATTAAAGTATTTCAAGATCCAATTTTCCGTTCTACTCACAGGTAGTCGTTTAAAATCCAATTGTCCACAGGAAAAAGTCAGCGCTCTCCGGCAACAGCAATGCGGCTTCACTCCGTGAAAAAAGCGGTTGATTCAAAGCACCGCGCCAACAACATCTGGGGACCCACAGGTTGAGAACCACTGTCCTAGAGGGCTGTACCTGAGCTTCCTCAACCACACGACAAGTGTGTTTCTAGACTTCCCAAACAAACTGTTGAATACTGTACTTGATAATCATCTCTAGGGATGCATGAGGGATCATTGAAACTCGCTCGCTCAATCAATCAATCAATCAATGCTTTTCTTCTCCCATACTTCCACATTCAAGCCAGTCCCTTTAAGAAGCATTTCATCTCCTGATGAATGTTATTAGCAGAGGGGGTGAAATTATGCAGGAACTGACACCATTATAAATAGTATGCATATAAAATCCCTTTTAAATTACTATAATAGGTACCTAAATCAGCCCTGCTAATGGCCTATGAATCACAACTGTCCCTGCATGCATTTCTACATGTTATGACTTGAAAAATTTGTGTGTGTGTGTTTCTATATGTGCTTGTTTTTTCTACTATTCTTTTGTTTTCATGCTCCATCTCTCTCTCTCTCCCCTCGCCCCTCTCTTGACTGTGTGACATGGTGTCTCCCTTCCCCCTATGCTGCCTCTTGCACTCTTCCTTCTCAAATACAACATACATTTTTTACAACTTTAATGATGCTGCTGTATGGAACCCTGAAGTAATGCTGGTTTACGCCTTAGGTTACAGAGCACAAATACTGCAGAAGTGCATTTAGATACATAGGTCTGCACTCTCTACTGTGAATAAGTTGACTGTATAAATTTACAAGCGCTCCCTTAGGATAGAGAAACTGCTTAAGGTAATACGAGGACACACTTCTAACAGTCCCTTTTTACCATGGACACCTCCTGTTTCCAGGTATCTGTCCTGAGTTAAAACACGGTCCAACAGTGTTGGAGAGGAACTTGTAAACTATGTCGTTCAACCATCTACTTCAGAGGCGGGGAACCTTTTTGGTTCAGGGGGTGGGAGAATCTTTACCTCCTCCTACACCATGGCTCAACTTTGACAGGTAGGTGGCTCCTGTCAATCTCCAGATGCCACGGTGTCAGGCAAACAACAGTCCTCTCCATGTATCAGAGTTCATCTTGGGGAGAGATTTGCTTCACCAGTGCATTCCCCACAGCACCTAGCAGGACTGAACTCTCCACTAGCAGGCTGGTGATTGGGGACTTCAATCCTGCTCTCTGCAAAAGTCTGCTTTGCCTGCGCAGTCCTTGCAAGTGCTGGTGAAGCAGCACCCAGCAGGATTGAACCCTGCTAACACTATCCAGTGACAGGTAGGTGTGGTTTGGGAAATGGCTGCACAGGCCAAATTGGAACCCACTGGAAGCAGGGACGGATTTAGATGAAGAGAGGCCTTAGGCTACTCCATTTGTGAGGCTTCTCCGCATCCCCCACCCTCACAACTAGAAGAAAATGGAAGAGTGTTATAAACAAAATTGAGTGAAGCCAAGTATGATGATGGGTATTTAAAATTCTGCAATTCACAATTTCTCCTCTAAACGCCATAGGATATTATTGTTAAATACCATGGTGATGTTAAAAAATGCAATAACTGAACTTTGTACACCTTTTGTGGCCTGGGCAGGCCTGGCACTAGCTCCCATGTCTTGTTCCTCTCTAAGGAATCAAATTCAGCCTTCATGGCATTTAACCATGACGTGGCCACAGGCCGGGTCTTCCTGTTATATACCTGCTGGGATTGGCAAAGCATCTGACCCTCACCTGAATCTCATAGCTCTCCTAACGAGTGCTTTGGCCTGCCAACCAGATACCAGGCACTCTACTATTCAAATTAGGCCCCAGTGTTTTTGTTACAATCCCCTTCTCAATTAAGTAATCAATTTTAATCTAGAATTTAAATTCTTAAAACTTTCTTATTTGTTAATTCGAGCAAGTAAACTACTGCTCTCACTTCATTACAAACAGTATTTCTACCTGCAACACACTTGAACAAACCTGCTCCTCTTTCTTTCATAGAAATTTTGTTGCCATTTGCAACTGTAGCTGCCTCTGATTAGTTATCATTTAACTCTTGGGGGAAATAATCACATGTCATGTGCATGGAAGTTGCCAAACCAATTAACCAACAAGAAGGATTACTGTTAATAGCACCAGTTTTCCTATAACTTGATATTCCTGGATAGTTTTGATGAACTGCAAAAGCATTTTTAGTTTGCTTTCTGTTGCCACCCTGAAACTTTTCTTTATTAGTGCCACTTTGTTTTGTATGATTCCTTGCAAATGAAGGATAACGACTTTTCTGCTTGTATATGTTGATAATATAATTTTGGTTACTGAGGACAAACAAGATTGTGCAAAAACAAGATTGGGTGCAGGCCTGGCCAGGACCTAGGCGTCCTGACTGTGACAAATGTGACCTGTGTACTTGCTTGCTTGATTAACAGCTGTTGAGAAGTTCAAGGTCCCTGCTCTCTCTTCTTATGGTCTTTGTACTGGACCTGGAGACTCCAATAGAGAGCATTCCATGTCAAGAAGGAGGGCAAGTGGGCACCCTATCAAATGACAGGGCAGGAGCTACACGGAGCAGTGCCTTTTCACCGGTGGTGCCCATTGTATGCCTCGCTCTTCCCAGACCTGCTCTCTTTTGGCCTGTATTTTGGAGATTTATAATTTAGGAAGACTTTGGAAGAACTGGTTGAGAAGTCTTATCAGTTGCTGAGGTATGAGCAGATTTTATTTGCTGCTATTCTGGGCTTCTGGTGTACCAGGGTTTACACCAGCATAATAGAGTTGGCCAGGGTGCCAGAAGGGATACAATTTATGAGCTTTCTCCATTATCTGCACAGCAGGGGGTGTTTTGTCAACAGTGCAAAGGCTGAGCTGAAGCGTTCTCTGCTGGTTACCTGCTTTCAGCAATAGGGGTCGCTGTTTTGTAGTACCCAATTGGTTAGCTGTCAGATTCTAGAGCTTCCTATTGGTGGCTCTTAGGTAATTCACAAAATACAGAGTCCATTCGTAAAACACAGTGTTCATTCATAAAGCAGTAACATAAATCTCCATTGCTACATATTGGGTGTATATTTCAGCGGCTGAACATACAGGTTTACAGCCATGCTGTAGTGTAGTGCTTATGTGACTGTGAATAAAAGGTGGTGGGGCTCATTGTCTCGGGGTTTGTGGGGGGGAAAAGGTAACAAAACTGATTTCCAATAAGTGCCCCCCTTTATTTCCATAACAAGTCCTTGAGTCTGTACTCTGAATGGTGACACCAGGGACCTAGAAGGTGCAGGGCTTGTCAGTTCAACCCCTGCACAGTCTCATCAGGGCTGACCTTAAGGCAACTGGAACAATTGGGCCAAATTGGGCCCCATGGGCCGCTCCTAAGCCCCCCCCCCGCACCAGGGCAATCTAGATGGATTTTATTTATATCTATAAGATTTTGCAGACTTTGGCTGTAAACTTGAAATCCTGGGCCACTTTACAGTACAGTAAGGACTACAATACCTCAAAGACTGCCTCTCTCTATATGAACCGACCTGGACCCTGCAATCATCAGCAGAGGCCCTTCTTTGTGCGCCTCCTTTACAAGAGGTCTGGAGGGTGGCAGCACAAGAACAGGCCTTTTCAGCAGTGGCCCCAAGTTTGTAGAATGCTCTCCCCAAGGTTGTTCATCCCCAGGCACCTTACTTATATATCTTTAGTCACCAGGTAAAAATGTGCCTCTTCAACCAGGCCTTTGGCTGATTAATATTCTACAGCCTTTTAAATGCATCTGTGGGAAGGAGGGGTTGTTGATTTGCTGTTTCTGTTTTAAGTATTTATTTGTGCTTTTATCTTGTGTTTTTGTCTTGTGAACTGCCCTGAGATCTTTTGATGAAGGGTGGTATATAAATCTAATAAATAATAAAATAATGATTATACAGGTCTCTTGAGAAGTAAACTGAAAGCATACTCCCAGCTATGTGCATATAGGACTGCAGCGTCTTGTAGCCATTGTTCAAAAATATACGAAGAGGCATAAAGTACAGACTTGTCAGGCAGAGGGTTTAAAAACAGATTCAGTCGAACAGTTATAATTTGTTCAAATAGGATTCATTAAGGCATATTTGGACTGAGCTCCCAAAGGCCATGCACAGTATGTTGCTGAATATAACTTTTGATCAATTTTACTTTTTATTTTTTTATTTGTGATGCTGGGTGGGTAGCCTTCCCACCACACCATTAATATCCAGGGGAAGAAGAAAAAATCTATTGAGACTGCAGATAAAAATGGCTGCAACTGCTACAAAGCCAGTATGAGTCCTGAACAGAGTAGCCCCAAAGGCATTTGCCATCATAAGCAGGGAAGCTTTATCGATATGAGAATAAAGATATTTTGTGTGCGCGGCCATTTTGTGCTTTATTGTTATTTACACTTGCACTGGAGCATCAAATATTTTCTCATTCTAATTTAGTTGTTTATCCAGACAAAGCAGAACCAGCCGCAGTTCCTCCTTAAGTGTGAGGTGTGGATAACCTAGGGTTGCCATATTTCAAACAGTGAAAATCCGGGTGGAAAAGTCAGACAGAAAAATTGGTAAAAAACGGCACTGCTGACATGGGTTGACATTTGACTGATTGCCACCTGGACACTGCAGCCGACAGCTGTATTCTGGATATGTCTGGGAAATTCTGGACATATGTCAACCCTAGGATAACCAGTCTCTACTGAGAATAAGTGTGTGTGTGTGTGTAGATTCCCCTGCCCTTGCCTGCAGCTCTTGGCACAGAATTAGGAAGATATTTTTTTTAGGAGGCAACCCTATTCAAAGCAAAGGACCAGAGTTTTATTTATTTATTCCTGCACTGCACAGGGGTGGATTAAATAACCCTCAAGGTCCTGTCAAACTCTGCAGTTCTAAGATTCTGTGTCTAAGATTTCCACTCATCTTTTGGCCTTTTTTGGGTGGGAGAGGTAGTACTTTAAAATACCAGTCAATGGCATCAGTAAAGTACACTGCAAGGGGTTGTATTCAACTTACTTTTATTCATAATAAATTAATTGTAAAAGTAATGGTAAGTTAATTTTCAGTGGGTTTCCTCTAAGTAGTTAGCTATAATCCATGGATATTGCAAATATAACAATTTCTACTCACCTTTTAATAAAAAGATAACAATTAAGGAAGTTCATACAGAATCAAAGAACAATAAAACAATAATAAAAATCACCCCCCAAAACCCAGTGACAACAAAGGCACATTATACACTTAAAACACATTTCCTCCCTCAAAGAATTTTGGGCACTGTAGTTTGTTAAGGTCTGCTGGGAATCGAACTATGTGAGGAGTAAACTACAGTGCCCAGAATTTGTTGAGGGAAATAATGTGCTTTGAATGTGCTTTAAACGTAGTGTTATGAATTTGGGGGTGCTAGACACTTCTAAATTCCTGGACCCAGCAAGTATTAGAATTTAATCAAACCTCCTTAGCCCTTACTTCCACCCAGGGTTAAAATATAAACTGGGCTAGCTTCCTCATGAGGTAATCACCTGGTTGATGGGCCACTAAGAGAACAAAAGGAAAGGTGATCAATGGGGCTTACTCCCAGGTCATAGGAATGCTGATAGGATTGCAGCCTAGGTAAAGGAAGGCTATAGGTACTGGGCAATGATCCATCCCATGACCTAATATCAATGGATTTTTTATTTTTTATTTTTGTATGAAGGTGGAGGAAACTATAACACCAGCACTCCAGACAATTTCCTAATTCATTGTTTGACTCATTCACATTCAAAGGAGAATCAAAACACTGTTTACATCGCAGAGCTACTTGGCACAAATATTTGTATTTTGAAACTTGCTGCTCTCTGAATTTTATGGCTTTGCTTGTCACACCAGCGGAGTCACGGATCTGGAATTAGCATATCTGTGGATGCTCCAGATGGGCTTGTAACAGAGATTTACACAATTTTTTGTCAAGCCAGGTGGTTGCTTGCATCTTACAGAGGATTTTTGAAAAGGGGGTGGGTGGGTAGTAATAGAAAAAGGCCTAAGAATTCTCTTTAAAAATGAGGTTGAAAGGGAAATGTTTGCATTCTGGTCAGGAGGGATACAACCCCAGACAAATATGTTTGTGGGGAAAACAAGCTAATTAAGCATTCTGTAGCCTAAAGATCTACGGTTTCTGGCAGTTCCCCATTATTGAGCTGTATGATATCCTGGCACTGTGCTCTTCCTCCTAATTGTGATGATTTATTTTTATTCCAGGGAAGTTAAACCTCGTTGTTATGCTGCTAGCTCAAATGCAGCCTCTTGCCTGGGAGGTGGCTGTAGCTCAGCCCTCAACTGTGTTAAATAGAAAACCGCAAACACACTAACAGACCTTGGGAGAACTCATAACAGGAAAGAAACATCACAGTTCAACATAAGAGATGGTAAATCAGGGTGCGGGCAGTTTCTAGAGGATGCCACAGAATAGATGCCTCGCGGATCTTGTTGCCTTCCATTAGAGTGTCAGTAGTAAGCATGAATTGTACAGGCCCAGTGTCATAAATTTTAGGGAGGTTTCTACTGCACCCTTTTAAAGACATGGCATGAGATCAAGAGAAACTTATGTACTTAACTGAATAATTTGGCCTGCAGGTAAGCCATTTTAGAGGCTGTTCCCGGCTCGCACACATTGGGACCTTGTCTGGTGGAAGCAACAGCAGGGTATAACAGGGTTTTGCTCTTGATGCAAGAACAAAGTTGTATGGTTTGTCCTCCAGTTTCCTGCATAGCAACTTGGAATGGGGGCAGATTTTGGATTGGTTAGCATTTTTAGTGAGAACCTAAAGACTTTGCACTTCCGAAAACAATGCACACGTCTAAACACAGCTATCCTTTGACATGTACACTCCACTGAATTTGAGATATAGTTCTCCACTCAAATAATGTGCAATACATGTATATTAGTGGGAAGCTTGCATAAAGTTGCATGTCATAGTGAAAATAATGTCCAAAAATGCATTGTATTTTAGAAATTTTCTTGCAAAAAAGTGACATTAGGGAAAATTGCACAAAAATGTGCATATTGGAAGAACTCTGCATTTACATGCTGCTGAGTTTTCATATTTCATTCACCCCCTAGTAGTCACTCCATGTTCCTTGCTATGAGAAAATTTGGGTATGCAGCAGATAAAGTCCCTGAACAAATTGCATATTCTCCTAGAAGAGAAAAGTAAGTCATGTGCAATTCTGTAGCCTTATGGAACGTTTCTAACACCCCCCCAAATGCTTTGATGACATACTTCTTGTAAGCTATAGGTTCTGGTCTCAATAATATCTGGTAGAATACCAGCAGCCTTATGTTCTGTACCCCCACGAGTGCTTTTTTCCCAGGGGATACTCAAGTGTATGCAGTACCAGCACCTCTTTTTGTTGTTGTTGTTTGCTAAATAATTTTTATTAATTTTCCATTAAAAGCATCCAATTGGTAACAAAGCAAATGAAATCATAATCCAATTCAAGAAAAAAAAGACCAAATTACTATCCAAATTATTAATTATTAAATTTTGAACGGACTCCCCATATTCTGGACTTCTTTTTGTTGTTAAAAAGTGTAGCACTCACTGCAACAACTTCATGGTTGTTTTACCCTTTAAAGGTAAAGGTAAAGGGACCCCTGACCATTAGGTCCAGTCATGACTGACTCTGGGGTTGTGGCACTCATCTCACTTTATTGGCCAAGGGAGCCGGTGTACAGCTTCCAGGTCATGTGGCCATCATGACTAAGCCACTTCAAATTATTCTGGAACAGTGGCTGAACAGTGGCAAAATCACATGGAAGCATGCAAAAAAAAATCTGGAAAACAGCCATCTTCCATTTGCAAAAGGTAAGTGCAGAAAAGCCCTTGGTCCTTTTAGATACAGGGCTGAAAAAGATCACCTCATAACAAAGAAATGGGATGAGCTGTGGAATGGAGAAATCCAGCATTATGAGTCAAATCCTATACAGTACATCTTTACTCAGAAGTAAGTGCACTGGTTTCCATGAGGCTAATGCTCAGCTAGAAATGGAACATAATATCTGGGTCAGCATTTTCAGGAGGGTGGTGGGGAATCTTTTAATGGATGCATGTTGGGCAGTGGTGGCTTGCAAGGGATGCAGCTCAGTGGTAGAGAATCTACTTTGCACAATCGTTGGTATCTCAAGGGAAGAATGGGAGAAACCCCTGTCTAAAACCCTGGAGAGCCACTGCTGCTTGGTGTAGACAATTCTGAGCTAGATGAACCAAGGGCTCAGTATAAGGCAGCTTCCTATATTCCCATGTTTGAAACAAGTTACTGCAATACTTTTGAGCATCTGCATGTTTTTGTTGGTTGACACGAGGCCTTGAATCTCTGATGTTCCTCCTCCCCCTCCCGTTTTATTGTCAGCTGCTGCCTCTGTATTTCTTATCAGTTTGAGCAGTTTGTGTGTGTATGGAAGTATGTATGAGAGAGGCTTTCCACCCACGTAAGTATATCTTCAGAATGATCGCTTAGGGAAGTGGATAAATTAAAAATGTTCCTTGGTTGGAATCCACCTGAGGGGTTGGCCATGCATGCCTGGCTCTCATCATCTATCATGATCTATTTTTCTAAGCAGTGGGTAACAGTGAGATACATTCCTCTGTGGATCCCTACTGAAAAGCCCAATTCTTTTCAATGCGGCAGTGTTATGTTTATTTATCGTGGTGCTGCTTCAATGTGCATAGAGCCTCTGTAAAGGAAAAGAAAGCTCTATATAGATAATAAAATAACCAGAAGGCTTTCTCTGTGTTATTTGCATCACCGAAGAGAGAGAGGGAGAGAAGGAGAGCGAGAGAGAAATAGGAACTAATTACTTTAGCAAGAAATATTTTGTGTGTGTAAAATTTGCTATTTTGGAATCTGTTCCTTTGTAATTTCTTTTTAAATGTAGAATAGAATAATTGGTTTGCTGACTTTGGCAGTATAAGAGGATGCATAAAAAAATGATTTCATTTCAATTGTCTATTTACTCTCCTTCCTTCTTCACCCCTAGTTTACACTGAAGGCAGATTACAAAATAAAACGCAAAACACATCATCATTATTAAAGAAAATCATAGCCATGGGTTGTATCCAGAGATTACATGAGTGGAATGTCATTCATAGGCAGATCTCTGTGGGAGACCTGATTATTTTTTTTGCTGAGTCTCCCCTTTTCCTATGGCTGCACCCCTGAAAGCTACTACTGTTTATATGTTCTGGAGAACTAGGTGACTTTCCAGGACAATGTGGAATATGGTGCGGTGGGGGGCTGCAGGGGAATTGAATCAGTGAAAATCATCCCCCACATCTTCCATCCATGAAAACAGAGGTAGGAAATACGCCCTACCCCACATCTCTATCTGGTCCTCAGGGCTCTCTCCAGGCCACATATCCTTCTCAGTCACACCCATCACCAACACTATTTCATCCCCTTCTTCAGTGTTTTTGCAAGGCTGGAATCAGTGGCAGAGCTTCATGCTCCAGCACCGGGAAGCGGAGAGCAGGCGGGGGCGGTGCTGGTGTGTGTCCCAGGGGTGGGGTGCGCCGCCTGCAGGGGCGTGGCATGCGTCATGGGGCATGGTGTGCCACCTGCAGGGGGTGTAGCACCCAGTGCAGTCGGGGGGCAGCCGCAATGGCACCCCACCGGGATCGTGCTGCTGGGGGCGGTGCGCTCTCCCTGTACTCCTCTTTCTCCGCCAGTGGCTGGAATGTGTCCTTGAACTTTGATAATACCTCTTAATTCCCAGGATCAAGGACAAAGGGGGGTGTGTAAGTGTGTGCAGGAACTAGGCTTTTGTATGAAGGCACAAAGGGCCCCACCCACCACTGGCATGTGGGCACCAGTCTGAAAAAGGTTCCCTTCTCCTCCTCTAAAATCTTCATTGGATCACAGATCCTTCTGGGAATGGAATGGAGTTTTCAATTTATGGAACAGCAAGCCTGAATCCAAAATGGCTGTGAGATCCAAGGGAAGCAGCCTTATATAGGCCTTCCCCTTCCCTCTGTAACAAGGGTTCAGGGACAGCTTTTTCCCATGAGCCCACCACACAGAAAAGATACTGGGCAGAACTTTGCCCAGTATTTTCCTGCAATCTATGGGCCTCAGCACCATTGGGCAAAGGCGCTCCACGCTTATTGGGCATGGAACGGGGCTTATAGTCAATAAAATCATCCACCCACCTGAAAATAGCAATCCAACAACATGCCAAAAGCAATAATAGCATAACTGGTTTTTTTAAAAAAATATTTTATGCAGAAGCAAAAGAAATGAAAATATAGTCTTCACCAGGAACCAAAATATATGCCAAGCAGACATTGTAATTTGTACGTTTGTGCTGACGATGAATTGAACTGTATTTATTAAAAATACAGGGCCGTTCTGTATCAAGGTTCTCATTTCCTCAGTGTAATGTGTAGTTCAGCTTACTTCATATACAGACATCATTATACTCTAGTGAGGGGGGAATGCAACCCTTCAGATGTCTCTGTCTGGCTCTCAGAATTCCCCTCAGGCCATATCCAGGCCACATCCACACTGGCCCTCCTCTGTGCCTTTCCTGAGTGCTTTTGGATGGATTGCGTTCTTGAATTGCGATTGTGTCTCTGGCTTGCTTGGATGGAGGATGTAGAGTGGTGTATGTCTAAAAACCTCTCACTTTTATGCGGTGTGAATGTAGATTGCTCTGCTTGCTTTTCGACTCTGGTCCAACTCACCCTGGCATAGACTCCCCCAAAGATAACCCACAAGTAAATGAGGCTCTTGGAGGAAAAAAGAAAATAAATCTTCATTCCTCTGCTAAGAATGTGCTCATCCAGTGGTATACAAAGTTTGCCTACATGTTGAAAGGAAAGGTCCAGACCAGGATATCACTGATACTAGTGCAGTTGTGCTTTAAGAGACTTATCTTAGATTGAACAAATTAGTGGAGGACAGAACTACCAATGGCTGTTAGTCAAGATGGCTATATACTACCTCTAGGATCAGAGGTCACATCTCTCATACCAGTTGCTCGGGAAGAACAATAGGAGAGGACTACAGTATTCCTTTCATGCCGTCCTTTTGGGCTCCCCAAGAGGCGTTGTGTTAGGCACGGTGACAAAAAATGATACTGAGCTAGAGTTCTTGTTAAGAGAGTGCCGTGAATATTAAAATTATATATGTTGATGGCTGGAGTGACTTTGAAGTGAGAGGGAGAGCTATAATAGTGATGATGGTGATGATGATGGCAATGTAATGGAATGGTGTAAATTACTAAGAAAGGATCCCTAAACCATAAAGTCCTTTGAATCTCATGCAAGACTCAGAAGCCTCACACCTATAGAATATATTTCCTCCCTTCTGGGAGCTTCTCAGCTTGCTGATCTTTTATTTTCACATCAATAATTGTAACAGGAGAACTTTGAAGCCTTTATTATCTTGGAGAGTTTGTCCGTGGCCAAAGGCTGTTGGTTGTCCTTTTAACAAACTGGCTAGAGTGATTTTTTAAAAAAGAAAATGAACAAAAAGAAAGGAGATAAGTCCATAAAATGTTTCTTTCAGTGGTCAGTGGGAGGTGCTTTAAATAAAAATATTTTGTAATATTGAATTATGAAATATAGAGCTGAACCTGGGTGGGGTTATTTTCTTTACTAATTATTAGACTTGTTAGTCTCTTGTGACTCAAAGGTATCCAAGAGACTCAAAATCATAAACATCAATACATTATAACAGTAACGTATCATACAATGGGTTTTGTGAATACTTCAAAGAGGGTTGTCATATTTCAAAAAGTGAAAATCTGGACACAAAATGTTTTTGAGCTATTTTAAATGGAATTCACGAAAATCTACAGTGCCGTACATCCACATTTTCCTGAACATTTCAGCAAATTCCGCCCAGATGCTGTTAGCGAGGGCTGAATACCAATTATGTCTGGTAAATTCTGGACGTATGGCATCTATACAGCTCCACCTGAATCTGATAAAAAATGAGAAAGAAAACAGATTTATGATCTGGAGACATCTTGACAAATTCCTAAGAATGGCTGAACCAAACGGCTCATCAGCCGACAACATAGTCAGAAGCATTAAATACAACAAACCCACAACAACAAACTTGCTCAATCCGCCTCAGTTTTAGACAATTTTTCTCCATAAACCCAACATTTTAATATTGAACCACAGCAGCATTTCCCCTTGGGCAAGAAATCTTGAAATGATGCATGAGGCACATGCTGTGTTTCAGTGGTGAGCACCAGGGGATTACTTACTGTTTGCAAATGAAATGCTCTCACAAATATGTTTCTTTTAGCTTGCAGATGAAGTGCAGGTCACAACAAACTTTCAAAGTGTCTCCCTCCATCTGAATGTGGCCTGGGTAGGGTTTTTGTTGCTGGGGAAAAAAAAATACCCTCAAGCTAAGCTTGCTCCAGGTTTGAGGAGATCACATCTTGACCTCAGTCCTCTCGGTCCTCTCTGACACCTTCTGTAAATTGATACATGTTGCAGCAAAAAATATCTTAATTTCACATATATGCTCATGGGGTCTGAACTGGTGGTAGCTAGTCTGGAATGAGACCTCAGGGTTGTTGTGGTTAGCTCAATAGAGATGTCGACCCAGTGTGCGGCAGCCGTGGAAAATTCAAATTCCATACTAGGGAAAGGAGTTGAAAATAAAACCGCCAGTATCAGAATGGCTATATGTGCTTTTGTGGTGCAGTCATACTTGGAATACTGTGTACAGTTCTGGTTGCTGCATGCCAAAAAGAAGATTGCACAGCTGAAAAGGGCAAGCAAAATGAATAGGGGACTGGAACAATTCCTCTATGAGAAGTGGTTACATGGTTACAGCTCCTCTATGAGAAATTTGTTATACAAATCCACACAAATGCCACATTTGGAATACCATGTACAGTTCTGGTTGCCTCATCTCCAAAAGGGTAATGCAGAGCTTCCCACAGGCATCTGACTGGCCACTTTGAGAACAGGAAGCTGGACTAGATGGGCCATTGGCCTGATCCAGCGGAAGGCTTTTCTTATGTTCTTATCTTATCAGTGTTTCCCCTGTCCACAGATGCCCACCAAGAAGACACTAGCAGTCAGTAAGAGGCAGCTGCAGCAACGTCAGTGGCAGGAATTGGAAGGCCCTTGTCAAGACAACATCTATGAGTCCTCACTACAGAAAGCCCAGGGATCTCTTGGCAGCTGGCCTCACTGTGGCCTGTGATCCCTGTCATGCTGACTCTTGACCCTGACCCTGAGCTGCAATCTGTGGTGGACAACTGATCCATTTGCCATGGTGTTGCAATCATTAAATAAGCAGCTGTATGAGGGATTGCCAAGTTGCATCACAGTTAGCACAATACAGTATATAAATCTTTATTGGAAGTGACCTTATACCAGGTTGGACCATTTGTCTGTCCAGCCCAGTATTGTCTACAGCAGTTTTCCAGGGTTTCAAACGTGGGTTTCTCCCAGTCATACCTGGATATTTATTTATAATTTATATAATACCCTTCACCTGAAGATCACAGAGCAGTTTACAACATAAGAACACAAAATGAAAACACAAAATACATACAGTAGAACCTCATGTTAAGTACTGTCCTCCTTGTGAATGCTGTAGGTTATGAGCTGCACTAACCCGGAAGTAGATGCCCCTTGTTGTGAACTTTGCCCTGGGATGCAAGCGGCCAGAAGTCAAGCTCCGGCAGTGCGGCAGCAGCGGGAGGCACCAATAGTGAAAGCGCGCCTCATGTTATGAGCAGTTTCAGGTTACAAACAGACCTCCGGAATGGATTAAGTTCGTAACCGCAGGTACCACTATATTAGCAAAAACCTCCACAAAAAACCAATAACCCACCCATATACATTTAAAAGGCCATGGATTGTTTAATAAGCTAAAGGCCTGGTTGAAGAGGAACATTTTTTGCCTGGGGACCTTTGGCATGCAAACCATGTTCTCCATGATGGAGCCATAGCCCATCCTCTTATTAGGTTACATGAAATACAACAGAAAGGCTGTTTCTCCTATCCTGAAGACCTGTCAGTTGCCCTTTGCCTCTTATCTCACAATAAGCAGGACTTGTGAAAAATACAGATGAATGAGTGAAGTGACTGATGCAATGTGTGTGTGTGTGTGTGTGTGTGTGTGGTGGCAGCAGCAGCAGCAGCAGGTGAGGTAAGCTGGAGAAGTTGTCCTGCAGGTTGTGGCTTGGCAACCCAAATTATGATGGCCTCAACTTAATTTCAATTGGTTCCATTTCTCATACGTCCAGCTGAAATCCTACAAAATGATCTCAGTGGGACTTCCTTTTGAGCAGGGTTGCACCACATTTGCTCGCTTCTTTTCTTCAAAGCTCAGGAGCTCATAATGAGCTGGATCAGATCGAAGGCAGATCTTGAAATTAGTTTTCCAGAAAGTTTTCTAATGCAAGCGTATAAAGAATTTCATGAAAGAATGCAAACCGAACAACCAGCTTTAACACTGCCTTTGCAAGTCAGACTTTTAGGCACCTCTGCTCTGTTCCAATCCAAGACTGCTATTTTAATTGGCCATTTAACAGCTCTCTTCTTCAAGCGCAGCCATTTTGAGTTTCCCCCTCTTTTCTCCCCCTAGTAAACAAGGCTATACCTGACAAAAGGAAATGGCTGGAGGTATCTCTTCACAAAGCCCCTCGTGATGTTCCCCTGACATGTGCTGTCCCAGTTTTATAAATTAGAAATCTGGTCATCTCATTTTAAGTCTCTAAGCAATGCCAGCTGTCTCGCATCTCCAATACTTCCAAGATGCTTTGAAGCTCTTTCTGTATTCTGTTGGCAATATTTGTGCAGAAAGATTTGAAGAATATAATAGCTGAAAAAGGTTACATGGGATCACGTAATTGACAGCAGCAATATAAAATATTGCCTGCTATCTGTTTTGTAACAAAGTAGAGATTGCTTTCTTTAAGGTTGGAAAAGAAACAAAAAAGTACAGTCGGAATGTCTGTTCTGCTAACTTTCTTAACTTAAAGAAGGAAATCTGTATTGTTAAATGCCATTCCTCTCGCTGTGTACATGAGTCATCATTCCACCCAGCTTTCTTCCCTGTTTCTTTTTTGTTTCCTTACAATGATGAAGGATAACTTGTGCTACTGTAAACGAAGCCGACACACATATATATGGGAAGATAAGGGTGCATTTAAATTGTGGGTGTTTATCGTGATGAAAAATATGTGACATTTACTGAGGCCATATTTTTAAAAATGTATTAAGGATGAAGTAAAAGAAGTGAGCAACTGGAAGCTTAGTTTGGAGACTTGAACAAAGGGCCTTTGCTCAGGAGAATACCACATGGTTTGAGCATTTTTCAGTTTGAGGACCCATCTCCACTCAAAGAATGGTAGGTAGCAGAGACATCTTGGCTCTGCCGGGGTTCCAGAGCTATCCAGTGTTGATGTTTGGCTTACCATGTCAAGTGGTAAGTGGCTATTAGTCACTGTTTTACATTTTCCAGTGTCCCAGAGCACCTGGCATAGTGGAGCACCCTGGAGCATTGTGGGAAATATAAAATGGTGGCTTATAGTTTCATGTTGTATGTGGGGGCCACCTACATACTTTGATGGCTCTGAGCAAAGATAAGGTGCCAAAGAGCCTCTGGCAGACAGCCTAGTAGCAACTTCCATTGAAATACCATGATTCATACATTTATATCATAAGAAGCAAACACCCCATATTTCTGGAAATTCAGTGTATAACAGGAAACCTGCTTTCATGCTGTGCAGGATTCCCATGCCCTGAAAATAAGCCACCACTTCTCTGTCATGTAATGAAGGAAGATCTGCTATGTCTGCTACAAACTTAGAGAAATTTCAAGGAGTCTAACAAGGGAGTAAATGTATTTGCAATACTAACTCAGATTAATTTCTTCTTCCTAGCAGCTTTGTGATGCTTGAATCCTTGTATTCTGCTTTATTTCAAAGACAGCATAATAGAAGCTCTCTTCAGGCATTTAATGTGGGTGGGGTTAAAGTGGGAAGGGTGTATGCATGCTAGCCCCACCTCCAATGTCCCTATGTGACCTACTCCTTTCCTGAATTTTGTATGGACCCATTTCAATCCAGCTTCAAGCCCAGACATGGCACTGAAATTGTCTAAGGATGAACTTTGCTGGGGTGGGAGAGAGATGCTGCATGCAACCATGTTGCCTCTCCAGAGCTCCTACCTCCAAGGCCAATTTCAGAGAGTAGCACTGGAGGAACTATTACTCAGCATCTTGAGAGCTAACTTGCGGGGTTCTTGAGGGGTCGATCTTTTCTCCAATGCTCATCAACATCTATATGAAGTTCCTGGGAGATGTCATCAGAATATTTGTAGCGGGGTATCATCAGTATGCTAATGACACTCAGCTCTCTATTTACACATTCCTTTGAACTCCTGAAGAGGCTTTTAGTATCACATGCAGTTCTGTCTTTAAAACTATAAAGCTAAAACTACAGATTCTTTACTCAAATGAAAGTCCAATTGAATTTAGTGGGATATACATCCAAAGAAGCATAAGTAAGTTTGTAGAAAAAACCTTTTTTCAAAAAGTAAATGGTGTTACTGGTCTAGGTTAATGGCTTACAATGATGGTCAACTGAGCATTTTCCTGATTGACACTGAGTCAGTATTCAGTAGTCAGCTTCAGAAACACCCATAATTAACAAAGTCGTAATTCTAAGAATCCTTCCAATACTTCATAGTATGCACCTAGCTTTCTCATCAACATCTTATCATCCCCACTAGCCAGGTGAACCCCTGCAATTATGAATTCCTGGAGGAAGACTTCCTGGAAGATCAATCCTAAGGGGGTGTTTAGTTGACTGGTCAACCAAGGCAGATGAGTTTTGTGTAACTGGAAATCTACCATCACTTTATTTACAATGAATGAAGATGTGTGAGTCTTTTGGGGGCAGTTCTTTCATAAAACTGAAGCAGTGGATTTCTACTTGCCCACAAACTGTAGTCCAGGCTTGCCTATACAATATCAGGTCCTGATCGATGTGCCTTTGTAGAGGCTTCCTACAGACCTCTGTGCAGGCCTAGCCACTGCCATTCCAATCATCATCAGCACAGAAGGAGATCCATTAGTGCCTAGGAAAATTCCCATAAATCCCTTAGAAAATCTATCCACCAATCTGTTGCTAAATCCCAGTTTGAGAAGAATTCAGCAGCCACCCTAAGTAAACTAGGATGACTTTTAGAACACTTATTAAAAGGCTTGCCAGATCAAAGATTTTTGTGTGTGCGCATTTTGAAAGGTTTTGAGACTGCAGAATGCAATGCTTGAAATTAAAGGGGGATATGCATTGCAGCAACAAACTGTTAATCAAATGCTTACTTATACCTAGGCATTCTTTTTATTTGTTCTGAAACAAATAATGCCTAAGTTTGTTGGTAGGAAGAATATCTCCTTTCATCATCTGTGTCCATCTGGTTCTCAGTAGAATGCTGGAGGATAATAAGTTATGGGAACATAAGGGGAACAATATGCTTGAATGTATACAAACCCTTCTCTCCAATCAGATTTGAAAAAAATATAATTCAGAACAGAATGAATTACTTGCCATCATCAAACTGGAACTAACTCCCCCCTCCCTAATCATTAGAAGTATTTCCTTGGTTACTTTGGACAGGGAAAAATACCTGGGTGACTTATATTTTTGGGCCCCAAACAATTCTGGGTCACATGCCACATTTTCTGATCTGCCTGTTTTCACACAGTACAGATCACTTAACCGACAATGAGTTAATGTCTTTATTCTGCATTGCTAATCTCATATGCAACGTGTTCCGCACGTTATTGGGAGCACATTATTATACGCTTGATTCATGTTAGGCAATCATTATGATTTCAGGACTTGAAGTTATTATTAACTAAATTTATAGACTGCCTTCCACCTGAAAAGGGTTTTGAAAAAGTTTTAAAAAGGAAAATAAATCAAAACAATAAGAAAACATAAAATCTGCTTGCACAGAGACAAGGCACAAAACTGCACAATACTCTCAATCTCCTTTAACATGAAACTATTAACCATCCAATCTCCCCTTTGCAGCAGCAGATATAGGTATCGGGACCTGCCAGAGGAATGATGCATTTTAGTCTCTCTTTCAAAGTTGTGTGTTTGAATCCCCTCCCCAACTCTTAGGGTTTAGAGGGATTAGACATTAGGAGAAGGTTGAACCAGCTTCCTTTCTTAAGTGCAGCTTTGACCAATCAAGGGAACTGACATGGCCGAGTCTCTTTAAGGCAGATTTTCTCAACCTACAGTTCAAAGTTGCAGTGGCAACCTGCCCACCCAGCTGAGTTCTGGCTATTAGGTCTAGCAGCAGGATTATGTGTGTGTACTCATGGCTAAATTAGTCCCAACAATAGAACTTTCCTCTATTTAATCTACATTGATACATCAGTTGAATTCATTGATGAGCATCATAGAACTGTAGAGTTTGAAGGGACCACGGGGATCATCTAGTCCAACTCCCTGCAATGCAAGAAACTTTAGCCCAACATGGGACTCAAACCCCTGACATTAAGAGTCTCACACTCTACCGATTGAACTATCTCTCAGCTTCATGAAACATCTGTATGGTGAAAGGAGAATTGTGTCATAGCTACTCCCTACGTTTAAAGCATTCTTATATCACTTTAACAGTCATGGCTCCCCCCCCCCCATAATAATAATGGGAAATGTAGTTCGTTAACGGTGCTGGGAATTGTCATCCTGGGAGAGATCTCCTAAAAACTCTCAGCATCTTTAATAAATATAGTTTTTTATTTGGGGTTTTTTGGGGGAAGCCAGAACTGTTAAAGTGGTGTAAGAGTGCTTTAAATGTCGGGTGTGGATGTGGCCCCAGCCCCCTTTATTGGCATTAAGATTTGCACACTTAAGCTGAAGATGCTGTTAGGCTTCCTCTGCACACCTTTTAGTTGTTTGGGGAATAAAGACCAAACCCATTGAGTAAATATCCAAACCATCTGTATCTCTGATCTATTCCTTTGAGCCAAGGTGGAGCCAGCCATCTGAGCCAGCCATTTCCTTTTCTGTACAACGCCTCTGCAAAGGAAGTGGGAACAACATTATCAAAATGACACAACAGAGGTGGATCTGGCAGTGCAGAGGTGGATTGTATAGCCTCTGCTGTATGTTGAAGGCATACCTTTTACCTGATCTTCACTTATCTGGGCAAGTGGATAGCTCAGTTGGTTAGAGCATGGTGCTGATAACACCAAGGTTGCAGGTTTGATCCTCGTATGGGACAGCTGCATATTCCTGCATTGCAAGGGGTTGGACCAGATGATCCTCAGGGTCCCTTCCAGCTCTACAGTTCTGTGTTTCTATGTACTCATATGATACTTAAATCTTCTTAATGCTATATCAGGGGTAGCCAATGTGGTACCCTCCAAATATTGCAAGACTACACTTCTCATCATCCCTGATTGGCTATGCTGGCTGGGACAGATGAGAGATGGAATCCAGCAACATCCGGAAGGAATCATGTTGGTTACCCTTAGGGCTTTTTTTCAGCTGGAACTCACCGAACTCAGTTCCAGCTCCTCTCAGGTGGGCGCCATTGCAATTCTAAGAGAATGAGGGAGGTGTTCATGATGAGTACTGACACCTCTTTTTATAAAAAAATAGCACTGGTTACTCCATTTGCTAAATCATCTTAATTCTTTCCTTTTGAGAGCCAGTGTGGTGTAGTGGTTAGGAGCTGTGGACTCATAATCTGGGGAACCAGGTTCGATTCCCTGCTCCTCCACATGCAGCTGCTGGGTGACCTTGGGCCAGTCACACTTCTCTGAAGTCTCTCAGCCTCACTCACCTCACAGAGTGTTTGTTGTGGGGGAGGAAGGGAAAGGAGATTGTTAGCCGCTTTGAGACTCCTCAAGGAGAGTGTTAAAGCGGGATATCAAATCCAAACTCCTCTTCTTCTTCCCATCATTCTTACAAAAAAATTATGCATGCGCAAGATGCAAAGCACCTCTAATCTCACATCTGAACTTCTCTTGCGTCAGCCCTTGGAGTAATAACACACTGTTTATTTACTTGATGGCTTTCTGCCTTGGTTTTTTGGGTAAGGCCTCACAAGGCAGTTTACAATTTAAAAAGTCGCAAAACCAAACAGTAGAAGTACAATAAAAACAACATTGGATGAAAGCAATTGTAAATGTCAGAGGGGGGTAGAAATAAAATCAATAAAGATCTTGGCAGAATAATAATGATAAATCATTTAGGAACTGCTTAAGGGTCCCTAATACTTGAGCACGACAAGTAACTTTTTGCAGAACCCCAGATGCAATGCAGCCACAATGCAACAGCTTTAATTAAAAATATATAGACTCAAAAGAATTCTTCTTAAAAGAAATGAACTGAGGGTATTAAGATGAACTGATCGGCAGCCATATCCTGCTGCAATTGAATTTGCAACTAGGTTGTCTATGGAAGTCAACAGCATTAAACCAGGAGATGGAACAGAGGTCCTTTAATATGTTAAATTTTAAAGGACCTCTGTTACATCTCCTGAGGTCCTTTAACATTTAACATATTAAAGGACCTTTAACAGAGGTCCTTTAATATCGTTGTGATATTAGCTCCAATTGTGTTAAAAGGGAATAGTCATTTCTTTTGAACATAACATTTATTTATTTAGTTATTTATTTATTTTAAAATAACCACAATTCCATCAAAATTATGCTTTAGCAAGAGCATGTTTAGCCGGAGTCCTACTCCATACTAGGCTTTAACGCAACACATGATTCACATGAGGAAGGTTTTATTTTCAATATCCACAGAGGGCTGGGAAATACCCCTGTCAAAAACCCTGGAAATCTGCTGCCAGATGGACCAATGGTCTGCCTCAGTATAAGACAGCCTCCACAGTCAATATAGTCGTGTAAGAGCATTCATGAAACTGACTCAAGGTTTGTCAACAGAGCAAACACTGTTCAAACCACACTTTTCATGATGCCCCCCTCTGCTGTGATGTTGCAAAACAGAAACTCTCAATTTACTTTTTTATATGGTGTTCAGTGCATATGTCTGCAGGTCCCTTTAATTAAGGGGAGCATAATAAAAATACTTGCCAGTGGGCATTTCAGGGGTAAAAGTGATAAGCTTCTGAAAAGATCCATAAAATATTTATTAAAGTCTCCACAGCATGCATAAGATAGACACCAAGGAGGGGTGACAGTGATTAAAACATTCAGCTTCTACCCTGAGATATACAGAGCTTTTAATGTACTGAATATAGATTGCATGATGAAGAATCCTAACTGTTTACCTCCTGTGGTTCCTCACAACAGGAGGGGAAATGAATATACCACATTCATGGAGGCAAAATAGGGGGCATTGAGACTCAGCAGAGAAGGAGAGCTTCCATTTTCTCCCTCTGGCTGTGCATATATTAACAATGCTGATGGGGATTATTAATATAATGCTGGTTGGGTTTCATCTTTTTTTAGACTCGAGAATTTGACTCGTCTGTTCATTGGCAATTGCTTAGAGGAACACCTTCAAATAAAACACTAGGATGGGATTGTTGAAAGGTTCAAGCTCCCTTATCCAATACTATCTCCTCATTTGCAGGACTTCTTAAGAATTCCTCCTTAATTCAAGAAGGAGCAGATCGAGTTTCAGAGCAATGGGGTGCTGATGGCTGGTCTTAGATTTGTGTTTCCTACAAAGCACACTCTTGGCAGTCAGATCGAATTGGCTCCCCTTGACATTCTTGTATTCTCCAGCTCCTCAGCTTCTGAACCATTCATTCCCCTTCCTTCTGTAGATGATTATATAGCCCCAGGAAGCCAGGGGAACCTACTTCAGGGTGCTACAAGTGGGAAAAATTCTACAGTGATCAAAATCACAACATTTTTCTTAGGAAAAAAGATGTTCAGAATCTTTTCTTTTCTTTTCTTTTCTTTTCTTTTCTTTTCTTTTCTTTTCATAGCAGCAGCCCAGAGGCAGCTGATTATTAAGGTAAAGGCACATTTTATATTCCTTGAACTGGTAGGGTTAAAAAAACCATGGGTGCAAGAACAGATGAAACATCAGGAGCTTTGGACTATATAGATTCCAGGATATCTGATATCCATACCAAGAATTCAGGCACCCTCGGAAAATATGTTGTGTCCTTGTTGCTAACAAGTAGATAGGATTATGTTACTTCAACCCTCAAAGCACTGCTCTGGCTGCTGGTGAATTATTGGACTTGATATGTGTCCACATTAATGTATAAAGCCCTGAATGACCCAGAACTCAAGGATTTGGCGTACCTACCCCAATCCTTCCGAACTGGGCCTTGATGATAAGCAGGAGTCTCATGGTCCTGTTGGCTGGTGTGGCTTGTGGGATAGTGAGATGAGACAGAGCCTTCTCAGTGGTGGGACCCCATTTATGGAAAATCACTTGACCACATTAGGGGCATTCATTTGTTTAGCCCTTTGGACAATTTCATTTTACCATGTTGAATCAGATCCAGGGGTGGACTTTGGTAATTTTTTTGTAATATGCAAGGCCAAAATTTTATCCATAATCTCAATTATGGATCTTCTCAATTTTGTGCCGCTTCAGCTCAGCACCCTGTGCAGGGAACTGCCCGCACCGCCCTAAATCTGGTAGTGTCAGAGCCATAGGACTGAACTAGCAGTTCTACAATTGGTCAAGTAAGAGAATCCTTTGATATTCATATACTGTTTCTCTCCTTCTTAAGACAAGAGACAAATGATCCTTTTTCTTATACTCCATTCCCACAAGATATCTTAGGTATATGGAGACAAAACTTCAGTGATGGCATAACACATTTTTATGCTGGAATCTGCACACTGCTCCAACTGCAAAATGGAATAAGCTACACCACAATTTGCACCAAGGGTGGGATTGTTCCTGGGTTGATTACCAGTCCATGATATCAGTGTTGCTTCTTTCTTACTGGAGTCCAGGTACTGATATTTCCTAAGGTGAAGAGGAGCATTTCATATTTCTGGGGAGCTCTCTTATCCATATAGATAATTTTGTATATGTGTGTCCACCAGCAGTGAAGTGGAGAGAAACAAAGATCAACCGGCCTCTATTATTGTTAGTTAATTTTCCTTCTTTGAGTTCAACAAGCAGCATGAGAAGCCTTGCAGGTTTTACACAGCTAATGTGCACATTGGTTCTGTCAATTCTCTATTTCTCTCCCTCTCTCCAGGTGGGAAAGGGAGAGAGAGAGAGAATGCACTGGGGAAAACAATATCTGAAACAAAGCTTATTTCGTTCCCTTGAGTTATATGGACATATGCAGCAGAATAATGTTCTCCATTTCTGTTATTTATTATCAAAGGAACTTAGACAATACTTTTGTTTCTTTTGCACAGTTCTATATACTGACTTACTTATTTGGACACTGAAGTGTGTGTGTATGTGTGTGCATTCTATAGCGTCTGTGTTTGTTAGATTCTTGGGCATTTAAAAAAAAATCACAATATTTGAGAATGATCAACGATATTCGCTACATTTTATTTAATTTATTTTTTTACTATTCACAGCAAAAAACCAAATGCAGAATATGTGGGGGGGGGGAAGGCAGGCTTTTGTTTAACCATTGTTGTAATTAACTTTCCCTGGGCAGAGCAGCAGCTGCTAGAAAGGAGAAGGAGACCAGAAACTGACCTCTGACTGACTGGTGAGAACAGTCATCCCAGAGAGAAAAATCTACGTTTCCAATGCCATACTCACTGTTTACTACAGAACCTCATTCCTAGCTTAGGGTCATATTGTTGCTGAAGAACAAGAGCTACCAGACATGGCACAAATGAAAAAATTTCCTAATATAATAGTGCATTGGCAGGGTGAAGTGATTGGAGCACATCAGGTGTGCTGAACAACAGTATGGCTAACACAGCAACCAGGAAACAAAACTGCTTGTTCTGCTTCAAGGATTGGTGGCCAGTGCCCATTGGGGGTTCTAGGGAAGATGGCAGGGAGCCCAACAGTAGGTGGAGCTAGAGCCAATGATAAGCGGAGTCAATTCTAGTTTTCTTCCCACCTTCTTCCTTGCTGAGTTCGAAGCAGGAGGAGGAAGGTGATAAGCAGAGCCATCCCATGAAGTTGTTGGCGTAAGAAGATTGGCTGAGGACAGATGGGGTTGGTGGGGCAATACCCCATTTGCCCTAATAAACCAACTACCACTAGCACCAACTCTGTTCCTTTTCTTACGTTGAGGGAAAGAGCCACTTGAAAAGTTCTCAACTTTATGCCAATGCATTATTAAGAAAGGAAGAAACTCTACTATTGTATTTGAAAGCAGCTTCTTAAATTATAAGTATTACAGCTGCATGAGATACATTTTTATTTTTACTTTACAATATTAACCCCTATCCTGATAGTGGTGCTTAATTGGCATATTAGGAAAAAAATAAGCATAATCAACACACCAATAGATGAATTTAATATTTGGTTAGCATTTCTAGCATTTGAAATAACCTTTTCCATGGTACGTTATCAGTTTAACTTTAGAGAAAGCACTTCCTGTGCTAATTGGATACCACTGGACTATTAAAAGGGCAGCTAAGTATCAAACATTAATGTGGTTCTTAAAAGTGACAGGACCATTTGCCATGCACTTAGTTTTGCAACATAAGCAGTCAAAGCAAATTAGCATGTTATTCAAGGTTTTGTCTCAGGTCGCCTGTGATTTGACGATACTGTAAGGGGGGCTGTGTGTGGAGTTACATTGATTTTGTCTCTTCAGCAGCTCTGTGACATGACTGACCCTGCAGGATGCAAACATCTATTCCACTCCCCTGAAATGCAGGAATATTTTGCCCAAAGTGGGGCTCAAACCCACAACCCTGAGATCAAGAGTCTCATGCTCTATCAACTGAGCTATCCCAGAAGGTCAAAGTAGTGCTGGTGCCCCAACACATACCTTTGAAGGACACTAAAAAAAGCCCTATGCCTAAGGAGAAGACCAAGCAGAGCAGGAAACCAGTAGTTGAATGAGCCTGTATAGTAATAGTAGCAGCAGATGCACCCCCATCCACCTACCCATTTGTTCATAGGGCCTCCTGTTTAGGCTAGAGGAACGGCAGATAGGTAAGGAGAAAGAAGAGAAGTTAGGGCTTGGGTGGCAATGGAATGGTCAATGAACTAGGGTTTTGCTGTTTGAGGTAAGGAGACATGTCAGGGCCTCCACAAGCAATAATATATTTCATGGAGAAGATGGCTGTCCATCTATAAGGGGGAGAACATTTGTGTTAGGAATGTAGCTGTGGTATTTAGGGGCTAGATGAAAGGAGTTGGTGGAAGGGCAGGTGACAGCATCAGTTATAGCTGACTTATTAGAAACGTCAGCCCTGCCAGATATTGCAAAAGTTCCTAAAGAGCTTGGATTCAGAGTGCTTAGATTCAGAGACTGTTGGAACAATAGAATGTGTTCCATGGATGTCTGCATAGAAGCCTGTTAGGAAGGCATGAAAGGGCAATGTATGCACTCTAACTGTAGGTAGACATATTCTCAGTCATATCATACCCAGAGGAATGTCTGGATCGATTTGCCTGAATAAACCAGACACATGAAATGGTATAAACTTGACCAGCTGAAGACTGGGTCTACACACTTATCTCATGAAGACTTATCTGCACTCTTAGTCCACACTCTTTATCTTATGAAGTGGCTTGAAAAGATGGTGAAGGGCATGTATCCAAGTTATATTCCGAGCAGACCGCTTGAAATGACAGTTAGTTATGTCTATTAATTTCAATGGGTCTACTGTATTCTGAGTAGAACTAATAGACACAACCCAATATATTTTGCATGTTTGATCTCACAACATAAAGTGAGACCCTCGCAGTCATCACAGATGTACCATGGCTTGTAATTTTCACTTGGGATGGGTTAATTGGCTCTGGGATTTAAGACTGTTACCATTTCTAGGGTTGAACTGTTACCATTTCTAGGGTTGAACAGGAAAACAGAGTAGTGGAAGAGGATTTTTTCTGTTCCTCACATAACACTACAGCTTGTGAACATCTAATGAAATTGAATGCTGAAAGATTCAGAACAGATAAGAGAAAGTACTTTTTCACAGAGCACATAGTTAAACTACATGCATCTGGTTGACCTCTGTTGATCTAGTCTAGCATGCTAGACAAGATGGACCATTGGTCTGATCCAGCAGGCAATTATGTCATTAAGTTCTTAGAGTAAGTGAAGGGAGAAATAAAGAATCCTTGTTTTCATTTCTGCTTTGTCAAGGGCAAAGAAATCAGTAGCGAATACTCACTCAGCATAACAGTGATCCTCGTATTTCAGGACCACTCCACTCCTGGAATATTGAATCCACCACATTTCCCATTAGCCCAAAGAAAGACATAGTATAGTAGAGAGCCATCTGCTCTTAATTTGAATTTAGAGTCCCAAAGAGCAGGAGGTTTGGTGGAAGTCATAAGGACTATATAACTTCTGAGAGTGGGTGAGGATTGTAAAATGGCTATTTTTAGTCTTAAATTATTGACATTTAGATTAGATAAGAAATTGCATGGACAAATGCTATAGTTTATTGCCTGCTTCTCAAAAGGCTTGTTAGCTTTATAAATGAATGAAAAGCAGCAGAAGAAGACAGGGTTGGGACTTATTCTTTGCCCCTGGTGTACATTGGTTAGCCAGTCACTCTTGCCCCTTAGGTGTCAGAACTTAATTAGTGCAGTTTCTCCAGAACAACCTGTGAATACAAAAGCAACTGAGCTGTAGACTGATCACTCCCCTAGGAACACCAAATGGTGGTATATGTAGAGCATGTCATTAATATTGCTTGCAAATGAACTGTTTGGCTTCAGTGCATCTATTTGGGGGTAACCTTGTCAGTCATACAGAACTAATGAGTGAATGGGAAAAAAGTGCATCCAGCTGCTAAGAAAGTCAGCAGGGGTAAAAAAGGAGAAAAGAAAGAAAAAGAGAAAGATCCACTTCTTTTTTCTGTACTTAACCTGTATCTCCAATATTACAAATAGCATAAGGCCTTGAATGAAAGTGTTCAAGTGAAGTCACATGCTGTAAGTGTGAACTAAGGACAGTGAATTCAGCATATTTGATAATTTCTGAACACATAAATCCCAGTTAGGTTAATGCTTCTTTCATGGTGTCTCTCCCACCATATAGTGGATTTTGACAAGCAGCTTTTGAAATAAGTAAATAAATAACATTGCATATTTTCTGTTTCTCAGAGAAAGCTTCAAGACACTTAGTTAAAAGCTCAAGTTCATATGATGGGTAGCATCAATTCATTTATCTCAGGGCATTAGAACTATTATTAATAATTAAATCTGTATACAGATCTGAAGATCACAGGGCAGTTCACAACATAAAAATATAAAACAAGAACACAAAAGACATAATCAATCAATCAATCAATCAAACAAACAAACAAACAAACAACACCACCTTCCCACAAACGCATTTAAAATGTCATAGAATGTAAATCAGCCAAAGGCCTGGTTGTGGATAAATGTTTAAGCCTGGAGTCTAAAGATATGTAATGAAGGCACCAGATGAGCCTCCCTGGGGAGAGCAGTCCATAAACTAGACCCAGATAAGACAGTATTCATCACACCTCAAATCTATAGTTGTGGAAAAGGCTTGAAATGCACATCATGAACTCACGCCTACTTATGATAGTATTTACCAGATAATTCTAGTTTTCTGGAGGAAATTTGCTTTTATTTTCATTGTAGTCAATGCAGTTTCAGACCTTAATATGGCTTTACTCTATGGTAGTGTGTCTATTATATATATATGCAAGCTGTTACCATTTGTTGGTGAATTTAAATATTCCAGAGGGCATGGGAGCTCTCCTTGGTGCTGATGATGAGCATTTTTGCTGTGCTGCATTTTCATTTCTGCATGAAACCAAAACTAACTGTATTCACTCTTAGAAATGTTGAAGTGTCTGATGGAATGATCACGAGCAGCTGCTTAAATGACGCTATTTGCCAAGAGATGAAGTTTGCCAGTACAAATGAGCCTAGTTCTGAAGATCTCAAGGAACATGAAAATAGCTTTCAGCTAGTAAGGAAATGAAGAAAATAATTGCCACCTCTACCTTCCTGAGAAGGGAGTGAAACAACAGAGTGCAGGGTGGGGGGAGGGGACCCACAACAGAAACCCTAAAGGGAAGGGGATAAATTGTGCTAGACTGATTTAACAACTAATAAAATTGTGTGTCATAACACTCATTTTTAGCAAGCCAGGATCTCATGCCTCAAGAAAGAAAGGAAAAGTCAAGACTATCTGTTTAAAAAGAGCTCATGCATATAATTTTGCAATATGATATTAATAATTATTACTGTGATAGACTTCTTTCTCAATATATATATATATTACTATGGCATATGTAACACAATGGTTGCCGTGGAAAAAGAATAATAGTTAAGGAGATCACAGCAGGGGGACAACACGAAGCCCTCCACATGTTGAAAGAATGAGTTTTAATTTCATTTTAAATGGTTTTTTTTAGGGTCTTGCTTTTGAGATGTTCTCTTTGTTTTTTAAATAAGGTTGATGGACTAATTCAATAAGGAATTAGGACGCAATAAAGCAGTGTACAGTAAAAAGGCCAGTGGAGGTGTTGGCAATCACTCGTGCTGTCCAGGGAAACAAAAAAGTCTTTGTTTGCTTCTGAACAGTGCCGAGCAGATATCCCTAGGGAGAGCTCAGACCCAGCACTTTGAATTGGGCCTGGAGACAAAGTGGCCAGCAGTGCTGTCAGGTCAAAAACTGGGATATACTTTTACACCTTCTTGTCCTAATTAACAGCCTCATTGCCACATTCTGCACTAGTTCTAGTTTCTGAACTGTCTTCAAAAGCAGCACCATGTACAACACTGTGCAGTAGTTTAACCTGGATACAGTCGTACCTTGGTCTTTGAACAGCTTAGTTCTTGAACGTTTTGGGCCCTGAATGCCACAAACCTGGAAGTGCCTGTTTCGGTTTGCAAACTATTTTTGGAAGCCAAATGTCTGACAGGGCTTCCACAGCTTCTGACTGGCTGCAGGAGCTTCCTGCAGCAAATCAGAAGCTGCGCTTTGGTTTCTGAACTTTTTGGAAGTTGAGCAGACTTCCGGAATGGATTCCGTTCGACTTCCAAGGTAGAACTGTATTCTCAAAGCATTGACAACTGAAACAAAGATATTCTGATCCAGATAGTTGTATTCAAATGTGGGCATTGGGACCAGTGGAGGTCAGGGAAGTTTATGAAAGGGGCTGAACCTCTTCTTATTCCTTTGAGGGCATTTAAAAAGGGGTTTAATACATCTCTGGGTTAAAACACGGCAAACCTAGCAGCAATTCCCATGGGCAAACATATATTATTATTATTATTATTATTATTATTATTATTATTATTTCTTCCATTTGTTCATTACTTTTTACAAAAATAAAATCTCAAAGAAACTCCCAGCCATAAAATATATAACAAACAAGTCTCAGTTGATTTGATTTGTTTCTTTAAGCTGAGTAAGGTTGTGATCCCTGCAGAAGGTATCATATTGACAATAAAAGTGCTGACACTGTGTGGTGATGACAGCATTATACTATAACCTGTCCCCGAGACCAGCAGATCACTCATGATATGTGGTAACCTCTATTGAGAATTTAGATGTTTAAAGGGCAGGACAGAGTCAAGGCATGATCTCAAAGCAGCTTACAATTCTATGACTTTTATGAGCCTTATTACTAGGACAAAAGAAATTACTTAGCTTTAAAGGGAATCTGACTTAAAACCGGCTGTGCACCTCATTTCTCCATCCTGCGGGTCTTCAGAAGGGGAAACTCTCGTCATGCTAATAGATAGCCTGAGGGAATTGTAAAAGCTCAGATCACATAAAAAGAACAAGTGCACAGGATCTGAGGGAAGTATTTTACAATTATATCTAAAAAAAGGCCCCAGGGCCCATGGTACTTAAGACAGGGAGCTGCGATCTTTTGTATTTCATCTGTGCAAATCCCATTAGCATCAGCAGGGTTAACACAAGTGCAACAGAGGGCAAAGTTTGGTGGTTGCTGAAAGCTAGAACATCCTTGATTCCATTTCATTCCAGTTGCCTCATCTAATGAGCTGCTGGAATCTCAGAGAGAACAAAATGGGGTTGGAATGGGGTGGGATAAAATGGAGGCTGACTGTACTGTGCCTGGCTGACCCGACAAGATTTTGTTCTGCATTGAGACATACCAAAAGAAAAAGAAAATCCTTAGTCCCAAAGCAGAAGGGGGAAAAGAATAATTCTGACAGCAATGTTTCCAATTTATTTGAAACAGGCATCAGTGTAAAACATGTCTTAATGTAAAAGCTAAATTTCCCAAAGTTATCACATTGCATAGCATAGTCCTCTTAGCAATTCACTCATTCATTATTGCAAATCTAATACACCTTTCGTTGAAGGCAGAGTACATAGTTCTGTGCCCTCCATTTTGTATGCACAACAATCCTGTCAGGTGGGTTTGACAGAGAGACTGTGGCTGGCCCAAGGTCACCCTGTGAGTTCCATGGTTGACTGGGGACTAGAACCCTGGTCTCCCTGCTCCTAGTCTGATACTCTAACCACTACACCACACTAAAGGATGCTCCTATTACTGTCCAGACAAACTGAATGTGCATCAATAAAGCTACTTCATCAGAAGCTTAGGAAGACAGGAAGCTACCTTAAACCAGGTCAGACAATTTGTCCATGAGGCACAATATTGGCTACTCTGACTGCCAGCTGCTCTCCAGGACCTCCAGCAGAAGTTAGGGTGGCCATTTACACACAGCCATGAAAGAGGACATGCATCACCATAAAAGAGGGCAAAATAGGAAACATATTTGCATATAATCTGCATATGGTACTTTAGATGTACACATTCACATTTAGAAATTATTGCTATAATGTAAGTATAAATATACTACATCTCGCCATAGTAAGGAAAAATACTATGGCCAGATGAGCTGTGCTAATTGTGGATGGGCAACTTCAAGGCTGCTGTTCTCTCTTCTCTGCATCTTTCAGCAGACAGACCTTCAAGCAGAGGTCTGTAAACAGAAGTGGCTTGCCAGATAGTGGCTGTTGCTTACTGGGAGGGAGATAGGGAGGGGTTAAGTTGGTGGGAAAGGTTGGTATGAGGTGCCACTAATGGGGTACCCTCACTGAAAAGGCCCTCTTCTTAGTAGCCACTCACCTCACCTCAAATAACAAGGTGCCACTATTTAAATGGAGGCTGTCATTATCTGTCGTGTCACAAATTGAAAATACACCCCCAACCAATCTGGGGTGGGGGTTGAAGCACCATTTGAGGGGGTGGGGAGGTGCACCCATTTGTCCAATTCCGGCCTCAGGACTGGTGACACTACTGGATCCAGCAGCACCCACAAACTGTGCACCTGTTCCTTTGAATGCCATTCAGCAGGTGTTACAGGACAGCTTCACATGCACTTTTGCATCCAAGCTTAGAATGTGTGCAGAACTGAAATGCTTGTCAATGTTCTGGCAGTTTCAGCAGACCAGGAGTTCCATGTAAAAGGTCCGCTACTGGATTCTGGCACAACAACTTTCATGCATGGAAGCCTTTGGGAGTTTGCGCATGTCAGTTAAAATGGCACGATGTCTTGTGAGTGGTATTTTAATCGTCATCATTATCATTCATTTATTAATCACCTTACACACAATTGCTGCAAGACGATGCACAATAAAAGCAACAAAAACCAGTTAAAGCACACACAAACACACAAAACCAGTTTCTACATTTAAAACTAGGACAACACAAAATAGACACTCATGGCAAAGGCTTATTCATCCAGTTGGGAATGCCTGAGGTACTGGCACCTTTCCAGAATACATGCCAAGGATTAGTATGCCCTGAGGTGGTCTGGAACACAACAAAACTATTCTGATAAGCCCTGATACCAGCTTGATTTTTAATCTAATGTAGCGGAACCCCCAATTTGCTGCTGAATTCTAGAACACCATTTACAGAAGCTTCCCTACTCCTCCAGCCTCCAGTTTGCTAACACAGATTTGGCTCTCCCTCCTGAACTCTGGACCACCCAGACTTAACTGAGGGCGAGATCTGCATGTCAGCAGTACTGTGGATATTGTGTTGCTAATGGAAGTGCTGATGTTCCAAACTATTTATGCATCTGCATAACTGCTAATAATGTGAGTCTTGCCTCAGCGCTGAATAGTTATTATGGATGGTTTCAATTCCGTTTGCCTTTCCTCCCTGAGGGCAGGTAAGCAAGACCAGTGGGTATATTTTCATTTCACCTTACAACCACTAATCATTCCCATTTATAATTTAAGCTGTCCAGTACATGCAAGCTCTTGGGAACTAGCTTGTAATCGAACCGTTATCCTTCTATGTTTTGAGCATGGCTAAATTGACCATAACTAATTCTGACCATAACTAATTTTGTTTTCGCTCTGCTGGCAGTGAGGCCAGTGTTTGGTACCAATAAGTTAACGTGTTTCCACTTTGTATATTGGAACTCTGCCTGTGCAGTGTGTGGGGTGCCAGCTGGCTCTTCTCCAATGCAGGGAATCAGCTCATCCTCTGCATCTCTCAATTGTCCCTCTGGAAACAAAACAAAACAAGCAAATAAAAAGCAAACAAATTAAGAAGCTGGAGCTTAAGTTGCAAAAGGAAAATAAAGATGTTTTGACCTTCCTCTGAGATACCCTGTGCATTTATACATTATGCCAGTTTAGCGGGGTTGGGTTCTTTTTTATTCTGCTTTGGTTGGACTGATGTTTCACAAAGGCCACATTCACACCAAAATGCTATGATACTACTTTAAACAGTCATGGCTTTCCCCAAAGAATTATGGGAGCTGTAGTTTGCTAGTTAATGTAAACGTTGTGTCATACAACTGTGATGCTTTGATTGCACACGTTTGTAGGGCACTGTGTGTATATGCCCTGTCTTTTCTACTTTTATAGAGCAATATGGAATCATAACCATTTTGCCACTCTCTATCTGGGGCAGATGCAATCAGTCCTAAATAAAATAGGCAGTTGCAGCAAATGCTATATACAGACTACAATTTTGCTATGTTTCAAAAAATTCAACATCATGCACCATATACATGCTCTGTGTGATTTTGTTTGGTGGGTTTTCTACATATAAATCCTCATTGGTTGAACTCTAAAAAAACAGTTCTGCTATGTTAATCCAACATGAGCAATTTTTCTGCAGCTAGTCAGAATGAGGATTCATTAGCAAACCTGACCAAAGGAGGGAAAAGACTTTTTAAAAGCCTTATAGAGAGCTCAGCTGATGAGGACTATTAGTTCCTGACCTTTCTTGAATGGTGAGTTCATTCAAAAGTTTAAAAAGATAGAGAATCTTAGTCTAGCTGATGGAAAGTCTTGGATAATAGGAAGATGTACTCTAAATGATATCCCCTGAGTCACCTTTTTACCTTTGAGAAGGGGCATGTTTAACAAGGCCCTTTCTATACAGGTACCATATATTTTTTAAAATGAGGCAAAACAGTAGAAAGCAAACATGCCCTTTAGCGCACATCATGCTCTTAGGAGTCTTTCCACAGGTCTCATGGGAAAGTTTTAGGAAAGTTTACCGATTTTAATTAGGATTTTAAGTTTCCCTCCTTCTGTAGAACACTGTGTTTTTCTCAAGCAACTGAATTGTAAGTTGGCTCTGAAATTGCTGTGTGCTGTAGGAAGCAACCGAAGAACTAGTTTATTACATTTCTAGGATAATTTATTGTCCCTTTTTGTAAATGCCACAGAATCGCAGGTCTGGAATACTCCTGAGGTTAGTCACAAGATACAGAATCCATATTCTCATGAGAATTTATTTTTGCAAACAATATACTATGACTTGGTGTTCTTATCCAAGCATGCCACATGGACGCTCATGCAAAACATAAGAAGAGCCTGCTGGATCAGGCCAATGGTCCATCTACTCCAGCATCCTGTTCTCACAGTGGCCAGTCAGATTCCTGTGGGAAATCTGAAAGCAAGATTCAAGCACAATAGCGCTCTCCCCTCCTGTGGTTTCCAGCATATCAGTCCACTCATTATATATGATGTTTTTGGATCAGAAGTTGGTATGACCAATTCTTTCAGGAGATCATCTGATACTGAAAGTATTTAGGAATTCAGAAGGTGCACATCACACAATGTTGTTAGTGGTTTGTTGTCAATATGCATCCATTGCTCCTTGGGATTTGACTGATTTAAAATAATAGAATCATAGAATACAGTGGTACCTCGGGTTACAGATGCTTCAGGTTACAGACTCTGCTAACCCAGAAATCGTACCTTGGGTTAAGAACTTTGCTTCAGGATGAGAACAGAAATCGTGCTCTGGCAGAGCGGCAGCAGCAGGAGGCCCCATTAGCTAAAGTGGTACCTCAGGTTAAGAACAGTTTCAGGTTAAGAACGGACCTCCAGAACGAATTAAGTTCTTAACTAGAGGTACCACTGTAGTAGACTTGGAAGGGACCACAAGGGTCAACTAGTCCAACCCCCTGAAATGCCCATTGTGGGGCTCAATGCCACAACCCTGAGATTCTTAATCTTAATATGAGATTCTTAATCTCATGCTCTACCCATTGATCTTAGATCCCAGTTTAGATCCCATCATGAAAAGGTCCAACAGTGAAAAATGGTAATAAGTGTTCAGGAATGTGTTGGGTTGGATTGGAACCTTCATTTTAGCAGTGGTATGACTTGCTAATGTGCTTTGTGTAGGTAATAATAAGGTATTCCAAGTACTAGGATCCTTGTGTTATACGAAAGTGATGGTGGCTGTGATATCATTGTGAATGGCTTTCTGGAAGAGCCTGAGACAATATCTATTTCTGGTGGCTCCATTATCTCTCTGTTCTTTGAAGGGTTTAATTAAGAGATATGCTAGATTTAGCAATTCAGCAATAGACACTAGGTAGAATTTACTCTTTATCAAATGTCTTAATAAAGGGAAGAGAGCTGCTGTTTCACACTAAAAATAAAACAGGTCTGGCCTTCTGTCTACATCCACCTTTTTTGTATTCCATTCCTTCATGTGTAAATGGAAGTATAAATGCAATTCCTCAAGTGAGCCCAGGAAGTTTGGAGTACTTTATTTTATTTCTTCATGCTAATTTCCCTATTAGGGCAGTTCCCTTCACAGCCATCATGGAGGGATATGAAAGTGTAGACGGCCCAGGGATCAAGAAGCTGATCCAGGTTATCAGAAACCATTTCAGGCCTGAGAAAGGTAATGCTGGCTTCAAAAGGTATGAAAGCCTCCACTTTGAAGCAGCTTTGGAACATTTTGAAGATGAAAGACACCATATATTACTTGTGTTGCGTAACACCAGTCATAGACTAATGTGGCCACTGTGGCCTGCTTCTGACCTCCAAATCTGCAAAGTCAGTGCATGTCAGCTTCTAAAATCCTTGTCCTGCACTCTGGAAGCCCTGCTATAGAAATACGAGTTGAAAAACCAACATTTAATGCATGGCGAGTCTCAGCAGACTTGGATGAAAATGAGGTTTGTCTGTGGGGGACCCCTGCACTACATTTCTGCATTTGGAAATGCCCATTTATGTCAGGTAGCTCTGCATAATTGGGTAGCGTTGTAGATTTGCTATGAGGTAATACAGATTTTTATATATATAAAAAGGATTTGTTGCTATTTTGCAGATCCGTATCACTTTGATTTCTCACTGATGGTCATGACTCAGTCCCTTCTTATTCCCAGAATAAACTTCTGGTGGATGATCTTTACTTCCTTTTGTTTTGCTTCAGTATGCTTACTAAAGAAGAGAGATTCACTCTAGAGTAAAAAAAAAAAAAGTTGGTCTACTCTCTTTGAGAAGGCACATTAAATGATTTAAGCCAGCAGTGCCTTCTAGCAATCGAGCAATTTAGTTGGTTCCCTGCTGCATCATCTCCCAGTACTTTCTAAATATTGCATGAAGTACTTAAAGGTGAGGACACAGCTGTTGTGAATATCCATATCCATAAATCATCATTAATGACAAGACTTTAGTGACAGAGTTCTCTGGGCGACTGTTGCTTCAGTCTCAAATGGGACCGACAATCCCTTTAAAAATGCATCAGTTCTTTTTACTCTTTACATTGTGCAGGCTTATCAAACATTATTAACCCCGTTATGTCTCAGGCAGAATGTAATAAATGCTCCCCCCTTTCCCCCTCTCTCCTGTGGCTGCTGCAGAAACCTGTTTTGGCAAAGAGTGGCTGCAACAAATCTTCTAAATTAGGGGACTGGAAAAAGGAGGAAGAATGATAGCTGCAAATACAACTAGCCCTGATCTTCAAAATAATCACCTTTATGGTACATTTTACGGTGGCTAATGCGCTGTAATACTTTCCCATTTATGGCAGGATTCTCTCGTAAGCTGCAAAGTGCTGCCAGAGACAGGCCTTCTGAAGAAAAGATGTCATAAAAGATTGACATTAAATAATGCATCTCCCTGGATTTGCTGAAGCAAAAGGAATTAAGCATCACCCTGTACACACTTGACACACAGGGAGATGGAGCGCTGCACTTATCCCCAGGCGTGGATTAGGGACATGAGGTTTCTCTGCTGTACTACATTATACACCCCACTTCCTTAACCCACATATACCGCACATCATCTGTCTGCCTTCACCACTCACAAACATGACTACATGCACCTACATGCAATATGCAGAGAAGCTGCTCTGCGTCCATTCTACCCTAACCCACAGCCTTGACGGTTTGTTTCCAAGCATATTCTCCTTTGCTAATGCTGGCAGTACTACTAATATCTTACATTTCCTTCCTACTAAGAACACGCCACTGCTTCTCTATCAGGGAATTTTCAAGGAATGCAATGCCAAGAACAAGCATGCGCTGTAGGGCGCTGAGCCTAATTAGCAATTCAGCTCAGCTCCACCTTCCCAAATTTGAATGTATGTGTTCACTTAGTCTCAATTAAAAGTTATTTGGGGGATGAAGGGCAAATATTGACTTTGTCTTATAAAATGTATGGCTACCCAAGGTTGCAAAATGTATCATTGCTCAAAGCATGGGTATGCTTCTGAGTAGATATGCAAGTTACACTGTTAATATTCATGTTGCACTGAACTCAGAACGACTTACTCCTGTGTGTGTGTGTATCTATCTATCTATCTATCTATCTATCTATCTATCATCTATCTGCAGCCATAAGAGCCAAGGGGCCGAGGTCCATTCAACCCTCCCAAAAAATATTTGAGGGGGCCGGGCCCCTAAAGTTGATGGGCATTGCCATTTAAATGATATGCGTGCACCATATCATGAGATCTATTGTGTGGGGTAGGGCTTACTCCCCCCCACCATATTTTATTCAGTTTGGCACTCCTGAATGCAATGATTGGCATCAGGATGGGGGGAGGGGGAAAGAAGAGACCTGCGCCCTCCCAGATGAGCTGTAATTCTCTGTCTTCCTTCCTTCCTTCCTTTTGAAATAAGTTTCTAGCACTTTATTCATTCATTCATTCAGCCTTTATTGGCATAATGTTTCTAGCACTTGTTGAGTCCAAGATCTAAGGCAAAATGTGCAGGCACTATTGTCCCCATGCATTCTATGAGAAAGCAGCATGCTCCTACCTTTCAACGTTTTTAGCCAATGAATGAACCCATAGCAATTGCTGACATTTAGAAAAGCAGAGGTAACTTTTCAGGCAAAGAGAATGCTAGAGTGAAACACTCATTTCTACAGGAGGATTTTCTTGGTTTATTTTAATTTTATTTTTATTTTTGAGCGTTTTCTGTTGGTCTCGCTGAGTGGAGATGTGGTGGCTGCATAGAAAACAATACAGGTACCCAGGATTTTAGTGTAACTGTGATATGGGGTGGGAGAGCAGTGTGTCAACCCAAAATATGAAAGGTTAACAGCAAAGACAGGAATTAATAATCTTTCTAACTCAGGCGCTCTTTCATTATCACACAAAATGTGGTGGCTATGATGACATCTTGTGTTTTAGAATCTTTTGAGAACCTCTCAGCCAATGGCAATAAAATTCAGCATTACGGTATATACCATACTGATGTGTGGGAGAGGACTATGGATAAGAGATTGTGGGTTACACAAGCCCCATAAAAGAATCAAATGTTGTTAAAAATAAAGGGAGTATTAGAAAGTTAGTGTAGTGTTTGATGACCCTGTTGTGTGTGTTTAGAGAAATGCAGTGAAGGAGGCTGTGAAGCTGGTTGTATCAAGTGTAGAAGGTGATGTTAACCAGGGAACGTTTTGAGGGTAAGTGGAAGGATGTCTTTGGATTCCAAATCTCCATGTTTGAGGGCAGCATGACCTCCCACTGAGTCACTATGGAAAGGGTAGATCTAAAAACTGCATTTCTCAAAGACTACATCCACCAGGCTTCATTACATCCCAGTCACCAAAGCTGCCTGGAATTGTAGACCTATTTCCAAGCATAGGCTCAAGGTCTCATTCTTTTGGTTATTAAAGCACTTTCTTTGCCTCCACTCCAGATCATCTGAAATACTGTAAACCATGCAGCAGTATTATGTTATCAGAGCAGACAGTCAAAAGCTATGAGAGATAATCATTCTCAAGGGAATCTTTAAAGATCTGTTCATGTTTTCTTAGGTTTGTCAGTGGTGGAGATAGGTTTTATTCATCTGTTTCTCTCTCTCCAAGCATTAACATTTCATACTCTGGTCTGAGTAAATCTGAAGTCGATTGGCAAACTCCCTCAGACCCAAGGGGTTTTTTTATACCACTGCATTAGTCTTCCCTACCTTTTACTGTCTCTGAGTTAAACATATTTCTTCTGCAGCAGGGTGAAGCTTTTACATCTTTGAAAAAATGTTCTGGAGAGTCACAGTGGACAGGGAATGAACAGAGAGATTAGTAGCATTGATAATCTGCCAGTATCTGACACTGTCCTGGAAGTACCCCTGCCCATGATGTGATATCATTTTCACTTGTCACAAAAACATTTGAAGCTGCCTTGTACAATGTCAGACTCTCTGTCCATCAAGTCCAGAATTGTCCACACTGGTGGTGTCAGTGGTATATTGTGGGACCATTAAGGGATCTCTGGACCCACTGGGGTATCTGAACAACTGACCTAGCAACCTTGAGGATCCAGGGCCTTGTAAGGGACACAATATGATGGTAACTGTAGGAACTAAAGTTTTGTGATATTAATTTATATGCTATGGACTGTGCTTTATCACTGAGCTATAGATGTACAGACTGTTCTGTCCTGAGGGATGAGGAGCAGGGCTGGACTTGAATGCTTCCTCCTGGCAACTCCTGCAGCCAAGCTGGTGCCAGATGTATTGCTCTGCTTTCCTTTGGACCACATCAGTGAGGGCAAGAGGGGAGCTTTCTCATCTGGGCAGCCCCGGACCTCCATTTACGCTGCCTGGGCTTGTGTCCTGGAGAAGTCACTTCAGTGCTGCTAGCATAGCAAAAACCATGCAGGAGGCAACAGTTACGAGTTACCAGTCTCTGCAGCCACAAAAGTCACTGTGATTCTCCAGCAGTTTGCACTTTATTGTCTTTTAAGACAGATGGATGCCAACAACAACAACAAGAAGAACAACAACAAGCAGAAGCAGATAAAAGGTCTATGTGTCTGCTAGTGATAATCGACTGACAGCTGGGAGTTGTGGTAATCACTACACGACCCAGATACAGGGCACAGAATGTAGAATCCACTGATGCAGTGAGAGCCAATCACAGCTCTTCCCACCTGTTCCTTTGCTAGTTGTGTCATATAATCATATAATTGTGAAGTTGGTGACTGTGGCGTTCGTACAGAGCCCCCAGTCATCTCACGGACTATTGACCCGTACACCACTAATCCGCTGCCACCAACCAGGTCCGCCCTGGTGAAATCACTTCCATCTCAGTCAGGTTCTCAATAAAGAAGAGTGTAATTTATTGCAAACACAAATAAACTTTAACTGCATTCAAAATGTTGTTACTCTTTACCTTCTTAGTCTTATTTTATGCTGTCTCTAACTCTTCTACCTCCCCTCACACAAGAACCAACTGCACTAACTGTCTCTCTATTTCCAACTGTCTGCCAACTGCTTTCCCAACTGCCTTTCCCAACCAACCAGCCAACTAAAACCAAACAACCCAAACCTCGGGCTAAGCCCTTTTATAAACAGATAGGCTCTGCATCTGGCTTTTCTATTGGTCTACCTATTAACTCTCTCTCTCCCCCTGTACAGACATTTTAAAAAAGAATGGGCACATGCCACAGTGACATATACTTGCCTCCTCAGTTGCTGCTGTGTATGTTGTACTCTTCATGAGGGATAGGAGTGTGTCATCATACCCTGGTCCTTCCTGAAGGCTTCCCCTCAGGAGCTTCCTGCAAGCATGCTTACATCAGGCCAGCCACTGTGAGAACAGGATGATGGACTCGAAGGGCCACTGATCTGATCTAGCAGGCTGTTCCTATGGTTCTAATAGAGATGTATTACTTTAGTTCTGAGGGCACTCTAGCTTTGAGGGTGCCTTCTGGCAGGCCCATTCCTTCATCAGTAGACCTGGGTTGCCTTACTTGACATTGGGCAGCAGCAGCACTGTGTGGAGCACTTTGAACAGAATGGGACAGCTGGATCTAGACACCATGCTCAGGAGCATTACATCAGGGGCATTTTGGGAAATTAAAATGGTTGCTATGCTGAGAGACCCATCACTGCTTGGAGTGCTGGGCCAGAAACTTGTGGGACTCATGGTAAGTTTAGACTAGAACCCACTGACCATTAGACTTAACCCCATCACCAAGAACAGACAGTATGCCAATCTTCCCTCGCTGCAAACGTTTTGAACAAAAACTTTCTTCAGCCCTAGGCAGGTAGCCAGCAGTTACGGGGATGGTAATTGTAGTCCAAAACATCTGGAGAACACTAAAGTTAGGGAATGCTACATTATGCATGCAATTGTCTTCACTGTCTAACCACATATATTTGAGTTCTTCAGAAATGGGTATAGATATAGAGGACACACAGCATACATTTTTGGACCTAAAATGCTAATTCTGATTTCAGGAATGTTGCTACAACTTAAGCTCCCTCCTACCCAAAGAACTGTTCTGAGAACACTGGGCTAATAAAACCAACTATTCTATCAAAGGCATCATCCAAAGTCACAAATGCAACCATCTATGAACAATGGTTCTCTGTTTACATAGGCTAAGCAAAGTAGTTCCTACATAAGTAAGTCACTGATTGATTTTATTGATGGATTAACTAACTAACTAACTAACTAACTAGCTAACTAACTAACTAAAATAAGACAGACCCTTAAAATGGCAGCACACATCAGAGGAAAAACATGTGTTATTTTGTGACATTCATTGTCTGAGCTCAAGTCATTATACTTAACATGATACTTAACAAGAAACCAAGTTTAGAGGTTGAGAAAATGAGTTCATTAACAAATCAGCACATCTCTTGGCCTAAATACTGTTCAAGCAGTATAAGAGATGACAATATGTTAACACATCATAGCATGAAGAACTTCAAAATGAGCTCTGCTGACTGAGATTGCTGAGATAAATGAGCAGTTTCAACTACATACAAAGGAAAATATTCCCATAGTAATAGTACAGATAAGCACGCTTGCAGTCATTGTGGTGTTTTAGTGGATTTCCTGCTGTTCTTATTGTGAATTTCTTTTTCTTGTGCTCATTTATAGCAATGCAAAAAAGGGGAGAGGAACTCTGCCTCTAACTAAGTTCAATGATTAGAAGCTGGCTTTGCTTTTTTTTGGTAGTTTCTATCAAACACAGTATGCCATGCATTTGCATTTTATTGAAGAAGTAGTCTATGTGGCCCAATTAGACAGTAATCACAAACAAATGATTTATTACATTTCTCACCCAGCAAATAATTGGTAGGTAATGTATATAGAAAATTATCAGATACTACATCTGATGACATTACTGTTTTTCAGAATCCCGCTTTTCCATGTGCACCAGTGGGATGAAGTCTCAAAACTTCCACCCTTTGGAGTTTGAGGCGGAGGCACAGTCACAGTGTGGCTGATCAGAGCAGGGCTTGCACTGACCTATATAAGTGTGATGTCAGCCTTATTTGGCCTATTTTCCCCAGCAATCCAGCAGAGAGATGAAGCTCTATTACTTTGTGTGATTTAGCCTAGAACATGCGAAGCCAGTCTGCGGATGGCTCAGTTCAGCTGAGAGAGAGGGTTGTTGGCTGGTGCCCCCTGGAGAGGCACAATGGTGGATTGCTGAGTAGCAACACCCAACATGGAATAAGTGTACCAGTATCCATGGTTTTGATCCAAGAACCCACCCACCCCTGTTGCAATTCCAGTTTTGAACTGTGGAAGACTAATCTTCAGTGGGCTGTGAGCTTCTGATGCATCCTTTCAGACTTTCACTGAGTTATTATATAGCAGGGATGGAGAACCTGTGGCTTTCCAGACATCGTTGGACTCCAACTCCCATCAGCACCAGCTAGCATATTCATGGCCAGGGATGATGGAAACGGCAGTATAGGACCAACCCCCTCCCCTTTTTACTGCATGAATTGATAAATTGATATGAAGGTAGTTATTAAACTTATTACAGTGAAAATCTCTGTAGCTACTCTCTAGAAAAGAAATATACTCACCTCATTTGAATCTGGGGTGTATCAGTAATGATAGAATGTATGAATGTATCAGTGGAACATAACTAGCCTTAGAAGAAGTATGACTACACAGACCAGCATGATTCACAAGGAAAGCTAAATGTTTGATGTTGTCTTTGTACCATCATTCCGGAAAGATCCTTTTACTCCACTGACAAATCAATAGCACTTTGAGCAGCGACATCTAGCAATTTCTGCTCTGGGTGTTTTCTGAGTAAAGGTGTAGTTGTATTGAAAGCGGTATCTTTCGAATCTACAGGGGGAAAGGGAGAAAGAGGAAATGGGATTTGCAGTCTTTTATTCTGTATTAGCAAACATTTCCATTAGTCCTCATTCTGGTGATCAAGAGCTGAGCTGCGTTCATATCTCCTGAAGCTAGTCAGTTGATTCGGAAGTGCTATGGGCATTACCAATGGAAAGATTATGCGTTTGTTATGACTTTAAAAAAAAAAAACCCTATATGGCTAGTTTGTCTTTCCCATACACTTTATTGAATCCATCAGTTATAAAAATTAGTGCCACTCTGACACTTCTAGTAATTTGTTTTCCCTTAGGATGTTGAACCTAATTAACTCCTTGACACTAGTACTTAGTAGCTCATCTCCCACATCACCTTAAATTAACTCCTGAACACTACTTGGAGATTGGCTAAGAATAGCTTTCCTTATCCTCTGCCCTAGAAGTACCCACCCCACAATAAAACATATACATTTGAATAAATCAAATCAAAATAAATCAGGGATAAAGCCACTGTTTTCCTGAACTTTGTACTGATGTTACCATTTATCCTTCCTTCCTCCCTCCCTCCCTCCCTCCCTTCCTTCCTTCCTTTCCATGGCTTCTTTCAACAATGAGTTTCCCTTCAACTTTGGATTTGTTTCTGTAGAGCAGAGATGGGGAACCTGGGGTTGTTGGACTCTAGCTCTTACCAGGCCCAGCCAGTGTGCCCTGTGGTTCGGCGTGACAGGAGTGGTAGTCCAACAACATCAAGAGAGCCGCAGGTTTCTCATGCCAGTTTTAGTAAATATCCTGGATATAGTGCAGCTATCAAGTCTATCTATATCTTGTGCTTACTAAGTAACAAATAGCTTGTAGATCTCATAGAAGCATTTGAGTCAAGGTTTTTAAACTTTTATATTTTGGGTGAAGTTCTGGATGCTCTGTACTATTGCTCTGTACTAGATTTATACCTGCTGTAAGTATTCTAAAGATAGCTTCTACTTAGAGTCCTTTCCAAAATCACCACACTTTAGAAGGATATTTAATACAACAAAAAATAGCTGTTTATAGGATGTACGAGATTAAATTTTCTTAGGAAATTAAGGGTGCAGTCCTATACTTGAAAACCATAAGCCATTGGGCAATAGCAGAAGGCCTACTGCGTCAGTGAAACGTCAGCTAACTGCCTCCATTAAATATATGCTAGAACATCTTCATTACATCAACAGCTGAATGTCTGAAACAGTGCAGAAGGGCGACTTTGAATAATTCAGGTCTAGGAATATAGAGTGACAAAATTTCTGATACCATCAGATCCAAAACTTGAGAAGGCTCCTGCACCGTTATGGGTAGTGTAGAAAAGATATTGATCAGGTGCAGCTTTTTCCATCACAGAAAGTGCTGCAGTGTTTGGAAAGAATAATTACACTTCTATGAAACTTTCAAAAATATTCTCCCCCCGGAGTTTGGATCTGGAAACATTTGTATGTTATCCGCATACTGCCATTGCAATAATAATTTCCACACGATGGTGGGTGCAGAACAGCAATTCTGAATCACTGAAAGCCATTCTACATGTTCACTGTAAGTACCATTAATATTAGTTCATATTGTTTTATAAAATGGAGTCGAACCTCCACTGTGGATATCACTGCAATGCTAAAATGCTTGATGTTCATGCATTTCCAACCTCCCCTGTTTGTTTCACCATCCATCATCTAAGAAAAGTGGGGGCAACATCATCTTACCCATTTTGAAAAATAATGCTGTTTCAGCAACAGGCTATAAATAATTCTTAGACACAAATACATCAGCAGGCCCAAACCTTCTCACTGTTGTGACAGTGCAAATTGAGATGAATGCTGCTATTGTTGGATGTGTACCAGAACAAAGAATGAAATTTGCTATGGCAAGTTCACTCTAGTGGACCAAGAAAGTCAATTTTACATGTCTTTATCTCCTGCTGGAGCACACATTTTTACATGACAATGAGCTAGATGATTGCTCCATAGGGCAAGTTGTCATGAGGTTGTGTTATTGAAGATGCAAAGCAGAATGACTTGTGGTCATCAAGTGGTTTTGGACTTGTACTCATCTTTGTGCAGTAACATTTGGTGGTACTTCCCGTAACTAAGATGGGTTTGTAACAGCCAATATGCATTTCTGGACATCTAGTGGAAGATCATAGATGATCAAGCTTCAATAGACAGCAATCAAGATACAGCTTCAAAACAGCAGCCAACCAATGAAATCATACATAGAAAGTAATGAAACATTGCACATCCTCCAAATTCTGTACAAAGCTAGACACCTTTCATGTTTCCTGAAAATTCCCAATGTTGGGACCAGGCATGCATCCAAGGCAGGGTATTCCAAACTTTGGGGGCCACCACAGAAGAGTCTCTCTCTCACACTACTGTCACTCAGTTCCCTGAGGGTTGCAGCATCAACAATGCCTCTCCTGCTAACAGGAACAAGTGCATTTCTCATAGATCTGGGATAAAATGAGACTTACCAGCTGTGCCACTCAACAGTCTAGTTACTGTATTTTGCACTAGCTGCAGCTTCGAAAACATCTTCAAAGGAAGCCCCATGTATTGTGCATTGCAATAGTCCAGTCTGGAGGTTACCAAAACATGGCTGCTGTCCAAGTCATCTTGTTCCAGGAAGGGCTATTGTTGGTGTCCTAGCCGAAGCCAGAAGTAGGCACTCCTAATCAGTGATGCCACCTGGGACTCACATAGAAATGCTGGATCAAGGAGCACCCCAAACATATGACCTGCTTTTCTCAGGAATGTACAGTCCCGTACCCCTGAATGGTTGACTCTTCACTTCATGAGCTCATGTACCTGGCACACATGTTACCCCATCTTGTCTGAATACCATTTCAATTTGCTGGCCTTCAACCGGCAGGCATTGAGCAGGTGCCTGGAGGGGACAATGGGCTGGATGAGGGCCAGCAAATCAACATACTGATATCACTTCATTCAAAATCCTACAATGACATCTCCCAGTGTCATCATATAGTTATGATGAACAAAATGGAACCCTGTGGGAAACCAATTGCTTAGCTTCAGGTCTAACACTCGTTTCTGAACCAATAAAGAAAAGAGAGAAGTATTAAATCATATTCTCATACTTTTACTGTTCCTTGTTTCCCTCTCTGACAATGTTCTGGCATATTTACAAGTACTGTAACTTGACTGTAGACTAATCCATTCAAATGCACTATAATATCAGCCCAATTTCTCTCTCACGAAACTGCATATAACCTTGGCTGTTCCCCTGCTTCTCCCTTGACGGTTTTGATGGTTTTGTTGAATATTTGAAAGCAATTTTATTTAATGCTTGGAATTTGAATATTTTACTACCTGAACATCTGTTAATTAGTCAACCTGTCTGGCAGCCAAGATAAATTAACTGAACACTAGAAATAGCCTGAATATAAAGCACAGTATTATCAAATTTACTGCTGACTGTAACAATATAGAGTTTGTGTTCCATTAGCACCTGAATTCCAAGAAGGGAGTTAATACAGGAGCTCTCAAAAGTGATCCTCTGCATATTTACACATCAGAACCACACAATTTCTTTGCATGTACAAAGGCAATGTCTCTTTAAATAGTCAGTGGTGCTATTTGAAGGCTATTTTGTCAAAACTCTAAAGGTGAATTACTCTTCCAGCTAGTTGCAGTGTGCACGTCAACACATACTGCTGCAGAATTCATACTGAAGAAAACCATTTTGGAACATGTAGTCTCACTGTTGTCACCTTTTCTTGCAAAACTGAGACAGAATAACAGGCAGAAATTCAACTGTTGTGGTGTTTTCCTAGCACTCTCTCTTCCCACTTGGTTTCAGCCTAGCATGAAACTGTTTAGGCACAGAAGGTTGGACTCAGACTAAATAAGTTGAGCTTTGTTTCTCCTGAAATCAATTTGGATTTAGGTTAAGTCCGCTTGCGGGAGCTATAGGACTTTCAATCCAGCCGTGTCTTGGCCTGTCCCCCAAACACCCCATTCCAGGGACCTTTACTGCCTACCATGGCTGGAGAACCACTCTCCTGCAGCACTTCTCTCCACCAGTGGAGATGAGACTACATACCATCCTAATCTTTCCACCATTAGCATTGGGAATGGATAGAATTGCACTTTAAATCAGTAGCATCATTGTAACAGCATGAAGAATAATCTAAACAATTTAGACAGTATCCTCCTAAATAATTAACCTACCCAGAATAATATTATTACATTGTAAAGTCCTTGAATGACGTAGGTAACCAAAACCACAAAAAGCTCTGTAATTATAGGTCCTTCCTTTTTCTTCCCTCCTAGTTATTTTTTAAGAAAACAATACTTCTTTCCCTCAGTGACTGGCATTTGTATAGGTGCATTCCCCTTATTTGTTTTTGTCTGACATTGTGTGACATGCTTTTCACTTTCTATAAAGTGATGGCATGAATGCAGTCGATGCACTTATGTTTCCCATCGTTTGCATTAGTTATCCTGACAGCTAAGACATAGCTCATTATAATAACAGGCAAGATGATTCCTTTCCTATCTACCTCGACATCCCACTGAACCTCTTTGTTTTGTTTTGGAGATTGTGCCCAACGGATTCTTCACACCTGACACGTTCCCTTGTGTAGACCTCCCCCCTTCTGCCCCTTCCTCATGTACCTTGCAACCTATGATGGCTGTAGGGATTCTAAATTAATAAGAAAATAGAGATGCAACTCGTCTACCCAGAGGCTTAATAATGGCCATAAATGACAAGCCCTGCTTTGATGTATTATTTAGAAATGTAACATTGCTGCCACACTGCTATTCTCTTGAGAAACAAGGATGTATGACACCATATGGTAATAGGCTGGCGGAGGGGACTTTCTTTTCACACTCTTGCTATGGGGACGGTTTGTTTATGTATCCAAATGTTGTAGGGTAGGAAAGAGAGATCACCAGCATGCTTTGTGTGGTTCATTAGTTCTGCTCCTGCTAATTGTGGTCTGATCTACAGGAGGTAGTTCATTCTGGCTTTGAATATCTGTCAGGATTCCTTTTGTCTCATGTTTGCTGATCTCTCCCACTCGTCCCAATTGTAGCCAGGGCTTTATTGCAGCAATGCTATTTTTCACTTTTCTATGAGAGCAATGGCAATGTGTGCCCTGCTAACAGGCTCCAACAAAAGGGAATGGAGATGTTAAAATAGAAGCACCGCCAGCAGACTCAGAGTCACTAGAAATGGAGTCAAGAGACTTAGAAAGAAGCTCTCATTTTGCTATTAGTTATTAGCATCATGTGTATACAATGCCTTACAGAGTGACACAAGAAAAAACAAGTCCTTGCACCCATAGAGACACACAAAAGGCTCTGCTGGATCAGGAGAAAGGTGTTGGGATGCATCCAAGGGAGTGGGGGCAACTGGCAGACCCCCAGCTGGCTCCAGCACACCGGATGGTTGCCGGGCGAACTCCAGTCCGCAATTCTGCATCAATCAGCGACTCGGAGCTTCAGAAGCCTTTCAGAAGCTGAGCAAGCAAGTCAGCAGAGATAACAAACTCTTCGTGATGGAAAGGAGGACAGTGGCATATGTAAAGCATATTTACAAGCAGTTTATTCAGCATAGATCAGGACAAAGAAAACATGTCTGCTCTCTTTCATGCCCAAGAGCAAGAAGCATAAGGCAAAAGCTGTACACAAATGGAAGTTCCCAGCAAGCTGTGCTGGAATGTAAACAGACATGTGACATACAATAGCTCCACACATCTGTTTAGGTGAAATGGAACATCAATATCCTAACAAAAGGCTCATCTGGTCAAGCACCCTACTTTCACAGCGGCCAGCCAGATGCCTATGGGAAGCCTGCAAGAAGGACCAGAGTGCAGATAGACAATGGACAATGGCAATGGGGAGGGATGAATGTGACCAAAAACTTAAAGGCTACACATACAGCCAGAAATGAGGATTCACAGAGTGATCAAATATATGTCTCCTGAAAAGAAGGTTCACTGGGTTCACTGGCACTTTCTTTCAGGGATTTGCATGTAGGACTGGCACCTAAGGGAATAACCCAAAGGTCCCATAGAATAGTTAGGCTTTGAGGACTGATTTGAAGGATGGTCGTAGATGTACATGTTCAGGGAATGAACCCCTGTCTCTGCCCATCCACCCACACAACTCATGATCCCTTTCATGCCAGATCCATCACACAGTCCTCATATAAGTCTGTGAATACCTATTCTGAATCTAGAAGCTAGAATGAAACCCTGTAGCATATCAGAGCAGGCAAGCAGTGTTAGCCCCTCCTATTCACTCTGCAGGCTTCAGGAGTGTTGCGACAAAGAAATACAAAATGACGGACACACTCTCTCCCCTTTTGAAAATAAATCCCATCAGTTACCCTGATCTGTCTCCAGCCTTAAACAAGACACACAGCTTCCTTGTTAGGCAGAGAAGTAAAGAGAAACAAATTAAAGACTACCCCCCATATCAGGAGAACCTAATCCAGGGCTGCCATATTTTGAAGAGCAAAAAAGAGGAGACATTTGCCGACTTCTGCTTATAACTATGGATCACTATGATGACTCTACCCAAGTTCAACGTTCTTGAGAATAACAAGGAGGTTGAAGGCATTTTCTAAATCCTGGTTTCTCCATTGAACACACACAGAAGCTAGTATCCCTGAAGAGACATTCTGGAAATAATGGACCCAGTTTCAACTAAGTAGGTGCACTAATGGAGACCAGTGCAATGAGTCCTGCTAGTGCAATGGGACTTCCCCCCTTCTTCCCCCAGACACCCATGTCTGGAGAATCCCTAAAACAGCATGCATGGGGAGATCATTTCATCAGGATAGCTGAATTGCACTGGTGGGACAATTGGAAGAGCATGTTTAATTCCTCCATATGGATTGTATTCAACTAAATCCTGCTCAGAATAAGACCATTGAAATTAATGGGATTAAGCCAGTCACAGCCATTAATTTCAGTGGATCTATTCTGAGTAGGACTAACATTGGATACAGCTAATTATGTGTGGCTATCCAGGGTGAAATATGAATTATGGCTTTCATCTGTGAAGAAAACTGCAAGCTCTGCTATATAACTTGGAGCAATTTTGTGTTATTTGTAAGGGTCTTGATAAAGCAAGGATTTGTTTTAACAAAATAGGCTTTAAATGTGATTAAGGAGGAATTTGGAGAAACGGCAATGAGCTAGATAAATAAATAAGATGAGCACAAAACAATTATAAACTGCGTCCTAGAAATGGAAGCACCAAGGAAATTGCTTTGTTTAAAATGGGAAAAGGGTTTTTTTTTTTGAAAAGGGTTTTAGCAAGTAGAAAAGACGTCATTTGCCTTACCATATAATGCCTCTTTCTGAGGATATGCAAAGCTAAATTAGATTACTACTCAATGTGAATATTGTATTTTTCAGTATTAGTACTTTCAAATGAATCCATTCAGTCCTTATATGCATTCCAGAAGTATGGTGTTGTTGTTTTTATTTAAATATAATGCTGTGAGTAAAAGCTACACAATATGGGGCTTTTTACTTTAGAAAAATGTTGAGTAAGTGTGGGGGGGGCGGGGACCTGATAGAGGTGTATGAAATAATGTGCGGCATACAGAAAATGGATGGAGTGGAGTTTTTCTCCCTCTCTCATGGTACTAAAACACTTTTAATATGTTTGATAATTAGGAGACTCATATAAAAAGTACAATGTTTTGTACTTCTAATGCAGTATGCTTATTCATTTTTTCATGATCTTTCTTGTATTCTGTGATGTGCAAAAACCCTTTCCCATCCTATAAAAATATAAATAGTTTTATGCTGAAAGAATTCCCAAAGCCCATCTCTTTTCCATATCTTAGAGTGGTGTTTGTAAGCTCAGCTCTGGATGTGATAACTACAGGTATAAAAAGCAATCTCTCTTCTTTAATTTCCCTTTGTTCATGTATATTAATTTGTTGGTCCCTTGTTTGATCTGTTAGAAGTGTGAATAGCCTCCTGACAGGCAAATTAATTTATGTCATTTTAGACAGCTAAAAGACAAGTTTATATGTCAAAAGGTTTGGGCAGCTTGGTGCATTCAAGTATAACTTGTAAGTATACATGCCCATAAACCCTTCCCCTGTTCTGATTTAAGTCATGAGACAAATTCAGTGGCCAAGTCTCCAGTTCTCTATTTACCTTTGACATGCTGGAATCATTTGCACATGATTTTAGTATCAATATTTCCTGGTGATTATTTCTTATGAACATACCCTCCATAGTGACAGCTGGTATTTACCGTATTAGGGAGTGTTGATGCCTGTTCTCTGGCATAGTAAACATCAGCTGTTACGGCACAGCTGCATTCATAAGAAACATTCACCACATGGAATTTTCAATGTAATCTCAAGCTGACTTTAACATGACAAAAGAGAATATGAAGGCAAGGCTCAATAGTGTATTAAGTGCCTGTCGGATGATGTTAGCATGCTATTTGTTGGTGGGGGAGTTTTTACCAGGAGAATAACCTATTGTTTTTGTTGTTGATGATGTTGTTTGCTGGCCCAAAGAACACTACTTTAAATCTTACTACCAAATTAAGACATTTAGAGAACAGTCCTATACACAACAAGCTGACACAGAGCAAGGCAGTGTAAGTAAAGTTACATGAAATCCAAACTCTGCTCAGCAGCAGTGATACAGGCAGCTAAATTGGTTTAAGCATGGCAGAGGAAAAACAAGTCTTTAAAATAGTGTTTTGAGTCACACTACCCTTTTTGGTAGCTTGGCACTATGGTCTAAACCACCAATCCTCTTGGGCTTCCCGATCATAAGGTTGGCAGTTCAAATCCATGCGACTGGGTGAGCTCCCGCTGCTCTGCCCAAGCTCCTACCAACCTATCAGTTTGAAAGCATACCAACGCGAGTAGATAAATAGGTACCACTGCGGTGGGAAGGTAAATGGTGTTTCTATGCACTCTGGCTTCCGTCACGGTGTCCCATTCTGCCAGAAGCAAATCAGTTATGCTGGCCACATGACCCAGGAAAGCTGTCTGCAGACAAACACTGGCTTCTTCGACCTGAGAGTGGAGATGAGTGCCGCACCCTATAGCTGAATTCAACAGAACTTAACTGTCCAGGGGTCCTTTACCTTTTGGCAGCTTAACTTATGCTGAGTTGCTAGGTCATGTGACCAAGCTGAATGGACTTTGGATCTAGCCTAAGTCCCTCCTCTCTGGTCCTGTCTCTACCACACCCCCTTTCAGGACCCACACCAGTTTAAAATGCATTGGGCATAGCTCTGCCAGTTGGGTCCTGGCTGAACCAGAATGGGGGAGATATGCCAGTGTAGCCACAAAGATCAAGAATTTAATGAGTTTAATGTTGTATATTTCCACATCAATTATTTGGATGTAAAAGTAACATGAAAATAATGTTAAAAAGATAATTAATTGCATTTCAGTGGATGGCTCACAAAACAACAACAAAAAGATTATGGTGAGTATGAAATACAGCTTGCATTCTAGATTGATTTCCATTCTGGACCTGGTAGCAATTTCTGCTTCCATTTCCATTGGAATTTCCTGAAATCCCTAGTGGCAACTGATTTAGCTGCTGAGGGCCTGAGATGGCCCAGGAGAGCCCACCAATGCTGTCACATTCTCCATTTGTACAAAACAGTGGTTGAAACTAACAAACAAACAAATAAACAAACAAACAACATGTCATGGTCACCCCCATCAGTTGCCCATCAGTTACTGCCAAGAGCAGTAGGGATTGCTGCGATAAATGACACTCAGCTAAACATCACAGCACACACAATAAAATTCATCCACACAATGCACTTCAGTTCACTCACAGTCAGTTGGACAAAATGTGGTTTTATTTTGGATTTTTCTCCACTCCCTTTCAACATCATCCACAGATCAAGGATATCTGAATTAAAGGGGGGAAAGTGTGGGCTGTTGCTTGGATAAAGGCCATGTTGTGTGGACCAGAAGATGCACACCCAATGCCTAAGCCAACACCTGTCAACATATGTAATCAGTAATGTTGTGGCCTCTATCAATCGATAGTGGAGCCTACCCATGGCTCCACTATGCCTGGGTCCACAAATGTAATCGCTTGCAATGATGGTCGTAACTTTCCCTCCTCACATTCTCCTCCCTACTAATTTGACCCCGCCCCCAGCAGTATATCAAATTAATCTGCAATAGGTATCTTCTTCTGTTCTTGTGTGGGAAGCAGCTGAGCAGATCAGACAGCAGTTCTATCCAGCCACAGATTTCTGAATTCATTCTTGGAAAAGATGGGAGAGATAGGTGTGAAAGTGAGGAGAAAGGTCTACACAAGCTATTAAAGGAGAAGAGAAAGGAAGATAAAAATTTGAGGTCAGGAAGCTCAAAGGAAGAAAGAAGAGAAAATAGTTTTCGGGGGAAGCTGAAAAAGGTGCACAGCTCAGCAGGTTACAATACTAGAAAGATAGCAAAGGTTAACAAGAAATTTAATAGATGCACAGGTGAAAGGTTTTAGTGGATAGGTTCAAGGAAATGCAACTCTTTTTGAGACAGGGAAGCTTGAAGAGTGAGGGGGTATGTAAAGGGAAAAAATAAGCTAAAAATAAGCTATAGATGAAGAAATACAACAAGAAAAGAGCAAAACTAAACAGTGGAATGTCTGTTTTAGACACAGCTTGTTAAAAGCCAAGAGTGCATTTATCTCTCTGTCTATATTAGATATATATATATCTGGAATAGATGTGCTGGTAATGACGAAAATATATCTACACTAAGAATAAAAATGGTTTCTGAAATAGGGATGCTGTCTGCTGGATACATGAATCACTGCTTCATCCATCTTACAGTCAGTGGCGTAGCGTGGGGGGTGCAGGGGGTGCCGGCCGCACCAGGCGCGACATCTGAGGGTTAGGGTTAGGGGGTGCAAATCCACGGGTTAGGGGGCGCAAATCCACAGGTTAGGGGGCGCAAATTACTTGCCTTGCCCCGGGTGCTGACAACCCACGCTACGCCACTGCTTACAGTAGTTCTATGGGATGTTCTGTGGAAAATGCATGCAGGTTCCAGAGATTTCCTACATATGATGTTGCAAAGATGCTCAGAAGAAAGCACATCACCAACCAAATAAATGTGTCAAGTGGATTGATTTGTGGACTATGTTGTTTAAGTCAGTGATGGATAAGGAGATCCCAACAATGAAGTCTTAGGACTGGGATCCAACGAAGAAACAAGGGAAGTAACGTAGAAAAACAACAACAACCTTACATAAGCATGGTGGAAAGAAGCTTGTTCTTTCAAAATTGACATGTCATAGTACAGTGGTACCTCAGGTTAAGTACTTAATTCGTTCCGGACGTCCGTACTTAACCTGTTCTTAACCTGAATCACCACTTTAGCTAATGGGGCCTCCTGCTGCCGCCACGCCACCAGAGCACAATTTCTGTTCTCATACTGAAGCAAAGTTCTTAAACTGAAGCAATATTTCTGGGTTAGCGGAGTCTGTAACCTGAAGCGTATGTAACCTGAAGCGTATGTAACCCGAGGTACCACTGTACAGCATTGTACTTGCCTGGTTCAAAACACTACCAAATAAATAAATAAATAAATAATCAATCACCTTGGCAAATCAATCGTTTGGATGGCATATCTTACTTCTGAAGAGAGGTGCTGCACTTGCATATATCTGTGTTGCCAGCTATTTAGAAAGAGGAAAGATACAGATAAAACCGGCAGATTTCTCCAATCTGAGGAAAGGTTTGTGGGACTGGGTTTGAACCCCCTAGTCAGTTCACCATGGTCCTATTTGGTGTTAACCCGAAAAGGATAAAATCAGTCCTAGTTTGCATTTGAGAAGATTCCATTGTATCCCAACATCAAATACTGTACAGTAGAGCTTTCCAAACTGTGTGTGGTGACACATTAGTGTGTCAGCTGCAGTGTGCAGGTGTGTCACGCAAATTCTCCCCGTGCTCCTCTCGAGGCTGGAAAGGGATTAGTTTAACCTCTGGTTTGCTAATAAAACTACATTACAGTGGTACCTTGGGTTAAGTACTTAATTCGTTCCGGAGGTCCGTTCTTAACCTGAAACTGTTCTTAACCTGAAGCACCACTTTAGCTAATGGGGCCTCCTGCTGCCGCTGTGCCGCTGGAGTACGATTTCTGTTCTCATCCTGAAGCAAAATTCTTAACCTGAAGCACTATTTCTGGGTTAGCGGAGTCTGTAACATGAAGCGTATGTAACCTGAAGCGTATGTAACCTGAGGTACCACTGTACTGTGTTTCGCGAAACGATGCGTATCTAAAAAGTGTGTCACCAATATGAAAAGTTTGGAAAACTCTGCTGTACAGCATCCATGGCCAATGTGGTACCCTCCAAATGCAGCTGGACTACAACTTCCATTATCCCTGACCATTGACTGTGTTGACCTGGGTTGATGGGAGTCCAACAAACGAATGGCACTGTTGGCTACTTCAAAATTTCAATTACTATAGATTTGTCTAAGGAGAAGGAGATTTCTGTTCCTTATCTCATTATTTCCATGTGTTCTGTGATTACCTGCTTCTGTCCTCAGCTTTTGAGGACTATCTTTAATATCGGAGAGAGGAAGTCTTGCTTCTTCTAAGGTAGGCTCCTGATGGAGGCAGCTGAATAGCCCTCGAAGCTCCGCCAAATTTTGTTTCAGTTCTGTGCTGTGAACTTATTTCAATAATAATTGTTTGATATGATGATCAATTAGCTAATATAGAGTTCCATGTTTGTATGTGTGTTTGATGCTTTTGTTTCAACTGGTTCTGATGCACAGGGCTAGTGTTATACTATATGAAGAAAATGCAAAACTGGCAACCGTAAAGGAGTATGCTCGAAGCCAAGAATGAAAATGTGGCTTTGAACTTTAAATATTTAAGAATGCTCTACATTTATCATGCCTTCAGGCCCCTTGCTAGCTTTGTTCAGCTACGTTTTATGTGAGAGAATGCTATTCTCAATGGTAGAGACAAAGTGATAAGGTCTTTTGATGGAGGGTCATGAAATTATAGCAAGGTAGCCCATGGGGAATGCTAAGAGCAAATCACTCCTTTAAATGTCACCAACATGAGAGGTTTTGGCCATTTTCTATTGATGTGACTCACAAGTTGTACAGTGGGGAAACATTATTTTCAATAACATTCATTTTTTTCAGCCCCAAAGAAAATAAAGATATGCAGAAATGAGCAACAGCTTATTGGGGAATACAGTGTGCTTGTGTACGTGTAAGGGTGTTCTGTGAGCATTTGTGCGTGAGAGACATCTTAAATTGAGTGGCTCTTCTGAGCAGAGAAGTGAGTCACAAATACGCACCTTGATGTGCCATGGTATCTTTAGTGAAGTGCATCCAGTTTAAATTCATTCTGTTTACAGACTGAAATGAGATTTCTCCCCCTCCTAACTGCCAGAGTTGCAAGGTCAAGCTAAATTCAGAAAAACAACATGTGAGCTTTTCAATATGGAAAAGTTTCACCTTTTCTCTCTCTTTTTGACCCAATCCAAGACTCCTTTATTCTTGTATTCTAAAAAAGAGCTGACAGCACAGCACAAAAGACTTATTTCTGTCCAAAATATTTTTCGATACCGAAAACCCTGTTTCTGCTTAATCTATCATGACAAAGCTGCAACTTTTGGGATGAACTAGCTTCTGATACAAGTCGAGATGCTAAAGTATCTGTCAGCATTGTACTTGGCCTTAGATCTCCCTTCTGTTTAATTTAGTAATCCATTTCTCTATCTTTAGACCACTTCATGCTACCATTGGTCAAAGGATCTTAAAACAGTATTGAAATAATAACTTATCCAATTATAATTCTAATTAGTTTTCTACATCATTTTAGAAACAATGAATTAGAGGCAGAACTCAACTGACTATTATGAAAAGAAAATAACCAGGAGTACCAGGGGAATAATTCATATTCCGTAGTTTGCCTAAATAACTTTGACTCTTCTTAGAGGAAACTTATTTCATATCTTGGGATTGAATAACATTGTTATGTAGGAATTCCTTATTTCGTATGGCAATGAATTTACAGCCAAAATCTCAATGACTGGGAAGGTAACCTAAGAAGGCGAAAAGAGGGGAAAAGAAAGATACTGAAAAAATGTAACAAAGAAAGCTTTATTTATTATTTTCTTTAGATTCACTGTCTTAGAAAGCATATCAAATGTTCTGGATCTGTTTCATAGAATGCTGTTTCTTCTGTCCAGCAGTGGTGTGTTTGCTATGCACCCCCCTTTATGGAGAAGGCTCAGCATGGTTTCTCCAAAGGGGAGGAGATCTGGGGAGCACAAAGGCTTCAGACCCCCACTGGAAGGGGCATCTCACTGGCTACGTGGGTTATCTCCATCCCCAACACCTCCTTTGCAATGTCCTCCCCTCACTCCCTGCCTTTACAGTATGAATTTTTGCTACTTGCCTTTCGGAGGGCTGAATAAGAATTGTTTGAGGAGCCCCTGATTGGACATTTGGACACCTCTTTTTTGCTATTCCACACTGTTGGGTTCCCCTGGTTGGCCGTTTGATGTGTGTTAATTATTTGGTCATTTGGTATTTAGTACAGGCAGAAAGGAAATTCAAGAACTTATTAACAGGCATCCTAAGCTATTATTGGGGATGCGGGTGGCGCTGTGGGTTAAACCACAGAGCCTAGGACTTGCTGATCGAAAAGTCGGCAGTTTGAATCCCTGTGGCGGGGTGAGCTCCCATTGCTCGGTCCCAGCTCCTGCCAACCTAGCAGTTCGAAAGCACCCCTAAGTGCAAGTAGATAAATAGGGACCGCTCTCCAGTGGGAAGGTAAACGGCGTTTCTGTGTGTGGCGCTGGTGCTGGCTCGCCAGATGCAGCTTAGTCATGCTGGTCATGTGACCCGGAAGTGTCTTCGGACAGCGCCGGCTCTCGGCCTCTTGAGCGAGATGAGTGCGCAACCCTAGAGTTGGTCACAACTGGATCTGATGGTCAGGGGTACCTTTACCTTTAAGCTATTATTGGGTTAAGGCAGGGGTGCCCAAACTTTTTTCAAAGAGGGCCAGATTTGATGAAGTGAACATGCAATGCATGACTGCCACCCAAAGTTGTTGAGTTGTTGAGCTTTTTTTTGGAATTTTACCCCAGAAAATAAACTGCCACAGGGGCTGGATTAAACCAACCAGCAGACCAGATCAGGCCCCCGAAATGGACTTTGGACATTTCCCACAACCTGTGAGTAGGTAGGGTGTCTTTCGGATTGCCCTTTGGACCTGGCATATGCACCTGAGTGAACACTGGATGGTGGGGCCTGAGCTCACACGTTGGGCTCACGTACCCAAGGCTCGCTTAGCAAGGAGGAAGATGGAATGTGGCTATTAACATGCCCAGGAGATTGGAGGGATGCTTCCCTTCTAGATTTGAATTAAAAACCCACCTGCCCATACTTTCATAATTTGGTTAATTAGTTTGCAGATCTTCTATTGTTTTATTTAATAGATAGAACCATTTCACCATTTCATTATCTCTTGAGTCTTCTTCACACTTGTGTTAGCAAATGCTGTCTGTTCACATTTTTCAGTGTTCATTCTGAATAGTAAATAGTGATTAGATATTAGTGATGATCTTGACTTCCACCTCACATTTACTCTAACACTCAGGTTCATAGCTGTCAACTTTCCCCTTTTCTTCTGAGGAATCCTATTCGGAATAAGGGAATTTCCCTTAAAAAGGGGGAAAAGTTGACAGCTATGCTCAGTTTACAATGGGTACTTTCATTGTGTGTGTGTGTGTGTGTGTGCGTGCGCACACACACACACACATCAATCCCCCTTCAAACTGACAAAATGTAAATTGAGACATTGTTTAGGTCCAGTTCAAATTACTTCATAGTGTGTAGGCTCTACAGTCTCTCTCTCTCTCTCTCTCTCTCTCTCTCTCTCTCTCTCTCTCTGTAATTAAAGGTTTCAGTTTTAAAATGCCTAGGGATTCCACAAACTTAAACATATGTCATGGCTACCTATGTATTTGACAGTATTCTAGCACATGCAATGTAGATGTAAAGTGCCAGTTAACTTATCTAGAAGAAATATCAACTAGAGTGAAAAGCCATTTTAACAAGCCTAATTACAAAAGGGAACTGCAAAATAAGAATGAAAAACATCAACCTGTGAAATCCTATGCTGCAACAGGCCTTGCCAGAGAAACCACAGGCAGCAGGGTATAGTTTTTTGAAATGGGGAAAAAATGCCTTCAAAACAGCATGGACTAATGCCTTAGTAAATAGCCTATAGAACACAAGACTCAAGCTGCTCGATTCCAGGGGCGGTAGCAGGACACCTCAATTAAATGGCTGATATGAGCTTCTAAATAAAGATCAGAAGTCACTGTGGCTCCAAGGTTACCAGAGTTATCTGAAGGATAGAGAAAACTATGGCCCAGGCAAGTCATTGACAGGCGCTTTCAAAGTGATCTTTATTAAAACCAATGTGTATGCTAGGGGAGTCACACAGTAGGCTGAATTCTAAATTCCCTTGGAAACTGAACAAACTTTGTTCTTTAATGAGGAGCATGTTTCTTAATAGCAAGCTTAAGTAGCATTTTGCTAGATTAGTTGCACTGGTTCAAATGAATTACTATAGTATGATGCAATATGCTCAATATTTTTAGGTCTCAGATATGATGATGACACAACCTTGATGGCAGAAAGTGAGGAGGAATTAAAGAACCTTTTAATGAGGGTGAAAGAGGAGAGTGCAAAATATGGTCTGAATCTCAACATCAAAAAAGCGGAGATCATGGCCACTGGTCCCATCACCTCCTGGCAAATAGAAGGGGAAGAAATGGAGGCAGTGAGAGATTTTACTTTCTTGGGTTCCATGATCACTGCAGATGGTGACAGCAGTCACGAAATTAAAAGCCGCCTGCTTCTTGGAAAAAAGCATTTGTTTGGTGGTTGTTAACATAACTGGATGGGGAAAGATTGCCATGGCTACAGAAATGCAAAGTGGTTATAATCCTTATGAAATCAGTATGGCAGGAAATCCCACTGAAGAGAATAAAACTAATGTCAGGGTAAACATGGCTAGGATTAACTGACAAGACTGTCTTTTGTTGGGACGCCTGGATTACCAGCATGGTCTTCCTTCCAACCTGTCTAGCAGAGGTTCTTCCAATTACATTCTTTGGGATTATGTCAGCTCTTCTAGGCAATAGCCCATGGAGATATGAATCCAAGAAAACGACCAATAGACCTAAAGCAGTATTTCTTGGAATACCACTTCTACTGTTTGCCAATTAAAACTGGTCATGTTTGTGTCTCCCCTGCAGATCTGTGCACACTTTGAGTGCATCTTTAAAGTTATTACATCAAAGACACAGCAAATTGTTCTATAATTCAGTTTACAAATTCTGCAAAGCCTGCACAAAAAAATGGCTTAATGTCTAGAGAAGGGCAAGCATTTATCTTGTATAGTTATTAACATCTTTGTTTGCAAGGAGGAAGATTTTTTTCTTCTTCATGAAACAAACTTTTTGCTGAGACCGATAAAACTGTTTATAGTAAATTGTGCTCCCTCTGTGCTCAACACCTGATTTCATCTGCTGCCCTGCAAGAGATGTCAACTCCCATGATGCCCTGCAAGAAGTGCTAGGCTCAGCTGAAAAGAACTCAGTTGCTTTGACACTGAACATCTGGCATGGTGTTTATTTGTTCTATTGCTCCTTTTAAAATGAACGTGAAATATCAGATGCCTCAGTAAAATTAGTTTTCGAGCCATCAATGCCTAGAGCTAGCTTAATAATCTGTTCGGTAGATTTGGAGCATCAAGCAATATTACTTCTGAACTTAAAGTAAAGGAGAGGGAGAAAAAGACATTGCCTGGATGAATCTGAAGCACCGTTTTGCATAATTGCACTTTTGTAATTCAACAAGCAGCAGACATTTCAGAAATGGAAGCACCTCTCTGTTTACAGAGAGTTTGGCTTTGGCATCAAAGCTTAAGCAAACAATGCCACCCTCCATATATGATGTATCCAGTGTATATAATCTTATTTTAATTAAAAGGCAAGCTGTGTGCCAGCCTCACTGCACCGAAATCAGTGGAAGTTTGTCCACTAAACTTGATGGGTCAGGACTGTGCTTTTTTCTCTTTAATACACACAGTTAGAAGGAACTGTAGTAATGTTTATTTCATCGGACAAGGTCAAAAAGAGAGGAGTAGTAATCTATGCAAAAGAGAGCCTATCACCGAAATTCATTTTTAAAGATGACCAAGGAAGATTTGTGGCAATTGAAATCCAAACACAAGGAGAAAAATTTTTGATAGTAGGAATTTATGCACCAAATGAGGGGAAATCTGAATTTTTTAAGAAGTTGCATGAGACATTGTTGGACTATATGGATTACAACATTTTCATGATGGGAGATATGAATGGAGTGGTATCTACAAACATGGACAAGTCACAGAGACAGGTAGTTACCAAAGATGGCAGACTACCAAAAACCTTTTTTGAGATGACTGACAATATGGACTTGATTGACATTTGGAGAATAAAGAATCCCTTGGGTAGAGAGGGAACCTTCTTCTCTGAAGCCAAAATGACATGGACAAGAATTGACCAAATCTGGATAACTAGAGGACTGGCACCTAAGACTCGAAAAGTGGAAATTTGCCCCAAAACTTGCTCCGACCATAATGCTGTGAAAATGGAGATGAAATTAACACCAACCGGTTCCTTCAGATGGAGGATGAATGACACCTTGTTTAGAGACCAAGAGGTTACCAAGAAGGCCCAAAAAACCTTGAGAGACTATTTTGAGATAAATATGAACACCACCATCGAAAAAAGAGTAACCTGGGACGCAAGTAAAGCAGTTATGAGGGGGTTTCTAATTCAACAGAATGCAATAAAGAAGAGAACTCAAAATGAGAAAAAAGATAAAATTTTGGAAAAAATAAAAGAGGGTGAGAAGAAACTGAGAGCGAAACCAAAGTCACAAGAGATTCTGAGAGTCCACTGGATTCTGAATATTCTTTCCTTCTACTTCCAAGTTAGTAATGGTGTTAAGTTTTTGTCTTTTTTTCATTTGCCAGGCTAACAATTTTCCACATTTATTAGCCGATTCAAATGTCCTTTGTCTCATCTGTTTAATTTTCCATTCTATTTCCTGATTCATCATTTTCATGTATTGAACTTGATATAACTTTATTTATCAAGTTCAATACATGAAAATGATGAATCAGGAAATAGAATGGAAAATTAAACAGATGAGACAAAGGACATTTGAATCGGCTAATAAATGTGGAAAATTGTTAGCCTGGCAAATGAAAAAAAGACAAAAACTTAACACCATTACTAACTTGGAAGTAGAAGGAAAGAATATTCAGAATCCAGTGGAAATTAGAAAATGCTTCCAGAGGTACTTTAAACAGTTATATACACAAGGGCCACAGAAAGAGTTTGATATAGACCAATTCTTGAAAACAAATGGACTACAAAAAATCTCTCAAGAAAATAAGTTAATGTTGAACTATAAAATAACAGAACAGGAGGTGGAAGGTGCCATCCAGAATATGCAGTTGGGCAAATCTCCAGGGCCGGATGGTTTAACCTCAAAATATTACAGATCTTTGAAAGATTGGATAATTCAACCACTAAAGGAGGTCTGCAATGAAATTTTGGAGGGGAAAAAAGCGCCAGAGTCGTGGAAGGAAGCCTATATTACACTTATACCAAAAAATGAGTCTGAAAAGACACAACTTAAGAACTACCGCCCCATATCCCTGCTTAATGTGGATTATAAAATTTTTGCAGATATTTTGGCTAAAAGGCTAAAAAAAGTATTAGTGGAGGAGATACATAAAGACCAAGCTGGCTTTCTCCCGGGTAGACACTTGTCTGACAATACGAGGAATATAATTAACATTTTGGAGAAGCTACAAGTGAACATTAATACTAAAGCAGTCTTAATCTTTGTAGATGCGGAGAAAGCCTTTGATAATATTTCTTGGAGTTTTATGAAGAAAAATCTTCAGGGGATGGGGGTTGGTCAAGGGTTTGAAAATGGTATAAGTGCAATTTATTCAGAACAAAAGGCTAAACTAATAGTTAATAACGTGGTGACAGAGGAATTTAAGATAGAGAAAGGGACACGAGAAGGCTGCCCAATTTCCCCATTGCTTTTTATTTCGGTCCTGGAGGTTTTGCTAAATATGATCAGAAGGGACTGTCTGATTAAAGGTATACAGGTCGGAGCCAAACAGTACAAATTGAAAGCTTTTGCAGATGACTTAGTACTGACGTTACAGGAGCCAGAATCTAGTACTAAAAGAGTATTAGAACTGATTCAAGAATTTGGTCATGTGGCAGGATTTAAGTTGAACAAGTTAAAAACTAAAGTTCTTGAGAAAAACTTAACACCGATTGAGAAAGAGAGGTTTCAGAAGGAGACAAGTTTAACATTGGTTAAGAAAGTAAAATACCTGGGGGTTAACATGACCGCTAAGAACTTAAACCTATTTAAAGACAATTATGAGAAATGTTGGTCAGAAGTGAAAAAGAATCTAGAAATATGGTCAAATTTGAAGCTTTCCTTGTTAGGTCGAATTGCTGTTATAAAGATGAATGTATTGCCAAGAATGTTATTTTTGTTTCAATCATTGCAAATTTTGGACAAAATGGACTGTTTCAAGAAGTGGCAGAGAGATATTTCTATATTTGTTTGGCAGGGCAAGAAGCCCAGAATAAAATTTAAAATACTAACTGATGTAAAGGAAAGAGGTGGACTTGCCCTGCCAGACCTTAAACTCTATTATGAATCAGCAGCATTCTGCTGGTTGAAAGAATGGCTGCTTCTTGAGAACACAGACATTTTGGATTTAGAAGGTTTTAATAATGTTTTTGGGTGGCATGCATATTTGTGGTATGACAAGGTTAAAGCACACAAAGCATTTAAAAATCATATTGTCAGGAAAGCATTGTTTAATGTCTGGATAAGATATAAGGACTTACTTGAAAATAAAACCCCAAGGTGGTTGTCACCGATGGAAGCAAAGGCTCAGAAAAAGCTCAATATGGAGGCCAAATGGCCGAAATATTGGGAAATTTTGGAACAAGAAGGAGACAAATTGAAATTGCAGAGTTTTGAGAAATTAAAAGATAAAGTGCGAGACTGGCTTCACTATTATCAAATAAGGAGGCTTACAATTTGGACCAAAAAATTGGCTTCCAGGTGGAAAAATTAAAATTGGAAACAGAACTGTTAGATCCCAAAACAAAGATACTTTCAAGAATGTATAACTTGCTGTTGAAATGGAATACGCAGGATGAAACGGTGAAATCTGCTATGATTAAATGGGCACAAGATGTTGGACATAACATTATGTTTCCTGACTGGGAATAGTTGTGGACCACAGGTATGAAATTTACGGCATGCAATGCCTTAAGAGAGAATATTATGAAAATGATATACAGGTGGTTCATGACACCAGTCAAGCTTGCAAAAATCTATCATTTGCCCGATAATAAATGTTGGAAATGTAAAGAAAATGAAGGTACATTCTTTCACCTTTGGTGGACGTGCCCAAGGATAAAGGCTTTCTGGGAGATGATATATAATGAAATGAAAAAGGTATTTAAATATACCTTCTTGAAGAAACCAGAGGCCTTTCTCCTGGGCATGGTCGGCCAATTGGTGTCAAAGAAGGATAGAACTTTCTTTATGTACGCTACAACAGCAGCAAGAATACTCATCGCAAGGTATTGGAAGACACAAGATTTACCCACCCTGGAAGAATGGCAGATGAAAGTGATGGACTATATGGAACTGGCGGAAATGACTGGCAGAATCCGAGACCAGGGAGAAGAGTTGGTGGAAGAAGATTGGAAGAAATTTAAAGACTATTTGCAGAAACATTGTAAAATTAATGAATGTTAAAATGATGTTGGATTGAAATCAAGCGGCCTTAGCAACAAGGTTAATAAGAATATGTAAAAATGGATTGATAACGGATGAAAATATAAAGTTATAATATGTTGAGATATTGAGTTAAGATAAAAGAAAGAGGGTAAGGATTTGCTGAATTAATCATGTGAACGGGAATACAAAAAAGGGAGTTGTGAGGAGGTCAGGGAAATAAGCAAATGAAATTTAAGATATGAAAAATTGATTTGTTTTTAACTATTTTTTATCTACTTTTTCTGTATTTTTTATCTTTTTTTTCTATGTATTTTTGTATTTTTTGTACTTTTTTTCTTTTCTTTTTTCTGCTTTCTTTTTACTTTGTAATTTTCTTCTTTTTGTAAAACTTCAATAAATATCTTTAAAAAAAAAAGAAGGAACTGTAGTAATGATGCATGTTTTTAAAAGTTGGGTATATTTTCATGAGGTATGTAATCTAGGTTCTTTCCACGTCAAACCCTCACGCATGCCATTCCTTTCCAAGAGGCTTTTAACATTTCTACAATCTTGCTCTCAAACAGCTACCAGTCTCCACATAATATGAATCAGTTTTGAATGGCATTTGCTTTGAAGAGAACATGCAGCTACCAAGGAAGAAGCAACAGGCAACCTTAGCTTCATTAGCTAAGTTTGGTAATCCAACACTGCAAAACAAAATGGCCTGAAGCCACATATTCAGATACCTCATCTCTTCAGAAGTATAAGAAACAGGAATCAATCAAGCCCCTGTATGTGTGACCTCAGTCCCTTGATCAGTTTATGCACAACCACCAGTCTTTCATGACCAAGGGGTTGTACCCAACTGAAATCAATAGACCTAGGATAATTGTGTTCCCACAGTGAAGACGTTGACGAACTGGATGAGGGAAAACCCAGGTACGGGCTGCTTAAATGATCCAGGCGCGGACCTGAGGGAAGCCTTCCTGATCTATAAGCTCTGCCCCCTGGCCCAACCTGCACCCAAACCTGCACACCCATTTGCCAATCCTGCGTGCTCCTGATAGGTGACGTGGGCTTATGCTGCCACTGCCCATCCAGTTGGCTGCCATCCTGCAATGCCACAGCACCGAGAGGGTGAGCGGACTAACCATGTTCATTAATTTCAATGGATCTACTCTGGACTAGCATAGGCTACAATCCAAGGCCTCTCTGACCCTGTGATCAAGATAACAAAAAGTGTCAAAGGAGATATCCCAATAGCTGGGGAGAAGAGTGTCAGGGGCAAGGCAGGAAACAGTACCTACTGGGACAAGTGGGGAGGCAAAAACTCTTCTTTCCACTGGGGCAGCAGGGCATGGCCTAATATATTTTGGCACCTGAGGCGAACCACAAAAAGGTGCTTCCCTCTGCCTGGGAAGAAGGGGTGAGTAAAGATCTACATCAGGAACAAAGAGGGAATAAAGATCTACATTGGGAACAAGGGTGGGAGGAGACCAGCAAGAGGTCGCTGTAGAGGCGGCATGGGGCAGGGGAGCTGTCAAGAAGATGGCAGAGACGGCTTACAAGGAGTGTGTTATCGTGCTACTGCAAAGGCTGGATCTTGTGCCATGGAACTACCTTGGTCCTTCTCCCTGCACACATATTAAGTTCCCCCAAAGCTGTTCTGGAAAGTTTGGGCAACCCCAAGTACGAATATAAGGGTCGGCAGGTAGAGGAGATGGGGAAGTTCTGTTGCACAAGAAGAAATTCTTTTGCCAATGAAATGCTACACTTAGTGCTACTTTGAGTACAAGCCTGAGTACTTAAGGTCCACTGCAGCTCAGCTCATGTGAGCCTCAGACCCAAGATACTAGACTGAAGTTACAGAATCCCTGACATATAAAGGCTGGCATCGATGCCATCATATATTTTAGAGTCCTTACACTGAGTTTTTCACAAGTAGATAATGTTAAACATGCAGCCTTTTACTCCAGTATATTCTGCTGCATGGGGTCACAATCAGCCTGTGACTATCAGCTCTAGAAGTTAATATAAAATGTTTCCTTTCAGCAGGTGTGAGCAACTCGCTTGCACTATGGGTTAGAAGTTGCATTTATAAATGTTAAACATGTTATTTGTCAAAAGCTAATAATTTTTGTCAGCATATTAAAAAACGACTGGTGCAATTTTCTACTTTTGGGTGTCACTGCTGTCAGATTAAATTGTTCTCAGGCATGAGGTCTGATTTCTTTCTTGTCAAAAAATTATTCTTGAATTTACTTTTCTATGGAAGATTTTTTATTTTTTTTTTAAAAAACAAACTGTGCAGAGAGTGAAGCCAGAGTGCAAAATAGTATTTTATCCTTCAGGAAGTTCATTTAGGGAAGGTTTCAATAAGACAAGGGGAAGGAAAATGGGAAATGACTTTTCCATCGGAGCTGGGTTAATTTTCAGAAATTGAGTTAAAGCTGGAGAATGTGAGGTGCAATGCAATTATTGTGCTACTAATGTGGTACACATCAAGTCCTATGAAGGAAATTAGAGGTGCTATGAGGGAAGAGCACACATTGCTTTTAAACTGCCTGTATGATTCCCTCTGCACATTTTCTACTTTATTTATAGTCATTGTGAAGAATCCTCCTGTTGGCTATGTGAGCGTAGAGGCCTATTGTCTGATGCAAAGGTACAATATTGCTCTTTTTTGGATTAATGGGATGAGATCTGCTACCAGTAGCTCAGTGGCAGAGCATATTCTTTTTTGTGGAAGATCTTAAGTGAAATCCCTGGTATCTCAAGTCAGAAACTCAGGTAGTAGAAAGGGGAAAGATCCCTGCCTTGGAGGGGGATACAGCCAGAGAAGACAATACTGGACTAGATGGGCCAATTGTGTAACTCAGTATAATGCTATTTCACATGTTCACATTAATATAGAAAATGCTGCATCTTTGCAGTAATAGATTTACTGTTTTCTTGTTGCCCTCTCTATTCGTCTTAATTATGGGTGCACTGCACCCAACTTCATGGCATCCTGGTTCAAAGTGCTGGCTTTGACCTTCCACCATTTCACCTGCATTTGATGAAAAGGAAAAACAAGAGTTGAGTGTCCGTCATCCACATATTTGTTTGTTTGTTTGTTCATGTGTTTTCATACCTTCCCTTCATCACAAGGTCCTAGAATGCCTTAGACCAATACAGTTGTACCATGGAAGTTGAATGGAATCCATTCTGGAAGTCTGTTCAACTTCCAAAATGTTCCAAAAACAAAGCCCAATTTCTTATTGGCTGCAGGAAGCTCCTGCAGCCAATCAGAAGCTGTGGAAGCCCCGTCAGACATTTGGGTTACAAACAACGTTTGCAAACGTTCGACTTTCAAGGTGTTCAGGATCCAAGGTACGACTGTATAACCATGCAGTTATAAAAGCAAATAAATACCATGCCCCAAATCTCTGGATGGCATTGCTCCATGGTTTGCTGTGTGCATGCTGTTCACTGTGTGCACTATTAGGATTTACCTCAGAGTACGCTTAGGTTCAGAACAGCAAATGTGTTCTCGGAATTCCTTCTCAATTATTTCAAGATGGACAGTGTCTTCTTATGCTCTTAAAGGGAAGCAAAAGTTTGTTCAGCGTATGGAAAGAGAGACAGAACTACCACTACCACCACAATGTATCATGTTTGTTGGACTCATTTAGGATTTCCCCCCATACCCATGACTTGTTTGCATCTGATGTGAATCAACTGCATTTCATGTAAAGCAGAAAGGTCACTGCACACCCCATTTACTTACTTGTCCTCCATCATATCTGTTTCCCAAGTGACAATCTTCATTAAGGATAATTCCACAGGAAGCATCTTTGAGTAGGTCACTCTCCCTGGGGCATTTATGCAGAGCAAACTGTAGTTACTTATTTTATAGTGCTCAAACAGCCTATAAGGTTCATTGTTTGCACTGAACACTGTAGGGCTTAATTAGTAAATACAACTTCACAGCAAACTGTATTATATAATGCATATGTTCTCAGATAACACAGGGAACTATCAAGCCAGATGAACATAAGCAAAACTCCCTAGTGAAATTAACCAGCATAGAAGAGTAATTATAACAAATGCATGATTAAATTATGTTCGTCCTCATCCTGAGTTAAAGGACTAAAATAACAATCTAATTAATATGCCGACATATAAGGCTTAACTTGTTGGCCCTGGCCCAAATCTAAATCTAAGTAATCACATATGTATTTTGGAACTAGTCTTATTACAGAGAAGATGTCAATATCTGATTTTTAACTTGAATGCTATGAGATTTTTTCTGGCCTATTGTCCATGAGCCAGGACTGAAAAATTGGGTGCTTGTTGCTATCTAGAGTGACTGAATGAGGTAACCTTTTAAAAATATAGTCTATGACTCCAGAAAATTGTTAGCCATGTTGTATTTTCATAACGAGTAGATTTCACTGAAAGCAACAACAACACACATCTTAAAGAAAAGGGTAGGGGGAGGGGAGAAAAGAAAAAAGCTCAAAAATACACCACGTCCACTTGGGGATATAGCTTTTGTATATTTTGTTCAATTAGGTAAAACTAGGTGCTTCTTCGGGACGTGGGTGGCGCTGTGGGTAAACCTCAGCGCCTAGGGCTTGCCGATCGCATGGTCAGCGGTTCGAATCCCCATGGCGGGGTGAGCTCCCATCTTTTGGTCCCAGCTCCTGCCCACCTAGCAGTTCGAAAGCACCCCTAAGTGCAAGTAGATAAATAGGTACCGCTTTATAGCGGGAAGGTAAACGGCGTTTCCGTGTGCTGCGCTGGTGCCGGCTCGCCAGAGCAGCTTCGTCACACTGGCCACGTGACCCGGAAGTGTCTCCAGACAGCGCTGGCCCCTGGCCTCTTAAGTGAGATGGGCGCACAACCCTAGAGTCAGACAAGACTGGCCCATACGGGCAGGGGTACCTTTACCTTTTACCTAGGTGCTTCCAGGCTTACATTTAGGCAAGAAAAATTCTGTTCTTTGTTGTGCAAATAAATAAAAAATATGGCTGATTAACATCTTATACCCCTTTTCAATGAGTTTGTGGGAGCGGGTCAAGGGGTAATTGGTGTGTGTTTGTGTGTTCTTGTTTTTATGTTGTATTTTGTGCTTTAATATTGTATTTTTATGTTGTGACCCGCCTAGAGATCTGTGGATGAAGGTTGGTATATAAATTTAATATGAAAAAATAAAACAAATAAATCAGACCCTGGAAATGTAAATGATATAGCATAACCTTTGTGGAAAGCCAATCTGGCTTTGAATTCACTCCCTGCCCTAAATGTAGTGCCATCCTCAGCATCTTTTTCAGACCATGATTGCTCATATCTGTCAACATGTCAATGCAACAAGGGCAAGCAGGACTTGCGAAAAGGTTCGGTGAAGGACATGTGAAGCACATGCTCTCCAATATTCGTTATACAGTGCTGAGGTTAAGGCAAGGTTAAGGCAAACCATTTACTTGGGAGAAAATGCACATGGGATTTCCAAGGTATTCTCCTGAAGGCGGAGTATTAGGATGCATAAAACAACAAGGTCTTACATAAAGATGCTGCAATATTCCAAGAAGGGAACACATTTAAATGGGAACAACAAGGATGACCTCATTTAAATGATGTGTTTCTCAAAAGGGGAAAAACATAGTTTGCCATCTGCAATATGAAAAAAGAAGTGGGAACTTCTTCTGCTTTTCATACTTCTGATTTCAGACAAGTGTATTCTCTATGGCAAACAGCAAGAAAACAAATGCTAGGCTTTAATCAGAAACATATTGGCCGTGTTGGGGCTTTCAGATCATTGGTCCGTTCCTTAATAATGTCATGCAGATTTCCCATTGGATTATTGATGCAAACCTTTGACTTTGATGTTAAGAAAAGGTTGCAATATATTGAACATGAGTGGAAAATAGCATGTGTTCACTTAACATTTGTTGAGCTTCAGAAGATGAAAATGGGTAGCAGTTTCACTACAACTTAATTCTTCAGTGAAACTAAGGACCAGAATTTCTGTTGTGCAAAGCTCACTTCTGTTATGGGTCAGAAACTCCCCTCCCCACAGGCTTTCCTTCTGCACATGTGTGAGCCTGTTAGTAACAGAGATGTGTGGCCGCCTTAAGCCCTTCTTCATGTGCCTCCCCTGCGAGAGGCTCGGGGGGTGGCAACTTGAGAACAGGCCTTTTCTGCAGTTGTGGAAAGCTCTCCCCAGGGAGTTTTGGTTGGTGCTTTCATTATACACTTGAAAGCATTTCTCTTCCATCAGGCCTTTGACTGATTAACATCTTATAGTCCTTTTAATTGTGTTTGTCGGGGGAGGGCGTTGTTGGTTCATGCTTTTTTGTTTTTCTTTTTATCATGTACTTTGTGTTTTTATATTGTATTTTGTTGTTGTTGTGAACTGGCCTGAGAACTATGGATGAAGGGTGGTATACAAATGAAGAGTTGTTTAAGTCAAACTCTCTTTTAGAAGCTTGCTTTCCCTCTGCTGGGTTAGACTGGCTCAGCTGGCAGTAACCCCACTCTTGAACCAGTATAGATTATGCCCATTTCCCATGTACAGGATTGCTCCTCTAGTCATGTTCATTAATTTTACTCTGAGTAAAATATAGTTGAATAGCATCCAGTATATGGAATCAAGCAGCGGTAGCCTGATACTGTAAATTCCAACTCCCATCAGCCCCAGACAGAATGGCTAATGGTCAGGGATGATGGGAGTTGTGGTCCAAAACATCTGAACCACAAGGAAGGGCACCATTGTGTGTGCATGTGGCTATTGTTTGCATTTGTGTATTTAGACACCTGAAAACAAACCCACAGAAGTGAATTGTCATGTTATCCCCCAAGCATGGCTTTAGTTGTAAATAAAAAAAAGGTAAAGGACCCCTGGATGGTTAAGTCCAGTCAAAGGTGACTATGGGGTGTGGCGCTCATCTTGCTTTCAGGCCGAGGGAGCTTGTGTTTGTCCACAGACAGCTTTTCAGGTCATGTGGCCAGCAGTACCAAACCGCTTCTGGCACAATGGGACACTGTGACAGAAACCAGAGCACATGGAAACACTGTTTACCTTCCCGCCGCAGCAGTACCTATTTATCTACTTGCACTGGCATGCTTTCAAATTGCTAGGTTGGCAGGAGCTGGGACAGGGCAACAGGATGTGGGGATTCAAACATTCTGATCAGCAAGGCCAAGAGGCTCAGTGATTTACCAGTAGACCACAGCACCACCCACATCCCTTTACCTTTACCTGCTTTAGTTGTAACAACGGATAAGGGTAATTGAATTAATTCTAGGCAAAAAAGTTTTGCTGTCTTACACTGGGGGTGGGGGAGAGTCAGAGTTGTGCTTTCTTTTGGTTAGCAAAGAAACCATTTTTGTTGTTGTTCTATAAAGAGTTTTCCTACGCTGTCTTCACTGTTTCAGAAAACAAAACCACAGGCCAAGCAATCAATTATGTGTGTTTACAATGCAAACACTAGTGGACAATGGCTATCTAACAGCCGAGTTCTTAATTAGCTCTCTTCTCCTTGTCTCCAGAACAACCCTGTTTTCCAAGTGTCATGACAAAATAATTCAGTTGAAGAACTTTATCCTGCCTTAATGAGCCAAGTTTTTAAGTTAAGATTTGAAAAACTTCCCTCTGGATTTGCAAAAAAAATTACTTTTCTGCTGTGTAAATAAGTATGCTCCGTTTGTAAAAAACCAAAACCCAACAGCAGTTGTTTTGATGCAGTATTCTAAGTACAAGTTGACACTTCTGAAAGCACCTCATCAGGGTTTAGAGCCTCCACTCAGAAAATGACTGGGCAGTAGTCTCATGCATGGACTGTTTAGGGAAGCTGTCATCTTGATATTGGAGTTGACCATGAATATGCAAATCAAGGAGATGGCAAATAATGAGGACTACCATATGGTCCTCCAACATAGCCCCAATTTGACCACATGACATTGGCCTTCATATCTATCTATCTATCTATCTATCTATCTATCTATCTATCTATCATCTATCTATCTATCATCTATCTAGATATACAGTGGTTTCTCAGACGTTGAACTTCAGGAAGTCCATTTGACTTCCAAAACATTTGGAAACTAAGGCATGGCTTCCGATTGGAAGCCACGGAAGTTGCGTCAGACGTTCGGGTTCCAAAGAATGTTCGCAAACCAGAGCCAAAATGTTCGACTCACAAGTTGTTCGGGATCCAAGGTACGACTGTATATCATATCTATTACTTAAATAAAATAGTCTCTAAGTAGTTTACAAAGATACAATGCAAGAAAATAAAGAACAGCTCAAACTATAAAACACAACTTCAATTAAAGTTGATTTAGTTCCTGGCAATGTAATTCAGCTATAAAATTTGTGACTTTGAAGCACATTTATGCTGATTATGACTCAGGTGAAAGTATGCCATCAGTTCTCATAAAGAAAGAGAAGATTGAGAGTTACGGTAAGTATTTAGAGAATAGATGTTAATTTCCATGCTGCTCATTACTGCCACTAAAAGAAAGCTCTCTCTTCCTCTATTTATTCAAAGCCTAATATTTCATTCTTGAATTTGAGAGAGTTCTAAGTTTCAGAAACATAACCAAGCAGATTCCAGCTGGGCATCTCTCTAAGATGGATGCTTAATTCAGAATCTCTGTTTATTCTCACTTGAAAATCTCTAGTCAAGTGCTGCTTGCAGACTGTTGCCATATTGTAGGTGGGATTCAATGCCCTGCCATCAAATTCAAGTTGTGCAATAAAAGTGGATTTGGTGCACTGGAAAATGTGGGTAACTATTGCTTGGTGGGAGTCATATCACTTCTCCACAAACAAATCAGAATGAATGCTCGAAAATCAGCCAATGCCTTATAACCTCCCTGCAAGCTTTGGGTGCACCAATCAAGATGGGTGCTCAATAAGTACCCATCTGGAAGCAACCTAGTTAAATCTAAAAGTTTTTGAATGCTTAAATTTTAAATCTATACATTTTCAGATGAACTGTGGGAGTGGAAACAGATCAGCTGACATGGAGGACACCTATGAAAACTCTACGAAAACATGGATCCTAATATTAAAACCATTCCTACAAATGAACAATTAATATTTTATAAATGGTTGAATTACACCTCAAGGAAAGCCTTCTTAAAAAATAATGTATCCAGCGGCATCTGAAACATCACAACACTTGGCACTTCTCTAATTTCAGCTGGTTATTGATTCCAGAAAGCTGGAGCTGCAACTCTAAAAGCCCGGGTCCTAATATAAGCTACACACACCTCTGGGGCATGTGGTAATCTTCACACTGTCCTATTTGAAGAGTTCACCAGGGATATATGGGGTGAGGTGGTTCCTTGCACAATATATATCTCAACACTAGATGATTTAGAGTAGATTACAAAAGGATAGCTTCACCCCTTAATTAACCCTCTTTGCAAATCGCTAAGTGCTAAAAGAAGTCTGCTACAAGTCATGGTGATTACCCTTGGCACAGGTGTTTAGCAGCTGCTTGAGAAAAGCACCATCATTAAAGATAGGAAGGGAAGCCAGGGAAACTTCAGAACATGAAGATTTGTAATTTATTGGTTAACTTAGCTGAAAATCAGGACTCAGTGATGATCCCCTACAGAATCCTGAAGCAACTTGGGGGTCCTGGTTAAGAAATAGAAAACATGACAGGAAATGCTCAACATACTGGTAAATTGATCATTATTTTTCTTTTCTTTTTTTAAGAACAGGGATTTAGGTGTGAATTCTACATGGGGATATTTGAGAAATTTTTATATCAGTTGACTGACCTGATCTAGAAAATTGTTGCAGTTTGTGTGTTTGTTTGTGGCAAGGACAGAAATTAGTTTATTCACATAATTGTTCTTTTCAAGTAATTAGTAATGGGGTTTTCCATATTGTTCTGATGTTTCTTTTACATTGAAAGTTTATAAGTTAAATAAATAGTTAAGTGCAGTAACTTTTGTCAAATAGTGAGAGGCGAGACTACAGTTCCCAGGATTCCTTGAGGGTGGGTTGTGCTTTGAATATTTCTTAAACGTGTGCTATATATGTAGCCACAGAGACATGGTTTTCTCTCTGTGAGAAATCTATTGCTGTAGCATTGAAGACTGCACTAGAAACTTAATGGAGGAGCAGGATCTGTTGTAGTGTTAATGCCGTGAGCCCTTCATCTAATGCTCAGCATGTATATATTTGTAAAGAGTACTTCATATCACAGAAACCTTATATCATTCCAATGTCTCATTGCTCAGAGATTGGGGTGTGTGCAGCAATCTTAACTTCGAATTTGATAGATACATGGGCAGATAATAGGAGGAACGGAATGTAGCTGCCGTCTAAGCTTTTGCGTCTTCCTCTTCTTGGTATGAGTTAAGCACTCATTTCTCGCATGCGAATGAGGCACAGAAGGAGCATGGGCACAATGCTTCCAAACAAAGTTGTGCTGCCACTCATGCTCTTCCTTCTGGAACATTCTTTCCACCCGCACATTCTGAATCAGATTTCTCTGGAGGATTCTTCTTGAAGCAAAATCAACAGCGTTATTCACAGTCCGTCTCTTTTGCTGAGATAATTATGCATCACGATGAGTTCCACAGCCATCTTTCCTTCATTTCCCCCCCTGTTCTAAATTACTTGTTGAAAATGCCCCTTCTTCTGTGTGACTGGAAAGAACATGCTGCTGTGTTTCCTTTCTGCTGAAGAGCTAATAATGAGAAAATATTATGTCTGTCTTTGGCAACTAGAGCTCCCGAGAGAAATCTAAAGAGCCGTTTCCTCTAGCATCTCATTACATCGGGGAACCTTTATCATTTTTTAAACTTACTGTAAAGATTTTTTTCTTCCTCTGTGTAGTTTTGAGATGCTTGTTTCCAAACTCCACTTTTAAGAAAACAACAGTTCGGTCCCTCTGACAGAAACAGGGTATTGTCACCTTTCCACTATTTAATGTGAAATTTGGGAGAACCCATCTTGTAAATGGATTTCACCTTGCCCCTGGGTGATATTTGTCACAGACATTTATACTATTCACTCATGTGAAAAAAGGTACACTATTTTTGTTAACACTTTAGAGCAGAATCCTAGGGTCGCTGAGGAACCATCCTAGGGGTCATATGGTTTTGGAGATCTCCCTCTCCACAGGCAGAGACAGAGGTCTCTTTGTTGCAGCTGCAGAAATCTCCAAGGCTATCCCTCCTTCACTGTCTGCTCCCTCATGGTGGAGAATGCAAAAGAAAAAGAAGAAGAAGAAGAGTTTGGATTTGATATCCCGCTTTATCACTACCCTAAGGAGTCTCAAAGCGGCTAACATTCTCCTTTCCCTTCCTCCCCCACAACAAACACTCTGTGAGGTTACTGGGGCTGAGAGACTTCAGAGAAGTGTGACTAGCCCAAGGTCACCCAGCAGCTGCATGTGGAGGAGCGGAGACGCGAACCCGGTTCCCCAGATTACGAGACTACCGCTCTTAACCACTACACCACACTGGCATCCTAGGGACACCCTGGGCCAGGCTTTGAATACATTGGCTTTGGATTCACATGGGAAGTGGGTAAGGTCTGCAGCGCAGTGGTAGAACATTAGGGTTTACCTGCAGAAGGTCCTAATATTTCCAGGTAGGCCTGAGGGTGACCCGCTCTCTGGAACCCTGGAGAGCCACTTCTAGTAAGTACAGACAATGTTGAGCTACACAGACCAATGGTTTGATTCTGTGTAAGGTAGGTTCCTATTTTCAAAGCCCTCTTATTGTCCTGATATGCCCTTGGCATGGGAAGAAAGGTACACCAGTTCTAGAATGGGAGACTGGTTTTACCTCCTATTGATACCTATGGGAAAGAAAGTCTTAAAATAATAAGTCAAGGAGAAAGAGGGAGAGGAAGAACTGCCAACCCACACCTTCCACCCTGCCAGCGCAAGCTCGGCAGGATTTTGGACTTGGTGTTCCTTTGCTAAGGTTCTGTCTCTCTGCCCTTTGAATTACTCTACCCATGAATGTTCTTTTCTTCTGCAACACATATAATAAACAATGCACAACAGGAAGGAGAGAAAGGGTTGGAGAGAGGTGGCAATTCCCCCTTATAAGGGGCAAGGATTACTTAGGGGACACATCAGTAACGGCTCAAATGCACACCTCAAGCTCTTTTATATAATAAGGTAAACAAGACTCTCTCTCCGTCTAAAGTACAACAAACTAGTGTTTATTGGGAAGCATCATCATATCAATCTTAGCCACTTTCCAAATGAAAATCATAACAACGTTGTAAAATTGGGCATCGGTGTTTTGCATCAGCCATCATTGTTCCAGTCATCCACCACAATCACAGAACAGTTGTTAAAGAGATAATTTGCATCAAATTTGTTGCTGTCATTTGAATTGTTTATCTCCTTAATCTGCAGCTACTATGGCTATTGTTTGTTTTAGAGGTGAATCATCATTGTCAGTGACTCTCTTCCTCTGACTTTTCTGTGTGAGCAGAATTTCAGCATCCCCCGCCTCTGTTGTATGACAGAAAACTCAAACCTATCTTTTTGGAAACCACAACTAAAATCAGTACCATAGAGGTGTCTGTCTTCCAGCCCACTCCAAGATAAACACTGTGGACTTTTTGCACAATGAAATGTGCTTCTGACTTAGTCCTTGTTTTCATTTTTGCTTAAAGGTGACAAAGGATGGTCTCTTAGGAGCTATACTGAAGCAGATTCTCAACAAGCTTTTCTTTTCTTTCCCTTACATTGACAGGTTGTTTGGCAGCACGTCAGTCTTTATTGAAAACAGGACTCTGCCGTTTCACATTTCTATTTTGTTCGCTTCCTTCAGCCAACAAAGCTGCTCCTGAACATCACTAGCTCAAAACTACCAGCAGAAAGTATATGTGCACCTCAAAGAATGTGTTAACTTTACCTACAGATATGGATGGAAGAGAAATTGGATACAGTTCACATTCATAAGCAAACCAACCTAATTCACAGTTTCCAAAGCAGCATGTGAACCTAAAAGACAGCCATCCTTTGAAATTCACACTTCTCTGAATTTTGCAATGAAATTCTACAGCCAAGTGCAAAAATGCATTTACTGGGGCAAAGTGTCCCTTAAAATACATACATTAGTGAAAACATACAAAAACACTGTATTTTATGGAAAATTCCTATGCAAAATGTGCATAGGCAGAATTGCATACAAACATGTCTTTATGAAGAGAAATTCACAATTAAATGCTGATGAATTTCCATGAGGATTGGCAAAATCAGAAACTGGGAAAAGCTGAAACTGGCAGATTTGTGCTTTCCTAAAGGGAAAGCTGTTGCTTTAAAGTTTGTGCTCATCTAGTCACTAACATGGAAGCAAATGGCCACACTATATACCTACCTACTTTATACAGTGGTACCATGGTTCTCAAACTTAATCCGTTCCGGAATTCCGTTCCAAAACTAAAACGTTCCAAAACCAAGGTGCACTTTCCCATAGAAAGTAATGCAAAATGGATTAATCTGTTCCAGACTTTTAAAAACAACCCCTAAAACAGCAATTTAAGTGAGAGCATTGATCCATAAAATGAAAGCAATAAACCATGTACTGCAGTCACACAATCAATCAGTGAGTAGCTGAACTGGGTTCCACACAGTCACAAAAAAAAGAGCCGCAAAAACAAAAACACAAAATAAATAGCAAAAACAGACAGACCTCAGCGTAACACTCAAAACGGAAGTGTGGCACTCAAATCGGAAGCATAACACTCAAAATGGAAGCGTAACACTCAAAATGGAGCACGTTTGGCTTCTGAAAAAAGTTTGCAAATCAGAACACTTACTTCCAGGTTTGCAGTGTTTGGGTTCCAAGTTGTTTGAGTTCCAAGGCGTTTGAGAACCAAGGTACCACTGTATCCCTGCCCCAAGAGTGCACTATTTTTCTTATTTATCTTGGATTTTTCATTTTCTGTAAATGCAAGAAAGCCAAACTTAGAAACTATGTTGCTTCATATGTAATATAGCCTTGGCATTGCAAATGAAAGAAACAAAAAACAAACAAACACACCGACGTGCAGATACAGTATTCAGACAATTACTAAACACACAGATGGATTACTGAACTTTGTATGTAGCAGGCAGTCCCTGAAGGTATTGCTGAAAAATATAACTTGTTGAAGTAAAAAAAAAAAAAATCAATAACAATGAAAGTCAAAAGGGGGAACATTCATTACTCTGCCTTCAGTTCACAGTATATGCATGGGCAGTGAAGCCTCCAGCCTTTGTGAAGGACTCCTATTGACAGGCAAAAGAGTCTGAACTGCAGATGGAGAGGTAGCTTGGCTGGGTTACTATGGGAAGAGAAGTCTCAGGCTGTTCCATTATTTATGCATGTGAGAAGCAAGGCAGGGACAATGAAACCTTGTTTCTGATGATACTCCTATTACAACACACTTCCTACTTATTACCACCACCCCCGCCTCCCAAAAATGATTACTGCAAGCAGGTTTGCTTTGCCAAAAGGACTGTTGTGTCATTTGGGTCTTACTCTAGAATTAAGTACAGTGGTACCTCTGGTTGTGAATGGGATCTGTTCCGGAGGCCCATTCGCAACATGAAAGGCCCGCAGTCTGAAGCGCCGTATCTGCACAGGTGCGTGGCATGATTTGGCGCTTGTGCGCAAGCACGAAGCGTGATTTAGCGCTACTGCACATGCACGAGCGGCAAAACCTGGAAGTAACCCTTTCCAGTACTTCTGGGTCACTGCGGGACGCAACCTGAAAAAACGTAACATGAAGCAAACGTAACGTGGGGTATGACTGTACTTTCATGCCTGCTACTCAAGGTTACTCTAGGCTTGTTGACACGTCACACAAAACACAGGTACATGCTGTCGCTACACATGTACAGTGGTACCTCGGGTTAAGTACTTAATTCGTACCGGAGGTCCGTTCTTAACCTGAAACTGTTCTTAACCTGAAGCACCACTTTAGCTAATGGGGCCTCCTGCTGCTGCCGCGCCACTGGAGCATAATTTCTGTTCTCATCCTGAAGCAAAGTTCTTAACCCGAAGCACTATTTCTGGGTTAGCAGAGTATGTAACATGAAGCGTATGTAACCAGAGCTACCACTGTACAAGTGTTTGGGTGAAATAGTGTACACTTGTTGAGGTGTGCGGCTCAATTATCATGTGTGCAGGTATGGATACTGCACCTTTGTTGGATAGTACATGTGAGCAAGTGTACCAATAGACTATTTGTGTATGCAAATGGTTGTCTCCAGACAAATAAATATCTTCAGAACAACTACGTATCTTCGCTTCCTCCAGTATTATTAGCTAAAATAATGTTACTGTCTTTCAGTTACTAGTTCTAGAGGGAAACTGTATACATGTTGAGGCAGAATGAATTAAATAGGATTTAATCAGAGTTCAACACTACACACACACACACACACACACACACACACACATTCTTCCCAAGTGGAATCTAAGCTGGAACAGATGTGAGTGACTTTATCTGCCAAATGCCTTGGAAGCAAGTAGTCACAGCAGGCCTCCAATGGCATAATGTCATCATTTTGAGAGGACAGGTATAAAGGTCTATTCAGCGCCAGAAAGAGCTCCACTGGATGGCTTTGCATAATTGTGATGGGGACAGAATACATTTCCAGGCTTCCTTATTAAATGTGTCCTTATAATATGCCATTTTAGATATATACATCCAAGGGGGAAATAGTATTTATCTAAAGAGCTACCTTCAATTAAACTGTCAAGACAATGAACCAAATAATAATCTAAAATTTGTTCCATTTGAAAAGTGTTCTGAATTTTTTATTTAGCCTATATACTGATTGAGCTATATAAAAGAAGAATACTCTTTATTTTGGCAGGGGAAATGGAAGCGCTATAGAAGAAAACAACACTGGCATCCAACATAAATAACAGATACTGTTCTGTAGGGACTAAGCAAGAGATCTTAGATTAGGAGTTGTTGTAATAATAATAATAATAATAATAATAATAATAATAATAATAATAATTTATTATTTGTACCCCACCCATCTGGCTGGGCTTCCCCAGCCACTCTGGGCGGCTTCCAAAAAAATATTAAAATCCTCTAATACATCAAACATTAAAAGCTTCCCTAAATAGGGCTGCCTTCAGATGTACCAGATCTTCCCATCCCTACTCAGCACAAAATGTCAGGCCACATGTCTGCACATGGCACATGATTGTATTGCATGTAGTGCTAAGCAAACAGTTCAATTAGCACACTGATTTCTCCTTGCACAACACAAATTTCCTCCCACCATGCCATCTTAAATCTGTTGCAGGGGCTCCCTCAACCCTCTGGAAAAATGGGGGGGGGGCAGGAAAAGGGGGAAGTCCTGGTAAAGTTTAGTCAGTGGCGTAGCGTGGGGGGTGCAGGGGGGGCCGGCCGCACCGGGCGCAACATCTGGGGTTAGGGCAAATCCATGGGTTAGGGGGCGCAAATCCACGGGTTAGGGGGCGCAAATTACTTGCCTTGCCCCGGGTGCTGACAACCCACGCTATGCCACTGAGTTTAGTTGAATGCAACAGTTTGACTTCACCCCTGGAAGCACTCTCCATTGTCTTTTGAGACACGTGGATGCCAACAAAAACTTGAATATGCGAAAACATGATCACTATATAATTTGAATATAGCTACCACATTTACTGAAACAACAGAATGCTGTGATACAATGAAAAACTGGAGATTAGTTTCAAAGAATTACGAAGTATAGATCTTGTCTTGCTGGCTGGACAGAGAAATGTATCCTACTATTGAAGGCATAGATGAAATCTGAGTACTTTATCCAGCAGAGTTCGGTTGTTTTTTTACATGATAGGGTGAGAGATTTCATCCAGGAGGTCAAGCTATAATAAAAAGGTTATAATAACAGCAGGATCCAATTGATTTGTTAAAAGAAATGACCTGCTCTGAGAAATATCCTTCTATTTTCGGCCTGCTTCCAGCAAATGACAATTAAACATTAAAATAAATCAATGTTTCCAAATCTTCTCAGAGATAATAATTACCGCAACTATTTCTTACATGTAACTTGAAATTCCCTTTGATATTGGCTTGAGGAACGAAGCCATTACGATTATTAATGGATGTTGAGCAACCTTTAGAATTACACCACCTGAGCTTAGGTGAATTTACACCTTCTCTTAAAGAAAACCAATTACTTTTCTGAGTTATTTTTTTTCTAACACACCGAGCTCTGATTTCACTCTTGTGGAACCCTGTGAGGAATCTTCTTCATTTTCCTATTTCAGTTTCAATATTTTCTGCTGCAGAAGTGTTGTTCAAGAGAGGCTCATGCTTTTGTTCTAAAGGACATTAGATGAGTGATAAATGGCATCCTGTCAGCTGATCTCTCCATCCTAGATTTCTGATCCTACACTTCTAAGGCTAGTTCTCTAATTCCAGCTGATTTTCATCATGTTGCCATACTGGGCTTCAAGAAAGCGAGACTATGAAATGTAATGAAATCACACGGCAGGGAGCACAAAATACTTTCTGTGGGATTTACTATGACTTGCACTATATTGCGTATGTGAAAGATCTATGCCTTGCTCGAAAGCTCGCTGGAGTAAAAATCATCAGACCCTTCCAAGACAGGGAAAAAGTCATAAAAGGCAGGGGAAAGTCATAGGGCTGTTGAAACCAGGCCTAGACTTGTCACCAGCTGGTCTCTCCTTTTCTTGTTTGAATTTCAGACTTATGTCCTGGGGCAGGAGAGTGAGTAGGTGGCGCTGATAATAGAATCATAGGTTCACAGGCTCATAGAGTTGGGACTTTATGATCATCTAGTCCAACTCCCTGCAGTGCAGGAATCACACCTGGTGATCTGGTTGAAGTTACCCTTTGGCAGTGGCGTAGCGTGGGGGGTGCAGGGGGGGGCGGCCGCACCGGGCGCAACATCTGGGGTTAGGGCAAATCCACAGGTTAGGGGGCGCAAATCCACGGGTTAGGGGGCGCAAATCCACAGGTTAGGGGGCGCAAATTACTTGCCTTGCCCCGGGTGCTGACAACCCACGCTACGCCACTGCCCTTTGGTGAAAAGAGACACATGGTTTATCCAACACTGTTGTTACATTTGTGTAGCAGGACTCCTCTGTCTTTGCCCTGCAGCCCCCCTGCATCCTCAAATCTGTTGCAAATTCTTAGGGGACTTTCCACAGCATGTTTTAGGCATGTGCATAAAGAGGAAGTGGGACAGTGGCATAGCGTGGTTGTTTGGGGTGCAAACAGACAGTTGCCCTGGGTGCAAAATGGGTAAAGGTAAAGGGACGCCTGACCATTAGGTCCAGTCGTGACCGACTCTGGGGTTGCGGCGCTCATCTCACTTTATTGGCCGAGGGAGCCAGTGTACAGCTTCTGGGTCATGTGGCCAGCATGACTAAGCCGCTTTTGGCAAACCAGAGCAGCGCACGGAAACTCCGTTTACATTCCTGCCAGAGTGGTACCTATTTATCTACTTGCGCTTTGATGTGTTTTTGAACTGCTAGGTTGGCAGGAGCAGGGACCAAGCAACGGGAGCTCACCCCGTCGCGGGGATTCGAACCGCCGACCTTCTGATCGGCAAGTCCTAGGCTCTGTGGTTTAACCCACAACGCCACCCGCGTCCCTTGCAAAATGGTTAGGGGCACAGAATTTCAACACCCAGTGCTGCCTCAATACAGCTGTGCACTTCCGTTGAAAACTGCTTCTCCATGCGAACCAGGAAATGACCTCTCCAGACAACAGAACAACTCTTCTTATCTCTGTGGCTGTCATCTCTTGGGTGATGCAGATTATGTTAGGCAGTTTAATGTGTATGCATACTTCATTAGTTTCCCTCCTTCTCACCCCTCCCCCCACGCAGCCCCAGGAGCTGGTAACCCATGCTATGCCAGTGAACCGGGAGTTGTGTTGTGTGAGCAGAACTCACACATGCAGCATTGGATGCAACCCCCTCTCTCTTGCACATTCATATGTAACACGACCAAGGCTTGCAACTAAAATATAGTTCCTGCCCTAAACCTTGGAATGCCCTTCCTCACAGTTGATGTGCTCTGAAGAAAAATTCCAGGGATGGGATTTTTCTAAAAATCTCCGTGTCGAGCTTATCAGCAAGGATATGTTTCTAATTATGCTGCAGAAATATAGTACAGCATGGGGCACGGCTCTCTCACACATTTCTTTTTCTTTACATGTAATTGTGCTTAGAATTTATTGGGCTTCCCTGCGTTAAATTGACAGTGCACAAGTAGTTCAGGCACAAGTGGGAAAGGAGCAGTCCAATGTGAGCAAGACTTGATTGGGTCCAGAATCCAAAATCCTGATTTAATCCTGATTTAAACCTATGGAAGGAACTGCTCTTCCACCCCCTAATTATAGACACCAGCAGTGAGGCTGCTGCTAGGGTTTCCAGGTTTTCGTCCATCCAGTACCTGCCCCATGAAAAAGACGTGAGTTGCCAATTAGGGATTCAACTCTTACATTCCTGCAACTGTAAAATTCTAATTTTTGCCCCATGGTAGGAATTAGATGTGTATGTGATGGAACTGGTGGGTATAATAAGTGAGAGCATTACCTACTCTCAATACCTGGCAAGCAGTGCTGAGCAAGTCCATCCTGATTTGGTATTAATCATACATATTTTAAAATAATCTCCTATGACCAACTCTGCCAGGATATGGGTAAAAATGTACACATGAGTGCACAAAATACTGAAGGATATGCAGTGCTATAGCCAGTGTATACACTTGGGTACACTTTCTGATGTACCATTAGATTCACATCAGATTTATGCTTGCAATTCCTGATCCAGCAACCAAGAACTTCGCTAGATTTGAGGAGCTGTGTGCCCTCTATTTTTAGGTTTCCCTGAAATCAGATAATTGTTGTCTTCTTCCTGATTTTCTGAATATTTTCTGTATGTGGCCACACAGTTACCTGATATATGACAGCTGTATTTATTGATTTGGCTGCTTTGTTATTGTATTTTTTTCAATTGTCGTCACCTGCCCTGAGATCACTGGTGATGAAAAGTGAGAGAGACATTCTGTAAATAAAGAAATAATAACTTCTGACCTTCCTTTTTAGGATATACAGTTCCGGCAATAAACTGGGTGGGTGTGCTTTGGGGGGGAAATGGTCCCCTTGGTGGGTCAACATTGACTTGCAGGCTAAAGGTTCTCCACTCCTGTTCCATGGGGACACCTGGACCACAACCTCTGATGCCTTCCAAGTGCTTATGTGTAAGGAAAGCAGAGCAGGATGGCTGCTCCTAAGTAGGGAAATGGGAAATATTAACTTGGCATTGATTGGGAGCTACTGATGAAAGGCACTAAGGGGAAGGGTTGAGGAGAAAGCCCCTGCAGTGCTGAAATGGACCAAAGGGAAAGTCAGGGATGAGGAGCTGAAGGACAAGGCACATGCTCCCCACCCCCACCCCAAATATCCTTTCCTTTAAGGCTGCAGGGAATGATGTGAGGCAAGGGCTTCCTGGTCCTCCCAGCCTTTATCTCCCATAATGGAAAGCTTGGATAATGCTATACCTCCAACCCCACAGCATGCTAATCATTGCCTGCATTCCCTATGGTCTGAAACAAAGAAAGAAGTGGGGGCATGCTGTAATCACAAGATATTTTCCTCCCAAGAGTCATATGTCTAGCCCATTTCTCCCAACTCAATTTCCCAGAACAACCCAAATTGAAATTGAATTAATTAGACCAATAGAATTTTTTTTAATGCCTTTTCAGTGATTCTCTTTGTAGCTATATAATTTTAATATGCTTTAAAATATTTATGCCCTGAATTCCTCACTTAAAAAGACAAATTCTACCAGACTCGGTCACATTCAGGTCATTGGCATTAGGAGCAGCGGATCTTGATTTCATGACCACTGAAAATGTTGGAGGTCAAACTGGAGCCTTATTTTTGTTATGAGAAGAATAGTAGGAATAATAATAATAATAATAATAATAATAATAATAATAATATGCACACCATCTCCTTGTAAGATGGGAGGAAGCCGGCACGTAGAAATCACTCCCCCATAAACAGTTCAGTGTACTCCTCACCAAGATAGGAACAATTTTTTTCTTATGGTTGCAATTTGTTTTAAACTGTTTTTAATATTAGAATGTAAACTGTTGTGACCTGCTCTGGGACTCTGCTTTATAGGACTAGGTGGAAGCCTATTGCTCCTCGTTCAACCTAATTGCTGTGGGGCTGGTAATTGCAATGCAACTCTCTGGCCATCTGCAAAGGTTATCCTGCAGAACAGCAGACACAAAGTCAGCACTTCCCAGTTCCAGCGACCTGTGATTGTGGTGCAGAGACTAAAGTGTCTGGGTCACACTGCTCGGATCCCTGATCACTTTAACAATGATTCATGCTCCAGATTTCTGTTTTTAGTGATAGGAAAACTTCCTCCAATTTTCCTCAGAATGCATTTCCCCCCCAGGAGAATTCTTGGAAAAGAAAACACAGATAAGAGGAAGATTGCTGCTTCCTAGTCATCCCTTCCAAGCAAACATATCTTTTTGCCAGGGTATGTGAAGTAGTAGTAAAGAGAGCTTGAGTTGGCTTCTTCATAGCCAGTCGATGAACAGGCCCTGGAGAGAGATTGCTGGAGACATGCACAACCTGATTTATTTGGTAAAATCTTTCTGAACGCATTTCAGTGGTAGAACAGTTGGTTTGTGTGAAGAAGATCCCAGCTTCATTCTCTCAGATTTCCAAGTACGACTCCTGAGTGAAGCCCTGGAGAACTACTATTAGCCAGTGTAGACAATACCAAGCTACAGGGACCAAAGGTCCTATGTTCCCCAAAGCAGTTTCTTATGTCCTAGACACACCTCATGCAGCTTTGACTGGAACAGTACCCAGGCGCACCGAGGCCAGCTACATGGTCTCTCCTGAATCCACTGAGTTCCTATACCAGTTCTTCCTCCCCTTTGCAAGAGCAAATTTCTTGAGAAAGATAAAATGGCGACAGTGGCAGCAACAGTGCTAAACCCTGTTTCAAGCTGTGCCTTAATTCAAATGGGTCATGGCCCTAGCTAATAATGAGGAGTGGATTTATGAACTGGGTCACAGCCCAGCAAATAATGAGGTGTAGATTTTTCAGCTGGGTGGGTTGTTTTTCACTGTTACAAAATTCACTACTGTTACTATCTGTTAGTGTTTGAAGCATTAATAGCCAAGAACTGGAGATGCAATTGATGCTACACTAGAGTTCAACCTAAGCTTCCATGAAAAATAGATACATGCTATGCATTGTATCTTCTTCTACTGCAGTGTATCTTCAATGGGGCTTAAAAGGTAAAGGGTAAAGGGACCCCTGACCATTAGGACCAGTCGTGGCCGACTCTGGGGTTGCAGCACTCATCTCGCTTTATTGGCCGAGGGAGCCGGCGTACAGCTTCCGGGTCATGTGGCCAGCATGACTAAGCCGCTTCTAGCGAACCAGAGCAGCCCACAGAAACGCCGTTTACCTTCCCGCCGGAGCGGTACCTATTTATCTACTTGTACTTTGACGTGCTTTCGAACTGCTAGGTTGGCAGGGAGCAGGGACCGAGCAACGGGAGCTCACCCCGACACAGGGATTCAAACCGCTGACCTTCTGATCGGCAAGTCCTAGGCTCTGTGGTTTAACCCACAGCGCCAAATGGGGCTTACTTGTTTGTAAATGTGATTAGGATTGCAACCTAAATAATCTGAGAGCCAGTGTGGTGTAGTGGTTAAGAGTGGTAGTCTTGTAACCTGCGGAACCGGGTTCGTGTCTCCACTCCTCCACATGCAGCTGCTGGGTGACCTTGGGCCAGTCACACTTCTTTGAAGTCTCTCAGCCCCACTCACCTCACAGAGTGTTTGTTGTGGGGGAGGAAGGGAAAGGAGATTGTTAGCCGCTTTGAGACTCCTGAAGGGGAGTGAAAGGCGGGATATCAAATCCAAACTCTTCTTCTTCTTCTAATCTCTCCTGAAGTGGATTTTTTAAGGATAAATTGAATAGCAGAGGCCATGCTGAAGATATGGGACAGTATGGGTTGTATCCAACGTTAGTCAAACTCAGAGTAAAACTATTTGGTGGAAATCCATCTGGTGATATGGATAATGTTTTGACAGCACCATCATTTCTGCTTCTCCCTGTCTTCTCCCCAGCCCCCTCTAATTTGTTTTCCCCAATCCTCTGTAGCAGATCTGGAGAGGGCACAGGGCACACAGTGGGAGGAGAGGGAGAAAAGTCCTGTTGTGCAAGCAGAAATCATTGCACTGATGAGACATGATAGTAAAATACCATCCAGTGAAATTATTTGGCATGGCACTGGGCTGATCCACACTTACCTTTTGCCCAGCACTTTCTAGGCACAGGTCCGAGGGCTTTTTTATTTTTTGTCATTCCACTTACCCCGGAAAACCCTATCTTTACTTCTGAATCAGAGCAAAAAGCAAATTTGGGTCTTCATTGGATTGCCATTTGCTCCGAGTCAGCACTAGAGAGCGGGCTTTCATGGGGAAAGTACCAACACACACACACAAGCTTGGACCTGGACTTAAAAAGCCTGGACCTGCGCCTAGAAATGTGGAGCAAAAGTAAGTAGATGAGCTCTAAATTAGGTCTGTTGGTTTCAATGGGTCTACTCTGAACTAAGTTGGATGCGATGCTATGTTTCTTTACACACACACACACACACACACACACACACACACACACCATTTTAAACCTTTACAATAGCTGAGAGAATTGGGCATTGCTTCCACATCTCAAACAAATCCACAACACCTAAATATACCTTAACTTCAGTCTAGGCTTTTTCATAGCCGATTTATGAAATGTTAAATTGCTTTCCTTACTTCTCCTGCTGAGTCATGCTGCTTTATTGTACTAATAGTAAGTCCTAAATATGAACACAATCCTATTAGTTTTGTTTTCAAATATCAGGTATCATTTATTAGATATATCATCACAATTAAGTTCAGTGGTTGTAATTTCACAAATATACGGGGGAAAGTGTAAACTCTGTGAACTCCTATCAAAAACTCAAGTGCCTAGAGGAGAGAGAGAAATCTTAAATCAGCCTAAAAGAAAGCCTTTCACCAGTAACAATTCCCATTGATAAGCACATTTTGTGATGTATGAGTAAGAGGCCAGGTTATCCGCATTTTTTGTATTTATCTGGAAGTTTTATCCATATAATTAAAATGTGTTCTTTGTTTGTATTGCACTGCATTATTAATGTAGCATTATCAATGTACACGGTGCTTATAGAACAAACAGGAGGTAGATTCCTGCCTGTGATGCTTTTAATGTACATTTTGTCAGACTGGCATGGCAGAGTGAGGGAGACAAAAGTATGTGGAATGGAAGATGTTTAGGTTTTGTTGCAACTGAGGGTCAGGACTATAGGATTATTCTTTGCACATTCACAAATCAAACAAGCAACTCCCCCCTCCCCCAAGTATATGGATGGAAAAAGTGTGTCCTTTTTAACTGAACACAGTCAGATATATAAAATGAGTACCAAGAATCTGCACTGCATCTCAGGCTTGCAAAAACAGCTCGTTAAAGAAATGACTATGCTGCTGTTTTAGGTTTGTTTTCAGCGAGAGAGGTGTCTGCTAGGAGCGAGTGCTATTTTCTCAATACCACTAGGTGGCATTGTGCCTGTTTTTAACTTTTATGCACTAGTTTATTCTCAAGCCCGAATTATCCCTGAGTTGAAGACTTTGTCTGCTTATCAACATGTCTGATTGAAATGAAAGAAAGAGACACAAGCGCTCAATATATTGAGGTTTGAAGCAGTTCAAGAAATTAGAAGCCAGATACATGAAAAAGGTGGTGAAATCTAAGGACTAGAATTTTCACAGTTGAGACCCATCTAATTCAGCATCCTGTTCTCAAGTGGCCAACCAGATGCCTATGGGAAGCCCACATAGAACTCTCTCTAATACTGCCTCCAATAGTGGAGGTGAAAAACAGCCATCATGCCTAGTAGCCACTGACGGCTTGCTTCCATGAATTTGTTTAAACCTGTTTTAAAGTACTTCCAAGTCCTTCGTTTTCCTCTTTTCTAAATCTCCCAGCATTCAGCTACTTTGGATGACCCCGAGTTCTAATATTATGAGAGAGGGAAATAAATTTCTCCCTGTCCATTTTCTTTACATCGTGCATAATTTTATACACCTCTATCATTTCCTCCTTTACTTGCCTCCCCTGCTTCATGAAACTAATGTTGCAAACTTTCCTCATTGTCATTTGAGTTGCCCTTTTCACAAGCTTTTTCAGTTCTATAATATCCCTTTTGAGGTGTGACAATCAGAAGTGTACACAATATCATAGGAGCCAACTCCTAGGTGCCGAGGGGTCTTCCCTCTCCATAAATATTTGAGGGGGCTGCCCCCAAAGTTGATGGGCATTGCCATTCAAATGGTGTGTGTGCACCACATCATGTGATTGATTATGTGGGGCGGGGCTTACCTGCCCCCCTATTTTATTTAAGTTGGCACTCCTGCACAGTATTCCAAGTGTGCTCATTTGATATTGGCAGTTTAATTTTCAGTCCCTTTCCTAATGATCCCTAGCATGGCATTCACCTTTTTCATTGCTACCACACAGTGGGGTGATATTTTCATCAAGGACTCAGCTAGGCTGGTAAAGAAAAAGCGATATATACGTGTTGTATGTGCCATATAATATTGTGCCACCAGATGGCAATGTGGAGTCCCACTTTTCTCTACCTGTTTTCCCAGTTTAAATTTACAATGCTTTAAACTTAAATGCTTCTTTGATGTGTCTCAATCCAGCCCAAGTTATCACCCATTCTTTCCTGGTCAGCCACAGTCAATTCAGACCTCATAAGCATATATGTGAAATTAAGATTCCCCCCCCCCGACCCATTATTCATTACTTTACATATGACAACAAGTGGGCATGGGTGGGGAAAATGGCCTTCCAGGCCAGATTCGGAACCCCGTTGGCTTAATTTGGTTCCTGAACTGGAAATTCCCCATGCTTGGTCCATTGGGAGAACTATCAGTTTATTCATACACTCCATTCCAAACCCTCCAACATGCCGCAGAGGAAAATCAGGATGTGTGTCTTTTGCAGCAGCACTCTCATGGGAACCAAAATGGGACTGGAATTCAATCAGAAGCCAGGTTAGCTTCTGTAATTCTAGGGTGTCCCACTTAAAGCAGGACAGTTGAGGGGTATGCACTTCCTGTTCATTAACCAATTACTGATCCATAAGATGACCCTCTCCTCTGAGCCAATGGCTGTTAAGCTTAGACAGGAGTTTGTAGGCTAGGGATATTATTTAAAGTTTTATGAATGTCTAAGTGCGCAATGCTGCCTGGATAACTGCTCTCCATATGCCTACTGACACTCTCAAAGAACCTACCCTTGAAGGAGTCATGATGGTTCTTCTTAACAAACCTTCCGCTGTTTATATTGCTTCAAAACATTTTGGCTCCATTTTTGGATTATTAATGTTTCAGATAGGTTTAACTAGTAAGTGTAGTCATGCTATCCTAAGTTTAGATTTTTCAAAGCTGAAGCTGCCTGAACTCCTGATGTGAAGATGTTGGAAGGTGACATTTTACTAATGACTCCTCCAAGAAATTGACAGAGATTGATAGAGTTATTCTTAAGCAGGTCCCCTGGAGAGGCATGTGTGTATGAGTGGAATTACATGATATCCTTAGTCCTACCAACCCAAAGATCTGATCACACTCTTGGGTTACAGGTTAGGCTTAAAAAACAAAATATGAACCCTTTAAACATAGTCTAAATAGAGAAATGCATCCCCTGGTTTATAACTGGGTTCTGCAAAGGTATTTAAAAATATGTCTTGTATTGAAATAATATTTCCTGAAGATGGCTAGAATAAGCAACAAATGAAAATAGCATTAGGGGGAATCTGATTCCATAAAAATACTGTTCATTTGTCATCAGTACTGAGAAAATTTCTGATTTCTTTATGTGCCTTTGGAATCCACAGCTGTAGAATGTACGCATTCAAAACTTAATAAAAGAATCTTGTTTTACTTATTTACCATAAATACATTAAGAAGGCGTATAATCTAATTTTGAGCCAAAAAGAGCTAGATGAAGTATGCCCAATGGACTCTATCATCCACTCTGCCCATTCTTTGCCCAGCTCACCAGGCTTTCAGGGAGCCATCTTGGCCTCAAATCTACCCTGCATCTGTCTATACTGCCTCTGGTTTTCATAGAATCATAGAACTGTAGAGTTGGAAGGGACCATGAGGGTCATTTAGTCCATCCCCCTGCAATGCAGGAATTTCCAGTAAAGCATCCATGACAGATGAAGATGCTCTGAATCTCATTATCTTACTTCCTTGGGAAGGTGAACAATGGAAAGTGGGAGATCAGAAGCCATGTGCTATATATTCAGTGCTATGTAAGCATGCTTAAAGCCTGGCTGGAATTCCTCACTGTTTTGACATGTTCAGCAGCGCAACTTGCTTACTTGCCACCCCTTTCCCACCTCCCTTGCCTGTATATAGAAATCAATTCTTCTCTGAATGCTGCTGGCTGAAATAAAGGGGAGGGGGAGTCCCTTCTATTGGCTTTTTATCTCATTTGATCAGTAAACCTGCACATGCCAAGCCTTCGTAATGAAAGTAATATTAAAAGGCGCATAAGTGCAGGTGGCTGATGGGAGAATTGGTATTCAGCAGGACAGGGGAATTAAGTCTAACAACCCTGTCATTACTTCAAGAAGAAATTCACTGAAGAAAATAATGAAAAAGGAGGGATTTTTTGTTCCCCCATGACTCAGGTACAACTTTCAGGTCTCCGACGGTGAGGTCCTTTGCTTAGCATGAGGAGCAGATGAGTGCAATAGAAAAGATTGGAGTGAAACTGGCTTGTTCTGAAGAAATGATTAAAACCAGAAACGGGAGCAAGTGTCAGGAGGTGGGGGAAACGGATATCTGTCATGCAGATCACCATTCAGTCTGCTCTTCAGTTCATAAAAAAAAAAAATCATCTCATTCATGCAGCAGCAAAGCCAGAGAGACATGTTAATCATGGCTGTGGCCAGCTTTTAAATTGTCATCCTATCAGGTGTAATATAAGCTGTTGGGGGAAATGCAATAGTCTCCTTTCATTGGAATATTGCTGCATTAAACCCTTCTTGATGAGACACATTTGTTGGATCAATAAGACATTTTCCCACATTTTCCTGGGCCTCCTATTTCCACCTCAGGTATTAATTGATTCAAATGACATATGATAGTGAAAGAAAAAGGGGGTGGGCAGAAACACACACATACTTCCATTTTCCTTTCCCTAGCTAACCTCTGAAATCTATCAGCCCATCTGCTAAATTTGAGGATTTTATTTTCTTATTTTGTAGCGCATGTGTGTGGGTGGGGGATAACCATGTTTGAAATGCTATGTTTTATTTCAAGTTTATTTCTAGATATTACTGATGTCTCTCCCAAGGAAGTGCAGCAGCTTAATTGAAGACAATCTAAACTAGTCTTGAATAATAACACAGAAGCAGGTCTATCACGCTGGGAGACTTGTTTGGATTTTACCTTTGTCCTATTACCATCTATCAACATAGCAGCTATCATCAATGTGACTGTCTATCACTTGTAAGTTCATCGTTCATCTCTCCTTGTCAGTTAAGTTTTATGGTGACATACCCAGAATCTCTGCTTCCCATGCTTCATTGATTTCACTTACCTGCCTCCTGGGTTTTTCACTCTCCCCCCCCCCCGCCACTGCCTGTGAACATGTTAACCAATTCCTTGTTTCTCCTGATCAGCCTTGCTCTCAGCTTCAGCCACCTACAGTGAGCGAAATGTGTGTTACGTTGCGTTGTAGGGAGCAAGTTAAATACCAGGAGCCTCAGTGCATATTATTGGGAAATGCATTTGCCTTTTCAAGTTTACAGCTTGTAACTGTCAAGGGATTACACATGAGATGCGATGAGAGCGAACGGCGCCTCATTCCGTAAGTCAGAAGCTGAATGCGGCCGTCTTGTAAGCTCCGAGTGCAAGAATCAGCAGGCAGCGATCCTTCTGTTTGGCAATGAGATTTCAGGAAGGGTTTTATTCAAAAGTAGGATTACATTTGAGCATGACATTAGACTTATTAAATCGGAGTATGCACTGTGTAGCTGACATGAAATAAACGAGGCAATTATTACAAAACCAACAAGGCAGAAAAGGAAGAGAGGAGCAGCAGCGGTACCCCCACCCCCTGGAAGAGAAGACAAAGAAGAATGAGGAGACAGTGACAACTCTCAACAAAGCAATCTCATCTACCCAACAGTTCCATCTGCAACTAAAGCTCGGAATGATATGACATGCGATGCAGCAGAGGGCAAGGTTGGACATACAGTGCCAGATGGAGTTGGCAGAACAAATAATAAAAAGCCGTCAATCCTATTTGGCAGTCAATGTAACAGGTAGCGTTACATCCCATGATGGAATGGCGCAACAGAGAAGATGCAGATAGAGTCACCATCAGCAGGCTTTATGCACAGGGTGGAGAGATTGAATTGAATAGCAGAGAGCTCCCAGAGAACCACCTAAATTGTGCCAGTCATACCTCGGGTTGAAGTAGCTTCGGGATGAGCATTTTCAGGTTGCACTCTGCAGTTACTTCCGGGTTTCGCCTCTCGCACATGCGCAGACGCTCAAAATGACATCACACGCATGTGCAGAAGCGGGCGTGGGTTGCATTCGCTTCAGGATGGGAACGGGGCTCCGGAATGGATCCCATTTGCATCCAGAGGTACCACTGTACAATCATTCAACAGCAGAGCTGCCATTACTGAGGGGGACAAAACTTGATTTGGTTTGCATTTAACAATGAGCCTCCCTAATTTGCATTTTCTGAAATGTTAGGGGAGAAATGAGAAATGAAATTGACAGGTTGGGTAGACCTGTCATCAGCTGTCCTGCCCATGATAAAGTAAGAAGCAAGAGACAGCTAAAAAATAAGCATCCTTTTTCTAAAATCTTGATTAATCTGATTTTCTCACTGAGTCAGCTATTGTGTTTAATGGAGAGGGGCAAGGTATGTTATGGCACTTGCAAACTGAAAACTCTCCTTGTGACCTGGCCATAAATTCCCATGAAGAATAAAGTAGGCTGGTCCACCGACAAACCTGTTGGTGGGGTTTCTTTTGTGCTTTGAGGCCCCCAAGCCCTTTCCCCATAAATAACTTCACCCTGACACATAAATTTTAGTTTAAGTTATTGGGCAAAATTTTAGGCCACAACTTTATTAATTACAGCAAAGTGAGCAGTATTGGCTTAGGCATTGGCTACAGGCTATAACTGACTCGTGTCTCTCTGGCTGGTTGTCTGAAAGGGTAAACACCAAACGAGGGAGCAACATCAATGAAGATCAACCGAAGCTCACCCTGGGGTTCCTGTGGTCCTGGCATGGCCCTAGCCCCCCCCAAGCGGACTTCAGACGAGATCTAGGACCCCCAGATTCCTTTAGTGGGATTCCCTATTTCTGGAGGGGCAGGTAATGGCCGCACCTCCCCTCCCACACACTTCATTAAGCCAATGCCTAACCGCCAAACCTTACAAAGTTGTGATGATTGCTAAGAGGGTAGGTGAAAACCAAGTGGCTACAGCCAATCTGCCAAATGGAAAAAAAAATCCCACCCAGCCTCTGCTCCAAAGCAGGCGACCCAATCCAAAGCAAGGCCAAAGCAGCAAGACCTAAAATTAGGGAGGGATGGCAGGTGTTCGGCAGCGTGAAGCAAGTGCCCCCAATCACATTGTGCTGCCACTTTTATAGGTCCCAAGTATCACGCCGCTTGCCCTGATTGGCCAAAACAGCCTGGCGCGATCCCAGGGCCTAACGGTTATGGCTTGGGCCACACCTGCGGGAGTGTCCTGGGTGCCTGAGCGCAACCAGGACCCTTGTTAAGGAGGATCCCATTTGTTTCATACTCAGCTGGCTTTCTAATAAGATTTTGTCCTTTGTTAGGCCATGTTTCTCCTTGTGTTTGTTTGTTTCTAAGTGGTGCCTACATCACCCACCCAACTTGCCCTTGGCACGCATATTCTCATTGACTTTATACCTTCTGATTTCTTTCTCCATTTTTAGATGAAGGCCTCTCTGTTCAACCAGGACTTTTAAGTAATTTAGGTTATCTCAGGTTCTCTCATTTTTATTTTAAATCTGTCTTTTAACTTAGGAGTGACATGGTGGGTTTTGTTTTGTTGTATTTATGCAAGGGTTTTATGGATGCGTGTCTTATTTTGTGTTTTTCATTTAATGAAAACTTGTTTATTGTAAGCCACCTTGAGAACTTTTTATTATGGGGTGACATACAAATGTCATAAATAAATAAATGTGTAGAAATAAGATTGTACTAACCTATTTTTTCATGCACTATTTTTTTGTGGGTTCTCTCTCTCTCTCTCTCACACACACACACGATAAAGTTCTTAGTTGAGATTTTCAGATTTGTGTCTGGCCACTGAACTATGTTTGCCTTCAGCTTACCCTGATTTCATGCTCTTTGAAGACCCACATTTGCTTCTGCTTTCACTCAGTAGGCTGCTTATTGATGAGGATATGAGATACAACTTAAAGCCATTGCTCAGAAACCGTCCACAGTCTGCCATGACCTTTAGTACAATGCGAGCATTATTTGGTACTACTCTTCCTCCTGGCTCTGATCAATCCTAAAAGATAATGAAAGCACTTTTGATACATTTATAGTCTGATCCTAAACAGGTTTGTTTTGAAATTAGATCCTAGGGATGGTACGTACCTCCTTGTAATTATTCTTAGTAATACAGCCAGGCAACACAGCCATATGCGTGATTAATTGGAATTGTCACACTGAGTTTAGATCATGGCTCCTTACCTTATTCTGGGTTGGTGGCAGTTGTGGCCCCTCGCAGGTCAACCACCATCCTTGGCAGCCAGAACGTGTGAGCGAGGCTGACTGTTGAGTGTCTACCCAGCTGGCCGCATTGCAGGCTGAGATTGCTCACAAAAAACAGCTCTATTTTGAACTAGCCAACCAGGGGCCTCCTGGTGGTGGAGCCTCACTGATGGACCATGAATTGGATGCTTCCACACTGGTTCGCCAGCGACGCATAAAAGCCAGCTGAGCCTGGCACCTTCAATGCTAGTTGGCAGATGTGTTTAAGGACATTTCTGTTGGTTGTAGCTTGAGTGGCGGTTACGGCATTGGGTGGAATCGCTACTCATTAAGGTTTTGAGTGAATTGGTGCATCACCCAGACCTGAACCAGCATATCCCATTAGAGGGGTCTATGTGGAAGTCTTTGTCCAGAAGCCAAGCATGGAGCAGACAAGTCATAAAGCTTCCAGCAGCAGCCTGAGGACAGCCACCTCAGTAGTTTGGCATCTTGTAAAGGTAAAGGAACCCCTGACTATTAGGTCCAGTCGTGACCGACTCTTGGGTTGAGGCGCTCATCTCGCTTTATTGGCCGAGGGATATGGCTAGAACGGATATACACCCAATGCCTGAGCCAAAATCTACCCACATCAGGAATCAATAAAGTTGTGGCCATTTCTAACCCAGATCGTTGTCTGCTTGAGTTTGTTCATTACACCTTGGCGATAGTCACTGCATGGTTAGGGTAGAGATGTGACTGGGACAGCTATTCCAAAGAAGCGTGTATCAAGTTGCAGCTTCACCGTGCAAGCCTGCATATGTTTACTCAGAGGTAAGTCCCATTGAGTTCAGGGCATACTCTTGGGTAAGTGGATACAGTGTGACAGCCTTAATGTCAGATTTGTCTTTCAAAATATTCTGGAGGGGCATATAATGGCTTCTGTTTAGTTTCCCCCCATTGATGTGAATGAACAAATAATGGTGCATGAGACTCAAATGAGATGCTGCTATCATAAAGAAGGCTTTGCCTTCTGTGACATAAATTATGTTTGATTGGGCCCTTAAGTTCATGTTTGTACTGCTTCAGTTAGTCTTTCTTTTACTTAAAAGTAGAAGTCTATTTATAAAGAGTGACTCATATGGTTGGAAGATTTCCCTGCTTTACCTGACAAAGTTGTCCTGAAATATTGAAGAGCTGTTTTCTTTTCAGGGAGAATTGCTAAAGCCTTAAAAAAAAAAAAAACAAAAAAAACCTCAACCCTTCTCAGCGCTAGCTCCTCCCTGCCATTGGAATCTGTACACAACCTAATTAGCCAGTGTAAAACCTGCTGTAATGTTTTCACCTAGGGCAATATTTGAATTCCTATGGCCCTTAAATCTACCACCAATTGCAGCACTGACATATATCCTAAGAATCTCAGTAAAGATGAGACCTGTAGCTTGTATAATTTCCCTAGACACAGCTAGATAGCATGTTTTAATATTATTATTTTGATACTCTCATTTCATATATCACAGCTGGGGTGAGTAAACTAGATGATATCCTGGTCTTCCTTTTGAAGGCTCGAAACCTGCTATACACAGGCTACTTCTGATGGTCCCCTTACATAATTTGTATTCAGACAGGCCCTAATCAGGATAACACCTCCTTACCATCACTAAAGCATTATATTATCTTAGACATTATTCACTGGACCACTGTTTTCCTGCTGTCCCATCTTCATGGATCTCAGCACACAGGGCCAGTGGTCAAGGAGGATGGGAGTTGTAGTCCAATGACACCTGGAAGGGCACATATTCCCCATTTCTTTGGTGCCATTTGTGGCCCCCCATCTCTATGCCAGGGTGCATTAGCTTTGGCAGCAAATGAAGCAATGGAGGGGCACTGAGCGCAAATCATTTTTATTTCAATATATTTCACTGAGAAGCCTATTCCTCTGACTGCTGCCTGTGCTTGCAGTGTGACATCTCATTAGACAAAAATTCCCTGCTAGAAGGCTGCTTCCCATGTGTAATCAAGAAAAGCAGGGTCCTACTTGTGTATGGGTTACACTGTCAAAATAGAGAGCGCAGGCAGAGCTCCAACTCTGAAGTTTGAACAGTATTAGCAGTCACAAAAGTGACTGTGTTCTGAAGTAGGGTGGAGCCTGAAGTGATGCCTAGACTATGAGCGGGGGAATGGAAGGTGAACGGAAAAACCTAAGCAAGCCCCAGGTAATTTCACTGTGTCTCTAAACCACAGCATCTAGGCCAGATGTGGGGATGCTTTGGCCCCTCATGTGTTGCTGAGCTACAACTTCCATTATACCTGGCCATTAGCCATGCCTGCTAAGGCTGATGGGAGTTGTAGTTCAGCAGCCTCTATATCAGGCATGCCCAACCCATTGATCGCGATCTACTGTTCGATCGTGGGTCCCTATCAAGTCGATAGCCCCCCCAAAAAACTCTGGGCAGCCCCTCCCCAAAAAAGCTCAACAACTCTTGGCAATGACAATAGGTAGATCACTGCCAGGTTTTTTTATACTGGGAGTAGATCGCAGTCTCTTGACATTTTGACGTACCTGGTCAAACATTCCTACCCCCGTTTTAGACCTTAATTGAAAGACCAATGTTCTCTTTTGGCCCTCCTCATGCCCTGCTACCAGGATCATATATAGGATTATATGCCGGAAGAGCTCTGTTCTCCATGACAGAAATGTCAACTGCAAAGCAGAATGCCAGGAATGTGGCGACCTTCTACAGCAGAGAGGGCAAAACTGTGGTCCTCCAGATGTTGTTGTACTATGACTCCCATCAGCTCCAGCCAGCAAGGTCAGGGATGAAGGGAATTGGATTCCAACAATATATGGTAGGCCACAGGTTCTCCACCATTGCTGGGTCTACTTTCTGCTTGTTTGTACCCTAAGAACTGAATGTTGCAATGAAGAAGGCTGTTTACCTCCCTCACAAGGTGAGCTCAGTTGAAAGGAGAGGTTTCTACCTGTTTCTAGGTTTGGAGGCTTATGTGGCAGAAAGCTGTCTTATGTAACAATTCCAAATTGCATTCCTCAGGTAGCTGTTGTATGCTATGTGGCCCTTTGCACACTATGCTGACTGGTGGATAGTGGACTAATCTACCACTAGGTAGGCTATTTTCCTGATGTCCTATCCTTATGGATCTCAGTTTACAGGCCATTTTCTACTATTTTTTATACTGCATGCTGTACATCATGTTATTTTCCAGATGTGTCTCTGTTCCTTTGTGTAACACTTTTGAATTTGATATAGCGTATCTATTGATTAGAACCAGAACCGCGGGGCTGACTTTTTTCGAGTCCAGTCCTTGGTAGTAAAGATAATCCACTATATTCAGAAAGACAATTTTTATAGTGCAAGATTTTGACAGGAACTGGACCCAGACTTATATTAGAATCCACAATTTGACACCTCTGATGGTAGAACTGTGATTTGTGGGACACAACACTATGGTTCCCTGCTGCCTTAATTCAGGAAGATTCTCTCAACAATTGCTCCCTTATTGATAGCACCTGGATATTGGTGATATAAAATATGATTCCTGCACATGTGGATGTACATCAGTTAATATTTTAAGGTAATGCCCATTAACTTCAATGACAATTGACTACAGTTCAGTGCTTGAATATTGATCAGACATATTTAATACACCATTAGTGTTAACAGAATGATGTATGAGTCAATTAAGACCCCATTGACTAGGAATCTTAATTAGATATTGAAATATTTTACCCCTTTTTGTAAAGCAAAACGGTATTTGCAGAATAGTGTTTCTTTTCCATCGAACAACTATTAAGAACATAGCATTCAGAGTTAAAGTATTCAACAGATGTTATTGCCCTGTTACTGAGGGGCATTTAGTAGCTTAGTTAATAAATAAGATTTACTAAGGCTTTAAACTTTGGGTTAATGATCCTGATAACATTTCTTAACAGTTACTTAAATTGAAATTAAATAAAAAAATACCCATGAGAGATGTTTAGATCCAGGTCTCATAACTGATAAGTGATATTCTTTAGCATTCTTCAAAAAGTCCTATGCATTTAGAAGACATGCATTGTTGACTTGAGACAGCTTTTTTAACATTGGGAACCATGTGCAAGTTACCAAAAACATTTGATTGAAGGCCAAAGAGTATTTAGTGTTATACATGACAGACCTATTAGATAAATCATGGAACATGCTTTGATTTCCTTAACCGGAGTAGACATTTGTGTCTGTTTGATGAATTTATTTATTGATTTCATTAAGGGTATGCATATGGTACCAGATTAGAAAGAAAATACATTGTTACAAAAAAGTGGAAATGGCATTGATTTTAAGAGAAAAAATTATTTGCTTCCTGAGCAACAAAGACAGATTTGCAGCTAGAAAGAAAGAAAGAAAGAAAGAAAGAAAGAAAGAAAGAAAGAAGCAATGTTGATGACTGGTGAGAAAGCAGATGTGAAGGAAACCCTTAAACACAGTTTAGGAACTGGAGGGACTTTTTACACCAGTGAAGAAAAAGACCAAAGGCAAATTTGGGAAGCTGGGCCAAATATCCCAAAATGGGAGGCAGGAGCTTGTGGGCAGTGAATATTACAACTGTATTGGAAATAGGGATGGGTTTCGTTTTGGTTTCTCTCAGTTTCTCTCAGTTTCTTATTTTTTCGATGCTAGGCTCTGTCCTCCACATTTCCTCATCTGTTCACTTTTTAAAAAAGGCATTCCTTATGAAATTCACCAGCATTTTAGTGCAAATTCCTCCTAATAAATACATTCTTTATGCAATATTGACTAATACACACCTTTCTGCAAGCGATTTCCCCTACTATAAATGCATCTTTGTATTTCTTTCCCACTAAACCCAGTGTAGGTATTTTTTACACATTACTTTACTGGAGAACTGCACTGAAAAATTTGGAGAAGTGCAAATTTGGGAAGATGGCTTTGTTTGGTCTCACAAAATGTTTTTGGAAGCGTGAATTAGGTGTATTCACCTTTAAATGTGAACTATATTGAATTTATCCCCTGCCCCTAATTAGAACACATCAGCCATCTCTTTAGCACGGGACAAATGTTCTCTTACTATTGTGGTATGATACCATAGTTTTAATCGCTGTTGTGCTTATGTCCATGAGGGATAAAGTCTATTTATGACTCTATTTTTCTTTGCCACACAGAATTCCATTGCCTTTGGAACCCTGTCAGTGGGAGGTCAGAATGTTTGACTATCAAAAGAACCAACTTTTCAGAAAAAGCAAATCAGTATGCTGAAGGAATCACAGATTGCTAGCACTTTTCCTCCTACCTCCTTTTTAATGCAAATTTGAAATGGAAAATAAGTGACCATTTATGCTTTTGCAGGATTTTCAAAGAGGTTGCTGGTACAACATGTGTAGTACGAGCCAAGCACAAGATTCAGCTAATAATTTCAGTGAATAGAAGTCTTTCAGTTATTCTAGAATGAAAAGAAAAGGAAATTTAAAGACTTCAATTTGATGCACCCTAACTTGGGAGTAAGACTGGTTTGAAAGTCACTTAATTAGATGTACTCACTGCTTTTTCTGGCCTTGCCTCACAGGAACCTATACTTTGCTTGATCTGACACTGCTTCCTAGATTTTGAACCCTCTACTCTCTGAAAATTGGGAAAGGGACCTGGTGTCCTCAGACCATGTGCCAAGCACAAGTCTTCACACGGACTAGAGCCATGTCTTCCAAATAGTTAATACAGGATTAGCTTTCTGTTCAAAATCTTGGCACCCCACCACCGTGCCACAACTTGGCTTGAAAGGAACTCCACTGGGTACAAATGAAGACCTTTTTCTTGCCCAATTGCAGTATGGATGGCACAGCTGTGAATGGTTAATGCTCCCCTCCCTGAACACTGATGCTCCCATCCAGTGCTTTTCCCCCCTAAAAAAAATGTTTAGGTGTACTCTCATTTTTACTCAAGGAAATCACAATTTTATAGTTCAAATCGGGGAAAATAAATGCAGTAAATGGACAAAAGTACAAAGAACATGCATCACCTCATTTTACACAACTGACAGCTCACAGTAATTTTCTTACTCAGATTGAAATACTGCCCCTCAATGAGGCCAAACTTTCATCAGTAAAACACCACATTCCATACTGCTTCACACATTAAACGCTCGCTTCCATCTAAGACTCAGGAAACACCATGACTGGAAATGAGGCTGCCATTGGGGGTAGCAATGGAACTGACAATTCACCGTGCTAGAGAAGAAACTGTTTATTTTTTTTGAAAAAATGTTTCTTCCCCCGTTAGATTCACAACATGTTAAGGGGTATGAGTACCCCTGTGTCTCCCTAGAAAAAGCACTGCTCTCATCCATGCCTCCGGTACTACAATTAGACATGAAAGCAATCCTTCAGTCGTATCCAATTCCAATAGATCCTGCATAAGTCTAATTTTTAGGGGGATGCGGAATTAACACCACCCTACCCATCTGTACTCTTCAGGAAGATATCTCTCCCTAAGGCAATTAGACTTGAAAAACAATGTAAAAGAAACACTTAAAATACTTTTTTGAGCCTAACTTCTGGGAGGCAAAGGAGTGTGCATGTTTAAAAATATGTGCTGGGGGTATATATGTAAGTATGCATGTGTGTGGCCACACCCATTTTTGCCATCTTTCCCATGCCCACTACTGGCATATTGTCTCTGAAGGTTGGTAAGATGAAATGTGGGTCTCAAGCCTAAAAGCGATCTGGAAGTTAGGAACTACGTAGAGAGATAAATATTCTATATTGTGTAATCACTGTGTTATTCAAGACCTCTGTTATCAGCTCTGTTATCAACATGAGACATTTGTTTCACTTATATAATCCTGCATTTAGAAAAGGAAAACAGATTTGTTTCCATTTAACTCAAAGGAAGGATGTGGACTTGGATTTGTCTAAGATTGCTCTTTCCCCCGCTTTTGCTAAAATTTCAACTTTGGCAAAATGGCATGGAAAGGAAAGAGCAATCTAATTTGTATTGACAGGGTCAGACTGAAGACACTATCTAATTAGCACTAGTTCAAAGAAAATGGGATGGTATGAATCAAACCTCTTTTGCTAGTTTGAGACTTTAACTGTAACAAAACAAAACAAAATGTTTCTTCAAATTTCACAGAGAAACATTTCCTTAGAACTTGGTCTGCTTGTTATTCTTGAGTAGCTTTTCTTTACAGCCCTTGTTTTAGAGGATGCAAAGCATTTTACCATATTGCCTAGAGAAGGAGTATGGAAAGTCAATGTGATTTCTCACATGTTTGAATCATAGATGAGAGAATGGTATTTATGAAATTTTCAATTGCTTTATATAAAGATGGAATTGTCTCCTGGAAACTAAAATTCATAACAGCACTCATATGAAAATGATTAGACTGCTCAGCCCAGTATGCTTTGTTAGAGTATGTTTGCATCACAATATGCCCTGTGGAAAGCTGCTTTTATCCACACTGTATAGTTTCCACACATTATATGTTCAAGTAACCATGTGAATTTATTATGCTGAAGTCCTATGTGCACTGATCTCATTCTACTCAACAGGATTTACCTTTACCTTTAGACAACCATAGAACTGCACTATTAATTCTTCATTTTAAAATGTCTGGGGTGAATGTTACACACGTTTCTTTAAATGCATGTATCATGCCTTGAGCATGGTTTGAACTGTGGAAAGGTGTCATACAAGTATGTATGTATGTATGTATGCATGCATGCATGCATGCATGCATGTATGTGTTTATATCTGGCTGCAGGAAAATCAGTTTCTCATACCAACAAGAAGGTCAAGTAGGGACCTCTATTCTGCCACCCAATCTGGGTTTGGCACCACTGCACCGAAACACGTTGTCTTCTGTTATCTCGGAATTCCTTTTTCTTCTATAGGAGCAGATCTCTTATATAACTGAAGCAGATCTGGGAAATGTTCCTGGCTGTGGTTTCATGTTGGCCAGGCTGGAGTTCTTGCTGCAAGAGCAGATATCCTAATCAGTAAACACTTCAGCCTTCAATGTGAAGAGCAAATCCTTGTTGCTGATGGTCTGATGAACTACTTCAGTCCCCTTGGTTAAGTACAGAGATGGTTCAGTGTGCAGAAGTTGCCTTGATTTCTGCAGCTCCGAAGCACGCCCATTTCTCTCAGAACGCACTCTGCTACTTTGGAAGATGTCCACATTTCATAAGTCCAGCTTCACTCCAGGTGGACGCTATATGTGTCTATTTGTAGGCTGGCTATTAGGGTTCATGGGGTCACGAAGAGTCGGACACGACTAAACGACTAAACAACAACAACGTAGGCTGGCTATTCCAAGTGGAAATCCATTTATGTTTAATCACTCGCCTTTTGTAGGCAGGCTGTGTCCATGCAGTTTTCCTCCATAGCATGATGTCAGAGACGTGGCTGAGTCAGACGCCTGAGAGAGAATGCAGTCACAGTTAGAGCAAGAATGGGTTAGTTTGGACCCCCTTCCTCCAGAGTTCCCAGCCACAGATAGACAAGCAGCCTCAGAAAGGGAGGAAACAGACGGCCTTGAGGGGGTTGCTATGCAACCAGAAGGGAGGTAGTGTGTAGAGAACTCCTCGTTTGAGAGTGGTGGAGAAGTCCACCCTCCCTCCCCTCTCTCTAGAAGGGCTGAAAGGGTTAAATTACAATGGAAGTGCAAAGGGGAGGAGGACCAGACATTTGCGTGCTCTGTGTTGCAGCAGGGGCAGAGATTCAGACTGAGCAACTCATGACCAAATGCAGATAGCCCGGTGCTGTTCTCTCTGTGTAAATTGTAAATAAACATACTATAAAACTGCCAGAGGCTCATTAGTTCTTATCGGAGCTGGCTCGTGTCTGCCTGAAATTCTGATGCATGAGCAAAGTACCTGGTCACAGGCTAGTAGTTACACAATGGCACCCAGTTAATGCAGTATTGGCTTTTTGTATGATTTAGATGCCATTTCAAGGAATTCCTGTGTGGTGCCAACATGGAACATGCAGATACTGGTACTCTAACATTTTGGAGGTTATATAATGGCATGCTATCCCTGAAACACCCTAACAGAATCTCATTCCTCAGCTCACACTGATGCACTCCTATGCTAGTGTTGTTGATGTTAGTGTTGATCCACCACTCACCCTTTGTATTGTGCATTCATGATGATTTGGGATCATGGTGCTGTAAGGATAGACATGCATGATTTCAATTTAATTTTTAATTTTGCCTGCAAAAGTTTTGGGGCAGTCACACTGCTGCATTTCCAGCTAGTGCATATCCCATGACTTGCTGCAGAAATCCCACAACCTTTTACATCACAAATGTTCTGGTTTATGTTTCTTCCATTTTCATTGCACTATAGCCCCTCTGGACAGCAGTAATGTGGAAGTACTGGGGAAGCATCACAGAATTAATTAGGTCCTAATAAATTCACTGGTAATGAATTATTGTGGAAGAAAATATTGCAGAATATGAAGCACAGTCTGAAGGGGCCCTTAGGCAGCTCACTCTTGCCTATAGTTCCTACAAATCTTCTCCACCACAACCGCTTAGTTGAGTGAGCCTTTGATGTTTCATGCATGAACCTTCTCTTTTTAGCATCAGTTTGGCATGCATTCATCTAAATACCAACTTAATAAATGTACTTTTTGATTCCATGATGTGAAAGATATGTTCATCAGAATGTGTTCCTACAAACAAGACTTGATGCAGATACACTCTAAGTACTAGAGTAAAGCTGAGTCTAAGAAATCGTTAGATATGGATTTACATAACTAAATATTTAACGACCTATTAGATCGATAAAATAAATCTTTTCTGAGATAATTACATGGCATCTGTGATCTATTTTGGTGTGGCTGGGCTTCCAGGAAGATGCTGTTGCTTGTTTTACTTATAACTGGCATAAATTAAGAGTAGGACTAAAATGCCTTTCAGTGTTAGCTTTAATATAGTATGGTCCAGAAAAAGGTTTGTTAAAAATAATCATTTTGTGCTTGAATTGTGACTATGTCCTTGACAATAATATATTTTTGTACTATATACATAGCTTTAAATAAGCACAATAAAGTACACATAAAAGTTACCATTGTAATTGATACAGTGATTTAATAACATTGTAATTTATCCAGTGGTTTTGAAGATTTTCAGTTGCCAGTTATCACTAGTCTAGCTGCAGTCAGTAAGGTCATTATTAACTCCAAATCTGTTTCCTTGGTTATTCCTTTCAAATATCCTAAGAGAGTTTGCTATGGTGTTAACACTATATCACATCCAATTATGTCAGTTAATCTCCATGTTTATATGTGGGGAAATAAAGCAGTAATATTTGGATAATGTAGACGAAACATATTTCTCTCATAAAAACGAAAAGAAAATCACTTTGTGCTTTAGATATTACTCCAAACATGCTATATTTAGGGATGGATATGTGCTGATAAAAGTGTAGTGGAAACTGTTCTGTTTGACCATAATTCATACTTGAATGTGAACAGACTACAATGTGAAGGTTGTCAATAAATTATTATGAGGCGAAAATGCTCTCTTCTTCCATTTCTTGTTCACCCATAAAATGACCAGGCGAATAGTCAACAGCATGTAAACCCAAAAGCCAGGTTGTCATAAACTATCTAGCATCCCCATGGCAAAGATAAACAGCAGCATAAAGGAAACACTGACAACACCATATGCCATTTCATTCTTATGTATGGATATTTTGAAGATTTTTAGGTTAAAAACAAATGGAAATGTGGCACTTAAGAGGATGACATTTATCAGTTCCTGTCAGAGGGAAAAAAACCACAATACTCAGGAGATCTTAAATGTTGACAGTCTGGGTTTTTTTAAAAGCAGATTTTCCAGCTGCACAAATTCCCTTTCAGACACCCCACCTTAAGAAAAAGGAAAAGAAACCCAAATCAACACAATACATGCATTGCTCCTTGCTAACAACCTGTCCCAGTGGAGTCAGTAGTTTTTATCCACTATATAGTAACTAACAGGACAACTCAATGACATGGTGCAAAGGCCATTGGATTCTCCTGAAAGTTACCTATCTATTCCTGCACCTAAATTAGTCATGTCCAATAATTTTAATGAGCCTACCCATAGTAGGCCTAATGTTGGATGCAACCTATTGATAATAAGCATGTAAGCATAGTTTTATTATCTATGTCTCCTTAAATAAGGCATACACTGGCTTAATTTATGGATAAAGTGATCCTATTCTTCTCAAGCTACTATTCACAAAAGTTTTATCCCACGACCTAGTTAAACACTGATGATGCTTTTAAGCAGAGCCGGCCTAGCCATTAAGCAGAGTAAGGCTGCTGCCTCAGGCGGTAAAAGCCCCCTAGGTGGCATGCTGCTAGTGTCCTGTCTGCCTTGTCACCTCTGCCAGTGGCAAAGATGCGCCAACACAATCTGGTACCAATTTTGGGAAAGATTGCATTCATTTTGGGCGAGATCTCACCCAAAATGGCATGAGTTCTTGCAGAGTGCACAACATCTCATGTGGTTTGGGGCAAGATCTCACTCAAAATCAATGCAATCTTGCCCAACATTTCACCAATTGTGGTGTTCCTTCTCCACCACTGGCAAATGCGGCAGGGTGCGTGGTGGCAGCCAAAGCAGGTGGGTGGTGGTGGGAGCAGCAGTAGGAGCAGAAAGGCAAAGTGGCACCTCCCATTTTGTCCCAAGCGGCAAAACAGGACGTGCCACCCCTGATTTTAAATCACCCAATGTCCATTTTGTTGAGCAACAGAATCATCTTTTCATTTCTTAGGCACTCTGGGAAATCGCAAGCTAGTTAGCCCATGTGCAGGTCTTGAAAGAGAGGTGAACCTGCTATCCTTTCCTTTAAGAATAGATGTTTCGATCTGTGGATGAATTTGGCCAAATTTTGATCTTGAAAGGTGATCATTGCTCGTACCAAGTAACCATCGTAAGTACTCTATAGAAGCAATATCGTTTGGCTTTACCACTCCTGGCAACATATCATTCATGATGCTCAGGAAATGCATTATGCGATCCATCCATGAGAGGAAACCCTTTGGTTTTGGGTAGTTAACAAACACAAGTTTTTGAGGGATTAGTATCAAGTTCCGATCTTTTTTCTGGATTGGAACTTGCCAGTCCCGTAGTATGTCACCATCAAGATTGTGGGCCACATCCTCTTTAATACCCGTATTTCTAATTGGTTTCCTTCCAGGGCTCTGAGATGTTACTTCTGTTATTACGTTTGTTTCAGGGCTCTGCTTTGGGATTTCCTCCTCAGGTGTTAACTGGGGTTTTGCCTTGTTTGTGGATAAATATCCTGAATATATTTTATCTTGTGTGTGTGTGTGTGGGGGGGGGGGCAAACCAAAAAGTTTCATAGAAATAAACGTGAAGGCTTCACAAGTCCCTAATTTCTAATTTGTCTTGTATGGCTTAGAAGGCTTTCACTGAAGTCCTCATAGGGCATATTGTGATTGCTAAACTGCCAACTTTCTTCCCCTGGTCTGCTTATGACAGCACTCTGACACTCCTGTTACCATGTCAGCACACTCTGTCTTTGGGGAGGGTCTCTCTCTACTTGAAGAGCTTATGGAGTTTCACAAGCAGGTACTCTGGGAAATGATTATGTAGCTGTCCAAAATGCAAAGCTAAAATGGCAACTGTGTGCATTATTTCGCAGCATGTGCTTTGATGCTCTGCCATGTATCATCTGCAGCTAAGAGCAAGCAGGTCACGACACAGATGTAAAACCAAAATGAGTTTACTGCTACTTTTGACACAGTCAATAAATAATGTTTCTCTCTTTCTTTCTTATTTTTTTTCCCTTCCAAAAGATGTGACTATAGCTCTCACAAAGGTTTCTGGATTGACAGCAGGGAAGATTGAAATTCTCAATTTAGCCATGGAGCAGGTACAGTAGAGCAAAGGCAATAATCCTTCAATATACTGCAACCCTGACCAGGAATGACCACTTCTAAGGATGAGAGGGAGAGGTGCAGGCACTGTCTTTATTCAGTCCTTGACCTCTCTACTGAGATTGCCAATAAAAGTAGAAATTAGTGTCGGCTGCAGTAGCATGGATTTTTGGGTTTTTGTTTTTTTTAAGATATGGGTGAAGAGAGTGGCTGCAATCCCCCACTGCAGTCTGAAGTGACACCACCTGCGCAATCAATCACATTTTCGGTAGGGATAACCAGGAAGCGAGAACCATGGTCAGCATAAATAAGACCATAAATTTCAGTCTGCTGCTTGAACGCTCCTAAGCTTGCTAGCAGCCAGGGTGAAAATAACAGATTGTATTAAAAATGCACGAGCAATAAAACAAAAGTCAAATTTCTGCTCGGGAGTATCGCCATCTCCCTCCTTAATTAAAGAAGCTGTCATTGGAAACCAAGCACAACTTATTGATTTGTGTGGCTTCTGCAAGGCCACATGATAGAGAGAATAAAAGGAGCACTTCTGGCTTCTAGTGAACAGATAGGCTCAACTGTATAATGACATGCTAGGTGGGCTGAAGCTAAAAATAGTTTGCTCTCAGTTTGGATAGAGGAATGTGTTCTCTTCCTGGTGTGTTTTGGTTTAATTTGGCCATCTGTTTATATATGTGAGCCTATATTATTATTATTATTATTATTATTATTATTATTATTATTATTTAAGACTCTCCCTTCACTATGAAGTTCCAAGCCAGGTGGAAACAATTTAAAATCCAATATAAAAACAGTTAAAACAGATTACATTCAAGAGAATATCATGGGTCCTAAAATATCTCTCTCTGGTGTCAAAGGTCAGGGTAAAAAGGTATGCCTTCAGTATTCAGTATTTAAGGTTTAATGTTTTACTATGTTTTCATATATGCTGGATGCTGCCCAAAGTGGCTGGAGCAACCCAGTCAGATGGGCGGGGTACAAATATATATTTTAAAAATTATTATCATCATCATCATCATCATCATCACATTTAAACTACATAATGAGGGTGCAAGACACATCTCTGTGGAAAGGGAAATACTATAGGACATGCTCCTGAACTAGACTGTTGGGTCTCATTTTACGCAGGGTATTAATAACCCCAAATGAATGTACAGTATGTTATTAACAAGCCTAGCCCCTCAACAAAATTGTTCCACATGGGAGGATTCTATTTGCTTCCTTGCTTATTTATTCATCACATGGCTATCCCACCTTTCCTCTGAGGAACTCAAAGTGAAATACATGGTTTCCCCTCTCCTTGTCTTATCCTTATAACAAGTTTGCAAATTAGCTGAGGCTGAGAGGCAGTGACTGGCCAAGGTTACGCCTTGAACCTCATGACTCAGTAGGAATTTGAACCCTGGTTTCTCAGGTCTTAGTCCAACACTCTTAACTGGTTCTCCCACCATACTTGGGAATGTTGGATTGGTCTGCTCCTTTTCTTTTGGTCTGAGTAGCACTGATTTAGCCAGCGTGGGCACACCATTTCCCAATCACAGGTACATTGATATCTAAGCACAACTTTGCACATTGGGTGGAATTCAATGTTGCACTCATTCAATCTATGCAAGCATGCCAGCTTGCCAGGCGGAATAATGTCTCCTCTCTGCCCACTGCATGACATTCTGGGGCTACTCCTGATCTCCCCAGAACTCATTATTGTGGGGGGAGGGACACACTGGGAGGAGAGATGGTCTGACTCAATGTAAGGCAACTTCCTATGTTTCCTATGCCCTCCAACTTAGGTAGAAAGTGAATGCCTTAGCTAAGATGTATGGTGCATTCTGTCCATGGTCAGAGAAACTTGCTTCTTCAGCCAGCTTGAACATGTACAGGAAAAAAACCCCTAGTTCCAACTAGGACATGATACGGAAGAGGCTCACCCTGGCATCAAGCCTCATCAAATTTTGAAATTATAATGGAAATGAAATATATGAAATGCAAACTCTTGTTCATTGGCCTTCAGTAGTAAACCAAGCAGCCAAAATATGGTGGTCTGTTTAAATGGCTGCAACTCCTGCCAGGAAAGCAGGGTGGTGTTTTTACGCTAGTTTATAAGGACTATTAATCATAAGGGTTAGTGAAGCTGCTTATCCCTGCCAGCTGATAAAGATAAGGTAGCTGAACAAGTTAACTGTACAGAAAATGACAAGCACTCAAATCAGCAATTGACTCGGCAATTACGGTGACAGACACAGAGGCCGTGACAATGCTTTGAAAAATGACATATGTTCCTTTGGCCAATTCAGGCTCATCAAAGCATGTTCATTCTAAATTAGGAAATGAAAGATCTGAAGCTGGAATAGGGATGCTACAACCCTCAGATCCACATTGCTGAATCTGCACAAGAGGCATTGATTTGGAATTTTAGTCATTGGCTACACCCATCCTTCTGGCTTCTCTTGCTACTTGTCTTCTGCCAAGATGGGGGGCGGGGAGGTGGGTCAATAATGGTTGTTTGTCCATAAGCAAATATTGTTGCAAATCTTATTTGCTGTCTTTCTGTGACTACAGCTCAGATTGATGTGTTTCTGTTCATGCAATCTGTTTTGAGCCATCTTTTCTGGGCTTCAGAACAGCAGTCGTTTTGTAGCATCTCACAACACTCATTTTCCAATGTTGATCAGGATCTATGCATCCTTTTTTTGGTCCCTTGATTTTATTTACACCCCACTTTTTCCCCTGACAGGGACTCAAGGCACCTTACAGCTAAAAAGAAGAATGGCCAGAAACCTAGGAAAAAAGCAAACATTAAAAAGACATTGAACACTGATGGAAACAAAGCTACAAACACACACAAATTAAAAGCAGTTGGTTCCCAAAATCCTGTTGGAACAGTCTTCACCTGATGGCAGAAGGACAACAAGGAGGGAGAAAGTTTAGCTTCTCATGGGAGGGAATTCTAAAGGCTGGGAGCTGTCACTGGGAAAACATTGTGTGCCATGGAGAACACTCAATTTGGCAATCCAGAAGCAGGATCTTAAACTGGAATATGGTGCTTTTCTACCACCTGAAGATGGGATGTTCCTTTTCGAAGGTTGCATTTTTAGCTAGTTAAAAGCATTTATAAATAGCTTAATATTATAAAAGTCTCTAAGAGGTTCTTAACAAAGTAAAATAAAATAAACAATATCCTTAAAACAATACTACAACATAAAACCATAGAACATTGATATAAAAACAGGAATCTGGGGAATTCTAAAGAATACAACAGGGTCTGATCATACGAGCCCACTGAACTATTTCAAGACCAGATCCTGCATGCGTTGACTTGATTAGGGTCCCTCAGATTGGGGCCAGGGCCACATGGGGATGGCGGTGGCTGTGCACAGACTTGGTATATCAATTAGGTTGTCAGTGGGAACCTTAAATGGGAAGTTGGCATGATTATCTTTTATAGCTGATGCCAAAGGGTCAAAGGATGTTTCTACAGATTTTAGGGTTAGGAAAATACCAATGGGGGTGGTGCAGAGGGAAAGTCCCCTCTTCCAGACAAGGAGAACCTATATCTTCATGTTTATTGAAGGGTATGAAGCAAAAGTGGGCAGCAGTGTTCACCTCCTGAAATGAGACAGCACGATTTTCATGCAGCAGCACTAATAGTGTTTTGGAGGCACTTTTGACATTGGTGGCAAAGCCAAAACCAGACCCTTTGAAGTTTAAAGAGCAAAGCCAAAAGTTGTTGGTCTCCCAGCTGCACCAGTGGAGTGTGCCTTATGGGCTGATGGTGGTGCTGAATCTCCCCTACTATAGCCTCATGAAATGGCTTCTGCCATTAAAACATTGCTTTGGAAGCAATCCTTGACTTCTTAAACATTTTGAGATACTGGTCAATATAGGTATCAGACTAAATTATTTGAGCCTCATTCCCACTGAAATCAATTGTACCATTGCTTTCAACCCATTGAAAATGCAGACTATATATATTCCCAGTCTGTTTAGGAACAGCAAGCATTTAGATTCCCCCCCCTCAAAAAAACAACAAAACAAAAACAAAACAAAACCAAAAAAACAACAACCTGTTTTGAAAAAGTGAGCAATTGTTTTCATAGCATTCTCAGTTTTTCACATTTTATTCTTCTGATCTGACATTCAGGTTGTCTCACTAAGGGCTACACTGTTAAGTTTTACCCAGGTCCAGTCTCTTCTGTTTTCATAGTTTAAAAGTTCTGATTCAGCATAGCAGTATGAAAGGTATGCAAAAACCTGTTCCATTTCTCCTTCTTTCACATGTGCTCAAGCATCATGGCTGAATATCAGTTTGGAATGAACTGCTCTGGCTCTACTGCTGATGGATTATGTGCCCTTAATCAAATCTTTGTCTCAGTTTCCTAATTTATATAACAAAGCTGATATTTTAACACCTACCTGAGAAGGCTTGATGTCATATTAATGAATGGTTCTAATTAATTAACTAACAGATTAACTGATGACTATGAACTACTTCATTAACCTTTGAGAAGCCATCAGTCAAATACAAACTGTCAGTTTCTGCTTCTATGTCTATTTGAGATACTGAAACACTTGAAGAAATAAGGATTTATTAAGTGCCCCCTAAATTCTATAATAGATATTGAATCAAGTATAGAGAACCTCTCAAATATGTGAAGAGTAGGTCTTTTAAAATAAAATAATAAATAAATAAATAATTTTATTAATAAAATAGTAGAATAACAGGAGGCAATATACAGGACACTGAAAAGACGTTGGCCATTAACAGTATAGTCATCAAAACTGTTGGATATACCCAGCTTCATATAGCCAGCATACTTAACTCTAGTTAATACATGAAAGGGTTAAGACCATAGAGTAAAGTATCTTGCCAGGCTTAGCTAGATCACACCCCCTCACCTTGGGAGGAAGGATTACCAAACTCTTAGTTCTATTTTCTTTTACTGTGTGAACCAGACAAGGAAGGACGTCTGTAGGCTCTGTGGCTTTAGCAAACCATCTTGGTGTTTCTATACAAATAATTCAGAAACTCTTACCTGTTTTGAAAGTAAGTTGTACTGCCTGTCTTTTCTTGCTGCTGTATGGAAAAGCACATGAATATGACATTCAAAGTTTGTAAGTACTGTAAACCATTTTTAACTTACCAAATATGTGGTCTCTTAGAAACTCTAAGGGGAAGTGGGAAACTCTATAAGTGACTTAGAAGGGGATATTTTAAAGGTCCTATAGCCTATACTTCCACACTTTGCTGCATGTTTTGTGATTTTAAATCTCTGCTGGGACTCTCTCACCAAAGAGTACTTGACCCAAATCTGAATATAGGCATCCAGGGAATTCTCCTTTTATTATCTAACCAAAATACTAAAAACCAACAAAAGCTGATTCACTGCAGCATTCGTCTCTGATCAGCAGCTACGTGTAAACTTCTTTTTGAGTCCCTTAATTGTTATACTAGAGAAAAAGACCTAGTTCTTTTCACTGTAAATCAACATTAAATATAAGAATCAGGAAAATGAATTTATACAAGCATAAATCTCCTGCAGGTGAGGTATATGCCAGTATAAACTCCCTGCAGGTAAAAGGAAATTAGACACAGCAAGACTTTTACCGCTGTCATCAGTGGAAGCCGGGTCACGCTCCCGGTCTAAGTCAATCATTAACTTCTGCAAAGGGGTCCTGGGAGTGATTGTGATTTTTAACAAGCAGTTTTGAGATGATTCTGTTTACAGGTTTGGCTTGTAAGTATGTAGCTACTTATTTTCTCTTAGGCTGCCACTTTGTAAACCTCTGTTTATAACCCATCTGCTCAGGAGGGGAAAGCTCAGCTTGGCAGTCTCCCGTAAGTGTTAATTTGATTGTTCCACCTTCAGAACTGCAATGATTGGCATTATTCAATAGATCACCTTCCTTTGTGCAAAGCATCAGTCAAAAGGAAGCAGTCACATTTTAAAGAAGGATGTTATCACAGAGAATGGGTAGGAAACTAAGCTACCCTCTATAAACCTAAGTGGACATCTGTTTGAGGAACTAGTCCTATCTAGGAATTCAGCCTGATAATATCCCTTGTATTCTGGGCACTGTCCCTCCATAAGAACCACAATGTGAAGGTCAGATGAGGGCCTCTCACTGTACTCAGCTGAATGTGGTAAGAAGGAGGCCCACATGACCAAGAACCTGTGTTATCAGGGTTCCTGATCTCGGGGGACTGGAGTGGAGGGAGGGGTATGTGCCCAGCATGCAGATATTATCAGGGGTGAATTGGTGTGCATTTATCTAGCTCCCTACCCATATCCAGCACTACCCAGGGCTATTGAAATTTCTGATAGCCCTGCCCTTGTTACTGACAGAGGCACTAACGGGGTTCCAACAAACCCCACACAATTAAAAGAATGCATGGTGGGTGTGGGTGTTCATGGGGCTGAATAGGGTAGTCGCATCCCAGGGCCCGGGACCCCTGCTGGTGTCTGTATTGACAATGCATTCAGTTTAGTGTTCTTCCATGCAAGGTGGATCATTCCTGGAGGACCTCTAAATGTCCACAGGGACGTTTCTCTCACCAAGCATATGGTCACAGGGATGATGGAGAAGACAGATAGGTGAATTGGTGGTGGGCATGGCAAATGCTTTAATTGTGATGTGTTTTTAGTTGTTGCTTTGTTAAAGGTGTTTTATAGATTGTAATTGTTTCACTGATTATTTGATAATCATTCTATACGATTTATGCTGTTCCATTATGATGTTCTATTATGTTCTATCATGTCATTATTATTTATTGTTTGTAAGCCGCTTTGGAATTCCTTTGAAAGAAAAGCAGCATAGCAATGCAATCCATCAAGCAAGTAAGAACCATCCCACTTTCTCCCTTAATCAATGAAGTGTGCCCATCTAGATCCCCCTACTGTAACTTGAAAAGCTGCAATGCAGTCAGAGGTTCAACTTGGCCACTTGCTAAACGCACAACAGGGTGAATAGGTGGGCTTATAGCCAGAACCATAGCCAGGTGATCTTGTGCCCCTGGCAGAACCGTCCAGATTGCACCCCCTAGCCATTGACAAATTAGCTCTTATTTCCACCTCTCCTCCAACTCCCCCTCCATCTATTCAATTCACCATCTATTTAAAATGATTTCTTATGAGGCAATAATCAATATTTATATTTATGGACATAATTTTTTTAGCCAATTTTGCGCCCCCCATCACCTGCACCCCTGGCAGGGCCCCACCTCACCACCCCCTAGCTACGGCCCTGCCTACAGCTCTAAACTGCTGCTGAGGAACACTGGTTTGTCACTTTACAGAGATATGTTGCCTCTTGCCTGCCAATTGGTCTAATGGTGCTGCTTGATTGACAGCTCCTACCACTCAGCATCATGCTCAACCTTGGTGACAGGAGTGGCAGATCTACACACTCAAGTAGCACAGTGCATGGGATACAACATACTGTTCTGCAAATTATTTAAAATTCCTGTGCATAGAACATTTGCTAGGATGTTCCTATCTTATTTCTCCAGTTCTGTTAGAAAAATACTGCTGTGAAGTGCGTATTTACAGCTATATTTGCTCAATCATTATGCATAAGTAACAGCTTTTTTTTGGGGGGGGGGTTTCATGCATTAACACAAACAGTGACTGTGCAACATGACTCATTCAGCCTAATGTATGCAAGTAGGATTTTAAGGAATTAATTAACCTAGATAATTTTCACTCCTTTAATTTACCGGTAATTTTGTGAGAGTTTTCATTTGGCCCTTTCCTTCTGGCCTTGAAAAAATTATCAGCCCTAACATATACCAAATCACAGTAAGGCAACCTCTCATGGGAGTCTTTTCTACTGTTGAACAGTTCTTACCACCAGAAAGGTCTTCCTTATGTTTAGCCAGAATTTCTTTTCACATAACTTGAATCTATTTGTTTGGGTTCTAGCCTCTAGAGCAGGAGAAAACAAGCTTGCTCTGTCCTCAATTTGACAGCCCTTTAGATATTTGAAGATGGTTATCATATCTCCTCTCAATCTCCTCTTTACCAGGCTAAATAAACCTCATAAGGCTTAGTTTCTAGACCCTTGATCATCTTGGTCCTCCTCCTCTGTACATTCCACCTTGTTAATATCCTTCTTAAATTATGGGGCCATGAACTAAACACAGGATTCCAGGTGTGGTCTGACCAATGCAGAATAGAGCAGCACTATGACTTCCCTTGATTGGGCCACTATACCTCTGAGGGCACCCTTTTGCCCTCTGGCCCCTCCCTGCCAACCTGAACCATCTACCTACCTTACTACTCACAATTAGTTCAAGTGCTGGTACTTTCAGCTTTCTCCAGTGTTGTCTTTGCAGAACTCAACAGGGAGCAATGAAACTAGAATTAGCTGGTCCTGCCCACCATTACTTCTGGCACCACCTACTTCTGGCCTCCCTACCTTCTTCCTTACTGGGCACCAGGCATACTGCAACAGGCCAAATAACAAGAAGGAAAAACCTTTTTTTCTTTAAATCTCCAAGCCATTCTAGAGGGTATGTAGCCTAAACTGTGGACCAAACTAAAGGAGTTGGGTGAAAGTTGTTTGCCTCATTAGGGTAAACCATAGGTGAATATAAAATAAAAATAAAGGGACCCCTGACCATTAGGTCCAGTCACGGACGACTCAGGGGTTGTGGTGCCCATCTTGTTTTATTGGCCGAGGGAGCTGGTGTGCAGCTTCCGGGTCATATGGCCAGCATCACTGAGTTGCTTTTGGCGAACCAGAGTAGCGCACAGAAACACCGTTTACCTTCCCGCCGGAGTGGTACCTATTTATCTACTTGCACTTTGATGTGCTTTCAAACTGCTAGGTTGGCAGGAGCTGGGACCAAACAACAGGAGCTCACCCCGTCACGGGGATTCGAACCGCCAACTTTCTGATTGGCAAGCCCTAGGCTCTGTGGTTTAACCCGCTGCGCCACCCGCGTCCCAGATAGGTGAATATATTACTCCCAAATAGCATCTTGGAGAGATGCTAGATCTTAAAAATGTGTTAAGCTCCTCTCTACCACAACCACATCATGTTCCAATTCTAAATGCCCCATTGCTGCTTTGAAGTGAAATTGAAAGAGACAGGAAATCACAAACCTGCAATTTCTCACCTCATCTAGCTTGGCACTGAAATGGGCACCTTCTTGTCAGAATGGAATGCTGCACGAGATATATTCATCTGAGTTTTGAATCATTTATATGCTGGCCTTTTTAATTTGGGACCACAGAAATAACATGCATCCCTCCCCACCCCACGAAATGGGATATTGCTGTCCTACTATACCCTAAATCAAGTTTCAGGCAAGTAAGGATACAAGGCAATGTAGGGATTAACAAAGATGGCAGGGTGGGTAGCTTGAATTCAGAATGAGCTACTCTTGTATGGAGCTTGGCAAGAGGGATTACCGTTCCTGTAATGGAATATCCAAGTCATAGGAAAAATTATCTATTCCAAACAGCCTTTATGTCTCTCATAGTTTTAGTAGTTAATATTCTTTCTTAAACACTTTTTTATTGCTTTCAGCAATTTCCCCCAAAAGGATAAAGTTGGAATTTTAAAACCATTTAAGGATCCTTTCCCCATCCTTTCTTTATAGTTTATTAGTGCTCAGTTTTCTGTTTCATGAGATGGAGCTTTGCAGACTATCCCGGATGATCTTTGGGGATATATATGTTTAATATACTTTAATATTATATTAGCATATTTGGAAGATAAAAAAGTTTGCAGAATCATCAAATTGGATCTCCATATAGCAAATAAAGCAGATTTCATTGTCTCCAAACATCTACAGAGGACCACAGCCAGAATTCCCAGTGCACACAGCAAATTTAGTGAAAACAAGAGAAAGATGGGAATGTAAGTCTGAGTAAGAACCAGACATTATACAGACATTAGAACCATCTGTCATTGAAAATTGTTTAGACATACATAGCCGCTTAAGATAGTTCATCAGAGATTTCAACCGGCAGGTGGTAAACTTTATAAAAATTAAATGTGTGGTATTTACTTTTACTTTTCTTTGAAATTGCCTTGAGCCCTGGGGAGACTGAGAGCTGCATAGTCTTTGAAGATTTGTTTTTTTACTTGTGGAGTCTAATTTTGCCCTTAGTAGTAAAAACAGCTTATTTTTCAGATAGTGTCAATCAGCCGGTTCCCATTAGCATCAGTGGACATACCTTAAATCACACTTAAATGTTGCAGAGAACACTGAAGGTGTGAAGAGGCTCATCATGTTTTCGGATCCTTTGTATCTCACAATAGTTGCTACCTGTGCCCATCTTACTGCATTCTCGAAGTAGGCTGAAATTACTATGCCATAGTTTCTCATGAGGCCAACATCCTCTACCAAAATGCTAACGTTGGCCTGGGGCAGAGAAATTGAAGAAGGGTCATAGTTCAATAGTAACTGCAAATAAAGTGCCTTGCTATCACACAAGGGAAGGAGCAGAGATGAGTCAGCTGTTTCTGAACTCTATTGTCCTACTGCCCCCCATAATTTGCAAAGGGACAACTGGTGATTGCTTCTGCCTGCTCCTGCATATTCCCATTGCTGGTTTCTCTTTTACTTCTTCTATGGGAAACCTTTTCTATTCCAATTCACATCCTGTGTGATTTAGAACCCTGGCAGACAAGAGCCCTGCTCGAAGGCAGCAGATTCTGCCACAGAAGTTCCACCACCAACTTGTAGGGGCTGTTGAAATAGTGATATGGACATGTAGGAAGAGGCAGAAGCCACAGGCTGTGAAGATCATTTGTAGCTAATAAAGGTAAAGGTACCCCTGCCTGTACGGGCCAGTCTTGCCAGACTCTAGGGTTGTGCGCTCATCTCACTCTATAGGCCGGGAGCCAGCGCTGTCCGCAGACACTTCCGGGTCACGTGGCCAGCGTGACAAGCTGCATCTGGCGAGCCAGCACAGCACACGGAACGCCGTTTACCTTCCTGCTGGTAAGCGGTCCCTATTTATCTACTTGCACCCGAAGGTGCTTTCGAACTGCTAGGTTGGCAGGCGCTGGGACCGAACGACGGGAGCGCACCCCGCCGCGGGGATTCGAACCGCCGACCATGCGATCGGCAAGTCCTAGGCGCTGAGGTTTTACCCACAGCGCCACCCACATCCCAAATGGTGCAGTATTGTAGCTAATACTGCACCATTTTTGCCACCATTTTTGGTGGCATTCTACTCTTTTCATGAAACTTTAGATCTTTCCAGTTGTATGCTTTTGTTTCACACTCAATTCCATTTGGTGCCATCTCCATGGATGGGTTGATTGTTCTACAAGTTCATTTACACAGGGCTTTTGCAGTAAAAACACGACACTGGCCTTTTAGGTACAGGATCTCTGCAGATGTCAACTCTGATGTGATGGAACTGAATCCATATGGAAGCACTGCTCACAGCAGTCATTATTGCTACATACCCAAACTTCCCCTGATGGCAGCAGGTGATCTTTCGAAGGTGGTTCTTGTGAACAGGTTAATCTGAGGTAACCTAAACTCCATGTCACCTGGGTAAGAAGGTAACCTTAAAGAAACCCCACAGCTAGTCATACTGAATTCTAATAATGCTTTGCCTAGCCATGTAATGAATAAGTGCACAGAAGGTCTCAAATACAGAGAGGTGATTTAAAATTTATTTTTGTAAAATAGTTTTGTCTGATACCTAAAATAAAACACTGGGTTATTTGACATGCTCAGATTAAAGAAGGGAATTATGCTATTAATATTTCATTTCATGTCCTGTTTTATATAGTTTAAATGTATGGGTCATAGTGGAATATTTTAGTCTTAATGTTGATATCAAGGGATAGTTTCACAGTCATTCAGTTGGATCGGTGAAAGTACCCATGAAATGAGGACTTATTAAATCCAGCACTAAAGCACCTTAGCTTCGGAGCACTTTGACACTCAATCTCCAAAAACTCGTGAGTATAATTACTATGGTGAGCAGCCCCATTAAAACCATAAGATCATTTTCAGAGACCATGAGATCCGGAAACTGTGGATGTCATCAAGTTGGTCATTGTATGATAGTTCCTTATGGCAACCTTATGATTTCTCAAATCTTCATACAAATCGTAGGTGTTGTTGGAGATAAATATTTCTCATGCTTCCTCTTCCCTGCAGATTTTTACAACGCTGAAGTTTTGTGAAGTAATAACTCCTAGGAACAGTTAAGCAGAACAAATGGACAAATGATGAATGTGTGTTTTTGTTTTTGGTTTTTTTTTTAAAAAAAAACATTAAGGAGACCACACACACACACACACACACACACACACACACACACACGGAAAATAATAGTGTTACCCGAGTCATCCAATAAATTACTTTTTACATAGTGGGGTTTTTTTGGGGGGGGGAATCTTATTGGTAACAATTTATTTAACAAACCTCAACATATTTTCCAGGTGTATTCAGTGTTGATCATGGACTTTAGTGGAATATTTGAAAGCAGCTTGTTTTCTGCAAGACCTGTATCAGAAATTCTGTATTCTTTCCTTACAAAGCAGCACATGCAATGTTGGTTTTGACATTTCTTCCTAAAGAGTTGTCACACTCTTTATACATCAGTAGTATTTCCCTCCTCCTTCCAGCTACCCTCATTTTCATAGGAGTGGATTATCTGCCTCCCATGTCTTCATTAACGACAGACATCTTCTTTTGCTGAGAGAGTTGATTGCCAGGAATCTGCCAATAATATTTTACACATGTTTACAGTCAATGTGACAAACTTAATTGGTTGATTTAAACAGCTGCTAGGCGACTGTTAGGGGAACAACTGAACAACCGAAGGAAAACACACTCACACTCGCCTATCATTTATACAGAAAGCATTTAGAGGTAGGAATTTATTGCATGAAGGCAAAGAAAAATATAATGCGAGCCACAGATGAAAGAAGATTCAAATGATATTCATACAGGCATCATCATGGCATTAACACTGTACCCATTCACTTAAAAAGCAAATTGGTTTAAATATGTGGGAAATCTCATTCACAGCTGTGTAACTAGACCATTATGACCTATAATAGTCCATTCCCATGAGTCACCCTGATAGAACCCAACTACTTCCAGACTTAAATCTGTCGCTAGTTGTTGCTATACATGGACACCACAAGTGATGAAGGAACAAAGGGTGACTGCATTTGGAAAGTACCTCACTTCTAACCAGGTTTTGCCTTTGTGGATCTCTAAAATAGGATGTGTAAATAGATCTATAATCTATTCATTACAGTGAACAGGGAACATTGCAAAATATCCATGAGCTCATGAAAGAGGAAAGGGAAGGGAAGGGAAGGAAAGGAAGGAAGAAAAGGAAAGAAGGAAAATGAAGGAAGCAAGGAAGCAAGCTTTCATGTATGCGTTTGAAAATGTGCACTATATTGCAATAAATGGCTGATGATCACTGGTTTTCTCTTCACTAGAAACAAAAAATGTGGACTGGAGAGAATGAAACATATGCCAAAAAACAGAAAAAGAGTACAGATGAGAATTTAAGCAATGCAGGCCTGTGAAGAATGAAGAGTCTTGTTTCAAAATTTTCTTGAAGAATCATTGTACTTCCTCCCTGCCTTGTCAAAGGGAAAAAAATGATTATGGGGAAAAGCTTGTATTTGTTTTCCTTGCCTAGAAACAACCTATTAGTAGAGATAAATGTCTTTTCCTGAAGCTTCATTGCTTTCAAATAATTGTATCAGTGATTACTGAACTATGTAATATTTTCAGTATCGGTCAAGATTAGCATTGAGGGGCGCACATTTAGAAGTGCTCTTAAAACATTTGGCTAGAAGGCAGTGGCGTGTGGTGAAAATTTTCAGAGGGGAACAGTTAGGATCAGAGGCAGCAGCTTGAGAGGGTGCTGGGGGGCTGACATGCATGTGATGTTGTGATGTTCTGATGTTGCACATGTGAGCACATGTGAGCATTGCTCCTCTCTCCCTAATCTGGGCAGAAGCTTCCCAGGCTTTCAGAAGGAGGCGCTAGAGGAACATTTAGGAGCATAGCTTAGTCCCCCTAGTCCACTGACCACTGCTAGAAGGAGTATCTTTTCCAAAAAAATAATTGAGCAAAACCTAGGCCACAACTGCATTTCAAGCACTATTGTATCACTTTAACCAGTCATGGATTTCTCCAAAGGATCCTAGAGAATCTTTGTTTGTTAAGGATGCTGAAAGTTGTTAGGAGACCCCTACTTTCCTTACAGAGCTACAATTCTCAAAGAGTTCGTTGGGAAATAGGGGTTGGTTGTGATAATTGTAGCTCTATGAAGGCAATAGGGATCTCCTAACAACTCTCGGAATCTTTAACAAAGGACAGTTCCCAGGATTCTTTGGGAGAATTTGGGGAAAAGGACTATAAAACTAGTATAACTAGATTCTTAATGCATGGTATGGACGTTGCCTTAGTCAGTTTATACAATTTTTTATGAGATTGAAGTTGCATTCTCCTTTAAGATCAAAATTATTGTCCACCTCATCTATGGTATGAATGATAAATGTTTGTGCATTGCTCAAACTTTTCATTAAGGACTGGGCAGCCTCTTCACATGCTTGGTGCAACCGTACAGTTGTTTCAGAGAGAGGAAACATCCAATTGCATTAATTTCTTGTGTAAAACACATGATTCACTGTCTCTAAAACTTCTGACATCTGCAATATGGGCAAAGATTAAACTTGACTTTTGCTTCATTTCAGAAGTCGTAATGCTTAATGAGCCTCTCAACTTAAAACTTTGTAAAATATTTTAGATTATTTTTTCCATGTGCTTGTTCTCCCTTCCTCTAAAGTTAATGGGTCTGATCTCAGTGAAAACAACATTGTCCAGAGTGTGCTTTGTCCAATTATTTCTGATGTTTTCTGGCTACACTCAGAAGTAATAAAAGCCAAGCCTCTTGTGTAGACGCTGCAATGTCATGCACTTATTTCTTTCTGAGCAGCTGATTAATTTACTCCTGATTTGCAGCATTCCTTGCCTGTAAACAGATAGGCACAACCTCACCAGATTATTCATGCAATTACCAAGATGGATTGATGGCTCTTTATCTTTGCCTTGGCATTATTTAATTTTGCTAAGCATTATTTCTAAAGGAACAAACTACATTACAAAGTTGGGTATGCCAGTGGAATAACAAGTTGAACTAATCTCTAGGAAAACTCTAATGCCACAGAACTGCTGTGTTTCGGAAAGAGATATATGAAGAGCCAGAAGGTCAAAACAATAAAAGAGAGAGTCTACCGCTACCGTTTTTAAGGCCCACATTTGTTATTACTAATAGAGAAGTGAGGGTAAGTGTCTGCCTCAAGCCTCGGCTAGGTAATAGCAATGGCTTAATGATAAGTTCAGCCACATGCAGCCCCCCTGCAAGCTGGTGATTTACTTCCAGGCCAAAACAGGAAACAGACCATTTACTTGCTCCTGAAGGGAACTCTTAGTGTCATTTTTAAATGCTGAAATACTTTGGGCAATGAAAAGACAATGTTCAAATGCATTCGTAGGGAAGGAAATACCCAGTATATATGCCTTATGTACTATCAATACTGTCAAACAAGGCACGGGGAACTTGGCTCTCTTTTTATGTGGCTACTTTTAAGAAATGAGAGCAGTACAGTAGACACATGGACCATTAACAGCATCCTGAAGGCCAGTTCTAATGGAATAGGAGGGCAAAACTGACAAACTAAGCAACAAGAAGAAAAATACCAGAATTGTAAACATGTTAATAGTACTCTACTCTGTACCGCTATCTTTATCAGAAGGGGGAGGGATTTGATAACTCCTGCAGTTTCCTGCACCTGCCAAAGAATTTGCTCAAGAGGCTCCCTCCAGTACAGTGTGGAGAGTGGTATGGGAGGAAAGGGAAGATTGGCAGGCATCACACTCACTTCCTTTCACCAGTAGTAGCCTCCACTGTATCAAAGAGCCATCCTTGAAGAGAAGGAGCCCTTCTGCTTGTGGAGAAGCAAATCTAAATAAGAAGAACCCTCTGTTTGTGGGAAATGAAATATAAATCAACAACCTCCCCACATAAACAGCCACTTCAACAACAAACTAGACTAGAGCTCTTCTTGAAACCAGAGCCGTCTTTCCTATTGGGCTTACTGGCACGATGCACCAGGGTGCTGGCCTCTCAGGGGTGCCCCAGCAAGTGGGGGAGCTGCGCGGCTTTGCTGGCGGCCTCCCCTTTCCCTGTGCACCTGCCAGCTGTGCCCCGTCAACCATATGGCTGGCGGGCGTGCAGCTTGCCTCCCAAGCCTCCATGGGAGGAGAGTGATCCCTGCAGAGGCTTCGGATGGAAGCTCCACCCCGTCAACTATATGGCTGGTGGGTGTGCAGCTTCCTTCCCAAGCCTCTGTGAGAGGAGAGCAATCCCTGCAGAGGCTTGGGAAAAGGTTGACAACTCTGGGAAATGGGGGGGGGGGGCGCTGGAGGGATCTTTGCACCACGGCGCCGGATATGCTTAAGACAGCCATGCTTGAAATGTTTGTTTTCCTTACATATACATATCAACTCATGAGATCTCTAACCTGAATTCTTAAAGGCAACAGGGTGCCAACCTACTTACCTACGGAGTAAGCCTCTTTTAACTTAATGGGGCTTAACTTTTGAGTAGACATGCATAGGATTGAGCTGACTTTCTCACAAGGACTCTATGGCAGTTGGATAGTTCAAAAATCCTTGTGGCTGATTCAAGCCCTTCTCATTCATCAGGGTCTTCCGAGGCTTTTCAGGAAACCACTAGGGGCAGAAATATCAGTTTCAGCACTCCCCTTTCACATACTTTCCCCTATGTATTTTGGAAGGAAATCAGCAAGCACCCACTCAAAACACATAACAAAGACATTAAGATAGTTTTGTAGGGACTGTCTCAAGGACAGTGCCAATGAAAATGTTCCTTTCATGCTTAGCTTCAAGGTAGGTAAGTGAAACCATTGGGTTAATTGGTCTGTGGTTTCTTCTAGTGCACCGCTCACAGTTTTATTTTAGTTTATTTGTAAATGACACATTTTGATTTGATTTGAGGGTTGCCGTTTATTTACCCTTTGCAGAACCAGATAGGCTACATTTATTTTCATGGACATTGTCAAAGGCCTGGGTATAGTATATAAAAAATAACAACAAGCCAGCTTGCTGAATTTTCCTTGCTTACAACTGGGATCTCTGCACTGCTGAGAAAACTCAAGCTCTCTTTCCCAAAGCCCCTTAACGTGCACAGAAATATTGGGATTTGAATTAGAAGCTAATCAGGAGCAGCAGATAAAGTGACGTGTCTGAGGCCTGCCTTTTTTGTCGCCAATTACTCCAGGCTCCTGGTGTTCATGTCTTCCCTGTACTTTCTTTAATTAGCACTTTATTAGCTTGGCTTCAGAGAGCCGAGCCTGGAGAAAACTTTTTTTCCAAATCCTCCAAATGGTTGCAAAACAGAAGGTGATTAAAGTTAGTCTTAAGCAATAGGCAGCCTTTGAATCTCGGAGCGCTTTTTAAAAGATGCGCTCTTGGTGCCTTCCTCCTGGAGGGATGTTGTGCTGTCAGTAACTGTATTTGAAAAAGCAGTCTCACACACCATTAAGCTATTTTTCTGTCTGCTATTGATTGAGAGCTATTATAAGAAGAAGAATCTTGACATTCTCCCCCGGCTTCCGCCATGAAATGAAGCCTGACTGTTGTTGACAGAACAAGGAAATACAGGTGTTCTGCAGGATTTATGCAGGTGATATGACAAGCATGAAATTCTTGTGCTGGAAGAACTGTAGACACACAGACCCTGCCCAGGTGCAGAACTCTTCAGGGCCAAAGCCATAAACATACTACTTAATATCATCCAGATCACAGTCCGCAGAAGGTGAGCACTGGAAGTGACCAAAGTACTGTACCTACTAGGCACCTAGAGTAACAGGAATAAGAAACACGAATTATTATTTAATAATAATAAAATTATTATTTAATAATAATAAATGGGGTGGCTGAAGTGACCCTTCCATCTCACCCAGATTAACTCCTTCATGCCCCCAGATAAGGTACTCAGTTGACTGCAGCCATTATGACAATGAAACAAAAGCAAATGTGCTTCCTTATTTCTGGTTTAGTTCCCTTTCATTTAAGAAAAAAGTTTTGACATGTTTTGCATTAAAGGTAGAGTGTTTGAGAAAATCACTTTGCAACAATGTGACTAATTCTGCTTTTTTATTTTATTTTAAAATGCCTGTTGTCTCGTTTGCATTTCATCTCATTGACTAGTGCTCCATTTCTGGACTGCCATTGAACTGGTGAATGAGAAAGCGTGTCTTCCAATAGAGTTCTTGCATTGCTCTGGTCTAAAGAGGAAGAAACAAGCTTGGTGCTTGGGCCAAATAAGACCAACCCCCCCCCCCAAAAAAAAAACCCTTTTAGTGCAGATAGCACAATGCTATTATGTTTTGCTGTACCTCAGACAAAATTTTAATACAAGTGAATCCTATGACAAATTTTGCATGGATTGGAAAAAGATGAATTAACAAACACCCCATATATATGTTGTCAGGGCCGTCTAAAGCATATCCGGTGCTATGGTGCAAAGATACCTCTAGCGCCCCCCCCCGGCAACTCCAAAACAAGTGAGGGGGCAGTGGAAAATGTCCTCTGTCCTCCCCTCGCCTGTGGCGGCAGCGATCAAGCAGGAAAACGTGCTGGCGGACATGCTCTCTGGCGTCGGGGCGCCTGAGAAGGCAGCTTGGGAAGGCTGCACGCCGCCTTTCGCCAGGAAGCAGGAGGATGACAACGACTGGGAGCAGGGCCGTCTTTAGCAGATGCAGAGGCTTGGGAGGGAAGCTCCTAAGCCTCTGTGGGGAATTGCTCTCCTCCTGCGGAGGCTTGGGAAGGAAGCTGAATGCCCGCCAGCCATATAGTTGGTGGGGTGTAGTTGGCGGGCGTGCAGGGAAAGGGGAGGCTGCCGGCAAAGCCGCGTGGCTCCCCCACTCATTATGGCGCCACTGAGAGGCTGGCACCCTGGCACAACAAACCACTAACACCAATGGGAAAGACGGCTCTGTATGTTGTATCAGAGAGTTGCATCACTCTCATAAAAACAAATCATTCTGCAGTGGCTGCACAGTCAAGTTGACACCATCCCAGTCCCTGTACCCTTTAATTCAGCCATTGCAAGAAGTGGACTAGCTGTCCACCCCTGGGCTGTGTGTATTAAAGTATCTTATCATAACCTATAATCTCTTCAGTGCAATATAATGAAATGTTTGGCACATGTACAGACTTACATCCTCTTCCTTGCTGAAATATTTCAGCTACAACAGCATGAAAAATACCTCTAGGTACTTTATCAGTGGATGTAGTTCCATATTCTTGGCAGGCAAAGCAATTATCTGCTTCTCCTCTGCTTGCTAGACATGCTTACTGTTGACTTATCGGATGAAACCTGTTTACAAGTTACTTTACTGAAAGTCAGCCAGGCTATCCTAAACATTCGGAAAGCCCGGGATCCTTTGCAGTGCAGCACAGTGGATCAAGGCAAAGGCAGTATCGAAAAAGTGATGCACCGACCCCACATTCTGGATGTCCCATGTGCGTGTGTCAATATTTTGGAAGCGGAAGCATGTGGTCCTCCATCAGGATCAACAATAACTGTTTCAACTGATCTCCAGGAGTGTAATTTTTCTGTCCCTTAAATGCCTTTCCTGAAATTTAATTACCATTGGAATCTATGGGACATTTTCTTTAGCCATGACAAACAGTGCAAGCCTAACCACCTCTACTCAAGTTCACAAGAGGTCTGCTACAATAAATATGTCATGCTGTATCCTAACCCCACATACCTGGAAGTAAGTTCCATTGAACTCAAAGGCACTGTCTTTACAGCAGACATGCACATTCTTGAACTACCAGGGTGATAACCAACTGAGCCATACTCAAGAGTTTGTTAATGACACGTCCAAATCAATGGACTAAAACCACTTATGCCAGTAGGTATAATCTGTGTATGACTAAATATTGGATATCACCCTTAGGCAGCAAACTTAAACCTGTTTATGTGGGAGTATCCCTAGTTGAATTCAATGGGACTTGGTTTTGAGCTGACATGGTTAGGATTGCAGCTTGAGTCTTTACAGTGCCAAAAATGTAATTGGCTGGATCGAGACACATCAAAGGAGTGTTTCAGTTTAACGCATTGTAAACTTGGTATGAGAAATTGGGTTGGCAAAAACAGAACTCCACAGCGCCTTCTGGTGTCACAGTGTTATAATGCATAAGCAACACATATAAAGCGATTTTTCTTTGCCAATGTAGTAGAGTCCTTTGTTTAAATATTTATATATCTGGAAGTTATTATTTTTTTAATTTACTTGACCAGTAGGTTATAGGTACTTCTGGTGTTTGTGTGAACTGGGACAAGGAGTGGGGATAGCATAAAGTTCTGTTCTGTTCAATGGAAAATGGAAAACAGTGTTGAACTGAAATTTATATCACGCAGGATGTAATTAACCACCTTGGAGTTTAGCCAAAGCAAAACTGCTTGGTAAAAAGAACAGCAGCTAGGTAACAGATGCTCAATACTAGAGAGATGAGAGGCATATAAATAACTATAAAGAGAGGAGGATATAGCTGAACAACCATATTTGAGTTACAAAACAGATTCTGAAATAAAGTAAATGTTGAGTATTATATTTTCTGCCATGTACAGTATATTTCAGTCGGATGAAAAATGCATTAATTCCCTACACATACTGGTGTAAAATCTTAATATGAATTCCTTCTCTGTCTCACAAGCATTGTTTCTAAATAGCATAGCTTTAATCATGTTTGATGGTAATATTGCAAAGCATGGTCTTATTTAAAGCCTACAAAATTAATAAGAAGAAACTGGCTCTAATAATATTGAGCAATATGTAGCCAAGATGACAAAATATAAAATGTATGAAATCACTGGGCCAGCTTTGCATAGGACTGTGTTGCTAATAACAGTAGTTTGAAATCAGGTAGATTATTTGTTGATGTTTTGCTTGGTCCTAAAAAAGTTATTGTATGACTATATTTTGAAAATTTTATTCCTTCCTCATAACTTGAAGAGTACTGAACGTGACAGTTCAGGGTGGAGTCCAAAAACTGGATTTCCTACTGCTTAGAGAGGGGACTTTTACTCTTTGAGAAGTACATTCCCTCTAACCACTAGGTCATATTACCTGATTTGGCTTCCCTCCTCTCTGTATACCACCTAACGGTAATTGCCAGCTTTGCTGACGTAAGAACTGTCACGTTCCTCTTTTCTGCCGTTCTAAAACTCACAAAGAGCATGTGTGCTTTGCTTATTCTGAGTGCAGATCCAGGTAATCTATGGATTTTATATTTTCAAAAGTGGAGGATTCCCAGCAGCCCTCAGTGCAACCTGTAACTTGCATAGCACTTAGAAGAACACAAATGGTTTCCTTGTGTCCCTCCAGATGTTGCTGGACTACAACTCCTATCATCCTTGACCATTGGCCATGCTGGTTGAGGCTGATAGGAGCTGAAGTCCAACCAAATTACTGCAGTCCAATTCTCATCTGACTAAATGCAGACTGTGTGTGCACATTCAGAGCACTTTCTTTCCCTCAAATAATTCTGGGCACTGTGGTCCACATACCCTCCAACATTTCTCTGATGAAAATAGGGATGACCTATTCCATTATAAAAATAATTTTACTATTTATACCCGCCCATCTGACTGGGTTGCCCCAGCCACTTTTGATCTTTTGATGGTTTCCAACATATATATAAAAATGATGGAATATTAAATATTTAAAAACTTCCCTATACAGGGCTGCCTTCAGATGTCTTCTAAAGGTTATATAGTTATTTACCTCCATAACCTCCCATGTATCTATTGTGAAAATAGGGACATCTTAAGGAAAAGTGGAACATTCCAGGATTAAATCAGAAACTGGGATGCCTTCTATAAATCTGTGACTGTCCATGGAAAATAGGGAGACTTGGAGGGTCTGGGTTTCAGAGTTACAAATTCCTAGCAACCATGAACAAAATACAGTGAGAGTACTTTAAAGGTATAGTGTGCACATATACTTTGTAGATTCAGTGTGAAACCCTGTCTGCCCCCCCCCTCTGTTTGTTGTAGGATCCAGCTTGAGGAAGACTTGTGGAGAACTCAAAGACCTCCTGATAATTTTGTGACATTTCATTTGGTCCTAACAAAGACATTATCTAACTGTGGAATTTAGATGTTCAGTATGATAGAAATAATTTCCCATTAGAGTCATCAAGCATGATCTACAATTTAGACTCATTTCCCCCTTACAGCAATGGGGTTGCAGCCTGAGATAGGGGCCCATTACATTTCTGGACCCCTGCAAAGTGTACCCTTCCTCTTGTTTCCATGTTTGGGCCATTATTTCTCTGAGCCATAGAGTCTAATTTCCTGAGCCATCTGTTAACAAGCATTTTGTTTTCCATTCTTCTTCATGTTGTCCAGGCTTTAAGTTTCGCTTTATATTCCAAGTGTGTGTGTGTGTGTGTGTGTGTGTGTGTGTAAGCAAACTGCAAATAAAACCATATATATATATGGAGAGAAAGGTTTCTCTCCAGCTTTTGCGACTTTAAAAAATATTCACAAGTTTTATTTGTGTTTGAAGGGTTTTTATTAAGCGAGAAACTGTAGTTCTATCTAGTCATCTCTCTGCCATTATGATTCTTTGTGTGCTGCCTGATGAGGGAGCTAGGTGGGATGTGTGTATATACAGTATGATTAATCTTGATTTTTAAGTGTAAATTGCACACAAAAGAAATTTTCACAGGCTTTCACAATTTTATTTGTTTTCTTATTTAAAAGAAAAAAAACACAATATATTTTCCCAAGAGAATTGTTCCAGAGAGAGAGAGGGAGAGAAATAGCACCAATTACCCAACTATGAACAAACTTTTGAGAGAAAGTGAGAAGAGCTGAATCACCTTCTTACCTAAACAAGAAATCCAAAAGAAGTGACAAAATACTGCAGAGATGTATGGAGTGACAGGTAGATGTTTTACTCTAGAGCAGCAGAATAACCCAGTTATCTATGGTAGCACAGTCCAATGTTGTTTGTACTGCTGCATTTCAGTACATATTTAAGAAACCAGCAAACTTCACCATATTTATTACATGGTGAGTTGGTTGTCTATGTTTACACAGTGTTGACACTGCATCTTGTGATGATTTAGCTAGGTCAGGGCAGTAGCAGTTGATGGGGCAAGTTGGCTGTGCTCACCTGACCTGCCATCACCTGTGTTGCTGCTGCTTACCAGAAGGTAGAGTGGGAAGAGACAGGGAGGTTGGTGTGGTGCAAACATGTTAGTGGAGCACTGAATTTGGCTCTGTCAGTGCAACTGCACCATGCTGACTTTGCCATCACCTCCCCCTCTCGCTCTACCACCCAGTAAGCAGCAGTAACACAGGCAATGTGAGGTCAGGTGAGTGCTGCTGGGTGACTCAGGGGCAGCCAACATTGTGCCCTACAGATATTGAACTCCCACAAGCTCCAGTCAGCATGTCCAAACATTTGGAGAGCCCTGGATGACTTAAAAATGATATCCATGTGAAGAGTTGGTACATCTCTGAGTACTGGATTCTGAGGTCAAATGAGAGTGAAAGGCCAACACATTTCTGCCCTTGCCTGTGATTTTCTAAGGGAACCAGGTTGGGTGCTTTTGTGGTCTGCTATAGAAAGGCAAGACAATTATGATGCTCTTATGATCATGTAACCCAATTCAACATCTATCTTCTGTGGAAGCATTAGCTGACTTCATTGCATCTCTGCTCCCCCTATGTGATCTCTGATTCTTCGTTTGCCCAGTGCCACTTTGCTGTGATTAACAGATTTACTTCACTTTTCTCTTTTTCTCTTCGCCCCCTCTTTTCAATTTTCACAAATTGAGTGGTGTTGCCTCAAAGTGAAGAGCTGGGTTCTTTTTGATGGTTCAGCTTCACATGTCGTTTCTGAGCTTCGTAATCCTGCTGGTTTCACTCCTGCTCTTCAAATTATTTTCCATCTTTCTGACCTACAGAACACTTTTACATGCTGTTTGCAGACAACTGCTAACTAAGCCCAGCAGAGAGCCCAAACCTTGAGAAGTCTTTCAACCACCTGTTTCCAAAGAAAGACTAACAGAGTTAACAGGTGGCAAAGGAAGAAAGCATTCAGGGGAAGAAGTGGTGGTCAGGATTCACTGGGTGCCAAAAAGCAGCATAATTCAGGTCTGAGCGAATAAAAGACTAATTCAAGAAAATATGGAGATGTTTTGAAGACTGAAGAAAGGCAGCCACAAAAGAAGAAATGGCAAAGCATTTCTGTGTGGCGATTCCTTTGGGATTGGTTCAGGTGCTGCAGCTGGTGCACAATGCTGTGGCCAGGTTGTTGAGTGGAGTACCTGGACACGCACCTATTACACCTGCGCTGAAGGAACTGCACTGGCTGCTGATCAGCTACTGGGTCATGTTCAAGGTCTTCTTGTTAAAATATAAAGTCCTGAAAGCACCACCTGCCCCTCTATAGACCCCTGAGATCACATAGATCAGGCACATCCAACTCCCAAGAGACTGCGATCTAGTCCCAATATAAAAATTCTGGAAGTGACCTACCCATGAAGGTAAGAGGGAGCCAAAGTTGTTGACCTATTTTTAGGGGGGGGGGTGCAAGCCAAAGTTGTGGACCTTTCTTTGGGGGGTGGGACGGAAAGCATGTTTAGCTTCCTTTGGTGGGGGCATTGCTCACCTAAAACAACGACGCAGCGGTAACGACTACTTTAGTTTTCTAACTCGTTGGCAAAATAGCCATTGGACACAATAGAGGAAAAGAGTGGGGGGGCAGGGAGTTTCGCTCCATTGCTTATCACTACCGCCGATCAATAGGGATCCTGTGATTGACCACGATTGACCATGATCATCCAGGGATTGGACATCCCTGACATAGATCATCTGGGGAAATTCTACTTGTAGCACAGCAGCCTACAGAATAGAATAGTACGGTGACCCCAAAATAGGCATTTTTGCTGATGCCTCTGTTCTGTGAAATGCCCTTACCTCCGCCATACGTGAAGCAGCAACTATCGTGCAAAGGTGTATCTTTTTGCCTAGGCTTAAGATCAGCCCCTGATTTATGTGTGTGGATCTCCTGAATCTCTGGTTTTTCTTGCTTTTATGTGCTTTTATATTTCTCCCTTGGTGTTGTCTTTTGGTTTTAATGGACATTGTTATATTGCACATAGTATACACTTTGCAGGGATATTTAAAATGTGTGGTTTAGAAATGCTTTAATATAAATAAATATACATAAAACATGCTCAGTTGTGTGGATATTTCATATGTGCTGAAAGCTGTATGGAAAGGCAGGAAACAGCTGGCCAAATTAGGCCCACAAGAGATTCTAATTTGGGCTAAACCAAACCAAGTGACCAGCCTCACACCTGACATCTTATGTATCATGTTTTTGTATGTGCTGGGGCAACACAGCCAGATGGGTGGGGAATAATAATAATAATAATAATAATAATAATAATAATAATGTGTGGGGCTGGTAAAAATGCAGCTGCAAAGGAACAATAGGGAGTTTAAAGTGTCTTCTCAATTATTCTGTGGTAAGCGGGGATCTCTCAAAGCACCAATTGGCTGATCTTTGTTGAGGGCAACCCCCTTTGAAGTAATATGCAGGTGTGGTTTGGAGTCAAGCTTACACCATTCCTTTGCAGGCAGCTTTGCCATTTGAATGGGGCAAAGGCAGATCTAGGGGAGCATAACCAATTTGGTTGCACCAGGCATGGAGCTTCTGGGGTGCCGCAACAGGCTCTGTAACTATGAAGTCCAATGGAAGGTGTGAGGCAGGGGGATCACCACAGTCTTAGAAACATTTGTGAAGGCAGACATTCTGTGGCTTTAGGCATACATATCACAGCCCACTAGTTCAGCCTAATTTTGTGAACATGTTGTTGCCTACTAAGCAGCAGCATCCCATTACCATCTGTTAAATCTGGTGATACACTGAAAGATTAATATTTTTAAGGATATACAGTCTAGCTATTTCATTTATGAGTTGTGTGCCATTGAAAATTGTGTGCCATTAAAGTGATTTAACAGTTAAAAACATACTGGCATAAAGACATATGGGGATAAAAATCTCCATTTAAAAGTTTCATTTGAAAAGGAAGGTCTTCAATAGGGGCTGAAAAGAGACTGCTTCTTTGATATAGAATGAGCAGGAGTTGCAAAAGCTACTGGATTGAACCAGGGCTCAACCCAGACTGAAATAGGTTTCATTCAAGAGTGCTTGCAACACTCCCACCATGAAAGATCAACTTTCTCAATCACCTTCCTGAGAAAGAGAGTATTTGTGATCGAGCAGTCATTGTCACAAATAAGTGGGTGTCCTGCGCACACCCAGCCAAGGAACACAATGGTGGATAGTTATTTTTTTATTGACAAAAGAATGCACTTGCAGCAGCTCCCAAGGCACACTGGATACACATGTGTTTACATAGCTGGAATTAACTTTTCCAGGTTTGTGCCCAGCAGACCAGTTGAAGCAACAGTGGGAATCATGTCCCCCTCAGGCTTATGCAACCTTGTCTGACAGGGTGCACACATGCAACCCGATACTTCTCCTGCATGGAAGTCATTGTTGCACTCTCTTCTTCAAGCCCCTCCTGGTTCTAGGAGACAGATGGCAGTGGATGGTGGAAATTTGTCCAGCACCTTGTCTACACTATAAGGCTACATCAACTGAAACTGATCTCAAATTTGATCCAAAAATGCAACCTAACCATATCAGAAAAAATGGCATTCTCCAAAAAAAATTATGTTGGGGTCTTATTTGTAGGATCATAATGTTCAATGAGCTTGAACTTAACTCTTTCAGTGTAACTCATTTTCAAATAAACTTCTTAAGACTGAAAACCTGCAGTGATTTTGAAAAAATGAACCAGTGACTCCCTCCATAGAAATGAAATGGATTTGGGGTAGGGGAGTTCCATGTACCTATCAGAGCTTAAGAATGTGAGAACTTTTCTCTTATTTAACACATAAATGTCATTTTTGTTTCTATTCTTAAATGGCTGAAGTATGCTTTTTTAGAAATACATAACCAATAGGTGGCAGCACTCGATCCAGTATTTTTCAATGGTGTTCCTTCCTCCATTGTTATAGGCAAGTTAATTGATTTGGAGAAGTGTTTCACTACAGAGCGATACACATGGTATTACTAATTCAAACACATCCTTTAAAGCACTAACAGATTACAGACCTTCATAATGACTTAATTAGAGCATCACAAACAGTGGCATCGCCTCCCAATTTAGCATCAGTGATTTCAAAAGATCTATTAGGGTTTTTGTCCATAGGAGAGGACACATACACAGTGATTCTCCACACCTTACTGTAATATTTAGTATGACCTATGCTGTGAAATCTCTTGATATGCACATAAAGTTTACACACCAGTTCAAGAAAGTTTTAGAATGGCTTCATGGAAGCAGCTGCCCTACAGTTACGGTAACAAATGTGCAGAACATTGGTCTAAAAGCCTGACCATAAACCTTCTTGCCATATCCCAGCTTCAGAGGCCCATCCCTTTTCAGACTTTCATTAGCAAATGGATTCTGTCTGGTCCATGTTGAAGGTCCTCAGGGAACTTTGAACATGGAATCCTTTCTATTTAAAAGCACTTATGTCTCTATATTGCACATTCATTGGTCATTTCTTTCCATGAGGCAACTTGTCAATCAGAAAGAGCTTCAGTGGCAGCAATTTCCTTAAAATCAGAGCATGTAGAAGCTTCAGCCTCTAAATCAAAGGTCAATCTAGTCCAGCATTCTGTCTCACAGTGGCCAACCAGATACCTATTGGAATGCCACAAGCAGGACATGACTGCAACAGTGCTCTGTCCACCTGCAAATGGTGTTTAGAGGCATCCAGCCTCTGGCAGTAAGAATATAAGAAGAATTCTGGTGGATCAGGCCAAAAGGTTCATCTATTCCCATATATCAGGCAATCTGAAGTCTGCAGGTATTTCATAAAATTGTCACAGGATCACTGTGATATAGATGAAATACAAGCTCAATCCTTGTTCTAGCCTAGCAGGCTCTCCTTAGAGCAGAGTGGATGTTCTTTATTCCAGAAGTCTGGAGCATCATGTCACTCCAAAGAATAATCACTACAGCTCCTCCGTGTCCCTTACTTTTGCGTCCTGACATTTTTATCTAGCAGCTATAATGTTGAGGTACAGATTACTGTCTGAGGAATCTTTAGTCCTTGTATCTGTTTCCTGGTACCTAAGTTATGCTGGCCAAAAGGCTATTTCATTTGTAAGAAGTGAACAATAAATTGGGCCTTGAGGAGAAATGAGCTGTAAGTCCTAGCAGGAGGAAGGAGTCGCAAGACTTTTCTGCTGATATAAAGCAGAATTCGCCCAGGTGCACATGTTTCATACACCTATGAAAATCAATAATATGTAAACCAAACGTTGTTAGAAAGCAATAGACACAGCATGGATTTTCACACAGTGAAAGTGAGGGGAAATAAGGGGGGAAATTAAAATTGTTCTGAATGCAGCATATGATCAAAAACTTAATATATTGTGGTATTTAATATAACAGTTCAAAGTACATCTCATTCTGCATCTTTTCATTCTTTTTTTATTTGTTTTGTGTCTGCCCAGTTTTTCACCTAACATTCTGAGTATCCCTTTGAGAGAATGTGACATCTCGCAAAATTGTTTTTGCCAAGATAATAACAAGTATGGCAAAGCAATAGAGGCTGCAGTCCTGCACAGTTACCTGGGAGGAAGTTCCATTTGACCCTGTGGGGCAGCATCTGCTTTGAACGCAAAAGGTCTTGGGTTCAATCCCCAGCATCTCTGGGTAGAATTGGGAGAGATCCCATCTGAAACTCCATGCTGGCTGTTTAGCCATAATAATTAACATTCCTTCCTTCCTTCCTTCCTTCCTTCCTTCCTTCCTTCCTTCCTTCATTCATCTGAAACTCCAGCCAGTGAAGACAATAGTGAGCTAGATGAACCAATGGTCTGACTCAGTATAAGTCAGCTTCCTGTGTCCATACATGCTGAGTAGACATGCATAGGGTTCTACTGCAGGTCTGTGACCCTAACCCATTACTGAGGAGATAAGACATTGTTGTTGTTTAGTCGTGTCCAACTCTTCGTGACCCCATGGACCAGAGCACGCCAGGCACTTCTGTCTTCCACTGCCTCCCGCAATTTGGTCAAACTCATGCTGGTAGCTTCGAGAACACTGTCCAACCATCTCGTCCTCTGTCATCCCCTTCTCCTTGTGCCCTCAATCTTTCCCAACATCAGAGTCTTTTCCAGGGAGGCTTCTCTTCTCATGAGGTGGCCAAAGTATTGGAGCCTCAGCTTCAGGATCTGTCCTTCCAGTGAGCACTCAGGGCTGATTTCCTTAAGAATGGATAGGTTTGATCTTCTTGCAGTCCATGGGACTCTCAAGAGTCTCCTCCAGCACCATAATTCAAAAGCATCAATTTTTCGACGATCAGCCTTCTTTATGGTCCAGCTCTCACTTCCATACATCACTACTGGGAAAACCATAGCTTTAACTATAAGGACCTTTGTTGGCAAGGCTCAGAAAATTTATGCATATAGGTTGGATTACTTCAATGAGCTCAATGGAGGCCCTTCAGCTTCGTCCAAAAGCTGGAGCTAGTGCAAAATACAGTGGTTTGACTGTTTGACTGACAGGATATTCTCACCAAGTTATTATAGCTACAATCCCTAACTGAAGCTACAATATAATACAATATGTTGACTTGCTCTGATGGTGCCTGCTGCTTAGTGGAGTGGGGACTATAGGATTGTCCGACTCAAACACACCAATCTGCACTATTTTATGTCAATTTTGCATATAAAAAACCAACAACAGTTGGATGTTTACAATGGTATCTGGAGGGGGAGATGTGTGTGCGTGTGGGAGAGGAGAGGAATGTACATTGATGCAAACCTGCAGCCTCACCAGACAGTCTCCTGAAGCAGTGCAGTTCTTAAGAGCTGCATCACATGCTTTCCCCTTGAATGTTTGCATCAGCATGTGGAACAGACTCATATTTTATACGTGTAAAACATCCAGACATTTCAAGCAGAGGAAAAGGAAGAAATCTTTAGTTTTCTGGTTTAAAATAATTTACGATGTCAGATGCCTCAGCTGCTAGTAAGCATATTAAGAACCCTATTCTCATGCATCTGAGCTTCTTTTGTTGTTGTAAAAATAGATAAATTTAACAGCTTATTCTGTTAGTAATATATTATTTTAAACTATGTCTTTCTATGGTTTCCCACTCCATGGTTCTATAACTCATTCCCTGTATTATATGCTACTCCACTATCTGTGATGATTCCCAGCTCTCTTAATAAAAAGCCACAACTCCCATGCTGTAATCACTGAAACATCTCACCCTCCGAAGTGCCTCAGGATGAAAGTGATGGAGTTGGATGAATCAGTGCTGTTTTATTACTGCATACGCTGTGATGCTAATGGCTTCAACACTGAACGTATTACATGCTAAAATTAGCTGAGAAAAGGCAGGTGGGCATTAATGATATGTACTAGGCCCACGCAATTTTAGCCATATCATGTGCCCCTGCCTCCTGGTAATGACAGTAACTAAGGAAATGGATGGAGGAGAAATTTGGTTCTGTTTGAGTTTTTTTGTGAGCCTGCCTAAATTGCACTTATTGCAACAATGGCAAAACTCAAAGCTATCATTTGAAATTCACACTTCTCTGAATTTTGCAATTAAGCTTGCTGATTGAAAAAAGTACAAAAATGTGGACTTTAGAGGAACACGTGCATGAAAATGCACATTAGTGAATATAGCATATAAAAATACACTAAATTCTAAAATATTCTTCCACATTACCTAATACGTTGGTTGCTATTATTGTGTGTGGTAACCGGAACAGCAACACTACAGAAAGTACGACAGATAAAAGATGTAAACCAAACTCATATCTTTAGAAAGTGTGGGAAGGTGAGTTTCTGTTCTAATATTGTTTCTTGTTGTTTTGTAATGTGAGAAAATAATGAAAGCTAAATAAAAATACACTATATTGGGGGAAATGGCTTGCAAAAATGTGTATATCAGATAAAACAGCACATATGAATGTAAATATGCACACTAAAAACACTAGAGACTACGTCCATTTTTTGAAACAAAAGCTTATTTTTAAAATGTGGTAAGTAGATCTGTAAGGGTAAATTTTCATTTGAAACTGGGTGTGATGAATTTCTTTCAAATCAGTAGAGTCTTGCAAAGGTAAAGTATTAGTCATATTTAAAAATGTATATCTTACATTAGTTTTCATTTTTAACAGCTAGAAAAATCAGCTGGATTATACTTGTTCAACAAGGAAAAGTTCTTCGTCTCATACAAGGCTGCTGGTGTTAAAATGACATTTTAGTTCAAATAAGCTAGAACTAGAGGAGAAAAAAAGCAGACTGAATACTTAACAGAAGTATCCAATTCTAAAGGGGAGAATGAGAGAGAAACAACAGCAATTAACCATGACATCCAACATCCTGCTTGACTTGTGCTGGGGTCATCCTGGCACTGGGAAGCAGGGACTGTCAGGGTACCAGATTCCCCACCTTCCCCTGATCTGTGTCCAACATGCTCCACTCCACCATGACATTCACCCAACACATCCCCTTTTCTGCCCTATCAGTATCTGGGCTCCAACTTCAGCAGGTAGCTGCAAGAAGAAGGCACCCTCTTTGCAGAGGGAAGGAGATCTTAAATTTCTGGTGGCACCCAGGACACTCTGCCAGGGAAAACTGAATTGCAGGGCTAATCTTAAATGAAATTTAAGAAAAACGAGTAAGCAATACTGGGAGACTAATTACAGTACAACTGTAACAGTTAATGGTCATGGTTTATCCCAAATAATCCTGACAAATTCAGTTTGGCGAGATGCTAAATTTTTGGATGGATACCCTTCTCTGACAATACCAAATAACTAAGAAAATTCTGGGATTTTAACACATAACATCAAAATACTAGATTGGACACATTTGCTGACTTCTACTTTTAACTAAGGATTGCTATGACGACTCTACCCATGAAAAATAGGATGTGTCCTGGAAAAAAAGGACATATGTCAAGCCTTGTTATGATTATATTATTACACCATGGTTTGGAAGCTGGACCAATTTCCTCGCAACTATTAACCAAAGTCCCAGAGGCCATATCATTCAACTTTTTTTTTTTAATTAAGGAGGTGTTTCCAGCAGTTCCAGTTGAATTTTGTTTTGCTTTATTCACATATACAAATTAGTGTAAATTAATTGACTACTATTTATTTAGAAATGCTTTCTACATCACATTAACAATGTCAGAAGTGACACATCCCAGGTGAAAAGGCATCCATAGTTCTTGTGAAAAGCTTCTCAATACTATTCTAATTCAGGAAGAGTATCTGATGGTAATTATTCTAGGACACTTATGTCAAGGCAGTTGAAGCAGTGCAGGCTTGTCCACCAGGGCAAATGGGGAACTGCTCTACCCACACCAATCTGCTCTCTGTTCTTTCACACCTTTCTGCCTTCTTACTTACAACCAGTCCACAGGGTTACCACAGGGTTAGAATTCCTGCTCCATGATTGCAGTCATGGGATTTTTGTCTATCACATGATGGAGTATGTTTTGACTCCACAAAGTGGGAAGTGACGGAGACAGGATGTTTGTGTTACTGTGTTCCATGAAGTGGGACTATTATCCTTTATTCTTTCTCTTTGCTGTCTAGTGCTAGAGAGAGAGGGAGGCATGTTGCAGTGCTCTGTGTGTGTTTATATGTAAATAAAGTAGATTAGCCAAAATGCTGAGTTGCTGAGGTCTGTCAGGACAACTGTGCAAACTCTGTAGATCCCTAAGTGTGCCAGTGTCTATTGGCATCGTTTGCAGTGATGTTCAGGCAGAAGAAAGCTTTTGAAGCTCCTGAATGAACGACCAGGAGGGAGAGAACATGCCAATCGGGCATGTGTCTCTGCCAGGGTCCTACTTGAGTGTAGGACAGCTCCTGACAAGTACCACAGGGTTAGCTACCTCTTCCTTAAACTCAGTGTTGCCCCTTGTAGAACTTAGCATAGAGGACAATGGGGGGGGAGACTAGAATTAGTTGACTTTGCCTGTCACTGGCTCTGGCTGCACATGCTGTTGGGCTCCCTGTCTCCTGCCCTACCAGTCCCAATGGGAACCAGCCACCAATGGATTGAAGTAATGTCACTCTCAGTTGTAGGACAGGATCTACATGCACATCAATCCTACTTGTGGGGTGCTCATGATATCTACACCCCACCCCACTGGGCATAAGGACAAGTTTTGTCCCATCCTTTCAGAATTTCACGTAATTTTCTTATCTTTGAGACACTGAAACTGTCAAAGAAAATGGCAAATAAATTATATACTGCAGAACACTCAAGCATTGTATAACGCCAAGCAAATAACCCAGGTGCCAAAACTACAGTAAGTTTTTCTTTATTAGCTTAAATCCTTTAGGAACACTTAAGTTTTAAGCTGCCTACAAACAGCAAAGGGATATTTAACCAGTGAGGAGTATTGTAAGGATGGAGAACTTTCCTTAGGGAATGGTGGGGAAACAGCAGATTATTCTCCAATGCAACTACGTAATGTTGCTAATGATGCGCTTCTAGGATTTGCATTTCTATATTTGGAACAATGTGCAGTGAGGGATATGGATGCACTGTGGCACAGGTAGTTTGACAGATCTGCAGGGAATGCAATACATGGTGTTAGAACATCTGTTAAACCTGCCATCAATTCGAGGGCAGCCAAAATAAATATTTATCTGTTAGATGATCAGGTAAGTCTCACATCATGTTCTATATCCCAAGAATATTGCCTTCAGAAAGCCTTTTCTTTCCCAGCTGTTTATTTCATGTATACACACACACACACACACACTTTATATTTAGTACACACTGAATAATATACAAAAAAGGCCAGATATAATTGTTGGTGTGTATGTGTAATTTTATGCATTTTTAAAAAATGAACATGCATGCAAATTTTGACCAATATAGAACTTGCAATATTGCTATAGTTTAGGTTTGTGTATCTTTTGATTAACAAACCAAGCACAGTCCACCAGACATATCACAATAACTTAGTGGGCTGCATTTCTCTGAGTGGGTTAAATATTATGCAGGTTTTTACTCTGGTCCCATGTGGCCCTTTAGGCTTCTCAATTTGACCCTTAGAACTCTTTGCAGGCCACAAACCTGCTTCAAACTCACCGTTTATGTCTGGCTGGAGTATTTAATTGAATTCAGACAATGCCTCTTGCCTCTTGGATGGAGGATATAAAGGGGTGTTTGAATGTGTGTAGAAACTAGAGTGCTGTATAAAGTTAAAATTCACATCCATTGCTCTCCCCACATTTGCCTCTGGCCTCACCCACCACTGGCAGATGGTCCACAGAAGGTAGCCCAGAAGAGAATGTGGCTGAAAAAGGTTTCCTATCCCTGCTCTACTTACTGGAGTCTCTAATGAGTGGTCCTGATGATAGCCATCTCAATTATAGGCATATGATTCATACAATCATTCATTTTTTTTTGGTCAAAATGAACATGCTTTAGAGCAATGTTTCCCAACCTTCGGTCTCCAGCTGTTTTTGGACTACAGTTCCCATCATCCCTGACCACTGGTCTTACTAGCTAAGGATGATGGGAGTTGTAGTCCAAAAACAGCTGGGAAACACTGTTTTAGAGGACTGAGAGCATGACAGGAACTCTGCTAGATGCTAACAATCTACAGGAACGTCTCTTAAAAACTGATAGCTTGACAAGTACAAGGGAGCTGTTTCTTTGCCCATTGGCTCCCCTCCCCATGAGCTTGGATGAGACCTTAAAATGTTATGCAATCTCGGTTTTCAAATTATACTTGGCAGAATCCTCTCTGTAGTTTCTGGTAGCGCTTACCCTGTCTTAGGCTGTTTCCACTTTACTGCACAAGCAGTAGGTGATCCACACCTGTGCTTCTCCATCTCGCTGTAGCTGTTAACACTGTCTAGTTTGCACAGGGTGTGTTTATTGGCACCAAAATCATGTGAGCATCTGGATGGGGTTTCAAACAGAGACTCTTTCACCACAGTGGAGGGTCTGTCTACCACCCCTACTGCTTCTGAGCATGAAGCTCTGTAGATGGGTATTCAGAAAACTGTACATGTTTCAAAATATCAAACAGAAAGAAGGAGCTGGGGAGGGGTGTGTGTGTGTAAATCTGCTTTCTGGTTGAATGGAATGATTTGTCTAGATGAGCAAGAGAAAGTTTACAAGAAACCAGAAAGGGAAAATTGCCAGAAATTGACAGCTTGAGCACTAGCAAGTATTAAAACCCTCTTTGCTAATTGCTGCCATCACAAATTAATGGAAGTCTTTTAAGTCTCTTGTCAGTGCTTATGTGGCATTCCATAGTTAAGGGATTTCTATGCTGTACATAACAGATGTCATCATTAATATGCAACTACATATGCTTCAAGTCTATAAGGTTTTGTGTAACATTTCTCAGCCTCCTTGGCCTTTATTTTCCATTCTCGTTCTTTCATTCCACCATGGCTAGCTTGAATTTTATTTTATTTTATGCCTATTATTGCTTTCCACTCCATTGGGGGCAGGGGGATCAACACAAATTTGATGTGCTCTCTCCTGAAGGGTTCTACATGAATATTTTGTATAGAAAGATGCAATATAAATCCTGATAATACATAATAAGCAATAAGGATAAGGCTGATCAGAATGACATTCAAACATTTTCAGATATCTTGCTCATGGGGATGAAATCCACTCCACCCACCCACCCCACTTTGTTTTGTCTCCAAGCAACTTTAAACAAAATGTTTCCTGAGACTCCTGCTGCTTTTCAACTTCTAACTTTGTTAAAGCCTAAAACATCTCCTGCACTTTTATTATATGGTGTTTTCCTTTAGGGAATTCATTTGAGTCTTTCAAATCTTAGATATTTTAGATGAAAATAGATAATTCTTTTATGAGACTCTATTGGCAACAGAAAATGGCTATCCCTTTGTTCCTTCCTGCTGTTGATCTTATACAGAGCTACTGGTAGGGGAGTCCCGTTTTTTAAAATAAAAAATGTGCTTTTATATGCATTGAAGTCCAGCAACAAAGAATATTACCATCAATGTTTTCCATTCCCACATCCATCTGTGGTTGTACCGAAGCCGCCGTTGTATTTAATTTGTTTGCAGGTTCTATGGGGTTGCGATCAAGAACATATTTCAGTATTAGGACTTGTTTTAAGAATCTTTTTCTTCAGAACTCTCTTGAAATCATTACAGAACTATACTCTACTTGATTGCTGCACTATTAGGGTTTTAAGAAGGCAGTGCTTGCCATCCCACTCTGTATTGATAGCATGCATTACTGTTCCAGTTCTGCTGCTGTTCACCTTCCACCAAAAACTAATGCTTTTCATTTCACTGCCCACTGTGGTAAAATTACACAACTTATGGAGCTTATGCATAATTAATTGTGCAACTTACACAATTAATTAGGTATGTTGCATTGTCATTACATGATTCCACACCACTCATCTAAATGCCAAAGAAACACAATGCAAATAGTGAAAAACACACACATCAATTCTGTATTGTTTCTGGACTGAAAGCAACAACAACATCAAATACTGATTGTATTCACTGGATTGACTTCCATTTGTCACATGGGATGAATAAGCAAACTTTGGCAATTTCTGTTCCTGTTCTCATTGGAATTCTCTGACTACTATACACTTGATTACTAGCAGCTCGGTGTTCCCCGTGTATCTTGTGTAGTGTATGGAGCAGAAATGACAGCATAACATCACATGAAGCCAAACACAGTGATGCCAGTGCTTCCTGGAGAGGAGGAGGCATCCAAACTTCAGGCAGTGTGGTCACAGCCATATGTTCATCACTAACTTTATGCCAAAATGTCACCTACAACTTCACATTACGCAAAGGCTGGGGAGACATTTTGGCTCAGCCTTAGGCAACGCTGAGCCAAAAACTGTCCTTCAATTTACTGAAAGAGGCTTTTGCTTTTCTTTCTTTAGAATTTCAGTGGGGTTGTGCTTATTGTTCAAGAAGGGTGTTGTTTGTTTTTATCTTTCTTTTTATTAAACCTTTATCCAGCACTCTGCAGCCTCCCTGGGTGCCTGAAGTCCAAAAAACCTGCAACCCAATGGGAGGACTTACCTCATGATGTCTTCCCCTGAGCTTTAATTGAAGCTTGAGAAACTGGAGAGACTGGCTATCAAGCACCTGAGACTGGGGTGCTCATTTTGTTTTTTTCAAGGGAACTCCTTTTTCAAAAAAGCAAAACCCAAAAAATCTGGTCACACACACAGCACACAGGTGTCATGCCTCCCTAGCTTCCTGAGCTTACATGAAAACACAGCCAATATTATCAAGAACAGTGGACACATGGGAAGGCTGTAGAATTCAGACTACCAGACAGAAGATTTCTAGAATGAAAGAAAGGATAAACCGTGGCCACTTTAAAAGTAAAGTAAGCATAACAAAAATTCTCTAATCCACACAAGATAATTTCTCTCTCTGTGTCTCTCTCTCTTGTTTGACACCCCCCTTGGAAATCCCTTTGGGCAATTTCTGAATGCAATTTCTCTTCTTATTGATTGATAGAGAATTCTAGGAAAAATGCAGAATATATTTTCCATACCGCAGTAGCCCAAGAGTGTTTTGGTGGTATTATGCCTGTGTCTGTCCATTCAAAAATGCAAACTTTTATTTTGGTGCAGCCATCAATAGGCAAACAGCATTGTGCACACCTGCCCTAATGTACCTTGTTGTTTCTGTCTTCTTTTCCCCCTTATCTTTCAACGAACATTGCATCATTCATCTTTCTTGCAACCACCAGCCAGGGACGTATAACCTTAGAAATCCTTTCTCTAATGTCCTTCTCTCACCTTCATGAACAGACTGTAGACTTTTATTTTTCAATCAGAAAGAAGTTGATGTCTCTTGTTTTGGTACTGAACAGCTGATCATCCTCTGCCTCAGGGATTTGGCACTTAACGCCTGAGTGGGAGATGGAAGTGTGACTGAACACCAGTGAACTGGAGAGCCTTCAGCCAATCTTCTGCAGGCCTTATGTAGTTCTTAAGGTTTCTTCAGGTCAACTGAACACTGCTGCTTATGTTCGTTGACTGGAAAAGCAAAATATCTATATCTCTTGAAAAGCATCAGCAGTGGCAGTTCTCTTTCTCCTCACATGCATGGCAATACTAGTGAAGATTAACACATACACACAAATATACGCACAATTGGTGCTTGGTGGAAATAGGTGGCATCTGCTGCAACCTACAGTTTGATACAGCATGGGACCAGGATACTTGAAAGATAATATCACCACTTATACCTGTATAACCAGTCACTGCACTCTGCAAGTGAGGGCCACCTGTGGTTACCATCTTAGCAGGACAACTGTTCTGTACAATATAGGAATTGGGTCTTTAGCACTGTGGCACCTACTATTTGGAATTCCATCCCATTATAGATTAGACAGTTGGTATCTCTGTTGTCTTCTCAGAGCCTGCTGAAGACCTCTCCACTCCAACAAGCCTTTTGAGTTTGGATCAGTGTGTGAGCATATTGGAATTGTTGCTAGATGTTTCTATTGTTTTATCATTTGTGTGTTTGCAACCTAGTGATACTTTGGAAGTAAGGGTGGGCTGTAAGTCTAATGAATGAATGAATGAATGAATGAATAAGTAAGTAAGTAAGTAAGTAAGTAAGTAAGTAAGTAAGTAAATAAATAAATACATGCATGATCACTTGGGTTCCTTTATACTGTCAGATAATTCCACTGTAGTACTTCTAGCCCAGTTCTGCAATGTACTGTTATTGCACCTTAGTTAAGGTAAGATTTGACTGCTTCCACATTACACTATGAAGTTCATTTGTTTTATATAGGATGTGATCCAAGTTGGTCACTATTATCTAATTCAATATTTTTTTAAAAAGTTTGATTGTTTAAAGCCAACGTTAAGGCTATTTTATGTTGGCTCAAGCTCCACAAAGCTGGAAAACTTGAAGGTGAAGTTGATGCCACAGCAGATCAGTAATGATGTTGCCCAAAGTCACACTCCATAACCTTGTTCTTTCAGGCTGAAATCTAGATGTGGAGGATGGAGTGCATGGGACCAACAAAGATGTTCAACATTGTTATGTTCTTGTATTGCCTCATGAAGCATTTGAGGCTTTCTACTGATCTAGATGAAGCCTGCTGCTGCTGTCCTGTGCATTCCACCTGAGCATTCCACCAACCCCTTCTTTGATAGCTCACATTCCAGAACTAAAAGAAAGAAAGAAGATAAAGCACGTGGAGTCCACTAGGTGTCTCACTCTACAAGCACTGGTGTGCTGGCAGAATTCTAGCTTCAGAATGAAACTGAGCATGCACCTTATAACTTTTGCCAGCAACTGCTGTCATAGGCTTTGATGAAGCAGAAAAATCTTAACTTTTGAATAACTGCTCAACGCTTCATCAGACCAATGGAACATTTATCAATGCTGATAAATCTTCAGTGGGTTTTCACAATTACCTATTCATTTGCTATAATTTATTACTGTAGTCATACTATTGAACCTAGCACAGTTCACATGGGGTAATCTTAGATCTGGTTTATCATAATAATCAAACCTTTATTGGCATCACTTACAAACATTCAGAATAAATAAGCCAGTGCGATCTCTTTGCCATTTCAACAGTACAGTCATTTGCCAAAGGGAAGAAGAGGCGAGTGATCCATTTCATCTCTGTGGGTCTCCAGCAAGGGCAGGATCCTGTAGTATACTTCAGTGGCAAAGATCTGGTTTATGCATCAGTTCAAGTTATTCATAGACTCTTTAACTTTTTCTTTTCTTTTCTTTTTAAATCTCCCAGGAGTAGGGTACAGTGGTACCTCAGGTTACATACGCTTCAGGTTACATACGCTTCAGGTTACACACTCCGCTAACTCAGAAATAGTGCTTCAGGTTAAGAACTTTGTTTCAGGATAAGAACAGAAATTGGGCTCTGGCGGTGTGGCAGCAGCAGGAGGCCCCATTAGCTAAAGTGGTGCTTCAGGTTAAGAACAGTTTCGGGTTAAGTACGGACGAATTAAGTACTTAACCCAAGGTACCACTGTATTACAAATAAATAGACTCAGCTTTGGGAACCTCAGTTGGGAAGGTCAACCGGTGATTAAATTACGATTCTGATGCATATTCAGCATCCTGCAGTCTGTTTGGGTTATGGTCCTTGTCATATAAATATATCATCCTGTTCCCCACCATGGTGAACCAGATGCCCCGGGAAACTCACAATAAGTACATAAGTATAAACATGAGTGAATTTGTCATTTTTGCTTTCTTTCCATGTCTTTTTTTCTCAATTCCAAAACAGTCCTCATGAAAATTTCTCAATATTTTAGAGCAAATGTCTCATAGTATACATTTTTGTATGCAGTTTGCCTAATTCATACATTTTTTGCAAAACAATTTTCCTAACATGATACAATTTGATATGTTATGTTTAATAACATGCACATTTATATGCAGAATATACCCTAGCACATGCATTTTTGCGTACATTACTTAACTGGACTGCATTGTGAAAATTCAGAGAAGTATGAATTTTTAAGGGTAGCTGTGTTTCAGTCTGCATATTGTTTTGGAAAATGTGAATTACTTAAGTTAACCTTTAAATGCAAAGTAAATCAAATTTTTCTACCATCCCTACATGAGAGCAATAGTCCTCTCCCATTGCTGCTGTCTAGCGAACAGTATACTGTTTTGATTTGAATATATATATATATATGCTGCCATTGTACAAATCACAGGACAATTTACAAGAGGCCAATAGATATAATGCCCCTACAATAAAATAACACAATTCTTAAAAACACATAATAAATCATTAAAAAACAATTTCTAAAAACAGCAAGTTTTTGAATTAATATCTAAACATTGTCTTGATTTTGTATTCTTTCAAGTGGATCCCCAACTCTCGCCAATATGGAGGTTTCCACCCACATATAAACCTAAAATGGTTTGGCTTTGTGGTCAAATTGCTGCAACAGTGCAACTTCGGTTGTAAGTGTCCTTAATATATCCTCTCTTTTTGCGTTAAACATCAGATAACAGAATCTGGCTGCAATTTACATTTCCCTCTTCCATCGTCGTTAACAGAATTATTGGGACATGTATTCTGAGGATCATGGCTTTCAAGCATGCAGATCACTGGTATTCATTGGCACAGTATGTACTGTCAATATGTCAACAATGCTGCCAGAACTAAACAAAAAAGCATCCTTCTTTAATGCCAAGCAAGTACATGCAGCTACTATATATGACATATTCAGTAATAAGAACCTTAAAAACTTAAATCCTTTTTTTACCATGAATTAAAAGAAAGTAAGGCTGTTACATATTTTATTCTTCAAACATGAACTACAGTAAGTTAGCTTATTAACTGCATCTTTGTCCAGTGGATCTGCACAAAGCAAATCCATAACACCGTATAACTGCCAGCTCCTACCTTTTCAGAAACAGTGGTGTGCCATTGCAGTCTATTGTAAGCTTTATTTAGGGTTCTTCAGTTGAAATCCAGACTCCTGTTCAAAGGCAGAGATCATGGCTTGCATTTAAGAATCCTGGAAACAAATGGATCAGAAAACCAGGACCTATAACTTCAAAACTTTCTCCTTTTGTAACTGAATACCCTGCTGGGCTCAAGCAAAATCATAACTTATGCTCAGCTCAACAAATGACACTTCAAAGTTGTTCTTCTAGCTATTGTATAAATATCGCAGCTTCCTTAAGGGAAGAGAAGATGGCAAAGATAAAAGCTCAACATGTGGTCTTCAGGAGGCACACTCCATCCCTGATTGCTATTAGCTTTTTATTTTCTTTATTTCTTCCTTCTGGTATTATCACTAGGTAGCTCTCCTGCCAACAGCAACAACAACCAGTATCAGCAAAGATTTCACTGGCTTGACTTTTGGAAAACAAAGTGAATCAGCGTTGTCTGTTGTTTAGGCCTCAAAGCAAAAGAACAGCAGCTTACTCGTCTGTCCTTGTTCTCCCCAGATCTTTCCCCGGATAATAACTCCCAAAATAGAGCTGAAGTTCTCTGTTTCACACATCCTGGAAAGGCTTGATTCAGACATTTGACAAAGTCAGTGTGGTATGGTGATTAGAGTGTTAAACCAGGGCCTGGGAGACCAGGTTTCAAATCCCCATGCAGCCATGAAACTTCCTGGGTGACCTTGGGGCAGTCACAGTCTCTCAGCCTCAACTCCCTCTTACGGTTGTTGTGAAGCTAAAATAGGGAGGAAGAGGACCATGATGCCACCTTGAGCTTTTTGGAGGAAACCACTTGACAAACCATTTAAGGACCTTTCCGCCTGCTGTAACAAAGCGTGTTCTCTCTAAATGAGAGCACGTGTTGCGGTGGGGTCCGCTGAGTCACCCCTCTGTTGCCAGGCAGGGTGATAAAATATCACCCTGGCATTTAATTGGATGGCTGTGTTGCTGGGAGAATTTACTTGTTGCAAATTTGGTGGGAGGGACCGAACTGTTTAAATTCCGAGCACGCAGCTTGGTGCTTTCTCTTTCACTGGGTGAGCCAGATCACCCGCCCATCTGCCCTGAGTTTGGAAGGTTTGCTTGACCTTGCTATGCCTGTCATGGGGTCGTCTGCCATTGGGGCAGGGGCCTGGTAGGAATTTTGTCCATCTGGCTGATTGGCTGGGCCATATGGTTTTTGCCTACTGTGTAGCAACTCGTCACAACTTGTAAGGTTGGCAGTTAGGCATTGGTTATCAATTGGTTGGAGGAGGGGTAAGGATTGGCTGTGCCTGCCCCTCCAATGCTGCTGCGGAAGGGAATTCCGTTAAAGGAATCCAGGGGCTTGCCACGATTTTGTCTGAATCCCTGGAAAGGGACTATGGCCGGCAAGCCCCGGGAAGCATGCGGGTGAGTGCTGAGGGCCTGTGACTCAGCTCCATTGCTCCCCAATATTGTTTTCCCTTACTGGCATCCGATGGAGTTCGGATGTCAGTTCTGTCCCCAGGCGGGGGGGGGGGACAGATAGTCTTAACCAATGCCTAAGCAACCACTCACAGATATGTATTTTAATAAAGTTGTGGCCAAAATTATGCCAAAAACCTTAAACAAAAATTTATGTGTGAGTTGTGAGTTATTTGAGGGGTGGCTTGGGGACCTTGACACACAATTATAATGTGCTGCGCTAGATACTGTGTGATTTTCAATTGTATTTTATTGCTTCTTTTATTTCTTGTATTACAATTTGAATTCCATTCAGGCAGTAAAAATACAATTACAATCAATATACAAAGTCAGTGCAATGGGTGTGCTCTCTCCTGGCTTCAACCACAAATCCACACACGCGCACCATGGACCACCTGAACGAAGCTTGCGGATCAGCAGTGCATCAGTGAAGTTACTAATCTAAAAGGTCTGTAAGCAAGCACCCTTCAACTAATTTACTTATTAATGACTGAAAAACTCGATCATTCTTTTAAACAGGCACGAGCTGTTAATAGTACAGTCCTTTACTACCATTGTTAAGAAGAACAACACTCAGTGTTTATTAATTAGCTTCTTAATTGATGAATCCATAATTAATCCCTACATACTCTCTAGAAATGCAAGAGAGGAATATTTTACCCACTACGAAGATGAAGGCAATTTGAAATTAGGAGTGTGTCAGCTGGGAATTGTAATCACATGGTATCTATCCATAAGGCCAAAGTGGGACTTGAGATCTCCCTGAGCATGTATGATTCCAGTCAGCTACCTAGCTGCTTCCCTCTGCCATGCAAGATCAAGGAATGATTCAATGCTTTCAAATGACTCTTGAGTCTGAAAGTCCACCACTTCTAACTCCTGGCACTGAAATATGTTTGCAAATGCAGTTGCTCATTAATAAGCCTTGTTTGTCTTTCCCCCCTGTGCAATGTTTTCAAAATTTACCTGTTCTCAATTTCTCATTGTTCTGCTATTCCAGTCATCAAAAATGTGTCAGTGAAGTTAAGAGGCTGAAAGTGGATTCGTGTTCTCTTAGCTCCGTCTTGACCTGTGCTGAAGAAATATATATGGCCTCTTCAAACACTTAACTGTCTATGAATAAATCATTTCCTTTAACAAAATGTGAAGGAAAAATACAGTTTAACCTGTCTGTTTCAACATAGCTTTGCTTTCAGAGTTCATGGAGAGAGGATTGTTATTTGATTATGTTTCATTATGAACCATTTATATGGACCTTTTCGTGTGTAAATAGCTCTTGGTGTATTTTTTAAAAACCACAAAACATCACAAAACTACTGTTTGCATTTAGCAGATGGAAACTCAGACTGAGAGATTGTGGTTTGCCTAAAGCCAGCAGTAGCAGGAGATGTACAAATTTGAACCCAGGTTGTATTCGATATCCATAAGCTCTCAGCAACTGAAATAAATTCTCTTACACATATCTCTATTGCTGCAAGGTGCTAACAACCAATACCAAGATGAAAGTCTACCAGGCTTGCATGTTGAGCATGCTGCTTTACAGAAGTGAGTCAGGGTGACTTACAAACACCAGGAGTGATATCTCAACACCTTCCCCATGTAGTACATCAGGAAGATTTTGGGCATCACATGGCAGAGTCTCAAACAAAGATGTGCTCTCCTAAGCCCACATTCCCAGCATGTTCACACTCCTGGCTCAGTGACGTCTATACTGGCTTAGTCATGTGCACAGAATGGAAGATAGCAGCATCCCCAACGATGAGCTGGCTTCAGGCACCAGGCCCATTGGCAGACCAACTCTGCATTACAAAGATTTCTGCAGATGAGACATGAAGGCTGGCAACATTAACCCTGCTGTGTGGGAATCCCTTGCAGATGACCGCAGTGCCTGGAGACAATCCACAACGGTGACCAGAAGAGGAATGACCCCTGGGAGGAGTGCAGAGAAGAAATGCCATGGTGCATCTGCAGCAGCACAACCAGACACCCTCAGCTGCCTCAACTGCAATGAAACATGTCTCTTCCATATCTGTCTCTACAGCCGCGGCAGGAGCTGTAAATCTCCAAAGGTTTGGCTTCACCAGTAACAGTACACTGTTCCACTGCTGCCTTAGATAGATGGATGGCAACATGGCTAAAAGTGCTCCTCTACAAGTGGTATTATGCACAAAGCACAACATGCTTTTCTTGTAAGAATCAGAGGATGCCAATTGTAAATAGGTTTCTGTCACTGTTAGGTCACCATGCTAGATGAGACCGATTATAGATACGATGCGCCCATGATTTAACACAAAGAGAACATTTCCTTGACCCTCTGCTATAAATTACTATAGTTACTATAAATTACTTACACTGTTTCTAAATGCTGCAGTGCCTGGTGATGACACAGAAAATGAACCCCATGACCAACATAAAATAAATAAATACATTTATCATTCATTTTCTTTTTGTGTGACTGACACACAAACAAGAAACATTTTTTTATATTACCACAAAACAACTGATTTTGTGTCCTGCTGGAAGATGCAGCCTGTTTGGTAGAGGTCTCTGATGAATACATTGCTACAAACACAATTGTCAGGCCATTCACATTTTCTCAGCATACAGCAGGTTTTACATACACTGAATGTTTAATTAATTTACTGATTAATGCTTTTTTTATGATGCTATTGCCATTTGGCAGCTGTTTTGACAAAGCTGCCTTCCTCATTATGGAATTTTGACTTGTAAAAGGAAGTCAACCGGAGAAAATGGGCTTATTGAATTATCCAGCTCACCAATTATATAGTATAAAATTATTCATCCTGATATAATTTGATCAGGAAAAATCATTTATCTTTACTAACTGTGTAAAATTAGATATTATTCTGCTGGATAGGTGCAATTTTGCAAGTGTCTGTAGTTAGAGAACTTTTAAAAATTTCCTTGCGCACTGAATTATTGCCTATTTTCTGATTCAACTTTGTTATCAAAAAGGTTAGTTTCTGACTAATCGCTCCATTGAGCCCAATTCACTCAAAGCTTTAAAAGCAACACTTAGCCATTTCAGAGCAAAATGCCAGACTAGGGGCCCATTATTGGTGATGACGCTTTGCAAAAGCTAAGTTCAAGTATGTTTCAATCTGTTAGGAAATTAATTAATCCAAAATCATTCTTAACCATTTCTTCATGGAATCAACATGGCATAATTGTTCAAGTCCATACAGCATAGAAATAGAACTATTTGACTAAAACCATGTAGAAACTGGGAATATGTGCTAGACTGAATGTTTATCCGGCCCCTGGGAAATGCTCTAAGAACATAAAAAGAGTTTAGTTGGATCAGACCAAAGGCAGAGCCTTCCAGAGGTTGTTGGACTATACCTTGCATCACCCTGGCCAGCTTAGTGTGGCTCATGGGAGTTGTAGTCCAGCAACACCTGTAAAGGTAAAGGGACCCCTGACCATTAGATCCAGTCGTGACCGACTCTGGGGTAGCGGCTCTCATATCGCTTTACTGGCCGAGGGAGCCAGCGTACAGCTTCTGGGTCATGTGGCCAGCTTCTGGGTCATCTGGCGAACCAGAGCAGTGCACGGAAATGCCATTTACCTTCCCGCTGGAGCGGTACCTTTTTATCTACTTACACTTTGACGTGCTTTCAAACTGCTAGGTTGGCAGGAGCAGGGACCGAGCAACGGGAGTTCACCCTGTTACGGGGATTCGAACCGCTGACCTTCTGATCGCCAAGTCCTAGGCTCTGTGGCTTAACCCACAGCGCCACCCACGTCCCATCCCAGCAACACCTAGAGGGCACCATATTAGCTGCCCCAGGTTTATCCTGTCCACCATTCTGTTCCTGCAGTAGCCAACTAGAGGCCTATGAAAGCCCACAAACAGGACACAAGGGCAATAGCACTCTTCTGTTCATGTTCCCCACCAACCAGTATTCAGAGACTTACTACAGCTGATACCGGAGGTGATAGTCATTATGACCAGTTGCCATCGGTATCCTTATCCTGTATGAATTCAGCTAATCCCTTTCAAAACCACCCAAACTGGCCACCGCTACATCTTGTGATAGAAATTCCAGAGTGTCACATTATCCGTTCTCATCCTCACATCTAAGTAATATTATTGCAGTGCTTGTGCTGGCCAGTTCTTTTGTTACAACAAGATACTTGATTGAATAATCATAATATATTTTGGCTTCAATCCTAAATCCTCTTACCCGGAAGTTACCCCCATTGAATTCATAGGGCTTATTTCTGAATAGACATAGTTAGGGCTGTGCTATTGCGCCTTGTTCCTAAGAACTCTGAATAGGAAATTCTGAATAAATATGTCTGGAATCTGCAGGGGTTCTTGATCATGGACCTTCATGTTTACTTGTGTCCTTAAACTGCTACCACTAAAGCATTAACTTGCTTCATACTGCCATTAATTAAGGTTAAATGCAGATTAGATTTATATCTTCTGTCTTCAGTTCTGCTCAGAAGCTTCTCTTTGATGCTGTTCTTTCTAGCAAGAGAGATAAGGTACTGCCAAGTCTGTGCTGTCTAGTAGTTCAGCTTTAGAAAGCTTGATCTTTTTGCTATGACCTAGCAGCTCTGGTGTTTTTGTAACTTACCTCCAGGTAATGGGCTTGTATTTTCTTAATGAGGTAAGGCAACAGCTCCAGGTCAAGCAGTAAATGGAACAACTTCCCACCTCTGTCATAAGTTTAAAGGTGACTGAAACAATATGATGCCTCATTTTTTCTTCTTTTTCACCAAGATAGTTTCCTTTTAGATTGAGCTTCTCCATATTTCAGGAAGAAAATCCTCATATATCTCTCACATTCAGAGAGATTCTGATGATGGCCAGCATGGGTCAAATACATTGTCTGGAAACTGAAGAAAGTATTTTAGTTGATACATAATTCAGTTTCTCAAGCAAGACATTGACTGTGTAACTTATACCCGCTTAGATATCAATAAAAGAGGGAAGCATGATAAAGGCACTGCATTGCCACAGCAACAACATACGAGGCAATATGGAATTCATTCCCAATTAAGGCTGCAATACTATGTACACTCAAAAGTAAGCTCTGTAGTCTTCAATGGAGCAATGACCACTGAGAGAAACAGTTATCAGAAAAGAGAAGCTAAATGGCAGCTGGTCACCCATCTGAGCCAAAAGTGTGACCTTCACCAGGTCATCTTGTACTCTGAGACAGCTAGATGAAATAGCCATTGCATTTCATGGGGGGAGCAGCCCGCGATTTAATCATCCCTCTAAAAATACGGTATATATACATTTCTGTCCTGCCCTACTGATGGACCACTCGATACAGTTTACAATTATTTAAAATCACAAAAGAATAAACATATATTGAAATGCAAAGAATAAAACAATAAAGACACAACAGGTAAGATACTCAACATTAAAACCCATTTAGGATCCATCCAGCTCTAAGATTCTGTTTAAATCATGAGCTGGATCTAGAGCAAAGTTAAACGCGCTTAGATCCCAACTGAAATTGATAGGGCTTAAGTTACTTATGACTAATTTTCCACATTAATTTCAACAGGACCTAAGTGTAAATTCAAGCCCTATGGTTTGAAATACATCCTAAAACTCATAAAGCAAATTTACTAGAGAATAAGTCCCAAAGAATTTAAAGGACTTATTTCTTAGTGTACCTGTTCAGGACTACAGTCATACCTCGGGTTAAATATGCTTTGAGTTGAGCGCGTTCGAGTTGTGCTCCTCAGCAACCCGGAAGTAACGGAGCGTGTTACTTCCGGGTTTCACCACTTGTGCATGCGCAGATGCTCTAAATGACGTCATGCGCATGCGCAGAAGCGGCGAAAAGTGATGCACGCGCAGACGTGCCATCGCTAGTTACGTTTACCTCTAGATGCGAACGGGACTCCAGAACGGATCCCGTTCGTATCTAGAGGTACCACTGTACACTATTTGTTCATTTTAAACTTCTCACTCTAATGCACAGAAATCTACTAAAAATACAGTCAACCACCAACACTTTTATTTTGGAACAGTTGAATTAGCAAGATATATTGATGACTGAATATTCTTCTCTCAATTCCAAATCCTACTAAACATTTAACACCTATCAAAAACAGTAGTTGTTGGTTGAAAGGGAGGCTATAGGAATTCCTCCATGAGATAAGTTCTCCAGTTTATACAATTGCATAACACTTGGAGCTAAGTTGGGTACAGAAGTTGGCTTCCTCCAAGCCATATTACATTGGTTTCTGCTGCAGGCATTTTACAGACCTGATAGACCAGACGAATGATCCATCATAGCACATCATGCATAGCTACTGTAAAAATTGTTTCTCCAAGGGGGACATGTGGTATTTTGCTTTGTAGAGTGCTTCAGGGATACAGTGCCTCAGAGAGTGAATGTATAAAGGTTAAGATTAATGTTGCTGCCTTGTCCATAATTTGGAGGAGAAGATGAAAGTGCTTGATGGACGAAAACAGCAACTTAAATGCTTAGGGATATTTAGGATGACTCAGATAGCTGATGAATCTCTTTAGGAGCTACCAAATATAAATGAGGATCCTTCAAGTAGCCAGACAGATGCTTCAGAGAGGTTCATAAACATGGTGTGATGGTGATTCAGAACCATGTTCTGAGCTTCCAAGGTTTTATACAGTAATTGGGTCTGCTGAATTAATCAAACCCAATGCACTATAGGCCCAATATATGATAACCATTGTAATGTCATAGGATATCCCGAATGATACTTGACGGGGAGAAAACTTATAAAGAAGATGGATTATCTGTATTTATTAACTGTACCTCAGCTATATATCTTGTGGTAGTAAATTTTGCACTTTGCCCAACTCTAAATGCCATCTATCATCCTATAGTAAACAAAAAATGATGTGATGTTTAATGGGTGATAAAAATGCCCATAAGATTTGCTTGTTTGTCAAACTGTTATTAAATGTATTTACAATGTAAAGTATACGAAAACAACCAATAGAGAGTTCCACAGTATTTCTTATTTTATAGCTGACATCACCATGAGATGATACTTAACAGTGGGGGTGGCAAGGGAATTTTAGATTCAAGACATGCAATTCAAGACATATCCCACTTTGCTGTCCAGAGCTGTTTTTCACCTTGATTATGTTGACATTTAAATTGCAGGTTTGTCATAAATCTTTGGAAGATTGTGGACCTTATAAAATCAAAGGCTCTGAGAAAGAAAAGATCAAGAGTTTAAAACAGAAAACACATTATTCTGCTTTTATAACATTTTTGTACACATACTGAGCAAGGGAGATCAGCATCCAGTGTAACTCTCATCTATACTGGCAGGTCTGGAGCGAGCCTCCCATTCATGTCCAACACAAGAATGGCATGCAACTACTTATGGGTCATGATTATATATTTTGCACTAAAATCACACCAAGCAAGCAACCATATACTGACACATGTAATAGAATTATCTGTCAACCTAGGCATATGCAAGCTTCAATGACAGGCAGTGAGTGATACAGGAAGGGGAAAGTGGGTAGTAAGAGAGACTGAAAGTGTGTTTGGAGAGGCTCTATCACAGATAAGAGAAGATGGAGGCTAAAGAAGGACAGGATGGCCAGTTGTTCATGTGGGGATGGTCATAGCAGCCTCAGAGCATGACATGGTGATGTTTGCTGGGCTTTAACTATGCCTGCTTGAGCCTTGCTTCAAACATTCATTTGCCCTGATTTGGTATGGATTGCCTAGCGTGTTCCCACACCACTGCTCTTTTTGTTCCTTCTTGTTCGTGTGCTATTGATCCTATCATTGTGCTTTGTCTCTGCTAAACCGCTCCCTGAGCACTGTGTGGGTGAATATATTTATATGCTCAACTTGTGATTGCCTAATGTAGAGAAATACAGCTCGCAACTATTTACTTCATCTTTGATCAGCCATTCAACAAATCATCTATTTTATTGGTAGGTTAGTGGGTGAAGAACTACATAATTTCAACCAGATTTCTGATGGATTTCATGGGAGCCATATTGCCATAAAGGCCTAGATCAGAATAAGGTATGTGAAGTATTGGGAAGCACAATGAAATAGTGCTAAGTTGATGTTAGGACTGTGCTCTGATGAGCTGCGAGTTCTTTGAGATAACTCTTTAGGACTGTTATTCTGGTTCATATTTTTCTTGTTGTATATCGAAGCTTTTTGCTATGCTTACCATTATGCAACTGAGGGGAGTGCCATAGCTGAGTGATAGAGTGTATGTTATGCATGCAAAATATCCTAGATTCAATCCCTTTTCTAGATAGGGTTGTAAAAGACACTTGCCTGAAACGCCAAATGACCACTGCTGGTCAGGGCAAGTCATTACTGAGCTAGATGGACTTGTTTCCTGACTGGGCATGCTCCTGTTTACAAAGAAAACCCCAGCAACAGTTATTTTAAAAACCAAAAGTCTGAAAACAGAAAAGTCTGAAAACAGAACAACAAAAGGAAAAGAGATGGCCTCTAGCACTAGGCAAGAACCTCCTGTGGATTTTGATAATGGGAATATCACCGAGTATTGGGCCTGATGGAAGGTATTCATGAAGCTAATATTTGCAGGCCCAGAGGCAGGCACTCTGTCAGAAGAACAAAAAGCTGCACAGCTCCAAATCAGCATTGGACAGAAAGGTAGATATATCTGCATGGCCTGGGGGGCCTCTTGACAGGCTATCTGCAGTAGCCAGAAAGAAACCTGCAGTTTTTTCTGCAATATTTGAAGCATAACGTTGGCCCAGAACAGAAATGTCTGCAGACGGCACAAAGTGTTATATGAAAAACAGCAAGGGACAGGCATCGCCAGTATTTGAGAAGTGCATTTGAGCTCTGCCAAGCTGGTCTGGTGAGAGCAGGTGTGGGGTCTCTGGGCCAAAAGAGTTGCCAGTCTTTCTACCAGCTACCTACATTGAAGCTGTCAATGGGTGATGATGCGTATTTCCATTCTGTGATGAACCTCATCTTCTGATTTCTACAGAATGAATTGCTGATGAAGGGGGTAAAACAGGCCAGGCTGATGCGAAGAACCTCTGTTGATTTGTTTCTTGTACCCCAAGTTGTCACTTAGAAGCAGATATGTGCATACAAGCATGTGTATATGAGGCTCCATCATTATGTAAGGAAGCACTCTGAGAGATGCCTTATAGCCTGAGAAGAATTTCTAAAAGTAGATTTGTTTTGCATGTGTTCAATCATAGGTCAGTTCCATCCCTCCGCTTTTTGCATATTTAGAAAAACATGTAGACCTCCTCCCATGCATCTATATTGTTCACATTTTGCATGCATTTTGAACACATGGTTTCCATACACTATTCATTTTGTACTCACTTCCCCTATAGAATATGAATTTTGGGGGACATTTATGAACCAAGTGTGTAGTCAGACTAAGAGCTATGTTCGAGGACTGGCAAACCAGGTTGGTTTGCTTTAAATTGGGGACAAAACAAATTTCAGGCTTGCCTGCTGTTGGATTAAGTATAGATAAACAACCTTATAAAACAGTAGCCCAAATGTACGGTAAGTGTTGCAAGCTGAAGTCATAGCCAGTTCTTTGCGTCAATATTATGCTTATGGAGATGTCTTCCTTAGTTTGGATGTCACAAGCCCTTCAGGCTGGTTTCTCAAAGATGGATGCTTAGCCAAGGTTCTTGGATGCATTTTTCTCCTAAACTGCACCTGGAGAGCATGAGGTTCTGGAGTTTGTGATGAAGCAAAGCATGGCCGACAGAGGTTTCTGTCCACCGCACGTAAGCCAAGCTGTGCTCTGCTGCACCTGCTGGAAGGCAAACATGGGTCATCTGTTTGTGATGTGGACTGTTGCAGCCCTTACAAGCCATCCATCATGTCTGGTCTGAAACACCTGGCAACTTGGCCATCTGTCCGTTAAGACTTTCCTAGCTTGCTGATGGGCCCTGGCCTATCCTTTTGGAATGAATTATGACATATTGCATAGTTTAGATTGGCTCCCCAATATTGTGGAAATAAATATTCCTAAACACCCTGCTACACTTTTATGAACATTTTGCTCGAGTGAGAAATGAAGCCAAACAAAACAACACTTGAAATGTATTCCTTCTGACTGTTTCTCGGGGAAACAATTCCAACAAAGTGGTGGCAATATATCAGCATTTAACATACATTAGGGAGTTGAATGTGTCAGGAGTGGTTTGAGCAAATCAGCTAACGTAACTTCTCCAGCTTCTGAAAAGTAAGAACATAAAGAAAGCCAAGAAGGACTTTTACTGACAGAATCTGCACCATTTTATTAATATTAGTCATACAATGTGAGGATGCAGGACATCTTGTGAAATGCTTTTTAATCTTTTACACTGGGGTAAGGGAGTAGACCCAGTTGGTAGGCTAGATCCTTGCTTCCCACATCCCTGTGTAGGGGGAAGGTGGCCCACTAAACTGCAGTTAATCTAAAACTTGAGTGAAAGCTGTTAATCTCCTCTTTGAAGGTATGGAAGCTCCCAAGCCTTGGAGAGGCTAGGCAAATTTTCATAGAGTTAAATTATAGATCTGCATTACATCTGAATACAGTAACTAAACTCAGCCTACCGGTCATGCACAACTCAGCTTGAATTATTGCTGGATCAGGATTATACATTTTGAATTTTGAGCAATGATTTACTGACATATTTAGTAAAATTATCTTTCACCCTGAGCATGTACAAGCTTTCTCTGTCGGCTCCTTCACTGGCAATCAGTGAATGGTGGAACGGTAGAGGAAGTGGAAAATGGACCTGCTTTGGCAAGTGGGCAGGGTTGCCCACTTGTCAGTCATCTGGCATCATTATGCTGATTTGCATTGAGTGTGAAGACAGTTGAGCAAGGCCTCTTCTGTCAAATAGAAATTAATACCCATTTCTCTATTGGGGGGAGGGTTAGTATAGCCCAGGGGTTGGCAATTTTTTTTAGTCGTGGGCCAGTCCACTGTCCCTCAGACCTTGTGGCGGGCCGGAGAAGCAGCACGGGGGGGGGGGGAGGGAGCTGGAAGAAGAGGCGAGGGGGGCAAGTAGTCCTCCTTCCCACCCCCCAGCCCCAACCCCAGCCGCTATGCTTACCTTCCCTGGGGCTGCCGCCGCTGCCACCACCACCACCACTGCTTCTTCTTCTCATGGATAGGCAGAGCGAGCTCATCCACTCTGCTCTCTGGCCCATAAAAGCACCAGGGTGGCGGCGGCAGAGGGAAGCTGAGAGACCCGGAAGGGCTGGCTCCAGAGAGGGGCTGCTTAAAATGGTGCTCAGCCAGCTCAGCTGAGCCCCCTTCCTCCTCTAGGCAGGGTGGGGAGAAGCCAGGAGGAGGGAGGGAGGAGGCGCTGCTGTGGTTTGTGTGAGGGAGAGTGGGGGGAAATGGAATGGTGCTGGGGGGAAATGGCACAGCCCGAATGAACAGAATTTCCTCACTGATCCACGGACATTCCACTGGTTGGATCCTGAAGGCAATTGGGCCTGATCTGGCCCATGGGCCTTAGTTTGCAGACCTCTGGTAGAGCCCTCTGGTCCCCTGCCCTTGCCCACCCAACAGGTGATAGCCACTACTGATGACAATCTCAGGGAAGGGGCCAAACCTCAACGGGGGATTGAACACTTTGTATGCAGAAGATTCAGTCTCTGGTATCTCCAGTTTAAAAAGAGAGAGGCTACAAGTGACCTAGATGGGCAGCTAGCCTGGCCCATCATCTTCCTGTGGTCCTGCCTAGGACATGCTGTTCTATTTCACTTGTGGCACTATTGCTAATGTGGTGTTAGGGTCAAGACCTAAGTTGATAATCCCCCAGGGTCACTAATATTTGTCAGCCTCCATGTTGAGAAAAGCATCACACATTGATTCATCCATACCAGGCTTGGTTAAAGACCAAGGGCAGGGCAGGAAGCAATCATAAAACCAAAATGGAGGCAAAAACTAGTTTTTTCAAGGCGCGTATATTAACCAGATTATGGATTGCTCGATTGATCAAACACTCGATTGATCAAATACTGTACATCAATTTCTATCACAAGCAAACCTCACAAAGGGTGATTTCCCAAGTATTGCAATGCAAGTGTTTTCTCAGGTATACTGAAATTTAATAAAAAGAAGAAGACTGTTTTAAAGCCCTTGGGACCCAAAAGCACCTCATCCCACATTGTTCAGTAAGATAGGAAACTTCTATGGATATTATCACTGTCTGAAGTGCATTATGCTTGCAGGAATGTGATGGTCTTTTCTGTGGTGGCATTGCAGCTTTGGAACACCTTCCCCAGAGAGGCTTGGCTGGCTTTGGCAATGCAATCTTTCCATTTCCAATTTAATATTTTCTTAATTGCTCAGCATTTTAAAGGGGTTACATTTGGTGTGTTTGGGCTGCTGTTGATTTCTTTAAAAGCTTTTCTTGTTTTATGATAGATTTTATTTTGCTTTTATTGTTGATATTATTGTGGACTACCCTGGGATTTGAAGGCTGTTTAGATTTTTTTTTTTTTGCAATTCTTTCAGAAATGATAATAAATGAATTCTTTCAGAAAGGATAACAGAAAATGTAAGCTTATTTTCTATTGCCTCCTTTTTATTTTGGGATCGAGAGCACCACAAATATTAGAATAAGAACAATCACTAAATGTTCCTCCATGGTATATAATGATGTGATTTGTAATCCTGGCATCACGGATGTGGAAAAGATCGGTTCAACAACTTTATAAAAGAAAAAAGGTACAGCAAATTATGTCTGAACAGTTAATCTTCTCGAATGCGGAAACCTAGTCACTGCTTGTGCTGCCTCTATCCATGTTGATACCACCATAAGCAATCTCAGGTGTGCTCCCTTCTAGCAGTGAAGAGGAATAATTAAAATAAAAATAAATTTTAAAAAACAAACAATAGTGGCAAAGCAGCAGGCAACACAGCCTCACGTAACGCCTTTCGGATGCTCAGCGATGCCTCTGACAGCTCAGATTGCTGAATGCACCACCTGTCAGTCTTCCACCCACAAACTTTAGAAATTGTGCTTTTCATAGCTTAGGTGTTTGTGTACACATGCAAACACACCAATATTTTGTCAAGTCTCAGCTAATTGATTTTCAACACGTTCAAAAGTGTATGTCACAAGCTTCATTTTTCTACAGGTAGCAGACCTGGGTCTGCACTGTATCTCTGAAGACTACACCATGGTTTCACATGACTGAATGGTCCACACTACAAAATAAAAATAAAAATCCCTGCACATAAAAGTCCAGGTGTCAGGAACAAGGATTCTAGCATAGGCTCCCCACCCCCCCGACAAGCTAGTTTTCTTTCTCAGATTTTTGTTTTTGGAAGGAGCATCAGGCAGCGAGGGAGGGGTGAGGGAGTGCGATGTGGGAGGAAGAGAGGGGGATCTTTCTATCTGGCAATCTTTTGCACAAACAAAACATTTATGCAACACTGAATTCCATCCTATAAAAATAAATTATAGGCTGCAATCCTATACATTTTGGGTGGCTAACCCTTACCCTTGGGGCTGTTCCACCCTGTTCACATGCAACCCCCCCCCCATACCTCACTCATTTTGGCAGCAGAAGCAAAATGAAAAAGAACCATAAGGCAGATACAGACTTATCAGCTGATCTGCATGGATAAGCTCAGGTGAGGTGTGTGTATACCTGCATCTCTCTGAGGAGTGTGCTCCTGTGGAATGGCACACCCAACACTGAAATGTAATCCACGTGCAGTTAGCCAATGGTGAGTGAGGCCCTTAGATGAAAAGAAAAGTTTGACAAAGCTGCTATATACACTTACTTTGTGGAAAGTCACATTGAATTCAATGGGGTCAACTTTGGCTTAGATATGGACAGGGATGCACCACAGAACAGTTAACATTAAAGCACCACTAGAACAGAAACAATGATGACAAACAGAACAGAAGGAGAGTAAAACAGCCAGACTACTTGAATGCTTCTTTAAAAAAATGCATTTTCATGCATATATTCTAGCCACTTCAGTTAATGGCCTAATCACATACGTTTTAGCACTTTGCAGGAACATTGATTATCAAAGGGAGAAGAGACTGTTACTTGATAGTAACTTGGGCACTTTCACCAACAGAAATTGATTTCCCCTTAACTGCCTTGTATTTTTTCTCTGGGAACAGGTTAATGGTGACTCTTTAAACAGGACTGGCAACCTCCCTGCCTCCTCCGTAGATCCCTGTGCCTTTAACAGCTGCGTGGAAAACAGAAACCCAACCTTTTCCATTGTACAGATGGAGTGATAGGAAAAGCTTCACCCATCAGGCTCCAGCTTGCCATCCTGCTTAAAGCACCAAATCTCTACCAGGGGGGAAAAAAGGCACCCATAACATTTATAACAAGTGAAACTGAAAGAGGCATTTTCTCATCTCCAGAGTGTGTTTGCAATGAAAGGTCAACGGATAAGATCTCAAATAATCTTGCTGCTCACGCCTGTGATAGATTTTCACATATTCATAATGGGTTTCATTTACACATGCATATTTTATGATCAGCTCAGCTCTTCTTGCACACTAAATTTATGTAACCTAATTGCGCTCTACTGTAATTTGCAATGTACAGCTCTTGTTGTTCTTCTTCCCTCCTGTGGCTGCAGTCCAAGGCACTCTTCTCTGTACAGAAGTGCCTGAAAGCTCGGCGCACAGTGCCATGCCATCTTCATTTTAATTGGCTGCTGGGGGAAACAAGCCTTTGAGAGGGAAGACTATTTATTGGCTTTCAAATATTTAAGACCTCCTAGAACTGATGGGAATTATAATGACCTTACCTTACCTTTGATGTAAAATGAAAACCGCCTGTTCTACAAAGCATACTGCATAATACTTCCTTGCAGCATTAGTTTAAACCTCTGACAGTGCTTATTTAATGCACCTTTTCTAATATGCGCACACAGGTTCAGAGAGAAATATTAGCTAAATTTAAAGCCTTATGCACACATATTTTGCTCACACAGGGTTAAAGTATGCTTTCCTTTTAACTATATCTGTCACTAGTGATGTGGATGTCTACAAGGCAAAGAACCAGATAAGGCACCGTTTAAAGAGTGCCATGAGGAGCGGTCTGCCATTTCATTAGAGTTGCTGAATTTCAGCTTCAACTTTGAGACTCTGGTTAGAGTAAAACTAGACCTCAAAGGATGCAGGGGGACAGGGGGATTCACTACCATTTGTGAGCTCCTATTTTAGAAGGCACTAGGGGAAGCATAGTTTCACCCCCTTACCCCACCCTCATTCCTTCCCCAAAACCCTTGTTCAAGTCCTGACTCCTCTGCCAGGATCTCGCCAATGTGTGGCTATGTAACAGAAGCAAAGTCGCACTCAAGTTCTGGCAGCTCCCAAGGAAAGAAGATGTTGTTTCAGTTAAGCCCAGAGCTCAATTTAGCAGTGTCCAATGTGGGACTCCAGCTCCCATCAGCCTTAGTCAGTATAACCAATGGTCATGGATGATGGGAGTTGTAGTCTAGCAACATTTGGAAGGCATCACATGGACTCAACTGAAGCTTTAACACCCCTAGCCCAGCAGGACCTTATGAATGCCCAAACACTCAAGCAAATAAACACTGGCATTCAAGATTTAAACACCCAAAAAAACCTCTTGCTTTTCCTTGTGGAGATACTTTGGGTGGTTTCAGATACCATAAAGTCCAAGGTGACTCAGTAACTTCAGAAAGGCCTTCAGAGATGGTCCTAGTTTTATGTCAGCATCCAAGGTGTTGGGAGCAAAGAATCTGTAGCTCAGGTTACAGCAATTGATGATCTGGATCTCTTTAACGTAAACGTAGATCATATAGATTCAAATTTAATTGAATAAGGGATTTGGAAACTGGACTGTTTGTAGCAGATTCCAATGGATGCAATATTCTCACATTCATTCTGCTTTTCATCTCATCCACCACACAATGTCTGTGTCCTTCTTTAATTAAACAGATGCTCATGCCAGTGTGTTCACATTTACATGACTTTCACTATCTGGACAAAAGGGGAAGTACCTGGTTTGCTGGGTGCCATTGGCTGTCATTCTGAAGTGCACCGCTGTGTGGTCATGACTTTAAAAAGAAGAGGGGGTGGGAGAAGCTGAACACTGCTTATTTGGCATTCACAAAGTTGTCACTGTAGCTAACAATGTGTCAAAGCTTCAAGTACAAATAAATGTGAACCTTACCTCCCAAGGTCTCCCTTCTGGTTTTATCTCTGCAGTGAAGTCAGTGTCGCAACAGCCCTGAGAGAGACTTGAATGAAACATGTGAAAGCAAAGCATTAACATGCTGCAGGATGATGGTTTCTAAAGCTGTTTCCCATTTCTCTCTTCTCTTTATGGTTTATTTCCCCTGACTTTGTTCTCATTAGTCTCAGCAAGCAGAAGTTAGTATTATCCCGAGGAAAGCTACATAGAATGCTACAAACCTGCTGTTGGAGGTGAATGGAACAGAGTCTCATCAGTTTTAGGCAGTGGAAAATGTGAATGGCTCCAACTTTAGGATCCTGGTTGGTAGCAGTCATTTGACCTTGATATTTCCTGTTTCAAGTGTTCCTACATTAGCAAATCCTATGTGGCAGTTGCCAGTCAACGCTGCAAATGACTGGGATTAATTCACAACCCACGAGGGAGCGAAATATAAAATTTCAGAATCAGAGCCCCCATCCAAAATTAAGATGGATTGACATTCTGGGCAGTCTAGGCCTGTCCAAGGTAGAAGACCATGGGTTGATTCAACAAAGCACAAAGCAACCTCTTGTGTGAGCAAAAAGACTTCTGTTTGCACAACAAGACTTCCACCTCTCTCCTTTCCCAGGTGGCCCCTAAATCTGTTCTGAGCCCCCCCCCCCAAAACCCTCTGGAGCAACCCTCTGGTACAGGGCACACATGAGGAAGGAGGGCAGTTCCATGACACTAGCAGAAATCATTCCATTAGCACAATTATTTAGATGAACATTATCCATGACAACATTGCATCTTGCAAGGCCAAAGCTGGGTAACCTGTGCCCTCGGATATTATTGGAGTCTAACAATATAGCCAATGGTCAGGGTGATGCAGTTGTAGTCCAGCAATATCTGGTGGGTCACAGGTTTCATGTCTCTGTGCTAGACCCCATGGCCTCAGATGCTACTGACTGAACACTTTTGGCTACACACAAGAGGCAACATCCGCACCACAAATTTAAAGCACTCTTATACCACAATCATGGCTTCCACCAAAGAATCCTGGGAACTGTAGCATGTTAAAGTTGCTAAAAATTGTGGCTCTGTGAGGGGTCTCCTAACAACTCTCAGCATCCTTAACAAACTTCAATTTCAAGGATCTTTGGAGGATATCTGTCAGGGAACTGCCATCGGAACTAGAGGAGGAGGAGGCAAGGCTCCACAGCGATGCTGGAGAGGGGCCAAGCAGGGAGAGAGGCAGGTCTCCTGTTGGGGAAGAAAATCAGCGCAACACCAGGGATAGAGGGGGGCCAATGGGGGAAGCAGAGAGCAGGCTCCGGGACTCTTCACTGGACACCAGCGGGGAGAGCACAGGTCCTCCGCTACCCACGCCCTCCCTGCGCAGAAGACTTCCGCGCAGGGAGAGTAGGAGGAGACTGGGCGTCAAACAACTTTTATGTTGGAAAAGGTTTAAGAAACGCCCACTGACGGATTCTGCCAGCGACTGAACAGCCACGGAGTGGATGGCTGTCCAGCGAGAAATGGTTTAACCAGCCAACCTAGCCCAGAGCGGCGGCTATTTATGCACAAGCAACCCCTAAAGCCATCACAATATCATAGATGTAATTTATACTAATATAAATGTGCTTTAAAAGTATAGTGAGGATATCACCAAACACTTCAGCTGTGGGTGGAGATAATGGCTTATAAGGTACATATGCAAGAAAGATGCTTTACACAGTCATTTGATTCTCTTATTTGTGCATTTATAGTACATCTGCAGAGGGTGAGGGCAATGGAAATTCTCCCAACATTGGCTTATTCAATCTACTTCTGAATTCCTTGTATCTATCTCCTGTAACTTGCTCTTTACAATGCTGAACCATTAATATATTCAAGTTCATTGGACAGGCTGAAAAGTTTAATGTTCAGAGCCACCATTCTTTGCTTTTGAGATGTTACACAGATAAGGAGGTAAATAAATCCAGGCATTCATCTTAGAACTCCTCAGATACCTTGCTTTCAGCTCCAAGATGAACAGATGAATGCTAATGCTGTTTCTGGAGTGTTGTGTTTGTAGCTTTCTCATGAAACTACGACTAGTTTCTCAAGATGGTATAGTTTGTGTTACAGTCCTGCAGGCTTCACCAACCTGGTGCCCGTCAAATGATTTGGACTACCATCCCATCATCCGTGACCATTGGGATGATGGGAGTGGTAGTCCAAACCAAAATAATACTGGAAGCTCTGAGCCCAATTTCAGCTTCTTCAGAATATGCACAGTAGTGTCCCTTTAGGCCAGGAGTTTTCTGCTATTTCTTCAACTAGCATAATATTTCTAAAGAAACTGCCCCAGTAAGCATATAAGGCAATAAGCATATAAAGGAATTTGCCTGCAAACAAATTGGACCCATTGGGGGGTTTGTCTTACTCATAGCAATAGTCACAACTTTGGCATTTAAGGCGAACCTAGTCTGTTCCCGAGAAAGGGTGAGATGGTACATCACCCTCCTCACATTGTGAGCAGGGCGACAGAGTACCCTGGTAAAGGGGCCTGGGTGGAAGAATCTATATATATACACACACACACACACACATACATACATACATAAAACCATAAAGGCACCACAGCCTCCACTGACCTTCACTCCAAGGAAACCAAACCCTAGGTAATGCTCACACATCCCCAGAGCCTCTCAGAGGTTGGTGTGGCATGTAGCCCTAACATTTTAATGCTGTCTACCATTTGAGCTTTGTGCATTTCAAAGTAGCTTAGGGGCAAAAAGCAGGGATAAACTGTAGTCATTTATTTATTTGTTTGTTTAATTATAACTCTCTCAAGGTGCCTTACACAACAGCATATTAAAAATACAATTTCCAACAATCATAAAATAGAATGCAACATAAAACCTCCCATATAACTCACATTAATAAAACATTAATTGCACATCCATCCTAAAGATGGAATCCTACCCTGCCCTCCATAAGCCTACCAAACCAAAGGAGCTCAGTGGCAGGATAGGCCCCTGTTGCTCAATTGGTAGAACATGAGACTTCTAATCTGAGGGTCGTGGGTTTGAACCCCACGTTGGGCAAATGACTCCTTTATTTCAGGGTGTTAGATTAGATGACCCTTGTGGTACCTTCTGACTTTACAATTCCATGCTTCTAAGCCAGTGAGGAGAAGGCAGTCTTCAAGGGCTCTGTAGTAGCTTTATGGAGGCCAGCTAGCAGTGAATCCCACAGTAAGAATGTGCTTAACGATGTGAATACTTTCCAAACTGTTTTCTTTCTCATCTCTAAAATTCTGTTTTTGCCAGTGGGGTGTCACCCAAAATGATGTGCAAACCTGGTAAACTAAAAGCCATCCAAAAATGCAATTAAAACTTTTTTAAAATTCACAGTTTGAATTTGATAGCACAACAAAACATGGTCTAATTAAGAATCAGCCAAAATGTTGTCAGCAGGAGTCCCAGCACGAGAAAGGCTCTCTGTGTTAACAGCTGTCGAAAGCCTATAGAACAGAATATATAGAAAATAGGCTAGCTAACAGAAAAGTAGCCAGGTGTACTTCTACTGGAAGAATATAACCACAGACAATTGACAACTCTTGTATGTAAGTACCGACATGTGTCAGCCTGAGGCTTTAATATATGTGTAACAGGAATCCAGACCACAAAATGGAAAATGATACACCTCAATTTTATTGAACAGTAAATCAACCATAAATTGAAACTACAACAGAGGATAACAGTGATGAATTTCCACTTGTGGAATCAGTCAACAGCTGGTCTCTCTGATCTTCAGAAACATGTGAGACCTAGACCTGTTCCAGTCAGTCCAGGACAAGGCACTCAGTTATAAGTAGTGGTTAGTGTCACCTCTTCTCCATCAAAACGCTTGCACCTTCTTTTGCAGGATAGTTTTCACTCTGCCAGCTGTTCCTCTTGTACTATTTTCAGCAAAGGCAGCACACAGAGGCACAAGCCACTCCCTATGGCTACTCTCAAGTCCTGTAGCAATGTCAGCAAACCAATTTAGCAATGTCACCAAAGTAATCTGGTAAGTTCAGCTGAACAATGCATGAGTCCACAAATGTTCAGCAACATGTCCTGTGTCTATTTTTTAATTGAGTTTTCAAGTAGAATTTTAGCCTGCCTCTACCTTATTAGTGAGACATGGGTGGCGCTGTGGTCTAAACCACTGAGCCTAGGGCTTGCTGATTGGAAGGTTGGTGGTTTGAATCCCCGCGACGGGGTGAGCTCCCATTGCTTGGTCCCAGCTCCTGCCAACCTAGCAGTTTGAAAGCATGTCAAAGTGCAAGTAGATAAATAGGTACTGCTTCAGCGGGAAGGTAAATGGCGTTTCTGTGCGCTGCTCTGGTTTCACCAGAAGCGGCTTAGTCATGCTGGCCACATGACCCGGAAGCTGTACGCCGGCTCTCTCGGCCAATAAAACGAGATGAGCGCCGCAACCCCAGAGTCGTCCACGACTGGACCTAACGGTCAGGGATACCTTTACCTTTACCTTATTAGTATTATCTAGTTTTACTTTCTCTTTTCTGAAATAAGTTATTCAAGTCCTCTCTTCATCAGCATGTCTATGGATGCCTGAGTTTTGTCCCATGGTGTGCACTGCACAATTTTTTTCTTTTCAAAACATTGCATCCCTTTTCAGCTAGGTGCTTGTTCACCAGACTTCATCTTCTGTGGAAGCCTAGGCTTATAGTTCTCACTTCCATTAAAGATAGGGCAAGGAGCAATGCTTTCTCCACAGATCAGATGCAGTGGTACATATGGGGAAAGGATGTACCGGTATGTAAGGAGACAGAAAGGCAATGAGTCCCTTGAAAAGTTGCTCATACCTGTAAATGGGATGCCTATTTGCTGCATCACTGGATGAAAGAAAAGTATTGGATTGCCTTTGCTAATCCTATTTTATTTTAATGTTCACTTCAACATAGCTGACATAAACTATAAGATCTTGCTGTTCCCTCAGTGTAAAGGAGATCATTTCTGCCCAGTAAATCCAAAGACACTCAGCTACTTTGTACAGGATGACATAGTTAGTCTTTCAAGTCTTTGTGGTATAGGAGTCCCAAGTTATAAACCCAACTTTTGACAAGCTGACTCCTTCTTCTTCCTGGTGCTGTGAATCAACACAAAAGCCAGAACCTGAACATTAGGGATTGTTTCTATCAATTAGCCAATGTCAGGAGAGATGAGTGCTTGATTTGCCTGGAACTATCTGTTTTGTTAAGAATCATTGTGTGGGTCATCTGCTTTTGAACAGGGGGATCTGTTGTACTGGAAAGCAAAATCAGCTTAGATTTTGCACAAAGCATCCAGGAGCAGGGAAGTTTGGGAGGAGGAGAATGTAATTTTTGATGTAAAATGTGGTCTGGAAAAATGCATGAAAATCTATACAAATATTTGGTCAAATATATGTTGGAAATGTAAGGAAAAACAAGGCACCTTCTATCATATGTGGTGGACATGTACGGTAGTAAAAGAATTTTGGGAAATGATATATAATGAATTGAAAATAACTTTTTCTAAAACCCCAGAAGCCTTTCTTTTAGGAATTTTAGGTGTCGAAATCCCACTGGAACAGAAAAGACTATTCTTGTATGTGACCACAGCTGCCCAGATGTTATTGGACCAGAGATGGAAAGCAGTTAAAGTCCCATCCAGAGAAGAATGGCAGATTAAGTTGATGGATTATGCTGAAATGGCAAAAATGACCGGAAGAATCAGAATTCAGGAAAACCAAAACTTTAATAAAGAAGGGGGGGAAACTTATAATTTATCTTTAAAACCATTGTAAACACTTAAAATTGTTAGTAGGATTGGAATAACACTTGTAGTTTAATGGTGAATTTTTGATATAATGGAGATGTAAAAGATTTGGATTATTATAAAAGATGCAGGAGGAAATGATTAACAGTAGGACCCACAAAGGAGAGGAGGAAAGTCCAGGAGATTCTATGGAATCTTGTCTTTATGTTGTATGTTGCATATGTTATTATAAAACTGTTATTTGAAAAGCTAATTTTTTTTCTAAAAAAAGAAAATCTATACACATATTTGTCTTCTAATGTCATTCCTACTTTCTGCAGGGGCAAGTTTGTCTCATCCACCTTCACCTGGAAGAGGCTCCAATGTCTGGCCATGCAGACTAGCAATGATGGGAGTTGGAGTCCAGCAGTGTCTGGAGGACCCCACATTGGCTATCCCTGAATTAGATTACTGGTCTACGTTTCTTTCCAGTTCTCATTGAATTACAGTTGTGATCCTGGGAGCAGTTATTTGCAAGTGCCATTGAAATAAATGCATGTTTTATATTTCTGTCTTCATGACATTTCTCCCCATGTATATGTAAAACAATCTTCTTTTCAACCAATATTGAAACATGCTACCACTAGACTATCATTACCTCTCATTCAGACTGTGTAGTACACTTAGCAGTTATTCTTTGCAGTATAGCTTTGTAATACAGTGCCTCAAAGCTGAAAACAGCTTTTATCCTAGATTGCACCTGTAAACAGCTTCTATCATGGACAGTTATATGGGTCAGTAGGCAACCCTCTACTTACAGTGCCAGGAGTAGGTTATTTATACTATGACAGGCTCAGAGATGTGATAGTGAATGCAACAATGGGGGCTATATCTGCAGCGATTTCTCAGACCCCCCCTCTTTTTTATTTCACTTCTTTAGAGGAACTGCTATAGCTTTTAAGTCAAGTTTCATTTTGGAACAAAAAATAATAAAATAAATGACAAGTCCATTTATAAAGGGAATCAATTTATTTCAGACTATTCCACATTCTCTTCCTAACACATTGCACATGTAATGGACTGTGGGCTCTTAGGATTTACAAGAGAAGGGAAGGATTCCTGGAATGGGGTGGTAAATGAGCTGCAGCCATAGTCAAGCCTTAGAGGAACATTAACCAAAATGTTTGCTCCTGTCATGGACTGAACACAAGAAGATTCTATCATTGCTCACACGATGAGCTATCACAGTGGGATATGTCAGAATCCATAGGGTGCTAAAGGTATATGCTCTTTATATAACTGGGAAAAGGCCACAGGTAAACTCTGTTTCTTTTCTGAGCCAATTTTGATAAAATTTCTGTATTTTGTGAAGTTTTGAGAAGGAATATTCCTGAGAACAAAAGAAGAACCATGCTGAATCAGACCAAAGGCTCATCTAGTCCAGTGTTCTGCTCCCAGAGCAGATAGCAAGATGTCTATCGGAAGCCCACAAACAGAACCTAAATGCAACAGCACTCTCTCAACTTCTGACTCCCAGTAACTGGCATTCAGCCTCCAAAAGTGGAGGAGGAACATAGTCATTTTCGCTAGTAGCCATTGATAGTTTTATTATTCATAAATCTATCTATTCTTCTTTCAAAGCCATCCAGCTTTGTAGCCAGCATTGCATTTTGTGGTAGCAAGTTGTGTAATTTAACTATGCTCTGTATGATGGGCTACTTCCCACTTTTTGTCTGGAATCTTCCACCATTCACCATTTCAGTTCAGCAGGAAAAATATATATATAATGAAACCTCCATATGAATTTTATATGAAAAGATCTATGAGATGATACAATCTGATCGTAAGTTTTTATTGCAAAAAAAGGGTAAACTTTGCATTATGATACTTCCATTTTCATGTGCTTCCTTTGACTGGTGTTCTCACCTGAGAAGAAGAAGAAAATGTTATCTGGGTGCTAAATGCACTGGTCCTTCTCTGGATCCATGCTTTGGAAGAAACAAATAGCCTGAAGTGGTCTGCCTATGTGATTTAAAGGGGGAAAGTTGAATGTTGACCGGTTGGCTTTCTGTTCTGTATGAAATGTTTGGCTCCTTTAAAATCCCAACATGGGATCTACTTATTTATTGCAAGTCAAGGTTAGGGAAGCATCACATTCCAAGCAAAAATAAATGTTACAATAAGTGGATGGCATAAGTACTACTCAAAGTACTTCAGAAGATTTTGACAAATAATTGAATCAAGCAGAGCTAAGAAGGTTGTATATACTGTATGTGTGTACACTGCTTCTCATCTCTTTCACCCTGCCCCCGCACTGGTTTGAAGGAATGGGTTCATCTTTCTTTGTCAGTGTTAAGGCTGGATGTTCCTCCCTTTGCTCTTCTTTTTTTGATTTTGAGAATGGAGATTTGTTCTCAGTTCAGTACTTTGTGAAGTTTTGAGAAGGAATATTCCTGAGAACAAAAGAAGAGCCATGCTGAATCAGACCATAGGCTCATCTAGTCGAGTGTTCTGCTCCCAGAGTGGATAGCAAGATGTCTATCGGAAGCCCACAAGCAGAACCTAAATGCAACAGCACTCTCTCAACTTCTGACTCCCAGTAACTGGCTTAAAGAAGACCTGGGTGTATAATTAATGCAACCCCCTTAAAGGAAAAATAAATAAATAGGGTTCTATTGTGGCTGAAAAATTTGCTAGCACTAATATGAGAACTAGTTTGGGAGTAGGACCAAGAACAGGTTGGGAGCAGCCACTAGAGCTGGCAAAATAAAAGGGAGGAGGCGTGGGAGAAGAGAATGCAGCAGGAGATAGCAAAATTGAGAAAGGACTTTGAGAAAAAAAAGGAAAGAGCAGAAGGCAAATGGAGCTGGTGATTCAGAAAAGGAAAAAGAGGCCTGAGCAGAAGGACTCTACAGAGCAAGAGGGCCAGTGAAAGAAACTACTGACTCTGTAACATTGATTATATTGTTGCTCTGGGGATCACATCTATTCTTCAGAAAGGGTAACTTTCACAAAGAGCTGTTTCTTGTACCAAATATTCAGGTTAACCTTGCACAGGTTAACCACTGGCACTTACAATTCTGGACACGTGGTAAGACTCATGGAAATGCACGGTTTACCATGTTAGCCAGAAGCGATAGACTCAACATGTTCTCCAGTTGTGAATCAGGAACTTGGCCACAAATATGGGGACAAGCAACTGGAGACACTGGAGCTTTAATTATATGGTGTAAATGAAATGTCCTCTGATGAATGTTGACACTGGGCAGCATTTTCAAGGACAATTAAGAGAAGAGCAGTTGCCAGGGTTGCCATAAGTCTGCCTCAGTCTGCTGCTCCTTTATTTGTTTTCCACCACCACCACTACTAATAACAACAACAAAGTACTGCATAAAACAAACTGTGTTTCTCACCAGATTTACAGCGAGAGCTTTTGTCCCTGACATTAGAGCAGGGACAGCTTCTTTCTGATGTCAGATGGCTATATTGTGTTTCATTTCAGAAATCGTTTCTCTTTATACTCCAGCAAATTTATGTTGGGAGCAATGTGAGGCTCAAGGTGCTGGCGGGTGCTGAGTCATGGCATCAATTTTAGAAAATGTCCTTCACGGAAAGCACAGAGCAGTTGGTGTGCTTTCACATTTTAATTTAGTCAACATCTTCGACAAAGGAAAGGATAGCACCAGAAGGGCTGAAAGGAACACATCGCTGAGATCAGCAGTTTTCCCAAGGACTTACTTTTTTATTCCTTAGGATTGAGTTTGATCATATACTTTAGAAAGCAAAGTAAAGGGATTTTTTAGAAGCACCGATAGGGAGAAACTAGCTTTGCCCTGGAATCCTCAAGCAATGCAAGGGACATGATGAAAAAACAAAAGACTGAAACCATTATAACAACAAGTTATAAACAATCTCTCACTTACCGGTATTTCCTCAGAAGCTTGTGTGGCTTTCTGTAGAAAACAGACTGGAGGCACCAGCAAACCTATTCTGTAACTTATAGACAGTGTTGATACAGCACCCTACATTAGAGAAATAATGAAATCAAAAGGATGTCAATAGCAAGTCTTTTACTGTTCTGACTCACCCATATCAGGTACTCACTGGGTCAAAGCAGGCCAGTTGTTGAAGGATCACCAATGGCTCCTAGTGAGCAAACTTACTCTAGCAAAGACTGGAGGTGAACTGAAGTCTTACAGGTCCTTTCCTCCAGTCTACCACAGTAAGCCTCTGAATACCAGTTGCTGGGAATTAAAAGTGAGGAGGGTGCTGTTGTGCTCAGGTGCTGCTTGCTGGTTCCCATAGCCACATGGTAGGCCACTGTGAGAATAGGATGCTGGACTAGATGGGTCATTGGCCTGATCCTGCCCCCTTACTAAGCTCCACCCATTTGGACTGAAGACTATTGATCATAAAGGGCCAATCCCTTGACCTGAAGATGAATCTCTCTCTCTTTTTTGTGGCTACCTGCCTGGCACATTACCTGCACCATTGAGCAGCCATGGTTTGGGAAGCACTAAATTACTCTCAGGAGCCAGGCTTGGAAGACTGGATCTGTGAGGCTTCCAGCTCAGACTCTGCAGGCTGCAGACCACCAGATTCAGGTTCCATGGATTCTGAATCTTCAACCTCAGGGGGCTGGTCCAGTACCCCAGCAGCCTCAATCAACTCTTCTTCCTCCTTCAAGATCTTTCCTAAATCCAGAGCCTCTGACTCACAGTTGTCACTGCTTCCTACTTAATAAGCATGTAGCAGATTTGTAGTCTAGAATGCTGCCATTGAATTCATAGTAGGGAGGTATTATAGAATGTCAGAACAAAACTGAGCTCTGCTGATATTTGACATGCCAAATGGCTCCTGAATTGTGAACTAGAGGGCGTAGTCACCTCAGAGAATGGCACTATGAGTTGGATGATGCAATTCAGTCTTCGCAGATTATAATAACATGGGGAGGGTGTTCCAGTGTTAAATCAACACAGAAGTAATTGCATCCCAGTGTATTTGAAAATGTAATGACATTAGTTCTGAAGATGCTGCACAAGATGAATGTCAGAGCTGAAAGAACAGCAAGGAAGCATTTTGTTCTACCTAAAGATAACATCTGCTTGTAGATAGCAGAGGTGTTCACTGACCACAAGACTCAGTTGAATTCAGTGTCTTGTGAAGCAGCCTACTTCATCCCACAGTGATTTGTGGTCTGTCCAAGTCTACTAGGTTTTCAATCTTCTTATTCACTATTCCATTTTTAGGGAAGTTTTTAATGTTTAATGCTGGATTGTGTTTTTAATATTGGACTGGGAGCCACCCAAAGTGGCTGGGGAAACCCAGCCAGATGGGCGGGGTATAAATAATAAATTATTATTATAAATTATTGTTATTATTATTATTGGGAAATAAAAAACATAGACAACTCTCCCCACATTTTAGACATAAGTGGCTGAAATTTTTAAGCATGGCTGCCACTCCAGAGTGTATAAAGCCTCCTAAATTACAGCCAAATAGTTCCTGGGGCTTTTGTGTGGAACCATTTTAAATTTATGAGGGTTTTTTTTAAAAAAACCACACACACTTTTTTTTAATGATCAGAACTGGATGACATTTGTAGACAAGCTTGATCCATCTGAGGGCATGGATACTGGAAACTTTCAGAATAGCTGCAGTGGTTCTTCTGAAAGAGCAGAGTTTATAATCTGGAGGTAGTAATATATGAATCATGGTTTTTTGGGTTATCAATCTGAAACCTGAAAGAGGTGCTGGGGTAAGAAACATGAAAATTGTGGACAAGCAAATCCAGGTGTTTTGTGCTGGGTACTTACAAGTTGGACCTGTCAGTCAAAATGGAGCTTTCGGTGTGTTTGTTCCTCACAAACAAATTTCCCTTAATAGAAGGTCTTTATTTTGCACTTGTAAAGTTGCTTCCCAAAGTACTGGGATTGGAAAGCACTGGCAAAATAATTTACTCTGATTACAAACTGCACCTGTCAGTTTCAAAGGTATACTTTCCCTCTTCCCCATTCTGGAGTTTTTCTTAAGCTACAGATATAAATTTTGATTTTTCAAGTTACCTCCCTTTCTCCCCACACCCTCACCATTTTCTGTAATTATGTTGGTGTCTGGATTGCTGAGGCCTTGAAATACTTCAGGGTTCCTCCTTAGACTAGTGCCTGCCTTGCAGATATTTTGCTCCACCCTGCCTCATTATTTTGGATTCATACAAGTCTTTTGCACACCCCTACTGGATCGTACCTGTCAGCTAGGTGCCAGGATGCCTGCCTCAATATAATGGGATGAACTGCAAATAGCACAATGGCAAGCCAATATTTTCTTGGTTTTAAGTTTTAAAATTGGTCTCAGTCACTGGTTTTCAATGCCCTCTTCTGCTTGCTCTACATAATATTAATGTGACAGCTAAGCACTGGTACATTTACAGTTTTTTAAACTTACACATTTGACCACCTGCAGAAAGAGAAGGTGAAATCAGTCTGGGCAGTGGGCAGTGAAATGAACTGAAAGTCTGTGTAACTTGCAATGAAGGAGCTAAAATTTCACCCTTTGATTTATCTAACCCATTGAAAACCAAGCTGTTCTGCTAAAAATATATATCTCAATATCAAGTGCTTTTGGTGAACTGCTCATAAAATTCCCAAAATGAGAGACAAAAAGCCTAAGAGAGACTAAAAATGTAATATATCTGAATAAATTATTACTCTATGCATATGAACTTCATGTGCATAAAAAGACTATTGTATGATACGAGTGAGACCTACAAAGGAATAGGGAGCAACATGTAAAAATTATGTTCAGGACTTCAGCAAGCTGGTCATGTCCTTTTTCATGACACTCTTCCATTGCCTTTCTACCCTGATCCTACTCCTCCCTCAAAAGACAGTAGCACCCCTTGTCCATCAAGCATACTTACTCCTCATTAGAGGGTTTTTTTTTGGGGGGGGGAATCTTCTAAGGGAGTCCTTCTCCCCAAGGACTCTTCCCCTGTTTTCCATTTATTTTCCTACACTTTTTTTTTTTTTTTTGCAAACCTTGGCATTTCAATAAGTCTGCTCTTGTGTATTTTTACAACATAAAGAATGGCCTTCAAAGAATCATCTCTCTCTCTCTCTCTCTCTCTCTCTCTCTCTCTCTCTCTCTCTCTCTCTCTGTGTGTGTGTGTGTGTTACTATTCTAAAGAGTAACAGAAACTGTCATGTTTGTAAAAGTGTAAAGGTTTCCCTCCCTGTTTAATAAATCTTTCACACACTTGGTAAGGAAAAGGCGTGTTAGCCTGGAAGGACACAATTACAACGAAACAGAGACACAAAATCTCCTAGTCAATAAAAATAGATACCTGGCCTGGAAAGAATCATATGGCAACATATATGTGGTAGCCATGCATATAATTTACCCATATGGTGTTTAAGAGATACAGTGAGTAAATTGCACAGCCATTAGCTACGTGATATATTGAAAAGAGTTGATCAAAAAGACAGATTACTTTGAAAGGGCCCTGTTTATTTTATCATAGACAAACACACACACACACATTTTATCAATAAAAGTATTTCTATAGCACCATCTAATAAAATATCAGGGTGGTCTACAACTGTAAAACACAAAGCTATAAATCACCTTGTCCATATGACTAGACATTACTTGGGCTGTATTTTGTATCTGTGGGTGGAGGACAAACTTAACTCAAATGGTGATACTTACAATTTTTTATTCACTCCCATATTGTGTGTGGGTATATAGATGAAGTTTTGTGTGCATAGCTGCTACTGTTCTGGCTTCTGGGTTTGTTTTCACTGAACATATTCACACAACCAGTCACCACATGCTGTTTCAAATTAGGATTAGAAAAGCACAGAAAGAAAAAAAGGTTGTGGGAATCATTCTTAAGTTTAATGAGATCCCAAGGCTCATTCTCTATTTTTTGCTTACTGTGCACTTAAAACCATGCAACATTTTTCAAATTCATTTTAAATTACCATTTAGATACCATAGCTGTGGTCTTGGGGGCAGCAGCTCCAAGAAAGTGAGTGAAGTCGGAGCATGATCAATGACCCTGAATACTAGAACTGGCAATTCATAGAAAATCATTTTGAACTTAGTCTCACACATTGAGGAATCTAGTCTTTGTAGTTAGTCCCATAAATCCTAAGCCGTTTTATGAAAGATGCATTAACTTTCTAATTGTTTTCTCACAGCAATGTGAACTGATCTTTCTTATTCTTTTTGTTTCTGCATTTTTTTAATAGAATTCTTCAGCATTTGATCATTGGGATTTTAATTGCCAACATGACTGTTTCCCCCCTGTGTCTGATATATATATATTCCATTTGTACTGTTTTCCAAAATGCACTTTATTCAGGATTATCTTGGCTTGGTACACTCAAGGTCTTATTGTCCATCTCTCCCACTTCCTTTGTTGCTCTATGAGTCCTTCTCTGACTATGGGATGGTAGGAGGTAGACCAAATATGCAAGTGACAGAAACCAAAGAAACAAGAGGCATATTTATTACAATTTTCAATGCACATATATGAGGGTGCATTTGTGGACAGAGATCAAAACTTTTGATACATATCTTAAGGCTTGGGTCAGTGTATTTGGGTGTTAGTCCTTCAGAGAGTCTGGTTCCAAACCATTTAGACCAGAGGTAGGCAACCTAATGCCCGGGAGCTGGATCTGGCCCAATCGCCTTCTCAACCCAGCCTGCGGACAGTCTGGGAATCAGCATGTTTTTACATGAGTAGAATGTGTCCTTTTATTTAAAATGCACCTCTGGGTTATTTGTGGGGCATAGGAATTTGTTCATTCCCCCCCTCCCCAATATAGTTCAGCCCACCACATGGTTTGAGAGACGGTGGACTGGCCCATGGCTGAAAAAGGTTGCTCACCTCTGATTTAGGCTTTAAAGGCTAAAACTATCAATACTTTGGGCCTCGGAGTGAATAGACAGCTACTGTAGCTGCCACAGAATGGGTGCAATATGTTCAGAGCACTGAGCTCCTACAAGCAACTGTTGTTGAAGCATTATGCACCAAATGAAGGTTTGCGCCATCTTTAAGAGCAGCTTCACAAAGAGTGCATTGCAGTTGTCCCACCTGGATGAAACCAATCCATTTGCACTGAGGGAAGACTTGTCCTTCCAAGATGATACTGCAATTGAGTAGTGTATTATGTTGCTTTTGAGATTTGTTTCCCTCTGCAAATCACATCAAAATAGTCTGTTATTCTTTGTGACATTGATATGTGTTGAACAAAGCTGGAATCAGGGTGGGGCGCTTTTAAAAGCAGATAGAGAACTGCTTTACTTTGGCACCAAGCAGAGTACTGTACTGTAGTAAGTGGAAAGAATGAGATGATACATCACTGATACTAACTTGCTAATGAAAGTGCTCCAGTCCAGAATATGTCAGATTTTGTATGCTTGAACAGCTAGCCTACTTTGCAAAATTAGTCATTAAATTCCCCATATCTATGAAAGAAGCTGGAAGGAGATGCAGCATATTAAGCAGCCATGTTAAACCTTCCTGTTGTTGTTTTTTTAGTTTTAGCACAAAAAACAACAACAACCCAGTTTTTAAATGTTCAACTATCTTGCCTTGAAATGTGAAAACATTCGCTGTAATAAATTAGGTTCAAATCATAATATTTATTCATAAATATTTATGTAGAACAGGGGTGGATTCCTTCCTTTCTGCCAAAGGTCACATTCCCTCAGAAGCAATCTGTCAGGGATTGCATGTCAGAAATGGGTGGAGCTAAATCTAGTGGAAGGTGGGGCCAGAGCCAAAAATTGATGCGACCATGTCTTCTCACTCTTTCTGTGACTACATTTTGTCACTGTCTCTGACCCCAATTGCATTATACAGTCGTACCTTGGTTCTCAAATGTAATCCATTCTGTAAAGTCCATTCGACTTCCAAAAACGTTTGAAAACCAAGGCACAGCTTCTGATTGGCTGCAGGAGCTTCCTGCACCCAATCAGAAGCCGCAGAAGCTGCGTCAAACATTCAGGTTCCAAAGAACGTTCGCAAACTGGAACACTCACTTTTTGTGAGCATTTTGTGGCATTCGGGAGCCAAAACGTATGCGTACCAAGGCATTCAAGAAACAAGGTACGACTGTACTTTCAGTTATAACCACTGGAAACATAGTTGGATTCTAATGAACTGCTTGATACATATATTCCTAAACTGCAAAGAGACACAGCCTTAAATGTGAATAGGCTCATATTGCCTATTTTCAGCAGATGAAACATTTAGCACCAATAGTCTTTTCATGGAGGCATGGTCAATCCTGCACTAGAACACAGCGGTCCTGTGTAGACCAATTTACACAATAAATGTTACGCCTGTGTGAGCTGTCAGTCACAACTGTGCATCAGTGTGTGTACAACCAGCTTGGTCAAAAATTGTGAAGTGTGAAACAAAAACATTTCTGTTTCAAGAAGTATATACTGGATCACTTTGATATCTTTGGAGATATGCAATAAAATTCAAATGTATGAAAAGAGAAACTGCCTGAGAAAATATATATGTAAGCCAATGCGGAGCTCTCCAGATGTTGGTAGACTACAATTCACTGTCATTCCAGACCACTGAGCATAAAGGGTGCTATAGTTGGGAGTTGTAGTTCAACAACATCTGGACACCACTCCTGCTGCAAACTCTCACAACATGTGCAACCCGATATTTCTGCCTTCGTGATGCTACCAAATGCCATAGGAATGTTGCAGTATTCCTATCCATTTGCTGCCACCATATCTTGAAATTTAAAAAGGCTTCTTTTTGTCTATACATGCCTTCAAACAAGAGCCACTGTTTCCATATGTGATTTCCCCATTTACATTAAAGTAAATATATTCAGAACACCATGCCTAAAACCAGCAGTTGCTTTCAGACCAACAATGCAATCTATATATAGCACACATATCCGATATGAAGTGGTCTGCGATCCTTCCCCCACCCGTAAGGATGCAGTGTTAGCTTGTGGCTAGTAGAATTAGATAGCAATCCACTACCCCATTACTTCTGGAGCATCTCTATTGATGTTGATCAGAGTAATCTGGAGCAAATGGGTTTCTGATGAGACTCCATTTTTGCTTGTCCCCCCCCCCCCCGGCCATTTCTGTAATAACAGGCGGAATCACCAAATGCCAGAAAATACCATCATGTTATTTATCACCCAATAAAAACAGCTGGCATCTGAGTAGCGCAATCTCTCTCTTTTTATTCTTTTTTACTTATTAACACTTTCCGTCTCTATTTCATAACAATTGTGTATGCTTATGCAATTTACTGCAAATTATTCTTTGGGAGAGATGAGACCATAGAAAATAGGCAACAGCAGCAAATCAGTTTTATATGTTTAACTCAGCGGGGTTTCAAATCAATAACTAATGCATGAATTGAAGATATCCATAAATAATTTAATGCTTAGTGAGGCTCAGTGACTATAAACTAATACTGCTATCATTTTTAACACTGTTTACAACTGCACAGATGCTTTCCCTTTCCCAGGCATATTTTCCACAATTCATGCCCAGCGATGCCTTTTCTCTCCCGATTGTCCAATTCCATCTTCCATCAAGTATAAAGGGGTGGGAGGGGCAAAATATTTATTTTGATACATGAATGTGTTGTTGTGGCCATTATCTTAGAGGAGGCTTTCCTCCTGTGCAAGGAAGGAATTCCTCTTCTAAATCATCCCAAATTGTGGAAGGTGTGTGTGTGTGTGCGTGTGTGTGTGTGTGTGTAAATGCTTATGTAAAAAAACCTTTAAGGGAAGGTTTTAATGTTTGATCTTTTATTGTGTTTTTAATATCCTGTTGGAAGCCTCCCAGAGTGGCTGGGGAGGCCTGGCCAGATGGGCTGGGTATAAGCAATTGATATAATAATAATAATAATAATAATAATAATAATAATAATAATAATGTTTTTTAAATGGTTCCAAATTAATCCGGAATGACTTTTTAATCAGTTCAAGGGGTTTTCATCAATTAATTTAACTAATTGACTCAAGATACTATTTTGCAAAGCCAAGTTGGGACCATATGTTGATCTGGAGCGTGTATTTTCTCAATCAGGATCCCTTAAGAAAGTGGCCTCTGAAGGGCAGCACACCCAACAGTGCTGTTCTGTTGACTACACAGAAGAACAGAACTGTGTTAGGATCTAAAGAGGTCAAGCAATTAGACCTTTGGTGAAAAAGGTTCTGAGGCTTGACCACACACAATCCCTGGTAGTTCACTAGGCTAGATTCCTGGTTCAAAGCCTAGAGTCCTAGCAGGGATTGTCAACTAATGAACTAATGTGTGTAAATATCAACCAGATCCACAGTATAGATGGCATTTATTCTTTGACAGTGGACCAGAGTGAAGACTATTGCACTATTGCTGCCAAAACTCTGCCCCTTGATTGGCCAGATGCAAAACTGAGTTTGGCGGACTATCCTGCAATTCCTTTCAGCCATCTGAGGAGGATCCCAATGGCCGGCTGCAAGGTGACAAGTTTTTTGCCAGCTGGGTGGGGGACCGTGATGGGTCGCAACCACCGCCCACTCTGGAACCAGGTAAGATGCCATTCCCTGACAATGAGGCAAAAAAATTGGAACCTTTTCACATAGAAAGAGAACCTTTGGAGAAACTGAAGGGCATATTTCAGCAAAACAATGGTTTTAATTGCCACAGTATTTTCTAGCCTGTTCATAGCCAATATTTTTCTGGACTTATATGCAGAATTGTAAGAATACCTTGGATAGATATCGGCAGGCTCTCTTGTCTGCCTTCAAAATATTGAAACATTGTGATGTGCCCTTTTTGTTTGCTTTTAAATTTAAGTATGCCACTGTGAAATATATTTACCATATCTAACTTCAAATAAGTATTTTATAAAAGTTGAGTGCTGGTTGGTAAGTATAAAGGTTCTAAATCACAATAGTAAGTGTCTACCAAATTAGCCAAAACTGACCCCAATGTAGTATACAGTGGTACCTCGGGTTAAGTACTTAATTCATTCCAGAGGTCCGTATTTAACCTGAAACTGGTCTTAACCTGAAGCACCACTTTAGCTAATGGGGCCTCCTGCTGCTGCCGTGCTGCTGGAGCACGATTTCTCATCCTGAAGCAAAGTTCTTAATCCGAGGTAGTATTTCTGGGTTAGCAGAGTCTGTAACCTGAAGCGTATGTAACCTGAAGTGTATGCAACCTGAGGTACCACTGTACTGCATTTCCCACCTGGACTTTCTGATTTAACACCATTTTTGTAAGTGAGCTAGTATGAGGTACATGTTGGACCAGCATTTACCCTTTCATATTTTTGCTATGAGCCCTTAGGTTCAATTTATCTCAGATTTAATTATACAGAAGTCAATGTATAGATGCAAGATGCTTGCCAGAATCATCCCAGTTGTAATTCAAAGGTTGCAGAGAAGTCAATGGAGTTCCACTGTGATGAATTAGCCCCAGAGGCTATATTTTTTGCTTCTAGATTTCCAGGATGATATGATTTTGTTGTTATATTAACCACACTCTATTGCTGCAAATCAAGGAAACAGTGGGTATACATAGTAACTATATGTAGCTGTATCTTAATAGAAATCTTTGCTGCCTTCTCTACTGTATAGGAAAGACCTGCTTATAGCATGTGTTACGAGGACTTGGACACAGGAATTGGGATTAAAATGCCACAACTTTATTGAGGAAAATGAATGATGTAACTAAGCCTGAGGATTGGTGGGGAGTTTGAGCATGCAGAGTCGACTAGTCTTGTGATTAGGGGCATGGGTGGCATAGTTTTGCTCTGCAGCAGGATTGAATCTTGCCATATGAATAATATCAGTCAGTAGCACCCAAGAGGCAAGCTGCCATAGAAGCTTAGCTTCATCTCTTCTGTGCTCTACTCATACTGTTCCTCAGGGCATTCTTTTGTTGGCCACACTTTGGTGTATTTGCACCGTCTTGTTTACTATTTCCAGAGTTAACAGAGCCACTTGGGAGGCAAAGGTCACGAAGCAACCAAAAGATCTGTCCAAACATCAAATTCAATTATATTGTTGTTGTCGTCGGCATCCGTTTGCTTGAGAGACAATGGAGTTGCTACCAATATACCATTATATTCAGGGAGGAGGAATCTGTGGTTCTCTAGATGATGTTGAACTACAACTCCCATCATTCCTGTCTACGGTCCAAACAGACTAGGTTGATGGTAGTAGGAGTCCAAAAAACTGAAGGACTACAACACCCCAGTTCCTGATTTAACATTTACCCTTTAACTACCAGGAAAGCAGTGCATACAGATCCTTGACAGATGTCACTATGGTCCTTAAGCAGGACTAGATCTGATGAAACATCTATTTCAAAGTGTTCGTTTGTAATTCAACCAAGTACAGTTTCCCATAATTTACTATAAATTTAAAAGGAATGAATCTAACAGGAATCTGAGCTCATGTGCATCTCCCTCTGCTTGCAGTGCACACTCCTTTTTGTAATTCAAAACCCATTCTATTGTGATTTTCTGCAGTTTCTTTTGCAAACATAGCTGCTCCAATGTAATATTTATCATTAAAAAAATGATTACAATAGCTAATCAGACTTTTAAATTGCTGACATTATAGAGAAGGCAGAAATATATGAATGTTGTCCATTCAGGTAAACCAAGCCATTTGGCTTGTGAATTTTTATATATGTGAAAATAAAATTATTCCCTGTTTTAGCTCAGTCCCTGTTAGCTGCCTAGTGGGATCCATTTCAGGACAGAAAAACAGAATGTAAATATTTTCAAGAAACAAATTAATGATTCTCAGCTGCTTCTAAAATATGCAGGAGCAAAATTTAAGATATTTGGAGGGGAAGGGGAAGAACTGTAAATGAGCAAAAGTCCCCTCAACATCTGGCCCAGCATTTATTTCCATTCATTTTATTTCCAAACAGTGATAAAAATAGCTTTATCAGAACATGCCAGAATTTTTGACATCAACAATCATTTTGGCATACTGATTCCATTTTTAAAGCGCTTCACTCAAACTTCAAATCCCTGTCAGAAGAAACAAACAGTGCCATAATCTAATGTTCTCGCTGCTTGGGGGGAAGAGGAAAGCTTTGAAAATTGTGCTCTCTTTCCCTCTTGCGGAGTCCACATTCATCCTGTCAAAACATTTAACTTCATCAGCTCCTTCTGCTGAATTCTGCATTAATATGCAATGTGAGTTTTGTGAGAGTTATGGCCTGTCATGCTTTCTACAATATGGTACATAATGACCACAAAACGCCTGTCATTTGCTTATCTTGTCTTCAGCAGGGTCTGCTATAAAGCACAACTTAAGGCCTTTTAAATAATTAGATAAATACATATTTCTGACAGGAATTGCTTTACCTGACTCCCAGCAGTAACAACTGGAATTCATAAACCCCAATTGACTGCATGTACACCTAGTTCTCTCTCTTACATTCATAATTGAAGGTCTGCTTTTGTTGTGGCACTTGACATACCCAGAACAAGATACTTCTGTCTGTTTAGTTGGGACTGGAGGTGTTGTCATATCTTGTGTGTGACAGGTGTTCAGGCAGAGCCATATCTAAATGGAAAAATCCCACCTGAGATTTGTGCTGCATTGTTGTTGTTTTTTAATGGGAAGTATTATAATCTCATACAACAATAATTATCCCCAGGCTTGCAAAAACTCAGTAGTTGAAAACTGGGTTGAGGATGAACACTTGGGTTGTCTAAAAATTCCCCAGGAATTTTAAAACACCGAAGGCAGATAGACTAGTTTCTGATGGTGGTGGTAATGATAGTTCCTGTACATTTTGCCTCTTATCTCAGGTTGGTGTTTTTGTTTGTTTGTTTTAAATGGCAGTTGTGATGACAGACTTCTGGGAGCTGCCGGACCAGTGACATTGGAGGGTGAGGAGAAGGGGGGAATTAAGACAGAGGTGGGCAGCTCAGGCCAACCACAGAGCAACAGCTTTAAGAAGAGGGTGTGGTTTTGCAAGTTCTAAGGCTTTGATAAGTTGTAAGGGGAAAGGGGTGGGTTTGGGGAGGTAGTTGGTGTCTGGTGGGGATAGTCAGGGTTGGCAACTGAAACGAGAAAGGACATAGCCCTAGTATAGCTATAACTATCTATATCGGGGTGGCCAGCTTCCAAGAGACTGCAATCTACTTACAGAATTAAAAACTGGCAGTGATCTACCCCCGTTTTAGTGGGGCTCAGGTCAAAGTTGTTGAGCTTTTTTGGGGAGGGGGAAGTGTTGGAGATTCATTCCTCGTGTCTCTAGTCATGGGATTGTTGTCACATGACGGTGTATTTTTCATTCCACAGAGTGGGAAGTGATGGACACAGGATGTTTGTGTTACTGTGTTCCGTGAAGTGGGACTATTGTCCTTTGTTCTTTTCTCTCTCTGCTGTCTGATGAGAAAGGGGATGGAGCTAAGTCAGAATGCTCTGAGTGTATTATATGTAAATAAAGTAGATTAGCCAAAATGCTGTGCTATTGGTTCTGTTACGCAAGCTGCGAATACTCTGCGGATCCCTAAGTGTGCTGATATCTCCAAGGCATTAGTCGCTGTGATGTTCAGGCAGAAGAAAGCTTTTGAAGCTCCCAAATGACTGACCAGGAGGGAGAGAACATGCCAGTCGGGCATGTGTCTCTACCTACTCGAGAGTAGGACGCCTGGTTTTTAGGGGGTTCAGGAGGCATAAGTTGCTTAGCTTTGGGAGGGGGTGCAACATTTTTACATTATTTTGGGGTCAAAGAGAAACACCAACTCACCGAAAGATCGCTGGGGGGAAAACCCTCAGTTTGTAAACTCCGTCTCCCATTGTCCAACAATGGCAGGTGGGGCGAGGCAAGGAGGCGGGGCCAGAAGGTGGCCAGCGATCAATTGGTAGATCGCAATTGACCTGTTGGACATCCTGGATCTATATCATAGCCTCTCTCCTTGTTCTAATGTTACAGTACACTCCTGAGAGCTACTCTGCAGAGTCAGAAGCTCTTAAAAACTGGACAAAGATTCATCGTTGGCACATCTTGCTGTCAGGTGTCTTCCATACCCTCCAACGTTCCTAAAATGAAAACAGGGACATTTCTCCTTGTGCTCCACTCTGCTCCCCATTTCTTCCCACCCAGGGCAGCTTGTCCTCTGCCCACCCTTCAGAGCCAGGGTATCATGTGGGGCTGGGCCTTGGTGGTGACAGCATCTCCTCTTCCTTGCCTGCTCTCCAACAGTCACTATGAGCTGCCCAAGAAGGAGGCAGGCAGCAACGACCATGGAGGGGCCGTGGAGAGGTCACTGCAGCTCAGAACAAGAGCTGGCTCATCCTCGTCCCCAAGCTCAGCAGCAACAGCACTGGCAGGGAAAATAGGGACATTCCAGGATCAAATCAGAAGCCAGGATGGCTTTCGTAATTCCAGGACTGTCCCTGAAAAATTGGGACACTTGGAGGTTATTGTCTTCTTTGCTGTGGAAAACAGAACTGAGTCCTTCTGGGCTGGGAGAGACAGGGAGGAGATATCATTCTGTGTTGCCCATATCCCAGGGGTGTTTATGGTTCACAGTAAATCCTTCTTGGTTCAGTGGAGGATGCCATGCCATAATCTTTGCTGGAGTAAGTTTCTGCACATGGAATGGGGAGGGGGACACCGTCCATCTATGTATCTATTTGAATTTAATGTTATATAATCAAAATGGTAAAAAAAGAGAGAGAAATGGGTACCATCTTGTCCTTTACCTCAAGAAGCAAAGGTCTTGGGAAAGAAAGAACCAGGATTTATAGGGGAGAGGGAACATATAGATGGTTCTGTTCCATTTCCAAATGGGACTTGACCAGGCATGTGATTTATTCAAGATTTTTAGAGTAGCCAAACAATCCTACAGCAGATTTCTCTCATGAATGTAAGATTACGTGGGGATGCCGCTGATTACAAAATAAATTCATAGGCAAGTTTCTCGAATAAATTTATTTAGTACCAAAAGCTGTGATGAGTGAACGGGGACCTGTAAATCAATAGCACTAATTTCTGTTGTTCACATTTTATGCATTAATGACAGTGTAAAACAGGGCAGTGCCAATTAAACACACACTGAGATAAATCATAGCCACTCTAGAGAACTTTCTGAAATGGCACTTAAGGTAAAGAGTAAATAACCTGTTTTTATGTACTCCCCTAATGGCTGCCTCTGTTATCCCTCTTGTGTCATTGTTTTCCTATCAAAGCAGAAAACTGAAAGACAGCATTTTTTATCTTATTCAGTTTTCTATAAAATGTTATACAAAAGAAGCAAAACTGTGGCAGGCAAAATTTCAAGATTTTTTTTTACAATTCTGACTGATTAAAGTCAGTGAGTGATATCCAGCATATAAACTGAATAGCATAGACCACTTGAAATCAATGGACCTAAGTTCATTTTCATTTTAGAGAGTCTATTCTGAATATAACTTAGCTGAATATCATGCAGTGAGACTCAATGAATGAATATCTCAACAATCACCCTAAAAGGGCTGGGGCATTGTTCACATTTCAAGTGAATACACCCAAAGCCTTGAGGCACTTCTCTTCCTTGAGGCTATGAAATTTATACTGGGGGCAGGGAAGCTATATGCAGCAGTGACAGGAGCATCTTTTCCTGCCAGGGATTGTTATTTGTACAAGTGCCAGAATCTCCAGTGGGAATCTGATGCCTCACAGTACCTTCTTACCAAGAAGGTTTCCTGCTAAGGATTCTGGAACTTGCAGTTCCAGTTTCTGGAAGGAAAACACGGATGATACCCAGCTCTACCTCTCATTTAAATCAGAACCAGTGAAGGTGGTGAGCTTCCTGTGTGCCAAGAAGTGTGTGTTTTGGGGTGCTGTCCAAGATCGCTGCCCTGATCTTGCACAGCACCTCAAAACACACGTTTTTGGGTACCACTCCCCCCAAAAGTGTAGCCCAAAATTGTGCGAGGTCGCAGTGGCCATTTTGACAACTGTCACCTCGTGAGAAAAAAGAGGCATCTTTTTTTTTTTTTTTTTAAAGCTGGACCAGGCCAAAGACCCATCTAGTCCATTTGTCAGGCTTCAGTGAACCTGATCCCTCCCACAGTGGCAGCCAAGAAGCAGAGAAACAAAAAACAGTTCTTACCAAGCAATTTATTCACTATTCACAGAGAGAGATGAAGGAATGCAGTCTAACTAGGATAATGGCATTACTCTAAGCAAAGTCCAACTCACTATGTCTCTCCTATTCTACATCACCCCTGTGTTGGCTAATCTGAGCTTTCTGCCTCTGAGCTCTCTGTTCTACTACTCTCAATGCATGCCTAGTCCTGGGAGAGGGGGCCTCAGGAGTGCTTTCCAAAGACACTGAGTCTGTCAGCTGTCTCTCCCATGGTGTTTCTTCTTCCTGCTGATCATCTCCCAATATTTCCCAACTTCTCCCCTCTGCAGCCTCTGAGCTATGCCCTTCTGCAAACCACTGTTCTAAATCTATACTGTCCTCCTGTTCTTGGGAAGGTTCAGGAGAAGGGGGTGCGGCCCCCACCATTCTTCCTCAGTCCACCCCCTGACACCAGCATCCTGTTCTCATAGTGGCCAACCAGATGCCTATGGGAAGTCCATAAGGAGGACCTGTTTAGTGGCAGTGCCCCCATTGTGGAATTTTCTCAACCATTTCTTAAACTGGTGGTTAAATATATAATATAGATAGATTAGATTAGATAGAGTTATAGTTATGTTGTAAACTGTGCTTAGGACCCTCACGAGGTAGAAAAGCCAGAAGTTGTTATGAATAAATAAGATAGGAGGAGCTATATGGTGAATATATAGAACACCAAGAACTACCCATAGCTAGAAATATTTGGTTACCCTGATGGTAGGCAAATACTTGGTGGGCATCATATTCTGGAAATCACTTTCCTGCCCTTTGCTCTGTCTCATATAGTGTTAAAATACTATCAGGCAGGCCCTTATTAATTAGATCCACTTCTGAATCTGTTTTCTATAATAATACTTTAAATAAATAATTGCAGTTGCTTCTCACTGGTTTATTTTAAGGCTCAGAACTAGTGTTGAAATTGCAGTCATCACCACAGAATCCAGCACCACACATCTCCACACCTTGGTGAGACTCAAGGATACTGATAAGTTTTACAAGCTTATAAATTCGCTGTGAAGAACCTGTGGGGGAATTGGGAAGAGAACCAAAATCTCCTGTGCTTTTATTCACCGACCTTTAATATGGAAAGTCTCAGCTTGGCTGAATTTAGTAGTTTAGCTTGTACACACACAATTCACTGCCACTGGGACTTTCTGTAAGTCCGAGCCGTAATGAAAGAGTAGAGCAGACTGACTGGGGATGAGCACAGCCACAGTATAGCCATTAATTTGGACTTTTACATTTCCCCCTTTGAAGGGCTTTTATTTACAGTCCCAGCAGCAGCAGCAAAATGGAATCCTGCTGCTTTAGCTAATGTATGTGGCCCACTGATCTATTAACTTGGCCTTTGCTAGAGGATGCTTTCTCCTGTAACTATATTCTCAAGATGTGCTTGCTAAACAGTAGTATCAGGTTAGTGGCAACGGCAACAATATCTGCATTTAAAAGCCCAGAATTGCAGACCAGGAAATTCAAAGGTCGATTGATTATGAAACCAGAAGGAAGCATTTTACTTCCACAGTCTGCCTTCCTGCTCACCACTCAGATGATGGAACTGCAATTTTATAATCTCATACTTTCCTGTCGAACAGGCTGTGCTTTTTTAAAAAAGAAGACATACACTTAAATGTAAAAGTTTCACATAAAGTACAGTGGTACCTCAGGTTACAGACGCTTCAGGTTACAGACGCTTCAGGTTACAGACTCCGCTAACCCAGAAATAGTACCTTGGGTTAAGAACTTTGCTTCAGGATGAGAACAGAAATCTCGCAGCAGTGGTGCGGCACCTGCGGGAGGCCCCATTAGCTAAAGTGGTACCTCAGGTTAAGAACAGTTTCAGGTTAAGAACGGACCTCTGGAATGAATTAAGTTCTTAAACCGAGGTACCACTGTAGAGCTAACAACAGAGCTGAAGGATTCCCAAACGACTCATTTGATGTTGTATAGTGGAAGTAACACCAAGAAGAATGTGCAACTGTGCATTCTTTGTACAGTTTTATTTAGCTCAAAAATAAGATTTGTTTAATGGATTCATAAACTCTTAGAGTAATAATTTAGGTGATTTGGAACAAACTATAGTAAGCCTTGGGTTTATGTTTCCCCACTCCCTTCTCTTCTTTGCAAGTCAGAGAAGGAGAGTGAAAGCTTTCACTTCCACGTTTCTGTGTTATGTTTGAACTCAGGAAATTGCACTTTGTTCCAACTCATGGGTAGGCAAACTAGGGCCTGGGGCCTGGATCTGGCACAATCACCTTCTAAATCCGGCCCACAGATGGTCCGGGAATCAGTGTGTTTTTACATGAGTAGAATGTGTCCTTTTATTTTAAATGCATCTCTGGGTTATTTGTGGGGCATAGGAATTTGTTCATTTTTCTCTCTTTCAAAATATAGTCCAGCCCCCCCCTCCACGGTCTGAGGGGACCGGCCCCCTGATGAAAAGGTTGGCTGACCCCTGTTCTAACTAGTTGGTTTCAGATCCCGGCTCCAGATGCATTCTCTATATTACATTGTGGCTGTGAAAAAAGAATGGATGCACAAAACATCTAGGGTGGGGCCTCTATGTGAAGCAAGTAGCCATAAGTACTGGTAAATGAAGTACACCAGGGGCCAGCACCAATCAGGCTAAATCATTGAACAGTCAATGAACATGTCCATGATGCTGCCCAATAAGGGGATTTAAGATGAAATGCTTTCTATGGAATGTTCTACACATTCCAAAACTTAACTCAATATCATAACCTTTAAAAGCAATGCAAATGGGCATTGTAGTAGAAAAATAGATAGGTACTCTTTTCACATATTAACTGGGTTGTCTGAAAGAAGAGTCAACTCAGTGGCTGCTCCGAAATTATGAAATACATTTGCTCATGTTCAAAATACAGGTAATCACTGTTCCATGACTTGAAATGCACACAGTGTGAATTGGAATTTTCCAGTAGTGTTGTCTATATAATTAGCAGGTGATAATTATTATTATTATTATTATTATTATTATTATTATTATTATTATTTATTATTATTATTATTTGTACCCCACCCATCTGGCTGGGCCTCCCCAGCCACTCTGGGCGGCTTCCAACAAAGATGAAAGATACACTAAAATATCACATATTAAAAACTTCCCTGAACAGGGCTGCCTTCAGATGTCTTCTGAATGTCAGGTAGATGTTTATCGCTTTGACATCTGATGGGAGGGCGTTCCACAGGGCGGGCGCCACTACCGGGAAGGCCCTCTGACTGGTTCCCTGTAACTTGGCCTCTCGCAGTGAGGGAACCGCCAGAAGGCCCTCGGAGCTGGACCTCAGTGTCTGGGCAGAACGATGGGGGAGGAGACGCTCCTTCAGATATATTGGACCGAGGCCGTTTAGGGCTTTAAAGGTCAGCACCAACACTTTGAATTGTGCTCGGAAACGTACTGGGAGCCAATGTAGGTCTTTCAAGACCGGTGTTATATGGTCTCGGCAGCCTCTCCCAGTCACCAGTCTAGCTGCCGCATTCTGGATTAGTTGTAGTTTCCGGGTCACCTTCAAAGGTAGCCCCACGTAGAGCGCATTGCAGTAGTCCAAGCGGGAGATAACCAGAGCATGTACCACTCTGGCGAGACAGTCTGCAGGCAGATAGGGTCTTAGCCTATGTACCAGATGGAGCTGGTAAACAGCTGCCCTGTATACAGATTTGACCTGTGCCTCCATGGACAGCTGTGAGTCCAAAATGACTCCCAGGCTGCACACCTGGTCCTTCAGGGGCACAGTTACCCCATTCAGGACCAGGGAATCCTCCACACCTGCCCGCCTCCTGTCCCCTCAAAACAGTACTTCTGTCTTGTCAGGATTCAACCTCAATCTGTTAGCCGCCATCCATCCTCCAACCGCTTCCAGACACTCACACAGGACCTTCACCGCCTTCACTGGTTCTGATTTAAAAGAGAGGTAGAGCTGGGTATCATCCGCATACTGATGAACACCCAGCCCAAACCTCCTGATGATCTCTCCCAGTGGCTGCATGTAAATGTTGAAAAGCATGGGGGAGAGGACAGAACCCTGAGGCACCCCACAAGTGAGAGCCCAGGGGTCTGAACACTCATCCCCCACCACCACTTTCTGAACACGGCCCAGGAGGAAGGAGCGGAACCACTGTATGACAGTGCCCCCAGCTCCCAGTCCCTCAAGACGCTCCAGAAGGATGTTATGGTCGATGGTATCAAACGCCGCTGAGAGATCCAGCAGAACTAGGAAACAGCTCTCACCTTTGTCCCTAGCCCACCGGAGATCATCAACCAGTGCGACCAAGGCAGTTTCAGTCCCATGATGAGGCCTGAATCCCGACTGGAAGGCATCCAAATGGTCTGCTTCTTCCAGGCGTGCCTGGAGTTGTTCAGCAACCACTCGCTCAATCACCTTGCCCAAGAATGGAAGATTTGAGACTGGGTGATAATTGGCCATCGTGGCCGCATCTAACGATGGTTTTTTAAGAAGCGGTTTAATAACCGCCTCTTTCAGCGGGTCTGGGAAGGCTCCCTCATGGAGGGAAGCATTCACCACCCCACGAAGCCCATCGCCCAGTCCTTCCCAGCTAGCTTTTATAAGCCAGGATGGGCAAGGATCCAGGAGACAGGTGGTTGGCTTCACTCGTCCAAGCAGCCTGTCCACATCCTCGGAGGTAACAGATTGGAATTGATCCCACACAACTTGACTAGACAGGACTCTAGCACTCTCCCGCCCTGGCCCTGCTCCCACGGCGGAGTCTACTTCTTCCCGAATCTGAGCAATTTTATCTGCAAAAAACTTTGCAAAATCATTGCAGGAGATCATGTGGCCCGTACTGGGCCCCGATGTCGCAGGTGGTTCCGCTAAATTGTGAACCACCTGAAAAAGTCTCCTGCTGCTGTTTTCTGCAGATGCAATAGAGGCGGCGAAGAAAGTCTTCTTCGCCGTCGCTATCGCCACTTGGTAGGCTCGATGTTGAGCTCCAACCTGTGTCCGGTCAGATTCGGAATGAGTTATCCGCCACCGGCGCTCTAGCCGTCTCAACGATTGTTTCATTGCCCTCAGATCTGTGGAAAACCACGGGGCTCTCCGGGCTCCATGCAATCGGAGAGGGCGCTTCGGAGCCAAACAGTCAATAGCCCTGGTTAACTCCACATTCCAGTGGGCCGCCAGGGAATCGGCTGAAAGGCCATCAACATGGGATAAAGCATCCCCTACCACTCTCTGGAAACCATTTGGATCCATTAAGTGGTGGGGGCGGACCATCCGAATCGGTCCCACCTCCCTGCAGAGGGGATGGGTCACAGAGAAGTCCAGTTGCACCAGGAAGTGATCTGACCATGGCACTTCTTTCGTTTTGCTTTTACTTAGTGTCAGATCACCAACATCCATAGAGGTAAACACCAAGGCATGTCTGTGGCTAGGGTTGGGCCAGACTTATTCAGGGACAGCCCCATGGAGGCCATGCTTTCCACGAAGTCCCGAGCGGCCCCTTGTAAGGTCGTGTCGGTATGGATGTTAAAATCCCCTAGGACAACCAAGCTAGTTGTCTCCAGGAGAACATCCGCCACAACCTGAAGAAGCTCGGGCAGGGAATCCTTGGTGCAGCGGGGAGGTCGGTACACCAAAAGGAATCCTGTACTGCCCCTATTGCCCAACTTCCAGAACATGCACTCGGAAAACTGGGTCTTCCCAATAGGACGCCTGGTGCAAACTAATGACTTCCTAAAAATCACTGCAGTAGGGATGTGATGGCAACAGAATTAAATGCAAAAAATAAGATATAAAAATACACACAGTCCCCAAAATAACAGGATTCTGTAAATAACAGGATTCTGTAAATGCCTAGAATGAGAACAGTACAGGTTTGCAACCATGGATGTGTGACGTCTGTACCGATGATGAACTCACAGGGCTTTGTTCCAAACTCATCTTGTTGGAAATAGAAGGTCGTTATGAATATAAGGTGTGCAAACTAAGCAGCCAGAGCACAGTATTTATTTAGTACAACATCATTTCATTTCTCCTGGGACTCAGTGCAGCAAAAGGAGATGTTTTTAATTAAGGACATAAATTATAACCTCTCCCAGGAGAGTGATTGAAATGATCACCACTGTCAGGATATTAACATGCTTTGCATTTATTTCCTTTATAAACTCCCACTTACAGTTTGTTGTCTGCATTATAGACAGTATTAGCTACCTGGCTATTCCTTTCTTGCTCCAAATGAAAAGCCTTTCATAATGCAGTTGATGGAAACTTTTCGAGATTTATCCGTGTTTTAGAATACAAGACAATCCATCCATAGTGTTAATTTTTTTTGCACAGCCAAGTTAGAAGCCAATTTGCAAGATGCTTTATCAGTCTTACCAAAATGCCCAATGGAGCTACGACTCTCTCTGTTCATATGCACCTACCTATGTTAGCAGGTTTCACAGGGCTGGCGCGATACATTTTGCTGTCTGAGGCAAACTACAAGATGGTGCGTTCTCTCCAACCCATGTATAAAAGCTGACTGGACTGGCAAGTGAATCTTCCTTCAGTGCTGGCAATTCCATTGCACATGAAGACTGCAGGCTTGCTTTGGTGGCACAACAGTTGTTTCTCCTCACTGCTGTTTCCTGCTACCTAGCACCTGCTACCTGAAGCAGCCAACCATCCTCACTCTGCCTAATGGTAGAGCTGGCATTGCATTTTTGGCCTATAAAGAGAATTTCTAACTTCTTTAATGTTTCTTTGCATGGTTGCCAGGAAACAACTCCGAAATATAGATGGGTGTATTTCCCTCATTCCATTCTTTTATCATCCTACACTCCCCAAATTCCAGTTGAATTCAATGCTTGCATTACAAGGGTGTATAAGTATGGCCTCGTTAGATGCTGCATTTGATTACTACAATGGGAGCCATGACATAGTCCACCTTTTTTACTCAGGCTCATCCGATTTTGCTGCTTGAGGCAAAATGGGAAGTCCTTCCCTGCCCTACTATTGCCACCTGCATTATAGACATTATTAGCTACCTGGCTATTCCTTTCTTGCTCCAATTGCCACCTGTGCCAGCTGCCCACTGTTTAAACATTAGGCAGAAATGGAAGTAAAGAAAATAATAATGTTGCTCTATGGTGCAACCCCCATCTTTCTGTCTTTTTTTCTTAAAAAGCAACTTTATTGAAAGTTTTCCACATACAATTCCATAAAAATCACACTAATCTTAAAAAAGAAAAATAGAAAAAAAGATGAGAAAAGGGAGAGAATAAAGAAGAAAAGAATGAAAAGAAGAAAAGGATATTACAAAGTCCTCTATCAAAATTTAATCTTAATCCTTATTCCACAAACAGAAAAGTGAGTGTTCCCAGCTCTCATCTGGGAGGTTTCCCCCTCTTCCCCCAGCCTCTCACCCTGGGAGAGCCTCTCTGCCTTGCCCCTCACATAATCCCCATCTTGACCAACATTCCCATATCTTCTCTTAGGCGCAAATGCAGAATATTTTGTCACATGAAATGTTTGGGAAAATAGGGACCTTGAAAAAAATGTATTGAGTGATGGAAGAATTTGATAACCCCTAAAGGATTGCAAATAGTCAAAATATGGATATTGATGCCATACATTATTTCCTCATCATTTTTAAAAAATATATATTTTTTCAAATCCAAGAGAAATGCACTGCTGTTTTAAGAACCAAGACAAATGTATCATTGTGACATGTGAAAGAAGGCACAATCAAGCTGGCTGTGGAGAAAAGAAGGAATTGCTTCAATATAAAAACAGGAGATATATTATGCATCTAAATCTGCTACAAAAATAATATATTAACTCCTGTTGTGAAATCTTGATAAAGAGTGAAGATAAAATGCTTACAGTTAAAAGCTTTATCAGAAAGCCCCAGGGCCTGTTGTGGGAACTAAAAACAGCCCCCCCTCTCTCCAACAACAATTGCATTAGAGTTTTGTTAAGGAATAAACTACAGTCCAAAAGCATAAATCATCTTGTTAGTCCACAGTTAAGTTTTAACAACTGGAAGAAAATGCCTTGAGGTCTGAATAAATAAAACTCCCCCCCTGCCCCCAGTAAGGGATTCTTTTTCTTCTTCTTTTACATGATCAAGCTTTGGCATTTGAAATCATTATATCCAACAGAAAGAGTATCTGGCTGTCTAAAGCAGCATCACATTGGACCCCAAGCACCAATGGTTGAAGCTTTGGTTATTTCAAGATGGCTCCAAAACAAAGCTGCTAGTAAACATCATTGGTTACTGTGTATTGATGCACCTTTCTATATATCTAGCTATTTATGGCTGTGCCAGTACAGAGAGAAACCTGCACATATGCAGCAAATTCACCCAGTCCCCCACAGGGTATATGACCCACTTTTCCTTTGAAAGCTGCAATCCTGTACGCGCTTGCCTGGGGGTTAGTATTATCCAACTAAGTGGGGGCTATGTCTGAGCAGACACATGCAGGATTGTACTGTTAACTACTAGTCATGTGCCAAAATCTGCCACCCAACTTCTTGCAAACCTTCTTGCTCTGCGAAAAGGGCTTCTATTTGTGTGCCTCATTTTCAGGACACATGAAGAACGTAAAGGCAAGTCTGTTGTAAAGGCCCATCTACACCAGCATCCTATTCTCACAGAGACTGACCAGATGCCTGTGGGGAGCCTGAAAGCTGGACATGAGCAAAAGAGCACGATGGTATACCAGAGCAACTGGTATTCCAAGGAATAATGCCTTTGACAGTAAAATTTCTTTAAAATTTGGATGAACATGGGTTCTGAGTTGGTGTTCTCAATTGGCCAAGGGGGGTGAAGCTGTCTTTCTTTCTTTCTTTCTTTCTTTCTTTCTTTCTTTCTTTCTTAAGAGCAATGTGTTACTTTATATATTGTAATGTCTATTTGTAACTATTTAAAGTTACAAATTTCTACTATGAAAATGCTACTATTTCATTCTTGCAGTGGACAGCAAATTCATTGTCTGCTCTACACAAAATCCAGATCTGGGATTCTATTTGCAGCAACTTTCACACACCCCACCCATAAGAATTTCATCAAAAATTTCTATTGCTTTTGATAATTATTGAATGAAATCTTTCTTTCTTTCTTTCTTTCTTTCTTTCTTTCTTTCTTTCTTTCTTTCTTTCTGACTTTAATGCCAGAAGTCTTAAACTTTGGAAATTTCAACCCAATTCTACTTGAGCAGCACATAAGCAACACATTTATTTAAATCTAATATAGTATTCAATTTGCAAAATCTTTAATATTGTCCCATTGGACCCTCCAATGGCACAATTCACTTAAATTTATATGGGGTAGGATTCTGGCTAGCCGACGCCGTCTGATTCCACCATTCTAGTGGTAACAACTTTTGAGAAATCATTTTTATGTTTGATAGTTCTAAACTGTCAGTACTAATTTTCACTTCTTCTCCTGAGCCAATTTCTTGACAGCTGTGCTGAATTCTCCTTTGTTCTCTTTCGCTGTCCTTTTATTGTCCCATATTTTCCTTCTCTGATGGATATCAGTTCCCTCTTCCACACTTTCCCCCATCTGTTACTCAGTTTGTAGTGTGCATCATCCAACCAACAGACATCAGTTAATTAAGGACCAGAGAAAAATGAAATGGTGATGGGTAAAGCAATTAAGTACTTACCTATCATCAGTTGAGTTCTTCAAGCAACCTACCAACAGTTCTATAGGCAAGTTGCTTAAGAAAGACTGTAGCACTGGTAGAGCAAATTCTTTGTATGCAGAAAGTCCCATGTTTAGTTCCTGGCATATCAAGGTAGCGTTGGGAAAGACTGATGTAGCCAGTCAGTGGGCAGGGCTGCGGTAGACTGATCAATAGTATGACTTGATCGAATGCAACATCATATGTTGATGCACATCTTAGAATTTCAGAAAGTTATAAGCAATGAGATGGTTTAACTCTAGGCCCAATATTACATTTTCAAGAAGGAATTATTATATTGATAAAGCTAAACAAAGCAAAACAACTGAGTGCACTCTTCATCTTGGGGGACTTTGGGAGGGGATGGCAATTAGTCAATCAGTGGCAATTGTTTATCTCTTGCTTTACTAGTAGTGCTTTGTTGCTGAATATTTAAATGATTATTTGGAAATGTGTATCTGTGTGATTTAAATTTTTATTGATATTTGTTGTCATTTTAACAGTCCCTGTCCTGAGAAAGATGAGTTGGAAATGCCACAAACAAATAAACAAACAATGCTCATTGATCACAGCAAACCAAAAGAAGATTTTCTCTTCTTGCTATGATGCACATAGAATTATGAACATTCGTGCTTCCTAAAATGGTGAATAAATACTATTATTTCATAGCTGTTCCCAGTTTGTACAGCTGATCCTTTGCAATGTTGCCATATTGAATTCCCAGATCCTGTTACTCTAAAATATAGTGTCTTTGAGTTTGGCAGCATTTCTTTGTCCATTGCATTTAAGTTGCAGTTAAATTGCTTGTTAAACCTCAAGCAATGCAATGTAATGCTTGCTACCATTTATAGTCAATGCTCTCCAAAGTACAATTAGAAAGAGTGCTATGACACAGAGCAATGGAGACAATTATTTCTGAAGTTACTAATGCTAAGCTAATTAGCATATGGCATCTAAGACAGCTGCTGATGCTAAATACTGAGGGACTAATTAGTGTTTGATGTTAATTAGCTTCTTCTGCATGAACATTGTCCTTAAATGTATATGCATCGCTGCCATTGGGCTATTAAAATCCAGGCCTGTGCATGTCTTGCAATAGTATAGGGTGTTATACTATTATCATATTTGAATACTGTATGTAAAAAAGAATATATATCACCATCAGGAAGATAATACGCTTACAATCTACGATCTGAAGCAGCAGGTGGGAAGTGGTGGTAGATGAAATCAAGGAAGTGATATACAGTTGTTCCAGTTGTCCGTGTTTATATTTAGTTACAAGCTGAGTTATGGAAGAGCATGGGGTCTAGGGGGTTGTACAAAAGGCCCCATGGGAAAAGTGGTGGTTCTTCTTTGGAACAATTTGAATATGTTAAGATAGCTGATGGGATAGTTTCAAGCAGATGGAGCTGGAAAGGAGACAGGAAGAAGACTTTTGAAGGAGCAGGACACTTTTGGACAGCACAGCATAGAGCTGGGGAAAAAAGAACAAAAACACAAGACAGAGATAGATAGATAGAGAGAGATGTTCCTGATAAAATTAGTGAATGATCATTTTGTCTAGAGACAGACAGTCAGGGCATGGATCCACTGCAATGACCTGAGGAAGAATGACCACTGGGAGGCGTGCAGAAAGAAGAAACACCATGGTGCATCTGCAGAGGCACAACCAGGCACCTTCATCTTCCCCAGCTGCAACAAAACATGTCTCACCCATATTGGTCTCTACACCCACAGCAGGGGCGGAAACCTTTCAACAGTTTGATTTCACTCCCAAAGGCACACTCCTCCATTGTCTCCTGAGACAGATGGATGCCAGCAAGAACTGCCCTAACCTTGGCATCAACTACCAATGCTTTAGGGTTTAAACGCTGAAATGAAAATTGCTGACTCCTTCCACATTCACACTTTATGAATCAGTTTGGAATGTCTTTCATTATTCTAAACAAATGCTCTGCAGCACCTTCTGTTTTTGCTAGGTTATGAGAACACATTCATGGGCATCTATGTATATGCCTTGCATGCATACATTGCATCAAATCTAAACCCATTGTCAAGTATGATAATTGACCTCCTCTTAGAACAATAAGCAGACAAGATTAGGTTGTGCTGATACGTGTTTATGCAAAGTGAGGCATAAATGGTAGTGGTTACTGTGGCAACACCTGCAGCTAGGAAATGCCAGTGCTGCAGATCTGAATATCCTGAGCTCAAGGCATGATTAAAGTCTCCAAGTGACCAGGGAGGTTATAGCCAGAAATGGAGGGAAGCACTCAGTGTCTGCAGCAGTAGAAGGTATTACCAGCTGAGACAAGCAATAGATTCTGCTTTAGAAGCATTTTCTCACCTGTCTTTGCAGCTGGATAATACGATAATGGCAGCAGAGGCAGAAACCAGGACTTTGGGGATTTAAGGATGCCAACGGAAAATAATTTATTAGCAGACAACTTGCAAAACAAGTCATTTATAATAGCAAAGCCATACTGCAGAATGCACTGTTGACACTTAGAGCCTGTTATGAAAATAATCAGGCCTCCCCTTGTTTTCAACTGGTTAGTGATTTTTTTTCCCCACTGGACTACCCAGCTCGTGGCAAACGAGTATTGATGCTACTTGCTGGAATCTCTGCCAGCAAAATAAAAGAGAAGGAGTAATATCCTCCTTCAAGCATCATTGTGCACTATTGAACATGCCACCCCAGCTGTGGCTACACCTGATACTCCAGAAAAGTCTTGGGGTGGGTGGGGAAAGAAAATGTATAGAACATTTTGAAGGAGGGTGGACATTTCTTTTTCTTGAATTTCCAAAATCTATTCTAACATTTAAGCTATTAAAAATATAAAACAAGCGCTGCTGGATTAAACCAAAGGCCTATGTAGCCGATCAAGTCCAGCATCCTAAAGTTGCCTACAGGCAAGACAAAGGGGCAATCAATAACATAGCAAATGATATTCAGAGATATCCTGTTTCTGATCCAGGAGGTAATATATAGCTGTTGCGACTTGTCGCCATTAAAAGCCTCCCCCCCCCCGCAAAAAAAGATTATTCCTAAGTTTTAATACAACTGTGTGACATAGGCACCAATTCATGGGGAAGAGGTGTCGTCAGCTCCCTCAATATTTATTGACAGGGGACTGAGCCTCCACAATGCTGAGGAGGTGGAAGAAACCGAATGAGGAGCTGAGCATGGCACAGCATCAGTGTCTGGCTCCTTCTGTGTGTGAGAAAAGAAGAAGCCACTGACATTGAAGCCGTGCGGTGCTGGACTCTGCGCTCAGCCTCCTCCTGACAATGCGCATGACGTGCATTGCATGCATGGCACCACTGGCTCACATTGCTTGTTGCGCGACACTGGGCCCCTTCATTATTGGGCGTAAGATGGCATCTCTGCTGTGTGATGATTTAGACATGTGGTCACGTAGCCAAATAAGGTCACTTGAAATACCTGTGCAACCTATACAATAGTTTTATTGTCCACCAGCATCTTGATAACATATTGTACTGTGCTACTAGCCATGATGGCTATGCTCTGCCTTCCTGCTCAGAGGCAGTGATGTTTCTGAATACCAGTTGCTGGAAATCACAGCTCAGGGAAGTGCTACTGTGCTCGGGTCCTGCCTGCAGGTTTCCCACATGCATCTAGTTGGTCCTGCGAGAACAAGATGCTGGACTAGAAGGGCTATTGGCCTGGTCCCACAGGCTCTTCTTATGTTCTTTTGTATTGTATAGCACTCATATTCTCTATCTGTGATGCTATGTTTGACCAATAAAGATTGTGTAACCATTGGAAACTTTCATTACAGAGTTGCTGTAAGCCACTATCTAATAATTTCAGACACCATCTGTAACAAGGACATAATAATGCAATGGTTGTACTTTCCCTTCCTATCTTAACTATGTAGATATTAACATTGGACTACAATACAGCAAGCCACTATTTCTCGACCTGATCATGTTTGCGATACTAAGATGCTAATACTGAACTGTATTATTAAAATATATCGCCATCATTTATAATTTTCATGTTTTGGAATGTGCAGCTCATAAAGCTCAGCTATATTATTAACTGAGTGTCATTTCCCCTTAAAGTTCTTGAGGTTTTGAAAGTGTGTGGTCAGTGGTTAGGAGGATTTGATGTGTAGGTTCTTGCACAAATGTTCTTCAATATTAGGTCTTTGCTGTCAAATCTTGGGGTGAACAGTATCACATACCCAGCCAAGCATCCTTTGGTTTGGTGTATGCAATGTGAAGATTGTAGCACAAGGCTACATTACAGATTTATACTGCGCTCTCTCCCAGTGTCAGTCTGTTGTGCAGGTGGCCCTTGTCTTCTTTTTTGTACTGTTCTGACCTGAGCAATAAAATCTATTGCAGAAAATCAGAACAGAGTTTGAGCCTCTCATCCAGTGGGAGCCTAGCTATCAGGTTCACATCTGCCATATGAGGACAATGGTACTGGAAGAGAAAATAATAATCTAAATAGTAGGAGACCTGAGCATAAATATCTGCTTCTATTTGTTCCTTTTGTCTTCTTTATGGGAATTGGGACTGACACTGCCAAATTATTGCAGTGATTATTGTTTTGGTATAAAAACATGAAAAACAGCAAAATAAGTAAGGATGATAATATTTTAATAAACATACACACACACACACAGTCATCTATGGGTTCTATCTGCTTAGATCATTGATTGTTACAGTTCTCTTCTTCATACACTACCACTACAATTGGCATCATGGATAAATTACTTAAAAAAAAGAGATAAAACAGGAAAATTGGACCACAAGCAATGGTGTATAAACCAAATAATGGGCTTTATAACCCAGACAATGCATAGTGAACATTTTTACAGCTAGAAAAGGTGTGCTGACACTTCTCTGAATTATCATTATAGGAATACTGATAGGAACTCAGATTCCCTTTCTTTGCAAATGTATAATACACACTTTAAACAAATCTCAGTGTCACTGAACATGCTGAACACACCCTTCAAAATTGCTAAGGAGTTCCACATGACCAAGTAATGGGAGAACAAGTATTCATAGCAGAAACTTCTGGTGCTTGAGCAACTATTGCCACAGCAAAGAGTTTCTAGACACTTCAAAGCATTCTAAAAATGGATTTTATTTTCCCCCTCCAAATATTTATTTTCTTTTGTAAGCAATTCACACTTTAAAATCTTGGATTTCTGCACTGATACCTATATGCAGCTGTCATTGTTATCACTCTTAATGAGATAAAGTAATGGCATCAAATATAACCAGGAAATCTGTTCAACATATAAAAGGTGTGTTGCTGTACCCAAGGGAAAAAAAGAAATGAAACAACTCAAAAATCCACCAACATTTCCCATTTCCCATTATGACATGGTGTATATGTTTCTATCCAATTGCATCTCCTCGCCACTTACATAAATGCTAAATGTAAAAACACCAATGGGAATTCCCACCAGTTCCCCATTTAAATTCGTTTTATGAACTGGCCTTCAACTTTTTGCCCCAAACTCTCTCCAGTGTATTGTCTTTTCGCTCTTCCTTCCAACTTTCAGTAAAAGCTTCTGCATGCTTGATTTCATGGGCTTCTTTTTGATCAATGACATCTGCCAGCCCCTTGTAATTTATAATGTTTTCCTGGTAGTGTAGATCTGAACTGATTAGTGCTCTTCGTGGGTATCTTACAGGGCTGATTTTCATAGTGGAGATGATTTGCACAATCTGCCTTTTGGGACACTTTAAAGCATCTCAGTTTGGATATCTGAACCGCCTGACATTCAAAATCAGTCACTTTGGAATAAATAGGCCTGTTTGTCTACAGTTTCTTTCCACAGCTATAAAGAGTGCTTAGTTCCAGCTGACTGGGTTTGATCTCTGCAGCTAGAAGATCAACTGTTAATTCCTTCTGGGATGCTTTGACGCTGGCTGTTAAGTTTCTGTTGGCGAGCTTTGATCACATTCTCTCCAATTTCAATTTCCGCCAGAGCTGCAGTTAGTCTTCCATTCACACTGAGGTTGTCATGGGTTCTTCACTAATGTAGCACAGCCGTCTTCTTCTTTTAGTTCTCACATGTGCCTGGGTAACACCTGGAAAATAGTCTTGAACCTTGGCATCTTCTTCTTTGGCAATCACTCATAGCCAAGTAAGATTGTCTTCCATGAATACGGTCCGTAAGTGACTGTGGAGGCCAATTCTGGATCCACACATCCTTCCACAGTGGGGAACTTCGAATATATTACACCCTGTGTAGAATCAAGACCCTGCTAGAGCGCTGAAGTATAACTGCCTGGAGAATTCCAACAAATTTGGCCTTGATTGCTTCATATATGATGAATGAGAGCTGAGGAAAATCATTCTAGGGTTTTTCTCAGCCATCCCTCCCACACACATACTCCTGACAGATAGATCATAAGAAAAAATGACAATATGATAAAAGAATATGGAACCATAAAAGCTCTCGTTCAAGGCAAGGGTAACAATGATAAAACCATTGGCAAAATAAAAGAGATTAGCCAGTCTTTTTGCTGCTTACTTACCTAGCCTTGTTGTAAATCCTGACTGACCTTTTCTTTCTCATGTCCTCTGGTGCCTAATGACTTTCGCAGCTACGTCTGAAAAACAAGATGTAGCAAATTCTCACCATGTATGATGAAGCTTCAGCCTTCTGCTAGCCATGGGATGAAGCTGGCATTTTGTCAATGCTCTTGAGCTGAAGTGGTGGAGAGATCAAACTGATATAAGTGTTCAGTTTGTCTTTCTGTATAGATCCTGACCATAACTTAGCAGTATACATAGATCACTCAAGAATCACTCATGAGAATTATGAAGCCCCTTGTTGGGCCTTTGCTAAAACCTACTAAATTTTTGACAAGCCAGCAATGTGAAATGAGCAGCAGCAAACGACAAAAAGCCTCGTCTGGAAATGGAATGTGAAATGCAATCGTGCTTGACATTTTTAGCATCTTGCAAAGCATAAGGAGCAGCTGAACCATGTTATTACAGGCTACATTTTTCTGCTGATATAGCATCGATGAAGTCAATGGGGTTGTGACCGTCAAAATCTCTGGCTTAATATATTAACTAGGGTGTATTGAAGGACAATAAATACTGCAGCTCCAGGTCAGTGTGGATTTACATGTCTAGTTGTAGTGAAGATCACCATGTGAGGAATCTGTTCACCACAGCCTATTTAAATTCCCGGTTGGTTCCAGACCCTTACTGGATCAAAATCCTATGGCAGGCTTCCCAGTCTGGTGGTCTCCTGCTCTCCAGTTGTTGTTGAACTACATCATGGGTGTAGCCAAGGGGTGGGGCAGGGAGGTTCTGTCCCCCCTAAATAAATGAAAATAAAAATACAGAGGTAACTGAGGTTCTGCCCCCCCAACAAATGGCCTGGCCCCCTAAAAAAATCCTGGCTACGCCCATGGCTCCCATAATTCCTGGCTATTAACCATGTCAGTTGGGATCCAATGGAGTTGTAGTCCAAAACATCAGGAAGACACCAGGTTGATGAAGGCTGTCTTACAGCAAGAAATCCTTTATTTATTCGCCTTCACACCACTTGAGTGTCTGGATTTAGCTGAAACATTTTCTTGCTCTCCTATCTATCATTTTGCCTCCTTGTCTGAACTCTCATTCAATAATCAGGATATAGAACTGGTGAGAAACTATTAGGATTCTACCACATTTGTGGAAAATATGTATATCCCAGCAGAGCTTAAAGAATCAAGGATAGTCACACTGTGTGTGCTGAAATAAATCTTGTACTATGCCATTAATAGGAATGATGACTCTGCTAAATCAATAGTTCAGAATCTGTTGCACAAATCTGATTTTTACTAGAGAGCTCTTGTTAAGTGCAGCTGGGAGTCCCCCTTGCTCGGACCATTCACCTGCCTCTCTCTCATTTACTGGCTTGGCTTAGAAGACTGCTCCCTATGAAATAACACAGGGTCATTAACTTAACAACTGTCCCCATCATCAAATGCTTAGCTGTGGGCTAAGAGAACCATCATGCACTGTAAAAAAGGGTATTCAGAATCTGATGAAGCAAGTAGAAAATCCTGTTCAAATTCAAAGATAGTAGTTACAGAGGAGCATTATGTTAGGATTCATAGAAAGTAAGAGCACAACAAATTGTACTTGGGCTCATCCAGACTTTCTCTTGTGCTGCATTTCTGGGCACAGGTGTGTGCTTCAAAGCTCCGTGTCCAAGCAGCCAAGCACTTTTTTTCTTGCCCCGGTGTTTTGCCCATGATACCCTATTTACCTGTTCTGATTCAGCGTTAAAGGGCAGGTTTTCCTGGATAAAGTAGTGGAGCAAAAAAATAAAAAAGCAACTCCTAAAATGAAATCCAATCATTATACCATTCTAGCAGTATCCTAAGAGGAAAAAATATTTGGTGTTGCCCAGGAGGAGCCGCCTTTCTTAGAAACAGACTCCAGTCACTTCAGGTAAATTCAAACACAAATAATTTTATTTAAGTATAGTCTTATTTCCTCTTCAGACTCCAAGCCCACACTGACTTCCTCCCCCCCCTACAGGAAGTTCCTTCTTCAGTTATTTCCCCTTGACCCAAGAACTAACTATATACATGAAATGAGCATCCCCGCCTAAACCATATACAATATAAAAGGTTTTGGTAGTTATGGCTTTTAGCTTTCATAAGTTTTACTGCATAATAAAAGGTAAAGGGACCCCTGACCATTGTGTCCAGTCATGACCAACTCTGATGCTCATCTCGCTTTATTGGCCGAGGGAGCCGGCGTACAGCTTTCGGGTCATGTGGCCAGCATGACGAAGCCACTTCTGGCAAACCAGAGCAGCGCACGGAAACGCTGTTTACCTTCCCACCAGAGCGGTATCTATTTATCTACTTGCACTTTGAGGGGCTTTTGAACTGCTAGGTTGGCAGGAGCTGGGACTGAGCAACGGGCGCTTACCATGATGCGGGGATTTGAACCGCTGACCTTCTGATCAGCAAGTCCTAGGCTCTGTGGTTTAACCCACAGCGCCACCCATGTCCCTATATACAATATACATTTATATAAATAAAAAGTAGAAATAAAAGGAGTATTGGAAATGTTTGATCACGAGCATCATCTTTTGCTCTTGACTGTGTATTGCCTTCTAAAGCCAAACCATTAAAGGGGATTCTGTTCCTTCCAATATTTAATGGCTTCTTTCTATTTTCCTGCCTTTATGAGCATTACATTTCTAATAGACTCCATGCTTTGATTTCATGGTGACTGATAGCCAGCTAACTGGAAAATAGAGATCTCAAGCCTAACTGATTTTAAAAATCTGACTGCATACCTTGGACCAAATATTGAGGGCCTCTTGACACATTTCCACAGCATTTTTTTGTTTCATACCTTTGGTCTTAGGAAGGTGTCGTGAAGGGCTGATCTGACTCATGGCAAGAATTAAGCATCTCTTTAGAGTTCATTCATGAAATGCTAAAACTTTGCAGGAATTGATCTTCAAGTACATTTCACAGAATCATAGACTCTTAGAGATGGAAGTGACCCAATCGCCTGCAATGCAGGAATATCAGCTAAATTAGAGAGCATAAATTACATTTAAATTAGAGAGTATAGGGGTCCTCAACTGGATGTTCTTTTTATTGTGCATTTATGATTATTTGTGCTCACAATGATATTGGAGCTGTTATACTGCTTTGTTTCCAGGCTGTGCAATAACGTTTGGGAATCTTCACAGAACAACTAATAACTTAGTTGGTGATGTGGCCAGTCCAGTACAAATTCTCCACTAATGCCCTATTGCCTCAACGACATGTTGCAGAAGTCTGCTTACCCCCTTTTGGGATGTGGCAGCATTGTGGGATGCTCAGAATCTCTCCCCCCCAACCAACGTGGGAGAGCTGGGCCGCTTGGGGCTAACTTCAGCTGGGATGAGAGTTTCAGCTTGCACACCCAGCTTGAGATCTGATTCCACATCGGCCTGCCAAATTGGCCAATGGCAGGTTGGTTCTGAGGGCAGGGCTCCCCAGAGGAGGGCCTGATGGAGCAGTCAGGCTTCCCTCAGGTCTGCTCTGGGGGGCAGGATTTAAAGCTGCCCGTGCTATCCCTGGCATCCACATACCAAATGCCCATCTGGAGGGCTCAAACACAAGGTGAATACAAAATCTGCTTGTGCCCCATCACTTAGCAGTCATTTCTCATTTTGGAGAGACTCGGGGGGCAATCCTTTTTTTTTAAAAAAGTTGATTTTTATTAGTTTTTACATTTTAATATTCCATATAATCATCATCAATACAAGAAAAATATGTATAAATCCAAAATTCCCCCCTCCCCCATTGAATTCCCTCAACAACCTCTTCTGATTCTCTAATTATTATTATTATTATTATTATTATTATTATTATTATTATTATTATTTATACCCCACCCATCTGGCTGGGTTTAATTATTTACCTCTTCTGCTGATTTTATTTTACCTTAATTTTAAAATCTTTTGGCTACATATTCTCATATTCTTATCATTTTTATACCATATCTTTTAAATCCCATCATACATTTTAATTATTTTCCGATTATTGCTCCTTAACTCTTACACTTGTTTTCTTTTGTGTTTACTCAAACCCTGCTAGTGAGTCCACTTTTTTACAATATTTCTGCAAGTAATTCGTAAATGGTTCCCAATCTTTTTTAAACTCTCTATTGTCTCTGTCCTTAAGTTTCCCTGTAAGCTTCGCCATTTCAGCGTATTCTATAAGTTTTACTTGCTATTCTTATTTCGTTGGTATCTTCTTGTCCTTCCATTTTTGGGCTAGCAAAATCCTGGCCGCTGTTGTGGCATACATGAATATATTTTTCTGATCTTTTGGCAAGTCTTGTCCTGTCATACCAAATAATAAAGCTTCTAGGTTTCTTTTTTAGCAAAATCGGGGGGGGGGGGGGCTATCCTGTGGCAAGATCTGCCAAGATGAGCAGCTTTCGATATGGCAGGTTTTCCCTGGCTAAAATGGCATCAGATGGTATTAAGTTCCCAACCCTGGCTAGCCCCAAAATATGCTGGTGTAGTTTAGTCAGCCAGATTCAAATCTCCCAAAGCAGGAGTTCCACGGAAATGGTGGGGTTAGTGCTGGGCACGGTGAGCAGGGTGGTTAAGCTGGAGTCTAACTCTGTGCAGTTCGGTCATGTGACCAGACAAAGAGGGTCATGGAAGTCAAACTCTATTTTAAAGGCTTGTTTTCCCTCTGACAGGATTGGGCCAGCTGAGTTGGCTGTAGTCTTGCTCCTGAGTGGGGTTGGGACCTGGTGTAATTTTATGTTGGCTTAATGTTTTATGCTAGCTTCTTGTGTATAGGTTTGCTACCTCACTTACTTAGGGAGTGCCTCTTACCTGCATAGATGATGCTTTTCATGCACTAGGCCTTTTCAGTCAACCCTTTTTGCCTTCTTGCCTATTGTGTGTGTGTAAAACAGCAAAATGACTTGCACAAGCACACAATAAATGATATGTGCTATCTGCTCAATGTTAATATACCTTCTCTGTTACAATGTTATATATTCTACGTTAAAATAATAAGAAAATAACATATTGTTTAAAATGCATCCACTCTAGTTTTAATACAAGTCAACTTATTTTTGTTTTCATCATATAATCTGGAATATGATATGAATTAATTAATGCCAATATTAAAATATGTAGTATGATCTTTCCTTTTTACTTTAGTTTCAGCTTGCTTAAGATATCTAAAAAATGTCTACATTTCAAACATAGGCAGGTACATTGTTTTGAAGGAAAATAATAACATATATTATGAGAAGGAAGATGAAAAATATATGCATATTGATTATAGTTTGCTTGCTTGACTGATTCACAAGTGAATATTGATTGGCTGGATCAGCATGTTGTAAACCATGTTTCATTCATGTATGAATGTGTAACAGTCCCCCCCCCAACATTTGGGGGGGATATTAGAGTTGAGGATTTCTTAGGAGCCTTGTTCTATTGTGCAAATAAATCAATGTGCATGCAAGCGTGTGTGTGTGTGTGTGCGCGCGCACGTGTGTGCGTGCGCTAGGTTTCCTTCTCCTTTTCAGAACTTTCCCTTGGGGTCTTTCAAGTTTAATATTCTTCATGGAAAAAATGTCATCTGAAGCTGGAATAAACCTAGGGGTGCCTTGGAGATTATTTTTGCACAGGTGATTAATGCTCAAAACTGGAATAAGGTTATAAAAGCAATTCCTAGAATCTCTGTCATAGATCATATAAAAAAGAGAAAGTGAGAAAATATGCACAAATCCTGCAGTTTTCTTACAGAGTCCTTAGCAAATGTTTCCTTTCAGTTCAACAGTTTGAACTGTTGTCTGCAGACAGTGGCTTTGGTTCTTGCCTGGGAAGAGGCAGACATTTGTGACTGTCAGTAACACTGGAAACTGTACAGCTCCTTTAGTATGTCAATTCAAAATAAAGTGGTTATTAGCCCCTAAGTGAAGAGGCAGTATTTGGATACCAAATACAGTTGGAAGATCTTTGTTGGAAGCCGCCCAGAGTGGCTGGGGAAACCCAGCCAGATGGGCGGGGTACAAATAATATTATATTATTATTATTATTATTATTATTATTATTATTATTATTATTATTATTACCACCACCACCCTTGATAATTGTTAGCTAGTGTCAAAGTTACCAAGTATTTTATGCTCGAGCAAGCAGGGACAATTCAGCTCTGGGCTCTGGGCTGATTATTTTCATCATTTCCTATGTCTGTTTAGGTCGAGTTTTAGGGCTAAACAGACTTGTTTGCCTGGGCGCATGCCTAGTCCTAGGAGCTAGACAGAAGGAGTGTATCCCTGCTAATGCTGCTGAACCTCTTGGTAATAATCTTCAGGGGCATCTGGCTGGTATGGATCTTGCAGGCCCTGCTTTAAGGTCTTTCCAGTCCCATATGCTGGATGTTCCCAGAAAATGGTGCTAGGGGACTTTTGCTCACCTCTTAGTAAATGGTCTGTGGTCTGGAGCTGCCTTTGCACACAGAGGTTGGGCTTGCCTGGGGGAAATTTGGTTACATTCAAGTTAAACGCCTGCAATGCTCTCTACATGGGGCTGCCCTGGAAAAGAGTTTGGAAACTACAGTGGTTGCAAACTGTGGCAGGCATGTTTTCCAGACCATGTTAAATTGTTGCTGTGGCACTGGCAGCCAGTTAGTTTTGAGCAATAAAGATAGAGGTTTTGGTCTATCTTGTCTGCCCGGGAAGAAAGTTCAAAGAGGCAACTACAGCTTGGCTATCAGCTGATGATGTGTTCATACCTAATTCTTCTAAGAGAACTTGCATAGAAGATATTATAAACAGAATGCACATATTCACTCTTTCGTTACGCTGAAGCTTGGCATCAAATCACACAGTAATGCAAAGTCCTCCTCTGCCTAATGAGCAAATATTATTTATTACATCCAGCCAACAGCTTTAGGAGGTGAAATTGAACGTTCTCATATGTTTTCTCCAATGCCTGAATTGGGACTTTTGCAAAAGGTCTCTTAGAGCTGTGTAAATACACCTGCCTGCTAGAAGATAGGGACTTCAATTAGTGTTCTCGGTGTTCATTTCCCAATTGCGGAAAATATGCATTTTTCACTGACAGCAAAGAAATTTTTCTTCTGCCTTTTTAATTACAGGTGCCAACCTAATGTCTCTTGACAGCAAGTACATTTTGAAGGCAAAACCTTGTTTATTGCCTTCAAGGTTGACTCTTTCTAACAATAACTGCCATTTTGATCTTAAACATTTGAGGGCATTGCATCTATCTGTCTTTGATGCTGAAAATACCATGGTTGAGATCATTGTTAAGAAGTCCTTCTCCATGTGTCCTACTCTGCTATGATGCCCAAATTGTGAGAAGAACCCAACAATAAGAATATCTGTGGAATATATAAGCTCTTCTAAAGTGTTCAGTTTGGTGGAAAGGTGCAGCAAGTAGAAACATTCAGGATGAACTCCATCTTCTTGGTGAGGTCTGCACACTGGGGACCTGCACAGCCAATGAATGATAAGTCTTCATTTGAAGAAATATGCCTTCTCTTACAAAGGTTTCCAACCTGGGAATGAGAACCAGTGGGTTCAGACCTTGCAACTGACCCAGAAGCCAACTTTGTCCCCAATATTATTAGAGGACCTTATAATGTCATCTACAATAGCAAGGTTTCAGTCACCAGATAATCTTTTAATGTGATAGGACGTGATCTGCCACCAGTGCCCTATTACATTCTATGCAGGCTTCAATTACACAACAGTTTATTCTGTTTCCCCAAAATTTCCCTAACTGTTAATTTCTGCATTATATTTGAGTTGTCACATGATATAAAAACCACTTCTGGAAATCTTGCAGAATCTCATGGAAGTTTAGTGCTCATTTCCATGTTCATTGCTTCCATAAGAAAAAATTGTTTGTAACAACATTAATTTTTTTTTTAAAAAAGTGGGGACGACAATTAAATTTGATTGGTATACCATTATGCAGTTCTTCCTTGTCATTTTCATGTGTGAATCATGGGGGAACAGAACCATGCATGTGGGGGAGTAGCGATGTCCAAAGATTTTTGCTGTTGTGTAACAACACACTCACTGATAGGAATGAAATTCAGTGCAACTGGTCAAAAAGCCACAGCTCCATAATGCAACAGGTATTGCACTTTGAAAGGATTGTTAGAAACCTAGACAGATGCACCAGCATTATCAGCAGGGAAACTAATGCTCTATTCCCCGTATTTGAAGGGACCAGCAGAGAAATGGGACAGTCTCTACCCAAAGGAACAAATGGGCACAAATCTGACAGCTTTTGCTGATAAATTGAATTAAGCTCACAGTATTATGCAGTAAAACTTATGAAAGCTAAAAGCCATATCTACCAAAACACATGTAGAAAATTCCATTTTCTTCCAGTGTAACAGCCCCTTGGTTAAGTTTGGTGTAATATATTCTTCCATTGCTGGTAATATTTCTTTTATTTATACTTCTTTACAGTATAAATAAAAGAAATATTACCATCAATGGAAGAATATATTACACGAAACTTAACCAGAGAGCGGTTACACTGGAAGAAAATGGAACTTTCTACATGGGACCTGGGTGGCGCTGTGGTCTAAAACAATGAGCCTCTTGGGCTTGCCAATCAGAAGGTCGGCTGTTTGAATCCCCGCGACGGGGTGAGCTCCCGTTGCTCGGTCCCAGCTCCTGCCAACCTAGCAGTTCAAAAGCACGCCAAAAAGTGCCAGTAGATAAATAGGTACCGCTCTGGTGGGAAGGTAAATGGTTTTCCGTGCACTGCCCTGGTTTCGGTGTCCTGTTGCACCAGAAGCGGCTTAGTCATGCTGGCCACATGACGCAGAAAAACTGTCTGCGGACAAACACCAGTTCCCTTGGCCTGTAAAGCGAGATGAGCGCCACAACCCCAGAGTCGTCTGCGACTAGACCTGTCAGGGGTCCTTTAGCTTTACTTTTTCTTTTTCTTTACAAATACTTTCTAAAAAATAATAATGGAGTTGCTTCTGGTTCATTTACCCTCAACTCAAAACGTCCAAGTCCTAACTGAGGATTCCCTCCACCCCCTTGATGTACAAAGTTTGAGAAGCACAGCTTGCTTTTCAAGCCCATGCTGAGTTTGCAGGCCTGACAATTACAGGAATGATCTTTTGATGTAGAAAATAAGCAGGTTTATTATGGAGGTAAACGAGAGGAGAATATGGGACCTCATTATGTCATTGTCACAAACACGCTACACTTAGCCAAATAGGAAGCAGTGTATTATTTTACTAGAAGCTAAGACTGCTATCATGCACCCCTTTAAATGGCAATTGCGTGTATTATTTGGCAAGTTCAATATACTATTCAATATACTACCAATTTCTTGAAAATATGGGTAACTAGATTAATCCAAGTGTATGTCCACTGAAATGCAGAAAGTCTCAACAGCTCATTCTTCTCAGAGAGACACAGCCAAACCAAATCAAGCATCACTACCTCATGATGAAAACTGCTCTGTACTACACAGAATCGACCACACTTTCCCTCCTCACATCCATGTAACTGAATCTGCTTCTCGCCTGCAAATTTTTCAAGTTACATTTAACCTGAAAAATAAATTCCAAGTTAGTGTACCAAGAAATGTGTGAAGAAGGGATGTGGAACGTGTCATAAAGAAATAAATTGAGATAGACTTCTCTGAGCATTAGAATGCTCAGGAATGTGTGAGATCACATGTTTTTTTGTTACTGATCAGAATTCAGCTTCTCGAAATTCACATACTTGAGTGGATGGAGAATTGCCAATTATCACTGAATATCTGGAATATAGGTGGAATCCATTCCAAAGTGGACTCAGCTAATAAGATCTGTGCAGATCATTATCTGGATCACATCAATGAAAAAGGGAGTGTCTTTTGATTATGCAGAAAATGTAATAATAATAATAATAATAATAATAATAATAATAATACAATTTTATTTATATCCCGCCCTCCCCAGCTGAAGCCGGGCACAGAGCGGCTAACAACAATAAAAGTAACACAACATTCTAAAATCAATTCATTTTAAAATCAATTCAATGTAAGTGCCTACCCCCCATACACACCCTTTAGCTCAAATCTACTTTTAACATTTTCATTTAGACAACCCATTTGGGCACATGGATGTTGATGTGGTTAGAACACTTTTTAGTCCACAGTTATTTTAGTTATCTTTACTATGTTTTTAATTATTGCTTTTAGTTTTTTAATTGATAATGTTAATATTAAAATTGCTTAGAGATTTTATTCCAAGCAAGCAGTATATAAATAAATAAATAAATAACACATTTTGTTCTTTTTGATGATTTTTGTAGAATTGAACTTCATTGGTTCATTTATTTATTTTTTTAAATCACTCGTGTGCAGCTCTTCAGAATTAAGTCGATGTTTTATTCTCAAATTCAGAAAAAGAAAGAAGGCATTCTTCTGTTGTATAAGTCTCTGAATTAGTGAAATTACAAGCATGCAAACGGCATGCTTTAAGGGAAGGAAATAACATTCTGAAATAACATTGACAGGAATATGCCTGTAGGTCTACACCAAGAATAGGAGAAGCTACATGGTGGTTAACTTCCATTAGATTTTTCATCTTTATATTCTCAGTTGCTGATTACAGTGCCAGGAGCAGAGTTTCTTTAATTTGGTATTTTGTTCTCTCTTCCACTCCCATTAACATGCTCTTAGAAGCTCTATCCTGGAATGAAGAGTTATGAGGTAAGTTCATGGCATATAGCAAGTGAAGCTTCCCTTCTACTAGAAACAAAGTGGTTTGGAAAGCTTAACCTGCTGGCCTTCTGCCTGTTTTTCACCTGTTCAAGGCACAGAATCCTTTCAGGAAAAATAAAGATTTGGCAACTCTGGTTGTCATTTTGTCCTTGGGGACTATGGAGTAAATGCAGCAAATTACAATTTTTTGAACAGGTCCATGGTTAAGGACCTGCCATCACTAACCTTTACTTCCAGCACTAAGAAGAGTTCATTCACTGTACGACTAAATAAAATATCCACAGTTGCTTATGGACTCATTATAATGAATCATCTGTGATTTTTCTGCATGGCACAAGAGTGCCACCATTTATCCCTGACACCAGGAGCATACACTTTTGAAAACAGAGAATAGATGGATTAAAAACCCGTAACGATAAGCAGCTCATAATCACTTTAAAGCTTTAGCTAAGCTTCAGTGCCGCAGGCTGCTGCCTCTATGGTTGCTCTTGTAAGCAGACTTAGTTATTGCTAAGGTTGATCTTCATGCAATATAATATTTTGTTGATGGTGAAATATGATTATTTCCCTTAGCTACACTATCAACTCTGGTACATAAACTCTCACTTAGACTCCTACAAGTTTGAGAACAAAAAGTCCAGCTCCAGAAAAGTTAACCCACAACTTGCAGCCACAGCTGCAAGACCATTTGTGGAGCATTTTTAAATATGTAGGAAAAACTACAAAAGCAATGTTCTGCACTGGGGTGGTCAATATTTTCACGCCAGCGAACACATTTTGAATTCTGAGAATGTTAGAATGTTCAATAGGGCAGGCAATTTTGTGATCTTCAAAAAAAATAATAAAAAAAAAATCAACAACTTTTGGGGTGTCCTGGTTTTTACTTTGTGAAATATGGCAACACTACTAGTCACAGAATGGCTGCTATGGGGTCCTGGTGTTATACCTGCCACATCTAAAAGAGCAGGAAAAATGACAAGGCCTTGAAAAGGTACAGGGAAATCTCCCCATAAGTCCACTCCACCAATTCAGCGAAGGCACAGTCACTCATAGAGAATAAGTTATTTGTTCAGAACAGATGGTAGGATGGGCATCCAACACTGGCATCCAATGAAAATTCGGCATATCAAAGTGAGTGTATTCAGTGTAGGGCAAGCTGGGCCAGTGTAAACAGGAAGTGAGCAGAAAGAGCAAACAGTCTCTCATGTATTGTGGATTTTTGAGGGGATATTTGCCTAAACTAGGCGTCAGCAACATGCGGCCCATGGGCCGGATGTGACCCATGAAGACTGTTTTACCAGCCCACGAGCCGCCCCTGAACTGAGCCACCTGCTCAGTGAGTCCCCTGCGCAATGAGCTAAACCGATGCAGCATGGCATGGGGACTTCCCGAATAGCGCCGAAAATCGCATCTGCACATGTGCAGATACCGGAAATCGCTTCTGCGCATGCCCAGATGCCAAAAATCGCTTCTGCACAGGTGCGATTTTGGGTATCTGGGCATGTGCAGAAACGATTTATGGCGCCGCGGACATGCGCAGATGCAATTTCCGGTGTTGAGCTGTGCCAGCCTGGCCTACAGACAATCTCTGTGGGAGTGATCTGGTCCATGGCTGGTAAGCATTGCTGACCCCTGGCCTAAACCTTTGGCTGGTGCAACAGAAGGTGCTAGTGGATACGGTGGCATTCATGGGCCGCATGCTACTAGCTCCTGCTTTTTGTGCTTTCCCCCCTGTGGTTATGCAGTGTGCTCATGAGAATAATTAGCAGAGAAATCCAGTGGCATGTGGGCAGTAAGATCCATTGGAGAAGGATCAAGAAATCCAGAATCCTGCTGGTCTCCCTTGCTCCAACTCACCCCCAGAATGAGGAAACAGCAAACTAGCCCTGAATATTTTTCTTCTCTTTAGGACCAATGGAAGGGGAAATCTTGGGGGAGCGGAACAACTATGAAAAAGGAAGAAAAATGCAGGAAATGCAGGGCTCCCACGGTTTTACATTAGTGGTGTAAGACTGGAAGGGTGTGAATTGGGTAATTTTTAACCATGGAGCCTCCCCAACCATTCTCATTGTAGTGTAGAGCAAAGTGACATTTAGCATAATTTTGCTTTATGATCTCCCATTTCCTGTCTTTGGAAATTACGCACCCAAATGTCCTGCATAAAATATTTGTGGAACTCAACAATTTCTAGATACTTGGTGTACCCAAATTTACACTGCCATCATTTTATACAATGGTAGTGAGCTGAAGAAGAAGAAGAAGAAGAAGAAGAAGAAGAAGAAGAAGAAGAAGAAGAAGAAGAAGTCAACAGTAATACAGTGCACATCTAATATGATTTTTTTTTTTTTTGGTCATGTGTAAACTCTGCTTCTACACTCGAAGGATCTGAAATAAATGTTAATCCCATCTTTTTGAAGACATCAAAAGGGTTTATGAGGTGACCTAAACCTCCTGCTTTGATATCATCTTAATCTCTCCTAAAAAAGCTTCCATGCCTTGTTTACTATTTAATTACTCTATGGAAATGATTTGCTATTCCCTTCAGAAGCACTTTGGTTAATTTAGTAGCACTGTGGGGTGCAAGGGACTGCTCTAACTTTGTAATGCTCATCTGAGAGCTAACTGGTGATATCAGTGCATATTTGCATAATTTTATAAAACTGTATTAAGCCTCATACTTTTCTCACTGCTGGAAACCTGCCCAGAGGTATGTCTAATGGCTAAATGTAGACTGTTCACCTGCTGTTGAAAGAAGAAAACGTTTTTAATAAATTTAGGAGGGGTTTCTTTTTCTTTTTCTAACTATTTTTGGTAACTGCTAACATTTGTTATAATAACTTTAATGAAGCCCTCTGCTACCAATCCAGAAATATCAGGTTGAACATAAATAGCTGATGTCTCTGGGTAGAGTCTTAGTCTGACCATCCACTTCCCCCCACTTGTCTGCAATTGTTTTTAATGGTCTGCAGACCTTGACAAATTCCTTTTTAAAATGAAGTGGCTGTAGTTCAAGTTCAGCCTGTTCCAAAAGGAACTAATTGCAGTTCACATTCATGCCATTACAAAATGAACTTGTCTGCTTCATGTTCAGTTCACTGTTCAATTCAAGTTCGCCCAATGACCCACAGCTATATTTCCCCCAGAATTCAGAATGTTAAAAGTTTCTGTGCTCAAATGCGATCCTCTAGGCCACTGCCTCACCCTTGGGACTCTCTCCAGCTAAAACCAATCCTGAGCCACACCTCCTACCAGACACCCACACCCCTCTTCAGACCACACCACTCATAGACCACACTTTGCACTCCCTTTGAGTGATTTTGCCTAGGTGGAATATGTGAACTTTTATTATGCTTCTTGATTGCCTAAAAAGATAGAGTGTGGCTAGCAAACTATCCTATTGTGCAAAGGTAAAATTCACATCTACCACTCTGTTCTGCTTTGCCTTTGGCCCTGCCCACTCATGGCATGTGGCCTTTGGAATGTTGTCCAGACTGGAATGTGGCCCTCAGTTTCCTCACCCTGTTCTAGATCTCTTGGGCAGAGCACCCACGTGAATCAGGCTTCTCTTAATTTTTTAAATATGCACCAGTCACAACTTCTAGCAATTCCCATGTCCGGCCTCTGTAACGGCAACAGAGGTAGAGATAAATCTCCAACTTCCAGCCAGATGACCAGCTGCCCTAGGGGTAAATTACAAACTTCCCAAACTGCAAGGGAATGCTGCCTCTCAGGAAGGTCAGGTGGTACCCGGTGAGGAAAATTTCTTGTTACCCCACCCACATTGGGGTTTTTTCTTTTTTTGCCTTCAAAAATAGTTCTACGTTATTTCGTATTTTCTTACAAAGGAATATGGATTCTGGGCCTCTGATGACAAGTAGGCGACTGTGGATAGATACTTAAATCTACAGGATGGATTGTGTTTTGGCTTGTGTTATTTTATTTATATTTATTGTTTATTTATTTAATAAAACTTTTTTTAAAAAAAAAACCCTGCAAAGTGGTTCACCAAAACAAAAAACACCACAGCAGTAAAATCAAGAAAAATTAACAATCCTACTTCAAAACATACAAAAGCTAAGATATTAAGATTAAAATTACTTCAACTTCCAAAGCATCTAGGTATGCTTGCCTAAAGAAGAATGCTTTTAGCAGGTGCCTGAAAAGTCTAGCAATGGTACGTTCTTTGTTGCAATAGGTGGGGAGTTCCAAAGTGCAGGTGCTGCTCCACTGAACTGAAATTTCAGCCATCAAGACATAGGAAAATGGGGGACTTCCGGGTTAGCGCCATCGGCGAATGGCAGAGTTCCTCCGATCGGGGGAACGGGCTCCGTGGAAATTGGGTCTGCCCACCGCGGCGAAGGTGGGGACCCGCTAGAAATCCCAGGCGGAGGGAGCCTGGGAACGTGGGGTTCGGCAGAGCACCAGGAGCGCCTCCCCTACTCGCGGGGAACCCCAATTTGGGGCTCCGGAGCGAAGTGGGGTGAGCAGCGCGGTGCTGCGGACTGATTGCTATTTTCACGGAGGGAAGCCGCACAGCCATCGCCGGAGAGCGCTGACTTTTTCCTGTTGACAATTGGACTCTAAACAAGTACCCGTGAGTAAAAACGGAAAATTGGATCAAGAAATTCTTGAATTAGGCTCTGAAGCGGGAAGGTTCAAAACAGGAAGTCCGCCTCCCGCTTTTTGTAAATAGACTGAAGCAAAAACCTTACAATCTAATAGCCTGGAAAGTTGTCTTGGAATTTCCTGCATTTACAACTAATAAAACCCCCTTGGAAGCAGGTGAAAAGGGGGGGGGGATCTGACTGTTTAAGCCTGCAGGAGAGGGAGTAAAGGAAAATAAGTTTCCATAGTCTCAAACCTGGGAACGGGGTGTCAGGACAGAAATTGCCGGAGACGTCCATTGATTGTACATGGAGCATTTTGACAGATAGTTAAAAAAGAGAACCAAACTGACTTCAATGCTGCCTTCTGCATTTTAAAGAAACAAAGTATTTGAAAATTGAAAATTGAAAGTAACTTTCTTTTGTTGGACATGTTTTAAAAAGATGGATACAAATAGAAATTGTGTCCCCTAGAGGGAGCTTGTCAATTTGTTGCTGCAGTTTACTTGGAGACCTCACAGCTGCAAGATTGGGATCGTGGGACCAGCCGTTTGACCTTGAATAGAAATGTGTGGGGAGGAAGTTTTGGTGTCTGCTTTTTGCAAGACAAATGCTTTGCTGGAGCAGTTGCATGAGAAGACGGGTTTGATGAAGGAGAAGTTGGACTTGATGACTGCTGTAGCCAGTGAATATGGATTAACAGGAAACATAGAAATTATGCAGCGACCAACTCAGGAAATTGGTTCGACTGGGCAAGTGCAAGGGCACGTGAAGATGGAGGAGGCTGCGATCGCACCCCTAGCAACACAAATGGAGAGATCCGAAGCCCTGCAGGAGCATAAGCCGCTGTTTTGGAAGATTGAATTTGGAGTGGGCCTGGGAGAGCCTGGAGTTAAGGAGGCTCTTAACTTTGGGGGGACTTGGAAATATGCTGACAACTATTTTTTGGATAGTTACTTTTTGGATTACAATGATGATGGCGGGGAGTGGGACTGTGGGGAATGGGCTAGTCTGATGAAGGAAGATGGATATAACTATCGGTTGGAATCCCCCAGAGACCTACTCCTCAAGGAGAAAGGGAAGAAATTAAGAAAGAAACCAACAAAAGATAAGGAAAAGTGTAAGCATAAACAACAAGAAGAAAATCTGCAGAAGAGGCATAGAAGAGACTTAAGGGCCTCGGACATAAGATCACCAGGTTGATGGACTGGATGGAATGGACAGTAAGGACTGACATAACCCGAGACCAGGAAGAATTTGGATAAAAAATTTTTTAAAAAAGAGCCTATAAAAGGAAATTTTTCTGTTTTTTTTGGAATTAGTGTAAAACTAATGAAATATTAGGGAAAATGTTGGAATGGAATTATCTGGCTTTAGTAGAAAGGATATAAGGAGTTATGTATAAATATGTTTTAAATTTTGAACATTAAGGTTTTCTTTTTATGGTAAGACAAGGTTAACCAAATCAAGGTAAATTGAATAACAGAATATGTCAAAAGATGGAAAGGATTTGTTGAGTTAATTAATAGGTTAGACTATCTAAATAAGAATTGAGAAAGACGGAAAGAATTTGCTGAAACAACGAATTAAATTAGAATACAAAAAGGGAGGTGTGAGGAGGTCAAAGAATTGAGCAAATGAAAAGATGTAATATGGGAGTTGTCTTTTTTCTTTTTCTTTTTTTGTTGTTGTGATGTATTTGTTCCTTTTTTGTCTTATTTTTTGTCCTTTTTCTTGTACTTTTGAAACTCTGAATAAATATCATTTAAAAAAAAGAAAAGAAAAAAAAGACATAGGAAAACGGCCAAGTAAACAGCTAGTTTAGTGGAGGAGGGTCAAGATATTAACTGATATGCATGAAATTTCATATATATCTATATAATCCCTAGTGTAGTAAGATAAGACCTTTGGAGCAGGCATTTTAAAAAAAAATGTTGTTTTTTTAGTAGGGCAGTAATTGTTCCTTGATAATTTGTCACCCCCTCCATGATGGCACCCAGGGTGGACTTCCCCCCGCCCCCTTCCTACGCTCCTGCCTCTCAACCAACCCTACGTATGGGGATTTTGTGCTTCATTGAAAAGACAAAAGACCAACTGCATAATGTGACCAATGTTAGCTTAAAAAACAAACAGATAAATTCAACCATCACTATATTCAACCTAAAAATCCCTTCTGCAAACATGAGAGCTATGTCTTAATATTAACTATGTGTCTATTCTCGCTAGCTTCAGGGAAAACACCTTATATTAATGTGGTTAAATATTTGCAACTAGTGGGTGGTGGTGGAGGAACGTACTCTACTTTTCTCTTTTAGCCTTTTATAAACTTTCTCACTGCTTCCCTTAGCCTGTCGGTGGATGAGCAAAAGTGCTTAGCTAAAAATAAAGTATGTGAGTAGAGTGCCTAAACTTAATATTTAGCTTAGGAAGGTTGGTGAGGTGATTGCTCTTATTCAAACTGCTCCACCTCACACTATGGATAAAATTTGCAAAGCAAGCAGAACCTGTTCATTCTGTGGAAAGTGGCCTTTGGAAAAAAGAGGTGAGGACAATCAGGCAAATTGTCCAGGTTCCTTATAAGTGAATTTATATTTTCCAATTACATTAAACAGGGGGAAAGATATAAAGTTAATTACAGATCAGCAGGCTACTACTGAAACATTACAGCTCTTCTGCGGAGTGTCCCACAGAGGAAAGAGGTGGGGGGAATGAAAACCATCTACCCTCCCTTTTTAAAAAGGCCGGGATATCTTCGACTGAAGTGAACCAACATGGATTTGCTGACTGTCCCTCTTTCAAAATTAGAGGTCAGACAAGCAATAAAACCAATAAACAAGGGACAATCTCTACGTGTGCCTGCTGAATTTCAGAACACGCTTTATGGCCTGCTTTATCTTCTTTCATTGGTAGACTATTAAACTACAATCCATAAACCACTTACTCCAAAATAGCACTGTTTAAAGTCAATAGAGCTACTCATGTTCTGAGGATCATAGCTTTACACTGTAATCCTGAGTTAGCTAGCTGGCAAAGTTCACAAAATTAATCATAATGTGAAATCTGGGTTCAGTGTTGCAGGGCTGGCACTAGCAGAGAAGACTCTGGCAGGCTTGTAAGATTCAATATTACTTTCATCTAAGCTTTTGCATGTTAATCCTGAATCAGGAAGCTTTGATATTGTGACCAATTTTTGTGCTGCAAACTGCCCTGTGATCTTTGAATGAAGGACGGTATATAAGTTTATTATATAATAATAATAATAATGATGATGATGATGACACAACCAATTTACCAGGTGGGAGGCAGATTACAGGGTGGCATGAATGTGGCCATGGCTGAGCAGGTGAGGGGGGGGGGGGTTAGACGAATTCCTCCTTGGGAGATCTTGTGGGACATTTCCATATCTTTCAGGGCTGGGCAGGTCTCAGGCAGGAACAGGACAGCAGCCCCCTTTCAATGGACTGGCTGGTTATGCCATTGGGCTTTCCCTCACCTTGTGGTCACCAGACAGATTCCTATTGCATGGCATGCACCATGCTGGGTCCTTCTACACTGGGCAACTTCCATAGCATTCCCAAGCAGGCATTTTGGAAAAGGGTGTCAGATTTCAGATCAGAAGCTTATGGATCCAGCTTATGGATCCAGTTAATGGATGTCATGCCAACCACTACCTTATTGTGATCAATAAAAACATCTCAGCCTCCCAGGACTCTCTTTGACTGACCTTAAAGTTGCCATCCTTGGAAAAAAAAGAACTTCAGGGGAAATCATCAACATTTAAATTTTGAAAATTCAATTCAAGCTTATGGCTTGAATCAAGACAAATTTTCTTTGTTTATTAAATTTATTTATTTGATTTTTCAACTTAACATTTTACAGAGATATATCAAACACAAATAATAAAAACAAGATTCGAAGGAATCTCCTGGGCTTCCATCCTCCCCTATGTGGGTCCTAGTATTAATCAGCAAGACAAATGTTTTATTTATCACACTGCAAGTATTAATTAAGATACCAATTTAAGCATGTCTATGCTATCATTTGGGAGAGGGCGATATTTCTCTCTCTCTCTCTCTCTCTCTCTCTCTCTCTCTCTCTCTCTCTCAAACTAAGAAGTGGCTGAGTGATGTATTTTCTTGCTTGTACATTCGTTTTAAACACCAACAGCTTCACATCAGCCAGATTAGTTTTCTCAGTGTTTGTTTGTGCAGGGAAAGTATATCCTCCAATACGCACCACAAGGTGAGGCTGTCCTTAATGCTACCTGCCCTTAATGCTGTCCTTAGTGTTTCATTTTCTATCTGCAGTAATCAATGAGAGAATAAAATTCTTAAGAGAGAATGCTGTGTCTTGTGGGGGAGAATCAGAATTTGAAGTCTTTATTAATTTGATGTGTACCTAATTTTATTTAAATCAACATGGATTCATTTTATATTATTTGTTCCACTTTATTTTTGTTTAATGTTTAATTTTAATATTTGTTAAAATATTAAATAGTGATGTTTCCTTTTTAAAGAGGCATGTTGAGATTCCCCAGGGAAATACAGCATATTAAGTTTGTTTATATTCTCGTTTATTTGGATCCGAGTTAAATTCTAGTTCTGCTAGCTTGTCTTACTTTCATATTGTTAAACTTTGTTTTGTAATGATCTGGTGAAATGAATCTAATGCTGCCTGCAGAATGCTAAAGAACTCTGGGCGATTTCTTCCCCAAACCAAGAAGTAAGATATATATATAAAAGTTAAATGAAGCTTTTAACTTTTCTTTTTTAAAAAATCTCTCTGCTGCTTTTTGAAAAAAAATCCAGGGCTTGTTAGTGCTCCACAGGTAGCATTTAGACAACCTTATATCTTGCAAAGCCCATGGACCTAAAGTGGAGAAACATAAAGACATAGAAATATAGAGTACAGAAAAGTAGGAAGTAGAGAAAAGAGTGACAGATAAACGTGAGGCTTTGCAGCAGCCCTGATCTAACTTGGGTCACTTTGTTCGTCTGTTTTCAATTCAGAAAGTGGTAAAAACACACTTATCCATCCAATTCACCTAATTATTCAGCACCAGCACAGATCAGTTCCACACACCTATTGCTTACTCTGTTTTGTAGTGACTTCAGCTTGGGGTGAAATAGACTGTATCCCTGCCTTACAATCCAAAGACTTCAGGTCTAAGAATAGCTATGACATCTAGCCCTATGTCACTTCTTCTATGTCTCACAGGGCGGGTATAAGGAAGTGACAAGAGTGCAATTAACCTGCATGTCTATTAAAACCAGCTAAAGAGGTTTCAGGTGCTTTAGATGAAGCTCTCAGAAACTGTATATTCCTACTATAAAATTCCATGCACAAATCTCTGTGTGTGGATAATAAACATCCCCCACAATATACAATGTACACAAACATAAAGTGAGTTAAAATATCTTGTAGTCAGTAGCACTGGAATATCTATTCATATCAGAAGGTCAGGGAGTGATTGCATATTGATTTAAATGCAATTTAAATGCATCCATCTTACAGATATGATTTACCATAAGTTTGGAAAGGACTAGTGCAAGGATATTGAACCTCTCGCTCTAAACATTATGTCATGTTGTTGGGAAACTCTGGCAAAAATTAGAGTGTGTTATAAATGCCTTAAGTGGATTTCTAAAACCCATCTCTTTAGAGCCAGTGCAAAATAAAGTTAACGTATTGCATACTGTCTATTATAGGAGAAAAAGGGCTTCCGGAATTTAATAGAGATTGCATTCAGTGCACAAAGTGCTATCTGAGCATGGGAACAGTGCCCACATAACCTTCCCTAACCTGGAGTCATCCTGATGTTTTGGACGCCCACATTTCCTGACTGTTGGCCAAGGGCTGATGGGAGTTGGATCATAAAGAACTGCATGGCACCAGTTAGGAAAGGCCGCTATAGCAGTTTACAGTGCCTTGTAGCGCTAAGATAGGGTAGGTGGTAGGGTGCCCCAAATTTTCCTTCCAAAATGTTGGGGTGCTTGTAAAGGACAGAAGTTAGGAGCACAGCTGGGCCATCAGCCTAAGCTGATGGAAAGCAATCCCTGACATAGAGGCCACCTGAGTCTGAAGCGACAACAAAGGTTCTAGAAGTACCCCCGAGCTACGTACCCACTCCTTCAGAGGGAGTGTAACCCCATCAAGAGCAGACCACCTCCCATCAATTTGATCTAGGGAACCACACACTAACAGTGCCTCAGTCTAATCTGGATTGAGCTGCAGTTTGTTGACTCTCATCCAGCCCATTACTGAGGCAAGCTAATGGTCCAGAACATCCACTGCCATACCTGAAGATGTAAAGGATATTGCTAACAATGTACTACCAAATGCCAGATAACCCGACACAGCGGTTTCATGTAGTTGTTAAACAGCATAAGGGATATAATTGAACCCCAAGGAACCCCGCATTGAAGACTTTGGGGCTGAAGAGCACTCCTCAAGCACCACCTTCTGGAAACAACCATCCAAGTAGGACCAGAACCGCCACAAAATGGTGTGACCATCTCCCACTCGGACAACTGCTCCAGAAGGATGGCATGGTTGATGGTATCGAAAGCTACCGAGAAGTCGAAGATAATGAAAAGGGATACATTTCCCTGTTTCCCTTCCAACGGAGGTCATCATACAGGGTGACCAAAGCAATTTCTATGCCAATACTGGGCCTAAACCCTGATCTAGAAAAATCAGTTTACTCCAAGAGCACCTGGATCTGATCCATGACCACCCACTCAATAACCATGCCCCAGAAGGAGAGATTGGCAACTGGCTGGTAGTTACTTAGATTTCCCAAATACAGGGAGGGTTTCTTGAGGAGTGGTTTTACCACTGTTTGCTTCAAGTAGGCAGGGATCACCCCCTCACAAAGAGGTATTAATCATTTCCCTGGACCAGCCAGCCACCCACTCCCTGCTAGTTTTTATCAGCCAAGAGGAGCAGGGGTCCAGAACTAGAGTCAGTCGGGATTCCAAGGCCAGGATGAAAAGGGCAGCAAGGCAGGGAGCAGGTCCTCTAGGACTCAAAGCCAAGATGGAGCCTACTCCATTTCATGTATTGAATTTGTATACTGCCCTATATCTGGAGGTCTCAGGGCAGTTCACAAAAAAAAAAATCACAATATATAAAAACAAAATAAAAACAACAATCCAATAACACACACACCCCAAGAAAGAGCCACATTTTAAAGGGTATAGGACATTGTTTAGGTCAGTCAAAGGCTTGGTTAAAAAGGAACATTTTTTTCCTGGCGCCTAAAGGTGTACAATGTATACTTCAGAGTAGACAGTAGGGGCGGTAGAGAATTTCAACTAAAATGAGAGAGAAAATTGCCGATGTTTGTTATTTGACCTATTTCCAGAATTGTAATGAATTCACCTGGCTACACAAGGGTTAAAATGGGTAGGGAGCAGAGGCATGCACACAAGTCCCATCCATAGCATACGTGTACACAGGAGCTTCTCTCAGACCTTCATGCTGAATGGAGCTTCTCTACATGGTCTCTACACAGTTGGGGACCATATGATTCCCAAACACTTGGGGACTTTTAAGTGTACAGTGGTATCTCGGGTTAAGTACTTAATTAGTTCTGGAGGTCCGTTCTTAACCTGAAGCATCACTTTAGCTGATGGGGCCTCCTGCTGCTGCCGCGCCGCTGGAGCACGATTTCTGTTCTCATCCGGAAGCAAAGTTCTTAACCCGAGGTACTATTTCTGGGTTAGCGGAGTCCAAACCTGAAGCGTATGTAACCTGAAGCATATGTAACCTGAGGTACCACTGTACAGTGGTGCCTCGCAAGACGAAATTAATCCGTTCCACGAGTCTCTTTGTCTTGCGGTTTTTTCGTCTTGCGAAGCACGGCTATTAGCGGCTTAGCAGCTTAGCGGCTATTAACGTCTTAGCGGCTTAGCGGCTTAGCGGCTATTAGCGGCTTAGCGGCTATTACCAGCTTAGCGGCTTTAAGAAAACAAGGAAACAAAGGAACAAAGGAAACAAACTTGCAAGAACTCGCAAGACGATTTGTCTTGCGAAGCAAGCCCATAGGGAAAATCGTCTAGCGAAGCGACGCAAAAACCGAAAAACCCTTTCGTCTTGCGCGTTTTTCGTTTTGCGAGGCATTCGTCTTGCGGGGCACCACTGTATTCAGTTGAATATGCACAGAAGCTCCACGCAGTGTGTGAAGGTTTGAAAGGAACCTTTACATGCAGGGACATTGGAGACAGGACCTGTATCGGCATCAGCATCTCTCTACATCAGGCTTCCTCATCCTCAGCCCTCCAGATGTTTTGAGACTACAATTCCCAGCATCCCTGACCACTGGTCCTGCTAGCTAGGGATCATGGGAGTTGTAGGCCAAAAACATCTAGAGGGCCAAGGTTGTGGAAGCCTGCTCTAATGCATTTCCAGGCAGACTGAATAGGAGCTTCTATAGAGTAATGCTCTTTGTATATTTCTTCATCAGTGAAGTCTGGTGGAAATGATAGCAATATTTGACCTTTACTTCCAGCGTAACCTAGAATACATATTGCTTTATCAATTAGAAGTAAGTGCAGGGCTGTGCAAAAATGGCCTCTCGAAAAATTGCCACCCTATTTCCAGGCAGGGAAATTACATGGCGAGACATTTGATTATTGCATACCTGGAATATAGCTTACTGTGAAAAAGAAGGTGGTCCATCCATTGCTCTACCCACTTTTGCTTCTAGTCCTGCCTTCAACTGGCATGCAACCCTCCCACAAAAATTGCCCACTTGGAAATGCAACTCTCAGGCTGAAAATGACTCCACATCCTTTGTTTATAGAATTGCAGCCTAAAAGATTCAAGCTAGGGATAGCTTTGCTTCCTTCTTTCTTTGTATTAGACATGGCTGCTTTTCTGTGTCTGTGTTCCTAACAAATAATGAAATTTAAAGTATTTATTCCAGATGAAAGTTCTGGAAGAAGTGGATTTCTCTGTCAGATATTGCTTCAGATCCGCAAGATTCATTTTGGAACCAGTGCAATAAAATAGTTCAAGCAGTCAACAGCTTTTTAACAAAGTGGGGAAGGATTTGCCTGGCAGTTTATGAATTACTGCACAGGTAGCCTAAGAAAAAATATCTTTCTTCTTTTAAAAGAAACAACAGTGACTAATCTGGGCAAATGGGCTTCTCAGGTGAAATATGTTGATTTAATGATGAGGCAAAAGAAGCAAAACTCACCACCCTAAACTGGCTGATTACAGTTAATGTTACATGGCCAATTATGAAGTGAACAATAGCAAATCTAGTGAAGAATAGATTTGTTTTGTTTTTCTGAGAAAGGGCAGGAAAAGGGGCAAGCTTAAAAAAACCCCACATTTTTTAAAAATGAAAAAGGATGTTGTGAATATCTAATAAGACACTAATTGAAGTATAATTTTCTGAGTCAGTGTGGATATTTCTTGTCAGGTGCACTTAAAAATGTCTTGGAGGTAAGCTGCTGATGCAGTGTACAAGGAAGTCTAAATATAAAATTGTCATGCTATCATTTTGCTAATGGGAAGCACTGAATAATTCAACTCCAGTAATAATAAGGCAAAATCTATCTTGTATCTGTATCTTATGAGCCAGGATGTTAATTTACTTTGAGCATTTGAGATGAGATTATTATTATTTTCTTTTGCTCTGAAAGATTAAAAAACCCCCAGCACTTTTGTGTCATTCATTCATTAGGGTAGGATGAGTGATAGTGAGATGCTGTAGGAGCAAAATGGAACTGACTCCCCCTCCACATCCCATAACCTGGAAAGAACTGAAGACTGTGGAGGAGGAGCTTACTATAGGATTCAGCTAGTGATGGGAGAAAAATTCACTACCTATATTGCACTTACCAAAACAAGACACAGACGAAAACATAGGAATCCTTCAAAATTCATGTTTTTGTGAACTTTGCAATGCTGTCCTCCAACAACAAAAAATACAAAAAAAATCATATATTAGGGAAAGTGTGCATGGAAATGCATATATTAGTGACAATAACATACCAAAATCCATTGTGTTAAAGGAAATTCCTTGCAACATGCAAGTATTGGGATAAATGCACACTGATGAATTTTCATGATCACATTTAGAAATGAATCAAAAAGTGTTGTACAGATGTAGCAAGCTGGGCTTAAAACAAGAAAAATGAGAATTTGAGAGAACCTGAAATGGATAGGTTCATCCATCCCTAACTCCATGAAAAGTAAAGTGTAATTATGAAAGTTCATTAACCACACACAAAATGACCCCTTACAAAAGTTCATTTTTGCTTTCCACTGTCCTTCCACTGAGCATCTGCTGGCTTATCATTTTTGTTCCACACCAAACCTGGAAATGTCTTTTGGCACTTGACAGAGATGTTCCAATAGTCAGTTTCCCTTGAGAGACCTGTCAGTTAAACTTTACTCTGAACATCAGAGCTTGCATGGAATATGCAAGGTGGTTTAATATGTGTGTGTGTATGTTCGCCTAGGCAAATTGTGATCCATCCTGTCTGAGGCTTCTGCAGAAAGTTGAACTAATTACTGGCTGATGGATGGATGTACTGAACTTGTTAGTCACCTGTGACACAAATCAGTCACGTTATGATATGAAATGCATTTTCACAAAACACGTTTACACAAAAACACACCTAATTCATTAAAAAAATGCACAAAGCCACCCCCAATAACAATAGTGGAAAGCTTTGGTAACATAATTAACAGCACAATGTCATCAAGTATTACTTGGTGCCAAAAAGATGACAGTAAATGCACTAAGTGACTCTTACTGGGTGTAGTATTCCATAAATACAGAGCTGCAACTGAAAAGCCCTCTCTGTGATCTTTCAAGTCTCCTTAAAGAAGGGACACAGAGATGGGCGTCAAATGAAGATTTAAGGGTCTTCTCTGAGTTGCCAAATCTGCTGTGGACCCATAAGGAGTTCTTCTATGGCCCAGATTTCATTACTGAGGTTTGTAGTTCACACCAAAGAACAAGTGAGGTCAATCAATTATTTTTTGACTATCCACCAGCACTTGTTGAGCCTTATTTCAGATGGTAAACAGCACCTTTTCCACAAGGCCAGTCAACCAGAGACAAGTTTTCATTCAATGATGAGAAGTTATTCTGATAAACAAAGTTTCAAATGATTTCTTCTTAGCCTATTCAGCTTCTTAAAGTGCTGTGTTGTGCACCATCTTCCTGGTTCAAAAAGTGATATAATGCAGATCTCAGTCATTATTGCACATTACATATGCATTTGACTTCCTTTGCTTGCAAATCTGAGAAAGTCTGCACTCCTACAGCCTATTAAGGATTCATATCTACAGCAGGAAATAAGTGATTTTCACAGATATTTGTGTGATCTCTGTACAATGTTGAGAAGCGGCTTTGTGGATTATAACCTTTGTGCTTGTACATGTGTAAGCTGTTCTGAGTTGCTGTGATGATATCTCAATAATGTTTCCTTTCCAACTATTGTCTACAAGGAATAACAATTAGAAAGGGGCTATGATCTGAATTACTGGGACAGATTGCAAAGTAACACTAGTTATTAACCAATTAATTTCTGCTTACACTGTTGCAGATGAACTGGCTTGTGTTGAAAAAAAATCAAAGGCCACTCTCATTTTCAAATTCAAGATTATGGTCTAGGCCAGGCATAGGCAAACACGGCCCTCCAGACGTTTTAGGACTACAACTCCCATCATCCCTAGCTAACAGGACCAGTGGTCAGGGATGATGGGAGTTGTAGTCCCAAAACATCTGGAGGGCTGAGTTTGCCTATGTTTGGTCTAGTCAAAGCTGTTCTCTAAGAAATAGCATGCATTTATGCCTTCAAATGTTCTCAAATTTCTGTCACAGTCATTTTACAATGAAGCTTTCCTATTCTCTTATATAACAATACATTAATAAAATGTGTGGCCTATATAGTGGCACGAGCAGAAAATTTATATAAATGTATGTTCAGTCACAGGGAAGCATCTCAAAATTCTTCAAATGTAGTGTTCTAGTATTGCCTCCATATATACTATCAACTAGAATGTCCACTTCAGTGCCTGTAAAGTTATTTTTATTTTATTTTAAAGGAGCTAGTTTTGTATCATAGCTAGTAGTAGTTACTATCAACCTACTAGTCAAGAAGTGTGGATCAGAACATTTTGCATTAGCAAAGATCGAAGGGCTCCGGCATCCCTGCTGCTCATATGAGAGTAAAGTGGGGGTAAAGAGATTTTTTAGTATTTAGTATTCTCTATTATGTGGAGTTAGGAATCGGTGGAAATCGCATAAAGATAAAAAACAAACAAACAACAGAGATAAAATGTAGAGGCTTTATGGCTTTAAATCCATCCATGATGTTCCACAGACTGATTTTTGAATCAAAATATGTTTTGTGTTACAGAGTTTGCTTTGTCTCCTCTGTGATGCTCAGTCAGGTTTTGTCCTGCAGCAGGGGAAATGAACCAGTCACTTGGATAGCAATAATCATGATTGAAGTTAGAATCCAGGCTCTGCAGGCATGTTATTTCAGTAATTGTCATGAAATATATTAGTGCTCAGGATTCCTTCTATCCTTTAGGTATTTCCTTATTTATTTCCCTTGCTTAGTTCTCTGCATATGTTGCAGTCATTGCTCAGCCCCTTCATCATTTTTCTTCTTAAAAATAGAATTCCTCATATAGCATTAGAGCTGGTCAAGAAAAACACATTACCTTGAAATGGAAATAGCTGGATTTTATTATTCTTGTGTATATATTAGAGTTGTGTGAAATACTATTCTCTTTCAATTTTCAGACTCAAAATAGTGCTTTCCTCCCTCCCAGATCTGTTTAATTGTTTGAACATTATCTTTTTTTTCAGTATTTTTGTCATTGCTCCTCCTGTCTGCTGCTGCTTTGACAATATGTTTTCTTCTTCTTTCTTCTTCTAGCTTCTGCCTCTCTTAACCACATGGGTGATTAAGATTAGCCAGTTAGGGATTTGTGTAATGAACAGCCACTTTTTAGTCAAACTGGCTGCATGATAACGGTGGCAAACTCAATCAGGAGTGAAGACAATGCTTTCCATCTCAAGCATATGGGTGAACCCAGCCAATCAGGGATCACATAGTGAATGGGTAACATCATGATATTACAAGACCGATACACTTTAACAAGAAAATGACATTATTGATGACATCCAAAGCCATTTGAGAGAAACAACAATATTGTGTGACATAAATTAATACACAAATATTCACAGATATCGCCAATAAAAAAACCCCTGAAGGTGGGGATTTTGATGCTGCCAAAAAATATGCAAAGATGCTCCTTCTTCCACAACACCCACAACACAACATCACACTGGGGAGGCCACTCCATAAGTGGGACACCACCACTGGGAAAGCTTTGTATCTCTCACTTCATTAGACAGGGGAACCTGGAAAAGCTGGTAAGGGTGAAGATTCTCTTTTGAAGGCTATAGGAAAACAATTCAAGCACTAGGCCAGAGAGCGTAACAATGGGTTCATTATTTCTGATGTGTTAGCTGAACAGGCTTTTTCTTTTCCCTCATATCTGTTTTACATCCTTCTTCCTTCTCTTCCTACTTCTTTTTTTTAAAAAAAGAGGAGCTCTTCTGGATTAGGCCAAAGGCTTATCTAGTCCAGCATCCTGTTCTCACATTGACTAGCTAGATACCTATAAGAAGCCCACAAGAAGGACCCGAGAGAAGAGCACCCTCACCATCTTGTCTCATTCCAAGATCCATGGCCTTCTCTCATGTGCAATATTTTTTGTTTTCTATCTCTCTGTTCTTCAGGCTTCCTCCCTCTCCATCTTCAGATCCCTTCTTAAAGCATGCTTCTCTAAGCAGACTTGTCTAAAGATTCCCAGCACAAATGTGTGCACATGCAGAGAAAACCCACATCTGCAATTTTCACATGTGATGGTTATGCGCAAGTCATACACTACTTTGTGAATGGATGCATTTTCCATGTAGGAATTTAGCAACAAGAAGGAATCCTATCCATATCTACAGTATTCAATTAATCCTAGCCATATCTACAACACTCTATATATCTACTCTTGTACCTTAGTATTTGTATAATAGGAAACTGATTCCTATTTTTATACACCCCTCATAAATGCATTTGATACTACCCCTTTTGCCTTTGGACTGCAGATCTCCAGTTATTTCGCTTTTCATTAAGGTAGTAAAAAGCACTTGTGCAGCATCATTTAGTTACTATTATTTCACCCATCATAAACTGTGCTTTCTGCTTCCAAGGTTACCATAGTATTTGCAATTTTTAAAGTGCTTGGTCTAAAAATTTCTTTCAATTCAGAACTGAGCATGTTGTCCATAAATGTAACTCTAAGGCATTGTCATTTATGTATCCCATGAGCCACTGAACAACCACATAAGAACAGCTCACAGTTGTATCTGAGTGCTAAAGCCAGAGTGCAACTGACACAATCATGCAGGAGCTGGAACTGAATCCTGGCTCCAGTGCCAGTAGTGCTGCTGTGCTGGTGACAATTCATAAAACTCTGCAGCACTTTGTGAGGCCTTCCCCTTTCTCTTCATGAATGGCATGCCTGGTACCAATGGTGGGCAAGCCATGAGCCGTATGCAGCCCAGTGGAGGCTGGGGCCCTTTGGAACTGGTAGGATAGAAGTGAGGGAGTCCAACGGTAGGTGATGCTAGAGCTAATGATAACCAGAGCCTACTAATTATAGTTTCTCCCCATCCTTCTCCCTCTGAGATATACACTGAGACTAAGGAGGAGGAAGCTTATAACCAGCACCATCTCTCTAGACATGTTGTAAGGATCTAGGCAGGTGGGAGGCTGTCTGAGGACAAACTGAGATTAGTGGGGCAGTTCCACACTTATCCAAATGGGCCAGCCAGTGCTGGATTTACGTATAAGCTAAACAAGCTATAGTTTAGGGCCCCACTCTCTTGCCCCCCCCAAATAAATTCACTATTAATATATTTCTTCTTAATTGCATTTCAGTTTAACAATTACTTTGATAAAATACATATTTTGTTATGTGCAAATGGCTTTAGATACCTATTAGGTCCAAAATTACCATATAGCATATATTCAACACAAAAAACAGTGACAATTTGTTGTTGACAAAGGACAGCTGGACATATAAAGGGCCCCATTACCTTCAGTAGCTCAAGGCTGCATCAAACCTAAATCCGGGCCTGGGGCCATCTACCACTCATGCAGCCCTTGCACTAATCTCACAAGTCTTCTGCAAATGATCCAGGTTACTGGACAGGAAGTGAAAATCAGAGAGAGAAGAGGGGAGGGGAGGCTCTGGGTGAAGTCACATCTGGCTTCAGCCCAACCTAACTGCTAATATATGACCTGAAGGTTTGGGGCCCTAGAGAGGAGACAAAAAGGTATCTTCCTCATTCCTGCTTCCTATGGATGTCATGATCACAAAATGAGTAACTAGCCTGATGCCCTCAAGGAAAGTTTTGTGCATTTATTTGATTCCATTTATGTATCACTTCCTATTAGACCTCTTGAAACAATTCCACATGACCTCACACAGGCCCCCTGTACCCCTCCCCACTCCTCCCCCAGCTGAAAATTAGATCAAAGCAATAAAACAAAAAAGAAAACGCCTTCATTGTTTGCTTCAAACAAACTGCTAACATAATATTCTGAAAATGCAATCTTGTAGTAAACCCCATTGAATTCAGTGGGGCCTGCTTCTCCATAGACAAATAGGCTTGAACTGTGAATTCAAAATATGACTGCAGAGCATTCTAAATAACATTTTGCACTGAGTTAGGATCAATTCCTATGTTTGCATTCTTCATTTATTTGGACTCTAGTGAAAAGTATCAAATTTGCGACCTCTTATCTGGAAACAAAAAGAGGAGGGAATGCAATAACTGAAATTCTAATTCATTGTGATATAATTAGCTTTATTCATTTGGTAGTGAAAACTAAATATCTCTGTCAATCACAATTTAGAACAATGGCAGGAACAAGTATTACCATGATGAGAGACATTTAACTGTTCTGTTGTATTCAGCTAAATTGTGACGAATGATTAGCTTTTAAAATAATCAATTTCATCCTTGTCACCCATAATCTTTTCCCCTTCTGTATTTTGCATTCATTTCCAGCTGTAGAGGTGCACATCAGGTGAGTTAATAAGCGGGGACGGACAAACGTAATTAACACATGCCCACAAAGGCTTAGTCAGAGTTATTTTTGTGACCAGAACTGGGTCAGAGGGTTAACTATAGTACATACTGAACCTGTCACTGCACTGTTATATTTCATAAGCATGAGAGATGACCAGACTTCAGGGAGTGTTGTTAACAGAACTGGTCTGATGATAATATAGACCCATTTTTAAAATGTTAATCTGCATAATTCAGATGATGGGCTTATTGTGTGCCATTTAACACCATTTAATTATGCTTAGAAGTGGAACAAGTTAGTTGGGAATGAAGCCATTTCCTTAACAGATAGCTGCATCAGCAAATGGTAGGGAAGATGCTGTACAAATGGTACCAGTCTGTTGTGAGGAAGAGGGAATTCATACAAGAATGCCTGTAATAAGTCACAAAACTCCAACAGAAGAAGCACTTCAAATTGGTCCTAGGAAATTTGAGGATCTGGATATGTCCAGTATCAAGGCTGGCCCTACAATTAGGCTGTGTCAGGTAGCTGACTTGGCTGTCATGGAAAGATGAAAAATTGTTGCTTATTTCATATAATATTCTCATACATTTACTGCCAAGAAGGGAGAGAAGCACTTGTGGATTTTTCTGCCTTAGGTACCAAAATAGCTGGACTAGCCTTGGGTACTTTGCACCTTGATTTTAGTATGGATAGATAATCATTTGTTCCTATGCCTCAGGCAGCAAAATGTCTTGGACCTGACCAGGATTTATATTGATTGTCTTCTTCAGGAGTAAAGCAATCTTATGCATGTTTTTTATCCCGCTGCCTTGTCACAAGCTGTAAGTGTGCCACTGATACAAGACAGCTCAAGAGGACTGCATAGGATTTGCTTGCCTCTCAAAAAGACAATCAGCCCCAAACCAATAAGAATAATGTTTGAGAGCCTGCACTTCAGATGTTTCATTAGAATACTTTCCATTTCCCCCTCTTTGAATGAAGATTTGTGGGTCACGATGTGATTATGCTCACAGTGTAATGTGGTGTCCTGAATATGCGCAGCTGAATAGGAATGCCTGATTTCTCAGTCTTCAAGGAGCTTAGGGCCTTTCGATACTTTCCACTTATAGCAGTATAGCTGCTGTTTGATCTGACATTGTTAAGAGTGAATTTATAGCTGATTGTCAGCACCTTTGGTCACATGTCACTGTTATTACAGAGTGAATGTGGGGTTTTCCTTTCCACACTAATGGCCAGCTGTGCCTGAATTGTGAAAAATTATATGACTGTAGTCATATCCCTTATGTACCCTTATGATCTTCCAGCCAGTTGTGAGCATGGGAGATAACTATTTTGTGGCTTATTACAGTGGTACCTTGGGTTAAGAACTTAATTCATTCTGGAGGTCCGTTCTTAACCTGAAAATGTTCTTAACCTGAGGTATCACTTTAGCTAATGGGGCCTCCCACTGCCGCCGCGCCGCCACCGCACAATTTCTGTTCTCATCCTGAAGCAAAGTTCTTAACCCAAGGTACTATTTCTGGGTTAGCAGAGTCTGTAACCTGAAGCGTCTGTAACCTGAAGTGTCTGTAACCCGAGGTACCATATTATTATTATTATTATTATTATTATTATTATTATTATTATTATCCTAGTATTCTGGAATTCTGATCTTGTGGGAATATAAGACATTAGAAGAAGAGCTGTGTGTCTGCCTGAGCTGTGGCAAATCTGGTTAGTGTGATGAAAATTTGTCTTCAGCTACAAATTAGGGTCATGGGCAGTATTTTGACCCTGTGCAATTCTGCCATATCTCTCCTCTGAACTGAGCTAGCAAACTGATACCTGTCACCATTCAGAAGGAAATGACACAAAACACATGCCCACCCCCACCACCCCACATGATGCTTTTCACATGCCTCTCAAAGGAAAACATCTAGGTTTCATTCTGGATATTTCCCAAACCAAAAGAAAACTAGAAGAAAATGCATCTCTAGTGCATTATTTCAGAATACTAGCTGAATAATGATGATGTTATGTGGCAGCATGCCAAAAACAAACAACCATCCCAGCAGCTATGCTGCTATAAATGGGAAGTCCAGAAAGGCTCTTATTGTCATTGTATTTTACTTGCACTATGGATATGGTTTTGGTATTTTCAGTGTCTTTTCAAGAACAAATTCTATAATTCTGCAATACTAGCAATGTCTATTGGCACCAGTTTAATAGAAGCAGATGCTCCATTTCTCTCCAGATTTGACCTTTTTGTCAAACAATGGCTCTCAGGGCAGGTGAACATATTTTATTCTCCCCACTGTCCCAACAGTAGGAAGTTTCAGGTCACCCTTTTGCAGAGTCAGTTTCTTTGCTCAGAAAGAATACTGGAGACATAATACAATGGCCTTTGTAATGAACTGTTTACAAAATAAATGTATAGGTCGGGCAGATGGAAGAAATCCATACATCCATGCCGTACTAGACCAATGTGTTATCCACAGTGAACCCTTTCATTCATGAGCCATTGCTGTACTGGTATATTTTGCAACCACTGTTGCCACTCAGAGGGCACACTGTGGAATACAACACTGTATCTCTCTTGTTTATCATGGCATCCCATGCCACACACCACTGCTAAACCGTGAAAGGGTTTAAGTCCTGTGTGCTGTATTGTCTTTCTCTCCCCCTTCCTCTGGTACATCTGTGTGCATTTCTGCATGCAGTAAATGCAAACTGAGTTATTGTTGTGTCACTTTAAAAAGAGGAAGAACTCAAAGCAACCCATGGGGGAAAAACAAATAAAAACAGTTATAAAATTAGAAAAACAACCTAAAATACAGTTATAAAATTAGAAAAACAACCTAAAATACAGTTATAAAATTAGAAAAACAACCGTAAAGTGAAATGCGTATAAGAGCAAATTGAACTCAAGCCCACTCCACTTAAGTACTGAGTTAAAGCTAACCTCACTGTGGGATGAATCTGCTACCAAGGGGATGGGTTAGAACCACTGTTTCTAGCAGTCACCTTGGGTGGGTGACTCTTCCCTGGATGCAAGCATTGGGTCAGTGCTATAGCGAGTTTTTGGTGTCGGTAACAACCACACACCAGCCCCTGAAATGGTAAGCCTCAGGGCCAATGAAGCTCTAAATTATACCTCCAGGGGGGGAAAAATGACAAACTAAGCTACACCTATCAGTTCTAAGGAAAGGGCACAGCAGAAATGTACTGTAAAGCTCTTGCTTGCCTCATATTTATTTCAGTGTGGTTGTGCAAGAGTATTTCTGAGCAAGTCCTACCCTTAGGCCATTGGACTATAAAATGTCACTATTCTGATGAAACCTTGAGTGGCTGCTGTGAGATGGGTAAATTACACTTGAAGTATTTGTAATGAAGCATCTGGCTTCTGACATTTTGCAAAAATTAATTAATGGCTTATTTGTGATCTTCTAACTTTTTATTAGGTTCATGCTGCTGGCCGCCTGGGCTTATTGAAAAAGAGGCAATGATTTCACAGTATATTTTACAAGGCTCCTTTGCTTCGCCTGGAGTTGATTCCAACCTCCTCCCAACCCATCCCTCCTCCCGTAACCAAATCCCTGAAGAGTGGCCAATGGGTTCTATGATTGTATATAATAACGCAATGCAAATCTGAACCTGGCAGAGAGTGAATCATTTGTAATCTAAATGGATACGATAGACAAATGGAGTGAACTCACCTATTCAGGAACTATGTATAAGTGCTCCATCCATTCATCTCTCTCCTTTTAAGCTGATGATGAATGCAGATCCCATTTTCAAGCCTCTCTGCTTGAAGTCTCCTTCCAGAAATGACATTTTTCACTTTTTCAGCATGTTAAATGGGGGTGGCAAGTACATTTAGCATAACTAATGTTATAAACTGGGAGGAAAGGCAGGCTGCAGTGTGACAATGGTGTGTTTGGGTTTTATCTTAAGGAAATATTCAGCAATATTATGATTATGATTATTATTTTAAAAAGAGGTTTGAACCACACTTGTAAGCCCATCTTCATAGTTCAGCAGAACCTGTAATTATCTAAGTCACTATATTAATGAGTCAGCAAAGTATGTTTTTTAGAGAAGTAAGTAGTGCTCTCTGGATGGTCTTTTACCCATCATATTTGTATTCTTGAATTGCACAGCAGATTTATCAGGTAGAATGTCTTCTGCACTCACTTGGCCTGACTATCTGCTTACAAAATTAAGCAGCCAAGTAGTTGCATGACATTATAGAAGCTCCAAAGAAGGGGCAAATAGGAAATAGAGAAAAAGGCATTTGAATGTTGCTATATCCAAAGCTGAGCTATAGTTCCAGGATGGACAGCATATCAATGTTAGAGCACACGCTTTGCCTGTAGAACATCACAGATTCAATCTATGACATTCCCAGGGTTTTTTTTTGGTTTTTTTTAAGGATTTGGTAATAACTGATGTGTCTGGAACCCAACTGCCAGTCAGAATAGATTAGTGCTGTGCCAAACATTTATCTTGCTTTTTCCCAGACCACTCTCCATAAATCATAAGAAAAGAAATTATGAGAGAGAAAAGCATGGTGAAATTCCCATGGATGGAGCTGTTTTGTGGCTCCTTTTGCTACCAACCTGAATGAGGTATCTCTCTTAACCAAGATCTGAAACAGGATCTGCAGCCGCTTCCATAGGTAAAGGGACCCCTGACCATTAGGTCCAGTCGTGATCAACTCTGGGGTTACGGCGCTCATCTCGCTCTATAGGCCAAGGGAGCTGGCGTACAGCTTCCGGGTCATGTGGCCAGCATGACTAAGCCACTTCTGGTGAACCAGAGCAGCGCATGGAAACACAGTTTACCTTCCCACCGGAGCGGTACCTATTTATCTACTTGCACTTTGACATGCTTTCGAACTGCTAGGTTGGCAGGAGCTGGGACCGAGCAACAGGAGATCACCCCGTCGTGGGGATTCGAACCGCCGACCTTCTGATCAGCAAGTCCTAGACTCTGTGGTTTAACCCACAGCGCCACCCGCGTCCTGCAGCCGCTTCCATAGTTGGCACCATATTGTCCACAATGTTGTCTTTGGTTTATGTTTTCTAATTCTATTATCATGGTTCACAGAATGACTATGGAGCTTATACTCAACAGCTACTTGCATAAAACACTGCATAGTTACTACTTTTGTTTTATATATGTTATAAACCTTTAAACTCACCAATGGATCTAATAAATGGGAATGGATACTTTTAAGTATGAGTATAGTATATTTTAAGTGCTACAGCCATAGTGCTCTGGAATGAGAGAGAGAGAATCTTTGATAAATATTGCAATGTGCTAATGCTAAAATATTTTGTGGTGATGATACTTCAGATAGCATTTTGTTCAGCTGCCTGGCTATCATCACCCTATGCACCCTCTAAATCTGTCCTGGGAGTTCTTCTAACCCTCCAGAGCAGATTTGGGTATGGTGCAGGGCGCACATGGCAAGGAGAGGATTGGGAAGGGAAAATCTCATTGTGCAAGGGGAAGTCATTCTGCTCACACCATTATTTAATTGAAAACGACCTATGACAATCTGTGTTTTCCATTGCTAAGCTACTGTGACCCAAAATGGTGCAAGGCAGGCAGAAGATCACAGGGAAGGAGTGGAATCAGAAGCAGACAAGTGAGAAAGGAAGTTTGAAAGAGGAGCTGATCTAAGCAAATCAGATGAAGATTATCACCAGCAGAGGTTTGAGAGACGAAGGGACAAAGAGAAAAGGTGCTGCAGAGGTGCCGAAGGATCAAGTTCACATATTTAACACAGGCAGATAAAAAACGTTGAGTTCAGGCTTCTGGATTGTAATATACTAAGTGACGGGTAATTAAAGTTCTTAATTGATTGTATTTGAAAGAGTAGAGCAGGCAGAGTTGTAGTGGCCCAGGGTCATGGGGGATCAAATACGCATTCCTGCAGCTGGGTCCCTGTCTCCAGCATAAAAAGTGAACTTTTTAACCACTGGGAAGAAGTTTTCTCAAAATATAAATTCCCATGTACATTATGGATAGTACATCACTGGATTCTCCTGATAATGGATCGGGATTACTCAAGGACTGAGAGGAGAAGCAACATATAGGTAAAAGATCTGCAGTTAGAGGAAGCTGCAAAGACTCCAGGTATCCACAAAATTCAAATTAAGAAATCCTTCTGTGAAGCCAAAAAAATGTGACATTTTCTGTGCAAAGTAAGAATAGATAAGGAGAGATGGGTAATTTTGGCAAATAAAGGTTGGAAACCTGGTATGGGTTAATTGCAAGGTGTTTTTTTTTTCCTGCAGTGCATGGGAGTTGCTTTCCTTAAGCAATTTATCTTCCCTGCTTTGTCTTTTGTCAGAGCAGAGAAGACTGCAGTATAAATAATTTGGCTAAATCAGGCTCAACCTGCTTGTAATACTTAGTTGCATAATTCTCTCTCCTGAGCATTTAGGAAGTTTTTAAAAATACAAAGTAGCCTTAGGTCTACAATTTGGTGGAGCTGCAGGAGGGTGTCTTTTTAATCCTGTCCCTTCCTGCCGTTTCTCTGTCAAATTTCAACCACCCCTGCCATCATCGAGGGGTTTCATATCCTTCCCCAGTGGATAAAGAAGCAGGTGGAAAGGGGAATTTTGATTGGAGAAAATGGCAGGAAGAGAAAGGATTAAGCACCCCTTCCTACTGCTCTTGCTGCTCCTAACTACAGTTTCCAAGACAGCTTTATGTTTAAAAAAAAAACACACACACACACACACACTACCACCACCACTTTGGGGGAAACAGCTGTTTTCGTAGCACAACCCCAGTCCTATGATTACAGTCAGTGGCATAGGAGGAAGCGTTTGCACATACGTAGCTGAACAGCTGGTTAAAGGAATTTGCTGGTGATTAATTTGCTACTGAACATTTTATTTAGAAGTACATGTCATTGCTATTCATAGGATCCAATAGGTGTTGATGCGGAATGGAGAACAACTTTCCTTGCGTTAGAAATATATAAGAAGGTGAGTAGTCGTCCTCTTATATCCAAGTAGTGCAAACTTCATAATTTAAAACAAGGGTGCAGAACTCCTTTTTGTTCCCTCATGCTCATCTGTTGGGGGAGGGGCCTGTGCCAGTGGTGGGTGTGGCCAGAGGCAAATATGGTTGGAGGAACAGATGAGACCTTCACCTTTGTGCACATTAGGTGACATTCTAGCCATGTGAAAGCCATAAGTTTTTACACTTCCCTTGCTCTAGAGGTGCTGGGTTGCCCCCAAGATTGAGGGCAGGGGTGTTGCATGTTGCACACACACAAATGTGATGTCATTCTCATCGCATGCTGCCCACTGGTGCACCTGCCTTTCTCTCCTTTCAGTGAAGCAAAAGGCATCTTCACAGATCAAGCACACATTCTAGCTAGCTCAAATAAGTCATAGAGCAGAGCCAGCGAAGAGAAGTGGCCTGAGGACCAGACAGAGGCGTCTAGAGAGCTATGTTCAGCCCATAACACAACAGTACCATAAGCCCATAAGCCAGAGGTTCCAAATCACTGACCTTCAGATCCAAGATGCTGTTCTCTCCCTTTGATACTTGCATTAGAATAACCTGTCCAGAAATTCCCATTTTCTTTGTGGGCAGCTTCTTTGTGCACATCACCACCATTTCTCGGGCAGAGATTCAACAAGTGCTGCTGTGTGTCGGGAAATCTGCACCACTTGAATTTGCAACTGCCTTGGCTACATGCCAGGCAAATAGTCTCTCAAGGGGGCAGGGGGAGGTGACCACCCTGGGAAGTGATTGAATTGGAGAAGGGAAGCTTTCTGGAAACAGCTACATTAAGCAGTTTAAGAAGATGACTCATATATACAGTCTGGTATATGATTTCACAGCATTGTCTATTATTGATTTATTTAGAAGTGCAGCCATATTTTTGAACTGTTCCTTAGACACTAGCTGATATATTACAGCATAAACATTCAGAGGAAATAGCCGTCTTTGTCAGACAGGCCCCTATAACAGAGGCCCCACACATGGCCACACATATAGAATAGGATATATCCATATTGGCATTGGCTCTCCATTATTCAGGATTTTCACTATTATTCATATATTCACTAATGAATACAGGAGAGCTAGCATGGCATAGTGGTTAGAGTGTTGGACTAGGGTCTGGGAAACCAGGGTTCAAATCCCCACTCAGCCATGGGTGGACCAGTCCCTTACTCTCAGCCTAACCCATCCCACAGGGTTGCTGTGAGGATCACAGGGGAGGAGAAGTATGTAAACCACCTTGATCTACTTGGAGGAAAGGTGGGATACAGCTGTAAAGCATCATCATCACCCTGAGGCTGGGGTCACTTGTTTGCATTAGGGGAAGTGCTGTAGCTCAGTGGTAGAGCAATGCTTTACATGTAGGAAAACTCAGGTTCAATCCCTGGCATCTCCATCCCAGCTAGGGCTGGGAGTGATACCATGTGGGATCCTGGAGAGTTCCTGGCAGTCAGTGAGAACAGTCCTGAGCTGGGTGGACTGATTGTCTGGAGGTAGCTTTCTGTGCTCCTACTATGTACTTGTTGTTGCTTTGTGCTTCTGATACACTCGAGTATCTTACAACTGTTGGAGGCTGGTCCATTGGGACAAACTGAGAGCCAGTGTGGTGTAGTGGTTAAGAGCAGTAGACTCGTAATCTGGTGAACTGGATTCGCGTCTCTGCTCCTCCACATGCAGCTGCTGGGTGACCTTGGGCTAGTCACACTTCTCTGAAGTCTCTCAGCCCCACTCACCCCACAGAGTGTTTGTTGTGGGGGAGGAAGCGAAAGGAGAATGTTAGCCGCTTTGAGACTCCTTAGGGTAGTGATAAAGCAGGATATCAAATCCAAACTCCTCCCCTTCTTCTTCTTATTCGTCTTCGTCTTCGTCTTCGTCTTCGTCTTCGTCTTCGTCTTCTTCTTCAAACTGCCCCTCCAACTCCAGTTTTCCCTTAGCTAGTCCCCACTTGGCAAGCTTCTTACTTACAACCAGTCCAGGGAGTCACCCTGGCTGTCAGATTCCTCTTCCTTAGCCCCAGTGTTGCATTTGTAGAATGTAGCAGGCAGGAAGATAGGGACTAAACTAGTTAGTTTTCTCTGCATGTAATTGTGTCTGGCTGTACCTGTCATTGGCTCTGACACCAACTACCATTGATCTCCCTGCCTTCTGACTTACGAGTCCCAATAGGCACTAGCCACTACTGGCTGCAACAATATCTTTGGAACTGTGTGAGCCATTGTTGACCTTTCGTCATCAGCCCTTATCCAGGCCTTGTGTAGCAGGGGAGACACACAGGTTGTTGTTTAATACATGACAATATCTACGGAGAGCCTTGTTACGAAGCTGTGTAAAGAAGGCAATGTGTTGGACAATTTTTCTACCAGTTTACAATTCAAGGTGAAAAGCCTTTTCTAGGCTACCTGCAGGCCTTTTTTAAAAATCTGCACCCATGCACAAAATATGTAGTTCTTGGGGTGGGGAGATGTACAGTTTCAAAAGAACAGTTGTGCAGTTCAAAACAAGAGAAATGCAAAAGCTGTTGCTGATGTAAAAGATAGCAACATGAAAGGTGATGTGAGTTGTCTATATTCTACTGGATTTCTTAGCTTCTTTAGGAAATACAACGTATAGACCACCCATGGTCATATCACAATGATAAAGTAAGTTCAAACCTGCACCCACCATAATTATATTTCAAAAGTCTAAATGCTGCCAAGAAAGAGGGATAAAATGGAAACCTATTTCCTTAGCAGAAGAATAGCTTCAATAAATTGGAGGACAGGTTCTGACCCAGCAGTAGCTCCACTTGCCATCCCAGGATAGCAAAACCTAGGTGCTGCTATGATGCGGGATGACGCAGATAACATTTGCTTTGATTTCTGGCTGTCCGGAGATAGATTTATTTTATTTTATTTTTTATTTTTTGAGCGTCATTAGCAGCTCTGGAAGCAGCTGCTAGCTTCCAGAGCACAAACACTGCAAGCTGCAATTAACACTGTCCACAAGGGAAAGGTGAAAAAGATAGCGGGGGGGGGGGCGGGGGGAGTAGAGATACAATTGCATAAGCTTAAAAAGAAGGGGAAAGTGTATGTAAGATGCTGATTCAGTCTTCCTGAGTATGAATCACTCATATTGTGTCACAAGAAAGAAAAGAAAAAAGCTGCAAACTTAGGAACAGAAACATAGAAAACTGCCTTATACTGAGTCAGACCATTGGTCTAAGTAGCTCAGTATTGTCTATACAGTGGTACCTCGGGTTAAGTACTTAATTCGTTCTGGAGGTCCGTACTTAACCTGAAACTGTTCTTAACCTGAAGCACCACTTTAGCTAATGGGGCCTCCTGCTGCCGCTGCGCCGCTGGAGCACGATTTCTGTTCTCATCCTGAAGCAAAGTTCTTAACCTGAAGCACTATTTCTGGGTTAGCGGAGTCTGTAACCTGAAGCGTATGTAACCTGAAGTGTATGTAACCTGAGGTACCACTGTAGTAAGGTTCTGTGGGGGATGACTTGGTTCTGCAGTGCAGTGCTATACATATTTACTCTAAAGTAAGCCTCACTCTGTTCAATGGGATGCTGCTCTTAGATATGTGTGCACAGGATTGCAGTCTCAATGACAGAGGCGACAATGCTAAATACATTGATTAAAAGGAAGCAAGTCTCATTGAATTCAGAGGTACTGACCTCTAAACAAAGATGCCCAAGATTGTGCTGTTAGTGTACTAGGACACAGTAGTAACAGCAGACCAAAGTATGAACTAGACCTGGCAACAGAAAATTCCTTTTGAAACCTGTGTGTGATACATATAATATACCCATGTGGTTTCTACATGAAGCTAATGTGTCCTAAGTAAACAGTCTCTTTTCCCCAGTAGCAAACATGTTGCTTTTCAGCTGATTGGAAAATGTAACATAAAGCAGGATGCCTTGGGAGCAGTGCAAAGGAAAGGGACCATTTAGCAAGGATTAAAAGGTCGTGAACAGGGAGCCTCCATATTTTGTGGGACTCCAACTAACATTGGTCCCAGCTGACACGGCCAATGGTCTAGGACACGGTTTCCCAAACTTGAGTCTTCATCTGTTTTTGTACTACAATTCCCATCATCCCTCACTAACAAGACCAGTGGTCAGGGATAATGGGAGCTGTAGTCCAACAACAGCTGGAGACTCACATTTGGGAAACCCTGGGCTAGGATGATGAGAGTCCAATCCAGCATTTGTTATGATCCCTTCCCCTGTTTTTATACTTCATACAAAGTGCAGAATTTGGGGCAAGAATGTGGGATTGGAATGCAAATGCAATTTAGGCTGGACTGGCTTGTAATGTGAGGCAAAATAAAAATAAAAATACTTACAGTGGTACCTCAGGTTAAGTACTTAATTAGTTCCAGAGGTCCGTTCTTAACCTGAAACTGTTCTTAACCTGAAGCACCACTTTAGCTAATGGGGCCTCCTGCTGCTGCCGCGCTGCCGGAGCACAATTTCTGTTCTCATCCTGAAGCAAAGTTCTTAACCTGAAGCACTATTTCTGGGTTACCGGAGTATGTAACCTGAAGCATAGGTAACCTGAAGCGTATGTAACCCGAGGTACCATTGTATATTGTTTGTTGTGAAAAAAATATTAATATTCTGCACTTCTTCAAAAGAAGCCAAAGCAGCTTACAAAAACTATGCTGTTGCCTTGAAATGGTAAAATAATATCTAAATTAAACAAAATGGAAATAGAATAAAGCAGCAAAATAACCCCAAAACCCTATCAAAAATAAAATTGCTGCATATTCTCAATGCAGCAGAGGAAACAGAGGAGCCCTGAGTCTGAGGAGCCAAATGCCTTCTTAAGAAGCCAGGTTTTCCCTTGGTACTTATCAATGCAATCCTTTGCCTACAGAAACATGTGCCTCATTGAGTTCAGTGAGACTTCATCCTAGATAAGTGTGGCTAAGATTTCATCCTAAATAAAATAAAAGCTTGAAACCAGGTGGACCTCCTTAAGAAGGGGCATTTCACAAGGTGGGCACTAAAGCTGAAAAGACTGTGTTCCTTTGGGATGTCCACTGTAATTGCATCCTTCAGGATTTTGCATGGACAGGCGGAGTCCCCAGATCCCGCGCGGTCCCCCCGTCATGTGGAATAACGACTCAAGACAACGTGCTATGGGATTAAATTGGCCACAACTTTATTAAATTTCAAATGTGGGTAGACCTTGGCTCAGGCATTGGGCGTTCTCCCTCCCCAGTCCCCAGCCGGGGACCTAGGGAGCATCAGGGTTATTCAGTGTGTGGGGGGGGGATGGGCCGGCTCTGGAGAACATATGTTCAAGCAGAGATAGCCGCCCCCGCAACGCCGCCGCCGCAGGGGAGAGCAATGACGACCTTTCGGCGTACGGTCAAAGCCTCCCTTCAGAAAACCCCTTTAATGGGGAACCCTGGTATCGCCGCCGCAAAGAGGAAGATGGACAAAAGGATTCCGCCCAAGGCCTGATACCGCCAAAGTTGTGACGTTTTGCTACGGGAAAGGCGAAACCTGCCAATGCAGGGAAATTCCTTTCCGGCCCTTTAACAGCGACCTTAACGTAGCAGCGCCCGCATACCTGTGAAGAAAAGTTAACCTGCAAAACCTGTGAAGAAAAATTAACCTGCAAAATAAGACATTAACTGAGGGTGGATAGGGTGGGAGAAGCTCTGGAGCCAAGTGAGGATTCCCAGGTAAGATCCTCCCTCTATTGTGTGGGCAGGTAATCCCTCCCCTACCTGGCCTGGTCTCCTTGGCAACGCTTCCCCCAGGTGGGATTGGACAACTGACTGAGGTAGGCGGAGACCTCCAGGTATCCCACCTGAGGGAAGGCAAAGCCAAGCCTATGCTGTTGGAGCCGCTCCAGATCTAGGGGCTGCACGCGTCCACCCAAAGGGCGCCCCCCGTTTTAAGCGGGGAGCGGTCATTCTGCATGTATTAAACATTTAAATGAAATAGGCCTCTCTAAAATGAAATTGTCATCAGCAGTTCACCGCAGACCCTCTTCTGGGATGTGCCATAAATACTTGAGAATGGCTGATTTGTTTTTTCCCTTTTTAAATGAGGATTACATTTGAATATTTTTTTTAACTTATTTGCAGCCTGAACATATTTTTCCAATAACAACAAATATGCCAGAATCTCTGGTTCTGTTGGATCCCAAACAGCCACACTGATACTCCTCATAAAGGGTGTTGTATGCTAGCTCCACATAATGCTTTCTACTGTCTTTTCTGGGCTGCAAATAGTTTCTCAGCATGACAGCCCAGAACATGGAAGATAGTATGATTATACATAAATTTGTCTCTTCCCTTTACAATCCACAGAGAAACCTCCAATAAAGGTTCATCTCAAGACCTGTATCTATTTTAAAGAGGAAAACTTGTGCAATATGCATGTGTTTTATACTGGGTTGTCTCCCTACAGTACTAAACACAGTAAAAGTGGTTCCCTGTGACCAGTAGTGACCTGCCACCAGTTTATTATGCTAAACTCTGAAGCAAAATATGATGAAGGTCAGCATCCCTTTTCATGTGTTTAGCACATGCTAATTCTGAACTGTGAGGACCACAAAGTTCTTAGTGCCTGGCCTATGTTACAGCCTAAGACTGGAAACCTCGAGCATAAGCAGCATATATACATGTCAGGGTGGGCGTTGGTTTGATCCTGTTATCCTCCATGTATTGAGAGAGAGAGAGAGAGAGAAGGTGGAAGGGTAGCAGGGGAAGATGACTTAGAATGGATTCCTGCCACATTCCCATGGTACATTGTTTCTCTCCAGAAAAGAAGTTTGACTAAATGCCAAGCTGGCTGGACAGGAAAGTCCATCTAGATGCTGTTGCAGGGTCAGAGAAGCAATCAGCAGAGCTGCACAATACACTATTATTATTTTTCCCAGACATTCTTGTTTCAATTAAAGAAGTCGACCTTTAGAGTCCCCGTTCCAAAACAGGCAATTTAACAAACTTCCTTGTCTTTGCTCCTTTGGCACTTACATCGCATATGTCTCTGAGAGCTTATATTTGTGCTGTGCAGGCACTATTGTCTGAGATATTTGCTTTTTTGACCTGAAGCACAATTTGTCATTTGCAGCTGCTTTCCAAAGAAACTAACGCTACATAATTAACAGCCCTGCATACCTTTAATGACTGAAGTGCAAACTTATTGGGAATTGTGAGCTTTTGCTTCCTGGTGGGTTTGCATGTGGCTGCCATTACCGTTTATCATTTTGTGAATAGTTATGAGTTAAGCATGACTGAATGGAAACTGATCAATATTGGTGACTGCCAAGGTGACAGCTTTTTAAAGTTCCTCTTCCTCCCTTATTTGTTACTTTGGAATGGCATATGAAAGAAAAGCACTGAAAACAATGGCATTTATTTAGGTGGGAACAAAACAAACATCCCTTCCCACTGCAATCATGCAGAAGGACAAAGGTCCGTAGGCAGAAGATATATAAATAGCTTCAGACCAAAATATGCATGTCATATGGTAGGGCCCTAAGGCTTTCTTACCATTCTCTGAGTTTCTGTGAGGAAGAACTAACAGCTGTTTCCAGTACCTTTGCAAAGCCAAGTAAATCCTTAGTGATTTCTCCAGAAGCCAGCTTGGGATGCTTTCACCTGAGAGAGCAACTCATCATCACTGTCAAATAAGCAACATAATTCCAAGTTTACCATTTTGCAGAGCTTTCAAAATCCAGCCAGCTTGAACCTAACATAGCCAGAGATCCAGGAGGAACACCAGAAACACAGGAGAATGAGCCAACCAAATATCCCCTCTAGTAGACATCTATCTATTCACATAATATATACAAGGTGATTGAATGTGCTTCAAAATAAATGAGGCTGTGAGGCAGCAGGTAGTAAATAGATCTTGCAGCAAGAAAGGATGTGTGGCAAAGGCGTGAGAAGGCAGGAGGAGTCCAGCGCCTGAGAGAAGTGGTGATCAGTGGATAATAAATGGTAAGCAGAATGGTGACATTATACCATGTTCAGTTATGAGCTTATTGTATACGACAGGGGTTGCCCCAGCTAGCATTGCCAATGGTCAGTGATTATGGGAATTGCAGTATAACAACAACTGGAGGGACATAGTATAGCCGTTCCTGGTATGAAGGGTTTTTCTTGTCTATGTAATGTTGAATTCTTCACTATCATATAGTGTGGCTAAATAATTTTCAGTTTTTAAGTACAGTGGTACCGCGGGTTAAGTACTTAATTCGTTCCGGAGGTCCGTTCTTAACCTGAAACTGTTCTTAACCTGAAGCACCACTTAAGCTAATGGGGCCTCCCGCTGCCGCCGTGCTGCCGGAGCCCAATTTCTGTTCTTATCCTGAAGCAAAGTTCTTAACCTGAAGCACTATTTCTGGGTGAGTGGGGGCTGTAACCTGAAGCGTATGTAACCTGAAGCATATGTAACCAGAAGCGTATGTAACCCGAGGTACCACTGTATCATATTTGGGAGCAGTTTCTCTGCTCTTATTCAAGGAAGCCTGTAGGGGTCATGGTGTCATTCAGAGAACTTGAAGAAACTAAAAATTTAAAGGTGATCTCTTGGGTGTGGGTGGGGAGTAAATGTACCGCATCCAGACCACATTTCAGAGGGCCCATGAAATGTCTAGTTCTCTTTCTGCTGAAGGTGCCTGGGTTGCCTTGCTATTACAGTGGACGCTCAGGTTGCGAACGTGATCTGTGCGGGAGGGACGTTCGCAACCCACAGCATTCACAACCAGCAGCGCCATGTCTGTGCACGTGCGGGTTGCAATTTGGCGCTTCTGCGCATGCGCAAAGTGCAATTTAGTGCTTCTGCGTGAGTGCCGAAACCCGGAAGTAATCCATTCCGGTACTTCCGGGTTCCGCACGGTGCGCAACCCAAAAACGTACAAGCTGAAGCATCTGTAACCTGAGGTATGACTGTATTTTTAAACAAAGTATTATTGTTGTATTCAAGTCAAAGCAAAATAGGCCTATGGTTTTCTGGGAGGGAGAGATACAACAGTGTTGTAGAGTGATTCTAGGACTTGTAGCATCTTCAACAATATATCAAGAGGTTCTGTTTTCATGTCACAGTATGCCCCTCTCCACAAAGCAAACAGACTTTCTGTGACCCAAATAATGAAATATAATTTTGGGGGTGTAAGTTGGTAGTACATTGGTAAGTTACTAAGTGCAAAAAGCCCTTGCCTGCAATGTGCAGTAATAAATTGGGTATGATGTTTAGGTGAGATGATCTTTCAGGTATCTTAATGTGTCCCAACTGCCTAAAGGAAAAGTAACTGCACATAAGGAAATATGAGCTCATCTAAGGCATTATCTACAAAAGTGTGTCCCTGGAAACATATGTAGAGCATTTGTGGAGGGGGAAAATGACCATGAATAGAGCTATTATTCAAGGAAAAGAGGTGCCAGAACTCAGCCTAATATGGAATGTAGGATTTCCAATATGATGGCAGAAATCTAGCTCAATCAGTGTTCCTGTCCCCCTGAGAGAAACTATGTATTTATACACAGCCTCCTTCAGATTGAGGCTGGTCATGTGTTCTCAGGGCAGACAGCACTCTGGCATGCCATGTCACTGAGTGGATGGTGCTAGCCTCTTACATTTCCACGAGCCCTTTCATGCTTTTGGTACCAAATGCCTGAGTAGAGTTATGTATTAGCCTCATGAAAGTACATATAAAAAAGTGGGATTTCAGCTGTTTTTCTTTTTGCTGTTTAAGAGTTCCCTTTGAGAAGAATCAAAGGTCAAGGTTATAGGTGAGGTGTGCATTACAGCTGAATTGCCCAATGCAATTTTAATTCCAGGACTGCAAGGCTCAGAACTTTGTCATGCTCTCAGAAAGCATTAAGGGTATTCCATCTCCCGCAAATTGAAGCTATTAGGAGTTGAACAAATAAGAAAGCACCACAATATTTGCTTCTCAGATCTTATCACTTCTTTCATATGTCCCAGCCAGTTACAGCATCTGGCAAGTCACCCAATTTGTTGCACACTCCTAATGCTACCAGAAACAACTCTTCTTTTCTGGCTTTAGGTGCCTGATTTGCATAACAAACCCACAAACGGAATATAGTTATTTAGTAACATCTATGATGTCTCCCCACTCATGTCCTTCAGAAAATATAATACTGAGTAAAACCCTAATTGCTGATGCATTTCCAGAGCAGAACACACACACACACACACACACACACACACGTGTGTGGGCAATCTTTAGCGGCATCTGTTTCCCCAGAATATTCCTGAGGCAAATGTGATGGTGCCTGTGGCTTTATTTTAAGGTTAGGTTGTTGACTGACTGCTCTGGTCTTTCTAGATGTCACTTTCCCAGATCATTTTTTGAAACAGTGTGTTTTGCAGATTTTCTCATGAAAAATAGAAGCCATGTACCTTCCTAATGCAAAGCTGTGAAGGGGAGGACGAGAAGGCTTAATATCTGTCATTCTTCACATTGTCATTTCCCCTTAATATACATTGTTTAGAACTTTAATGTGCCAGGGACTACATATGTTCAAATATTTACATATGTCAAAACATTATAAAGTAGATGATGATATGTGGAAATTTATTTCTAAAATAACAAAGGTTAGAGTCCCACTCCAAAAACACTAATGGCAGTTTTCTCATTGGTTTGCAGAAAATTACTTTTATTCTTGAAACTTTATACAACAGTGTATAGTCTTTTGTCTACGAAATGCATATTTGTGTGGTGGTCACAATTTCCCACCTCTCCCACCACCCTCAGTGCCTGCCAATCTGACAGACCTTTGAGGATATGTGGCAAGTCTTTCTAAAAATCAACAAAATGCCCCCTATTTTTTCTAATAGTCATTTTATCATATTACTGTTTATCAGCAATCCATTTTGTTCAGCCATATATATACCATATCCTTGCCACTAGCTGAATGTGTCAACTGACAATTGAAAAGTATTGCCTTAGATGTTATATAAATATATATTTAAAAATCTATCTGTTATGACTAACTCATACCTGCAAATCAGGGTATGCTGCTGTCATCATCAGCTAAATATGTGTACATAAACTAGCACCTACTGCCTTGTGAAGGAAAATGTGATAATAAAACTCTATAAACATCAATCTCCAAATGACTCCGTTTCCGTATGAAAGGATCAGCAGCAAATAATAATAATAATAATAATAATAATAATAATAATAATAGGCATGCCAAAGACAGCTAGCCACACTAACCTAAGTATGCTCATTTAGCTGGAGAACTGTGGTGCAAAATTCAGACAAGTGTGACTTTCAAAGGATAGCTCTGTTTCAGTTTGTGTATTGTTTCAGAATGTGTGAATTAGGTAGGTTCACCTTTAAATGCAAAATGAATCAAATTCCTCTCCCATCCTCATCCTCAAACTCAAACTCAAACTCACTGTGTGGTGTATTGGCTCTCTTGGCTTGCTGTACCAGGACCTGCTTAACTTAGTTTTCCTGCACTGTGTTTTAGTTTCAGTTCTGCATTACAAGTGTGTAAGGAAAACTAAAACACAGTGCCTGGGAGCCAAGTCAGGAAATCCATGGTATGGCAAGCCAGGAAGGCCAGTATACCACAACCACCACTGAAGAGTCTGTAAGGGAAAAGATGTACCATGATTCAAACAGAGAGAAGTGGTGTTTCAGAGGTGTGAGGCATAGAAAGGAGCTAGCATATACCTCTTAATGTCCAGCACTGAATAATATCCCTGCTCATTACCCTGTTGGTACCCAGCACACACCTAAAACATGAGGATACAATTTAGTGACTTTAGAAAGCTCTGCTATTGAAAAGTTGAGGATTAGATGTGTTGAAAGCCTCTGGGAACTTTGGTGTGGAGTTTTTCCTCAGCTGTTTATGACACATCTCTGAGACTTTGGATGACTTCAGTGACACCTGACCAGTTCCTCTGAACATTATTTAAAAAATTCCTAGCTTCTATTTGAAGGTGGGATGCAGGAAGTCCTGTAATTTTGTGTGGGAAACTGTGAACTTGACTTCGGTCTGGTAAATTGAACATCTTAATGATGACATTCAATTTTGTCCTATTCTAACACGTATTTTGCCTTCAAGGATAAGCCCCTTTCAGATGTTAAGGGGACTCAATTCACATGACTAAGGGGAAGTGGGGCTACTGGCTCAACCTACAAAATGCACACACTGAGAATTGATGCCCGCAGGAGAGTCCATACCTAGGTCCATGAAACAGGGTTCCAACTTGTGTACAAAGCCTATGGCATGTGGAGTTCTATGAGCATAGGCTTTCCCCCTGCAGACATCTATGCTCATATATGCAAATCAGGGGCAGAGAAATCACACAATATCGGGGCACACAGCAACACAGCCCCACTTCCCATTAATTACATGGAGCTCTATTGTGAAATGGGCTCTGATGCCTTACACCCATGTTTTCTTTTCATTCCCTTCTTTTGCTGCCTATACAGAATGGAAACCTGTGCACTGGTCTTGGCTGTAGGGTTTGGCTGATGGCAGCTATTTCTTGGCCTAACTGCTGGAAATGAAAAGTACACATCAGAATTTATTCCCCACTAGCTGTAAGAAGCCTGAAATGCTTCCCACTTGAGAAAAACCAGGTTCCATAGCCTAATATGAATATTAAATAATTTCACAGCTTCCTTAATGCAGATATTAAATCCGCAGAAAGAGCTGTACCAAACAGTAAAATATATTCCGTATTTCATAGCAACATCCATTCTTGGAATACAGGTTTTTCCATACTGAACGTAGTAAATAAAATTTTATTTTCAATAAAGCTTATAGGTATTTTTATATCCCAAATGCCCCTGATTTAGTTTTTTAATTAAAAATATTGCTCAGGCCCAAGTGTGGCTTTATTGATTTTGAATTTAGCAATTATATTGGTAGACACTTATTTTGACGAGAAATCAGTAAAACCTTGTGCCTCCAGTAATAGCAGTCAGCTTTGATTGGCTTCTGTTTAAGCAAGAGCATATTTAAAGTAATCTATGCACTTTAATAAATAATGAAGGGAGCCATTTGGACATTTTGTTTTGTTTCTGTTCTGGTCATTTTGTCCCTGTGTATCTGTTTCATCTTATCTAAATCTATTTTTGCACAATGTTGTTTTCTTATAGCCTTTCTAAATTAAAGTGAAAGTTTATCAGACACATAGCAATCTCGCAGGGGTTTCAGAAAGCCACAGGCATGGCATTTTCTCAGCCTTATCTGGTCAATCGTGTCCTAGTTCCCAGGCATTTTTCACGGCACTTGGGAGGATTATTGCAGAAACACACACACACACACACACACACACACACACACACGTAGATACAAAGACTCAGTGAGGCTTTTAACAACAATTTTACAACTGGCTGGCTTGGAATATTACAATTGGCTGAGCCAATGAACAGCACATGCTTGACAAAAGAACAATGGGCTCAGTATTTCTCACATTTTATAAAATTACTTCTTGAATGAAACGCCAGTTAGAGGGTAGAGGTTTTGACAACTTTTTTGATATACATTTTGTAGTACTGCAACCTGATATGAGCAAGGCATTAGGAAGTTCATTTACATCAGGCCAAAGCTCCAGGGCTCTTCCAGGTGTCCTGTTTGTAGAGCATTCATCCTGATCTGCATGCACAAAGTTTACGTGGAGCTTAGACCAAATATAGTCCTTATTGAACATTCTTTCTGATTTGATTTCAGTGAGGTTATATGATAATGAACATTCATTATGGTTTACCTATATATCTTCCTGCTAATCATATGTCCATCCCACACATTTCAGTGCATTTCCCCTTCATTTCCCTAACTGCAAAAACTCAGGTTTGTGTGTATGAGTGTGTGCGTGTGCATGCTATGGCAACAGGGTGCTTTAATCTGCTTAGTTTCACAAACCTAAATTTCTGGTATGCACTTGTATTCCTCTCTCAAAATACTGACAGTATGGAGGTGATCACAGTGGTGGTCAACCTGTGACCCAGCCAACAGAGTTTGTTAAATACTTTTTATTGGTTTCTCTCTCTGGCAGCTGATATTCAGAAGTGAAGTACAGTGGTGTCTCGGTTTAAGAACAGTCCTGTTTACGAACTATTGGGTTTATGAACTCCGCAAAACCGGAAGTAGTGTCCCGGTTTGCGAACTTTACCTTGGTCTAAGGACGGAATCCGAATGGTGGAAGGACACTGGCAGTGGGAGGCCTCATTAGGGAAAGCGCACCTCGGTTTAAGAATGATTTAAGTTTAAAAGCGGACTTCTGGAACGGATTAAGTTCGTAAACCGAGATACTACTATATTCCTGAACCTGGTGTCATCTGGCTTTTTGGAAGGCCATATATATCCCATCAAATTATTGATTCTCATGGTAATGTTCTTTGTGAGATGGAGAACAAACTTCAGATATTTATGTAACTTGGGCTAGTAAAATGTGTTGTGCAAATTTGTATGTAGAAAATGTGTGTGTGATTTGTGCCATGTGCATGACCATGTTCTCTCCCAAGAATTTTTCTTTTACAAAGATAGACCCAGTGTTCATGCACTAGATATGAGCAGGAGTGTTGCACCAGTGATTCTGTTTCCGCTATCTAGGATGGAAGCATGTTGGAACAGGATGAAATATAGGGCTTTCTGCACTACAATTACAGAACAACTTGCCTTGTGAGTCAGCTCCCTGCTTTACTGAAAGTTGCCACTTGTTGAAGACCATATTATTCTAGGAGCTCACCTTACCATCACCATCCTCCTCCATGAGTTGTAAAGACAATTTCTGCAGAGAGGATCCTGCAGAGTCCATGTAGGTGCCATAAGAAAGCTGCAGAGATAGTGCAGGATAGTGCGCACCCCAGAAATGATCTCTTTCAGCTTCTGCCTTCTGGAAGAAGGTACAGGGTTATAAAGACTAGGACAAGCCGCCTGAGAAACAGTTTCTATCCAAATGCGATTTTGGTTTTAAACGCAGTGTAAGGTAGTATTTATGTGAGTATATTCAATTATGAGGCATCAGAGTTTTTAGGGGCTAACCAGGCTGGGAGAGCTGGGATAGCAGGCTTGTGGGTTTTTGAATGTCTGATGTAGATTTTTTCAATTTTGTTGTTCTGTATGGGACAATGACAATAAAGATTATCGTATCGTAGGCCATGGATGTGGATTGGGAACGCTTTTCATCCCCAGTACCTCATGCCCTTGTGACACCTTTTGAAGGCTCTATGGTAATGTTAGGTAGTGCAGAGCAACAGATGCAACTTGCTTCATGCGGCTACATTCCAGTCATGTGAAAGTCATAGATACTAATACTAATACTAATTTTATTATTTATACCCCATGCATTTGGTTGGGTTTCCCCAGTCACTCTGGGAGGCTCACACCACATATAAAAACATAATAAAACATCAAACATTAAACACACACACACACACACACACACACACATCTTCAGCATCCATCCAGGCCGGGAAGGTGCATGATCATAGTACAGGTATATATTACAACCAGGCAAAAGCTGTTGTGGAACAGAACCAGTGAAGGGTGTAGCCTGGGAAGGAGCAAGGCTGGGGAAGACCAGACAGGGTTTGGGGGGGAGGCTGCATTTGGGCCCTGGGCCTGAGATGTAGCCTCCCTGCACATTTTAGAACCCTGACTTTCTAGGGCCCTAAATTATACAGGGATCCTACACAAATAGAAGAGGGCTTCTTGCTTTGAAAGTTATCCCTTCAACTCATGAAGGGAAATGCAGCTAGCATGTTCATCTGGACTCTCCCTCACTAAATGAGGGTCTTAGATTATGTACAGGCCTAATGTTAATTTTATAAAAGCTTTAATATTCATTTCCTGTCTGCCCTTACTATACCCCTTGGCTGATCTGAACTTAGGTCTGTTGTGTTAACATCCGCAGGGCAGTATGCTACAAACTAATTTCATTAAGAAATAGAAACCATCCCAAATTGTGACTAGTTATGCATTGCGATTGTGTTTCTTAGTAGTTATTCTTCCTGTTTCAGCAACCACTTGACATGCAATGTTAATTAGAGGCTCCTCGGTTTTTTGCTTGTTGCTTTCTTCCTTTTGAAGAAGTGCCGTTCTCATTAGTGCTGTGAGCTCTGCCGTTACATCCTTTTCCTGCTTTATTGCCACTTCGATCACAACTAATTTGGCCTCTAATTATTTGCTCAGATTTAAGAAAAGGTTTACAAACCCAGAAGTTGAAAAGTTAAGTTATTAAACTCAAACATACAAGATTCAAAAGCAGCTTTTATATTTATTCACCAACCATCTTCTAAATACTCTATATGACAGAGTTGGCAATCCAGCCACCCAAAGGCAACATGGCATCCTCGGCCTAAGTCCATGTGGGCTTCAGACTAAATTCTTGTCTGTGACTCCCATCTGCACCATACATTCAAAGCAGTTTCATGCCACTTTAAACAGTCCATTAGGTCCAGTCGTGGCCGACTCTGGGGTTGTGGCACTCATTTCACTTTATTGGCCGAGGGAGCTGGCTTACAGCTTCCGGGTCTTGTGGCCAGCATGACTAAGCCACTTCTGGCGAACCAGAGCAGCACACGGAAATGCCGTTTACCTTCCCGCCGGAGCGGTACCTACTTATCTACTTGCACTTTGACATGCTTTCGAACTGCTAGGTTGGCAGGAGCAGGGACCGAGCAACGGGAGCTCACCCCATTGCGGGGATTCGAACCGCCGACCTTCTGATTGATTGGCAAGTCCTAGGCTCTGTGGTTTAACCCACCACGCCACCTGTGTCCCTATTTAAACAATCATAGCTCTCCCCAAATAATCCTGGGACGTGGAGTTTGTTATGGGTGCTGAGAGTTGTTAGGAGACCCCTAGTCTCCTTTTAATTATGTTTTACCTTGATACAAGTGGATTGGGCAATGTAAATAAATGTAGCTTCAAAAGTCAGTTCAACTAGGTATTTTTTTTTAAAAAAGTACATGGATATGGTTTGGTGGGTAGAATTTTTTTTGACTGCAAAGTTTCTGTACATTTAAATAAGGTTCAAGCTCTCTTTAGATGTTTAAAAACACACAACCTCCATCACATGAGTGGGGCAGATGCTTTGGCAAAGGTGTCCCAAGCTGTCAGCCTTGTTCCTCCATCAGCAGTCCAGCCACTGTAGTCTGCACCAGCTGGAGTTTCTGCAACATGCCTGAGGGCAGCCCCACATATAGCACATTACAGTAATCTACTCTCAAGGTTACCAATGAATGGACTACAGTGGCAAGGCTATCCCAGTCCAGATACGACTCTTGGTGTAACAACTGGAGCCTGTAAAGGACACGTCTTGCCTTAGAAGTGACTTGGGCCTTTAATGACAAAGATGGATCAATAATTAACCCCAGACTACATATCTGTTCCTTCAAAGGGAACACAACCCCATCCAGAACAGGCAACTGGCCTATCTTCCAGATATGGGAAGCACCTTATGAACAGAGCCTCTATCTTCCCAGGATTCAAACACTGATGATCAGTCCACCACTCTGTTTATGCACTTGTCTAGGACTTGCATCACCTGATTCAGATGTTATGGTGAGATAGAGCTATGTGTTACCAGCATACTGATGACACCACGCTCCAAAACTCCTAATGGCGCTTTCCTTTATCCTTGCAGAAATTCTCTGCTGATGAATTTTGGAAAGCAACAACAATCTGTTTTGCGAATTGCTTACAGAGCAGCCAAACACATCAAATTAATCATCATGAATTATTTCAACTCCTGCAACTGGAGCTGATTGTGATGTCACTTAATTAGCTGGTAAACCAGTCAACATCACTCTAATGAGTATACAATTCTGTGAGTAGAGGTGGACCTTTTGATGGGTTTTAAACAGTTCAGTAGAGTTCCACTAGTATTCAAACCAAGCTTTTATTTCCACTGTGCAATGTGACATATAGGCTTGTGCTTTATCCTTCTGATCTTTTTACACAGAGCAGTGGATTGATCACTGAGGTTCCTTGCAGCTGTTCATTCTGCTTCCTCCTGCTTTCATGAAGCAGGAAGATGAAGGAATAGCTGCAAGGTGTCTTCCTACTCAGCCAACAAGGAGTGGTAATAATGTTAAGGGTGATACATTAATGCTACAGCTATGCAGCTGCTGGTTTCATAATCATTCAAGTAATGACCTTCTGCCTTGGCTTCACCCAACTTCAGGCTATACTCCTATGTGTGTGTGTGTGTGAGAGAGAGAGAGAGACTTGTGAACAAGTCCCATTCAAATCAGTTGGACTTTCTTCTGAGTAAACATGGTCAGGATAGGATTATACATACTTCATGATTCCTTTGGTTCAATAGCTCTTGGGAACAAAGCTGATGTACAGCTAGCCCAGGAACAAGTGCTCAGGCAGAGTGTCCAAAGCTGAAGATTTTGCAAAGTGAATTATATTGAAATAATAATTACTTGGCAATGCAATATGCGCTAATGGATGCACATCCTTAGTATGCTGAGTAGATTTCAGTGCAGATGAATAGGTGAGAATTAATATCAGCAGCAGCTATTGTTACAAAGTATAGCTTTCATTACCCAGGAAAATAAGATGTAGGTGCACGAGTTAGTTCTAATGGAAGAAGGAGTAGAGGCTGAAACAGTGTACAAATCCAAAGAGAATGACAATGTCCAACAAGCTTCCTTGCCTTTTACACGGCAGCTAACTTTATGACCACTAATATGCACTAACAACTTAGAAAAAGAGTTCCTTTGTTTTATTCTAGGCTATCATGTCACTTTGTTGCAAATTAGTACTGGCTTCTGTGCAATACAGACTTGCACACTGATGTAGAGAAACCAGGAGTGGTGATAGGGGAAAGGCAGATATATATTTAAAAGACTGATGCTAAGTTTGCACACCCTTTTGGGGGGCAGGCATAGGGACAGAAAATGAAATGACAAAGCTGGCTGGAGGTACACAATATGTTTAAAGGTTTCCTAGAGAAGCACAATGTTGATATATTGTGTGCTGTCCATTTGGCTCCAGCTATCATTAGAATAAACGACACACCATCAGTACAGTAGTCTGCAGAACGGTCAAAGCCCCAAGGGTTGCCTCAGACTGACTTAGAGGGGGGCCTGTCACATTCCTGGCATTACACATTCCTGTGTAACCATGTAGATTGGAAAAGTAGCCAACATGCTGCTGCAGGACTACAACTCCCATCATTCCTGAATACTGGCAATGCCGCCTGGGGTTGATGGGAATGGGTGTCCAATAGAATTTAGAAGTCACCATCTTAGCTACCCACATACTGGTCTGGATGGTGTGATGTCTTTGAGTTTCTTGGGTCCACGGGATGAACACATTCAAGGATGATCACATGGACAGCAATTTTTAAAGTCCTAGGCCAAACAGAAACCAGCAGTTCAGACTATCAAAGTGAAAAGCCCCAAAGCAGGTTGTTTCTACATAAATCTGTCACATCTCCAAGTGAAATGTAGGGAGTTATAGCCTACCTCCATTTTGTGAGCTCCCTTGCAAGCACCTTACTTACTTACTTACTTACTTACTTAAACAAACCTCTATATCAGTCTTCATTTGAAGAGCGCAGGATGGTTTATATTATAACAACATAAAAATGCACAACATAGTAACAAATGAAAACAATAACCCCACACACAGTTTAAAAGGCCATAGATTGGTTAATTAGCCAAAGGCTTAAAGGAGGAATGCTTTTGCCTGGTGCCTAAAGATTTGTGATGACTTCGCTCAGAAGTTTTCATTTGGTTTGGAAAAGTCTGTTGGGAAGAATCTAGCAAACTTGGATAAAACACACTTCAGTATTTCCTGCCAAAACCTTCCCTTCATGAACAAGAGGCTGCATGCCCCCTTTATATGTACTGATATATGATCTTTTCCAACTGCTAATGCTCAGTCTCCCTCTGTTCTTAATCTAATCAGAGGAATATTAGTTGGCTATATAAAGCCCTGAGATCTGAAGTGTCTTTTAGAAAGAGTACTTTGAATTCCACCAAAAGCTTACATTTCCTCTTTTGTTAAGACAAAAAGACAATTGTCTTCCTTTGTGTACTCTTTTGTGAGTCTTTGTAATCAAAGGCTGACTTTGAACTTTCGGGCTTGGCGATTTCCCTATAGGGGCTTCTTAGAATATTTCACATGAGTTTTGCAAGAAGGCCCTCTGCCTAACTTATTTTTAGAGCCCCAGGGCCAGTTCTTGTCTCTCTGACCCCCACACTATAGGTGAGAAAAGAGTTTAACATGGTACACATAGTCTCACTAAGAAGAGCACAATTCTAACCATGTCTCCTCAGTAGTAGGTCTCATTCAGTTCAATGGGGCTAACTTCTAGGTAAATAGGATTAAGATTACAACCCTAGTCTGGAATCCCATCTCTTTTTCTTCCAGGGACCGCCACTTGGGAAAGCCTTCCTATGATTCAGGAAGATCTCTTCTTTTAAACTTCTTTTTGGATTTATCCTGACTCTCAGCATCCCTGCACCTCCTCCCTGTATTCCAGGAAGAGCAAAAGGAAGGAGATGCTCCATTTCCCCCCAAGAGCTTGCCAGCTTTTCAACTCACGCTGCAACCACCTATCGTTCCCATGAAAACTGATACAATTTACCATGCAGTCTTACTGCAGCGTTACTTCTTATCCCCTTCTCGGCCCTTCTCATCTTCAGGACAGCCTTCAACAGTAAATTGCCATTTTTTTTGCTTTATCGGTGAAACTCCATTTCTGGAAAAGCTTAATCTCATCTCTGTTGTTCACATGAGTACCTCACAAGGGCACTCTGCTATCTTGACTTTAATTCAAAGTTACCCACATGTGCATTTCAGGAGATGTACAAGGTTCTGGGCCAGCTTTACCAGAAAGACTGTAGCAGTCTAATCCTCCAGCAGATTAGAGCCACGGTCACCGGGGCAAATGGTTTAGCGAACTTAAGCTCTGAAATTTCTCCACCCAGTCATTTGTGTTCTGGAAAGGCTCATTGCCTGAATGTAGAGAAGAAGCTTGTAGATGTATAGAGACATGAATGCCAAGCAAGTGTGATGACAAAAGCTCCCGTGTCAGATCATTGACCCACCTCCTTTAATGTTGTCTTCACTGATGGGCAGCAGCTTTCTAATATTTCAGAAAGGACCCTTTCTCAGTTATACCTGAAGATTAAAAGTACTGAATCTGGGATGCTTTAAATGTAAAGCATCACACACACACACACACACACACACACACACACACACACAGTGGTATCTCTGGTTACGAACGCTTCTGGTTGTGAATGCTTCAGGTTACGAGCTCCGCTAACCCAGAAGTAGCTGCTCCTGGTTGCAAACTTTGCCCCCAGATGTGAACGGAAATCGCATGCTGGAGGCATGCACACAGTGGGAGGCCCCATTAGCGAAAGCGTGCCTCAGGATAAGAATGGTTTCAGCTTAAGAATGGACCTCTGGAACGGATTAGGTTCCTAACCAGAGGTACCACTGTACAGTCATACCTCGGCTTCTGAACACCTTGGGAGTTGAACATTCTGGCTCCCGATCAAAAACCAGAAGTGAGTGTTCTGGTTTTTGAACGTTCTTTTGGAAGCTTCTTGCGCTTTGGTTTCCAAATATTTCAGACTTACTTGCGAGGTATGGCTATACCACTGAATTGTGGTCTCCGACTTGCCTAAAGGATTTGGCTGATCAAGACAGAAAAGGCAGGAATGTCAAAATTCTGTGTCTCAGCTAGTGATGTATGAATATATGTCAATCAATATTCATGATATTTTCTATTCTGCTGCAATTGATTTATTTTGCACAAGTGTTTCTTCCAATTCATCTTCTTCTGATGGGGAATTATTTGAAACATTTACATACATTGTAGCATACAACATAAGCTGGTATGCTCTTATACCCCTTCATGGATCACTGCCTTGTCGTGGCGAAGGGGCTTGAATAACTCCAAGAAGCGATGAGCTATGCTGTGCAGGGCCACCCAAGACGGACAGGTCATAGCCTAGAGTTAAGACTAAATGTGATCCACCTGGAGAAGGAACTGGCAAACCACTCCAGTATTTTGCCAAGAAAATTCCATGGACATAAAAAAGGAGAAGCTTTGAGAAGAAGGTGAGAGTTTCCAAGGCATGCTCTGGTTCATGGGGTCACGGAGAGTCAAACACAACTAAGACGACTAAACAACAATGCTCTTATAGGGAGGTCTGGATCACTCTTTGCTAACCACTTCTTTCACTAATCCACATAATATATGTTCCTACTTTTAATATGCATTTCCTATGTTGATTGCACATTTGATCCATCCCCACCCCCTCAGTTTTGTTCTAATCTTGTCCTTAAGGAACAAAATTATGAACAGAAAAATAAGGAAAGAGGGACAAGTGTTTCCATGGAATCTTGAGTTTAGCAAATAATGAAAAGGCTGATTAATTATATGTGACAGCTAAGTTCTTTCCTCTTGTACACTGTGGCAACTCTCAAGGCATAAAGTCAGACTTGGAAACCTATTGTAGAGATACGGGCAGTTTTTTGTTGGGAAAGGGAATACTTCATGGTGGTGGTGGGGATATCCTGCCAGCTCACAGCATAGAACATGTTATCTGGCTTCATTTATTTCTGTCTCTGACATCTATCACGCCAAATTACAAGATCCTTTCATCTTCTTGAAACAATGAGCTGCAACAGATAAATGTGTAAAAGACATACTTAAATCAGTTACGATTAGATCCCAATGAAATCAATGGGATTTAAGTTACTCATGGCTAACATCACACTGATTTCAATGGGATGCAAATGCAACTAAAGTATCACGGAATTCTTGTACACTGTACATAGTATGTTAAAGTTGTTGTATCGGGCAGTTTAGTTCGTTAGATATGAAATTATGCACTTTTATGATGAACTTATTACTTGGTGGTTTCCAAATGTCATCAACAATCTGGGTCATCTGACTCCATTTTTGGACTAAACATAGGTGGTCTTACCGATACTCAGGCATGCCAATTCTAGGGGGCTGACATGTCCCCTAAATCTTTTTTGGAAGGGCCGGGTCACCTCAATGTTGAGGCTGCCCCATGCGCAACGGTTAGGGTTAGGGTCATGCATGTTGCAGCTTCTGCAGTTCCCCCTCCTGTCACACACATATGATGCATGACACTTGCATGATGTCGCATGCATGTGCTGCATGCTGGGCCCCCTAAATCTTGGAGGCAACCCAACGCCTCTTCTAACACTTTGTTGTCGTTATTTAGTCATTTAGTCGTGTCCGACTCTTCGTGACCCCATGGACCAGAGCACGCCAGGCACTCCTGTCTTCCACTGCCTCCCGCAGTTTGGTCAAACTCATGCTGGTAGCTTCGAGAACACTGTCCAACCATCTCATCCTCTGTCGTCCCCTTCTCCTTGTGCCCTCCATCTTTCTCAACATCAGGGTCTTTTCCAGGGAGTCTTCTCTTCTCATGAGGTGGCCAAAGTCTTGGAGCCTCAGCTTCAGAATCTGTCCTTCCAATGAGCATTCAGGGCTGATTTCCTTCAGAATGGATAGGTTTGATCTTCTTGCAGTCCATGGGACTCTCAAGAGTTTCCTCCAGCACCATAATTCAAAAGCATCAATTCTTCGGTGGTCAGCCTTCTTTATGGTCCAGCTCTCACTTCCATACATCACTACTGGGAATACCATAGTTTAACTATGTGGACCTTTGTTGGCAAGGTGATGTCTCTGCTTTTTAAGATGCTGTCTAGGTTTCTGACCCTACTGAGGCCAAATCTAAGCATAGCAGCACTATGCTTCCTATTAAAGCAACAACAACTCTTCGGTGTGGTCAAATCTTGATGTAGCTATCATAATTTATGTCCTTGGCTTCCCAGGAAGATTGGCTGAAATATCTGATAAGCCTACCACAGAATGATACCGTTGTATAGTCTTTTTGGGTTACTGTTGCATGGCATTTGACAGTATATTCTGGCTTATCCACTTGGAAAACTGATTCCAGTTCCACACCTTATATTGGCCACACTGGACACATAGGAGCATATGAACTGCCAAAATTCTGCTGGCATAAATTTAGAACCTTGAAATGGGAGTCAAACCACCATTGGCTAAGCTAATTGCAGGACACTAATGAACTTTATGTATTTATAAAAAAATATGTATATACTGCTTCGTAATAAAAATGCAGTTTGAAGTAGTATAAAAATATAATAGAAATGAAAAAAACAACAACAACTAAAAATCAGACCAGCAGCTATTATGGAAAGATGTATTCTTAATTCTTAAGGGCAAAGGTCAGTAATGGAAAGCTAAACATCAGTTCAGTTGTTGTTGCGAAGGCGAAATCAGTTTGGCTAATGACTGTGTACAAGGGACAAAGGAGATTCTGGAAGCAGGATTATGGTCCATAACAGGTTGAGCTATTTGTTAGTCTAGTCCAGTACTGTCTATTGTGACAATGGGTCTTTACCATCACCAACTACCATCAAATAACAAACCAGTTGGAGATACCAGGGATTGAACCTGGGACATTCCACACACAAAACACCTGCTATATGAATCAGCTGTTCTCCAACCCCTTAAAAAAAGGTGGGACTTTTCACACAAGCCATCAGGACTGAAAATATGGTTTGGGATGTAGTTTGGAATGTAGTTCTACAATTATAGGCCTGAAGGTGGTTATTAGGGGAATAATTAGTTGGATTATCTTGTTTCACAAAGCCACATTTTGGGATTTCACGGTATACCATGTCCTGCAAAAAACATCCCTAAAGATTTTGCAGACTGAAAGAATGGCAAATTTTACAGATTGTTGCATACCTGGCAACTTCTGTTCTCTGTTGTCTTTGGTGCCGAAAGAAGATCGTCTCTTTATGAAATCACATAGTTTAATCTAAAGAGAAATAACATTTTGGATGCAAAACATGGCAATCAACTGTCAAATATGCCACTCCTCTTTCTTCTTTTTTTATTTTTCATAAAACTAGGATTTAAAATGCAAAGCGACTGTTTCCTGACTTTTAGAAGAGATTTTGTAAAATAAGTATGTGAATGGCATGAGTAAAATGAAAGTCAGACATCCTTATGAAACAACTCCCATAAAACCCACCAGATTAATAGGTACAGATGTATTATTAATGTGCAGAGGGGAAATACCTGAGCTCAATTTTATGATTTTCAATGACAATGGATTTGGGCAGAGAACCTCATATTCCTCATGTTAGAATTATACATATAATTCTATTTCTGGTGCTGCATGGAGAATGAAGAAGCAACTGAATTCCCTTAGAAAATGCCGGATGCAGCTTGCTTAATTGCTGTGCATAAGTTAGGTACATGCAAAGCATTTTAATTGCTTATTTATAGCCAATGAATATTTCAAGAATAAAACACCACAAGTGAGACCTACAGTGCAGTGCAATGTATCCAGCCACTAAGAAGAGTGCTTCTGTTCAGGGCTTCAGCCTGCCTGCAATAGGAGCTGTACTGTGATGTTCAAGCCTCTCAGGTCAACAGAGCTTCAGGAGAGGGTCAACTAGGGAATTTCTACCACAAAATGCCTTCTCCTTAGGGTGGCTACTTAAACATCGCACCCAAAAGAGAAGGAAGGAAGGAAGGAAGGAAGGAAGGAAGGAAGACAGGAAGATAGGAAGATGCCATCATCTCTGTTAACAGGCAGTGTCAAGTTCCTCCTTCTACTTCTTCCTCTTCCTCTGCTTCTACCCCTATTCCTCTGCTTATTGCTCATCCTTCATCAACAGGTCCAAGATTTGCTTGCAACAATTAAAAAAATAAAAATAGTTTAAACAGATTTCAATCATTGGAATAGAGTGGGTCCTGAAACCACACATCTGGGGTGTCAAAGGCCATAGTAAAGAGCTGCATTTTCAGTATTCATTGAAAACTATATAGTGATGAAGCCAGACACACCTCTGTGGGGTGGGAATTCCACAACTTAGGGGCTGCCCACAACAGATGTCCTCTTCCAGGCTCCCACCCCTAAACTTCTGAAGGAGATGGAGCTACTGAGTTGCTTCTTTACCTTTAACCTGGACCTGGACCACATGGCCGTTCAAATAGAAGACTGCCCATTGTAAGATGAACACACATCCTACTTCTCCTCTGTATTAATTCAATCTGATATAAAGGTCCTGAATCTGCAGCCAACCTTTGGTCTGTGCAGTTATTCACTGGGGTTGGTCATTATTCTTATCCTCCGTGCCCCTAATCACACAATGCCGTTTACGCCTGAAGGAGTATTTTCAACACACACAACAACAAGACAAAGCAGAACAAGCAACAACTCCACAACACAACACCTCTCAACCCACTGGAGAACAACAACCACCCTCCCAACAGAACACTGACCACCAACTACCACTGAAAAAGTGTTACACAAAAAGGGACTCCACATGGACCCCTTCTGATGGACGCAATACCACACTGGACTTGTACATTGACTGCTTCCGCCACAGAATCCAAACAGATGTGACCAGAAAACACCATCGCTTACAACAAAATCTAAACCATGCTGAAAGGAGAGCCATAGATAATCTCAGAAACAACCCAGACATTATAATTAAAGAAGCAGACAAAGGTGGAGCTGTCGTCATCATGAACAAAACTGACTACATTCAGGAGGCTCACAGACAACTTTCCAATACCGCCTTTTACATAAAATTGGACTCAGACCCCACACAAGAATACAAAAAAGAACTGAACAAGATTGTTAAGGAGCTACCCCCACACATCCAAGAACAGATCCTCACCAACACACCAACAGAACCTCGACCAGGAACTTTCTATCTTCTACCTAAAATACACAAACCAGGAAATCCAGGACGCCCCATCACTTCAGGTATTGGCACTATTACAGTGGGTGTCTCCGGTTATATGGACTCTGTTCTGAAACCATATGCCATCAGTGCTCCCAGCTATGTACGTGACACCACAGATTTTCTGAGGAAAATACAATCTTTAAATAATCTTCCCAACAACACTATACTAGCTACTATGGATGTGGAATCTCTGTATACCAACATCCCACACAACGATGGTTTACAAGCTATAAGGAACACCATTTCAGATAAAACCACAGCGGACTTTGCCACCAAACTCTGCCAATTTGTCCTTACCCACAACAACTTCAAATTCGGTGATGACCTGTTCCTTCAGATCAGCGGCACAGCAATGGGCACCCGCATGGCCCCACAGTATGCCAACATCTTCATGGCAGATTTAGAACAACGTTTCCTAAACTCCTACCCACTCAAACCTCTCTTGTACCTGCGATACATTGACGATATTTTTATCATCTGGACACATGGTCAACAGACCCTGGACACCTTCCACCAGAAATTCAATGATTTTCACCCCACAATCAACCTAACAATGAATCAATCTATGCAAGAAATACATTTTTTGGACACTACTATAAAAATACAGGATGGACGCATAGACACCACCTTATACCGTAAACCAACTGACCGACAAACATATCTACATGCCTCTAGCTACCATCCCAAACATACCAAACAGTCCATTGTATATAGCCAGGCACTACGTTACAGCCGTATCTGTTCCAATTCTACAGACAGAGACTCTCACCTAAGAGATCTACAGCAAACCTTTTTACAACTAAAATACCCAGCAGATGAAGTTAGACAACAGATCAACAGAGCCAGACAGATACCCAGAGAGAACTTGCTGCAAGACAGACCCAAAAAAGAAAATAACAGAACACCTCTAGTCATCACATACAGCTCCCAAGTTAAAATAGTACAACGCATCATCAGAGATCTACAACCTCTCCTGGACAATGACAGTTCTCTTTCTCAAGCTCTGGGAGGAAGACCTTTCATTGCCTACAGACAGCCACCCAATCTTAAACAACTCCTAACCCACAATAATACTACAACCAGACGTAACACGGACACTGGCACCAGAGCCTGCAATAAACCCAGATGCCAACTTTGCTGCCACATACACCCGGACAACACCATTACTGGCCCCAACAACATCACACATACCATCCCGGGACTATTTAATTGCTCATCGTCTAACATTGTATATGCCATCAAATGCCAACAGTGTCCTTCAGCTCTCTATATTGGACAAACAGGCCAAACCTTACGCCAAAGAATAAACGGACATAAATCGGACATCAAGAATCACAAGACAGAGAAACCAGTAGGAGAACACTTCAATCTCCCAGGACATTCTATACAAGATCTCAAAGTAGCTGTATTATTACAAAGGAATTTCAGAAACAGACTGGAAAGAGAAGCTGCTGAATTGCAACTCATTACCAAACTTAAAACCATGGAGAGACCTGGTCTGAACAAAGACATTGGATTCTTATCTCATTATACATGACAAAGCCATTTTTCACCTTCTCACCCCTTGCTTTTTCCTGTAAGACCTATTGCAGTCATTAAGAGTCGTCAACAGGCTCATCACAGCTATCTGCCAATCACCCATTCCCACCACCCTTCTGAGTAATACCCCTCCCCACCTTCTCACTATATAGAAGGATCTGGCAACTTCTGTTTCAGTGTATCTGAAGAAGTGTGCATGCACACGAAAGCTCATACCAAGAACTAACTTAGTTGGTCTTTAAGGTGCTACTGGAAGGGAAAAAAATTTTTTGTTTTGACTATGGCAGACCAACACGGCTACCTATCTGTAACTGCAGCTAATAATGTGTTTCACTTGTGTATTTTTAAAGCTTGTGGAGCATGACTGCACTAATTCTGCCCAGAATCAAAGAAAACACATAAAAACGACTCCTGGGCCATGGTTCTTTATATTGTGGCCAATCAGCATAGACCAGCTAAAAACCTAAAAAGGATCTGAAGATCAGACCAAGTCACATTGTGTAAGCAATTTCCATACCAGCTTTGATAGAACAGTTGACCTCTATATACTCCTATTATAGTATCAGCTCAAAGACCTTAAAACACTTTTGTTGTTCCAAGTTGACTTTCAGTTAAAAACAAGGTGCAATTGATTTTTTTCCTGTAACAAAAGGTGGATAGCCATTATTGGGAAAGTGTTTAATTTGTTGTCAATTAACCTAATTGATGTAAAACTCTTACCGGGTTTCAAGGGGCATGAATATCCCTCTGTGTTGTTAATTAAAGAAATATTGAGTTTAAAGAACTTTGTACCAAACAGTAAAAATGGAAAGAATTAGAAACTGTTACAGGGCATCCCTGTGTGGTCCCTGTACATTGGGCAGCTATTATACCAGGGCTATTGCTAGTGCACTGTATGGGTGTATCCAATACTGCCCTTCCATTCACTTTGAAAAAAATTACAGGCCTGTGCTAATGGAAAGTGGAGGGAATTCTCACCAGTTCCCCTTCCATACCTCAGCCTGAACAAACATTCGAAAATCTACTTGATTGTAGCTGTATTAAACCAAGGGTAGAAGGCTGGTAGTACTTGTACGTAAATAAGCTGCATCAGTGTCTAAGAAATAAATAATTGGGGAGCACATCCTGACCACAGAGCATAGGCCTGACCCCAAGGAGAGTAAAAAAATGCAGGTAGCTGTATTAATCTGTTTTTTAACATGCACACCTACACTAACCAAAGGGCAGCAGTATGTAGCATAATACCAAAGTCATTTACATCAGCATAACTGCAATCCTACGCATAGTCTACTAGGAGTAAGTGCCATTGAACTTAATGGTGCTTACTTTTGATTGCATAGGTTCAGCTCGTAAACTACCCTGAACTTTAACAAAATATATTTAGCCTGCTGATTCACAACCTTTACTTTTCAATTAAAAATACAAATATCACCACAAAGGAGAAATACCATTCAAACTGTTAGTATAACATAGGGACCACATCCAAGGAAAGAGTTCTGCAGCCTCTCTTTGTTTTTCCCCATCTTTCTCTGGCTTGCTCTATGACATTCTGCCACATGCAAACATGAAAGGCTTGCCAAAGCAAGGAGGGTCCATCAATCACCCTTGAGTAGATTACATCATTGATACTGCTCTGGGGGGTGGGGAGCCATGGACTTGCACCCCCCTGCATTTCCACTTCACTATAAAATGTACCAGTACACCCTTGGGATGGGGACAGGAAAAAAACACCCCACACATTTAAAGGGATAAATTGACCGTTATGGCTACAATAGCACCCACTGGCTTTAAAAAAATAAATAAAATAAAAACACATTCCCTGTACTTGCCGAGAGTTTGACAGAAAAATAATGAGCAGGGTTTTTTCCCCTTCTTCTCTTCAGCTTAACGTTTGAAGAAGAAGCTAGAGAGTATGAAGAGCCTCAGAACTGCAAGTGTGAGGACAGCAAGAACAAGTAAATTGAAAGGAGAGAAGCTGAGGAAGAAATAGGGCAGAAAGGTGATAATAATCTTCTCACAATAATAAACACATATAGGCACACATGCATGCAGCATGCAAACATGCACACATTTTCTTCACTTCCTTATTATCTAAAAGTTCAAAGATGTGTGTGTGTGTGTGTGTGTGTGTGTGTGAGTGAGAGAGAGAGAGAGAGAGAGAGAGAGATATCAATGCTGGCCTGCATGGATGGGGGAGGGAAGTCATCAGAGATGCCAAGTCAGTTGTTATATTTGGCACAGTCTGTAACTCTCACCAATACATTCACAAAGTGTCTTTTCACAGTGCAGGAAGCTACATTGTGAAAAAAATCTATTGTGTGTTTCCTTGTGTCTGTTCCTAGCCCTTTTCAGATATTCAAAAACCAATGGATAATGAATGCATGCAGGGCTGGGAGGCAACAAGTTCCACTCCTGACCTGTATATTCATTAGTTGGTCTATATATGTTAAGGCTGTAAGGTATGAGAACTCCACTGGATGAAGCCATGAATCCATCTAATCCAGCACACGGTTTTCACAGTGACCAACCAGACACCTATGGAAGACCTATGGAAGACATATAGAATAAAGCCTATCACCATCACCAGAAAGAAAACTTGGAAAAATGCAAAATCAGATATGCTCACCACGCAGCCACCTCTTAATTATCTGAAGGTGAGGAAATCACAAAAATCCAATCCTATCTTCATTAGGGATTATGGAGAAAAATGAATCTCTTTTATATGCCCCCCACAAGAAGTCCCTGGACCTATTTGCCTGCAATATGGCAGGCTTATTCCATTCTGGAGGTGCTCCTTGTACCTATAAATTTCACCAAGTTTGGCCAAAAGGCAAAAGCAACAGCAGTTGTTAGATTTCCCATTATAGAGAAAGGGGAAACACTGAACCATTTTATACAGAGTAGCTCAGGAATCTCAATTTTAATTGGAGAGTATACAAAGTGACTGTGAAACACATCAGTGCTTTGTTTTGTTAAAAAAATGGATAGATACAGGGTACATCTTGGGGATGAGGCATGTAATTACCAGCATCTCAAAATGAGTTTGGAAATGAATAAGATGCTAGTGAAGTTCTTTCAGAATTGATGCAATATGGGTGAAATGGGCTATATCACTCAAGGTTATGGCAACTATACTCTGTACTGATTGAAGCCCCTTCACAATCCTTAAGGACAGTCCCATGTAATCCAACCAGGAGGTTAGCAATGTATCCATGCAGCAAACCTTATCTCTACCACTAGTCATTTAACATCAGACTGTTGATACGGGATTGCACTATGGGAAATCTACCAGGTGTTTTGTCAAATCATCTGAAAAGGACCCAAACCACTCCTGCAGTGAAAAATAGTAACATGCCAATTATTAAACCCCAGTCGATTCGCTACTGAATGTTTGGATTTGGTTAAAAGAGATGCTAATGTATTCTGGTTGATATCTGATTCTGCCCTTTAAATACAAAGCCATGTACTTGAAGATGCTTATTTTTCAAGCTATGTATAGCTCTTAATTTTTGTTGGGTTAGCTCCATGCACTCCTGCTGGTACTGCAATAGTTTTCAGCTTTTGCAGAGACAGACTGTTATTTTCAATGATTCCAGGACACCAGGAAAATAAAAATATCATTCATGATCTGTTTTTGAGACTGAGGCTCAGAGTGATAGTAACAGGGTGGGAAGTCAATGGATGTGAAATGGAAAAAGACACTCTCCCTAAGGGGGGAAAATGTTTTATTTATTTTTTTAGGAAATTGAAGGCTGCAGATATCAGTGGTGATAAAAGCTTAGCAACCTATCATGATCATTCCATAGGCGCAGTATTTTATATTTATAAACAGCTATTTTTGTGCTTATTTGTGTAGGTTTTAAACTTAAGGCTCAGGTTATTTAGGAACATTGCAAGCCAATTAAGACAAGACAAAAATGTTAGCTAAGGACTTTATATCGGTGAAAAGCAGGAAACTTTTCAGAGCATAGTCCCATTTAAGTGAAATAAGGCATTGTTTCCCTGATTCAGCTATGACAATTTATATTTGGAGAATTACAGCACACTTTTTCCTTATAAGCAAGGTCCATTTATATTAGAATAGTGGCAAGGATAGCATAAAAAGCTAAAAGCAGAAGCATGCAGATGAAAACTCACTGATGTAGTAAGGAAAAGAAAAAATATCCACCAGGTTGCTACTAAATACAAAATCACTTCTACATTTCTTGGCTAAGCAAAAGTTATTAACCTGCGATGTAAAACTTAATCAATGTGCTTCCCTGGAGAGGGTGTTCCAGAAATGGAGGTCCAGCATGGGAAAGGTATCTTTCCAACTTTGCTTCCAGCCAGGAAAGGAAATCTGATGTGGCTCAATTTCTGAGACAGGAAAAGGCCATCTTTCATTTACCCCAGACACAAGCTATATGGGCATTTAGTGTTTGGATGCAACCTCAGAAGGATGAGAATCACACCTATGTCTATGAGTTATGATCTTCAGGCATATCCAAACACAGGAAGCTGCTCATATATTGAATCAGATCACTGACCCATCTAGCACAGTATTGATGACATTTCAGATGGGAGTCTTTCCAACCTCTACCTGGAGAATGAACCTGGGAGCTTCTACAAACAGAGGTGCTGTTCCACTGAGCTATGTCCTACAAGTTGTTTCAGCCCACAAGCCGGGAAACATATATATATTCTAACTCAGATACTTGCTGTAATGCCAGTTGGTTGTTTGGGATCTTCTTCATTGTTTCTCCCAGGTGAACAGTTGACAATTGCTACTGCAAGTATCAGGCTGAGGCTATAAATATACAACCTGGCTGCTATACATGCATAGACAGTGGAATTGATAAAGGCATACAAGTCTATTAGTTATGTACAAATTTCTTTTTCTTGCTTTATTTACAAATACAACTGAAGATGCAAAACTCTACAACATAAACAAGGCTTGAAGCCTTTCAATCACTTTTAGGAAATGTCTGGCTTATTTCAATGATGGACATGGCACTTCTCTAAAGCCAATTCATTGGGAGGCAAGGAACATTAAAGAGGTTATTAATGCATTTTAAACAGTTCTATCTTTATGGAAAAAGAGATGCCAGAACTCACCATGAATGGTGAGTGGCAATGGCACCCACCTGAGAGGTGCCGGAACTGAGTTCCTGTGAATTCTGGTTGAAAAAAAGCCCCGATTTTAAAAAATGTAAATGGTATACATGGTAAGCTCTTTCCACATAGCTTACCAGGGCTGGATGTGGTTTCTATCTTCAAATGATGCCTGAACATCAATCCTTCTAATTATTCCTAATCATCTCTAAAAACACACCCAGATTTTTATTTCGTTCCCTGCAGAAGCTGAGCAGTAGAAAGGAAAAGGCCAACTAGAATGTAAGATAGATGTAAAATATCTTACAAGGTAGGCTGAGAGTGAATGCATAGTGATTGAAATGAGGGCAACTAAAGGAAAAGGAACAAATGGGTTTTTTAAAAAATAAAATAAAAATAAACCTAGGAGATCTTTGTTTACGTCAGTTCATCTTCATAGCACAAGATGTAGTTCCCAAGGGAGGACAAGGGTTTCTGCTGCAGGCAAATACCCCAGTACTGAATCAACTGACGAGAGAGACGAGAAGAAAAGGGACTAATAGTAGAACATGTTTTCATTTAAGGACACTAGGAATGTATTAAGGTAGCTGCAAATAGCAGCTCGGATGGAAAAGCATTGAAGTATCTGTGCCTGTGCATTTCATTTCATTTGAAAGCCATCGTAGCCTTATCAGAAACAAGAAAGCAATAAATAAATAAATAAATACTGCTTTCTGGTTGAATGAGTAGAATTGTGGAACTCATGAATGTCTATGAAAAGCATTGACTCTGTGTACCAGCCAACATCAGGGGCCTTGTACAGCTGCCACTGAATTTTGCCGATAGCAAAATTCAAGTCATAATGGAGATCTCTGCTTAAGCTTAATAATTTGGACAGAGAATTATCCTGAAGAGAAACAGGAAGCACAGCTGGAGGTCCTTACATGGAGAAAAATATCTGAGGCAGATGGTTGTTCTCTTTCAGCAGATATAGGTGACACTGTTTTCTTAGGAGGGTTAACAAAGGACATACCATCTTCCTGTTTTGGAGAGTTAGATGGGCAGTCCAGCATGATTTCAAATTCAACTGTCCATAGGAATGATCTGTTTATTTTGCTGTCTCTCTGTTTCTCATCTTTTAATCTTAAATTCATATTTCCACATTAGTTTGTGAATTTTTTAAAAAAATAATTCATCAGCACTTTAGTGCACATTTCCACTAATCTAATGCATTTTTAATATATTATTTTTATTAATACATGCATTTATATGCACACTCTACCAGAGTATTTGCATTTTCGTACACATTACTTAGCTGTAGAACTTCATTTCAAATTCTAGCAAAGTGCAAATTTTGAAAGATGGCTGTGTTTTCATATTATTTCAGAAAGAGTAAATTAGGTAGGTTCATCTTTACATGTGAACTGAGTCAAATATCTCCCTCATCCTCAGCTGCAGATTAGGCATATGTGTTGAGGTAAATCAGGGTATCAGTCTGTTCTACCATTCCACAGCAGTTTCACTTTCTTTTTGGAAGAAAGCCTTGCCATTATGACTAGTGCCAGACAAGACCTGAAGAAAGCAAATTCTCCTTCAGCCATGTAACTTTCCAGATGACCTTGGCCTGTGAAACCACATATCTTGCTGAAAGATCTTTGGAGGGAAGGAGGATTAAACATATAATAACATAATAACATATATTAAAATGAGAGACAATGCTAAATGGACAGTTTGGGCATGGAAGATTGGATCCAAGAGCAGAAATTAAAGACATCAAGTGCAAAAAGGTAGGACTTAGGTGCGGCATTCAAGGATGGTGCTGCATTCAGCATCAAGGCCTCAGTCAATGGAAATTATATGACAAGATTGGGAAATGTTTAGGTTTCAGCGGAAGATTCAAACATTTCAATTTTTCACCATGAACTATGCATTCTCTATAGGAGAGCATTTTTTTTTTTTTTGGAAAATGGTACTCAAATCAATAGGGACGCGGGTGACGCTGTGGGTTAAACCACAGAGCCTAGGGCTTGCCGATCAGAAGGTTAGCGGTTCGAATCCCTGCAATGGGGTGAGCTCCCGTTGCTTGGTCCCTGCTCCTGCCAACCTAGCAGTTTGAAAGCATGCCAAAGTGCAAGTAGATAAATAGGTACCGCTCCGGCAGGAAGGTAAACGGTGTTTCCGTGCACTGTTCTGGTTCACCAGAAGCAGCTTAGTCATGCTGGCTACATGACCCAGAAGCTGTACGTCGGCTCCCTCGGCCAATAAAGCGAGACGAGCACCGCAACCACAGAGTCGTCTGTGACTGGACCTAATGGTCAGGGGTCCCTTTACCTTTACCTTTACTCAAATCACTTTGTTTCAGATCCATTTTGTCCCATTTTCCAATATGTTTTATGTCACATTCCCTAGCAGATAAAACCACACAGATCTACACACCCATTCAGAATTGAAAGCATCCAAAATAGCTGTAACTATAGTGTATCCTCTAGGGAGCAACTTGAATGCTTTCCTGCTTTGACACATGATGGCTAATCCCCATGCTGTGCTGATTGAGCAGCTTTTTACAGATAAAAAGCTCCCTGCCTTGATGTCAGCATCAGTGTCCACAGAGCACATTAATGATGCTCAGGGAAGGAATCAAGTGATTCATTGAGCACCTAGATATGGGTACTTTAATGCTTCCTAGAAATAATGCAATGCAAAGTATCTTCAAGATTTCCAAGAGTGGTGTTGAGAAACTACCTCCAAATTCAGACAATCTAAGTAAAAAGAATATGGAATAAAATGTGAGTAATTTTGCTTTAGCCATTACCATTAACTGGTGAGAAGTCAGAAAAGATCTTCTGGTAAGTGTGAACTACTAAATATAACAACAACAACAACAACAACAACAACAACAACAACAACAACATAATACATTTTTATTAAAAAGCGTGCTCAGGGTGGCTAACAGCAAATATACAGTCATACCTCAGGTTGAAGTAGCTTCGGGTTAAGCATTTTCGGGTTGCGCTCCGCGGTGACCCGGAAGTAACGGAGTGTGTTACTTCCGGGTTTCACCGCTCGCACATGCGCAGACGCTCAAAATGATGTCATGTGCATGCACAGAAGTGGTGAATCGCGACCCGTGGACGCGCAGACACGGGTTGCGTTCGCTTCAGGATGCGAACGGAGCTCCAGAACGGATCCCATTCACATCCAGAGGTACCACTGTAAAACACTGATTAAAATGTGACTTAAAAACAGCATAAAATACAACATAAAATGCAGCATCAATATCAATAAAATTCAAAAATTCAGGGGTCATTTTGGGGAAGAAGAAAAAAATCCCAGCCAGTAGACATCAAATGATCACCAGGGCTAACTGGCCAAGTTGGTCCTACTAGGGCCAGCAAGGAGACCAGAGAAGAATTTAAATGTGGGGTCCCAGAAAGGGTTTCTTTATAGAAGAGGAAAGGGAAAAGGGAATAGAGCATCAGGCCAATTCAAATTGAAGGCCAGGTGGAATAGGTCTGTCTTACAGGCCCTGTGGAAGGAGATCAAGTCCTTCAATGCATCAGCATATCAATGTGACCGGTACCCCATGAGTCTTTACCGAACATGTAATGAAGATCTAGTGTGCCCTTCGATTTGATATAAAATAACGATAACCTTCACGTTTATAATCTTACACTTGCAAGGAAAATAATGTCTGAGAGCTACATGTTGCCTGAAAGGGAGACATTCACTTTTATTTTTTTTCTCCCCACTTCAAACACCTAACACCACTGTGCATGTATTCTTTGCATTCTTTCTGAAAATATGGTACATGTCGCCTTGAGGCTATACTACAGTATAGCTAATGGAGGCCTCAACCTGCAGGTTGAAAAGGGGCTGCCCTTATCTCTCGAGGAGAGGGAAATATGTTGAAAGCCCAGGAGGTAGTTGGTCAAAAGAAATAAGAGCAATAGTAAGAACTATGAAAACACGTAATTGTTAAAAAGATATGAAAAGATAACTTCATTGAAACCCAGTGTCATAGAATTGATACAAAAACCACAAACCTAAAACGGTCTTTTAAGTGGAATTGTTTAAATGTGGGGTGTGCTGCTGAGTACCCCCTCAAAGTTTCATCTTTTTTTGTCAATGGTAGTGGGCACCCATTGGGACTGGTAGGCTGGAAAGCAGGGAGCCAAACAGTAGATGGAGCCAAAGTCAATGACAAGCAGAGCCAACTAATTCTAGTTCCCTCCCCACCCTCTTCCTTGCCGAGTTCTACAAGGGACTGAGACTGAGGAGGGTGACAGTCAGTGACAGCCCCTGGACTGGTTGCAAGTATGCAGGCAGTGGCTGGCTGAAAACAGACATAGTGGCCCATGTGCCCTAATGAATCAGCACGTGTGTGTATGTGTGTGTAACTTAGAAGGAAACATGGAGAAGCCCCCAGAAGTTGGCCCGGGGAAATGGGCCACCCTTGAACAAGCCCATAGGACCCACAGAACTCTACAATGGAACTGTAAAATCCCTCTGTGGCCAGGGAAGCTATCTCATTTATATAATCTCTGCAAGCTCTTCCTCAAGTGAGTGACCTGTTCTATGAGCTGAGCGCTTTCAGGGGAAGCCCAGGAGTGCTCTTTTCAGGGTTCAAGGCATCCACAGCACCTGCAGGATGTTGGAGCGAGGCCCTCCCTCCAACTGGAGATTTATATATGCTGGCAGGACTACAGTGCAGTTAGCTCTAACTACCCAGAGGAGCAGGCTGGCTTGTTAATGGGCGGGCCCTCTCTATTTTCTACAGGAGTGCCATCATCCTCTGGGTTAGCACTATCTTTGGGTCCTGGGTCCTGATGCCCTGTGACATAATTGTCATGGGAAAGGCTTACAGAGACAGAATCTGTCGTTTAGGTTAGTTAGCTTCTCAAAGCCCAAACTTGCTTTAAAAAGCCTACGGGTTGCACCAATCTCTTCCTTCCAAGATTTGCAAATTTCAGTGAGCCTGAGGGCTAGTATACAAACTGCACAGCCTGCTAGATTCGCAAGGGGTGATTTTACACAGGATTTCAACCAAAATGCAGAGGAATATGTCTTGAGCCTTCTTTTTGGTTTGCACAATTTACCTAGCTGTATGACAAGAATTTGCTTCCACTTTAAATTTGTAAATGTTGATGTGAAAACTAAAACCAACAATCATTTGGCTTGGCTGTAATAATAGCAAAGAAGGAGAACAGCAGGTTAAGAAAATAATCAGTTCTTATTTAGTTCAATGTTTATTGGTTAGTTCACATGACAAGGAAATGCACATATCCTAGTCTATAATTGTATAAGCCCATCCTATGATACTGAATTGGGCACTTGGGAATTGGCTGGGTAGGGTCTGGCTCTTGAATTTTCATAAGCACTCTAATCATTAAGCAAGATCATGCACCTAATTTGATAAATTTCCTGGCTCACCTATAGGGTGAGAAGCCATATCAGAGAAAGTGGACTGTATTAAGAAAAAAGAGAGACTTTTCTCCCTCCCCCATATAATAATATATCTGCTGTTCATATTTGCTTGCATTCCAGTTAATCGTAAGATTAATTTTCTGCCAGCTGTGTGTGGATGGGTGTTCAGCGAGCATTTTGTGGGTGACCACAGGATCAAAGGTTCTAATTTGAATAAAATATTTGGGTGGACAGCTAAGTCCCATCCCACATAATTTATCATAACATGTGGTCCACACACACTATTTTAATGGCAATGCCAATCAACTTGGGGGAGTGCCCCCCTCAAATATTTTACTGGAGGGGGAGAAGGAACCTTGGCCACTAGGAGTTGGCTCTTATGGTCCCTTATCATCCTCATCAACCCTCTCCCAGCAATGAGACTTAAACCATGCCTGGCTTGGAGCCTATCACCCACCCATTCTCCTTCTACCACACATACCTCTGCTAGTTTACTTGATACAACTCCTTATGAAGTAATTTGCAATCATTGCAAACATGCGCTGGATTATGGAGAAAGCTAGAGAGTTCCAGAAAGACATCTACTTCTGCTTCATTGACTATACAGAAGCCTTTGACTGTGTCGACCACAGCAAACTATGGCAAGTTCTTAAAGAAATGGGAGTGCCTGATCACCTCATCTGTCTCCTGAGAAATCTCTATGTGGGACAAGAAGCTACAGTTAGAACTGGATATGGAACAACTGATTGGTTCAAAATTGGGAAAGGAGTACGACAAGGCTGTATATTGTCTCCCTGCTTATTTAACTTATATGCAGAATTCATCATGTGAAAGGCTGGGCTGGATGAATCCCTAGCCAGAATTAAGATTGCTGGAAGAAATATCAACAACCTTAGATATGCAGATGACACAACCTTGATGGCAGAAAGTGAGGAGGAATTAAAGAACCTTTTAATGAGGGTGAAAGAGGAGAGTTCAAAATATGGTTTGAAGCTCAACATCAAAAAAAAACAAAGATCATGGCCACTGGTCCCATCACCTCCTGGCAAATAGAAGGGGAAGAAATGGAGGCAGTGAGAGATTTAATTTCTTGGGCTCTATGATCACTGCAGATAGTGACAGCAACCACAAAATTAAAAGACTCCTGCTTCTTGGGAGAAAAGCAATGACAAACCTAGACAGCATCTTAAAAAGCAGAGACATCACCTTGCCAACAAAGGTCTATATAGTTAAAGCTATGGTTTTCCCAGTAGTGATGTATGGAAGTGAGAGCTGGACCATAAAGAAGGCTGATTGCCAAAGAATTGATGCTTTTGAATTATGGTGCTGGAGGAGACGCTTGAGAGTCCCATGGACTGCAAGAAGATCAAACCTATCCATTCTGAAGGAAATCAGCCTTGAGTGCTCACTGGAAGGACAGATCATGAAGCTGAGGCTCCAATACTTTGGCCACCTCATGAGAAGAGAAGACTCCCTGGAAAAGACCCTGATGTTGGGAAAGATGGAGGGCACAAGGAGAAGGGGACGACAGAGGACGAGATGGTTGGACAGTGTTCTCGAAGCTACCAGCATGAGTTTGACCAAACTGCGGGAGGCAGTGGAAGACAGGAGTGCCTGGCGTGCTCTGGTCCATGGGGTCACGAAAAGTCGGACATGACAAAATGACTAAACAACAACAATGGAACTATATGTATGCCCTAATATCCATTAACATTTTCTAACCCATTAACAAAATTTCATGGGCCATATTTGACAGATGCCATTAAAAAACAAGCCCTGAATATTCCAAAGATCTTTATTGAATCAGCCAGATAGAGGCCTTTTTTGATAGGAATTCCTTTGTTGACACCCCCATTGGCCCTATTTTAACTATGTTATTGAAGGAAAGCTCTTTCAGTTTCATTAAGCAGGGCAAAGGTTTCCCTGATGCTTCAGTCAGTCATTGAAAGATTCATAAATTATCAAGCCCTGATATCAACACTCTAAATTCTCAGATCAAAATACTCTGGTGGTTCTTCTCTGCCTTTGTTTTCCAATACCAGTAGCCAAGCTGTGCAAGGTCAATTGTTCAGATGAGACTAATGTGAAGCAACTTTGCATGTACATGTAATTGATTTAATCTTTTCCTTTTCAGTTTTCTTATTCAATCTGAAATATTTTAATACCGTTTTATGACTCTATAACGAAGCACCAATGTTGAACACGTGGAATGCTGCCCCAGCCTCCCAAATTAATTAGTAGGTATGCTGATTAGTTGGTTTTCTGTAGTGTGGGGAGAAAAACAACAAGAGTTTTATGTTTTTACATTCCTTGCAGCAACGTTTTGAATCTAAATTATTTACTGCTGAAGTGCTTTACAAGCACAAATCCTCATTACCGAGGTGTTGCGTATCCCCTGCATGCTGGGCCTTCTAGATCTACTTGGAAATGCATGCCCGCCATCTATAGCGAAACCAAAGTTATTATGGTTTTGGTAGATGATAAAGGCTCCATTGATTTCCAATATTCAGAAAGGGTTTAGATCATGAAGCTACAATATAATTACATGCTCCAGTGCCAAAAAAATGGTGTGATGGTGCAAGAAACATAAATTCCTATCTATTGAATATATCCTTCAATAATACACCAGCATTGTAATTACTGGTGACCCTCTGGGCACTGTGTTATGGCAGGTTAGCTGTGTGGGGTTATCATAGATATATACTGTATGTTACATGCACATACATACATATATAAAATACAAGATTCCCCCTCTAAAGAAATAGGTTCATCTTATTTTAAACTGCCAAGGACATGGGTCTATACAGTGTGCAATCTAGCATGAACCTGAAATTAAATGTACTTGCTGCAGGAGCTATTTGTACAGTGTGAAGTGACCACCAACAATTTGTATTGCTGTTGCTAGGAGCTATCAAAAGAAATGTCACTCCTCACAGCAAGTGATGAGATTTGACATATGGCATCAAAGCATCATTAAAACTACACCTGCTGCAGAAGTGGTTGTGTCTTTCAGGAGACTTTCAAGCAGAAAAGGTTACTCCAAGAATGCAAAAGGGCAGTGCTCATTTTCTTTTCCCTTAGCAGACAATTAAGAAGCTGGAAAAATTGGGTGGAGGGAATCATGGAGAGGAGAAATGTGGCAAGGGGAGGGGGGAAAAGAATGTGATGGCTTACTTAAATGCTTCAGGGAGGAAATATAATAATAATAATAATAATAATAATAATAATAATAATAATAATAATAATTCTGCACATAAAGACATAAGAGCCTTGTTGGATCAGACCAAAGGCTAATCTGGCCCAGCATCCTGGTCTCTCAGTCACCATCTAGATGTCATTGGGCAGCCTGCATGCAAGAATTGGGCAAAATAGCATTCTCCCCACTTGTGATACCGAAGATTCCCAATCCAGGATCTTTAGTTATAAGTTATGGGAAAGAATAAAACACCAAGGGAAAGGAAGGTTGCCCCCACTGTTCAAACACTTGTAGGCCAAATGTTTTGGTGGGTCTTCATGGTTAAAAGAAATGCTTGTTTTCTTAACATGGTATAGTTATGTCTGTCTGTAACCAGATGAGATCCTTAACCTGTATAATGTTGTCAGTCTCTGATTCCATAATGAATCCCTGATCTTAATAGTTTGTGGATGGAAGAATATTTGGAAATGTAGCTCCTGTTATTTATTTGTTTATTTCATAAAATTTATATTCCACTCAATATGTTTAAAAACAACAAGCCTTAAATCAGTTTATCTCTTGTTATAAACAAGATTCAAACAACTATTTAGAAGCAAATTCAGAAAATGGCAACACTATCTTGGCCTTATCTGCCTAAGCTATCTACCTACCCATCTTTCTTTGGCATGGACTACATTAAGCCTGGCTCCCCACAGTGTGATGGGGCTTCCTCCCTCTCCTCTCTACATATCCCTAGGTGCCCCCCAAATCCACTGTGGAGAATCAGGAGAGCCCCCAGAACAGTGGACAGGGGAAGTAGAAGTCAGATTGTTCCACCTGCCAAGCAGAAATGCTTGCACTGAGGGAACTATCAAAAGTGTGAGATGTTGAATTCCTCCCTTTGTATGGAATTAATGCCTTGATTTTGACCAAGTGGGAAGAACCTGAGGCCCCTTGGATGAGGGGTGCACAGATTATAGGTTTGTCTTTCACTAGGAACTTAAGATCTACTACCCATAGCCATATGACCATAAGTAAGGAACAGGATGCCCCCAAGCATATTCCGAGCCTTGGAATTTGTTCTGTTTACCAGAAATGAACTGAAGTGAGTTCCAAATACCTTCACACAAAGGTAAAGTCCTGGTTACACCACATTTTCTTCAACAGCCTTATTTAAAGTGGGAGTCAAATGTTTGAACAACTGGGAGTCAGACTCTTGCTGATTAGCCTTCACAAACCTTCTGACCTCCAGATGTCATTGAACCACAGCTAGCATCATCCTTGATCATTGGTTATGATGGCTGGGGCTGATGGGAACTGCAGTCCAACAAAATCTGGAGGGCACCGTATTGGAGAAAGCTACCCTAGATTTATTTAACAAGATATATATCATAGATCTTAATCAAAAAGTAGTTTATGTAAAATGGTATAAGATGTTCAATACAAATAGCAATAAATACAAATAGCTGATGTTCGACTACAGCTCCAATCATCCCCATTCATTGGCCATGCTGCCTGGATCTGTTCATCACCCCCCGATGTATGTAGATAGTACACATTCATTTCAATATTATCTATCAGCTGGTCAAAAGAAATTAAACGAAACCTTTTCTTACCCTGGAGATATGCTGTGAAGGGAACATAACCTAATAGCACTGCCTACCAAGTCCTGCACCCTGTTCTTACAGTGACCAATGTTCTCTGTTCTCTGGCAGAAATGAAGTTGGCAACCCTAGTTCTTAAAGTCTTTTGTTCCTCCCCTCAGGAGACTAGAGTTGAAATCTGAACAAGTCTGGCAAAAAGCCAGTGTGATAGATGTGAATTTGTAAGGGGGAACCAAATTATTATGTTACAGTAATAACAAAAGAGACTTCTAATTTGATCTTTTCTTTTGTAGGAGGCGAGACTGTATCTCTAGTAAAGTGACTTGTTAATCATGTTCTTGTTCTAATTTAAAATGAAACTTTGAACTTAATCCAATGTGCATTGTAGTGCAATGACTAGAATGGAAATTACATGGCTGGCAGAAGACCACAAAACCTTTAAAAAGGCTATTAGAATGTGCTATCTAGGTTTATTAAAGGTGCTTGTACAATTCCATCTTAAAACAATGCATTATACTTCAATGGTTGCATGTATTTTATAGAATGGTCTCCGGATAGCATAATTTCAAGGTCAAAGCCAGTCTACAACTCAATAGGTAAGTAATCTCTGGCAATGATTTTGAGATTAATATAGGCTATGAGTTCTTCAGTCCATTTTGTCTAGATCAAGGGCAGGTCAAGAAATAAGAATTTTGGGAACTTCCTGCCATAATAATATACCAAAGTACAAAAACTGAAGTCCTACAGTCTGAGGAGGTGGAACAATGGACAATATAGCAGGAATCTGTGGCAACTCTATTTTTGGATGACATTAAGGATTTATTACTTAAGTCAGAAGGACTGAAGTTCAAGAAAATGTGCAGGGGAGTACAAGAGCTGAAACTGAAAAGGTTAGGACATGGAAGTCCTGGCTCAGTGATGGTGGTTGCCAGTAGAATATCAACAAATGAAGGTCACACAGCTTGGATAGGTTGATTCAGTCGACCAAGGTGAGAGTCAGCCATTCAGGACTCTTTAAATCTTCATAATTCAAAAATGTAAAATAAGAATTGCCTTGATGTCTTTCACCATTAGGTTGAAAGTTATGCTTCTATCACAGCCAGCCAGATGCCTCTGGAAAACTGGCTTTGAAGGTGATGGCAATTGGTAGAGCGCATGTTTTGCCTGCAAAGGATACTAGGTTCAGTCCCAGCAATTATAGGCAGGGAGGAGAGAGAGAGTTGGATATCTACTACCACTCAGTGTTCAAAACATGGAGTTAGATGGACCGATGATGTGACTTTCCGTGATCATTTTGTGTGTCATCAGCATCTGACATGTGTGCCACATCTTCCATGAAGGTCAGTTGATTAAAGTTGCTACCTTGTAGAGCTGAAGGGCTCTCCTTTTAGCCCATAGTGGGATAATCATTGGATGTGATTTCATGGGGTGGTGTATGTATAGGCTTCTTAGAGGCAGCCATCACAAAGCTTCACATTGAACTAAGAACCAGAGTAGACTAGTATTTGACTTAGAAGAAGAAGAAGAAGAGTTTGGATTTGATATCTCGCTTTATCACTACCCGAAGGAATCTCAAAGCGGCTAACATTCTCCTTTCCCTTCCTCCCTCACAACAAACACTCTGTGAGGTGAGTGGGGCTGAGAGACTTCAAAGAAGTGTGACTAGCCCAAGGTCACCCAGCAGCTGCATGTGGAGGAGCGGAGATGCGAACCCGGTTCACCAGATTATGAGTCTACCACTCTTAACCACTACACCACACTGGCTCTGACTGCAAGTTAAAAACCCACCTAGTTACCCAGGAATGAGTTGGGACTCAGGCAGCTGAGCCAAAGATCCTAAACTGCTAATCCTGTCAAATCTTGCCATAGGTTTGTGCCCTTAGTAATGCAATAGTTATTGATTCATTAATTTATATACCTTTGTGGCTTTTACACTTCTTGAAATAATAGCATTTTAATTGAAATAATGAGCTCCTCATTAAAGTATTGGGGAGGGAAAAGGTTCTGCCTTGATAAATTAAATAGGTATTAAAATAGGGCAGAAAGATATTGATTTCAAAAGCACCTAAAGCACTCAGTTTGTTTTGTTCAGTAGAGCAAATTTGTTTGATTGCAGTTATAGATTCCTTTTTATAGGACATATGGCTCAGGATGATATTGCACATTTCAGATCAGGTTCTAATATCCAGGAGGAAAACATTCAGGAAACAGAGGATGCAATTCTGTACTGGGCAGGAACTATTTATTCCACAGACATAGGCACTAATTTATTTGCAGTTAATCTCTACTGAGAGAACTTGACCGTAGTGGTAAGCTAGCTGTACTTTCTCTAATATGCCCTAAATGGAATCTCATCTATTATGTCATCACAGTCAAGAAAATGCACTTTAAGATCAATTTATTTTTCCACTGTAAGCATTGTTCCTATGTGGGCTTCAGACTCAACCACCTATTTCATTTCATTTTTGCTGCTGATAACACACACACATCTCTTTTTAAAATGTACTTTTGAATACTTCCTCCTTCCCCACTCCCCCCCCATCAGTTGTCTAAGCATGGTTTAGAGAAAGCTGTGCAAAAAACTCCAAAAGAATGATTTTTAAGGTTCTGGGGAGTTGTTCAGTTCCTGGGCTATCTAAGCTATTTAAGGACCCTTCCTCCTGACCCTGGAGGATCCTGAACGTTGTTTCTGCTAGCTAGTAAGAAGAGTTATGGGAGGCCAGCAGATCCATCTCTGCATCTCTACCTGGCAGCCCTTGTGACCTTGGGGGCTGTGAGCTCCCCCAGGACTTGGAAAGGGAGACAAACACAAGCTGTTGCTTATTGCCATCTCTGTGTTTTTCTGTTGTAACTGTGGACAAGAGGGGGCAGTTTCTTGCTGTGAATGTTTTAGGGCAACAATTCAAACCACTCTGAGCGAGAGCCTGGATAGGTTTTAAAGTGGTGGCAGGCAGTGTTACATAGAGGTCCTCTTTGTGTGGGACATGAAGAATGAATATGTGGGCCACCATAAGCAAAGAATGGGGTGAGAACAGTTGCTAAGACCATTGGTTTTTTAATCTATTTGACTGCCTTGTGCTTGTTTGTTTTATCTAGGTGTTAAATTAAAAAAATAATAATTTCTGTCCTTGTAATTTTGGTTTTTTGCCTTATGACAGAATTATTAGTTTGTATTTTACTGGACCTGCTTGTGTGACTTTGGCAATTTTTGTACATCCCCCCCCCCCGTGCTTATTTTATTACTTTGTTTCTCCAATCTGAAATTGAAAATACTCAGTTGAGAGTGGGCTATAAATACTGTAAGTTAAGTAAGTAAGTAAGTAAGTAAGTAAGTAAGTAAATGAATCCTCATTGGTAACTAGCTCAAGCAAACTATTAAACATCAAGGAAGCGAGGGAGATGGCTGAAACCATGTGATTCCACTCTTAAAACATTACCAGTTTTTGGTTCTGGATTATGCTGAAACCTGTAACACTCTTCAGAATATTATCCATTGGGTAGCAATGGGGGAGAAATTTGATTCAGTTCACATTTAAAAGCAAAGCTACTTAATTCACACCTGAAACAATATGTGAACTAAAATGCCAGCATCCTGGAAAATGGGGACTTCTCCAAATTTTGCAACCAAGTAATGCGCACAAAGATGCATGTAATGAGGTAAAGTTATATGAGTAACTGTTCCCTTGTTCAGGGAAGTTTTTAATATTTAATGCTGTATTGTTTTTAACAGAGTGGCTGGGGAAACTCAGCCAGATGGGCGGGGTATAAACAATAAATTATTATTATTATTATTATTATTATTATTATTATTATTATTTATTATTATTATTATTATTAACATGCAGAGATGAATTATATTAAGGGAAATTGCTTGAAAAAATGTGTGTTTGGGGAAACTTGCTCTAAAATGGCAATGAATTTTTTCATCACTAAATTTCCATGGAAACATTTTTAATGCCAACTTATGTAGAAATGTGGAGATATATTCCTTAATATAGGAAATATGGGAAATTGGTGCTCAAATAATAGCTTTAAAGTATCCCCCCCCCCGAATCCTTTATTTTGAGCCACTCCATTCAGGTGTTGAGCTGGTCTTGCAGGGAGCAGGGAAATAGATCAGACTCGTGGACTGCTTCAGGTTTGACAGGTATTACATGCAAGGTTATAAGATGACCAGTATAAAGAACAGCCTGGCTTGCTTCTGTGCTCTCAAAAGAAGTTTCACTTCCTGAAATCAGGAGTTGAGACTTCCTGTGGCAGGGAGATCAGTATGATGATCTCCTTAATATCTCCAGACAAAGCTGCTAATTAAGGGGTGGGGGGGAGTCAAGCATACCCTTGTTACTTCTGCTGCTCAGGGCAACAGACCAGTTTAATTATGTTGGCAGTGGGAAACCTGTGGCCTTCCAGATGTTGCTGGACTCCAACTCTCATCTGTGCCAACCAGCATGGCCAAAGATGAGGGATAGTGAGAGTTATAGGCCAGCAACATTCTGGAGGACCAAAAGTTGTCCATTCTTGGATTATATGTTGAACCATACCCACAATTGGGGGGACGCGGGTGGCGCTGTGGGTTAAACCACAGAGCCTAGGACTTGCCGATCAGAAGGTCAGTGGTTCGAATCCCCGCGACGGGGTGAGCTCCCGTTACTCGGTCCCAGCTCCTGCCAACCTAGCAGTTCGAAAGCATGTCAAAGTGCAAGTAGATTAATAGGTACCGCTCCGGCGGGAAGGTAAACGGCGTTTCCGTGTGCTGCTCTGGTTTGCCAGAAGCGGCTTAGTCATGCTGGCCACATGACCTGGAAGCTGTACGCTGGCTCCCTCGGCCAATAAAGCAAGATGAGCGCCGCAACCCCAGAGTCGGTCACAACTGGACCTAATGGTCAGGGGTCCCTTTACCTTTTTATACCCACAATTGGCTGGAACAAGGCTGAGAATGAAACCATGGTTTACCTCCATATAATTTGTCGCTTTCTTTTTAATGGGGAAAAATTTGGAACCATTTTATCTCTCATGATTAACAAAGCTTCTTACTGTGCTTTAATGTAACACTATAACTTGCTAGCTTTGAAATTTCTCTACATCACAAGCTAGAGTGAACATATTTGCCATTAATTTTAATATCACTATAAAAGCACGAATCTTTTTTCTGTTATAATGTATTTAATTATATGCACATTACACATGTTCAGTGTGATACAAAACAAAAGTATAAATTTTCTGCATTGAGGAATGTGCAGTGTTTTCCTAGGAAGCAATACAAATATACAATATTTTATGCATGAACAAGTTTTATGGCACACTTTCTCCCACAACCATATACTGTAGAATCCTCTTTCTTAAATTCAATAGATGGCAGTGAACAAACACTTCTAGCCAGTGGAGGACCTGCAAATGGTATCATTGTTAACTTTATTAATTCACCTCAAGGACCAATGTTGCTCTGATGAGATGCATTAATGGAGCTTATCTTAATTGGATAGTCAGAATGTCGGTGTATTACATTCTTTCTTCTTGCAAATTATTGACCTATTTACAGGTGACTCAGGCATAAGAGGGCCTCATACTTTTCTGTGGGGTGTGTGTGTGTGTGTGTGTGTTTTAAATGGCACTTCTTTGTGCTCTTTGGTTATAGAATAGCCTTGCTATGTTTCATTTGATCATAGTAAAATATCATTGTGAAGACTATATGAACAGAGTGTGTCCTTCAGCATTTTCAAATTCAGTTTCTTTGTAACTTGGGTTCAAGTATTTTATTTTATTCTATAACACTCTCTGCTTTCATTTCCACCAAACTACATCATTTAAGGTTTGTTTATGTGCAGTGCAGACTGAGGTATTGAAAATATGTGATAAGATATATAGGGCTTCACTTAAATCATTTCTGTGAATTATCTCTTAAATCCTTACTCCTTTATGATAGACAAATAATATTGTTGCTGCAATTTATTACCCACCCTTCACCCTAAGGACCCAGCATAGGTTGCAACAATTAAATTACAACATTAACATTAAAACACAGCATCGCACAATGTTACAAACAGTTTAAGATAACTTTAAAATACAGAAATATGACAGGTCCTAAAGCTATACATCTCAAGTGTCAAAGGCCAGGAAAAAGAGGTTCAGCATTCACCAAAAGCTATATAATGAAGATGCAAGATACATCTCTGTGGGATGGGAGTTCCAAAACTTAGGGGTTACTCCAGAGAATGCTGCTACAGAGAATGTCTTCCATGGACCACCAGCTGCCAAACTTCAAAGGGTGATGGAACAACCAAGAGACCCACCTCTGCTGACCTTGGCGCATCAGGGGGTCTGTATTTTACGTATTTTAGGCCTGAGCCATTTAGGACTTTAAACACTTATGTCAGGGGTCAGCAAACTTTTTCTGTGGGGGGCCGGTTCACTGTCCCTCAGAACTTGTGGTGGGCTGGACCCCCCTCACATGCACACACGCACACACCTTTCCTCCCTCCCTCCTCTCGGAGACAGAGCGGGTGAGATACCTCCACTCACCATGTTCAGATGGAGTGGGCTGGGCTGGGGAGGGGGCGCCCCGCCGGTGCTGAGTCTTGGCTAGCGTGGAGGGGCCGCAGCCATCCTGCCAGGAAGGGCCCCTACCCCTAATGTGCTACCAGCGAGCAGCACAGAAGAGTCCTCCTCCTCTTCCTCCTCCCTCCTCACAGGCTCTCTGCTCCCGTTTCTTCCCACCCCTTCACTTCTCTTCCTCCCTTCTCAGAGCTAGACATCAACAAGGTGGCCTGCCTTGCGCCTCGTCCTGATTGGAGCAGTAAGTCTCGGGAACGGTCGCCTTTGGCCTCTGGCTCACATCAAACCGGCCAATGGAGGGGAAGTCTGAGGTTGCTAAGGCTTCGGATTGGCCAGCATCGCGGACGTATGAGTAACCTCGGAGCATGCTGGGAGATGTAGTGGAGGGGTGAGAATTGCAAAAAAATGGCGCCCGAATTTTTTTTTGCGGAAAAATGGCAATTGCTCCGATCCAAGCAGTGATTGCAGAACCATTCGTGGGCAGGATCCAGAGGGCAAGTGGCCCGGATCCGGCCCCACGTGCCGTAGTTTCCTGACCCCTGACTTATGTCAACACCTTGAATTGGGCCAAGAAATGAACTGGCAATTGGTGCAACCATTTTAAATCAGAAGTCTGTAAGTTTTATTAAATAAATAAATAAGTTCTAATTATCTAAGGCAGGCATAGGCAAACTCAGCCCTCTGGATGTTTTGGGACTACAACTCCCATCATCCATGATCACACAGGTCCTGTTAGCTAGGGATGATGGAAGTTGTAGTCCCAAAACATCTAGAGGGCTGAGTTTGCCTATGCCTGATCTAAGGAAATATGTTCTGGGTAAGGAGGATAAAGATTTTTATATTTACCATAACTTCTTATTGAGCTGATACACTTCTGATACTAAAACCTGAGAGATAATAAAATGCTCACATTAAGATTTCACCCTAGAAGTTTCTGTTACGAAGAAATCCCTTACATTCTATTCATTTCTATGAAATTCCAATTGGTGGGAAGATGGGGTCTTGGTGTAGCTCCTCCAGAAATTACTGACCTGGAATTGTTCAAAGAAGCCTGTTGACCCTGGATTTTCATAAAAAAATCATCTTGGTGTTTGCTTAAAAGCACTTGGGCTGGGCAGAATGTTAATCAGAGACATTTCTAAAAAAAATCCTTGTACGTATTTCTCTAAATTTTTGCATTATCAGCTTATTTTTCTGAATGAGAACCAATGCACCAAGGTGCTGAGAACTGAAGCCGCTTGATGGGTGAACTGCACTTCCCAAGGTTCTTTGGCGGAAGCCATGTGTTTTAAATGTGTTGTGCATGTATTGTGTGGATGTGACCCTAATCCTTCACTTCAGATAGCAAAATGTCTTGAGCTGGCCTTGTTTCCAATAGCTGAATCCTTCCTAGGTGTGTATCCCACAAATTTTGATTCTGCTTTGTGTTATTTCTGCAGTTCTTTCCTGCAGACACCTGTACTGAAACAATGTAAAAAGATCCTACATGGGGACTTTGAAGTAACCTCCCTCCCAGGGGGCCACTAGGTGGCGCATCGGAAGATGGCTGACAATAACATCTCTCCGACCCACACGAGGTAATTTGGAGGCTATGATGGGGGTAATTAGCCCCCTTAACCCCTCCAGGATTGTGGGGGGGACGGCCCTTGCCTGCTGTGCCCTATACCACCCCCGAATTTGTGGGGGTGGGGGCACTAGGCACAAAGCCCTCCTGTGGGATTTCGGCACTCCTGGACGCCGTCCCTGATTCGCGCCGCTAGTTGCAAGCATCTTCAAAAGAAACAATTTGGACGAGATAAATTGCACATGCTTCAAGGAAAAAGGGGAGTAAAGACTGCTGACAGAAGAGATCTCTGATAACAAGACAAGAATAAAATATGAGAAGATACGTCAAGATACGGTATGACTGAGGGGGGAGGGGGGGAAAAACCTGCCTTCCTTTTTCTTATGTGATTTAACAAGAATCCCCTCCCCTAATGAGTCAGAAACTAAGGACTTAAGCTGTGGATTTAAGGCTGTGTGGAGATAAACTTTCGAACCAATGCAATGTTTCAAGATGAAGCTGGAAAGCTAAGAGTTTTGGAATGACGCAGTTAAAAATGCCGTCGCCATTTTGGGAGGCATTGTTGGAGCTCTTGGGTCTGGGAGGAGAAAGAGAGAAATAGAGTTGTTTACATATCGTGGATCAACTTCTCGGTGGGACTTAAGAGCGACAAATGCCAAATTTATGATGGAAAGAGCGATGTATCTACGAAGGAGATATATGGAAACCATCTGGACTTAGTGGAGGAACGGGAAATCCACACAGGATTATTATTTTGCTTATCGGCTTAAGGAGACTAACAGAAGAGATCGTAAAGGAAAAATAGAAATTATATGAACAAGATATGATGTGGAAACACCAAGATAAGACTGGATAGAATTATGAATTTTGTTTGGACTGATTGGGACTGATTTGGTCATTAACGCAGTAATAAGAAGATGATCTGAATCCCCCTTTGGATCTTGAAGTATGGGTTCCCCCAACAAAATTTAAAAATTTGGCTTTGTAATTTGGAATTTATGTGATGTGATTTAATTTGATGTGATTGGCCAGTTAATAAAAATTATTTTTTTAAAAAATGAAGTAACCTCCCTCCCTAGATGTAAACTGTTAGAAGATCCAATGAAAGACCTGTGACCCAAGCAGGGAAGTAGTAAGTGAAAGACATTCAATGGGTATCTCATTAGCAGAGAAGGGCAAACGTTCCCATGGAGGTTGTGTACAACCTGGCTGTGTGGTGCCACATCAGAATGTGTGCTTTTCTCTGAAGCACCAGAATGTGGCTGGCTGCCTCGTATTTTTATCTGTCAAATGCTGCCATGCTTGAATGGCTATTAGCTTCATTCAAGTATATAATGGTTGATTTGCCACCCTCGTTTTACTCAAGGGAAGAAAGAGTCTCATTTTTAAATACTTTTTATTTTTTTATTTTTTTGCCTCTGGGAGGTGATTTTCCCTTTAAAAGCCAAATCTCATTATGACAGAAAACATTTGGCTTTCAAACACTGCTTTGTGATTCTCAGTGAAACTAAAGCAGCTTGAAAATAAATGAAGCATGCCTCAGTAAACAAAAGGCGCAAAGCTGATAGTAGATCCAAAGCCTAAATAGGCAATGATTCTGGAAAACACTTTTATTGCTGGCTTTCTAAACATCTCTCCCCCCCCCCCTCGTGTGTGTGTGTGTGTACATGTGTGCGCGTATGATTCAATTTCTGAGTCAACAAACTCTAGATCTCAATTAGAATCATAGAATCATAGAATCATAGAGTTGGAAGAGACCACAAGGGCCATCGAGTCCAACCCCCTGCCAAGCAGGAAACACCATCAGAGCACTCCTGACATATGGTTGTCAAGCCTCTGCTTAAAGACCTCCAAAGAAGGAGACTCCACCACACTCCTTGGCAGCAAGTTCCACTGTCGAACAGCTCTTACTGTCAGGAAGTTCTTCCTAATGTTTAGGTGGAATCTTCTTTCTTGTAGTTTGGAACCATTGCTCCGTGTCCGCTTCTCTGGAGCAGCAGAAAACAACCTTTCTCCCTCCTCTCTGTGACATCCTTTTATATATTTGAACATGGCTATCATATCACCCCTTAACCTCCTCTTCTCCAGGCTAAACATGCCCAGCTCCCTTAGCCGTTCCTCATAAGGCATCGTTTCCAGGCCTTTGACCATTTTGGTTGCCCTCCTCTGGACACGTTCCAGTTTGTCAATGTCCTTCTTGAACTGTGGTGCCCAGAACTGGACACAGTACTCCAGGTGAGGTCTGACCAGAGCAGAATACAGTGGCACTATTACTTCCCTTGATCTAGATGCTATACTCCTATTGATGCAGCCCAGAATTGCATTGGCTTTTTTAGCTGCCGCGTCACACTGTTGGCTCATGTCAAATTTGTGGTCAACCAAGACTCCTAGATCCTTTTCACATGTAGTGCTCTCAAGCCAGGTGTCACCCATCTTGTATTTGTGCCTCTCATTTTTTTTGCCCAAGTGCAATACTTTACATTTCTCCCTGTTAAAATTCATCTTGTTTGTTTTGGCCCAGTTCTCTAATCTGTCAAGGTCGTTTTGAAGTGTGATCCTGTCCTCTGGGGTGTTAGCCACCCCTCCCAGTTTGGTGTCATCTGCAAATTTGATCAGGATGCCCTTGAGTCCATCATCCAAGTCGTTGATAAAGATGTTGAATAAGACCGGGCCCAAGACAGAACCCTGTGGCACCCCACTAGTCACTCTTCTCCAGGATGAAGAGGAACCATTGATGAGCACCCTTTGGGTTCGGTCAGTCAGCCAGTTACAAATCCACTGAGTGGTAGCATAGTCAAGACCGCATTTTACCAGCTTCTTTACAAGAATATCATGGGGCACCTTGTCAAATGCCTTGCTGAAATCAAGGTAGGCTACATCCACTGCGTTCCCTTCATCTACCAGGCTTGTAATTCTGTCAAAAAACGAGATCAGGTTAGTCTGACATGACTTATTTTTCAGAAATCCATGCTGACTATTGGTGATCACAGCATTCCTTTCTAGGTGCTCACAGACTGTTTGCTTAATGATCTGCTCCAGAATCTTCCCTGGTATTGATGTCAGACTGACTGGGCGGTAATTATTTGGGTCCTCTCTTTTCCCCTTTTTGAAAATAGGGACAACATTTGCCCTCCTCCAGTCTGCCGGGACTTCGCCTGTTCTCCAGGAATTCTCAAAGATGACTGCCAGTGGTTCTGAAATCACATCTGCCAGTTCTTTTAATACTCTTGGATGCAGTTCATCTGGCCCTGGAGACTTGAATACATCTAGACTAGCCAAGTATTCTTGTACTATCTCCTTAGTTATTCTGGGCTGTGTTTCCTCTGCTGAATCATTTGCTCCAAATTCTTCAGGTCGGGCATTGTTTTCTTTATCGGAGAAGACTGAGGCAAAGAAGGCATTGAGGAGTTCAGCCCTTTCTGTGTCCCCTGTTTGCATTTCACCATCTTCTCCTCTGAGTGACCCCACTGTTTCTTTGTTCTTCCTTTTGCTACGAACATACCCATAAAAGCCTTTTTTGTTGCTTTTAACCTCTCTAGCAAGCCTGAGTTCATTCTGTGCTTTAGCTTTTCTGACTTTGTGTCTACACGTGCTGGCTATTTGTTTGAATTCCTCTTTGGTGGTTTCCCCCCTTTTCCATTTTTTGTACACATCCTTTTTTAATCTTAACTCAGTTAAAAGTTCTTTAGATAGCCACCCTGGCTTCTTTAGGCACCTTCCATGTTTCCGTCTCATTGGTATTGCCTGAAGTTGTGCTTTTACTATCTCCCTCTTAACAAACTCCCAGCCATCATGAACTCCCTTTCCTTTTAGTATTACTGTCCATGGGATCTCACCAAGCACTTCCCTAAGTTTTATGAAGTCGGCTTTCTTAAAGTCGAGAAATTGAGTCCTAGTATGCTTGGCTGCTCCTTTCCGCTGTATAGTAAACTTCAGAAGAGCATGATCACTCGCGCCTAATGATCCTTCCACTTCTACCCCACTAACCAGGTCATCAACATTGGTTAGGACCAGATCTAAAATGGCTGTTCCTCTTGTTGCTTCTCCCACTTTCTGGACAATGAAGTTGTCTGCAAGGCCAGTTTGAGGAATCTGTTTGACCTTATGCTCTTGGCTGAGTTTGACATCCAACAAATATCCGGGTAATTGAAGTCCCCCATTACTACTATCTCCCTTCCTTTTGCATGCTTGGCCATCTGTTCCAGGAAGGCATCATCTATGTCCTCCGTTTGGCTTGGGGATCTATAGTAAACTCCCACAATGAGGTCACTGTTATTCTTCTCTCCCTTAATTTTGACCCAAATGCTCTCACTTTGGCTTTGAGGTTCTAAATCTTGGATCTCTTCACAGGTATACACATCCCTGACATATAACGCCACTCCTCCTCCTTTCTTGTCTGGTCTGTTTCTCTGAAATAGATTGTATCCCTCCATTATTACATTCCAATCGTGGGACTTATCCCACCAGGTTTCAGTGATTCCTATTATGTCATATTTAGTTTGCTGTACCAAGAGCTCAAGCTCATCTTGTTTATTTCCCATACTTTGTGCATTAGTGTACAGACATTGAAGTCCATTAATCATTCCCCCGTGTCTCTTATTTAAGGATTTTTTCCTCCCACCACTAGGTCTGCGTGCTGTTTGCTCCATTTGGTCTATGACATTTGGATGATCATCTTCATCAATTGATAGACTCCTACCTTCAGTGGTTTCAATTCAGTGGTTTCAAGTCAGACCACAGTCTTCTGCACCATTTCGAATTTAGCATGTATTTGTATGTAAATATGTAACATTGCAGGTACTTGAGAGAGAGAGAGCTATATATGTTCACATTAGATCTGTAGTCTCAAGGGAGGGACAGAGTCGTGAATAAAACCATGATTAACCCACTTCTTGTGTTATGAATGGGAGGTTCAGTTTCGTGAATCCAGTTCTGAATAGTTGCGGGTGAATCTCCCTATTGCTAGCACAGGAGAATGTATCTTATGAATATAAAGAAGGTGTGCAAGCCGGTTGTGCAACATTTAACTCAAATCTCTTTTAATTCATCCCTGGGAGCCTGTTTTTATTTAATTTGCATAAAAACCAGTCATTTTGGTGTTAGCAGTGACAGCTTATGTTGCATTTGGGGGGGGGTTGGCATACAACCCCCCCTTTTTTTAAAGGAAACCAAGGTTTCTGTTTAATTATTATATATCTCGTCTTCTCTGGAGGCAAGAACAACTTTTCATTTCATTTTTCCTTCCCATCTTGCTATAGATTAAAATACAAGAACAGCTTTAACTGAGCAATTTCAAAGTGAAGGTCAGAAGTGGCCTAAACAAAGAACGCAGCAGGGCAAATTACAGTTCTTCTAGCCATAAAAATAATTAAATGCAATAAACTGCATTAGAATGTCATTAAAGATCTGCTTCAAATGTGCAAGACCAAAGGAAGCTAGAGTTGAAAGCGCACTGCTACAGTATTTGTGGTTTGAGAAAGAAAGGTCTTTCTCACAGTAATAACCCTAGGACTTTTTTGTTGCAATTGGAAGCAGAAAAAGAAATAGAAAATCTCCTCTCATTGAAGTCTTTATGAAACTCTCCAGGGTGTCAGGGGGGTCAAGAGAGACCCATGGTGAACTCTATGCAAAAATTCAGAAATGACTTCCCTTTTTTTGTATGATTTTCCAAGAACGCTACAGTCTTTCTGGAGGCAAACCACTGAATTTTAAGTAGACTAAAATTAGCTGCATGTAAATGAGGAAACAATGGTGATACTGGACATGAAAATAATAACACTGCACATTAGCCAGAATGAGCAGATTTGTCTTTGCTTGGAACATAATTTTCATAGATGCAATTAAGCTGGAGAGAGGCTCTTTGGTGTGGTTTAGACTTGAGAACCACTTCCTGCCACTTTCTTAGAAAGGTTGGCGAGTGTGAAGGGTCAGCTTCCTCGTTGATGAAATGGTGAGAAAAAATTGTTATTGATCGCTCATTAAAGCACATGCTTCTAGCTAATGTTGCTTCCTCCAGATCCATCAAACTCTTCCCTACACATCCTGTTTTGTTTACTTATGCAATGTTTTATATAACTCTAGAAACATCAAATTATTCTGCTTATCCTGGTTGGGTTTTCCGCAAACAGTCCTCTAGCTCTTCTCTACCAGTGAAGTTATATGCCAATGTAAATGAAAGCAGTGTTGATTTTAACATACACATACAATCAAACAAGGCAACAGGGAGAAAAATGATGCTTGCAGCATTTGGTGTTTGTGAAGTACCCCCTTAACGTAAAAAGTAAATGCAATTAAGGCATATTTTCTTAATTTTTGGAAAGGGTGCTTACTGTTCCAATTCTCTTTCCTAGCAGATGTTCTGATACAGCAGTTGTTTGTATATGAACTCTCTGTGTCACCTTTTATTTATTCATAGGGCCTCCCATTCTTCCACTCCTCTTGTTGTGAATCATGTAGGTGCTTGACAGCAAACCATGATTAATTGGTGAATGCTGCATTAAGCAGGAGGAGAAAGTGTTGCTGACGACACATGCCTCTCATTTTGTTAAAGGACAGTAGCCAAAGGAATTCTGAACAGCAGAACCACAGCCAATAATGTACATTTTTTTGCTAAATGTTCTTTTAAAAATAGTAACAATAACTGGACCAATTTTAAAGGTGGAAGCAGTTAGTAATATGATTAAGCAGTACTCTTAGTCACCAATTTAGAGCATGGTTGCGTTTATTTTTTGTCAGATTTATCTTGAAAAACTAAGGAGATGGAAACTTTGATTTAGACTGATGCTTAAATTGGACAGACTTGTTGATTTAAAACAGAGTCATAAAATGTTCTTTCACAAAGTCTACATGAAGCAGCAGCCTGCTGCACTATGAATTTTATTTACTGATCAGAGAAATACTATCACAGAATAGTCACTTACTATAATGTCAACACATTATCCAAGTAACAGGTAAATTATTGAGTATTCAATAATTTAGCAGGCTACATTTCTAGTGTTTAAAATTCCAGATGTGGAAGTCCATGATTCTTTCCTTCAAATGTTTATTTGTACCTCTGCAGCTTGATCTGGTAATAAAAATCAGATCATGGTGTGATAAATGTTAAATTAACCACTGATGCCAACTGCAACCAAAGTCTGACTTTTGCTACTGTTTATCATTATCTAGCACCACACAGAAGGGATAAGGTCTTTCCCCAGAGGGTCTGCTGTCTGCATTAATTGCAAGTACTATATGTAATCTCCTTCTCCCCCCCTTTTTTTAAAAGATATCACAGAGCAGGTTATAAGCGAATCCTGTGGAACTAGTGCTACAGCTCTGAAAAATAATATAAGAAGGTTATTCACAACACTACATAAAGTTTCACTATATGAAACTTTATTCTGAGTAGACATGTTAAGGATTGCAAAGTAAGTGTATGCTTCCATCCCATGAACACCCAACTGGGGAAAACTCATGTTTAAATGCATTCATCCTGCATGCATTGTACCAGGACTTTGCCATTTCATAGTGCAGTTGGGGACTCAACTAATTAAATACTCATTCATACAAAAAAATACTTCAAACTAGATGCCAAGGAGGATGAGTCTATTCCTGTGCACCATTTTATGTCTCAGTTGTATTCTGTGTGTATTAGGCAGGTCTTTGTATAAGGGTGGTCTTTACGCCAGAGCCCATCACTGCATGTGACTCCAGCTCCTCACACAAATGTGTGATGGTCAAAAGCAGTGATGTCAATAAGGACATTCACAATATGTAACTCTCTTCTTCAAATGACTACAGGAGGACTAAGGTGAGAAGGCTGTGCTCACAGCATTCTGACTGCTTTATCCCTCACAGTGTCATCTCAAAGCTTTAGGACACAGAAAAGAAGCTAGTGGTGATTCTAGATGGAACGTATTTTCCTGGGGATGGGGTAGATTATTTACCCTTTCCAGATACCAATGCTAGCAAAGTTATTTGTATCTATGCACTGAAAACTAATTTTGGAAGGTCATAAAAACCCATCTCGAAATCAAGGCGAGTTTCACAAACCTCCTCTGAGCTGAAGAAGAATCCATCTCATAGAGCTGCCACCTTTTGTTTCAGTCCCTATATGTCCATCATGCTGTCATTCATTTTCATATTAAACTCCCCAGGCATACATCCCCCATAAGCAGCAATTGAGGTTGTTTGTGGGAGTCAAGCATGGGGAAGTTAAGTTGAATGCAAACAAGGAGGCATAATGTTTGGCACCTAGCACAAGATCTGCAAATGGGGGTCTCTAGTTACTGTGTTATGCTTAGACAGAACTTTAGAGATAGGCCCACACATCATGTCACTATTTATGACCGCAAAATGTATTTATTTTGCAAATAGTTTTTGAAAAGGGAAGTGCAACAGCATGGAAACTGAAACGTTTACTTTGATAGATATTACTCATGGGAACCTAAACCAGTGCACTTAGGTAATATCAGCTGAAGTGTAAATCAGTGTTGCAAACCACACATTGGAACCTTTGGAACCTTTTAGTTTTGCTAAAGCTTTCCCCCCATCTAAATAGGCACAGTGATTTGTTACCTTGTATCATGACTCACTGGACCATATTCCTGTCTACATTATGTCTATGTATTAACTTTTATTATGACTGTAGACCACATTGCTTTGTTTATAAGGTAGAGCAGTCATTTGCTTGCTCACTTGTTATAGAGATTGATACTCAAAGTGATGTACCAGTGCAAAGTGATGCACCAATGAAATGAAAGGATGAGCAACAGCAAGAGCAGCTTAAAGATTAGAACAATAATGAGAAAACAACAAAGGCTTTATTGTTTTACAGATGAAGAGTTTGGATTTGATATCCCACTTTATCACTACCCTAAGGAGTCTCAAAGCTGCTCACAATCTCCTTTTCTCTTCCTCCCCCACAACAAACGCTCTGTGAGGTGAGTGGGGCTGAGAGACTTCAGAGAAGTGAACTAGCCCAAGGTCACCCAGCAGCTGCATGTGGAGGAGCGGGGACGCGAACCCGGTTCACCAGACTACGAGTCCACTGATCTTAATCACTATACCACACAGCAGCTCCTGAAACAACTGGCAAATGTGTGTATGTTTGTTCTTTTACCATGGCTAAGCCCTGCATCTGCACTGTCTCAGGGTTCTTTGGGGGAAGCCATGACTATTTATAGTGGTATAAGACTGCTTTAAATGTATAGTGTGTAGATGAAGCCTATCGGCATGTCAAGAAAATCCATCCACCAAATACAAGGTGACTTGAAGTGCTGTGTTTTCAGGGGAAGGGGCAAGTATGTGCAGGAATCGTATGATGCAATCAGGGGAGGCAGGAAGGAGGAATAGATGGATGGAAATGAAGATTAATTATACAGAACACTAATTATCATGAATATCCAGCCTTCCACACATCTCAGCACTCCTGTTCTCAATGACACCACCTTTATCATTATACTTGAGGTCCGCTTCTCTTTCCACATTTTGTGGGATAAATCAGTCTCATATAATCAACATGCTTACCTCTCATTAATGCAAGAAGGGGTTAAGACTATAGAGTGAGCTGTTCTGACAGGGTTAGCTCAGTCACACTAAGTCCTCACCTTGGGAGGAAGGGTTACCAATCTCTTTGTTCTATTTTCTTCTACCATGTGAACCAGAAAAGGAGGGATGTCTGGGCTGGTTGCTCCAAGCTTAGGCTGTGTGGCTTTAGCAAGCCATCTTTGTGTTTCTAAACAAATAATTTAGAAACTCTAACCTTTTTTGAAACTAAGTTGAACTGCCTGTTTTTTCTTGCTGCTGTATGGGAAAGCACATGAATCTGACCATTGAAGTGTTTGTAAGTAAATCATTTTTAACTTAGTGAAAGTGTGGTCTCTTTTTATACTAAGGGAAATGGGTAACTTTGGAAGTGGCTTAGAAGGGGATGTTTTAAAGGTCTAACAACCTCTATTTACATGCTTTACTATGCGGCATGTTTTGTGATTTTAAATCTCTGCTGGAGCTCTCTCATCAAAGAATGCTTGCCCCAAAGCCAATCTAAGCATCCAGGGAATCCTTTTATTCTTTAGCCAAATTACAAAAGCAAAACACATTTCTCTTGTCTCCTTTTGGCTTCAGACCCTGGCATTACTACATCTTAAGCATACAGCCATTCCTAAGACTCAGCTACATTTGTAAAGAAAAAACGCTTTATATGCGTTATAACACTGTGACATCAGATGGTGATGTAGAATCCCCTCTTTCGTCAATATGATTTCCCTTTATGAAGTTTACAACCCGTTCAACTGAAACGCTTTTTTTATGTGTCTAGATCCAGCCCTAGTTTTTGTTTTACAGCTACAGATAATAGATACAGTGAAACAAATGAAATTTCACCATCCTTGTTGCTTCCTCAAAGTAAACAGCACTGAATAAATGCATAAAGAGTGGTATGGATTCTCCAGTATGTTAGTTCTCTGCAGCATTGTCCACCCATTGAACCTAGCCTGAGGTGGATTTTAAAAAAAGCTCCCCTTGCTTACATATATCTTTTAAAAAACTGGTTACTGTACTCTCAGTTTAGGCAAAAGACCTTTATCTGTGAACCCATGTGAAAAATATTCAAATTTTAGTGAGGTAAAGAGAGTATAAGATATTCACATTTCCTTCAAATAAATGGTGAAGTTCCCAATGCATTCCAAATGTGCTAGTATAGTTTAGCAGAGAGGTTTAACAAGGATGAGTTTAAAATATCTATGCTGCATATAATTAAAGCAAAACGCAAGGAAGAGATCATCTGAATGAATTCCATTTTTTTTAGAAAAATGGAAATGGAGGATTATTTTCTAAAAGGTTGCACCAACAGCTTCTGTGAATTTGTCTCTCATCATAGTGCCATTTTAACACAGTTTATTAAAGCAGTGTTTAGAGCAAATTTTCATGAATCACTAGGAAACAAAGGGCTATCCTACACCTCCTGCAGTTCAACCCACTGAATTCCAATAAGATGCAAATCAGTTTAAATCCACATCCTGCAGTTTAACTAGTTTATGAATTACACATTATTATTATTATTATTATTATTATTATTATTATTATTAAAGAAAGCCAAGCCTGGAGGAACAAATCTGAGAGGAATATTCAAATAGCCAGAGAGCAAAGAATTCTCCTTTAGTGTTAAGAGTTACACAGAAGAAATAAATATTACAATTATGATTATGATGTTTGTCCAACGAATGGAATTATGTAAGATTTATTTGGAGTTTGACCACTATTTTTAATAATTAAATAAATAAAGTTGAGAAGTTTATCTATATCAGATGTAAGCCCTGGTTGAATAGGCTACAGCTGGACTTATCACTCTAATACTGATTCTGTTTATAAGATAAAAGAGAGAACCATCATATGGTTGTAGGCTTGTTTGAAAGTTAGTTTTGGATCCTGTTTCAGTCATGCTTAGAGTAGTCCCACTGATTTCAGTGGCCCTGCTTTAAGTATGGCTAAGGTGCCAGAGCACCAGACCAAGCAGCCTCCTAAACTAATCATCTATGGAAGATGGCTAAAGATACCTGCCAGTAGCTTTCAGAACAATCAAAACTCAAAGCCCACCATAAGCCAATTAAATGAAGGGCAGTGTGGAGTAGGTGAAAAAAAGGTGTATCAGGGGCCAATTGATGAATGCCCCCCAAAACAGCCCATATGGTGACTGGCTAAACTCACAATGCCCCAGGGTGAGAAGGTAAGATGAAGGCCTACCTTTCTGATTGGCTCACTAGGTGTCTCAAGTTCCCAATCCCTCTCCCTTTGGTAGAAAGTATCCCAAGGCTTTCGCTATCAGGGTAGAGCAAATTTGCACCCCATCTAAGAGGTGGTGGAGCAGCATATCCAGAGTTGGAGTAAACCCTTTGAAATCAAAGTCGGGTTCCAATTCCCCTCTTCTCCCTCTCAACTAGTTGATGAGCTCTTTTGTTGATGATCTGATCAGACTGTGCACAGCTCATGTGCACCACTCGTATATCACACTTCATATCAAACTATAGATATCTTCCTGGGATCCTAACTGGACCAAAGTTTTGCAGTGTAACTCTTTACATGTCCACCTGAGTCCCATTGAGTTTAATGAGATTTATTTCTAGGTAAGCATGTACACGATTGCAGCCCTAGTGAATAGGCGGAGGATGAGCTACAAACAGATATATAAGGAAAGTCGTAAAAAGAAAAGAAAAGAAAAGAAAGTCTCCTAGTTTTGGATGTGCTTGGGCTGCAAGGATGCTTCTGAAAACACTATTTATCTTATATTTTTAATTCTATTTATGGTAACAATAAAACTACATCATCATTTGCCAACTGAAATATCATCTACCAAACAAACTGGCATTACATATTTATGAGGTATAATTCAACCTTGTTAATATTATATGAAAAACATGCTTTTTGAAGAACATCTTTTTTGGATATAAATGTGTCATTCCCTTGTGTTTAAAAAGAATATGCTTTGGCTTTTGTAATCATTGTTTTCTAAGGGATTTGGCAGAGGGAACGCACCCTGTTTTAAGAGCCTCTTAACACTTGGCTCTCATGATGCTTAATGGTTCTCAACTGCTATTTAAAAAAACCAAAGCAGTCTTGTTAATGATATATATTCATTGAACGATTTGCATCATAACATATACGTTGCTAGGAATGAAAGTGTTCACAAATTGTAGTTGGCAAAATTTCCAAGCTTCCTTATTTTAAAAAAACAAACCAACAAACCCTGAATGCTTCTTTATTCTGTTTCCAGTTCTACATTTCAAATCTTGTCAATGAAATACTAGGATCATATACACCTGTGTTTAAATTCATGTTTTGCCAGGAAGCTCACTGGATGACCAATAATTATTAGCCTGACATGCCTAACAGGCTTGCTTTGAAGATTAAATAAGAAGATTAAATATAAGTTGTGGAGGCTGCTAGAAGGAAGGGTGAGATAAAAATGCTGCAGTGGCATGTAATAAGGCCATAAGGAAGTTCATTGATCACATTTTCTAAATCAGCCAGTAAATTTATGGACTAGATGACCCTCACAGCCCCTTCCAATTCTGCAATTCTGTGTAACAATGTAGCATTGATAACAATACATTCTCGCTGCCCCCTGTTCTCCTTTATTTGAAAAACACTGCCATCCCTATTTAACTTACAGAGTCATACGTTTTTGAGTAGTACTAATTCACAAAAGAATGCATTTCACATTTTTGCAGTGGTGGAATTCAATGGGAAGTGATAGTCTGACATGCTGTAGATTCTTTTTCACGGAGAACCTTTTGTTTCTATTTCACGGAAGAGAAGAACACACTACAGGGGCAGGAAGACTCTTTAAACATGTAATTAAATTCTCATTGAGACTGCTGATTTGCATGTCATAGTTGCTCTGTTAAATTTAGTCAACAGTAATGATACAGTTGGAGTGTGCCAAGAAAGCGAAAGCATATGCTAATTATATGGAAGAAAAATGGCATGATTAATCATATTTTAAACTAAACACCCGTAAGTATAAATGATTGCCGCAGTTTGCAAGTGAAGGTCACTCTTGAACTTTGTGCGATATGCTAATGATGTTTGAAGACTCTTAGCACAATGTCGCTCCTCCAAATGGGGCTGGAGAAAGTCTCTTGTCTCTATTTTTGTTTCTTTTCCCTCTCCCTTCTCCCTCGTTTCCACCCATGAGAAATCCTAACAGCACATACATGAGAAAGATGAAGACAAATACGCTTCTGAAAACAAGCATTCTTCTTTTTCTTTTTTTCAGCCAGAAGGGTAAGAATGTTTTTTGTCAAGGCAAGCACTCAGTGAATTAGATAGCATTATTTAGAAAGGAATCATCAAGAAAAGTACACGCCAGCCCACTCCTTTGAGGAAGAGTCGCAGCTCAGTAGTCCAGTGTCCTGGGAACTGAGGGCTGAATAAAAAAAAACACACACACATGCTGGGATGAACTAGGACTACTTCATTTCTGATTACACCCAGTAAAAACAACTGCAGAGGGAAACAACTATCTGTGCAGGAACTATAACAAATAATGAAACTGCAGCCCCTGGGGTGACCAAACTCCTGCTTGCAGGAAATGGAGGTATTGCAGTGCAGCCTCCACCTTTGCCCAGGCAACATCATGAAGGTGAGTAGGTAGACTTTGCTGCATCCCTACTCCAGTGCCCTATGGCCTATGGGTCCAGGTGAATGAAGAGGATTGGCTTCAAAGGCAGGCCCTTTCTGGCCCTGGGCCCCTTCAAGGTGCCTATAAGGGGCAACCTGGCTGAAAGGTAACTGCTCCCCTCCCTGAACCTTAACACTGAAGTGACTGAATTAACCTAGTTAGAACAACACACCAGAACATCTAGTACCACCAACCAGCTGTCCAGTGTGGAGTAGGTGGTAAAAAACCAATCCACAAGTCAAAATGTAGATTAGCCAAAAATTCCTGCTTATCCCCAAAGTGACAGGGAGGCATGGAGGGTGCTGCAATGAGGAGATGAGGGCAAGGAGCATTCTTAAATAGGGCTCTGAAGCCACCCATGAATTAAATGACTTTGAACTCAAGAGACATACATAGGAATGTACTGAAAATGTGACTATAAAATCAGCCTGGTCAGTGTGGGTAATTAACATGCTATTTGGGTTTCCCAGGCTTGCTGGTCCTTTAAACAAGCCCTTCCTTTTTGTAGGCTGCTTAACTGCTTCCTCTAAATCCTGGATGGTTCACTCGTGATCTTGGATCACATAGGAGTCCCTCTCACACAGAGGGGCTACACAAATTCATGGGCCAGCCTTCTGATCAATGTGTGAACATTTTAGGGAAGTTCATGCCACATCCTCCATGCATAGCAAAAATACATGGAATGGATTGTGGGGCTGGGCAGACTCGTCCATCTCCTGTCATGCTCTCTTGATATTCATGGGTTCAATATTTGTGATTCGAGGACCCGATCCCCGCTTGGGGAATGAAGACACGTGGACACAGTATATTAGGTTAATGGGCAAGAAAAGGCCACAACTTTATTGATTGCAGCATGTGAGAAGGTATTGGCTTAGGCATTGGACCACAGCAAATTTGACTCCACCCACTCGGAGAGGGGTGAGTCTGATGAGGGGTTAACCACCAGTAGGGGGAGCCTGTTGATGCAAATACAACTATAAGCTCTCCCCTGATGTCACCGAGGGTCATGCCATGGCCCCCCGCCACACAGGGCATCGGACAGGATCCACGACTGCCGGATTCCTTTAACGGAATACCCATAAGTGAAGGGGTAGGTGATGGCCACACCTTGCCCTTCCATACACCAACAACACATTCCAATGCCTAACTGCCACCTGAGCCCAAAAGGCTCGCCGCCAATACCCTAACAGCTGCAACCAATCCCTAAGACATCTAATGATGTCGGCCAGCCATATGTCATTGCTGCGATCTGAAAGATGAACACCATCATCCTGGAACAAGGCCTGGTCGCCAATCCGGATATCATCTTGCGGGATAACTAGGCCATCCATGAAACGCACTTTGTGCGCTAACACGCAATTTAAGAGTTTCCTGGATTTTTCGATGGCCATAATGTTATGCAAACTGCACCATACCCTTCTCTTCAAGAGTGAGGACCAAAACAAGGCTGTTCTGGGAAATAAAGCAGCTGAGAGGACAGGGGGCAGAATGCCCCCTGCGTGACGTGGGGAATCGTCTCCCGCTCACAATCCCTCCCCTCCGGAAGGAGGAGAGGCTATATCAAAGGGACTTCTACAGAAGGAAACTTCCTGTGCTCTACACATGTATTTCAGTATATGTGCAGAATTCCTTATGTTGTACATAAAATGTGCAAAATGTTGGATGTATGGCAGCAGGTGTTGGCGGTGCCCAGGTCACACAACTCCCTGCCATGTGTTCTTTCTACGGGGGGGGGGGAGTTGTATAACCCTGACCCTTATGACTCCACACATTTAATGCATGTATGTAGAGGGCTTTTCTCAATAGCTTTGGATTGCCTCATTTCTGTCCCTGTGGGGGAGGGAGTGGGAGCTTCAATTATACAACCCCCCTCATTATTATGCTTTCCTCTCCTTTATTTTATAACAAAATAGCACCACTTTGATATAAATCTGCTTTATACATACATATATATATATATATATATATATATATATATATATATATATATGATGCTTCCTTCCACTGCAGGAATGGAAACTGACATGGAGACAATGTAGAGTGACTGTTCAAGGAGTAATTGAGAGGCTAGTCATCACTAATCCCCAAGCTGGAATCAATAGGGAACAATAAAGAGGGACTGCTTTAAAGCTGGAGCTGTGTTTGTTTCACTGCAGATTGCACGGGTGCTGCTATTTTTAAAGTTATTAATGATGTTGTTCATGCTTTTAAGTGCACGCTGCTCGGAAAGCCTTCAGAAGAGAGAGCAGGGTATAAATATTCATTAAAATACATACATAAATATCATTATTATCGTTACTTTAAAGATCAGTTACAATTAGAATCAGCCCCCTTGAAATGTTGCAAGGATCTCCCATGGGAATGGGCTTGGCTTCCTTCTTGCCCTCCCTCCACCGAGTTTTGTGAATATCTTCCTTGGGTGGGAAGTGCTGGATCTGTTCTCCTTTCAATTCATGTATCCCGTCCGGACAACACAGGTGGTTGATGCTTTTTTCGGCCAGTTGTAAAGTGGTAGAGAAGCGACATGATAGATGTTTCTAAAATTATGTGTGGCATGGAGAAGGTCCTTAGAGAAAAGTTTTTCTCTCTTTCATAACACTAGAAAAAAGTGAATGTTGGGAAATTCAGGACACTTATAAGAATGTACTCCTTTATGAGGCATGTAGTTAAACCATGGAACTGGCTCCTGCTGGAGGCAGTGAGGGCCACCAACGTGCATTACTTCCAAAGAGGATTAGACAAATTCACGGAGGAGACCAGTTCATGGAAATCATAGAAGGGGAGAATGCTTGATTTTTCTGCCAGCATCTGCACAGCTTGAGGGAATGTGATGTTGGACCGTTGGCCTGATCTACAGGCTCCTCTTATGTTCTTAAAATCAGATCTCTCTTGACTTTGGTCAGGGGTGGATCTACTATGAAACTAATGAAGCTTCAGCTTCAGGGCCCCTAATCCCAGAGGGCCCCAGAAGCGACTTTAGTCCACATTGTTTAAAAAAGTTGAGTCTAGTAGATGGGATCCTCATAACAGAGGGTCCTGGTTGTGCGCGGGACCCAAGAGCTCACCTGATAGGGTTAAAATGGGGGGGAAGAGGAGCAAGAAGTCCTGGCCATTCCCCTGGGATCACACCAGGTGATTTCAGCCAATAGCTGGTGGGTGGTGTGATCCCAGGGGTTTTAAAAACAGCAGTGTGATGCAAGGAGGGGCACTTGCTTCACACTGTTGAACACCCACCCACCCTCCCTAGTTTAGGTAGAGTCACTTGGCCTTGCTTTGGTTTGGGTCACCTGTTTTGGAACAGGGGCTGGGTAGGAAATTTTCCATTTGGCAGACTGGCTTTAGCCATTTGGTTTTCGCCTACCTCTTAGCAAATCGTCACAACTTGTTAAGGTGGCGGTTAGGCATTGGCTCAGTTGGATTGTGGGGAGGGGAGGTGCGGCCATCACCTGCCCCTCCAGGAACTAGGTATTCTGTTAAAGGAATCTGGGGGTCCTGGATCTCGTCTGAAGTCTGCTTAAGGGGCTAGGGCCATCCCAAGACTTAGGTTGAGCTTAGGTTGGTCCTCATCGACCTAGCTCCCTTGTTTGGTTTACCCCATTTGACGATCACCCTGAGAGGTGGAGCCAGTTATAGTGGGGAGTCAACGCCTAAGCCAATACCGCTCATGTGGTTGTATTTCAATAAAGTTGTGGCCAAATATTTTGCCCCAAAACTTAAACTAATATAAGTGTCCATGTGTATTTATTTTGGGGGTGGGTCTTGGGTCCTTGAGGCGCAAACCCAATTTGAATCACACAACTCAAACTGATTTTTTGTTGTTGTATCTATTTCAAGAATCCTGAAGTTTGAGAGTCAGTAGCACAGGTGTTATAAAAGTTGTTGCAATCAACCACATTGAAGATAACAGTGGTTACCCTGACCTTGTTGCTGGTTGCAAAGGGACCCCCATAACAGTTCAAGCTTCAGGGCCCCAAAAATGTAAGTCCACCTCTGACTTTGGTGAGGTTTTGTATTTGAAAGTCTTTCCCATTCTGCTTGGACTGGTTGTAAGTGAGAAGGTGGGTAGGTGGAGATTGGTTGAGGGCCACACTACTACACCAGCAGGACACGGGTGGCACTGTGGTGCTCTTGGGCTTGCCAATCAGAAGATCAGAAGTTCGAATCTGCATGACAGGGTGAGCTCCCATTGCTTTGTCCCAGCTTCTGCCAACCTAGCAGTTCGAAAGCATACCAGTGCAAGTAGATAAATAGGTACAGCTGCGGCAGAAAGGTAAATGGCGTTTCTGTGCACTCTGGCATTTGTCACAGTCCTCCGTGCACCAGTAGCCATCTAGTCATGCTGGCCACATGACCCAGAAAGCTGTCTGTGGACAAACACCGGCTCTCTGGCCTGAAAAGCAAGATGAGCACCACAACCCCATAGTTGCCTTTGACTGGACTTAACCGTCCAGGAGTCGCTTAGCTTTTACCTTACGTTTACCTACTATACAAGTCTCCACTAAGTGGATCACTGCTAATATCCCTTGGTACCTTTATCTGAAACATACTGCAGTATCTTCATCACAAACACACACACACATTTAAAGGAGCTGAAAAAGAACCAAATATGGCTGGTCATTGTGTCAGTACAGCATCTGTCAATATGAAGGGCTAGAGGAAAAAAGGAACAAATGCTTTCAGAGTTGAACTAGATGTTACTCCAAACATGGGACTAATGGCAATATCAAAAGTCAAGTGCATAGTTCCCCTTCAGTAGTGAAACACTTGACATGATGTTGTCATGTTGTTCTCCTTCCCTCTCCGAGGCAGCGAATGATGGTGTAGGATGTGTCACACAACATGATAATGTTCTGTGATACATTTCGTTACTGCACACTACTGTGGAGATCCAGGAGCACTGGACATGGGATTACAGTAGTACCTTGGTTCTCAAACTCCTTGGTTCTCAAACGCCTTGGTTCCCAAATGCTGAAAACCTGGAAGTGGTTTTCAAATATTTTTCAGAAGCCAAATGTCGGATGTGGCTGTTGGCTATTGTTTCTGGGGCACCTACACCAATCAGAAGCTGCACATTGGTTTTCAAACATTTCGGAAGTCAAACGGACTTCCGGAATGGATTAAATTTAGCACTTTTGTTTTTGCTATTTCTTTTGTGTGTTTTTTTTTGAGGCTTTTTCTGTTAATTTGTTTTTGTGACTGTGTGGAACCCAGTTCTGCTACTGATTGATTGATTGATTGTGTGACTGCGGAAATGGATAAAAGTCCAAACAATAACTATCATCAGTGGAGGTAAGAATTTTTTTATTTATTTATTTTTTTTTGTAATCTACAATACTGTCTCCTTCATTTTATAGTACAGTGCATTGATTGTTGCTTTCATTTTATGGATCAGTAGTCTCATTAGATAGTAAAATCCATGCTAAATTGCTGTTTTAGGGGTTGTTTTTAAAAGTCTGGAATGGATGAATCCATTTGAATTACTTTCTGTGGGAAAGCGCGTCTTGGTTTTGGAACGCTTGGGTTTTGGAACGGACTTCTGGAACGGAATAAGTTTGAGAACCAAGGTACCCCTGTACTGCTTTCAATGGCAAAACTGTGCTTAGGGGAATGTCTTGCTCTCACGTGAGATAGGAATGGACAAATCTCGATTTTGCTTTGTCTCAGTTTCTCTCCACCTCTGCTAAAGCTCAGTTCACATTTCCACACCAATATGCATTTTTTAAAGTCCTCATGAAAATTCACCAGCATCTTCATGTGAATTTCTCTTAACAGACACATTTTGGAATGCATGTTTGCAAAGCAGTTAATATAATGCATTTTGCATGTTATTTTCACCAATATGTACATTTTTATGCACACTTTGCCCTACTATATACATGTTTGTACACATTACTTGACTGAATAACTCCATTGCAGAATTTATAGAGGAGCAAATTTCTAAGGATGGCTGTGTCATTCTGGAATTGTGACTCAGGTAATCTTGCCTTTGAATGTGAACTGAATTGAATTGTTCCCCCATCTTTACATGAGGGACAAATTACCTCAAGATAGGCTGTCAAAAGAGTCCTGCGACTCAGGAGAGTTGGCTTGCAATATCTTGTACTAATCTGAAGAGCTTTATACCCTTGGTAATATCTATTGAAGTCTTTCCTCTGAAAATATTTGGGTAGAGTAACATTTAAGAGCAAGTAGTGAGAAAAACTTCCCTCATGTTTCCTGTAAACTAAAGAAACTTTCTTGAAAATATTAAAATAGTATACCACGAGGAACTCCTCTCTCTCTCTCTCTAATAAAAGAGTTGTTGTGTTGTGAAGAATTGCTCTTCTCGTGCACTTAAAAAACCCCCAACTCTTTTGACACAGTATTTTTAACACACACATCCCTAATATAGAATTCAGGGATAAAAATCCATAAAGCCGCGTAGCAGAAAAGAAGTTAGTATGCAGAAAAAGCTATTGATGTTCCACCATGTTTTAACTTCTGGCAGTTTTCATATTAGACTTAAAATAAGGTGGTTGGCACAAGAATATAGCTTTTGTTGTTTACCTCTTCAACTTGAGATACATTCTTAAGAACATATGGACAGAAAAGTTCTACAAAGTCTCAGTGATTCCATTTGCTTGCTTGCTTTTTGCCATCAAACATTGTAAATATTTATCCTACTTCTAGACAGGTTTAGAGCTTTGTATCTAAGTAACAAGACCTTAAGACCAGTCAGATGGTTAATCGGTAACCAGTGTGGATCTTTTAGCACTGAAATGCTGTGCAGCTAAGAAGGTGAACCGCTAACCAGGCCATAGCATTTTGCACCAGCCTCAGCCTCCCCACAAGCCATAAGGGAAGCACACAGAGTGTGTTACAATGACCTAAACATGAGGTTCACAGCTCATACTCATGGTGAAATTATTGCTTTCAAACACCATGTGTACATTTTGGAGAACTCTCCATATCCTTACACAAAAAGCAGCTCTGGTGCATGCTGCAATCCTTTGCACTATTTCCCCATTTACTTTCAGCAAGCTTTACCCATCTAGCAATAGGGGCAGCTCTTGACAGGTTCTCACTTTTGATGAAGTCAAGTTGATGAGTTTTAAGTGCCAAACTGAGAGCTGCCTCTTCCATTTTTCAAAAAAGGTGAAATTCACTGTTCTCTCTTGAATCCTCCACTGATATCCCCCAGTTACGAAACCATCCCTTTGAATGCACACATGGTACCTGAAAAATATTCCACTGTAGCCCTGAATAAAGACATGTAAAGAGATGTGATGGAGGTTGCATGATGGGAGCAGAGCAGCTATCTATCCCTGGATCTGTGGCCCTCTAGGTGTTGCAGGGCAAATGTCTGCATCAGGGGACCTCCTATATCCTGCACCAATCAGAACCTACAAGTCCACCATTGTACGGCTATGGAGCTTGATATGGAGATGTAATAGGATCACCTCCCTTACTGCAGTCATCAAATACCTGAACAGGACTTGTGATATTCCTTGAAACTTTATTGATTTATTGGTTTATTTTATTTAGCAAAGAATTATTTAGCACTTGTTTGTAAGAAATCCTCTAAGCCATTTACAGAAATATAAAATAAACATTAACATTACTGATAAAAATTAGTTAAAAACAGGTATTTGAAAACATCCAGAAGATGATTACAATCAACTGTTGCTTAAAAAAGCAATAAATTAAACACATGTAGCTTATTAAACAAACGTGTTTTAAACAGGCCCCCAAAGAGTGCAGTGAAAACACCTGTCTGATGTCAATAGGCGGGGAGTTCCAAAGTCTAGGTGCTGCCACACTAAAATATTGCTTTCTTATAAATACAGGACAAATATTATGTGGCACCAGTAACAATGCCAGCTCTGTAGATCGAAATGGTTGAGTGTGCATACGTGGTTTAAAGCAATCCTGCAATTAAATATGTCCCTAGCTGTTAAGGTCTGTATATACTAATAGTAACACCTTTAACTTGGTTAGGTAGCAACCAGTGCAGATATTTAAGCAAACGTGTTATATGCTGCCAAGGTCTCATTCCTGTCAGCATCTGTATTGCAGCATTCTGCACTAACTGCTGCTTCCAGATCAAGAACAAGGGAAGCCGCACATAAAGTACACTGCAGTAATCCAATCTTGAAGCCACCAATGCCTGAACTATAGAATCAAACTATCCTGGTCCAGGAACAGCCATAGCTATCACTTGAGGCCACCTGGGCATCCAGTGACAGAGATGGATCTATAAGAACCCAAAACTGTCTACCTGCTCCTTCCAGACGAGTGCAACCCCATATTGGGCAGGCAGTTTCTCCATCTCTGACACCACTTTCTCAGACAAGAAGACGACTCACCTCCATCTTACCAGGATCAAGCTCATCTTATTATTCCGTGGAGAAATAGAGCAAGTGTCATCAGCGTCCTGATGGCACCATACCCCCAAACTCCTAATGGCCACTCTCATGGTCTTCATGCAGACACTGAAGAGCACTGGGGAGAGAATTGTGTCCTGCAGCATCCCATAGCATGACTTCCAATGGCCTGAAAAGTACTCCCTAGTACTACTCTCTAGACTCAGTCTCAAAGGGAGGACCAGAGCCACAGCAACTCAGTGCCTCCCATTCCCATTCCACGGATCTGGTCCAGGAGGATACCATGGTTAATTGTATCAAAAGCCACTGAGAGGCAGGAGCAAGGTCTCTCTCCCCCTGTCCCAGTCTCTGCAAAGCTAATTTCAGCATAATCAATTGACAATACATTCATGTTGACTGGTCAGGATGTAAAAGTGATTTTCTGGACTGTCTTGACAAATTGAAAACAACTGACAAATTTAAGATTGCGAACTATCTTAGAGATTGAATCCATCAGTGCCCCCAAGTTAGATCTAGTGGGCTGTGAGTGGAGTTGTCCTGTTTTTTTATGGGGAGAGATTCCCTACCTCAAGCAGCTGCATTTAATACAGAGATTCATACATTTGATGTTGATTATGGAGCTGTTAAAGGCACAGAACCTCTGTGAATACTTATAGCGCACAGGAATAGCCTATCAAATTACTGGCTTCTCTTGTTGAATTCATCTCATCAAGATTGCTGGTAGCAAGGTCAATGTAGCTATAAATTTTAATTGCAGGTTGGTGAGTTCCAGCCAGACCTACCACTCTAATTGGCATCTACTAGTCAGTACAAAACTCTTCATCCTTCAGAACCAAGGAGTTGGCATCAAAGGATTCCCCTAACAATCTTACCTTAAAAGTTCCACATCATTTGACACTTTTTCTTTTTCGCTAATGGGCCTCTGAGGCTAGGGAAACAGGACCCATGAGAAGCACCTGAGGAGATGGAGTACAGTTTGTCTTCTATGTGCAGGCTTGAAAGTGCAACAGGAGAGGTTAGATGTTAGTTTATATAATCATTTTAAGTGTACCTATGTAGCTTAACCCTATAACATATAATAGGAGGAAATGCACCTGAGAAAAGTGCAGTTAAATGCCTAATAGACAGTATCAAAGCCTTTCCTTAAGCAGAAGATCAGAACATAAGCAGTGTTGTGATTATCCCTTGCTTTTATTCATTTTTCTTTTTGTTTTCACACCAATGTGAACTGCATAAATGTCCTCACAGGCATGTTATGTGTGCATTTTGGTAGAATGTCCATGAAATAAGACAGAATCACTACCAGCACAATCCTATACCTATGTCTACTCAGAAGTCTTACTGAGTTCATTGGGGTCTTCTCCCAGCTAAGTTGGTATAGTGCAGCCTTAATATCCCACAACCCAATCTCTGCTCAGCCTCAGAAAGCACATTCCCAATTTTAGAGTGGAAACACTATAAAAAGTATAGGACTTTTCTATGCAGTCCTGTTTTGGTGGAGAAAATGAGGGTAGAGGAATCTGTGGTCCTCCAGATGTTGCTGGACTATCTTACATAATCCCTGGCCACTGGCCATGATGTCTTGGACTGATGGGCCCAACACCACCTGGAGAACAAGAGGTTCCCTATCTCTGGAGTAAATGTCCATGTAATCATGGTTAAGCAGTCTTGTATGGATTTCTGGTTTGTAATTCGATTTTAATTATAGCAATGGAAGGGCAAGTGAGGAGGCAAGCTTCTCATCTGGGGTCCTTGTACTGCTCATTCCCATAGTTGACATCTGTGTCCATGACATGGAGGATAAGGCTATCAGTGGATATGAACCCTGATGGATTTGTTCTACCTTAGTTGTTGGAACTGGTATGCTTCTGAATGCCAGTTGCTGGAAATAACAAAACTCAGGTTTTATTTGTGGGCTTCCCATTGCCAACTGGTTGGCCTTTGTGAGTACAAACATGACACCCAGAACATGCACCTACAAAGTGATGACACTTATCATTACTGCTTGTGCATTTGGGGCTTGTTTTGCAGTTGTACCTGGGAGGAGAATTTCCTCCCTCTAGATTTAGATGGAAATCAGGTCATTTACTTAAGGGCAGATCCAGGTTCTGAACCAAAGCTGCCGACATCCGAGTTTAGATTTAATGACTAATGGATTTGCAAGCACCAGCTTCAGTACTACGGAAGCCTTGGTGCAGGACAGTGTCACTGAAGTCTTAGGAGACACATCTAGGCAAGAAACCCAGAGAGTCTGGACATTGTAAATCAAGTGAGCTAGGTGGAAATGACCATAACATAGATGCTGCAAATTTAGGGAGAGAAAAAGATGAAGGCAAAGAGTGGGTAAAGAAGAAAAATGACATTCAAGTCCACAAGCAGATGAAGGTCCTATGAAGCAAAACATCAGCAGGAGCAACAAAGATGACAGCATCTGGGAGGCCACAAGCTCCCAGTACAGCAGCTCCAGGGAGTGCCTCAGTGATAGTTCTGCTCAATCACTTTCAGGAAAAGGTTATTTGGCAAGTCCCCTTACAGCTAATTCTTCAATTTCACTTCTATTGCCGTTTGATTGTGAAAGATTACATTACTTGTTAACATGTTCACAGGCCCTGAGGGAATACAGAGCATGCAAAAAAAGCTTTGAGAAAAGGAAGGCCATGTCCCTAAGCTGTCCCCCCACTCTCTCTCTCCACGAGAGAGTATTAAAACAGTTTATTATTTTTTATTCTTTCCACTTTTGCTTTTTGGCTTGTGCAAACCATATGGCTACAAATCCAAACGTCATAGCTGCACAAATACAGGCCTTTGTTGTCCCCCTTTCCCCTGTTGTATTTCTTATGCTCAATTATAAGTATGCATGTATGTTGAACTGTATTGTTGGAACATATAAAACTTACCCAACTCTGTTAGTAGAGATGAAAGCATCAGCTAGGCATAACAGTGTTTACTTGAATTTGTTTTACTCTGGAAGTAATTGTGTGGGCCTTCTAAACCACCCTGGAATCAATTTTTGATGAAGAGCAATAAAAACACAAACATATATTTGGTCCATGTACCAGGCTTTCTTCTGCGAATTGCTTTCATATGTGTCCTATTTTACAGAGAACAGTCTTCTATTTGAAGGGCTGTCCAGTCTGAGTCCCAGTCTTGAAGCTGCCTATCAAAGATTTGCAGCTGCCCAGCAAACTGAGCAGCCAGGTACACAGGACACCTGGTCACAGTCTTCCCCAGTATGGTGAGATGCATTTCTATCTAAATGATAGACTTTATAACTACCAACCAACATACAATCCATACATAAATTTATTTTGTCCTCTTTATTGGTGATATGTAAATGGCTATTTTAGTTGCTTTCCTCTGTCAGATGTTTATGGGGTTAGCACCTTCTGCTCCCTCAGTAATGTTCCTTATCCTACTACATTCCACTGTGTGTTTTCCCTCTTTCACCTTGGCACTATTTCTCCCACTCTTGGTTAGGGATGGGCATATCTGTCAATTCTAGTTTTTCTAAGTTCTTCATTTCTCCAACCACAGCTTCAGTTCTCCACATTTTCTTATCAATTTGTGAATTATTTGAAAGCCCTCATGAAAATGAACCAGCATTCTCACGTGGATTTCTCCAAATGTACACACAATGCGTATGCGATTTCCCCTAAGAAGCACTTCTTTTTTGCAAAGCACTTTTCCCTAAATAGTTTTTTGTTTGCTATTTTCATGAATGCATGTATTTCTATCTACATTTTAACCCGGTATGTGCATTCTTGAACACTTTACTTGGCTGGAGAACTGTATCGCAATATTCAGAGAAGTGCATGTTTCAAACAATAGCTGTGTATTGGTCCCCATATTGCCTTAAAATGTGAAAGGGGTTGAATTTTTCTTCCATCTTTAACTTCAATGTTCAACTGTTCTTATTTTTTACATCGGTTGGGTGTACTGTGCCAGCACCATGCAGAAATGCCTGTGTCACTACATCACTTGTAGACTGGCTGTATGACTAGACCAATCATGCCAAGAAAGTACAGTGGTACCTTGGCTTAAGTACTTAATTTGTTCTGGAGGTCCGTACTTAACCTGAAACTGTTCTTAACCTGAAGCACCACTTTAGCTAATAGGGAGTCCTGCTGCTGCCGCGCCGCCGGAGCCCGATTTCTGTTCTTATCCTGAAGCAAAGTTCTTAACCTGAAGCACTATTTCTAGGTTAGCAGAGTGTGTAACCTGAAACGTATGTAACCTGAAGCGTATGTAACCCGAGGTACCACTGAACAATACAGTGGCCGCTATTTTATATGTGGAAACAGTAGCATGTACCACACACCTTTCAAAAACACAACCTTTAAAAATTATAGGCCACTGGGGGAAACCTAGATAACATAGATATAAGAAGATGAAGGTGACCACAGCAACAGCAAGACCATCCAACTCCAATGAGAATTACCCCAGGTTAAAAAGGTAAAGGTACCCCAGGTTACCAGTCCATCAAAACCCAGGATTATTCTGGCCCTTGAGGAAAACCTAAACCAGTCGTATATGCTTCTGCTTGCAAAAGTGATCCATAGTGCTCCTTACAGTTTGCTTTTTAAAGAAAAAGAACACATTGGTGTCCACAAGATGAAAACTCTGTCAAGGGATGCTGTCTTGATAATGATGCCTGAATGAGGCTTGTTAGATCATAGAATCATAGAACTGTAGAGCTGGAAGTGCCATCTAGTGCAGTCCCCTGCAATGTAGTTATCTGAACTGGCTCATACATGGCAGATGGCTGTCCAACCTCTGCTTAAAAACCTCCAAGGAAGAAGAGTCTGGCACCTCTCATGGGAATCTTTTCCATATGCTGAAGCTCCTCTCCACACAAAGAATATGCAAGGGACAAAGCTTTTGTTCCCCTGCTTTCTCTGAGCACTGAAAAACATTGCTTGCAATAAGCATCCATAAGTCAATTCTGATTTATGAGGGTTTCCAATTATGTGTATCCCTGCTTACCTACATATGTTTGTAGATGCGTGTTAATGATGGCTGTTTCAATGTGTGAATGACAAAGGGATGAAGCTGGCACTCAGCCACTCATTCAGTACATGCAGAGAAGAGCTATAAGACTGAGGCATGTTATGGTTGAAGAATATTTGGCTTAGATCTTTCTCTGTTTCAAATAGCCATGTTGCTTTTGCACTGCGAACTGAAAACTGAAAACTATTTTTAAGTCAATGAAATTAATGCATTGTTCTTTTTACCTAGAATGGTAGGACACAGGTGGTATGTATGTCTGCAAGACAAGTTATTGATCTTCAGGTTCCAAAATGATACAGTATAATATAATAAAAGTCTGCCACTAAACTCTCCCCATCAACCAAAAGCACTAAACTCTCCCCATCAACCAAAACCACACACCCACGCATATATATCTGCTAAGGAAAAATATCTGTCTGACGATTGCTTCTAGGCCAAAATTTAAAGGGGCCTCACCCTCACAGAGCAGTCCTACAAACAAGGGAGATCCGTAGCAGAACCATCATCATATACCTACTGGCTCACTTCAGTGTTTGTTAGGAGGTTGCTTTGTAATTTTAATTTGTTTATTTGTTAAATTTGTATACCACCCTTCATCCAAAGATCCGAGGGTGGTTCACAACATAAAAATACAGCATGAGAACACAAAATATATAACAAAGCACAAACTAATAAGCCCCTACACTAAAAACATTTGAAAGGCATAAACCCCAGTTGAAATGGATCTATGAACATGATATAATGAAATCCCCATATTTAAATTAAAAAAAACCTCCCAATAGATTAAAACTACAATTTCCAATAACACACCATAACGAAGCTAGGCATTCGTAGCCAGCCAATGCCTAACTGATCAAGCAGATTTTGGAATCCTGTGCAAACTGAATAATGTGTTTATAATTCCTCACTCTCTAAACTATGGTGTGCAAAACTGAATTGGTATGTCCCTTATAGGAGCAGTGCCTCTGATACCATTGTGTGTTTTGTTGAACAATCTGTAATAGATTAAGACAATCCACCATGGTTTTCCTCATAACCTGCATGACCCAAGAATAATCAATAAATGAGTGGTCTGTTCATTTTACCATTTCTTTGGGTTCTCAGACATACAGGTCATATGTTTCAACCACAGTGGGATATATGAGAAATAAACATTCCTTCTTCAAAGACAGTAAAGTTACCACTGGGATTTTGTGCAGTATGTAAACTACTGGGATTGTGTGCATTAGACTGCACTACAGATACACTGATGTTTGAGAAGATGTTATTTTGAACATTTGGATTGTTAGGACATTTCCATTTTAAAAGGCAGTTGTAAGGGAAGAATAGCAATTTTTAGTATTAATTGGCATAAAATTAGCATTCTTTGCAACCATGACAGCATTTCCAAAGTGGGGACTATATTAGTCAGTTGCAGAAAAAACTATGAAGACTATTTCTACTATTTCTCTGTCAAAATTATTTCCACCATTTAAATTGAAACTTGAATTTCAATTGAAGCTTGAATTGTTTTCTGTATTGGGGTTTAATGTCAGAACTAGTGAAGAATTAATAGAGGTAAGTGTCTCTGAGTGTGTGCAGAGCACCGTCCCCTAGTCACTGTGCAATGATAATTGGGTCTATGTATCTGGAAGTGCAGGGGGCATTTTCAGATCATAGGGAAGGCTAAACGTAGGCAAATTTCATTGAACACTAACTAGCTGACATCTGGAATATTTTGCAAAATATACTTGCAGTTAAAAACACATTGAAATCCTGCAATCAGCAAATTCTCTCTCTCTCTCTCTCTCTCTCTCTCTCTCTCTCTCTCCCCCCCCCCCACCTATCTAGGTACAACATAACTAGACATTTTGATTGTCCTCACTAGCTTAATGCTGCCATTTTAAAAATGGCATTCATTATTCTAACCTCACATAGCTTTTAAGAGAAACCTGCCCGTTTCAAAACAAACAAACAAACCTAGTGCCATATTCAATCCTTTTCTTTTTTAAAATGTCTCTATTTACAACTTGAATAATGATTTATTAGAGAAGCTGAAAATTGTTTCCATTCTATTGTATGCAGATGAGACTTGTGTCCTAGATTCCCCAAGGCTTTCAAAAAGCACTCAGCATTCTGGATAAATATTGCAATAGAAATGATTTAATTATATGTCTAAATTACTGATATTTGGCACTAATAACATTATTTGGCATCTGAGTAATAGTGCATTTTAATATGTAAATTCAGTGGAAGAGCTGTGATGTTATCTTAATTACTCATCACAGTGCCAGAAAAATAGAAGGACCTACTTGTGTAATTTCTTCAAGAAAAGAATAATAAGTGATTATTCTGTTTGTACAGCAAAGGGTGTTCTATGCTAAAGAGTCTTATTTGGAAAGAAAAGGTTGTTCTGGGCTCCTTCCCCCCCCCCCAAATTGTTTGCTCACCTCATAATTTGTATCTGACATTTAAACTGATGCAGACCTCAGAAATTGTATGCCATTGTATTTTCTGCATCACATTAGTTTGCGAGGCATGAATGCCACACGGTAACCTAACAGAGATGAGGGCTTGATTAAGGTTGTGATTCTTTACACAATTACCTGGAAGTAAGTCCCACCGATCTAAGTTGCTTTGATTGACACATCTAAAGCAGCCTGCAGCTTGCCCCTTTGAGTTTTCCATTGTTTTGTTTGGAAAATTAATGTCTAGAGTGAATTAAGTTTTCATCCATCCAGGTAGCATTTATGAGATATATGACATTGAGGTAGAGCATCTGTCAGTGCTTTGCTTAATGTAAGTCCCAGATTCAAACTCTAGCATCCACAGGTAGGGCTGGAAGAGACCCAGATCTGAAATTCTGGAGTGCCACTGCTGGTCATCATAGACAACACTGCACTCGATGGACCAATGGTCTGACTCTGTAAGACAGCTTTCTATGACTCTATGTTGATAAATCTGTTGACAGAGCAGTGTGCTACCTGTTGTGCACTGCATTTACAGAAGAATCAGGAGAAGGCATTAAAAGTTTGGAGTCTTTCTTAGACAGTGAGATGAGATGAGCCACCTAATGGGGAAACAAGTCAAAATGTTAAGGCAGAGAGAGGAAGTGATGTCATATGTCCAAATATGTAAAGCAGGTGTGGAGCAAGAATGATGGGGCCAAAGAATCAAGGAAATGTTTGCAGCATTAGGAACTGAAAAAGCAATGGTGAGTGAAACATGGAATCTTTGAGCAATGGAGCTGAAGTGCTTTGCTACACAGGACTCATCCCAACTTCCACTTGTCCTACTGCTTTCCTACAGGGAAAAAAGATATTAATTGGAACAAATATCAATCAGGTTTTCCACATATTGACAATTCAGTGCTAAAAAGTGAGTTTTCCTGCGGAATGTTATGGGGCAAACAGAATTGTGATCGTATCTAGCCCTAGAAGGCAAAGGGACAAGTGGTAAACTTCTCAAAACCGTGTTTTCGAAGCAGAAGTGCGGATGAGACCACTGACAAAAGTCTACTTAATGGTAGGGGTGGGTAATACTGGACCTGCAGAAGTTGCTGGAATAACTTCATAACACTTCATTTGACAGAAACTCTCTCGAAAGCAACCTGTTCTCACTTTCAGAAAATCCTAAGGTATTCTGTGCTAAAATAAAGACCCGTATCTATGGATAGTGCATTAGCATATTTAGGAGAAGGTTAATGAACAAGGTCACTTGTTCATGTAGAAGTGACTGGTGTTTCTCATGCTTAATCCATAAGCAGATCACTTGTGCAGTACTGCATGAGATAGCTTGCACCTTTGCAGCTTCAGCAATGAACATTTTGAAGCAATGAATTGCATTCATCCTTATGGGCTGCTTGTAAGTACAATTCATTATAACAAATGCTTACTCCTTTAGGCATATAGGTTTACATGAAAGAAACCAGTTGCATTGCAAACCAGGCACTTAAAGAATGGAATATCTGTTATATACTGGATTGCCTCCATTCTGCCTGCTAATCTCTGATCTGCTTTGCTTAGTGCATGGACCTCTTACTCTTGTGAAGGTGTGATGATGCAGGTAAGCTCTTATTGCCTGTATAATGCCACATATGATGACACTGAGGTCGTGGCACTGCTGCAGCAGTGGCATGAATTTTTCATTGGACCGAGAAGGATACCATCCTTCCCTCTTAATCAGAGGAAATGAACAAAAAAGTATTGCATTTTCAGATTATCTATTTAAAGGTCTCACTGGATCCACGCCTCACCCTCTTCTCACTCAGCTCAAAATGTTGTAAATTCTGCAATTAACAGAGTGACAAAATGAAAGTGCCTTTGTGGTAAAGCAACGGATGGAGTTATTAAAAAGAGGCTGTAAACTCAAACTGAGCTACAATGACATGTAAATGGGTGATGGTAAAGGCAGATCAATGCTGCTATATCCTGGGTTTTACAATATCTCTGTATGCACATCAGACCTTTAAATAGCCAGGACTTGTTTGATTTAATTAGGTTTCTTCAGTTTGGTGTGAGAAATGCTCCCAGTAGCCTAATACCATCTTCAATCTTTATGAAGGGTGGGGTGAGCGGGTGTGAAAAATCTTGCCCATATGGTCAGACATCAGAATCTTTCTAATTCCCACCTTTTATTTAATAGGTAAATTTAACTTTTTTAATATTCTGCTTGGCAATGTTTAAAGTTTAACACTCTGTAGGTCATTATACTCCTTTTCATTATTAAGCTGCTCTGTCCTCTTTGGGAGTACTTGCTAAAAATGGAAGCCTTCCTGTTGGGAAATAACTGAGGAATACTAATTAATCCTTAAGTCCCACATGTGTGGGAAACTACAAAAGCAAAAAAAGAAATGAAAGGCTAACTGCCTGAATTAAAAAATGGTGGGTCTTGACCCACTCTCTGGCCAAATGAGTCGCAAAAGAATATATGCAGTGTTTGCAAAGCACAGGAGATATAGGTTGTTAGAACTTTAAGTGTCCCATTATTAAGCACTCACAATGTGTTTTCAATGCTTCTATCCCTTTCACACTGAATAGACCACAAATCTAAGTAAGTTTAAATGGTTTCCTTACTGTAATTAGAGGTCTCACAAATACATCATTCAGCGTTTCTGCAGAAACAACACAGATAAAAACGTATTGAGTACAAAATACCAAAATTATCTTCAAGCATGGAGCTTTGGCTCAGGCTTTCTAGCCTTGTGTGCCCCGTCAATTATGTGGTTCAGAGAGAGAGAGAGAGAGAGAGAGAGGAGCAGGAAACAAGCCAAACTTCCTCCCTTCCCAAAGGTGAGTGGGCATGACATAGCCAAGCCTTCTCTAGAAATTTACAGCTCTGTGGTCCTTAACTCCTTCATTTAATAACTAGCATAGGCATGCAAAATCTCCCACATTTCAGACATGATGCTCATCAAATCTGAAAAACAAATAAGAGCTCCAAGAAACATCTACCACTTTGTTTGTTCTGCCTAGGAGAATCCAGCAGTTATGTGCCCAAGGTATGGGAAAGTTTTTTGTAGCAGACATATCAAGACAGAAGTGCACACCTTTTTCCTCAAAGTCAAGGCAGTATTTTTGTGTAGCACCTCATCCTTACTATCATAAATAATCCTGGGAGGTATAGTTTAAGAGCACTGAGGGTTGTTTGGAGACCTCCATTCCCCTCACAGAGCCACAGTGCTCAGAGTGATTTTACAGCCAATCCCTCTTCACAGTGAGCTCTGGGAACTGTACTCTGTGAGGGGAATAGGGGTCTTCTGACAACGTCGCAAAAACGAGATTTGCCCATCCCTAATTGCAACAGAGACCTTTAATAGCTGCAAAGTTTGTTATTTCAAAACATGGCTGCATTGCTAATTTTTGGGATGTTGTTGAACTCAGGGAATCAGCTCTCCACCCAAAATCTGTGAAGGTGTGCCACAGAAAAACAGCAGAGAGGAGATAGATGGCCCAGTTGCTGTGATGGCAGGCATGAGACATCAGCATTCTCACCCAGCTGTGATGGCACATTGTCAGTACTCTGGGGATTAGGATAGGGAAGTACAAAGAAGCACCATCCCATTACAATCTAAAGACCTTTCTTTTGATGTTGTATGTTTCCTTCCCAGCCCCTATGGGAAGACAAGGGGCGGGGTAGGGAACATTTGTAGCAAGGTAGCTGCATCCAAAGGAGAAGGGAAGGCAAGGTCAAGGAGAACAAACCTGGGAGGAGTCAGAGATTTGAGAAGGAGCCAGTTGACCAGACCTGAAACCCCTTCCCATCAGCAGACATTTCATAAAGTTACTCAGAGAAGAAATGGGATAGATCTACAGTTCTCCCTATTATCTCATGGGAAAGAGATACAAATATCTCTATTTTTTAATGTCAGGTTTAATGTTAGATCTGTCCATTAAATTGAAATAATTCTAATCCTTGAGTGTCACAGAAAATCTCATCAGTTTAATTTATAAACAAGGTTACCCATGAAACACAATGGCTCTATTCGAGCCCTAATTGGCTGCTATGTGGCATGGAATAGCTTGGCATTCCATCTCTCATGGAAAAATCTGAATATGTAGATGCACCATTGTGGGACTTCTTCATTTAACACAGCTTACAGCTGTTGCCCATCCTGCACAGAGCTCAGGTCAATGTGGTTTAATGGTTAGAGCCTTGAACCAGGTCCTGAAAGACCAGAGTTCAAATCCTACTGGTCATGAAGCTCACTGGGCAACATGGGCCTGTCACAGTCCCTCAGCCTACCCTACTCTACAGGACTGTCATGCAGAGGAGGAGAAGCCCATTTACTACCTAGAGCACTTTGGAGAGGAGATGGGATATAAATGAAATAATGAATAATTATCTCCTGTATGTCGTCATCCATGAATGTTTCCAAGAACCAAATTCCCTTTCTCCCTAGATGACTGGGACCTTTCCTCTCCTCTCCTCTCCCCACCCCACCCCACTTACAGGTCTCAGAGCAGGAGAGAGAGGGGGGAGGGGCAGAGAGAGAGAGATCACATGTATGCTTTCTTGAGTTTCTTGGTTGAAGAACAGAACAAAAATATAATAAATGCATCATGTATGCTTCAAATTCCCATAAACTATTCTAATAATATATTTTAGGGATTGTGGTCAGTGTTGCAATTTGAGGTGATTAAAACCACTAAATTCCAGCTTTTTATAAAAAGACACTATTAATGATGCACCTCCACTAACTCACACACATGTATATAAATTATAAATTAACATCTTTCTTGTCTCAGAAGCTGCTACTGATGTGCTAACAGTGTGGAACCTTTAAACAGTTTCTTACTAGCTGAAGTTCCTACATTCAGAAAAAAGAAAAAGAAAAAAGAGATCACAGTGAAAGATAATAGCCTGCCACTGTGGTATAAGACCATTAGATTGTTGGGAAAATTCCAAGTCAGTCTTGGTTTACCTTGGCTGCAGCAGAAGCCCCATGCTGAGCAGAGACATATCTGATTGACCCATCATCCCTGCTGGAAGCCTCTCCTCTTCTTCTAGCCTTGACTTGTGTGACCTCAAAATAAAGTGCTGATATTTTACAATTCATGACACAAAAGGAAAGGAGAAAAATGAAAGTGGAATATATTATTAGGGATATAATTTGCAAGCACTGCTATCTCTGGATTACTTTTAACTTCTGGAATCAACAGCAGCTTTTATATGTCTACCAACATTAACAGCAGTGATAAGTGGTCCTCTCTACCCACCACTAGTGACAGGCTTAATGAGGACCTTTAATCCTCCTCTCTCCTACCTCCCTGTAAAATGGCAAAAGGAATACTGGATCAAGAGCATGCCAGTGTCAGCTTCTTATCCCTATCACCCATATTTTTTCGTTAGAAGTCACACATGCAGCCCAAACATATACATCAGTATTCAGAAATAAGCCTTCTCTATTTAGTAGAGCTTACACACATAAATGTACATAAGATATTGGCCTGAGGCTAAAGTTCTACACATATTTATCTGGGAGTAAGTCTCAAATAACTCCATGGGACTTGCTTCTGAGTAACCATGTAGTCCTATACACTACTCAATATTGCACAACTCAATTTTGAAATGGGAGGAAGATAAGCAACCTCTCAAGAATTTAGGACATGGGTGGGGAAACCAGCCCGCCATACATTCCTCATCTACGACTCCTATCAGCCCCAGCCACCATGGCTAATAGTCAAGGCAGATGAGAGTTTTGTAGTCAAACAATTATTGGAAGGCCCAAGCCATTGCTGGTTTAGGAGATACTCCTTCCAAATTCAGGGTGGAATTCAGTGCTACTCCTACTCAGAGAAGACTCATTGTTGTTAATGGACATGACTGAGTTCATTCATTTCAATGGGTCTACTCTGTCTAGGACTTAGTTAACTTCCGCCTGTAGACTCCAGCATCTCTGTTCAACACATATCCCCACAATACAGTGCACCTCAGTGTGAAGAGGACAGAAAAGATATTGCAGAAGCCACCCAAGTGCAGAAGTGTCTGAATTTTTACCTAGCTGCTCATTCCAGTTGGTCACATTGAAAGCAGTGAAGTAAGTCAGAAGATCTACATAAAGAAATGGCAAGCAGAGGTGAAATGTCTACAGTCAGGTATGTGGTAGAGTGAGGTTTTTTCAAGTTGAGCCTGGGAGGTGAATAAATCTTATTTGGTTTGAAGCCTATAAATAGAATCTCTCAGCACTCTCAGGGATGGAATTTGAATTCTTATAACCCATCCCTGGAATATATGTAGCTCAGAAACCAGTGAGTGGAATTTGACTCAAGCCTTGATGCCAGGGGAGAAAGGTCATCTGCCCAGGATTCAAAGCCAGGCCATTGCAAACTTCAGTACCACTCCCATGCATGGCTGCGCATTCTCCATGTGTGTTTGCACCTCTGTCCTGATCTGGCATCTGCATAAAATGGATCATCACATTCCAGAGCACATGGTGATTGGCCCGAGCTGACTTTTCTTGCCTGCATGAGGCTGGGATTGGGAAGGGTCCTGAGGACATGACATGAGGCAATGATAAAAGAAACAACTGAACTACACAATGAAACAAAATAATTGCACGTTTTGATCATTGGTGGGAAATGTTAGCTAGATCTGATCGCCAATCAATTTCAAAGTTTCCCACATATCCTAATCCAAAGGGTCTCATGTAAGCCTGTTCAGAATATAACAACAACAACAACAACAATAATAATCGATGTAGCAAACCCCCAGGAAAGTTTATAATTCCAGGTTTAAGAGTCTTGCATGCTACAGTTTCTGATATGGACTGCAAAAAGCACACTAAATGGTGTCAAATTAGCACCTGAATTTGATTCAGATTGACATGGTAAACCTGCTGAGCTTTCCCCCTATTTTATCCAAGGATCACTTCTGACTGGATCCAAAGTGAACTTTAGGGAGTGTGTGCAATTTTACTCAATACCATATTTTAATATGATCTTACAGCCATCGTGAGGTTATGCCACCATGCAGGTATCTCTCCAGAGAAGTTTGTGTTCCAATTCAAGTGTGCTCTAACTTCAGTGAAATTCCTTTGGAGGACAGGATGCAGTTCAAGACTGCTTTAAAAACTGCATATATATTTTCAGTTGATTTTGCCCACTGGCAGATAGATTCTTTCTATGTTTTGCTCAGCATTTAGTTTCCTAACTGGAACCAGAAAACACTGCATGTTGGCTTGCACAAGATGCTCAGTGTGATTGTTTCAGTCTGCTTTGGTGCTTGCCTTTTATTTAGTAGCTGTTGCAAAGAGTGCATTGCTAGGGGGGTTGACAGGTAAGGAAAAATATTTGGACCATTTGCCTTGGCCAAGTACAACAAAAGTGCCAAAATCGATGTGACAAAACTGTCTCTTCAGGTCCCACCATCGAGTCTAAATATTTTATAGACCCTGTGCAGACACACAAGGCAATGTAAAGTACTTCTACTTGATGGCTGTGAATTACGAAGCAGCTCCCAGTTTTCCAGAGACCCTAGGTGAGATCTAAGAATGCTTGCCAAAATGTGTCTTGTAAATAAATCAGCTTTATCTACAACCCAAACACTTTAGACAGATGGCCATTTAGAATTCAGCATTTCACTAGGGAGGGGAGAAAAAAGATGAGAGGGAGGGAAAGCGAAGGAAACAAACACAGCATTTGAGCAAAATCTTACGGTGCAGGATATTAATTGTTAAGTGCATCCAATTTTGTTTAGTACAAATACACTGTTGGATTGAAAGTGCCAACTAATTAAAATAAGGAAAATAGATATTCTTAGCTCCAATATTAAAATGTCTGCTAGCACTCCATTAAGGTGACGTTTGATTTATTCATAGTAATGGAAATGATTAATGAGCAACATTTGAGTGTTTATTATAGAGTAGGCCCATATGCAGAAGTGGATGCCGACCAGATGATAATATAAAATGCATTACACAGACTGACACTCCTGCAGGTATCTTATGAGATTAATGGCTTTCATAACCATATTTTGCTGGGACATGCAGCTTCAAATGGCAATGCTAGATACACTACCTAAGATAGACATATCGTCTAACAGAAGGGTGATTGACATGTGCATGATCACCCATTAATTTCTCTTTCCTTGTAATTTACTCTGAACTTCAGGAAATTCACTCGGGGCTCGTCCAGCTCCCACTTGTCCCACTGCTTCCCCCTGGGAAAACCCAATTTTTACTGTTGAACTGGAGCAAATGTCAATCAGGTTTTCCACGGACTGACATTTGCTCAGATTCAATGTTAAGGAGTAGGCTTTCTGGGGAAAGCAGTGGGCCAGACCTCTTGGACCTGTGCTTAGAAGGCATGGGACAAGCAGAAAACTGATGCTCCCCTGGCTTGAACTGGAGTTGGTTTCATCTCTCTGCTCTCTCAAAAGGGTTCTATATTGAACATTTGGCCTATTACTTTTGGTGGTTAGGAGTGGTGCTCCTTATAAAGCAGCTCCTCCCACTGACCTGGTCTCTTCAGCTTAGTGCAGCAACCCATTAACCTATCCCTTGCAATGGAGCAACTCCGCAAGCAATGGAGCAATCCATCATCTGCAAAAGGCGACCAAGTATCTTTTTCTACCTTCTCTATACTCACCTATTCCTGTAATCTTGTCATATTTCTTGGTCACAGTTGGCTAGCAGGCAGTCTGGGCAGGTGGGGAATAGAATAGATTGCCCTAGTGAGCACCCTGAGGCATCTTAATAGAGAAGGATTTTTTTTCCTAACCTACTTTGCAATTTCTCAAGACATTGGTAAGGGGAGCATCCATGGGGCCTGGAGGCTTCATTCTTCTGAACGTAGGATGGGGGTAAGTAGGACAATCAGTTGGCTCACCTTTGGGTGAATGAAGTGGGAAAGACATGAACTAATTCATTTCCTGACGTCACCCACAAAGGCAGTTTAGGATAAGTCACCCCCAGCCTCCCACAGCTAAACTTCCCATTTCAACTGAATTAATCAGCCCTGGTTGCTTGCTTTGCTATTGTTAATGAAGCTGTGACTCTTCACCTTATTATTTGTGTCTTATCCTCCTTCATTTGCAGGGACAATCAAAAGGCATTCTATCCAAGAAGACATGAGGATTTTGTAAGTGGTGTTAGTTCTCTGATGCCTCATTCACATATGCAAATCATCATTTGGTGTAGCAATCAAGTGATGAACATGAATGTGTGAATCAGCCCTTGAGGAATGTAGGCTGAATGAGTAGCTTGAGAAACTGAAGCATTGTTTGTGAGATGATACAAAGAAGTTCTATCAGAAGTGATAGCCCACTCTCACATGCTTGCTGCTGCGGTTGTCAGGTGAAAAGAATGCATTTATGAACCAATGCACATTTTGAATGTATTTGTTATTTAATCACACTTTCTAAAATAACTACAGTGAAATGTTTCCTTCACACAAATTTAAGAGCTTCCATTACACTGGCCACTCTCTAGTTTCAGCCAGAATAGCATGGAACAGCTTCTTCGTTCTCCCACTTTTAAATGACTAAGTGAATGTTGCAGTACATTTTGAAAGTAAGCAGAGATCAGCGCCCATTCTTAGTTATGTTAATTTCAAATGGAACTTTTATCCAATGGATTGATGCCTGCAGTGAGGATATTAAGGAATCTTGGCTTTTGCTTCAAAATACTGCACACAGTGGGAACAATATTGTGGTCAAATGCTATCTATCCTGAGTTGAGTCATTGTTTACCATAAGCACATGAGAAATCTATTCTTCCTCTAGGAAGAACAAAATAGCAAAACAGAAACGCATAAAGCCCTGCCTAATAAACCCAACTCACATATCTTCCTTACTATACATAATGGGATAGATTGAGATGAGGTCAGTCGTACAGCAGACCCAATGAAATCAATGAGACTTAAGTGAATCCAACCCGCTATCTTAAATTATTGAAGCAGATCTTAATGTTTTCAACAAGATTTAAAGATATAATGTAATGATGCATATCTATAAAAGTAAAAGTCAACAGGCTCCTGCCAATTATTTGCAAACACATAAAATTGCAGTACAGTAGATGTAATTATTACTCATATTTTAAAATGGTTCAGTATTTTCTCCGCTCGATTTACAAATGATGCAGTTGTTTTGAGACCTGTTATTTTGATTGTTATGCTGTTTTAGTGGGCTTGTTTATCATATACTTTAATTATGGATGTTTTAATGTTCTGATGTAGTTTTACTATACATTTTAATTATGGGTAGCTGTATTTTTAGAATTGGTTTTATTCTTGTTATTTTGCTGCCAGCCCTTATTTGTTTGTGAAGCATCTTTGTATTTGCTATTGAAAGGAAAGGTGGTGTGTATGGGGGGCCACTAGGTGGCGCATCGGAAGATGGCTGACAATAACATCTTTCCGACCCACACGAGGTAATTTGGAGGCTATGATGGGGGTAATTAGCCTCCTTAACCCCCCCAGGATTATGGGGGGGACGGCCCTTGCCTGCTGTGCCCTATACCACCCCCGAATTTGTGGGGGTGGGGGCACTGGGCACAAAGCCCTCCTGTGGGATTCCGGCACTCCTTGATGCCGTCTCTGATCCGCGCCTCTAGTTTGCAAGAATCTTCAAAAGAAACAATTTGGACGAGATAAATTGCACATACTTCAAGGAAAAAGGGGGAGTAAAGACTGCTGACAGAAGAGATCTCTGATAACAAGGCAAGAATAAAATATGAGAAGATACGACAAGATACGGTATTGCAAATGACTGAGGGGGGAGGGGGGAAAAACCTTCCATTCCTTTTCACGTGATTTAACAAGAATCCCCTCCCCTAATAAGTCAGAACTTTAAGGACTTAAGCTGTGATTTAAGGCTGTGTGGAGATAAACTTTCGAACCAAAGCAATGCTTTAAGACGAAGCTGGAAAGTTAAGAGTTTTGGAATGACGCAGTTAAAAATGCCGTCGCCATTTTGGGAGGCATTGTTGGAGCTCTTGGGTCTGGGAGGAGAAAGAGAGAAATAGTGCTGTTTATATATCGTGGATAAACTCCTCCGTGGGATTTAAGAGCGAAAAATGCCTGATTTATGATGGAAAGAGTGATGTTATCTACGAAGGAGATATATGGAAACCATCTGGACTTAGATTGGAAGAACGGGAAATTCACACAGGATTATTATATTTGCTTATCGGCTTAAGGAGACTAACAGAAGAGATCGTAAAAGAAAAAGAGAAATTAATGAACAAGATATGATGTGGAAACACCAAGATAAGACTGGATAGAATTATGAACTTTGTCTGGACTGATTGGGACTGATTTGGACACTAACGCAGTAATAAGAAGATGATTTGAATCCCCCTTTGGATCTTGAAGTATGGGTTCCCCCAACAAAATTTAAAAATTTGGCTTTGTAATTTGGAATTTATGTGATGTGATTTAATTTGATGTGATTGGCCAGTTAATAAAAATTATTTAAAAAAAGAAAAAGAAAGGTGGTGTGTATGTGTACTACTACTACTATCTCTTCCCTTTACTAGCTATACTCTGCAGAAATGGGAACATATTCATACAAAAATGGCCTGTAGCTGGTCTACCAAATCTTCTCCTATGAAAGATATACCTCTAGGCATGTGTGAATGCCCCCTGGGGTTATTATTTTTTCTACTATTACGATCTCTTCTGTTTAAATTCCTCAGATGCTTGGCCTTAGGAGGTAATGCCCTTTCCTACATTTTACTGCAGTGAAACTCCAGGGTGTGTAAATATGTAATTGCATCAGGGATATAGACCATCTTAAACACAGAGTCTTAAGAATGTGCTCTTTTCAAGACAGCATATAAAAAAAGAAATCAAGGTTGGTGTGGAGACAACAATGAAAACCATAGCGCATGGTCCTATGTATGTTTGGTCAGAAGTAAAACCGTACAGGTGCACTTAGAATTGTAACTAGAGATAACTCTTATTATTGTTGTTTGTTGTTTTTGTTGTTTTTTAAAAAACAACAATATTATGACACAAAATTAAAAAATGGAAATCAGAGGGTCATTTGGGGAACAATCTGACAGTGTGGGGCTGCATGAGCTCGCAAGCCTGGTAGAAAATCCTTTGCTACCTGCCTAAAGTATGCAGGCCTTGTGATTTCCCTGTCAAAAATAATATAGGCCCATAGATTGCAGCAAAATACTGGGCTTTGCCCAGTATCTTCTCTGTGTGAGGGGCTCATGGGAAAAAGCTGTCCCATGAGCCCTTGCTGAAGAGGGGAGGGGAAGCTTATATAAGGCTGCTTCCCCTGGAGCTCACAGCCATTTTGCTTTGAGAGCTTCCCGCCCTTCCACCCTTGAGTTAGAGCCTTCATTGAGCAATTTTGGGTCACTGGAAAGGATTTCTCTCTTTCAACCTAATTAGCACATGCTTGGGGTTTTGTTTTTTGTCTTTCCCTCAGTGAAATTATGGATTTCCTTTGTTAGGCGGAAGAACACTGTATGAGGGCGGAAATGGGATTGGTCAGGATCAACATAGTATAGGGGGGCTCCTATAAGGAGCCTGAGGGGAGGATTGACCATGGCAAACCCAAGCGTGGGTTCTGTATCTGCCTGCTTGGAATCTGCACCCTGGTCTCCCAGTGAGACCTTGCTTGCTTGGCTTGCACTACAGCAAGATTCAACAATGGCTGACAATGGATCCAAACCCACTGGATCCATTCCATCAACATGGACTTGTGGAATGATGAACTGATCCTGGGACCCAATGCCATGCCAACCCTTGCCCTGCCCGCTGCTGTCAATAAAGATTTGGCCTGATTTTATCCCATCACCATTGTACAGTCTGGTTATTTTCTGCTCTCATGGGTCACATAATGTGCCTGCTTGGGCAATAAGCTTACACTGATTCACATATGATTATTTCCCTACATTACTGTCATCTCTGAAGATGCAAAACAATGCAAACCACATCTATGTCACCATGTAAGATGAATGTCCAAATGTCAGGGGTGGGGCAACAATGAGCCTCCAGATGTTTCTGGACTACAACTTCTTTCATCCCCTCGACCACTGACCATGCTTGGTGGGGCTGATGGAAGCTGGAGTGTTGCAAGATCTGGAGAAGCATAGGTTAGCCACTCTTTCATGAATGTTGTAATTTTTCCAGTAGAACAATTTTCTTCAGCTTGCTCAGATGAAACACAGTGTAGGACAGTCTCCCTCTGGGGCTGCCTGTTGTCAAAAGCCACTATGCTGCCACATTTACAGATACAAATGCATCTTTTTATAACAACATCCTTCCCTCATTTCCAAGTTACTACTATATTTGGGTCTTTCAAGTGCATTCCCTAAGGATCTTCATGGTATCTTTTAATCTCTAAGCCACTCAAGGCAAAGATGTTTTCTTTGTTTGTATCTCTTTACCCTAACAACACTATTAGTGCTTTGATAATATCCTTGAATTTCATTACTGGATTCTCCACTCCTTCTTCCATGTAATTTAATTACAATTTTAAATAAGACCAGCTTTTACACTGATCCCTGTGGTTATCCCAATTTCCCAAGATAACTCCATACATTGCTGTTCTTCATTAACCTTTATTGATTGTTGTGCAGTGGGCTTCACTCCTCTTAACACTGATCTTAAACAAGCTAATTTAAATTTTGACTTTCAAATAAGATTTAGTGAGGCAGGACCAAGAGCTTTGTGAAAAAGCAAGGATGGTAGACCCACAGAACAGTGGCTGTGAGCCATTGATTTTTCTAGTTAAACATTTTAAATGCAAATCTAATGACAAAACCATGACAAGTCTATTATTTAGCCTTAAATCAGGAGTGGAGAACCTCTTTCAAGGCAAGGGTCATGTACCCTTCTAAACAACATTCTGAGAGTTGCACCCCATTGTGGGCAGGGCCAGAGGTAAAATGGACAGAGCAACAAATAATATTTTTAGATTTGGATTGTAGGCTCGTTTCTAAACACCCATATCTATCCCCCGCCCCCAGACATTCCAGAGGTATTATTAGAGTTCAAGGACAAATTGCAGACAGGCAAAAACACTCAAGGTGCAAAGCAGAGCCAGTGGTGGTATGGCCTGGGGAAAGAGGTTGTCTTTTGGAGAGAGTTCTGAGAGACAGATATAGAATGCACCCAAGGAGTCACTTTTTAAAACTCTTGTTTGTTCAAGGAAGCAATCATCCCCCAATGCAGCGTGTTCAGTGGTTAGTGAGTGACTCCAATGTGTTGTTGTTGTTTAGTCGTTTAGACATGTCCGACTCTTTGTGACCCCATGGACCAGAGCATGCCAGGCACTTCTGTCTTCCACTGCCTCCCGCAGTTTAGTCAACGTGTTAGTGACTCATAAAATGGCCCTTTTCACTTGGGCAGCTTGGAAGATCAGAAAGAAGGAACCGTAAGGGGAATTCTGAGGTCTAAATCTGAAATACACTTTGTATAGTAGTGGAGGCCCCCTGGTTATAGTCACGAGACGTTGATGGTTCTGTTTGTTTCAGTTGATGCCTTGATTTATATTTTGTGCCAGAAATTGTTTGTGTTTCTTTTTTTGTCATGACCTTCAGCTAGTACAATAAACTGATTAATTGACTGAAAGACTGGAGGGCAGTGTTCCACTCCTGGACCTGAGGTTTCTCACCCTTGCCGTAGATAATGTAATCTTTCCTCCCCAGTTATAAAAGAGCTGCATGTTTCATGTCCTGAATACTGGTTTGGTGTTCCCATTTTTATCTGATTGGGTCCTAGCTGCCACCCAGGTTGTTGGATCAGACTGAACTCTTGTTCTTCATCTTACTGTGCCATTCTGCTCCTGATTCAGCACACCTTACTTTTACACCCATAGCTGAATTCACTTGCAATAGTGAATTGGTTCTTCTACTGAAATGAAAAATGTAGCCTCTCCACACAGAAGTTTCCCATCCACAACTGATCACACATGACACAAATCTCTGGACTGGAGTAACAACATTTAATTGTGCCTTTTTCCTACAGCAGGGGTCCCTTCCCACCACACGATGTTGTTGGACTACACCTCCCATAATTCTTGACCCTTGGCCATGGTGACTGAGACTGAAGCTGGTGGGACTGGCAGCCTGGAGGTCCACGGGTTTTCCAATCTCAGCCTTATGGGGGGGAATTTCCTCATGCAAATAAAATAAATTTGTCCCATGTTCTTGAACTACAAGTGAATAGGGAGGGAAAGTGTATGAGATTAGTTATACAATTTTGTATACAGTTTCTGACCCAAAAACTGTAGCTGTAGCTAGGTTCCAGTCAGGGAAACAGTGGATTGTATTTAGTAACAAAGTTATACCTTTGTTCATTAATCAGTGGGCCTCCTTTAAATTTATTCATGCTGATTAATGGGTCTACTCTGAGCAGGGCTAGCATTGGACGCAACCCAGGGAGAATTCTGTTATTCAATATGTTTGCAACATATTGGGCACATGTCTCTTGAATGACTTCACTTTGGAGGGACATTGTAATTGTGAGTGATAAACCTGTTCCTGCATGAGAAACCAAATTCATTTATAGAAAAAAACCAACCTATTGGCCCATAAATATTCCTTATGTGTAACAGTTAGTGGCTATTTAGACTATTCAGTGAATCTTCTAAAAGATTACCAGGAAACATATTGAGACAAAAATTCAATTGAGTGCTTTATCAGCTCTTAGAGTCAAAAAAGAATGACTAGGAAAAGAAAATACCTTTAAAAAAAATTGTGATAACAATAAAATAGTCAGAGTGCATATTTTCATTTGGTATCTGGAGCCTATTTAAAATATAGTACAGTTTTATCAGCTTTCTTACCCCCCCCCCTTTTACTGCCTTGTGTTGCTCAATTATCAAAAGAGATTTAAAGCTTTCCTTTAAAATTATACTGTAATGTGTCTATACAACAGAGAAGACTAACATAAGGATTAAGATATATCAATGTAAAATGTTGACAGTCAGTTTGTAAATGCATATGTTACCAAGGGCCACCATGGATTTAAAGTTTTAAAGACATAAACAGAATGAAAGAAAATGCTCACCTGAGCTGACCAGGTTGTTTGCCTTTTTGTTTGTTTGTTTGTTTGTTTGTTTAACATGCTGCCCTTCATCAGAAGATCAAGGGTGGTTTGAAATATAACTAGAAGCAGCTCATTTTCATTCCTCCTGGTCATTAATCATGTTTTGTAATATTATTTCAAATTATAGATGACAAGACATCTTGGACATACTAAGTTTAGAGAAAAGAAGAGCTAAGGGTTATCAAAATAAATAAAAAGAGAGAGAGAAAGAGAGAGGGGGGGTTAAAAAATACTGCACTATCATTAATTATCCTCACTGAATTACTCTCAAATTTACTCTGACCTCTCTTCCTCCTCCCCAATGGTTTAGCAGAGGTTAAAAAGAAATGAGTCAATGCTGTGTACTCTTGTGAGTTTTGTTGACTCTCTTTTAAATGCTCATAAATGCCATCATCAATATCTCTGTACTGTAGGTTGGGCTGATGAGTTCGGGGTTGCTATATTCAGACTGCTTGCAGGGGACTTAGGCAAAAGAGAAGTGGTGTCCCTGCATTGTAGTCCAGTGTTGTTATCCAGACTCCTGGTATTTTTCTCTTGTCCTTTTGTTTGGCTGCTCGTAAGAGTTTTTACTTTTCTTTAAACAAAAAAATACAATGATGAAATAAAACAGACAGCTACATCTTGTAATTACTGACAGAAGTTAAATGCATCTTCCTCTTTATGTGTAGATAGGAGCTGTGCTTTTTTTAAAAAAAATGTTTAGGGGTACTCTCATTTTCCCACTCATATTGAAATACTGCCCCTCAATAAGGCCAAACTTAGATTCACAAAATGTTTAGGAGTATATGTACCCCTGCGTCCCCCCAGGTGGGAAAAACCAGATAGGCGTATATGTTCCACTGGCATCATGGATATTTTCATGTTTGCTTTATCATACTATTACAGTTTGCATTTAGTAGTCTATTCTCTATAATCTGTGGAAAGGTTTTGATATGCCCACTCCCCCTGATAAATTCAGTGAAATCTCTCTTCTGCCACCCCAATTTCTATGCCCACAAAGATGGTGGAGAAGTTAAAGAGGCCATTTCACCACAGCTCTTTTTTAAAAATTGTGAAAATACAGTCTATGTGGGTTGGGACTATGAAGCTGATCACAGCAGCAGAGCTGGGGAAGGTGGTGAGTAATGGCTTTGCTTTCCTAGCCACAGGGGAAAAATTGGTGTACATTTGTTGGAGGAAACAGTATTAATTGCAAAAATAGTCTAATGGGAGAATGTTGTCTCTGTGCCACTACTGCAGTCAACTTTACAGTCCCCAAGTGAATTTCTCTTAAACAAGATGAAACAAATAACCATATGTAGTTTGAGCATCAGGGTTGCTAAACAGTTTAAAAATGTGTCATTAGCCAACATTAACACCCCCCCCCCAAACCCCCACCACACACACACATACACAAAACCACTCTTGTCATTCTCTTTTAATGGCTGCTTTGGATTTCCAGCCAAAAATATGCTGTTCAAAACATACCTCAACTCCAGCCTAAATTCAGCACTGAATTGCAAAAAGAAGCCTTATTTTCCACTATAGGTGTGTTGCACTTTTAAATGTGCATTTCCTTCCAGAGAATTAGTGTAAAAATGGATGGAAAATAATTAGCATGATATGCAAATTAGGTTGTGTATTGAAGGAGTAGGACTATGGAAATACTATTCAAACAGCAGGGTATGGGAATAGTGACTTGTCACTTCCATAGGCTCCCCTTGTTTGTCATGAAAATGCTGTTACTTCAGGGTGATGACTTTGGAGTGACAGCCTTTGAGAAACAACCTGTCCCTGAGTAATCCTATGTCAGTGTAGTTAGAAGTGAATCTCGCTAAATTCAGAGCTGTTTATAGGATTGCAAACTTGATCCTATAAATGATTATATGATTGTAATCTTGAACTTCCTGTGTGAAAAAGTCCTTAAACTATGCCCCCCCCTTCAAGTAAATCCCACTTAAGTCACTGGAACTTTTCTTCAGGAAAGTATTAACAGACTCTCCAAGGTTCTGCCCAGTGGTGACTCACCTCAGGCAGCCTTCATGCCTTGACTGAACCTATTTACTACCCACCTTGATCCTGTACTCACCTCTCAATATGTGACATCTCAGGACTCTCCCTGGCCCTGCAGCCCCCACCCAAGGGAAGATGGAGCACAAATCAGCATCCCAAGCATCTTCACACACATTACTACCTCTCTCAGTTTGCAAATAAAGTGAACTGAATGTCTTTCTGCAGGGGGGTTCTCCTTGCATTCATTTGAACACAAGTAGGATGCTTTCTGCTGCTTAATCTTTTCAATTCTAGTGCTGTCCTCAAGCTGTTTACCCCCTTACAAGATCTACATAGCTTTACTGCATCTTTCTATCCATATTTGGGGGGGGGGAGCATTTTTGAGCTGACAAATGAGAAGAGAAATAGTTAAACTTGCCCTACTGTCCCCTCTTATTCTGCTCAGGTACAGAATGTCTCGGCCTAACTTTGAGTTTTTTTCTTAAAAAAGAAATGGAAAAAGCACCATGGAGCTCCATTTAATATGTAGCTTGAGCTTCAGAGAAAAGGTTTTTAACCAGAGACTGGTTTGTCACCTTCCCTGAAGCCTTAACTCGGCATCTCAAAACTGGGCCACACATAATCACCAAAATTCTGGGTCATGTTCCTTTTAATGCCTCTTTATACTTTCTTGTCTAACATTCAGACTGATCTACAGGAGAATAAGAATTTTACGAACATGTTAACTGATAACAATAATGTAGCTAGAGAGGTCTGCAGACTTTTTATCAGGCCTTGGATTTTTTCTTTCCCTTGTCATCCTGAATGCAGATAACAACTATATGATTCCCCGCCCCCCGCCTCCAGTCTATAGCATAGAATTGTTTTTTAACATGCATTTGCACAAAGTCTGAGATCTTCTGATGTCAAAATATTTCTTAAACCATGCACCATAATCATAGCATTTTCTAAAGGCTTGGTGGTTAAATCAAGGATTTTAGTGAGTGTTAATTTTGCAAATTTAGCTTGCTTTTAATTCCTTTAAGCAGCCATGTTTACTCTATTACTTGGTGGAAGGAAGATTTATGTTTGCTTTCATCACAACAGAAAAGATAAATCAATACAGGTAATAAATCTTTAAATGCTTTTTAACCTTACATGCTCTTTATAGGTTGAGAGATAATCAATAGCTATGACAGAAAAACTGCATACGATTCATCTTTCAGGACTGCTTGCCTTTTATGACACAATGCCAATAGTTCAGAATGTAAATGTCATGATCAGTTTTCCTTCCTCCTGAAAAAAAACAAGCAGTTTCCGTAAGCTAGACGGGTTATTATTCCTTATAAATACCTTTCAAGATAAAATTGCCACTTGATAGATGTTTGCATTTGGTTAGGTGCTCTGTCAAATTGGACACTCTAATTACCCAATTAGGACTTGCTGCTTAGTGCAGAATAGTTTTGACTGCATGTCTGGCAAACAATTATGACCTCTCTTGACTATATTCTCTCATTGTTGATTCATTAATGCGAATGTGTGTCCAAGAAGATTTCTGTAGCCAAGTGTTTGGTATGCTATGAGGTAATTTTTCTTCTAAGTAGCAAAACTTAATTTCATCAGATTGAATTGCTGTTAAAATAAGCATCTGACGTGGATTATGATGATTATTATTGTTATATGCTTTTGTTAGCCATTTCCTTTTTTAAAGCCTCAAAGTTACTTAACAACAATAAAGTATGAACAGATAAATAAATTAAAAGCCTTTAAGCAAAAGGAACATCATACAATACAAAATTTCTAAAATGTTCTTCCAACAATAAAATAATAATAAGGAAAAGTATTGCCCTAATCTCTAAAAGTTGAGTGCCACAGTAGAGGCTAATTTAGCCACCAAACTCCGAATGACTAAAAATGGTCTGGGAACAAGATCCACTGGGATGAGGAGATTTGGATCCAGTAGATCTCCAGCTGAATTGGGAGGTTCTTCCTTAATCCAAAACTTGACCAGAAATATGCCAGCATATATTCCCAATTCTGATTTATCCAGGACCACACTGGCTATACTGAGCTGAGCCGATCTTAGGCCAGGATAAGTCCTGAAAAGGAGGCTTGGGGGGGGGGCATGGCATAGTGGGAACAGAGAGGCAGGACAGGCTGGATGCTAAGTCATGTGACCTGGTAACATTGTGTAAATCAAACCAGAAAAAAGGCAGGTGTAACTCCTTGGTGCTGAAGGAGACTCTTGAGAGTCCCATGGACTGCAAGAAGAATAAACCTAGGCATTCTTAAGGAAATCAGCCCTGGGTGCTCACTGGAAGGACAGATCCTGAAGCTGAGGCTCCAATACTTTGGCCACCTCATGAGAAGAGAAGACTCCCTGGAAAAGACCCTGATGTTGGGAAAGATGGAGGGCCCAAGGAGAAGGGGACGACAGAGGACGAGATGGTTAGATAGTGTTCGCGAAGCTACAAACATGAGTCTGACCAAACTGCGGAAGGCAGTGGAAGACAGAAGTGCCTGGCGTGCTCTGGTCCATGGGGTCACGAAGAGTCGGACATGACTAAACGACTAAACAACAACAACAACAACAACAACAACAACAACTCAAACCCTATTTTAAAGGCTTGCTTTTCCTCAGCTGGGCTTAGGTCAGCTGAGTCAGTTATGGTCATGCTGCTGAACCGAGTTGGGATCTGGAATAACTTTACACCTACTTAACATATACAGTACTAGCGGGTTTTGTACTGGCTTTTTGTGTATAGAACTGCTTCCTAAGCCAATGTTATTAAACTGAACTAATTCATTTCAGGAATTGGAAAAAGGAACACTATGCCAGAAGCCTTATGTGATAAGGCAAGCACTGGCATGGGTGTGTAATTTTGATCATTTGACTGATACTATTTCAACATTTAATTGGGGCTAACAATGTGCTACAACTTGATCACAGGGCTTAGCATCCAAATGAGAAAGGGAAAATTAAAGGGATAGTCTCAGGGATTGGGAAATAAGGAACTAGGATGAAGTAGGCAATGGTATAAATTAACAGCAGAATAGAGAAACTGTTATTACTGCCTAAATCTTCGTGGCATAGTTTTTTTGTTTTGTTTTTTTTAAAAAAAGATTTTAAAACCTGACGGTTAGCTGGCAGGCAGGAAGGGGAAATTTAGTTGAGTTCTTTCTGAGATTATCTTCCTTAGTGCTCAGGGGGAATACCTATGTGCAGAAAATTAAATGAAGCTACACGTTATAGCAGAGATAGTTTTGCATGCTCTCTAGGGCTGGGTGATTCTTTCCATTTCAGTTTTTCTCAGATTCTTATTTTCACCCTAATATTAAATTCCATTCACTACAGTGCTTCATCAGTTTGCATTTTTAAGAAAAAAAAACAGTTCTCACAAACATTTCTAAGCATTCTGAGCATATTCTAATTACACACATTGTGGTATGCAATTTTCCCTAACAGAATGCACGTTTGTATGTTCCTTTTGTGGACGCGTGATTTTTTAAATGCACACATTCCTTACTATACATGTTTTTATTCATATTTCTTGGTTGAAGAATTGCATTACAATTTGGGGAAGTGCAAATTTTGAAGGATAGCTGCGTTTCAGTTTGCATATTATTTTGGGGACTGTGAATCCTTATTCACATCCCTACCTCCCTATTCCTGTCTTGTATTCTTAAAGGAGCTTTTATACAGGCCTCATTTGTTTATTATGCTTTTCAATTATGGTGCTGGAGGAGACTCTTGAGAGTCCCATGGACTGCAAGAAGATCAAACCTATCCATTCTTAAGGAAATCAGCCCTGAGTGCTCACTGGAAGGACAGATCATGAAGCTGAGGCGCCAATAATTTGGCCACCTCATGAGAAGAGAAGACTCCCTGGAAAAGACCTTGATGTTGGGAAAGATGGAGGGCACAAGGAGAAGGGGACGACAGAGGACGAGATGGTTGGATAGTGTTCTTGAAGCTACCAGCACGAGTTTGACCAAACTGCGGCAGGCAGTGGAAGACAGAAGTGCCTGGCGTGCTCTGGTCCATGGGGTCACGAAGAGTCGGGCACGACTAAACGACTAAACAACAACAACATTTATTTATTGAAGAGAATAAGGGGCCCAAACAAAATAAATCTCAGTAGGGTCATATGTAAAGTTATTCACTTAGGCAGGAATAATCAGATACACAAATGTAGGATAGGAGATGCCTGACTTTACAGCAGTCCATGTGAAGAGGATCTTGGGGTCTTAACAACTACAAGCTTAGTATGAGTCACAAGCAGGATCTGAACAAGCATGTTCTCTCCTCCTGTGGTTTCCAACAGCTGATATTCAGAAGCTTTATCGCCTCCAACTGTGGAAGCAGAATATCACCTTCATGGCTTATAACCATCAACAGCACTTACTATTCATCTGTCTCTTTCTTTGTTTTATAGCCATCCAACATGGTGACCATCGCTCCCGCCTGTGGAAGTGAGTTCCAAAGTTCAGCTATGCACTGTGTGAATAATTACTTTCTTTTATTTGTCCTGAATCTTCAAGCATTCTTCTTCATGGGTTGTCCACAACTTTGAGTGTCATGAGAGGAAGAGAAAAACTTTTTGCTCACCTTTTCACTGAAGTCCCAAATGCTGAAACCTTTCTTCATAGGTGAGCTGCTCTGCCCCCTTGATCACTTTGGTTTCTCTTTTCTGAACCCATTTAAGGATTTATAAATTGCTGTGCATTTAGAGAGGCATTCAAAAGCAGAATATAATATAATATAATATAATATAATATAATATAATATAATATAGCATAAAAACTAATATGAATGATAAACTTCCCAGATAAATCAGACTAATAAACAAAGGGCGGACATCTCTGCCAAAGACTGCACAATCTGTTTCTTATAGGAAAGCCCCTTTAAGTACAGAAGGTCTGGTTGTGTCCCTTAAGGTGATATGCTTCAAAGGATAGTTGACCCAAGGTCAAATATCAAATCAATCTGTTGTTACTTTAGTTCTTCCTAGGATGTTTTCTGATGCGGATGACTAAGTTGCAGATAGCAAAAATGTCACTCTTTCCTTAAGTATAATACTTCTATTTTAAGATAATAGCATATAGTGTTTTTATTTTAACACATTTTTAAGAAAAAATAAAAGGGGCACATGAAGAGTTCCAGGTTGGTATTTTATGTTGAAAACAAAACCAAAATCACCACAGCAAACCATCAAACATAACCTGCATTCAGCTAGAGCAAAACATGATTCAGTGGTGTGAGCATTTAATTGCTTGGTATCCTCAATTTGTTTCCTTCCTTCTGCTATAAGCTTCTGAGAGGTCAATTGGCTTTTCTACTTTGTAGAACTCTTAGGCTCAATATCTTGGGAGTTATGGCTCTTTCTCTAAAGTGGAAGTGCAGGTGTTTATGGCTGTGAATAGAGCTGAAAAGGAGGACCTTAGGTCAAACTACACTTAAGGTATAATATGCATCTATATTTCTTATTTTCTTAAAAAATAATAATCACAGTCATATGGGTGGGTGGGGAATTATTATTTGGATCACAACATGACAGAGAAATAAGTCCTGGAAAAACTTAACATGCTCATGCATTTAACATTCTCCTCTCTTGATCAGACATTGCAAGGAAGAGATTGGAAATATCCACTTCCCTTTTCAAGCTAGTCACTATAGGACAAATTAGATAATGTAAACTTTGTTTTAAAAAACCCCCAACAACCCAGAATCAAACTATTGTCTAGGATCCCTTTTAAAAAAGCAAATCATAGTTCGCTTTAAACAAGCTAGAGGTCTCAATTTGAGTTTAAATCAGGAAGGCTATGCTTCCAAAATCCTCCTGGCCACACTGGTGATTGTACAAGTCCAAGGTTTACAGGGGATCATTTCTGTAAGAATGACCAACTTTGGTTTAATTAGCCTGAACTGGACCATAATGACACAAGACTATGCGTTCATTTCAGACCAAATGAAAACTGAATAGATCCTGTATGGGTAAATTTTAATTCATTATCCACAGACATGTAACAGTTGTATAGAACAATATAGATCATAAGACTGCTGTGTATTTTGAAGAATACTGTTGAGAATTCTGGATTCATATTGAAAATACATTCAGAACCAAATGACCTTGGTCCAAAATGTAAAAGTGCCATACAGTTCTCCATGAATTGCATAGCTGAAAAGGCAGCTGAAGCTAGTACAAGCATTTATAGCCAGGGATGCCATTCAGTAGCCAAAACTGAATCCAGAGGCTTCCCTAAATTATGAAGCCATTTTTTACAATATCTTGGTAGGATTCATAACTCACAATCTTACTGCTTTTGTGAGTTAGGGGCTGCAATTCTATACATGCTTACTTGAAAGTAAGTCCAATTAAATTAAATGGGACATTTCTGAGTAGGGATTATAGCAGTGCATTTTTAGTATTAATTCCACCCTGCAGTCCTTCTTGAACCCTACCCAAGGTATCTATTGAAAATTAAACATTTCAGGACTTCTGCACTGAATAAAATATTGTAACGAAGTACACAAAGAATATCATGGAGGTGAATGACAAGTAGAATAAGAATAATTTCAGGGAAGTCCCTTATTTTGCACTTGTCAAAATGACATAAATAAATAGACGAATATGATTACTCACAATTCAGTGTGAGGTGAAGAGAAAGGAATCTCTCTGCATCTCTTTAACGTCATCAATAACTGACCATTTAATAGGAAAAATGTGATTGTCAAACTAATTAGCTAGCTCTGAGCTGGAAACATCCTATAAATATTGACAATAAAACATTCAGGAGCTAATACATCAATTATATGCACCTATAATGAAGTCATTTAACTCTTGCATAGTTGTGAATTCAAAGAGGTCTATGTTAAAAGGTCAAATTGAGAGGTGAGGTTGAGCTTTCTTTTTCAGTATCAGTACAATGGCAAACTGGTACCCGTTGACTTGGCAGTTGCTTCATGCCCCAGATATGATGCCACGCAATAGTTAAATGCAGAGGAAACATGTATCGCAGTGGTTAAGAAATTCTACTTCTGAGCTACAGACTCTGAAGGTGGCTTAGACCCCAATTTGCAATGTGGGGGTAATAATATTAGCCTATACTGTACTTACATGACCCTTGAAAGGAGAAATGATACAATTCAATGAACACCTTCAATGCTGTTTCATTGTAACTAGCAATACGTTGGCATGAATTGTAGTGTTGTGTCCTGAATAAACAAAGTCTATGGGAACCATTTGGAACAGACAACATACCTAAGCAGATAAATTAAGCAGAATATCACAGGGCAGACAGAATCCAAACTGGGAGCCAGATCCCAGAGCTGAATAGTTAACAAACAAGGCCAGTCAGAGACAATGTTTTCAGGACCCTGGACAGGACCCTGTGAGCTGATCACTTTGTTCCAAGTTGAGTAAACTGCTAACATATAGCCTGTGTGGACCTGGTGCTAGCACTGCCTGCTTCTTCTTGGGCAGTGGTTTTTTGCTGCATTCCATGACTTTGAGGGGAAACTGATGGAGTGGGCTGCCTTCTTTACTTATGGAACTGTCTTGCATGTTTTAGAACCCACGAAAAACAAGGTTCTGTGATGAACAAGAAGCTTCTGCAAGTACAGGAACCTCCCCATTTTGGAAGGCTGACTTCCAACTCACAGAGGGTGACAGGATTTGGCAAAAGTGGTAGAGCTAATGTGCTAGTCCCCATGTCTCCCCTTGCAGGTTTACTTAATTTGGAATAAGAATGCCTAAAGAGGACTAGAGTCATATAGTTAGATCAGGGCCTACCACCATGGCTAAGGAATGGAGAGCCTTAAAAGAGAAACCCCCAGGCCATGAAGCTGAGGACTCCATCACCTCCCTACCTGTCACTTTGCTGACATTGGTGGAAAGGAATGGGAACTCCTGAATACCTAGCAGGAAAGGCGTGCATCCTCCATGGAGTCCCATTCAAGGATGCTATTTCTGGGACTCCTGGTATAAGGGTTTTGGGTTGCAGGGGGAACCCGGCTCCCAGGTTCAGATTCATTATCATGAATTGTGCCCAATGCCTACATCTCTAGTGCTGGTTCACCCAACCTGCTTCATTCTTCCCTACCTGTGTCAGTACTCTGGTGTTTGAGAACCAGGTCAAGACAGATATATCCCAAAGGGCTAATTTGAAAACTGCTAACATTCCAACTGTAATGAAGCAAAGGAAATTTAATAAGACAATAAAGAGAAGACACTGTTGAGGCATATGCTCAATGCCGCTACACAGTTCTTGTTTATAGGTATCTCATTCAAGCAGGAAATGCAGGGTGGCAAAGAGGTTTATTCAGTCAATTGTTGTTTGCCATGTCTGAGACAACACAGCATCTGGCAAACTAATTCACATATTAACAAATCTATTATACTATTTGAGGCCTGTGGGGATTGCTTTCTGTTTCTAATTGTGTTACAATGTCCAGCAATGGTGGCTTCCAGCAAATGATTAGCTACAGGGTGTTTTATTGGAAATTGATGTAGCAATGCTATATTTCATCAGCACAACAGATTCCATGAACTCGGAAGGATAAATGATGCACAGGGGTCTCATTGGATAGGTGATCAATACTGAGCTGTCTGTCTACATGAGAATTTTATAGCCCTTTCTTCTAAATTTTCTTTTTGAAGGGCTTTGACCATTTCCCTACCTCAGCAGGGAATCTCAGTAGGGGGCTTAGAAAGCAATAGGGTGGTTTTAAGTTTTCTAAAAAGAGCTTGGAGATAAATAAAAAAAGTTCAATGCAATTCTTCATGAAATAGGTTAACATTTCAATTTGCAATATCAATTCGTTGTGTTTATTTGCATTGGAGACATGTTTTCCTGGAGGCTCCACCCTGTCAGCATTAATATTTTGTTGTCACTGCCTATAGATTGACCTGAGCAAACGAGGTATCAGTATCAGAATAAATATGGAAAATAATATATTCTTTCTAACTCCCTATCAAATGATCCTAAGTATTGAAAAACTGGAACATTACTATTTCTAGAAAAACATACATATAATTAAATCACAGCTACATTTTCTGTTGATCCAGGATAGTTCTTTTGGATCTGTAATTAATTGTCATTATAATTTTCTAATGAAAAGTTCTACATGAGTCATTCTTTTTTAGATAGATATTCTGAAAAATTATAGCAAGACATTACATTAGCAGATCAATAGCATAACCCAATCCATCCAGTGGGTCCTCAAAACAAAACAAAATGTGCTTTGAAATTTTCATTTGTGTTCAGTCATTCCCTGTGGTCAGTCATCCATTTTATTCAGTTCAGTCATCCATTTTGTTCAGCAAATGCCCTTCAGAGATTTGCCTGGAAGAGGACTTCCTGTTGGGAGTATTCAGATAATTTAAACCTAGCAAGTATGAGCTTTACTGCAGATATTTATCCCAGCATTCATTTAAAAGTGATGAGGTCTACAACAGTTGTTTTTACTTTTTCTGGTGGCATTGCGTTATTATCTAAATGTTACTATTCAACAGCATAACCAGAAATTGTTTTCAACTGATTAACTGGCCATATTACAGGCAATCTAAAGCTGCATAAACTTGAGAAACGGTTATCCCTTGCTGTTTCCTACTGCTTGTAGATTTGAAGAAAAGGTGTGTAAAACTGGTCAAGGTATGCAATGAACTTCTGCAATGCCCTCCCTTTCTAAAAAATAGAAGCATAAGTTGTGACATTTCCTGTGAAACACAAAGTTACATATTAATTGAAAATATGTTAATGTAACAGAACCACTCAATACTTTTAATGAGGCATACCAGTGTTCAGAATATAATCTAAGGTGAGTAGGGAGAGTTCACCCATCTCTTTCTTGTAATGCTATTGGATGATGCTATCCAGTAAGCTTTCAAGCTCTAGGGCAGTTCCCAGATGATTGATATTTATGGCTCTCCCCCGCCCCCCGCCCCAGTTCTATTTCTGAAATTTTAATTATTATATGTCATTGTGTCAGAACCTGGCTTAAGCAATATTGAAGAGGTAGGACATAAATCTTTGAAATAGATTTTAAAAAGGTACTATTTATTTATTTTTTAAAAAGCATTTTTGAGCTTCACAAATGTGTTTGACTCATGGGCCCCTGCCCAGGAGCAACACGTTCAGGTTCTGTAAATTGACTTGATAAAGCTCTTAAACTAGAAGCCACACAGATGAGTGCTCACAAAAAAAACACAACCCCTTTGAATCAGGCTGGCGAAATCAACTCAGATAGCATAATGCAATATCTAAGAATAATGGCCTTATGAAAACTTTGCAGTTGTGGGACTTTGCACTTTATATTTTCCTCCATTCCCCATGGAGCGCGAGGGATGCTAAATCAGGTTGTAGCCTTCAGTTTTTGCTATGTAAATTAGATTAAGAAAAACTTGTCTGTGCTTGATGCAAGGAAAATGCTTTTTTTAAAAAAACAACAACACACAACTGCGGTAGAACAGAGTGTTTATCTGGAAATATAGAGAATACAATAGATTCTGAGAGGAATGGAGGGATGATAGTGACCTTCCATGCATAGCCTAGAGCCAAAGCTCATTGGAACAATAAGGAATATCACCCAGCCAAATCCCTGTGTGGATTCAGCCTTCTATCAGCACACACCTGAAGACTGGGTTGCAGGCCAATGCCTCTCTGACCATGTGCCAACAGCCTGTGTTTAAGATAGTAAAGAGTGTGAAAGAAGGAGGTCTGAGTAACCTATCCCCTCATAGCTGAGTAAAAGAGCCAGGACAGAAAGCTCTTCAAGTGGCACAATGGGGGAAGCTCTTCAAGTGGCACAATGTATCTGATGCCACAGCCTTCCTCTTTGTCACTCTGACTCCTAGATTAGCCACCTGGCACTGGTAACACCCATCCCTGGTAACAGTGATATGTGATAGGGCAGAGCTGCCTTCCTGACACCAGCATTGCTGCTGGTTGCCTGGGCAGATCAGGGTGGTGCTGAGATTGGGACTACATGAATTTACTGGTAGAGACATCACCACCAATTCAACATTCCCACTTGTACACCTGCCACCACACCTCATGTGGCAGAAGGCTGACAACTAAGGACATATGAAGCTGCATAGTACAGAGTCAGACCAGAGTATTATGGGCAGCTCTCCAGGGTTCCTGCCATCACTCGCGATCTGACCGTTCAAGTCAAGATGCCAGAGATGGAATTTGGCCCTTCCTCAACACCCTCAACGTCCTTTGTTTCTTTCCTGGGCAAAAAATAAAACCCAAGAGGGAAAAATACCTATGAATTCCAAAATGAAATATGCATTGAAGAAATATATGTAAACTGCTACTCATATAGACATGGAGATTTCAAAGTAGAAATCTGGGTTTTTGTTCAGCTTTATGTGGAACAGAAAACCATTTACATAATGACAAGGGGAAAACCCTGCTGAAGTAAAAGAAGGCTAAAGACTCACAGCACATTCATGAGACAAAATCTGCATTAGTATTTTATCAGTTTCATTACTAACCCTATTTATCTATAAGAGACAAAATGTGAGGTTGCTCCACAGAAAGTGGTTTTTCTAATATACATAATTTAACACAATTGCTAGTGCATCATCCATCACAGTGTATTAAGACTGAATCCTATTAGTCTAATATACTGCTGTTGCAATATGAAAGGGGTACTACTCATTCATCATGTTGTATTACTGCATATTGTTAGTATTGTATTAGACTAATAATACATTTCTTAATAAAACTCAATGAAATTTCCTACCTAAATGTTCCTCTTAGTATTTGAGAGTTTTCAAGGCTCTCTCTAATTCTCTCTGTGTAAGAGAGTGTGTGTTTGAAGTGTATAAGGTGTATGAATCCCCAGAAGCTATAAGGAATCAAGAAATGCCCAAATCACAAGAATGTTAAACTTGTGCCCATAACAGGGACCAAGAAAGGAGTAACTCAGCCAACATGCTTTGCAAGCTGGAGGTGGAAATATAGAGTTAGTCAGGAAGTATGAGTTGAACTAGGAGCCACTTTGTTTAAACACGAATCACCTGCAGAGTGAAAATGGTTGGTGGGGTAACACTAAAACATACCAGGCCAACATACATGGGGAAAGAAAGCTGCAGATATGTTTGAGAAAAGTGAAACAATGTCTCTATGCTTAACTATTAATTCCAGATGAGTTCCAGCAAGTTCTGGCTGAAAAAAGCCCTAGGCATAGTCTTGGACAGAGCGGAGATTGTAGCCTCTGCCTGCCCCTCCAGAAAATAGGGTATCCCATTAAAGATATCTAAGGGAGATGCTTCTGTCCAGATGCCCAGATAGAGGCTAGTGCCACAGCACTCCCCAGGTGCAATCCAGAGGGGAAGCTACTCTTTGATGTAGGTGAAGAACTCCCTCTTCCAGCTGACCCCCAAATTAAGTACTCCCAGCAGTCGGGCCAGGAGGGATGTGTTCTGCCCCATTCCTATGTCGCCTCTTACATCTGTAGTTAATAAGGTTGTGGCCTAATTTGACCCAAAATAGAACTCATCTTGTCTCATAATTAATGGTTAAGATGGTCAGGTGGGAGAACACCTGGGCATGCAAAAGTGAAACTATGTCTGTAAGCTTAGCCATTAATGCCAGAATGTGGGGTTGGGAAAAAGGGAGAAACTTTGCAAGACTGCATGTTATATCTCTAGATTAAGCACCATGATCAGAAGTGGTGGAGGAATTTTGTGACTGACAAATCTTTGCAATTATTTTACAATCTTCTCCAAGCCCATTGCTTTGGAGGCAAAAGTAGCTTTACAAAAGCAAAACAACACTTGTTCCCTCTAAGCAGATACAAGGAAACCATTGCAGCTATCCTTCTGCAACTTGGCAGAACTCAGCCTTTCAGAAGGGGTGACATTATTGTTATTTACTGAATTTATATACCGCCCTATTCCTGGAGGACATTTCATTCAATTCTTGAGTTGTTTTGTTTGTTTGTTTAGAAATTGTGTCCTTGTTTGGGGAGGTTCACATTTTAGAGCTGTCTGGCATGAAAAAACAAAACAAAAAACAACAACCTCATGAACCTCTCCATAACTTGACAGGTTTATTCCTACTTAGGGAGGAGGGTATGTGCCTGAAAATTCCCTTGGGAAATCAAACTATTTTTTTGATTTCCCAATAGTGAACAGAAATAGGGGAAACAAAGGGGATTCAGACCGCAGGTTGAGTTGGGTACCTGAACAAAAGCAGACCCAAAGGGGTCTGAGCTGAATCTTGTTGAAGATGCATAACCCTAGTTCAGGCGTTTCTTCTGTTGATTCATAATTACTTCTGTTGATTCATAATTACTTGTTGATATTAGTTTTCTGTCCATGTTGACGCTAAGTTTTCCTCAGAAGCTTTGGAGATAGGATTTATGTGTATGTCAGACTTTTCGAACACTGCTCCTGCAGACTCAAAGATAAAAGCATTACTGGTGGCAGTGCCTTTAATTGCAGTAGTAACCTTTCTAGAGGTCTGCTGTGAATAGAATACATGGAAGGACGATCACTTCTGTGATTCCTGAAATACATAAAGTTTCATGAATACAATCATTTTTGTAAGGAGATGCAAAGAATTGAGCCCCACAGTGTTGTAATTCCGGATGGCAACCAGGACTATAATTATGCCTATTCTCCTGAGCTGTTTGTTTCATGAAAAATCCCTCTACAGCACTAAGAAGAAAAGCAACGAACAGAACAAGGAAGCATGCTCCACTCATTCAGTTTTAGATAACTAATGAGAAGAAATCTGGCATTGTTGCCAGAGCGAGACCCAAAGGACTCCTTGTTTCTTCCTATTTCTCTCTTGCCATTTGCCTTCTTTAAAGCAAAAGACGAGCTTTACTTCTGATAAATAAGCCACCAACTTCAGGACTGCATGACTTTCAATTTAAGTAAGACTTGAAGCCCAACCTCAAGACGGTTGTGTCAGATATTAGTGAAAGAAGATCAGCATGCAGTAAAAAGACATATAATTTCAATTAATAGAGATGACGAAAGGTATATATTATTAATTCAACAGAACACCCAGATAGGAAGGGGAAATAGAACATCATGTGTGGGTTTTATTGCTCTGAGAAGCCTTGAGTTCAGGTTCCACTCTCTTTTACATTTAGATAATGGCTTGTATCCAATGCAGTGCCAAGGAGCGGCCCATCAACACCAGGACTTCCACTTGCAAAATGGGACTTGGTCACTCTCCTTCCACCCAAGTGCCCCAAAATCTGCTTTCCTCAGCCCTCTGAACCAGATTTGGGTAAGACACAGGGTACAAATGGGGGAAGCAGAGGGGGAAAGTCCCATTGTGCAAATGGAAATCATTGCACTGATGGGATGCTTCATGAGTACAGCACTGAATAACTATGGTGAATGCTTATTTGCAGAGGATTCTATGACACACACACCTTGATTAAATGGTTGACTTTGTCATCCTGGGCATCTCTTCCATTTTCTGAAAACTTGGAAATGGTGATTATGGTTTGGCTCCTATATCCACTTTCTTTGGAGTGAGCGCAACTGAACTGAGTGGACCTTATTTATGAGTAGACTGTGCTATTAAGTCCTGTGCTTCATCTTGTATTCCCAATATTTCACCCTGGTCTTGACTAAATTCTTAACCTAAATTCATAAAGGATCTGTATAAAGCTATGGTTAATATGGATCCAGGCATAACCCAACAGAAATCAGCACCATCTTCCAGGGCTCTAATTGCCTCATGCCAACTCTCTAAGAGCCTACCAATGTTGTATCGTTATCTCTATACCATCTGTAAGATGGAATTTTCTATCCTTGACCCTGTGCAATTCTTTTTATTTTCCTCCTTTTATGCTTGCTTACCAGTATGAATCTCTGCATGAAATCCATTGGTATGTAATGCAGTGTGAAATTACTACTGCTACTAAAAGAACAAAACAAAAAACCCTTACATCCAAACTGTAGGATGAGTTTGAAGTAACTCAGAAATGCCCCCTTTTTAGTGTAAGATCAATACAATAATTGCTGTTATATTTATATCTCCCATATATAGATCAGGTGAGCCATTTTACATTTAGTGAACTTATGAGTTACACTGCGTCCCCCTAGAAAGTAAACATTACTTCTTATGCTTTATCATTTCCTCTTATGAACAGAGGGATTATTCATTCAAATTCCTTAAATCCTCCTAATACCTGGACCATTAGTACAGATCCTAACTCTTCAGATAGTAGCTGATTTCTTATGAATCTCGTGAGCAATAAAGCAAGCTTGTTAAATAAAATAGGAAGTATCAAATTTTAACCAAGAACTCATTTGCAATTCAGTGGTTTGAGCAGAAAAATACAGAAAATCAGATAAGTACTTGTACAAGTTACATGTAGATCTATTGGGAGGCATGGACAGTAATGCTAGAGTCTATTCTGCAATGCATGGATAAATTCTACTTATTATCTCAAATCTTCCTTCCTGGGACTGATGAACCTAATCACATTATTGTAACTTTTGCATCCAAATTTGTCATGATTATACCATCTTAAGATATTGAATTAGCCTTTAATGTACTAATGCACTTATATTCAATTTGATACCTAAAATTTTGAATGGTATCTGTGATTCCAATCATATAATATTCCTTTAAACCAGATGTGCCAGGGCAAACTCATTTGAAGGAGACAGTGTCATTCTCATGGAGAAACTCCTTTGTGGCTATATTTTAATACCCTTGCTGCCTAAATTTAAAGCTTGCCTTGAGATTTCTATGAGAGAAACCTGATGGATCACTGTTAGGGAACAACCACTGGATCCTGGATATCTGACACATGTATTCCCTCTTTCAACAACCCCTAATAAATGCTCAGTCAAGTGGCAATTCTTAAGGACCAATCTTGAGAAACTATTCCACTCTACCTCGAGGCTTTCACGCTCCCCAATGCCAGCTTGCCAGCACACAAAATGGTGCTGAAAAGAGGCGATGGAATATAAGTCTCCAAGGGAGAGGACTATGTCTTTAAACTCACCACTCTTCAGAAAGGAGAGGGAGTTCAGGAGGAATCATTTCTCTAAAGAGAGATATAGATGAGAAGGGCAATAGCCAGGGCTGGCCCACCAGTGAGGAAAGGTGGGGTGACCAGCTTAGGAGGTAGGATCGACAAAGGCAGCAGATCCAGTTTCCAAGGACTGCATTACCCACTGCTGCTGTCATTGCTTCAGTGGCAGCAACAACTGCATCATGCTCCTTGGAGGCCAGATCTGCTGCCTCCCCAACAGTCCTCCATTACCCCATGCTGCCTCTTGGTGAATAGGAGGCAATGCTAGTTTACTCGCACCCTTGCTCCAGATACAGATCTTTATTCCCTGCTGCTCCTGGTGTAGATCTTCACAAAGCAATGCACTGTTTCCAAACAGAACGTAACTTTCTTTTTGGTTCATCTCTGGCTTCTGAGAAGGAACCAAGCAAACATGCCACGTGTTCTTTACAAGGGCTACCTGGAAATGCCCAATGCTACTAACCTGTAACCCCTCCAGAACACATTTCATTTAACTGAAGTGATGTGTTTCAGTGAGGTGAAGGGCAAGCTGTCTAAGTCTAGTTCTATCTCCCCTGGTACTTTTAATACAGCCAGTAATTATATTTGTTGTTCATAGTGCGCACACCATTTGATATACTGAGCGTGTCTCTCATTTAGTCTAGGGTCACCTTTTGCCACCATGGGATTGTAAAGAGGCCTTTGAGTGAGAGAACAGGTTGTCTTTACCCCACTGTAGCCCAACATGGGACTGGTGCTGTAATTAAGAATCAGGCCGCATTGTTAAATGCTGCATTTGCTTTGGATTGCTTTGCCTTCAAAAATCCATTGCCAAAACAAGAAAAGGGCAATGAAATCAAAAGCATGAGCAGCATATATCTGTGTGCAGAGAGATGAAAATCGAACAAAACAAGAAAGGGAAAGGAGGCAGGAAAGACAAAATAATAATAAACTGGTATGCTGGCTATGGAGAGGAGGGGGAAAGCAGACAAAAGGATTGGAGTTCCTGTTTACCTAATTCAGCCAGGAACTTTAATTAGAAATTGAATGAAAAAAATCATTCAAAAAGAAATGCTGGAATCCCAGGCTTCTACTATGGGTTACAACCATTAAAACCCAATGTTAAAGCAACAAAATTGCCATCAAAATCATCAGGAGGGCCAGGGCTTCCCCCACCATTGTGGCCATAGCATAAATATAAGGAACATATAAGGACTGGTGTGAAAACCTGTTGAAATACCTTATGGCTTAATTGCAAGCAACTTTGAAACCTTTGAAACCGCAGGGGGTCACATTTCAAGTTAGCCTGCAAATCAGCTGATGAAGCAGTTGGTTGATTAATGATATTTTTAGCTATCTTTTTAGAAAAGCCACCAAGCTTTGTTTTCTTTTTCCACTGATAATTTTTAATACTTCTCAGAGTTCTTTTCCCCTTCAAATTATTAGACAATGTCTCGGTATTTAGCTATGCTTCTCTAAATCATGCAACAGGAAAATGCAGAAATTTATGTAAGCCTATGAAATATTAATTTGTTGTCGAAGGCAACTAGTGAGTGCTTTGGAAATGAGTGCTATAGATTATGAACAAACGGTATCTCAAATGAGTAAAACAAATGCAGCTCAACATCAGTTAGCTGACAAATCCAATATGTTTGATGAAGGGAGCGATCCTACACACAAGAAGCCGGCATAAAGCTAGTCAGTGTAAATTAAGATGGCATAAATTACACCTGATCCAAGTTCCCTTCAGCAGGTTGTTATTACCAGATTGCTGCAAAATGGTCACATCACTTTGGTACCCCCATTCACAGGTGGCAAACTGGAACAGCCAAACAGATTCGGCAGTGCTCTTATTGCTGGTGGTGGTGTTAAGAAAAGAGAAGCAGCCTCCCCCCTTTTAAAAGTTTCAAATGTGAGGTTAACAGTGAATTTTCCTCCCCTGGCTATTTCTGAGGGTGTGGTTTGAATCAGGGAATCAGTGCAAGGAAGGAAGGATCAATATTTCTCACCATGTATTAGTACTGATCCAGAGCAAGGATCAGTTTGTGGCTGTTTTTAGTGACAACAATGAAAGAAGGGGAGAGCTATATGCTTGGAAATCCTTAAAAGTAATTAACCATTGGAGATGCATTTAGGTAACGGACAATTTGTCATTATAGAAAAAAATCAACAGTTAAAAAAACATAAACAAACATACCTGATAAAATAACATCCCTGGGTAGGCTTTCCTAAAAAAATAGTTACCAGGTGTCAAAAACAATGGTTCCTGCCTATTTTTAATACTACTTGAACACTGCTTTTATATACTAATTAAGTTAAGGGTAATCATTCATTCTTTTTCACTTTATCAATGGACACAGAGGAGAGCAAAAGATGGAAATTGACTGAAGGAACTGAAAGCCACGCACACAATCCATTTCTTAATTCCAGTGTAAATATAAATTTAGAAATTCTCCTAGTTTAGAAAGTGTTCTGTGAGGCAGAGTGAAGGTGTAGAATGAGGTAAAAAGGCTCATTCCTAGCACACCATAGAAAGTGACTCTCAACTGACTGTAGTCAGAGAAGTCTCCCTTCTCTGGTCCCACCCCACACATCCCACACTAAATGCCCCGTTGGGTGATTTTATACCAGCCTTGGCTCAGCCACCTTTTACTTAGCTGGCTAAGTTATCCAAGTGTATCTTTGGTTGAGCTAGGGTTGGGGACTTAAGCAACAGCTGAGCCTGGCTGAGCTGCATCGCAGCAGATCCTGGCATAGGATTGCCCCCTGAAACCACAACCGAATGTATGCAAGGAACCTGGACTTTTGCCACTTTATTCATTGAAGCTAACGAGAAGAGATTGGCCCAAATCCAAGGATTTCAGCTCAAACAAATTGTTTATTGAGTTTATATATGTGTACATCAATATTGTAGCAATCAATACATTTGCAATTTAGAGTCAAATGCTCATTTCTATCTTTACGATCCAAAAGCCCTCCCCTGCCTACTTTTCCTTTTGAAGATTCAGAATGGGCATAACAGTTAATCAGAACTGAGCAATCACGATCTTGTTCAAGCGATGTTCGGAAGGGACAGCTTTGCGAAGTGATTTGTGACTCTGGCTGTGTTTGAGAGAGTAGTCAAGGAGAATAGAAAGCAAACCCTGAGTGTTTCAAGACACGGCGGAAGAGCTTGTTGAAGTGCTCTTTAGAAAACATTGCAGAATATGACTGGAGTAGAAATGGTAGGGAAGAAGTCTATAAAAGTCCCACTTAGCAGCAAAAAAGAAACGAGTTTTCAGTTTAAAAGAAAAGTTCTGTCATAAAAGTAGTCCCAGTAACTCTATTGCACAGATGTATTAGGACTGAGTGCATAACCCACATTCAAAGTAAGGCACACCACCTAGACAGGATGCCTTTCAATGCATTCCCAAATGTTATTTTAAAGGGTTCTGTGATACCCTAGGTAGCTACTGCTCTTGCATGAAAACCACTGTAGCCATCTTACTGAAATTTGACAGGATTCAGGTACTCAGAAGGGGAAAAGTCTCTCCTTTTTATATAATTCTACCCCCAAATAAAAAAGAGTTATTGAAATTTCTTTTAAAAACTTAATAATGAATATTTAAAGCTACAGTATTGCCCCGCAAGACGAATGCCTCGCTAAATGAAAAACCCGCAAGACGAAAGGGTTTTCCGATTTTTTAGTGGCTTCGCAAGACGAATTTCCCTATGGGCTTGCTTCGCAAGACGAAAGCCCACAGGGAAATCTCCGGGGACAGCGGGGAAGCGCAGCGCGCCTTCTCCTCTGTTCCCGGACCTGTCCTGAAGACTTGCGGTGGGAGGAAGGTTTTCCTCCCCACCGCCAACATTCAGAAGGCTGTTCTGAAGGCTGGCGGTGGGAAAAAAAGCCCTTCTCCCGCCGCCAGCCTTCAGAAGAGTTCCCCCAGGGCTGCCTAGGCTGCGGATAGCAGCCTGCTGCCCCGCGCGAGGGGCGCTCTGCTTCAGAGCGCCCCTCGCGCGGGGCAGACATTCGCAGCTTGGGGAGCTCTGCAGGAGTTCCCTGCAGGGCTCTCCAAGCTGCCGATAGCAGCCTGCTGCCCCGCGCGAGGGGCGCTCTGCTTCAGAGCGCCCCTCGCGCGGGGCAGACATTCGCAGCTTGGGGAGCCCTGCAGGAGTTCCCTGCAGTGCTCTCCAAGCTGCGGATAGCGACCTGGTCCCCGGACCTGGTCTGAAGGCGGTCTCCATAGGAACGCATTAATTGATTTTCAATGCATTCCTATGGGAAACCGTGCTTCGCAAGACGAAAAACTCGCAAGAAGAAAAAACTTGCGGAACGAATTAATTTCGTCTTGCGAGGCACCACTGTATCTGGTGTGTGAAATTGCAGTCAAACATAACTATGCATTAATGCTAGCTAGTGCATGAAGGGGTTAAGACCACAGAGTTCTGTTCCTGGACTCAGCTAGGTTACACCACTTCTCCTCCATGAGGGAGGAAGTGAAACTGTTTCTCTTCCCTTCTCTCTCCCTCTTCCAGCCATGTAACTGACCAGGGCAGATTGTGTCCTAATTCAAGTTCAGACCAAATGCTTGAAAATATATGCTGTATTTTACGCTCAGGAGTAATTTACCTGTGTTCTCCCTGCTGCTGCATGGAATAATGTATGAACCAGACCCTTGGATTTAATAAGTAGAGAATTTGAAGTTACTTAACAGTGTATGGTCTGTTCATTGCAAGGGGGGGCGGGGTAAAGAGAGGGGGCAAGAGCTGTAAGCAAACTAAGCAGGGTATGAAAAGGGTTTAACAACCTATATTCCACACTATATTCTGCTTAATTCTGAGAGTACTTTTAACTGTTGGGGGCTTTTTCCCATTGGAGAGTGTGCAAAGCCCCTCATTTCTGAATTACCCACACAAGGGTCAGAATATCTGTCTATCTGCTGGCTGTGTATCTTAATATATTATTTCAAGTTTTTATTTTTATTTTTTTAGAGAAAGCTGCTAGATTTGGAACTGTTCCATAGGGTATTGGACTAAAAGGTATTTCAAGACTCTCCTGGCACTGGTGTGTTCACCTGGCACATTACACTTTAATCTGGGATATCCCTCTTCCCTTAGGTGCTCCTGATACAAGCCCATTATTATTTTTTTCTGAATGAAGCATTTGTTTTAGTTGAGGTCACTCTTATCAGTGAAATAGCAGGCAGCTAAATCCTCCAAGACTCTGTTACCATTCAGTATGCATTTGCAGCTACCTTAGGGATGCAAAGACAGAATGAAGACTATGTATCTTTTCCCATTGTTTTTCTCAGCTGACCTCACAAAATGGAAGGCCACTTCACCAGTATCCATTGTTTGTTTGTTTATCTTCAAGAAGTATTGCGTATTTCTCTTCTTTTCTTCTTAACCAAATGCTATACATCCTAATTCTGTCTATAGCAGACATCTGGCTGTTACTGGAATTAAGCAAATACCATATTTTAAAAATATGTTTATCCGGACTGTCAGTGATAAAATGAATTTTATCCAGAGTGTCTAACTTTTATTCCATTGTTAGGCATTTGCAGATACATGCAGTAATGGATCACACCACTGAAAGTTTAACACTGAACTTTCTTAAGTCTGAAAAAGTTCCAGACATTATGTTCAGCAGGCCATTGAAAGATCATGCTTCACACTGCTCTCATATTTTGAAGAAAGAGCGGTCAAATCAACAGCTATTGTTGGCAAGGAGAAGACTTGCACCCAAACTAGGTCTGCACTGAATGCTCACCTGTTTTCATTTTGAGGGCAAAAGTGTTGTCCTCAAAAACCCTTTCTGTACATTGTTCAGCTGCTCATTACATTGGCACTGTTCCTGAAAAATACTGAAGCTCCTCCTTCATGCGAATAATGACCCCAAGCAACCATGAAAAAGCCCTGCTGGATCATGTAAAGCCCATGTAACCTGGCATACAGATCTTAGTGTGGCCAACCAGATGCTTATGGGAAGCCTGCAATGGGATTTCATTGCTTGCCCACAAGCAGGAACTGAATAAGATTAGCAGTCAAGGGATATGAGGAGTGGACCTCTTATGGATCAGTACCAGTTAAGAAATAGGAAGCAGGGAGTAGGAATAGATGGACAGTTTCAATGGAGGAAAGTAGAGAGTAGATTCCCCCAAGAATTAATGTTGGAACCTAAGCTTTTCAACTCGTTCATAAGTTATCTTGAGTTGGGGTGAGCAGTGAAATTGCCAAATGCACTGATGTTACCAAATTGATCAAGATGGTTAAACCAAAGTATGATAGTGAAGAGCTTCAAAAGGCTCTCTTCAAATGGTGTGAATGGACAATAAAATGGCAAGTGCAGTTCAATGTGAGCAATTGTAAAGTAATAATGTGTGAAACTATACATCCTGTCAGACTTTGCATAATGATAACTTCATGAACCAACTGAAGGCAACAGTGAATCACTTTTAGCTCTGAATTTGTATGTATAGAAAGTTGCTGAATGTTGGAACAATTTTCACTGCTTCCATTTTTTTATTTTTTATTTTACAAAAGCATTCCTCTTTCCAAGTGAACAGTTGCTGCAACCCACTGCTATATGCTATTAGACAGGGAAAACATTTTACCTGAACAGGGAATACTATGTGCACTGTACAGATATGCAAGAACTTGTGAGAGTGCAGCACGTAAATAGACATTTTGCATTGGAACAATTCTATGCAATGAATAACTCTAGTCATTTTTCTTTCCTAAAGAAAAAGATTTTGTCCTGGGATACATTACTGTAAATTAATTCAGATCAATAATCTTCTTTTGTAAAGCCTTGAGTGATCTAATATCCAGTCCAAGAAGATCTGATCCAAAATAAAGCTGTTGGTTTGTGATATCCATCATTCAAATAAATTTTTTTCTGAATTGGATTAATAGCCAATAATAATTTTAAGTAAGTTGTCTTCATTTTAGAACTGCTTGGCAGCTTCTGCATAAACAGAAGTAGTTCATGGCTTGAAGGGACAGGCTGTCTGCTCCTTTTCGTCTTCAGGAACTGACTCTTGCCTGTGGTGCTTGAGTCACAACTCAAGGGAGTTGAAAATGGTACTAATAAAACAAATTGTATGTGCATCGAAGAGTGCATATGTGTCATTGCACAAAAATAGTGCATATGGGTCATTTATAAAACATTATCTTTAAATCTCTCTCTCTGCAGTCATAAAGGAAATTCCTATGTTGATTCTTGGTGAACTCAAAAAAAGGCAACCCAATCATTCTAGGGAACTTTGTTTCTTTTTCAGCGTCCAAGTTCATGAACTTTGGATTTGATCTCAGCACATCATGAACTGCTAGACTGGGGACTGGCACAAAGAAACAAATACCTTAAAAGAAGCAGACTGTATAATGGTGTTTGCTACAGATAGGGATAAGACCAAGGTGTGGGACAGCTATGTCAGTCCCCGCAATGACTATGAGGACTTGAAGCAACACCCTAAGACCAAGATCCTTTAAGGCAATTCCCCAGTGGGAAGCAGGGGGGACCCACTTATCACTGCTTCCATGCCTGCAATGAAAAATTGTGACTAACTCTAATGTATATGCCCCTTCATGGATCACTGCCTTGTTGTGGTGAAGGGGCTTGAATAACTCCAAGAAGCTGAGCTATGCCGTGCAGGGCCACCTAAGATGGACAGGCCATAGCCAAGAGTTTAGACTAAATGTGATCTACCTGGAGAAGGAACTGGCAAACCACTCCAGTATTTTGCCAAGAAAACTCCACGGACATAAAAAAGGAGAAGCTTTGAGAAGAAAGTTGGAGTTTCCAAGGCATGCTCTGGTTCATGGGGTCACGGAGAGTCAAACACAACTAAGATGACTAAACAACAAATAATGTATATGACAAGAGTGACGGGGGGGGAGGTGCCACGGGGACAGCACCCCGCCCCCCAAATGTTGAATGTGGGAAAAATTCCTTTGTACTTAAAGTGCATTGCAGAGTTGTTACAGCAGGCCTCCAAGGATGGTTACTAATCATGATGGCTGTGCGCTATCTCACATCAGAAGCATTATGCCTCTGAATACCAGGTACTGGGCATCACATGTAGGGAAAGGCTTATCGTCTGATCCACTGGGGCTCTTTTCTCATTTTTATGCTACCAACCTGAACAAACGGGCAACAGCAAACAAGGTAAAATGGCACTTGAGTTAATCTCAGGATAGGTCTTTAAGATCCTCATCTACATGGCTCCAAGAACTTATATTTCTGGGAAGAATTACACAGCTGAAATACAGCCACAGTCGCAGATGTAAACGGTGTCAGCAACACACTGTTTGCCTTTTCCCCTAGTAACGAAATGCCATTTCCAGCTCTTCATGAGCAAAAATTCTGTCTGTAAATAGAAATGGCTGCGAATATAGTGATTGCATTGATTAGTTGCATTAATTTTTCACATTAATGATAGTTATTATGTCTGCAGTCCACAAAATAATGAGAGTTCCAAGCAGGAAGCTATAAACACAGTTGTAATTAAAGATAAGCAAATGGTAAAATGCTGCAGAATGAGATATTTGCATGGATTGGTAATCTTAGCCCAGAGATATTTGCATGGATTGGTAATCTTAGCCCAGACCATTGAACAGGTGGCAATGCAGGCTGCTAGTCTGAGCATCAGGCATATTTAGGGCAGTTTGTTTGAGCACCAAGCATATTTAAGGCACAATTCCCGACCTTTTCCAATTCACTGGCATCCAGTTACCAGAAGTCTTGTGAAGTCTAGACCATCACTTGCCACCTGCCTTGCAGAGCTAACAGCTCCCCTAGGCCTTTTTAGTCTGAATCATGAGTTTCAAAAATAGCACTTTAGAAGAAATTAAATCACACACCACTGGATGAGTTATGTTACATTCTTGGCTCTTGGAAATCAGCAGAATTGAACTTTTAGGAAAATAGAAGAGGGGAATACCGGCTGTAGGGAAAACTCCAAGGACCTACCATCTAGAACTAAAAATTGTTCTTAGGCTGGAAGGTTATTGACTCCTGACCATTCTGAGAGTTAATAAACCCATTTAGTTTTCAACTACATTGCTTTTCCAGAGGCTGGTTTTAATGAAGGCACTATAAATGCTAGCTAGGGGCATGAGCAGCCAACTAACAGGAGTGTATACAAGGAGGAGATTCACACCATATACATTTGAAGCACTGTGATGCCACTTTAAGCAGCCCTGGCTTCCCCTCAAAAATTTTGGGTGCTGAAAATTGTTAGGATACCCTTACTGCCCTCCCAGTGTTACAGTTCCCAGAGTTTTCTGTGAAGTGGAATCGATTGTTAAACCATTCTGCTAAGCATGCTCAGCCTAATTTGATGGTGGTTAGGGAAAGGGGATACCCCATATAAAATCATGCAAATTCATGAAGATCCATTTTAATTCTGCTGGATCCAACTCTTATAAAGACATCGTTGAAAAGTAAAGACTCAATGTGTGCGTGCTTCCTCTCTTTCTCTGTCTTGGAGGGAGGTAGAAGATATCAAAATCCCAAATGTGCCCATGAATCTAAAATGGATGGCAACCACTGCTGTATATAGCTCTATGGAGCTGGATCTAGAGAGACACCTCACAGGATGTCTGCTCAAGTTGGTGCTCAGAGCCAACATTAGTTCCAGGCATCCTTAGGCAGTGTCAAGGCCCAAATAGAGCCCACCACTAATGCCTGCCAAGCCTGCCCTTTCCTTTCGTTTCAAACCATGAAAGGTGCATGGCACTGATGTTAATGGACATAGAATGCAACCTAAAGGAATCTGATTCCTCTGAGCCTGGGGAGACACTTCTTATGCCCTCTGTATACAATCAATCAAATTTCTGCATTCAAGCGTTATTTCCAAATGTATTAATATATTCTAGGTGTTTTAAAAAGTCTTCCTCCCTAACAAATAGGAATTTAGGTCAGTTCATTAATGTTCAGATAGTGTGGCAGAGAGTACAGTAGAGATCTCTTATGCACACAAATGTAGAACAAGAAATTGTCAAGCAAATGTCAAACTATTCATATTTTTTTTGTAAATGTGTCAAAAACAGGATTTTTGACAGTTCTGCTGGAAGTGTGAATATTTCCCCATAACTCTAGCTAAAGTATATTTTAAGTTCAACGCTTGCTGGTCTAATATGTCAACTCAGTATATTTGTTGTCAAAAACTCAGGTGATGCTTTTTCATCAAACACAGAGAAGGAAGAAGGTGTCTTGTTCTGAAGTTGCCTGTTACAATTTTTTGCTGCCCTGATTGGAAGGGCACTGTTTGAAACATGGTAAAAGGATGATTTATTTGAGCATCTTGCAGACTGCTGTCTTCAAAGAGTTTGCACTCCCATATCTTCACTCATAATCACAACCCTGCTAAAGAGGCTAAGGTAGATGTATATCACTTGCTGGATCAGAACCATGGGTGTGAGACTCCACTGGACACTCAAGATTATACACAGCATTGTATTCAAAGTGATGTGAATTTGAATGCACCTTGGAGACCAGGGTTCAAATCCCTACTTAGCCGTGAAACTCACTGCATGACAGTCACTGCTTGCCACCTAAGCTACCTTATATGGCTGGTAGAATTCATTCAATTCCTTTTTGTTTTTATAACTCAAAGAATGAAACAAATAGGATACATTTCCTTAATTTTTCATTCATTTTTTTTAAATGAATGCACATCCCTAATATAATCAACATTTAAATGTTCTATGGACTTTTAAAATATAATATTCCCAAATGCCAATGCAAAGTTTTCATATTCAAATAGCTAAATTCCAAATCTTGATGAGATTCAGATAATTTTTCTTCATTAAATAATTACCAGCATATATACTCCATGCTTTACCTTGTATTAGTATTACATATTTTTGTTTGCTGACTTTTGCAAGCACTAAAGGATGCTTTATAAAGTAGTAGGCAAGGCCAAGTAAGTGAAGCAAAGCAAATGCTTAAGGCCTATTTGTTAATGCAACACTTTTCAAAAACATGATTTAGTAACCAGATACATTCAATTTCCGGCTCCATTTCATTTGTTACTAGAATTCAACAATGCCTAATCCATCAGGATTTTGAGGTATCAGCTGCTTCAGATCACTGTTGACCTGAAGGGGAACATCTACCACCTGAGGTACAAGTTCACCAAGCATGAGGAAAGCTATTAACAGTCACACTTCTTGAAGCATGTCTTTCTAGATCTATTAATCATCTGTTCTATGTACTTTATGCCCTTTTCTTCATTTGTGTCTATTCTGGATGTGGTTGTGTATGTGTGTTGAGAGAGAGAGAGAGAGAGAGAGAGAGAGAGAGAGAGAGAGAGAGATTGGTGAGTGCCTCCTGTGGCAACTATTTCTTACTCCTTTTACATTTGAAGAATGTACGGTAATCACAAGAGTGGGCACATGTGCAGTAAACAACAGCTGTTATGACTATTCAGTCTAGAAAGTGCCTGAGCTATCATACCCTTAGACGCTATGTTGATGGTACAAGGCACAGAGGCAAGTTTTTTTGGGTATCTATGTTATGGTTGAATAAGACCAGAGAAGGACCCTGAGATCCATGTTCTCATAATGGTGGCTTATGTGGAACAACTCCAAGATCTGAAGTAAGAAAACATTTGGAATTTGTACAGTGGTACCTCAGTTTAAGAACAGCCCTGTTTAAGAACAATTTGGTTTACGAACTCCACAAAACTGGAAGCAGTGTCCCGGTTTGCGAACTTTACCTCGGTCTAAAAACGGAATCCAAACGGTGGAAGGGGTGGGAGGCCTCATTAGGGAAAGTGCGCCTTGGTTTAGGAACGGTTTCAGTTTAAGAACAGACTTCCGGAACGGATTAAATTCATAAACCAAGGTACCACTGTATTAGGAATTTCACATGTCTGCTATACCTGCTTCTCTGTGACATTTGGACTACATATGAAGTGGAAGGAAATATGTATTCACATGAAAATTGAGCTCAGAAAAAACACTGCTTAAGCTTGCACATGTTGGCTGGCTCACCAGTTGCTGCGCCCAGCATCTTTAGTTTTTAGCATGCACATGGCAGAGGGAAAACTAAACAGTAGAAGCTTTCTCCAATGGCATCGTATGTGAACATAGTTGTGTAAATGGGCTCTTATCTCCCAGTGAGAGATTATTTCCATGCTTAACTTATTTTGAACGGCCAAAGCCTGAGATATTAAGAAGCACCAGTACTGCATGCTTTGTGCCCCTCCCATTGTTTGCTTCATTGACTACCTTTCCTCTATTGTCCTATAATGAGACTAGAGTGATCTGTGATGCAAGAGTATCTTCTTTCTCTCCTTACACTTACACAATACCTAGAAGAGTGAAGCTCTGCTTCATTATGACTCCCTTTATTGATTATGCCGCTGCCTTTAGCACCATCAATTTCCATTGCTGTTAAATTATATCTATGATTATGTTTTGCACCTTTTGGGGGTAAAAATGCCTAAAATGAAATTGTGTAGACGTTAATGGCATTGTTGCTTAGGAATGGAATGTTTTCCATTTATCATGTGCATGAATATGGATGAGTACTATAGCTACCACTTTGGGTTTTCGCCCAAGAAGAAAAATAGTACTTAACATGTTTGCAACCAAGGGATTTATGTCTTGGGACATAAAGAGCAATGAAGCTGACATTAACTATAAAACTCCAGTTAGCACCTGCTCCCCTAATCCAAGCATGTTCAGTGAAGTTTTTCAAGGCAACCTAGGGGGATTCAGATGAACAGTACACTCTAATTTTAATTGAGAATTGAATGCCCCAAACCCTTGAAAATAGTAGCAATTACCTCTTCAGTATTTCACCACTCTCTATTCATGGTGCAATGCTGCAAGATGCCAATAACTAATCTGAACACAGAAAATGACACTAGTTTGGTCTAAGAATGCTCCTGCATTAGTCATAGGAAGTTGTTGATGTTAAGTAAAGATGGAAGAGATAATTACAAAGAATCAAGCATCAGACTATAATATAGATTTTAAGAAAGTCAATAACTAGTATGATAAGTTGCAAAATGTCATAGGTAGGAGGGGCATGCTTCGATGTATAGTTATTGCAGTTCTTTTTAAAAAAGGTGAAAGCCATAAGCAAATGTATATGCAAAACCAGAAATAGATTGATTTACCACTCCTGGTTCTTCTCTTTTTTCACTGGTGTCAATTTAGCTTATTTGCTCAGTATGTAATTAAAAAAAATAGTTTTGTTTTTTAAAGAGTGAAATCCAAAGGATAATTATGTTCTGGTCTGTGTACTAGTGTGTGAGGTGCAAATTAGGTCAGTGTGGGCTGAACAAAATGTGGGCTGAACAAAATGGGGTTCTGGTCCCATTCATGTACCCCATAGCTTTGTGAAATATACTTTTTTCTGTAGATTGGTCTCACAAGCACTCTAGGAATGTCTGAAAGAGCCAAGTAGGCATGTCAGGACTGGGAATATTGTGCCTTATTATATGAGCTTCACCCAAAGCCCAAGTAGAGTGATCTTGCCATCATATATCTTGCTCATGTCGTTCTACCAACTAAATGTAAGTGTGAAAGCACATGAGGCAATGGAGTAAGCCATTTACAATGCCCCCCCAAGCCAAATTAAGACGTTCCACCTGCTGTGCATGGCTTAGCTAGGGAAACCAATATAGCTGCAGGAACAACTCCTTTCTGCCATTCATTTTTTTATATATTTTTCTCACATCTTTTCACTATATACTTTTGTGCACAAATGTCTTTCAAGTGACATTAATGGGAACTGCTAGGTGTTTATTGAAGGAACTCTAACCTCTGACATATTTTGATACATGCCCCTGCTCCTAATTCTTCCTCTTACCTACCGTCATAAAAAATATACAGAGCATGAAATCAAGCCAATGTCAGTTTGCTGTTGGGTGAAAGGCCTGTTGATTAGGAGACGTGCTATGGTTTAATCTATGATCACTTGGTTTTCTGTAAAAGAGGGATTGCCTCTTCAATTGGGCCTTAAATTTTATCATACTTTCTACATTTCTGATGCAGTATAAACCTTTTTCCCCCTTATACCAGCAAAACTCTATTTTTTGGTATATGTTTATTTATTTTGTTGGAATATTTAAATTTAGTTTGCAAGCCATCACGAAAGTTGTTACTTAATTTACAGCCTCCTCACAGCTTTCCGTGGGCAACAGAACACACTTTACCAGCCTTGCCACAGTTTCATTATCTCTTTTCATACACATTCTCACCTGTCCATGATGCGCAAGTCTGAGATTTTTGAATACACAAATGCATTTGCAAAAAATATATATCTATTTATATTTTTCTAAATTCAATAATATTATTTTATTTTAAAAGAAGCAGTGGACATTAAAAACTAATAACTCTGTGGATTAAACCACAGAGCCTAGGACTTGCCGATCAGAAGGTCGGTGGTTCGAATCCCATGACGGGGTGAGCTCCCGTTGCTCGGTCCCTGCTCCTGCCAACCTAGCAGTTCAAAAGCATATCAAAGTGCAAGTAGATAAAAAAGGTACCACTCCGGCGGGAAGGTAAATGGCGTTTCCGTGCACTGCTCTGGTTCACCAGAAGTGGCTTAGTTATGCTGGCCACATGACCCAGAAGCTGTACGCCGGCTCCCTCAGCCAATAAAGCGAGATGAGCGCCGCAACCCCAGAGTCGGTCATGACTGGACCTAATGGTCAGGGATCCCTTTACCTTTACCTTAACATCTTGATATTGCTGGTGTTCCTATTTTCAGTCTTCTGTTGAGAGTTTTCATGTGTGAAGGAGGGTTAACATGCCCAAATAGGACCATTCTCTTTCTGGAAATGAATACTGAAGCCTAGGATCTTGACCAATGAGACAATGGCACAGGGAGTCTTTTTGTTATCCAGAGAAAGAACAGCAAGAAAACAAGTTAACAAGTAAATATGCTCAAGTTAACAAGTAAATAAACCTTACAAGGACCAAATGGTTCAAACCCTTTTTCAGGAATAATTTTTTCACCTTTATATAATGTCATTGACTTCAACTCAGTACTTGTTTCCTTCTGGATCATCCCAGTTGTTTAACTGCCTTGCCCCAAACTGTGTTATTCCTTACAATGGAGTTTGCCTTATAATATAAAACTCCACTTCAGATTATTTCATGTAACAAACTGATTGATTTTTGACCTTTCCAAGATACTATTAAAAGCAACTAACAATGAACCATTTTCCGGCTGCTATATCTTTGACGGTCATTTCTAAAGAATTCTCGATCCTTTCATTTAAAATTCATTGGTGTCCTTGGTCACATCCTGTAAACTTAAAATGTCACCTATAATTATTTTTGCAGAAGCTCTGGGCTTGTTTTATAGTCCCAAACATGTATTTGTCCACAATGCCATGGCCAGCTTGTCTGCTTTTGTGCCGGTTCCTTTCTATTCCTTTCTAGTTTTTCCCTTCCCCACATATTTTCTTGCAATAAAAAGAAACCATTTAGCTAGTTTCTATATCCAGATACCATGTTACACAAAATGCTGTTAAATAAATGTACTTTCCATACCTACATTTACATAATGAACCACTCTTAAAATGGCAGATGGCACAGTGAAAGCTTAGTTAGCTCAAGACAGATCTATAACCACATTTTCCCCCAGTGTTTAATGGGTTTTTGAGGTGAATCTGTTCCCTATAAGAAGGAATTAATATATAAGGCATGTGTATTGTAAAGTATATGCCAGAACCATTCCCAATCCCTGTGAAAATGGAGAGTTGGATTTTTTTCAAGTATCCCTAACAGAATGCATTTTTGTGTGATTTTCACTAATATATGCATTTAATGCACAGTTTAGCCTAATAAATGCATTTTTATTCTCTGTGTTAATTTGGGCTCTGTTAGGCCTTCATATCAAGCAGTTTTGGTAGGCTTATAGCACAGCAGAGCAGCCATGATAAATGACGTTGCCATGTGCTCTGGTTTCTGTCATGGTGTTTCATTGTGCCAGAAGCGGTTTAGTCATGCTGGCCACATGACCCGGAAAGCTGTCTGTGGACAAACACTGGCTCCCTTGGTCTGAAAGCGAGATGAGCGCTGCAACCCCATAGTCGCCTTTGACTGTACTTAACTGTCCAAGGGTCTTTTCCTTTTACCATTTACCTAGAGCAGGCATGAAGGATTAAAATGGGTGGCTATTTGCCATCTCTGTGTAATTTCTGTGTAAACTGCTTGAAACTTCATGCTAGGTTTTGCTGTTTGCTGGGATGTTGTGATCCTGATGATAAGAGGAGTAGGAAGGCATCCATGAAGACAAAACAAAAGAGAAAGTAGAACATATTTTGGAAGCCAGTAGTGGAGTGTGCCGAGGTTCCCTGTCCTGAGAAGCATTGATGCAGCAGGGGCCCAATTTACGATACTCCCTTACCTCTCTCTGATGCTCTGTTAGCTTGCTTTGTCAGTGTTATTTCTTACTTCATATCATTAAACAATTAATTAGTTTGTGCAACTTATATAGTTTTGCCTTAAGATGCTTTATTTTCATAGGTAATTTCCCCTCTTATTTTTCATAATACCATCAAGCTCTGTGCACCCAATAAATCAGTGAAATCATTTAAATCGCTTTTTGAGTCTGTGGTTACAACTGTTTAGGCTCTGCTCCTTCTTATTTCATTGCTGCTGAGAAAATTCAGATCCTGATTTGGGGGACCAATTAGTATTAGCGCATTGGCCAAGGATTGGCATAGTATGCACTGGTGCTCATGGGATCCCTAAATTAGCATTATGTACATACTTTTTGTTTGGAGAACTGCATCACAAAATTTGAGTGTGTGGATTTTGATGGATAATTGTGTTTTGGGTCACGTCTTAGTTGGAGAAGTGTGAATTGGGTAGCTTCTCATTAAAATGCCAACAAAATCAAATTCATTTCCCACCCTTATGTCTCCCAAATATTTTATTACACTAACACTGCCCAAACTATCATAGCTGGAAAGAATGATGTGTAAAGAGGAATTATACATGGATAAACAACCTTAGAACAATGCACAAGGAAGTGGTGTTTATATTAGTTTTGAAAGTATTAATGTTCATGCATCATTAAAAAAAAAATCTTCAAGATGTTTCTGGGTCAATATATGACAGCTGAATCAAAAAACTCATATCCACAACAGGCCACCAGGTTGACTATTCAGCAGCTGCTGCTTTCAGTTTCATTGAGGGGGAAAAGGTCTTTGTTGATTTTTAAATAGAAACAAGTGTCTCACATGCAAAGGGAAACACATATGGAAGCAGGGACTTTTTGTGCATGGTTTCCTTGTAAGGTCAGAACTGAGCGCACAGACACTCTTCTATACACAAAGGATCTATGTGATCTCTGTATTATGTCCCTTCCCACCTATCTTGCAGCTGGATGAGAACGTTGAATCGTATCCACAGCCTTGAGGATACATACCTCCTTTTTCTACTCAACAATAACTCAATTGGACCAAAATATTTGTTTACACACACACACACACACACACACACACACACACACACTCCTGCCTAGCAGTTTATTGCAGATTTTTGCCTACAAGAAGAAGAAAAAAGATGACATATGAAGTTGTTTTATTATTGAGCTTCCCACCTTTTTTCCTTAAAGTTTTGTTTGTTTGCTTGTTTGAATTGTTGTTTTATTCATGCTTTTATTGCACCAATTTTGGGCAAATATTTGCAATTGCCATTTGGTTTGCAACTACCTTCAATATGAATACATTCATTTAATATTGAATATTCATTATTGAATAACTTCAATACAAATACAATACATTCATGCACATCTGACCTATAATAGGTAATAGAAATCTGTACATTAGATGACAGCAAAAGCCCTTTTGTGGGTCTGCATTCATAGACAAAAATAGCAATCTCATTTTGGTGCTTTGTTTTCTCTGAAGAGCATAGCCATCTGTCTAACACCTGCTACCTGTGTACTGTCTGCTTCTTCCAGCTGACCTTAACAGTCTCTCTGTGCTTGTTATCTGTGACACTTCACTGGCCAGTTTGCATCCATCCATCCTCTGCTGCTGACATCCTACCTGAGTACAGGCTCCATCCTCTGACACTTGGTATGCATGCAGCATCTGGGCTTGGATTGGACAGCAATGGTGTAGACAGTGATTTGTGGAGCAAGACCTCTCTGGGAGCACATTGCATCTCCTAACTTGCTTCATTTCAACTCTGTCATGACTTTTTTTCTTCTATTCATCATTAAGCTACCAATCTTGGCCGTGGTATTGTTTACTTGTATTTCAAGAAACTCCTTTGAATTCTGCAACAACTGCTCTGCAGTGACCCTGACAAGCACAATGAATAATTTGAAGACTTGATTTTCTCTTTCAAAAATTCATCATAACCATCATATTAATTTATTATTCCTGTTTATTGTGATCAATTCCCTTGCTAAACTTAAAGGAGAGTGGAAAAGAGAAACAACAGTGACTATAGTCCAGTGGCTAAGAGACTGGGTCAAATCCAACCTCTATCACTGAGTCATGATGTGGCCTTAGGAAGTTACCAGCCCAACACCTGCTTCTAACCATTCTTATATGGAAACAAGTGTCATTCATTTCCATCTCAGACAGGTTTTTACTGGCAATAATGTCCCAATTCTCAGAACCAAAATGAACAACAAAATAACATAGAACAACTACTCCAGAATATTGCTCTGAAGACAGATTAGGCTACCACCTTGCTGAAGCTAGCCAAGTCTGGGCCAAGTCAGTGCCTGTATGGATGATTACCTGGGAACCACATGTATATTGTTGAGTTCCATGAAAGAAAAAAAGGTGGAAAGTTTGTAGATGGTTCCAGTGTCCCATTGCATGTTTGAATGTATAATGCTTTCTCAATATGATAAAATAAAAGAGTCATGGTTGCCAGCACAAAATCGGTGTCATGTACAGCAAAAAAAAGATGGTACTCTACACCAGTAAGTACCATCCCAATAAATCAACACCTATATATTTGCGTGTGTGCATGCACTCACAACATTCAGAATTAGCTTGAAATGTCCTTAAAATTTGATTTTAAACTGTCCAACAAAGCTGATCACTTCTGAATTTTGGTTGTTTTGATATGAATTTCTTCATTTAATTAAAATAGGTAAAATGTCTAGCCACATAACTGCTTGCTTTTTTATGAGAGTGATGAAGAAGACCCCTCCCAAAAAAACAACCCACTCTGCAAAATTGTGCAAGAGCTTTTAAAGTACTTTAGTCACAAGGGCCAATTGGCAATGTTCATTCTTAATAAGAGCTGATGTTCCTCACCTGCTATCCCCAGTTAGCCCTTAGAGGCTTGAATAAGTGAAAAATAGCAAGTCTTTATAAATGTTGCTATCTCACAATAGTATTTTTGAGGTTCCCTAACCCATACTGCAACCTATTTTTTTTATCATGAGTAAAAATCTTTATTGTATAAAACCGTATTTCAGTCTGCATTAGGGTAATCTGCAGTAGTGTGCAACATGACTGTCTGTGCTGGCGACAGATTTGGACCATCCAAAATCCATGTTATGGTTTGACATCTAAACTAGCCTTCTACCAAATCAGACCACTGGCTCATCTAGCTCAGTACTGTTGACACTGTCTGCCAGTGATTTTCTGTGGTTTCAAATAGGAGCCTTTCCCAGCCCTGCTTAGAGATTATGCTGATTGAACTTGGGGCATTTACATTCAAAGCATGTGCTCTCCCACTGATCTAGTCTTTCCTCAAATAGTCATGTGAATCAATCCAAATATGTATGTATGTATTTAATCAATTCATAGATTGCTTAATTGCTCTGATACAAGAAAATATCTAAACAGCTTACAAAGTAAACAAAAACAAAGTCTTTTTTCAGGAGGAACTCGCCGGAATTCAGTTCTGGCACGTCTCAGGTGGGCGCCATTGCCATTCTAAGAGAACAAGGGAGGGAGGGACAAATAAACCATTTGAGGTGTTTTACTTTTTAATCAGGGGACACGGGTGGCACTATGGGTTAAACCACAGAGCCTAGGACTTGCCGATCAGAAGGTCGTAGTTCAAATCCCAGCGACGGGGTGAGCTCCCATTGCTCAGTCCCTGTTCCTGCCAACCTAGCAGTTCGAAAGCACGTCAAAGTGCAAGTAGATAAATAGGTACTGCTCTGGCAGGAAGGTATACACCGTTTCCATATGCTGCTCTGGTTCGCCAGAAGCGGCTTAGTCATGCTGGCCACATGACCTGGAAGCTGTACGCCAGCTCCCTCGGCCATTAAAGTGAGATGAGCGTCGCAACCCCAGAGTCGGTCACAACTGGACCTAATGGTCAGGGGTCCCTTTACCTTTACTTTTTAATCAAATGGTGTCAAAGTTTTATTAAATAAAATACTGTAAATAAAATGAAAATATATTCTGTGAAGGAAAATCCAGAATCAAAATACTGAAACAAATTATTGAGCAGGGCAATAAAAATATAACAGTTGAGAAATGCCTGAACCAACAGATACGTTTTTAATGGGCATCTAACTACTGATGTCTCTCAGATTGGATAGGAGAGGGTGTTCTAAGAGGACTGGAAAAGGCCCACTGCAAAAAAGAAAAAGAAAAAAAAGGCCTGCTTCTATGTTGTCACTAGATGAAAATCTTCCAGCTGTGGCACAACCAGCAGGACCTCCTCTAAGGAGTCTAAAGATTGACTGGCTCTGTTACAGGGGAACGGATCTGACAGAGGTGTGCAGAAAGTGAATAGAGAAAAGTTTTTCTTCCCCTCTCATAATACTAAAACTCAGGGCCATCCAATGAAACTGAATGTTAGAAGATTCAGGATAGACAAAGGAAGTACTTCGTGATGTAGTGGTTAAGAGCGGTAGACTCGTAATCTGGGGAACCGGGTTCGCGTCTCCGCTCCTCCACGTGCAGCTGCTGGATGACCTTGGGCTAGTCACACTTCTCTGAAGTCTCTCAGCCCCACTCACCTCACAGAGTGTTTGTTGTGGGGGAGGAAGGGAAAGGAGAATCAGCGGCGTAGCATGGGTTGTCAGCACCCGGGGCAAGGCAAGTAATTTGCGCCCCCTAACCCGGGGCAAGGCAAGTAATTTGCGCCCCCTAACCCGGGGCAAGGCAAGTAATTTGTGCCCCCTAACCCCTAACCTGCCGCCGCTGCCAGCTTCTTATTGCTGCTGCCTGGGCTGGTCTGGTGTGGTTCTCTCCCGCGCTCAACGCTGCGCTGGGCGGCCGCTGCACTGTCCCTCCCCCAGATAGTCCCTTGCTCTCTCTCTGCACTGCATGCCTGGCACCCACCCCCTCCACAGTGGGCGGCGACCCGGCGGCTCGGATCGGATTCGCACAGCCAGCACTGCAGTGAGAGAGAGTGAGTGAGCCAGGTAGGGGCAGAGAGCTGCGAGTGCGAGCGCGCCCCCCAGATGTTGCGCCCGGTGCGGCCGGCCCCCCCTGCACCCCCCACGCTACGCCACTGAGGAGAATGTTAGCCACTTTGAGACTCCTTCGGGTAATGATAAAGAGGGATATCAAATCCAAACTCCTCCTCCTCTTCTTCTTCTTCACTCAGTGCATAGCTAAGCTGAGGTGCTAGTTCAACTTGAACATTAGAACTTGGTTTACTTTAAAAGAGGATTTGATAGATTAATGAAGGATAAGACTGACAGTTGCTACCAGGCCTAATGGCTATGCTCTATTTTCACTGCCAGAGGCAATATTCCTTGGAAAACCAGTTGCTGGGAACCTTAGGAGAGTGCTGCTGGGCTCAGGTCCTGCTTACAAACTTCTCATGGGAATCTGGTTAGCCACCTGAGAGCATCTTAGTGGAAAGATGGCCCTTTGACCTGATCCAGCAAACTCTTATCATGTTATGCTACTCACTGGATCATCACCTTGTCGTGGTGAGTGGGTTTGCACATTCTGATGAACCTAGTGAGCAAAGCCATCAGGAATATTGTACTCCCAGCAGGGTCACCAAGGCGTTAAAGTCAAAGGGAAGGAGCTAGACAAAGAATGATCCAAGAAGAGGCGCATGATAACAAGTGGTATGTTACAACAGCTGTGAAGGCAGATGACGGCTGCAGCAGTTAAGAATCTACTGGTTCATCGTGACTACTCATGCCATCAGAACAGAGCCTTACTGCGAAGACTGTGTGTTGGTAAGCATGCACTGATCTACACACATAAAACAAATTCACAGACAGGTGTCTTCCAAAAACCCATCATGTTATATAGTAGTTCCCTCACAAGTTGTAAAGCACAATAAATTCTCAGTTAATGTTATACTAGCTAAGACAACTTCACACAATCACAACATTTGATAACTTATCTTTCAATAGCACACATCTGAATATGTAATCCATTGCCACTGCTGTCATCACACATGGCCAAACCCTTCCTTGGAGGGGGAAGCATTTGAGGGCTTTTTGTGATGTGGTGACAAAACCCATTCATGCTTCAAACCTGCATGTGGTGTTTAAATTTTAAAGCACACTGTGCTAATCTTTCAAAAAAGATTTCATTAACTTGGATACTGTAAATTAATTACCTCATGCAGCTCAAGATATTGCAATGAAGTGGTCTTTCAGCACATACGGCTGTGTCCTGCTGAGCAACAGCCAGCGAGGAATGTATTATTAGTAGCAACTGCACTTAACTTTGTATATTAACAATTTTGACTTTTGTAGCACACCCTAAATGGTATTTAGAAAAACCGTTAGGAACTGGCAAGTTTACCACAAGTGATCAGCATTTATAGATTTCTAATTGTATTTTCTCTTCTGAGTAACATGGTTGCTGTTGATTAGTTTAGCTGTTTCTTTACATATGTATGCCATTATCTCTCATCAGAGCTCAGCCTACCGAATCTCCCAGGTGGTTTCCCATGCAGGTGTTACCAAAGCCAAGCTTGTCTCGTTTCTGAAAATGAGCTTGGTGATGTGCCAAAATACTCTGCTATAGAACATTTTCACTAGGTCATGACTGGTCAGAACTTTTCTTTTACTAAAAGAATTAAGCATGGCATTTTGCTTTATTTTAAGTTTTAAGAAGATGTCACCCACTGCACTTAGAGACAAAGCAAGTGGAGTTAACTGTTGTACACTCATACAACATCTCAGCAAGCACGTTCCAGCCTAGAATTCCTTCACACTCAAGGAGCAGGGCCAATGAGAGGAGGCCAGATCTGCTGCACCTGTGGATCCTGCTGCCTGAGGTGGTCGTCTCACCTTGCTTCATGGGTAGGCTGGCCCTGCTGTTCTCACAGTGGCTAACCACGTGCCTATGGAAAAGCCTAACAGGACCCTGCAGTTTCCAGCAAATGGTTTTTAGAAGCATTAGACAGCTCAGGACCACAACACGAGAATGGGTCTTTTCTGCAGTGGCTCCCCATCTATGGAATGCTCTCCCCAGGGAAGTTCGCCTGGTGCCTTCATTATACACCTTTAGGCGCCAGGCAAAAACATTCTGTTTTAACCAGGCCTTTGGTTGATCTTATTAACATCCAACACCCTTTTAGAATGTGGGCTTTTAGAATGTGGACTTTTTTGGGGGGGCTATTAGGTTATTGCTTTTGGGTTTTTTTGAATGTGGACTTTTTTGTGGGGGGGGGCTATTGGGTTATTGCTTTTGGTTTGGTTTTATATGTTGTGAACCACCCTGAGATCTCCAGGTATAGGGTGGTGTATAAGTTGAATAAATAATAATACTACAAGAACTGCCTCTCCCCATATGACCTGACCCAGACCTTGTGAACATCATCTGAGGCCCTTTTTTACATGCCCCCTCCACAAGCAGTCCAGAGGGTGGTAACACAAGAACAGGGCCTTTTGTGTGGTGGTTCCCCCATTTGTGGAATGCTCTTCCAAGGGAGGCTTGTCTGACACTTTATTATATATCTTTAGGTTCCAGGTAAAAACATTCCTCTTCACTTAGGCCTTGGGCTTATTAAACAACTTTAAACTGGTGATGGACTTAGTTTTCTTTGTTATTATGTAATGTCTTTTTCGTGTTTCTTACCTTAAACCACACTGTGATCCTCAGATGAAGGGTGGTATATAAATTTAATAAATAATAAATCACAATTACTGCCTCTGACTCTGGAGGCAAAGCATAGGCAACATGGATAGTAGTCACCAATGTCAATATAAATTGCTGATGAACCTTCTTCCAATGGTTCAAATGCATATCAGGACATTCTCTTTAGATTAGAGTCAGCATGAATTCAAAGAAAACAACTCATACATAATAGTGCAGTTATACAAATCACAGCAAACTTCCTGAACACTGACTTTATTGAACAAGTCCATAGCACCAATATAATTTGATTTTCACATAATTGCTACAGATCAGGGGAAAAAGGAGTATTGAGAATCATTTCAAAGACACGAACATTGCCAAAACGTACTATAGATACTGGGAGTGGAGTAAGGATTGTTAGATGGCAATGGCATTTTAACACAGATTTACAAGTGCCTGACATTTCCGGTGCATTTTACAAATTAATTGAACGCATAATGTCAGATGACAGCCTGGAATTCAGAGTTAAATGTTGTGTGAAAGTATGGGAATTCTGAAGCACGTCATCAGTACACTGACAGAGCCGTTGTACATGATGCCTGATTTTTAATAGGACATTGCCAGCTTTAGTCCCACAGTTATCTGTAACTCTTTGAAGCCAAAACCAAATGGGAAGGCATATTAAGTGCCTATTGCCACAAGTAGTTGTCTCAGAGGTGCATGTCCACTGGGACATGCATCCCTACTCTGCTGCCCCACCCCTGCCACTGCTGTGGGAACACGGAAACAGCACTGGAAAGCAACAGTGATGCATGTGTGATATGACATCATAACAGGTCCTGTGTATTCTTCAGTCTGGAGTATATCTGATCCAATCTCTCAGAGAACTTTAAGAAAATTCTACGCATCTTAGCTCTTAATTCTGTCAGCTATTTCTCCAGGAGTTTTGCATTATATCAACAATCACTGAAGCATTCAATGTTCTTTTTGCCATGTTGAGTTCTATTACTGTCCCCCTTGGTAGTCCCCACTTCCAGGAACTTAGAACGCATTTCTTTCTCACACAGATAGAATTCGGTTTCGGTTTCACAGCAAACACAGCATCTACAAGATGGAGATTTAATGCAGGTTCAAAGCTTTCTTATCAGTTGCATTCTTTCAAAATCAAGTAATTAATTTAGGCTTTTTGATTTATTTTCTAGCCTGCTAAGAAATGCTTTTTTGGCTCTCAGCAGCCCACCTGTGCTCTGGGTGCTAATTAACTGGCAGATAGAAAATCCAATTTGTATTTACTTCCAGTCTTACTAATAGTTAAAAGAAGGGAGTTTGTCGACCTGAATTAAGGGCTATTATGTCATTTGTGGTGCTGATGAATGTTTCTTGCTTGAGATGTTCCTGCATTCACCAAAACGTCTGTCTCCAGCATGATGAATGTCTTCTTCTGAGCATGTGAGGATTATCCCTGAACTCCCTTATCTCAAAAGGGAGTTTTGGTAACCAAGATTTATACTTTGGTTATCTAAATCACCGCATAATGATCTCTGCTGACACTCTTATCAGCAGTTGATGACTATTCCACAATTTTCCTCCCCGGAAGTCCTCTGGAAGGGGATTATTTCAATCACTGATTAAAACCTTGGAGAGCTGTTCTGAGCTAGGCTATACAGTGCCCAGTAGGAAATCCTCAAAAGAGGAAGAATTGTACTGAACAACAATAGTGCTTGTGATTAATCTCTGCAGTATGATAGTTTTTGGCTCTTCTGAGTCACTGTGTAAATAAATATACTCCAATACATGGTAGCTCTCAACATGTCATATTGGAACTGTGATCATCAAAATGCAGATATTTTGGATTATTTATTTCATCTCTGTTTCAGTTTGAGCCACAGAATAAATGAGAAAGACTGAATACAATGGGGACCTAACTGGAACCTTCAAAGAGAACTCAAATAAATGACTACCTCCAAAGCATTAAAAACACTGAGAAGCATTTTTTAAAGACAGCAAAGCAGGTAGGCACTGAGCAAGTGCCCAGGGCATTTGTGCTTTGAGTGCCACAAAGATTATAATACAGAAATAGCAGACTTTTTTTGTTAGCATTATAACACTTCTGCAGGTAGAGCGTTTCAGAATACGCCATGATAAAACGTATTAGTTACACTTATTTTCTCCCCATCTTTCAAGGATCTTAAGATCTGAATTCACATGAGCTCTCCATACATTGGCAGAATGTGTGGAGGGGGTTGCATGGCCACATGAGGTAGTCATGCCCTCTGCCATTGCTCCACAGTCCCTTGTCAGTGTATTCAGTGGGCATTGGGGAAAAAAGTTATCTGCATACAAATGGATGGATGTAAACCTCCTTCCAGTGTCCACCAAACATGCAGACATTGGAGGAGTGCAGTGGTGACAGTGAGGGAGGCCTTAGAGTCTTTCTTTGAAGGGTTTTCTCTGTGACCCCCACTCCCTGTTTTTAGAATGCTATCCTTTTTTTGCATTCTGATTTGGCTTTGAAATGGCATACAATAGTGTGATCAGATTGGCTGTAGGACTGAGAGATTATAACATCATCACTGCGTCTTCTAGAATCAGGCTAGACTGAGAAATCCACAGGGTTACGTGGTAAAGTTTAGGGTTATGGGGTAATTTGACTCTGTGTCTCTCTACTCCTATTCCAACACACTAAGCATGGCACTAGCTTGAGTTACGCATTCTTGAACCATTTTTCTTTCTCCCTCCAAAATTTAATATCAATTATTTAAAGGGTTTCCAGTCAGTAACAAGAAAACGATATGCTCTACAATCCTCCACACACTGTCTGCTGTTCAAAAGAGAAAGAAAAAAAGATGTTCTGGTCTTTGCGTGTCAATATTTTCTGTGTTTGTGGTGACTGAGTGATGAAAGATGTAAAGTGAGATTCATACGCAAGAAAGCAATTTGTGGCAGGCAATAAGGAACATACAAATGAGTTGAAGGCAGGAGAAGCTTAGGCAGAAAGAAACAGAAGAGTCCTAATTTCCAAGTAGCACATTAGTATTTGTATAATGCACTTTTCTTCACCCAGAGTTGAGTGAGAGATGTCCCCGGTCCAAGTACAACTCAGTGATTATACTTCCAACAGCCATGTCAGGAAGAACAGGCTGAGAGAGAGAGAACTCAGGAGCCTTCATAGATGAGAAGGAATTTCAGCCACCATATATCCAAAACTGGACCTGAGTGGCAGAAGAATATTTCTAAAGAATTCCCAGCAAATCAAAGTGTTAGGTTGATAACCAATCAGATTCAGGGAGGATACCCCCCTCCCAGTTTTCTATGTGCTGATAAACAAAGTCAGCCAAGCTCTGATTCCTGTACATGTCATGATGAAAGTCCATACACCTGATATGGACAGCTGCTATGACCCATTCACTTTTTATTGGAAGAGTTGTGGGGAATTAGCTAAAACCCTTTAGGTTATATGGGCATACAGTTCTCACCTCATAATATAATATGCATAATATAATATGTGTGGGGTGCGACTATATTACTGTGCCCCATTACTTATATGCAGTGCTATTCTACTAGAAAAAGAGGTGCCAGAACTCACCATGAACACCTCCCTTGTCCTCTTAGAATGGCAATGGCGCCCATCTGAGAGGTGCCAGCAGTGAGTTCTAGTGAGTTCTGGGTGAAAAAATGGCCCTGCTTATATGTGATTTCTGTTTTGTTAACTATGTGAACCAGTCTTGTCCTTTTGAAGACATGGATCAAATTCTGATCCTCTAAGGACTGGTATATGACAAATTAATATTATATTATAATATTTATATTTTGTCTGTAAAAGTGACAGTTGTTTGGTAGGGAAGTTGATACATCTCAGAGCTCCATTTTATGTCACCTGAAACACTGAATCAGAAACTAGTGTGCTATTGAAACATGTGAACAGAAAAGATCATTGAATAATTATCTTTTGAGGATCCCATAAGAGATCTGCTTGCTGTTTAATTTTGTGGGTTTAATGGCAGTAAATACCCCTTCGCTGGAAACACCCTGGGGAACTAAATGTCATTGACCTATTAAGTAATACATTTAATCTCTGGAAAATCTTCCTTGCATTCTGTCTAACTAGTGAGTGTTACCTGAAACAAATAAGAAGAGAAGAGCCCCAATGGATCATGCCAAAGACCTTCTCTTCTTTCAGTGGCCTATAGGAAGCCCACAGGCAGGAGACCCAATGCTATTTAGAGACACAATGTTCTCTCTATGCAGAGCAGTCTTTACCCGGGGGGGGGCAAGGAGTGTGGGGCACCCAAGCGCCGAATTCTGGGGGGTGTCAGGCACCCGATACTGAAGCCGCCTAAGCTCTTAACTATCTACATGTTATGAAATAATAAATATTTTTGATCAAGCTAGAAAAACAAAATACATATATACCTAGGTATTACCAAAATGTATACCTACTGTTTCACTAAAGGACTTTCGACTTTGTATGCTCATTTACTAAAGACGCACTGTGCCAGCGGCTGCGCTTGTCATTCACAATGGTGGCGCTTGTCAGACTTGAACACAGTGCCATAGAGGCAGGGGAGTCTTTAGCATATGTGATGCCGGTTTGACTGGGACAAACCTTGTTATGCTGAATTCGTGTTTTCCACAATTTGTATACGGTGTTTGATAAGGTGTGGTTTGCTATGCCTAATAAAGGATTGATTGAAGGACTGCCCTTGATTGTAAAACCCTGATTAAACATGTTAAACATGCAGTTGGGGAGAGGGGTCCCTGGAGAAAGTGAGGGACTGTAAGGCCAATTTAAGCCTTTGGTGCCCTCAGACAGAATGCCGGACAATGCCACAGTGCCTCATAGTCATTACATTAAAACGTGCTAGAATTTAGATGTTCTTTTTATTATCAAACATACTTGGGATTGGTGTTCTTCTTCTTTGTCCAGAGGCGTCACTACTTCTTATATTATTTGTTGTGTTCTGAAGAGACTGGGGGTTCTGCAAATGCTGGAAGGCACTTGCTGATGCAAAGTCACATTCACTTAATACAACTGTAAAAAGTACAATGAAAGCTCCCATTTCCATATCATGTTATTTTCTTCTCTCGGCAGGCAACTGGCCTCTCTCCCCCCACCCTTGAATGTGTAGCATGGCCTCTTTTGGTTTAGCGAGAAATAGAGATAGTGAAGTAGTTCCCTCCCAGGAATAATTGGCTGTTTCTCCCTCTTCTGTGAGTTGCACAGCTACACAAAGCAACTCTCCCCCTCCTCCCTTCCATGGTTCTTCATTTCTCATTTGCATATTGACAGCAGCTCACTGTTTTCCTGAATGGAGGAAAAGAAGAATTAGAGGGATGAGATGAGACATAACAGGTTGAGAAAATTAAAATGGAGACCGTCAAGGGAGATGCGCTGAGTGGGGGGTGGGGGAATATGAAAGTGACCAAGAATTTCTGATCTTTAAAATGTGCTTGTGCAAACCCCTTTCAGAGGAAGAGTTTTTGTTTTTATCAATGGGGAGAACTCTGAAGGTTGTACAGAGAGAATGGCAGAGATGGGAGACAATAAGGTAAAAGACAAGCAGGACAAGATGCACGTTACAGGAAGAGACAGTTAATGTGTGCGGGGAAAGAACTTTGATAAGACATGCAGCAGCTTTGGACTTGAATACTTCTGGAAACAAGCATGGAAATCAAACAACAGTTTGATATCAGGGGCTTTTGTCATCGTTAAGAGGACACAATGGCCAAAGTCCCAAAGGCCATATGGTTAGGTTAAGGTTAAGGTAAAGGGACCCCTGACTGTTAGGTCCAGTTGCGGACGACTCTGGGGTTGCCGTGCTCATCTCGCTTTACTAGCCGAGGAAGCCAGCGTACAGCTTCTGGATCATGTGGCCAGCATGACTAAGCTGTTTCTGGTGAACCAGAGCAGTGCTCAGAAACGCCATTTACCTTCCTGCTGGAGCGGTACCTATTTATCTACTTGCACTTTGATGTGTTTTCGAACTGCTAGCTTGGCAGGAGCAGGGACCAAGCAATGGGAGCTCACCCCGTTGCGGGGATTCGAACCACCGACCTTCTGATTGGCAAGCTCTAGGCTCTGTGGTTTAACCCACAGCGCCATTTGCGTCCCATGGTTAGGTTAGGTTTATTTAATTTATAAATTGCTTCCCACAACCAAAGTCTGGAAGTGATTTTCAGGAATAAAATCCAGTAATAATTATGCACAAATTTATTAAAAACACAAAAATGTTCACTTGGTGCTGAAAGATGACAAAATTCGAGAGAGTGTTCCATAGACAGGTTACTACTACAGTTCATCATCTTGCTGCCACCTTCCAGACCTCCTTTGGAGGTGCTGTGCAGAAAAGGGCCTCAGATTATGATCTCAGGCTCTAGACAGGTTGATATGCAGAAAGGCTGTCCGGAAATCCCTGAAATATTATGAAGGGACATTCTCAGACAGCATGGGAAGGAGCTACTTTTGCCAAATGTAGCACAAATGCCCAGAATTGTGTGTCATTTCTGTTAGCAGGCACCACTTACACATTTGTGTCGCTGCATGTGGCTACTTTTCACATGCAGAGCAAGCCGCTCTTTATGTGGCACTGGGAAAGGAGATGTCAATGGGATGGGTGAATCTGCTCACTGCAGTTTCTCTTAGTTTCTCATTTGTGCAGCCTTAAGTTCAGTTATTTCCACATCAGTTTGTAATTTTAAAAATAGGCCTCATGAAAATTCACCAGATCTTAGTGTGAATTTCTCCGTATATATACATTTCTGTATGCATTTTGTGTGTGTTCTTCTCATAAATATATGCAGTTTATGCAATTATTTTCCTAGTCTATGAATTTATGTTCACATTACTTGGCTTACTTGTCTGGAGAACTAACTGTCTTGCAAAATTCAGAGAAGTGCATATTTAGTAGGATTATTGGACACTGGTAGATTGACATTTAAACACAGACTGAATAGAATTTCTTCCCCCATCCCTAATGTGGTGTTAAAGCCCCAAGTAAAGAATCCCACTCATGAAGTTGAAATATTAGCATACATAGGTGGGGCAACACAATTTCCTGTTTGTTCATCAAGTATTAGCACTGAGATAGGAAACAGGCAAGGTGGCTTCAAATCCTGCAGAGAGATTTGTGGAATTAGGGCAAAGCTCACTTTTAGTGATGGAACAGTTGTAGAGCACAGATTGCATGTCTAGTGAAAAGGACCAGATAGTGGATGATGGAAGACTCTGGAGAGCCACTTCCTGTTAGCAAAGACACTATCATACAGACTGTAATGGGCTAGAGAGACAACAGCCTGGCTTGGTATAAGGCTACCAATGTGTGATTCACATTTGTGTCTGGGGGGAGGGGGACCTTATCTTCTGCTTGTGCAGCTGAGCTGTTCCTCTGTATGTATGGTGGAACTAGAATAATCAGTGCTGCTTCTTTTTTCTGGAGGGACGCAGGGGTACACATATACCTAACAATTTTGTGTATTTAATGGGAGAAGAAACTAAAAGTTTTTTTAAAATATTAGTTTCTTCTCTAGCACGGTGAATCATCAGTTCCATTGCTACCCCCAACGGCGGCTTCATTTCCTGTCATGGTGTTTCTTGAGCCTCAGATGGAATGAGAGTACCCCTAAAAGCACTGAGAATAACTATAAACTACAAAGGATTAACCCAACAGAATCCCAGTACAAGGACTCCTGCTTGCACAATGGGGCTTTCTTCCCTCCATGTAAAAAAATAAAATAAAATGGCCTAGGGGGTTGTAAAAAAAAAACCCCAGAATAGTGCACAGGGGGAAGGGAGGGGTATGTATCCACCAGCCAAACAGGAATGTTTATGTAGATGGAATGACTGGAAGAGCACAGCATTGAATTCCACCCAGAAAAACATTTGCCATTCTCACTTGGAATCATCTGGTTGATTAGCTTCAATGAACTCTTCTCTTTCACCCACATTTCTGCATAGTGGATCATTTAATAGCAAGTGTGTTTCCTTGTCAGAGAAATAATCAGCCAAACAAATGATTCCCACTATACCAGCACAAACCTTTCCTCGCCAATTAATTCCTTCATAGTTTTATAACAGCACAATGTTGACTTTGGAAAGCCAAGACTTGCTTCAAAGGAATGCTCAAAGTATTCTACTCACTTCCATTTGTATTCATATCCTGTCCTAATGAGTGCAAAGATGATTTGCCCCACACCACTGGAACGAAGACACAAGACTGTAAATTAGTTGAACTATGGACCAACTTTATTGACATGTCTGATTTGCAGCCTTCTTAACTAGTTAAAGACACCAGCCTTGCCAACTAGGAGCATATCTGAGATTATCCAAAGGAAAAGCAATATTCATGCATTATTTTTGTGGAGGGCATTTAAGCACTGAAGCAGGAACTGCTGGTCCCAGCCACAATGTCACACCGCTAAGCTAGCCATACACCAGACACTTGTTTCCCTAGTGTGGGTATCTAAAAAGGAACCCCTGACTTTTGTTACCATCTGCTCACATATATAGAGTTCCTGCCTCGATGTGTGAACATCCTACATGCGAGTGACAAATGATCAGAGCTTTTAATATCTTATTAGGAGTTTGGGAGAGGGGCAGACTCTCCATAATCTCTAGATTCAGTAACGAGCTAGAATGTGAGAAAACCCATAAGCAAAGTTTGGTTAATTAAAACTCAGCCAAGCGCTGTTGCATTCAGTTTAGGATCACAAGCCCAGACAGCTTTACATAGCTAGCCAGCGATAAGCCAAGGCATTAACATGACAAAAGGTGTTGGTGACCCTTTACATCAAAAAGGAATCCTTGGGCCTGAGCAGACAGAGGTTGACAATGTGACAGAGTGTGTATATGAAGTGAAAGAGGAGTGTCTTTGGCAGAGGCTTGGGTCTTGAACAAGGTGTGCTGGGAACAAAACAGAAGAACAAGGACAAAACCATCTTGGCTGTGACCAGAGAAGGTTGCTCTGAGGGACCGGAAGCCATGACTGCTGATTTGGACTCAAGCTGGCTGAGAGACACTCTTGGGGTATAATGTTCTGCACCCTGTCCATGGGAGATTTTGGTAAGTATAATTGGTTTAATTCACACTGAAATGGGAATGCCTGTGTATTGGTGAAATAGTTTAACAAGGGGATGGAGTCAGCTTTCATGCATCCAGTCATTTCAAAATGCACAGTATTATGACCTGATATTTTATTTTCACTTATATATTTAAAAACATTTATAAACTGCTTAATATTTGAAAATCTCTCAGCAGTATATTTTTATCTCTTCTGTTGAATAGCTTGAGTGATGTCTGGATTAGATAATGCAAATCTTAATATTAATTTATAAGGGTGGAAACTCCCTGGGCAGAGATAACAAGACCAACCAGAGTGAAGCCAAAGACAGACTGCTGTCTCTACCTAGTTCTCAGATCACAGAAGTTACATGCCATTTGTTGGAAAGCTATCAAAGCTATCAAATTCATTTTAAATTGGTATATAACATGCATGTACAGAAATATAGGCCATATGCCAGTACAAATCTTTAACAAGTGTTCATGGGGTTTATAAGCATTGATTTTTACACATGGCTTTTCTTTGAGTACATGGGTAGGAGTTCATGTCAATTTTGCTTCTTTAAGATAGGCCTATATGAAAAGGAAAGCGTTGGCATTAGAACTGACTACAGTAAGGATGATCACCAGGAGTGGTATTAGAAAATTCATTTCAGCATTTTAGGACAGGAACACCCACCCACACACCTCATTAGGGTACATTGACAAGCTGTAGCCAAATCTGATAGCATGACAAAAAAACAGCTGGTAAGGAATGGGGAAGCCTTTCAAACACAAAACGCCATCAAAGTCAAGGGTGATCAAAGGTTAGGCAAAGGGAAGGCACCACCTCAGGAGATTTCAGGGGCAGTGAATTTCAGATAGCTTTCCAAAATATGTGAAGTGCCAACCTGTGTACAGCATATGGTAGCCAGTTCTTACATGAACAAAACATTGATTTCAGTGAGGCTTGGAAGTGTGTTTAGCACTTAATAATGACCGTTATGGCGCGATAACCTCACATCTAGGGTGGCACTACACATGAGTGTGCTCATATGCACACATGCCTGTATGGTTGGTGTCAGGAATGAGCCAGCTCCAAGCGAAGGTTTGCAGCCAACTGCAGAAAGCAGCCAGGAACAGAGAAGCTTAGACTTTAGTGAGGCAGGGGAGAGCTGGCAGCTGCAGACTTCGGCGCTTCATGACCTTGACGGGTGGGCTGATAAGACAGTAGCTGAGAGCAGGCTAGAACACAGCTAAAGCTCTCAAAAAGCACAAACAGGAGCGAATAGACTCAGAGACAGCCTCTCTGAACAGGAAGAGTTTGAAGCTGATCCGCTAAGTCAGAAAAGTTGGCGAATGGGAGCGCTGCTAGATAGGAAGCAAAACAAGAGACATAAAGGTTGTAAGTTCAATATCTTATGTAGACACCGGAAGCAGTCTTCAGAAGGGTCATCTTGAGTAATGATGCCAGAGGCTTTGTTTGAGTTGTCTGGAGCTTTCTATTTATTTTTGCAATAAAGCCTCCTTTTTAATTACCATATTTTTTGCTCTATAAGACTCCCTTTTTCCCTCCTAAAAAGTAAGGGGAAACATGTGTGCGTCTTATGGAGCGAATGCAGGCTGCGCAGCTATCCCAGAAGCCAGAACAGCAAGAGGGACTGCTGCTTTCACTGCGCAGCGATCCCTCTTGCTGCTCTGGCTTCTGAGATTCAGAATATTTTTTTTCTTGTTTTCCTCCTCCAAAAACTAGGTGCGTCTTGTGGTCTGGTGTGTCTTATAGAGCGAAAAATACGGTACCTACGTTTACTGTGTTATCAAGCAGGGAACCTGGACTCCTGACAGTTGGTGACATTTTAGAGAAGGAAGAAAGAAGTGGATTCAAGATAAGCTCTGTATTACACTAATGCAGAGTTAAACATGTGGGCAGGTTAATCCAAAAAAGGGGATGAGTGGTAATCAAAGGCAGACAAATCACCCAATCTAAGGCCCTGTTGTGCTCTCATTGGTAGGGTATGATACACAAGTGGAGTGGAGGGCAAGACTTTTTCCTTTTTTAAACTGGTCATCCATTGGCTCCCCCTATTTCCCCCCCCCCATTCATCCCAATGAGCGAAAGAAAGGATACCACCTCCAGAATGCTCAATTCCAGGGGAGTATTGTAGGGAATGGAAGGGTAGGACTGCAGTCTTAGCCTAATTACAAACAATAACCTTAAACATGTGTAATGCTTTGATGAGTTATGGCCTCTGCAGACCCTCCAAGTGTCTCCATTTTCCAGGGACAGTCCGAGATTTACAGAAGCCGTCCCAATTTAAGATTTAATCCCAGAATGTCCTGCTTTTCCTTAGGGCATCCCTATTTTCATCAGAAAAATGTTGGAGGGGACATCTCTACTTTTATCAGAGAAATGTTGGAGGGTATGTGACTGTGTGGTATTCAATGTGCCTTTCCCATCCTCATATCAAACATTATGAAGACTAGGTAGGTAGACAACTTGAGGATTTTATGGTCCAGCAGCAAGGTAAGGCCATATTGTACCAAGCACATTGCAATGGCTTCATGATTAGTAGGCAAACAATATCATTCCTTTCATTATATATGGCTGCTGTTCCTGCTATTCGTCTTGCTCCCCCAAACAAATTACTTCGACAACACAAGACTATGACAGATCTTGAAAGTTCTGGTTTATAGAAGTGTGCTTTTATTTGCTATTTTCCATATAAGATTTCACTTGATGTGTGTTGATCATGTAATGCATGTAGTCATACCACCATATATTATATTTTAAATGAAGGTTTGTGCTAGGAAAAACTAGGGTGGGCACATTGTCTGCTTTGTTTGCCTAATACATTTTGTGTTGTTAAAAGAAGTATCGGAGGAGATACTGGCAGGGGAGAGCAACATCACATCCCCAGAATCCCACAAAAGGGCAGTCAAGTCCACCAGACATGGAGCTTTCTCATTACAGTGTAAGTAAATATGCATTTGTTAGCTTGTTCCCACTGTGACTTTCATTTCTATGGCTTCTTTTTTTGGGGGGGGGGACCCTGTCTTAGGGGGAAAAAAACTGCATAGCAGTGACCCTGGATCTTTTGTGCTTGCAGAAATCTGAAGGAGGGAAAAAACACCTCTACATGAGATTGACTTTTTTTCTTTGTGTCGGCGGCAAAAGCTGGATGTGTCTCTAGCTATTATTTGCAAAAGGAGGTTTAAATGAAGGGATGAACCACTAAGAAATTTGGCTGCATTTTGGGAAATGTTCTGTAGCATATTTTCATTGATGTTTTTGTACTTTAAAAAAAATGTTGACAACTTGCGGTGGGTGGCATCATGACTGCAACCAGTGTCTTCCTGACTCCTCAACCCTGATACCAGAGATTAAATGCCATCAGTACATATGGCAGGCAGAAGATTGTATTCATTTACTACATTTATATCCCACATGTTCTTCTAAAGGAGCCCAGGGAAGGCAAATATATCAATACAAAAACAGTACGATGGAAGTTAAAAACTCCTAGGTTGGATGTAAACACATCAAAGCAGCATTTCAGTTAAACACGTTGTAAACTTTGTATGAGAAATCATGCATGGAACTCCACAGCACCATCTGGTGCCACAGTGTTATACTGAATATACAACACATATAAAATGTTTTTTTCTTTACCAATATAGCTAAGTCCCTAGAAACCATTGCCTACTCTCAAAACTAATAATTTCAGTGTTGCCAGGGATAGGAATTTTAGTCATCAAATGCCTGGATAAATAGGAATAATTTAATATCTATCTGAAAAGTTAATAACAAGGGAGACTGACAGATTTTAATAGAGAGGGCATTCCACAAATGGGGAACCACTGCTCCTGGGTTGTTAGAGCAGGAAAGGATATGTCTAGTGATGGACTTTGTGTTCTCAAATTTCAGTAGTGCCCTGTGCAACACTCAAATTGGCACTTTTCGCCTCTCATGCTGTGCTCTACAGCATTGTTTCGGCCAGGCGTCTGAATCTAAAACTGCCTCTGACATGTCTCCCTTATCCCAGTATGTATCCTGCATTTCACTTTCATGCTGAAGCGGAGAACTAAAAGTGCCATAACTTCTAAGTGATTACAGCCACCGTATTGTGTAACAGATGAAACTTCCCAGCAGACATCAAGGGGAGCCCATAGCAGAGCAGAACACAAGTAATCCTGCCTTCAGGCTGAAAAAGCCAGTTTGGTGATCCCTGCAACCAAATGCACAAGACTGAGGAGTGTCATGATGACTCCCTCCCAAACCCCTCCCCATTCAGATAAATTAAATAAATCCATGGCTAAACCTCTCTTCCAAGTTACTTCTAATGAATTGTGTTTAAGGATTCCCAGAGCCTCTCTGCAATTTAATACAAATGCTCAAGATTTTCTGGTAAGTAGCAGCTTTTCCCAGGTGAAATAACAACAAGGCTAAAGGAGAATTATTGAAATAAAGAAAATGCCTTTTATAGCTTCACAATCTCAAACCATAATTAGTTACTTATTAGCTGAATATTTAGACAATAAATTTGTCATCCAGTTTTAATTGTGTTTAGCCAAGAACCCAAGGCCACTGCCCAAAGAAAATTATGTGTTCTTATCTTGAATTGGCACCAATGGGCCACAAGCACAAATACTGCAATCCCATTAAACTTAGTAGGGCTTATTTCTGATTAGACTTGTATACTATCCATCCTATTAATGTCAGCATGATATTGCACCTAAGCTTCTTCAAAACAACTATAGTCATGAAAATCAACCTCAGTTAGAAGATAAATCAGATTCCTTTCTAAGTTAGAAAGGTTTATCAATCTTACTGAACTATCTCTTTTTTCCAGTGGTTTAAACAATCATTTTCACTTTGTAACTATGGAGACGCACTTTAGACTTTACAGTAATCTGCTGCTTTTCCAAAGAACTAAGGGGACATTTTTAGTGGCTGTATATCTGAACCCACTAAAGTCAGTTCTGTGATATATTTTGGACACAAGACTGTTTATCTTTACTTGCCCCTTTAACAAATCAAGCCATGCCTGCTTGTTGATAGTCAAACTTGCCCTTACAGTCTTGCCATGACAATACACTTATGGGTGTTTTCAGTCATAGTGTGTAAATTCTACTGTTACGATAGCAGAGCATCAGGATTCTATTCATCTTCATGAGGGCTGCATTAAAGCATCCAGGCAGATTAGAGAGACCTGCACTCTGTTTTGGTTAGGGGAAAGTAAGTTTGGATGTTGAATACAGAGTATTTTCCTCTTGTCAATGGCTTGGGATCACTTGCTTGGTCCATTTTGCAATGTTCATTGAGATATATTTCTTGTCCATCTGACCCTTCTGTGTGAGAGTCCTGGTACTCTAAAACAACAGCATGTAACTTACATGGGTACCGCTATCTTTATAAACCATTCTCATAGGAAGCAATTAAAGACCTAAAAACAAAGGACTCATAGTTTTAGAAGTACCTGAGACTGTGGATTCTAATTTTAAAAAAATCAATGCAGATTGCATTTTTACTCCCTCCTAGTCCTATTGTAAGACCTATTAAAAAGTAGAAAACAGATATTTTTTAGTGCACAAATGAATTCCAAAGCTGCACTCAATCGATGCTGATTAGATTTACAGTTTAACAGCCATTTTTATTGTTTTCACTGGAGAATTTTCTCCTCGATTATGGCTCTGGACAGATCTATACAGTAGGAATTGCTTTAATCTCATATACTGACAGTGCAACTGCCCCAATACAATGCAATTTAGCTCTCCCCAAGCCAGTTTCCCTTCTGCTTTCTTACTTATGGCAAGCCTTCCCAAGGTTTGCACACTGACAGACACCGTTTTGCACACAGCTCGTCCCCAGCTGCGATTCCACTGATCAATTCCCATCTACTGACATGATTGTTTGCATCCCATTGGATTAGAAAACTGGCATGCTTCAATGGACAATAGAGCTATATATAAAAAAGCTATCCCTCTGCCACTATGTCTCCACTCTGCATAGATCTCTGTGGAATCTATGGGCTTCAATTACAGGCTTATGCAGGAAAAGCCAATGAATGGATGAGAGAAGCTTTCTCTATGGCACTACAGTATATATTACTCACACATCAAAAGGAACAGGTAACCTGCACTGTTTACTGACCAGAGACATCACTTACCCTGAAGGGTTACAGCATTCTGTCAGAGTGTGATTAGGTGCAATTCATAAGCAGTTTAATATTCTTAAATGGAGTTTGAGTTTTCCTGCTGAGCTGCTCCTTGCCACAGGTCAAAATTGTATTATGCATATTCTTTTCAGAAGGATCCAAATATCTACAGATTTCATATGCTTGCCTAGTAGCCTCAACCTCTGCAATAAAATAATAATAATAATAAGAATAATAATAAGAATAAGAATAAGAAGAAGAAGAAGAAGAAGAAGAAGAAGGATTGCAATGTTGAGTCATTCTTCAGGATGTCAAGAATTACAGTATAAAGTGTTTAATTGGAATCAGCACTTTGGCCTTAGAAATGTGGCGATAGAAAAACAAACTAAATATAAAACTGTCATAAAGAAAAACAAAGTTGGGAAAAGATCAATACTTGGATATTTACCTTGGTGTATGTACATGTGGCGGAAATAAAATGTAAATTACTTCACACTGAGAAAGGGTGAGTGTAGAAGTGTATAAATGCAGCACACACTAAGGCTGCAATCTCCAAGCTACTTACTCAGAATTACTCCTATTGATTTCAGTCGGAATGGGTAATTGCAGAATACTTAATATGGAGGAAACAACCATGGCGTAGTCCATTTTTGCTTTTTTAGAGCCATTTGCTATATTAACTGTCAAGCCAATACTGTTTGCTGAATTGGATTTGCAACACAGCTTTGTGGGTGAATCACCAATAGACCAATACATTTTTAATTAAACATATTTCTGCTGCCAGCTAAATAATAGAGCCCCCAAAACAGCTCTCTCCTAGTGTGCTAGGCAAGGGGATGCTTGAATGTTAGAATCACAATTCCTAATTCAGCACTCGGATTTTGTTGTTGTGTAGTCATTTAGTCGTGTCCAACTCTCCGTGACCCATGGACCAGAGCACGCCAGGCACTCCTGTCTTCCACTGCCTCCCGCAGTTTGGTCAGACTCAAGTTTGTAGCTTTGAGAACACTGTCCAACCATCTCGCCCTCTGTCGCCCCCTTCTCCTTGTGCCCTCAATCTTTCCCAACATCAGGGTCTTTTCCAGGGAGTCTTCTCATCTCATGAGGTGGCCAAAGTATTGGAGCCTCAGCTTCAGGATCTGTCCTTCCAGTGAGCACTCAGGGCTGATTTCCGGACCATAAAATGACCATGGCTCAGCAGCAGAACACCTACTCTGTATTCAAGTGTCAAGATGGGAATCAGGAGCAGGTCAGCACTTACTCACAAAGTGCCATTGAAATGACCTCTATATTCAAAGAAGCAAAATGGCTTAGGCCTACCTAGTGATCACAGTACTTCCTCCCAGCCGGTCTTGCCCCAATGAGGCACTTGCAAAGACTGAAGGTCCCCATCTTCCCACAGCTCTCTAAGGCTCCTCCTTCTCTGGAGCAGTCTGAGGCTCCTTCATTTTGTCTCTCATTGCTCTGCCCTCCTCATTCCTCTCTGTGTTCTGGGAGACCGGAAGGGAGGGGAGCTAGACACTGCAGGAGGGGGAGATTCCTGACTTCCTCACCAGCCTGACTTATTGCTGCCTCTTGGCCCTCCTGCTCTCCACCCTCTGCTTTTGCCTATGGACTACTCTCTGCAAAAGCTGCTTCCTGCTCACTAAACCCAGTTACCTCTTCAGCTTCCTCCCAGTCCACTCATCATTGTCCCACCACCAATCTCCTGGCTCTGAGCCTTCTTCCCTCGCAGGTTCCCCAACTAGTGCCTCCTTCCACTCCTCTGCATCCAGCCAGCCCATGGCATCAGGTGGTCACAGGTTCAATTCCAGGCAAATCTAAGTTGGGCTGGAAATATCTATTTAAAATGCTGGAGAGCCACTGCCAGTTAGTGTAGACTATTAAATATCAGACATAACTAGATGGTGCCATCCAAATGTTTTGCACCATGGTGCTGTTGTTCCAATCATCTCTGACCACTAGCCATGCTAATGGGGCTGAGGGGAATTTTAGTATTATTTTTTTAAAAAAAAAATCTGGAAGATAACAGGGTAGGGAAGGCCGATCAACATCTCTGAGCTGGATCCAGTGTTTCTTCCACAGATACTATTTAAATAAAGCAAATAAAGAAAAAATGGATAAACCTTGTTCAAATCCAGATTGCCCTACAACTATCTTAGCTCTGATGGGCTTGGTGAAAATTTGATATTTCTTCAAATGTCACTGAATGCAAAAATCATAATTATCTAATTATGCTTATAGAATGGGGGATCTCTCTCTCTCTCTCTCTCTCTCTCTCTCTCTCTCTCTGTGTGTGTGTGTGTGTGCCTGTGTCTGTGTCAGTGTGTTTTATCTAAATGCTGTTGATGTATGTGAACTAGATTACTAGTTGAAATTGGCTAACAGAAGGCAAGAAAGCAGCTGAAAGATGAATGATTCTGATTGCTTGGGACACTGGAAATGACTTTTACACCAGAGATATACATGCATGCACAAAAATGTCTCACCTGGATTGTCTGTCCATGGATGGATCACTTCAATGTATGTATCTACAATTTCCGTTCTGCCGTCTGTTAATCCAGACTGTCTAGGTGGGATATTAGTTCACATTTAGGCATTGATCAGGCAGGGATAATGTGTGCCCATGCATCCAAGTAGAGGATCAAGCCCTTAACGTGTGGTGCCGCTAGCCATAAATGGATTAAGCTGCTGGAAAAGTGACAGGACCATTGAGCAGTAATATCCAGGGATGACATAAAGAGTGGTGTTTTTTGTTGTTCTTTTTCTGTTTTGCTAAAGTAATTTATTACCCATGAATGATGCCAAGCAAGTAGAAATGAGAAGTGAAGCCCACAGAATAGACAGGCGCTTTTAGCTACAAAAATATTTTGTTTTAAACAAAATCTAAAGAAAAAACAATCTGTTTTCACTGAGATGGGCAAACTGTCCTACATCTGAGCCAATCATAATGATAACCAATCATAATGGTAACCTAGTAGCTTGGTCATCTCATCCTACCAAGTAGCCAGAAGGTTTTTACCATGCATTAGGTGAAGATGCATGTATTCTGTATCGTCCTGACAAATGAGGATATTTTATCACAAATTGGGTGAAGATTTGAAATATAATGTGTGGTTGAATAGTCATTTCCAAATTACATAGATTCTTGCTATGTATATTTTCAGCTAACTTGTTGGCTTATAAGTAATAAGGTTGCTTGGGGAATTAGAATCAGGGGAATGCTTGCCTAAAAAGAGGTGTCTTAATGAGCCTGTGGGGTGCCTGTAGGATAGCATTTGGCTATCAAATATTTAATAACTGAATGAAAGATTGGATGAAAGTTGGTGTAGATATTCATAAAACCATTCATTGTTTCATGTTCAAAGGCAAACTCAATTCTCATTGTCATTTTCAGACTATATTCTAATGTGAAATCTGCAGTCAGCCTTCAAACACTACTAGATTTACATTATGATTGTTATTCTTTGGTCTTGCTCTGAGTAGGCATAAAATTTTGTATCAGTCCTCAGATAGCATCCTAAGGGTTATGATATGAAATGTTTCATGTTTCATCCTGGACCTATTTGTTCCAAAGTGATCTCACTGGTAATAATAAAAAAAACCCACCCATGTTAACAGCACAATAGATAGATAGATAGCTTAGTGTCAATTAGAAGAGGGATGAATTGCTGAAGAAGAAACAAAAGAACTGAAGAACACATCTTCAAATAGATCTCTCAGCAAATTGAAGTTGTCCAGAGGACCAAACAAAAGCCAATCAGTAGGTGTTCAGAATCTGAAACTAGAGATGATAAGGCAATCATCATGGTGAAAGTCACAATGCAATGCCAATTTTGATTCAAGTTGTCAGCCTAGAAAAGAAGAGAAAAGCCTCAATCGACTTTTAGCAGAATTAATCCAGATTCTTCTTGATCAATTGGGAAAAAAACCCTGTTCTGACTCACATGGTATCTTAAAGTGGACTGAAGTTACACAGAGATCAAAAAGGTTAAAGCTTAATACAGAAGTCTAAGGCTCTAAAATGACCAATTAGGCATCACCCAAAATTAAGACAAAAGAAGTCACAGATTTGCATAAAATTAGCAGCAAATTTAAAAAATAATAAAGAGCAATAAAATGACAAATAAAAATACATTGCAGATCTTCCCCATCAAGGGAGACTGTGCCCTGTGTGCCTGCTCTATCTGCTGTCCAGGAGAAAATTATGAAAAACAAACTTCAAGGGCATCTTGATGTTATAACTTTTTATCCTTAAACTGCACTTGCATCAGACATCGTTCCAAAGAGAGGACTGCCCTCTGACAGACATTGAGATAGAGGACTATTCTCTGTAAAGTTGGACCCATGGTCACTCTAACTGGGTCAGTTCCCTTTTTTGCTTGAATTGATTGCTTTATTTTGCTTCATTCTGCTTTTGCCTGATCAACAGAAGGTGACGGGAGAGAGCCTTTGTGTTTTCCTTCATCGAATGGCCGGTTCCACCTAAGATCCTTCATAAGGTAGCTGCTTCCGGATGAAGGGCTATGAGGGGACAGGGACTCTGTTTTTTCAGCAGAGGAAGGGTTTTGTCTTGTCCCATTCTTCAGAGAGCTTTCATAATATAGTTGCTCCTCCAGAAGACCTTTCTTGGCAGGCTTTCTGGCCTTTGATAGATGATAGATAGGTAGATTATAGATAGATAGATGATAGATTTACTAATTTGTGTGTGTTTATATATATGTATATGTATATATGTATGTATATATATGTGTGTGTGTGTGTGTACATTTTTCACCACGTAGTCCTCAAAGTAGCTTACAAAAATGAAATATGAAATATACAAAATTGAAAAGAGAAATTAAACCTCCAACATGTAAAACTCAAGAGTTTACAATTTCCAAAAAGAAAAAAGAAAGTAAACATCTGAGAAGCATTCAGAATGCAAGACCTCCTGAAATAAAACTTTTTTTGACCAGGAGTCTGAAACTCAGCCTGTCCAACTTCTCATGGGAGGGTGTTCCATAGAGATGGACCCACATCACTGAAGTACCAACTTCTCATTGACACGAGTCATGCTTCTGGGCCATAGGGAACCACTAATAATTCTCCCCCTGATTATCTCAGTGATCGACTTGGGGTGTACAGGATAAATCATCCTGGGTATCCTGGTCCTAAATTATTCAGGGCTTTGTACACTAGTACAAAAACCTGGTACCTGGCCTAGTAGTAGATGCGAAGACAGTGCAGTTCATGTGGTGGTGGGGAGTCTGTTCCAGTTACCAGTTTAGCTGTGGCATCCAGCACTAGCTGCAACTTCCAGACTCACATAGCACATGTTCAATAATCCATTCAGGAGGTTACCAACACATGAATCACACCAGTCAGGCTATTCCTTTCCAGGAATGGCCATGGACTGGGATGTATGTGCTAAGTACTAATATCAGCTTTGGGGGCATTTTTGGATGTGAAATTATTGGATATTTTTGCTTTACCTGTTGATCAGCTCACAAATATTGTTGCATGTTAAACAACATGTTCATGTGGCAGTGATTATGCTTTTGTATTATATATTGTACTGCTATATTGATACTGTTTTGTTTTTGATGTGAACCTCTTTTAGCACAGATGTATTTATGAGAAATGAGGTATATAAATAAATTGGCAATGACTACCAACCTCTGGGATCTGAGCTGTAGAGTGCACCCCCAGGTGTGAATTTGGCTAACCACAGCCCAGGCCCAACCCTGACAAAGTTACCAGAAAAATTCTATACCACAGTTACATGACATGGAAGTCTCTTTGCTCTAGTATTTGGTGTGAGGACAATTCACTGTGGATTAAAGGGCAGAACTACATCATTCAGGTAGTTTGGCCTTTCATAACTCCCCCCCTTTTTTAAAAAAAGCCAGTGTAGATGGAAGATGAGTTCAGACACCCCCTTTCAGGAATCCTGACAACAACTCCCTGAGAGGAGCACGATTTGGACTGGGGGCGGGGGGCAGTCCCTGCTTAAAATATAGGTAAATGTGTTAATCTGTTTGCCTCTTTTTCTGGTTTAGCTGAAACAAGATTTCATGCTTCTCAAACCTTAATACCTCTGTGATGTTCCCATATCTCCATGTACCATTATAGGTCATATACTGCAGGTTCATGATAGTGAATGTAATTTAGCAGTAACTTTAATATTCATTTTTTCCAATTTAGAATGCCTATACTTATCCCTTTAGATTAGCTCCTAATTATTTCCCTGATAGAACTTAAGTTGTTACCGTCCACGGACATAACGTATAAATTAAACTACTCATTGCTTTTGAGAAATTTAAGTTATTAATGTGCTCATCTCAGCATCCCTGTTTATTTCCTTTCATTATAAATGATTTATGTGATTCATTAGATTCTGGTAATTATCATTTTCGACCCATAACTCTGTTATTTATGCAAGCTCTGCTTCTGTTGATGAAGTGCACTGCGATTTACAAGACAGGTTTGATAAGTTGGATATACAGGATAATGAAGCCAGACAAATTATCTTTAAAGGACAATAAGGCATGCTGTATTTTATTCCAAGAAATACTGTAGCTGAAAATATATCATGAACCCTTTTCACAGTACTGGAACTACTAGAAGAACCTCTCTTCAAATAAAATCCCAAAAAGAAGAGAACTACATATCTTAAAACAACAACACTGAGACTTTTATAGACTAAATTAATGGATTAGTATGAATAGTTTTGAAAATTTGCCATAGGTGTTAATTGGGGGGAGGGGGTGGAACCCCAGGCCCAGGGATGAAACATTGATTGATTGATTCATTGCATTTATAGCCCTACTGGAGCTCAAGGTGCACCCTATCTCCCCTCTCTTATATAATAACAATAATACAATCATATCTAATTCCTTCTGTTGCGCATAATTCAAACCCTCCTCACAAATTCATCATGAAGAAGAGCTATGAGAGGAACTCTTAACATGATACCAAAACTCGTGAGTGATATCCAGCCAACTCATACTCAGAGTAGTCCTATTGAAAGCAGTGAGCACAAGTAAGCCATATCTCAGTGCAATCCTAGCCATAGCTGCTCAGAAGTCAGTCCTATTTAATCAAATGGGGTTTGCTCCCAGGTAAATGGGGTTAGAAAGGAAGTCTAATTTAAGACAATTGATATCAGTGGGTTTACTCTGAGTGTGGTTTAGCCAGATTACCATCCAATATTTCTCACCCATTGAAGATGTAACTGGATTTGGTATGGCATAAAGTTATAAATAACTAAAAAAAAAGAATGCTCTTTCTCCAGCTAAAGCCAAGATTATGGGAAGCATCCAGTTTACCTTTCATCAAATACTGAGCTATTAATAGATGCATTTCATTTAATTGAAATATGTAGTAATCTCTTTGATGCCTGCCTGATGCGCATTAGACAAAAACACACACATTACAAATCATCTTGCATATATATATATATATATATATATATATATGCACATGCACCCTGAGAACAGGCTTGACTGCATACTGAGACTGAAATCAATCTCCCTGCAGTGAACAAGCAACAAATTGCATTTATGATAGTGTGAATAAGCTAAAGGTGAAAAGGCCAATACAGCTTTTCATGCTTTATCAGTAGTTTGAAAGGTAATACTCCAAAGCAAGGCTGTTTGAGTACTATGAACTTTCTTTTTAATTAACTACTGTATACGCGTAATGGGAAGCCTGAATTCTGCCCATACATGAGAGTTTTATGGAAATAGAAATGAAAGTTCAGGCTTTCATTGTAGATGAAGCAATATCAAAGGCTTCTGGTTTTTTTTATTTCTCCCATTAGCTGTCTCTTTGAATGGCAGAGCTGAAAAACAAGGATGACCTTCTACAGAGAGATGTAGCTAGCAAGATAAACCCTTACCTGGGTAAAACTTATATTTGCTTCACCACCTTTTTCATTTTATTTCATTGTCAGAGTAAGGATACCTGCAGGCCAGCTGAGGTCCCATTGGAAGTGGTATCGGTGCTGGTCTGCTGGTGGAGAAGAGGTCCACAAGCACAACTAGTGCTGAGCCAATTTTTTTTCCTGGGTTCTGCCCTTCCCAACTGCCCTTCAACCGTTCATAGGAAATTACATGCAAATTATCCAAGGAGGAGAAAAAACAACGAATGGGGTGCATTATATTTTATACATGCACTATCTTGTTTTCATTGTGGCAAAGTGGTATTTGTGAGTGTCCTTCCATTCACCCTGCAGATCATCCACCCAGTTGCCTGCAGCCTTCCTGGGTGCTTGCCTTCCCTGAAAATTCAGCAGCAGCAGCTGGGCTTTCTTGTAAGCATCAGAAGGTGGGGGGACTTCCTATCTTGTGCCCAACAGCTGTTCTTTCTTTATTTTTCTTTCAGTGATGTCTTTTTACTTTTAAAGAAAGTGTAGGTTTTTTAAAAGAAACATAAAAGGAAGAGCTTCAATAAAATAAAATTAAAACAGTAAGCACCATGATCATGTTTTGTTTCAGTAAGTGCAAACTAGGTGGTTTATTTATTCATATACCACTTGATCATAAGGAAACCTTGGAGTAGTAAACATTACAATTCTCAATAAAAGTAGGCATATAATCATATGGATGTACACAATTCCTGGAAGCAGTTTGAAATGAAGATTTGTCTATTCCTTTCCCAGTCTTCCTTTCTAGACTTTATAAAGAAGTGCAACATAGGAAATACACTGCCAAAGAGAGAGAGAGAATAGACAGTAGCAAAAAAGAAGAAGAAACAAAACACATGTAATTTCTACATAGCTAGATAGGCTATGTAGTCTGGCTGATGTCAATAGGCAGGGAGTTCCACAGCATAGGTGTTGCAGCACTAAAAGAACAATTTCTCACAAGCACAGAATGACTAAGATGCAGCAGCTGTAACAGTGCCAGCTCCACAGATTGAAGCAGTCAAGTGGCCATATATGTTTAAATGCAAACAGAAGTCAATGAGCACTTGAGTAGATATATCCATTGACATTAAAGACAATAAATTCCCGGATCTGCTAATATCAGTGAAGAAGCACTTGTTCTTTAAGGAGCTCCATGTGTATTTGGGAGCCCCTGGACTAAGGTTGTTATGTATTTATGCATTCTTGTCGAGCACAATGCAAAGAAGCTCCAAGCTCAATAGATGTGAAGCTCCTTGGGTGGTACTAAGGCAGTTTCTATCATCCTCATAAATACAGGGTTGTTTTGAGGGGGGAAATGGTGTGGGGGCACCATGTGCACTTCTCTAATCACACCCCTCTGACATGTTGCAGCGGAAAACCAGGACTCCTTGGAGCCTTGTGTGGTGTAGTGGTTAAGAGTGGTGGACTCGTAATCTGGTGAACCAGGTTCGCTTCCCCGCTCCTCCACATGCAGCTGCTGGGTGACCTTGGGCTAGTCACACTTCTTTGAAGTCTCTCACCCTCACTCACCTCACAGAGTGTTTGTTGTGGGGGAGGAAGGGAAAGGAGATTGTTAGCTGCTTTGAGACTCCTTCGGGTAGTGATAAAGCGGAATATCAAGTCCAAACTCCTCCTCCTCCTCCTCCTCCTCTTCTTCTCCTCCTCCTCCTCCTCCCACATGAGTCACATGACCTGTGAAAGAAAACGATGCCCAAATATGGCATAGTTGAGGGGTACATAATCATTTGGTAGTGGGGATTAGGGAAGTGTACATAGCAAGAAGTGTACATGATAGAGAATGTACAAGATGACTGCAAATAAACAAATAATAAAGTGAAAAGTAACGCTCCTTCAAATGTATGCTCTATTCCAGTCACTCCATTATATTTATTCCCCAGTTTACACATTTAAAGGCATGCAGAAGAATGAATCACCTGAATCAAGTTAAAAATAAATTAGACCACTGACATAAATGGAAAGGCAATTGTTTTGAAGCCTGACATTTAAAACAGTGTTTTGGGACTTTCTTAAACACTTTTCCATTTAAATATTTCCACTCCATTTGCAATGAATTCAAATAACTCATTTAGATTATAAACGTGCACAATGTCCATATTCTTTAGCTTGCGTTTATCCTAAAAGGTGGCACAATGGATTAAATAGTGTGCATTAAACTTGGCACAATAAAGAGATTTCCACCCCCTCTTCTTGTTAGTCCAAGACAAGGAGGTGAACAGCCTGATCCTCTAAATGGATCATATTAGGGGACGCCACAGGTAATGCCACTTGGTGCTACTAACTGCAAAAGGATTGCACCTTCCTGTTAAGCAAAGAGGACTTCAGAAATTCTTGCTGTGCAAATGATCAATTTTTTGTGTTGGCTCAGAGGGTTGATTCCACATGCTCCTATTTGATGACCACATGAAATGACAGTATGTCCTTTTCAGAGCCTTGCTTCCCACCTGGGTGAACTGTTCAGTTTTTCCTCCCCTCCCTAATCAGGTACATGACTTCGACCTTATCAGACACATAAAAGCTCCATAGTGACAACTGTATGGCTGGTGGAGATGCCTCTTTCTGTCAATAATTCAGTGTGATGTGGAGGCAGATTCATTTAAGCAGAGAAACTAAACAGCTTCCTACAATTTGCTGAATATCCATGAGGCCACTGAAAAAAAGCCATACACTTTGTTCCATATAAAACTTTTCTTTGAGTTCTCCCAGTGTGGTGTAGTGGTTAAGAACAGTAGACTCATAATCTGGTGAACTGGGTTCGTGCCTCCGCTCCTCCACATGCAGCTGCTGGGTGACCTTGGGCCAGTCATACTTCTTTGAAGTCTCTCAGCCCCACTCACCTCATAGAGTGTTTGTTGTGGGGGAGGAAGGGAAAGGAGAATGTTAGCCGCTTTGAGACTCCTTAGGGTAGTGATAAAGCGGGATATGAAATCCAAACTCTTCTTCCCTAGTGGGACTCTGATCTCTCTTTCACCCTTCCACTCATGACCCTTCAATACTCCCCCTCAGTTTTGGGGGCCTGTTCTAGTCCCCAAAGCAATTTTTCTAATCTTCCCTCCCAAAGACCCGACCAATTTGGGCAACAGTGTCAATCAATCAATCAATCAATCAATCAATCAATTGGGCCCAGCATGGGAGTCAGTGGATGGGAATGCAAATCGCCCCTCCCCAGTAATCTGATCAATCCTCTGAAGAGTGGGGTGGGGGTGATAGTCACCCTTCTCAGCTGAACAGCATTGTGATCCCCAAAGGGTTGGCCAAGAAGGATGTTCCATGCTTTCCCACCCCTTCTATATAGGGAGGAGGGAGAGTGCCATAGTGCACAAGCAAGGGCACAAAGGGAAGAGGGAAGAAATTCCTACTCTTGCCTGCCTCGCCCTGTTTCTCTTTCCACCTTTCCACCTTTCCCATTGTGTGAAATATCTAGATAGGAACGGAGAACAATAGGTGTGCAGAGTGAATTCAAATAACTCTCAGATGGTTGCATCAAAAATAGTGCTGTGTAAAGCATCCGGTCAGTAGAATGAGTTTTGCTTGCGCAATGGGTCCCCACACCTCTTCCACTTGACCCCCTAAACCTGTTTTCAGAGTTCCCCCACCCCTCCATATCATATTTGGGGGGGGGGAGGGGGGAAGTGTTATTGTGCAAGCAGAAATCCTTGTGCTAATCCTTGTATTAGTTAGGATACTACCCAAAGTTAATTGAGAAAAAGAATAAGATGATCATCTGAAGAGACAGGAGGGGATGGTTTTCATGCCCATAGCAGGACTGAGGTTCAAGTCTCCCCACCCAGCCCAGATCCATCATGATGATGATGATGATGATGATGACTGATGAAGATGCTGGTGCAGCAGTGGGACTAGGAGGAGACAGGTTCTTCTTCCTTCCTGTTGAGATCACTCTGGAAGTGCCCAGGACATTCCTGTAGCTGCTGAAAAAAAACAAGAAATCCTGTGATCATAATTGTTCTGGTATGAGCAGTTTTCTTACCTGGCTCCAACAAGCTGTCCTAGGGATACATACCGCTGTAGGTAGCTGGTAGGCCATTTTTTTTGAAGAAAGGTTTTGTGGGCCAAATTCAGCCAACAGGCCAGCAATTCCCCATCCCTGTTGTAGTTCAATGAACCTGCTCACCTCTCTCTTTTTTCCCTTATACTTACAACCACAAATTTTCAAAAGGAAGTTTAACTGAGCATTTTTCTAATAGTTTGAGAATCTGAGCTACTTTAATTTTTTTTTTTGGGGGGGGGGTTAATGGACAACATCTGTTCCCTGAAACAGTTTTCATTGCGGATTTTAAAAGAAAATTCAAGCCAACAAAAACCCTTCTGAGATTTATTCTGATAAATGGGTTGTATCTATATTAATTATAGAAGACTAAATTCCAGGAGTTAGCTACAATTGCAGTCTTCATACTTGAAGAATAACATTAGAATGATGCAGCTGTGTCTTGGACTGAGAATAGAAAGAGAAGAAGATCTAGTCTAGCTATCTGTATTTATACCCACCTGTTATTTGAAGGAATGTGAGGAGCCAAACATTGATTCACATTTCTCGCAGCATGATTCAATGTAAAGCACAGATTTTTTTTTGAGCATTTTAAACCCTCTGTTATCAAGAAGAAGGGCATGACATCGAATCATTCAGGCCTTGCTTGTCTGGAGGGCTCAACTGGACAACTTTGCTCTTAGCAATCAATCTAATGGTCGTCATGGAAACAAATGCACTCACCACATGCTGAGGTACTCAGCAGGACAGAGAGGCCAAACTGTGGTGTATGTGTGCTCATGAGGGAGTGAGAGACATTTAGAACCAATCTGGTCTGATTATAAGGCTTTCCCCTTTGTTTCCCTTTGACTAGATTAGGAGTATTTTGATTTACAACTACAAAGTTCATGCATGTGTGATAAAGAGAGTAAAAGCATGTATCTACTAAGTTGTGCACCAGATATGGCCAAAGCCCAAGCCAAATTGGGTATATTTGAAGGATCCCAGATGCGTTGGGTACACATGCTCATGGATCACTGAAATTTGGGTCAGACTGGCCCAGAGCAATCTATGACTGTTGGAGCAGGGCATCAGGTAGAAAAGAGAGGCAGGCAATGTGCAAAATTTGAGACCTATTTGACTAGTGGATTAATTTTCCCAGGAGAAGGAAGGCCCAAGTCGCAACACTGCTTCCTGCCTATCCACACTCATGCATTATAATCCCTATCATATAGTTTGGTGCTAAAGGAGCTCTCTGCAGATCTGAAACTCAGTATAGCACTGAACTGTAGACAAATGGCTTCTCAAAATTCTCCATCATATTTGTGGGCAGAGAAACTGTGTGAACCCTTTCATGGAAGCCATTAGCAGTGGCACCAGAATCACTTCTCCCTTCCCAGTAATTATCTTGCTGCCACTGCAGTGCTTGGCAGCAGTGAAAGAGTTGGCAACTTGGACACCAATTTGCATCTTCCACAAAGTCCTGGACCAAGCAAGGAGGAAAGAATGGCAGCCACCACAGAAAAACAGTGAATAATATTGGGGGGGATTTCTAACAAGTGATCTGCCTTTTCAAAGGGGTTGGGGTTGGGCAGGGGAATGTGTTGTGAGAAATCCTGGTTCAACTTTAGCAATAACACTACAGCACAGCAGAAGAAAAGCCCTAAGTTCAGTCCAGGAGGCAGAACTGTGAAGGGAGAAATATGGCACTCCTAAGAGATGGTGTTTCTGTAGTGACTCATATCATCAGAGATCACCTCATTCACTACATAATCTTATACAGGTTGACTCAGAAGTACTTCCCATTAATTTAATGGGGCTAACACTTTGGTGAGTGGGTATAGGAGTGCAGACTTTCTCTTTTTTATTTTCTCATTTTATTTTTTATTATTATTAAAATAATTCAGCATTAATACACACATATTGCGAATATGTTGTTGTTGTTTAGTCGTTTAGTCGTGTCCGACTCTTCATGACCCCATGGACCAGAGCACACCAGGCACTCCTGTCTTTCACTGCCTCCCGCAGTTTGGTCAGACTCATGTTTGTAGCTTCAAGAACACTGTCCAACCATCTCGTCCTCTGTCGTCCCCTTCTCCTTGTGCCCTCAATCTTTCCCAACATCAAGGTCTTTTCCAGGGAGTCTTCTCATGAGGTGGCCAAAGTATTGGAGCCTCAGCTTCATGATCTGTCCTTCAAAGCTTACAAACATACATTTCATACAATCCTTAAAAATGTTCAAACATACGTACACTCAATCCCTTAGATAATTCCTTTTCCCATCACCACCCACCACCCCTCACCCCACCATTGTGTTAGACTTCCAATCTACTCAATTGCAATTTCTTTCAATTTCTATTGCTTTCTTTCACACACCTTTAACCTAATTTCATGCTTCTTTTTCTATTACACATTGTTATCCATCTTATTTAGTATTTCAGTATTTAAAACGGAACTTGTTTATTCTAATAGGAGTTCTGATTTTTCAATATGGTTTTGCAAGTATGCTTTAAACACCTTCCAGAGTGCAGACTTTCTCAACTAGTTACAGGATACTAAGGCCCTTCAACCCTTTCCAGCTTGCCTCCTTCATAGTACTTACTTTGGCTGACAGCATCTTCTGGCTATTTTTTCCTAGACCTGGACAAATTAGTTTGCAGTATTTCTGGGCCAAGTCAGCTTTTCATGAGATCACTCATTTCTGCATGAAGCAGCCATGCTATTTTATTTTAAAGAATATCTGCACTGAAATTTGTTTTTAATAATCTATTATACAGGTATTTCTTTTTTTTCTTTCTTAAAACATACAATTTAAAATGTATATTGATACATTTTTTAAAAATCAAGACTTGAATTGAAAGATTCAGGAATATCACACATATCTAAATTTCAATGCACAGGTTGGTCTGGCAGGTGTGTATCAGGTCATTTTATACAAGAATTCACAAATACCAAATTCATATCCATCCTCACATTCCACCATTCCATATAAGAAGTAATCAAGAAGTTGGAACCTGAAATCACCCTTGCTGTTGTCCCAGTACTGAGACTAAACTGAACACTCATCTGATCCTCTCCAACACTACCTTTCCATTTCTTCCCCAGACGTATTTATGATGACATAGCAATTACACTGATTTAAGGTTCCGATAATGTGACAGTGCCACTACACTGTTAAAATTCACTATGTGAGCATAAATTCAGCACATCATTGCAGTATAGATTTATGCTGGAATGGGAGATTTAGTTGCCACCATGTTTTCATGGTATAACTTGAAAATGGGACTGCATTGTTAGTTTTTAGGTTAGAGCAAAACCAGTCATTTAAAAATGATTTCAACTTTCCATGAACATGGGTATGAGAAGATTTATTTACTTTACAAAATGTAAGAAGCAGCATTTTCTTTGAATCATATGAGTGGTTGGGTTTAGAGGAAGTTAGAATTTAGTCTCATTTGAATCGATAGGACTTACATGAGTCTTGACTAACCTGTTCTAATTATTTAAATGGCACATATAAGCAACACATTTCCTCTCTATACAATGCATGGTACATAGAAATTATATGTCTTTAAAATGTTAAGTCTATAGCTGAAAGATATGTTAAAATGGTATAGATGATGGCTCTGATCCCAAAGGAACAATAGCAAGCTTTGTATGCATGGTAGATATTCTACCTAGGGATATGTTGCACCTTGCTAAATATTTCTGCATATATTTGCACCTTGACAAAACACGTTACTGCATTTCCTTCTGGTACTTATCTACAAAATGAAATATGCGATATTCATATTTTTAAAACCAGGAATTTCCCATTCTTTTCACATATTATTTGTATTCTAGTATTGTCCTCCATTTAAAGATGGAGGCTTTATCTTGTTTCTCATATTTGCTGTAGAACAGCAGCGGAGGAAGCAGCTCGGGTACCTGGGGTGGGGCGAGGGTGGAGAGCACCACGGGGCCTCTGGAGTCTGCCTGCCTCCTCCCACTCAGCTGCCCTACAGCTGGGGGGTGGAGGCAGCCGGCAGACAGTTTGGGCAGTGTGGAGCCTGCGCGCGCCCAAGCTACCGCATCTCTCCCAGTGGTGACACCCGGGGCAACCCGCACCCACCGCACCACCCTTCCTCTGCCCCTGCTGTAGAAGAATTTTGATTCCAATTAACTAAGGAGCGTGTGACTTTTCAGTGGAGGAAAAAATAGACAAGTGCATATGAGCACATTCTTCTTTTCTTTTAAATGAAAAAAAAGAAAAGTTATCTTAATTGCTCTTGCTGGAGGGCTTAAGTATGCAGGCAGAGCTATTTTCCACCCTTTACCATGCACAGTCTTGTTGCCTGTGATTCCTCTCCCCCTACCTCCTGACTGTGTGCTTAATTAGAGTTTAAACCTCTAATTAAACACTGTGCAATGCCTCTGATTCAGTTTGGGGGCCAAATCTGGATTGAGGCAGCCTCAGATCGTATGAGTTGGATTGAATCCAAGTGTTGGATTGGGCTGTGAATCTGCTAAGTCCAGATGCTGCATTTCTGTTTGTCAGAGATGGTGGTAACTAACTCATAATGCCACTCTTTGTGGTGAGGTCATTTGTCCATCAAGCAATTTATCCTTGTCAGTCCTTAGTATTCACTCTTTTTCATGAGCAAATACAGGACATGCATCAGGGTCTTGCGGTTTTGGCAAAAACAAATGTTGTGATCACAGAGGAAGAGAAATGTATACAAGTCAATATGTATGATGTCCCTTCTAATGATCAGTGATACTTTACTGTGAAAGTGAGGATCCACTTCTCTAAGCTAAAAAATGGTCATTTAATTAGGCCTGTGCACATAGCCTTGTTATCTAGAATGGGTGGTCATCCTTTTTGGAGTCTAGAACAAGGTAGACATGTCACTTACAAGGATAAGATGTTAATGTTGGAAGTAACATAATGTACACCAGTGTGACATTATCACATTGAAGCAAGAAGGTTAACACATACTAACAATACAATCCTATACATGTCTACTCAAAAGTAAGTTCAGTAGGACTTACTATCAGCTAAATGGGCATAGAGCCTCAGTCTAAAGCAGCAAAACAACAAAACAAAACCTACTAAAAGAGAGAAACTTCAGCATTCATGAAAATGATCATATTCAAGGAAGCTTCTGACACTGCATTGGCTAACATTTATAATGAAAGTTTGAAACTCACATCAGGGAAAACTATGTTATGAACATATAAGTATTGCATTTTACACCACACATGTCCCAAACAAATAGAGATAAATGATGAACATAAATTCAAGGCAGGATTCTTCTGTGTTTATTTTAAATGCCTGGTAGAGATGTTTGTTTGCATGCCATGAAGCCCACCACCTGCCCACAGCTATGTGTTCCATTTCCATGGGCATCTGGCTAAATAATAAACAGATGTGCATCATAGGAAAACTATGCCTCCCGTGACATATAGACTTTATAGACAATATTCCAGAAGGCTGTATAGAATGACTTTGTTACATGACTTAATGGTCTTGTACAAAATACATCAATATAAATATGTCCTTACTCACTGTAACAGAAAAATTCCCAAACACCCCCCTCCCTTTAAAAATTCTCATTCTTAAGAAGAGCTTGCAAGACAATTAATTTTGTTCCAGCCTGTTTCTGTCTTGAGCAAGTCATTTATTTATTTATTGAAATATCAAACAGGACATCATTGTGAGAAAGAGTAGGGACCAAATCCTTTTCTTGCTTCAACAATACTGAAATCCGCAAGCATGCCTGGAATTTTTCTTTTATATGTATGGGCAGGGACATTGGGTTGGGGCCAGGGGAGCAGACCAAGACATAACAGTAAACTAATTCACCCTGGCAATGCTTATGTTTAAAGAAACAATGAGAAGTGCAACTTGGCAAGCAACTTCTTAGACCTGGCAGAATTGATGAAATATGCCTGTTCAGAGAGAAAGGAGTAATGGGGTGTTCCTTATCTTAAATGTGAATGACAGACAATGTCAGGAACACTGGTGATAAATAAAACTAATGGTACAACTTGTCTCCTCCATGTCTCATAATGAACGACTTTAGTTTTAATTCTACCTCCCCATATATCTATGTCCTATAAATCCAGCCAGTTCTAACCCAGACATTTAGTGTGTGTGTGTATACACACACACAAATACATATTTGCATTAACATTTTAAGTGCTACAGAGGAGAAACCACTGACTGCAAATACTACCACTCCCTGTCTCACTTTCAAAGTCACAATCTGCATGGACTTTTTCATAGCAGGGCGATATTCTTCCTTTCTTTATATTCTGAATTTTATTGATTAAACTACATCAAAATACAGGTAAGACACAGGTGGTAGATAAAGATGGACTACCAATTAGCACAGTATAAACCCTCCATTGGGGACGCGGGTGGCACTATGGTCTAAACCACTGAGCCTAGGGCTTGCCGATCGGAAGGTCAGTGGTTCGAATCCCTGCAACAGGGTGAGCTCCCGTTGCTTGGTCCCAGCTCCTGCCAACCTAGCAGTTCAAAAGCACATCAAAGTGCAAGTAGATAAATAGGTACCTCTCCAGCAGGAAGGTAAACAGTGTTTATGTGCGTTGCTCTGGTTTCACCAGAAGCGGCTTAGTCATGCTGGCCACATGACCCAGAAAAACTGTTTGCAGACAAACATCGGCTCCCTTGGCCAGTAAAACGAGATGAGTGCCGCAACCCCAGAGTCATTCACGACTGGACTTAACTGTCAGGGGTCCTTTACCTTTACCTTTTTAAACCCTCCATTGGTAAAGGTAAAGTACAGTGGTACCTTGGGTTACAGACGCTTCAGGTTACAGCCTCCGCTAACCCAGAAATAGTACTTCAGGTTAAGAACTTTGCTTCAGGATGAGAAGAGAAATCGTGCTCCGGCAGCGTGGTGGCAGTGGGAGGCCCCATTAGCTAAAGTGGTGCTTGAGGTTAAGAACAGTTTCAGGTTAAGAACGGACCTCCAGAGCGAATTAAGTTCTTAACCCGAGGTACCACTGTAGTTCATTTTAACCACAGAAAAGCTATATAAGATACTTTGATATTCCTCCAAATTCTGTCTCCTCTGTTTTCTTTCATGATTGTTCCTCCAGGGATGGCAAGGGGGGAGGGGGGAATCATCAAGACAATCATCAAGACAGTCCTGGAATCATACTCCCAAAGTAACAGTTAACTCAACAACCAAATCCAGAACAACATATGAGGTTGCAGTGGGCTAGGAATGCAGGGAGAGTCATTAGAATTATTCTAATTATTCTAGACTTTCAGCTGACCAAGCATTGTTCTAGATAGATTTCTTGTCTTGAAGGTGTCAGTCTTAGAAAAGAATCTTGCATGTGTGAATTTATCATAAATTGTACAATTATCCTGATAATAATAATGACTAGTTTTACTTCAGTTTTCTCTTAATTGCATTTATTGTTATGGTACACACACACACACACAAATGCATTGCCTGGAAGTGGGAGGGGGGAGAGAGAGGAACTAAAATGTCTGCATAACCACTATAATTCTGGGTGCAAACAAGGCATAAATTTATTTTGAGACAGATAAGTATATTCTCATCTTCTTTTCTACATCTAGGCAAGCATTTCCACTCGAATAAATTCACACATTTAGACTAGTTGCTTGCAGCTTCACTTTCACAGAAAATTTGATTATTTGTGCAATGGAATCATGTCTTAATTAAACTTTTTACCTGCTTAAAACATTTTTATTTCCCATTTTCTCATAAAGTTTGACAGAAGAGTCTTTTCCCCCCTCACAAAATCATGCCCCTCCTCTCACAATGAGGGTGCTTTTCACACAGTCATAACAGGGCAGAGTAAGTTTGCATATGAAGAAAGGAAATCTTTTAAAATAAAACCCCCTCTTTGCATAAAGAGAGAAAGGAAATCACACAAAGAGGGCTGACAGTTTCCACATATTACCCTCGAAGTACAGCAGCATGGGGAGGGGAGGGGATTATTGAACTGTATCACAAAAGTACCAATTAAAATGGGGTCAGGTAAAGGATGGCTTTGGAAAATGATTCTAAAAATAGCACATTGTTAGTGCAAGTGTCTCTTCTTTGTGTAGAAACTGAGTAACAAATCTTTATTACTGCCAATATTGCTTCCAGGGAAAGAGAAGCTATATTCAATTCCTGAGTCGTCAACCAAATTGAAAATGAATTCTTATTGTCTTCTTCATATTTGGATTGTACATTTTGAAATATCCTCTCAACCCCTAATCCTAATTGCTGGAAGAGATATGTTTTGATTTATAAATGGTTTATATCACAGTAAGCCAAAGAGGTGTCTACAAGGAGATGTAGCTGGACTGCAACTCCCATCGCACTTTGCCTTTGGTGGGACTGATGGGAATTGTAGTCCACTAACATCTGGAGGGTACCATGTTGATTATTTGGGCTTACAATTTAAGTATGCACAGCTTGCCCTGATTGTCCAACCACTTGCATGAAAGCCCAAATATGGGAACAGTGGTGAAACAAGTCCTTTCTATACCCAGAGCAGGATTGCTGTTCTCCCCCACCAGCCTGTATCAGGATGTGAGTGATGCTTCTTCAAGTTTTACATAAGGCAGGATTTTGTAAGTAACTTGTAAGCCTTAAAAGGCAATGCAGCATTCATTAATAATGTAATTCTTCAGTTGCCTCCCAAGCTGAACAGCTCCAGGCACGCCTGGAAGAAGCGGACCATTTGGATCCCTTCCAGTCGGGATTCAGGCCTCATCATGGGACTGAAACTGCCTTGGTTGCACTGGTTGATGATCTCCGGCAGGCTAGGGACAAAGGTGAGAGCTGTTTCCTAGTTCTGCTGGATCTCTCAGCGGCGTTCGATACCATCAACCATAACATCCTTCTGGACCGTCTAGAGGGGCTGGGAGCTGGGGGCACTGTCATACAGTGGTTCCGCTCCTTCCTCCTGGGCCGTGTTCAGAAAGTGGTGGTGGGGGATGAGTGTTCAGACCCCTGGGCTCTCACTTGTGGGGTGCCTCAGGGTTCTGTCCTCTCCCCCATGCTTTTCAACATTTACATGCAGCCACTGGGAGAGATCATCAGGAGGTTTGGGCTGGGTGTTCATCAGTATGCGGATGATACCCAGCTCTACCTCTCTTTTAAATCAGAACCAGTGAAGGCGGTGAAGGTCCTGTGTGAGTGTCTGGAGGCGGTTGGAGGATGGATGGCGGCTAACAGATTAAGGTTGAATCCTGACAAGAAAGAAGTACTGTTTTTGGGGGACAGGAGGTGGGCAGGTGTGGAAGATTCCCTGGTCCTGAATGGGGTAACTGTGCCCCTGAAGGACCAGGTGTGCAGCCTGGGAGTCATTTTGGACTCACAGCTGTCCATGGAGGCACAGGTCAAATCTGTGTCCAGGGCAGCTGTTTACCAGCTCCATCTGGTACATAGGCTGAGACCCTATCTGCCTGCGGACTGTCTCGCCAGAGTGGTGCATGCTCTGGTTATCTCCCGCTTGGACTACTGCAATGCACTCTACGTGTGGCTACCTTTGAAGGTGACTCGGAAACTACAACTAATCCAGAATGCGGCAGCTAGACTGGTGACTGGGGGTGGCCGCCGAGACCATATAACACCAGTCTTGAAAGACCTACATTGGCTCCCAGTACGTTTCCGAGCACAATTCAAAGTGTTGGTGCTGACCTTTAAAGCCCTAAACGGCCTCGGTCCAGTATACCTGAAGGAGCGTCTCCACCCCCATCGTTCTGCCCGGACGCTGAGGTCCAGCGCCGAGGGCCTTCTGGCGGTTCTCTCATTGCGAGAAGCAAAGCTACAGGGAACCAGGCAGAGGGCCTTCTCGGTAGTGGCACCCACCCTGTGGAACACCCTTCCAGCAGATGTAAGCGATAAACAACTACCTGACATTCAGAAGACATCTTAAGGCAGCCCTGTTCAGGGAAGTTTTTAACGTGTCATATTTTACTGTATTTTTGGTTTCTATGGAAGCCACCCATAGTGGCTGGGGAGGCCCAGCCAGATGGGCGGGGTATAAATAATAAATTATTATTATTATTATTATTATTATTATTATTATTATTATTATTGAATCTTAAGTTTTCTTCTTACGTGAATTGCTCTGTGTGGATCATTCTTTTATTAGCCTGGCTGTGACCATAATAAACCTATTGTTTTGATGTTTGTGATTTTAATGTGAGCTTTATGTGCTTTGTTTGGTGGATATACCATTTCTGGTTCAAAGATCTATTACAAATTGAAATAGAATAGATCAAAGTGGCATATAAATTTGCAAATATAAGTTATAAATATGGCTGGGAATCTTTGGGCGTACTGCTGCTGAGCTTCCAAGTTCTGATTACCCAAGACATGACCTACCTTGAAGCTATTCTGAAAAAAATAAGCAGCTAAGTGCTCTTTTCCAAAGTTCTAAGCCAGGCATAGGAAAACTTGGCCCTCCAGATGTTTTGGGACTACAACTCCCATCATCACTAGCTAAAAGGACCAGTGGTCAGGGATGATGGGAGTTGTAGTCCCAAAACATCTGGAGGGCCAAGTTTTCCTATGCCTGCCTAAGCCACCAGTTTCTTCCTTTGCAGCCTGAGGGATTTAGTAGCTGAATATACGTTATTGTGTTAGCCAGCAGCCACTCTTACTAGCCTACTACCCCTGCTAGGTTACTTAGCAAACTCACATCTGTTTTCTATCATCATCGTCATCATCATTATGCTACAATACAGCAAAGAATCTTTCTGGTACCACGGAAGAAACAAACTTTGATAGTGATAAGTTATTTTAGGTTGCATTCCAAGTCCCCTTTGCACTTGGAGAGTATTGTGTGTAGAGGTGTTCTTCCACCCAGTTGACCTCTGCCTATGGCGTGACACCAGAACATTTGGGGCAGTGAGACCGGTTCTGCCACACTGGGCACTGAGCCTAAGGGACACTGCAGGATATTGCAACTATGATGTAGTGAATTGAGCAGGATGGAAGGCAAGAGGAGGTGGAGGGACGGGGGACGGACAGGCACCAAATTTTGGCCTTGTATAGGGCACTGCTGAAATTTGAAAAACAAAAGTCTTCCTCTGGTGCCACCTTCATTACTTTGCTGGAGAGTTCCCAGTTCCACCTGCTGAATGGGTGAGCAAGCTGAAGTACCATCCATGGGAACCTCCACCAATGGTACCCCCCCCCCCCCAAAAAGTCCAAAAACAGGGCATTTCAGGGGCAAGGAAGGACTGAGCTGGCATGGGAAATGTGTTATTCTGCAAAACAAAGGAAATGTCAAGTAAAACACTTGGAAGGCCACTTTGGTTACTTAGCATTACTTTGCATTTCAGTAACAGTTTTAGTTTTCTTTATACACCAAAATAGGGCAATATTTTCTCCAGGTGGCAACAGTTATGCACACCACTTTCAAAAGAAAAAAGATGGGACTGGTGAGTTCATCTCTGTAGTAACAATGTAGGCATGTGTTTTTTCAGGTCAGGACAATTTATGTCCCATTACTGCTGATTTGATAGATAACATCAGGACAAGGGACCCAAACTGAGCTGACCGAAGACTGCTGTGCCTGTGATGATCTGTTCTTCATCTTTTCAGTTCTCCTTCTTAACTAAGCTCATTACTTTGCATTTTGATTTTCTCTGGAGCCTGCAATTACTTTATGTATTGATAGCTCTCATCTAAAGCAGACTTTTAATACAAAAGTGCTCAGTTGACTCACTCCTTTGATGAAACATCATGCGTATCCATGTGCAAGCTGCTCCAAAATAGGGGACGGTTAAGATGCAGAACAAATAATTTTCAATATGAAAATCAGGAACCTAATCTGGTATTCTATTCCGTATATGCAGGTATACAGTGTAATTTAATTTAACTGTTGATTTGTTGGATTCCACTATATGTGGCATGCTTTGTTCATTTTTTGTTTGTTTGTTTACATTACCATTTTAATTTAAAAAACCTTTTGATGTTTTTTTATTAAAATGTGATACAAAAACAGGGGGAAAAGCTTTTTGACTATAATTTGGAATCCCTCTAGCTGTGTGTGTGTGTTTGTATCAATGTGGATTGCCACCTGTTTCTTCATTGTTCATCTGTTTGGACCAATTAGGCATGAAAGAGTTTTATTCAACTGAGTTACATGCAGGGTAGTTCCATTAAAAATGATGGACCTAAGGTAGACATGTTCATTATTTTTAATGGGTGCGCTCTGAGCAAGACCAACATTAGATGTAACCAATAATATTCCTGTGGTCATTGTCCTTCATGTTGATTCATTTTTTTATTTCATAATTTTTACTCCGCTTGAGAGTTTTTAAAATAAAAAACCCCAAAGTAGTTTACAACTATGTGTGCAACTATATTCAGCTGTCATGGGATTAATCATCCTATAGTACCTCCTCTTACCTTCTTGAGCAAATACCTCAAAATAAGCACTCAGGGTAAAACCACATGGAAAACTGATGTAGTGCCTGACAGAGGGAGAGAAGTGCTTGAATTTTGTAACACATCAAAAACAGGCAACAAAACTACTGTATTTTTTCCATGTATAAGACTATATTTTCCCCTAAATTTCTGAAGTTTAAAATAAGGGGTCATCTTATACACAGATAGTGCATAGTGAATTTTCTTAATTTTGAGTCCCCCAAAATAGGGAGCATCTTATACACGGGGGTGTGTGTGTGTGTGTGTGTGTTATACACAGAAAAATATGGTATGTCCTGGCTTGAAGATTCAGCCCCAAGTAGCACTACAATCATGACCAATTCTGCCCACAGCTGAAAAAATGAATTGGGAATAAAGCTTACTATAAGTTATAGAAAAGTTTAGAATGTGCTATATGAAATTGGGTCACTGAGACATGGAAATTGCTACAGAATGGACATTAAAGAAGCCAACCAGAGATATTCTGTATCAGCACCTCTTGCGCTTTTGCATGGATCTCTGCATTCCAATACAATACAGAGGATCATACATTCTGAGCTTCATTGGAAAGAAGGGTGAGATTTCAAATGAATAAATATAATGAATATACCTTTTCCCTCAAAGGGCAAATTAACCCTGTTACTTAGGTTTATTATGCAGATATGAGCAAATCAAACTTATTGATAGTCCTAAACTCGTCAAATTTGATACACAAATCATACATCCAAGTTTTAGGAACCAAAATGTTTAGCAGCTAGCAATCAACCAGGTTCTAATCCTAACATTTTATAGATTGAAATCTGCCAAAGATGACAAAAAGAAGTTAACAATTGAAGAATTGATACTAAACACTTTGTCACTGCAAATTTTGGAAATCTGCTGAATATTTCATACAACACATCTGAGCAATTTTATATAACCCTATTTCATGTTATCGAGCTGGCTTTCTTTTCATTGCTTTTCTTCAAGCGACTAATATTAAAATGGCACTGCTGCTTTTGAATCCATTAGAAATGATTTCTGCGATCATTTGTGTAAGTGCAATAAAACAGAGGAATGGGGGAGGGGAACCACCCACCCAGTCTTATATTATTACTGCATGGAATTAGATTCCAAAATGAAACAAATGGTATTCAAAAAAGCAATAGGAATTCAAACACCTGCACCTGTGGATGTAGTAGTCTCCCCACCCCAAAAAATAAAAGAATAGGAAGAATAAATAGAACATCACTCCAATGAATAATAAAATGAATTAGTCACTCAGGTTAGCATCCCCTGAAGGAAGCAATGTTGGTGGTAATACACTGAATATTATCCACCTCAAAAGTAGTGATTGTGGTGGAAATTATCTCCCCCTCCCACCCACTCTGAAGCCCTTAACTCACATTCATTGACTGTTCACAGCCACTGTTTGCTCACAGTCTCCATTCTGCTTCAGGTCCTCCCCCTTCGCCAGTGTTTCTTCTCTTCCAGAATGATGTCACCCGAGGAAGGAAAACAATGCTATGTAGCCAATCAGATTTAGACAGATCCCCAAACAACTTTGGACCAGGTTACTGAAGCGAACACCTTGCCTTATATATCCCTGCCTGTCAACTGTGCTCAACAGTGCTCTCACTGCTGAGAGTACCAGATGTCCCAGAGATGTGCTTCATTTGTACAAGAAACCAGGCTTTTAGTACTGCTGCTCCAGCCTTCTCAAATCAATTACTAGCTGAAATTAGACAGGCATTTAGAATCACAATGCTTAGGTACCCACTGAAGACATTTCTGTTTAAAAAGGCTTTCCCTGAGCTGTGGCCCAGTCATTTAAGAAACAGTGTAGAAACAGTTTTATTGATTTTAGAACTTGTTGGAATGGTTATGTTTTGAGAGTTTGTAGAAATGGTTTTAATTGTTTGTAGAACTTTTTATTTCATTTCGTTTTTTATCTTCTTGTATACGTCTTTAATGTCTATAGGACCTGAAGTGGTTTATAACTTAGTAAACTAAATAAATAAATGTGGGTATCCCTAGCGGAAAATCAAGAATGTTAAGTAACACAATACATTTAATCTCCCCTTGCCACAAAGTTGATCCGACTAATCAGAAGTCACTCCAGGACTCAAAACATTCCTTGCATCCTCTGCAATGATCACCAAATTGAAGGCCCCTTTTGTTTATAGAAATATTGTAGGCTCAATTCTGTGGGACTGCCTCAGCTGAGATCAGACGGGCCTCTTTCCTGCTAACTTCCAGCACCTGATGAACACATTATTTATTTTTATTTAGAGGCATTTTAAGTAATTTTATGGTTGATTTTAATGATTTTATCTATATTATATCTTTTTGACATCTACAGCCCTTGGAGACTGCAGTGCTAAGCAGCACATACAGTATAGTAATCCTTCATCCTGCATGCATTTGACTTGCACAATTCCAACCATTTATGATTGAAATTGTGCCAGTCAAGTCCCAAGCAAGGCAGAAAGCTTAAAAGCTCATTTTGGACTGGGTCAGCTTGGGGTTACCTGGCACAAAAAGAGCTTTGAAGCTCTCCACCTTGGTTTCTGGGGAAGGCCTACTTAGCATTCCAGCTCTGGAAGCTTCTTGTGACATCTCAAGGGACAATCCAAGTTCCCATGACATCTCACACAAGCATCTATAGCCTTCCGGAGCTGGTGCAGCACATAGTCTTGCCCAGCAAAAAAGGCGGAGAGCTTAACAGTTCTTTCTGAACTGGATAACTCATGGACTCTCTGCCCTGCTTGCTGGTCAAGGCCATCTCACGTGACTTAAAAGGCCAGGGATGCTCTTTTTATCCCACTTACCCACTAGCCATGGGGTGACTTCAAGGGTTAAGTATATAAGATGAGTTATTACTGTACATCGTAGAAATAATAATAAAATGATATCACAGCATTCTAAAGAAGTCCACCAATGAGCTCTCAGTTCTAATGTGAATTATATGTGATAAGTGTTTCAGCATGAAAAACAGAAAAAGGATGATTGACAACACTTAGGTTGAGTGGAGGAGAGACATTTTCCCATCTTCTGAACCCCCCGGGAAGCTCAACAAATAAGCTGTACCTGAAACTGGGTGTGGAGAGTGAAGCTGCATGGGACACAACTGTGGGCAGCCTGAGGAAGTACCATCCCCCTTGAGCCTGGACATAAAAAGCAAATCTAGAGTGAAAGACTCAAAACTCTTCTCATTGTGAAACTTTTTTGTGGGTGAGCTGAGTTTGATTGGACCCTGGTTGATCCCGAGAGGCTGAGAGGGAGGGTGTGTCTGAAGGAAAATTTATTGATATTGATTTTATATATTAATAACTTTGTATTAATGGAGCATTTTTATATGTAACTGCGTGTTTTTGTAACATTTTGCTTAAGTTGTCTGCTGTTGCTTGTACATGTTTTGAGGTATTTTAAAAATATTTTAAGCAGTATAGAAACTAACTGATCAACTGAATATTTTCATTACAACAAGAGGGAAAAAAGTGTTTCCTAAAGCCCTGTGTACTGCCATTTTTCATTTGAACTCCACCTTCTTAATAACCAGGCCTTTGCCTGACCTGATTTTTAAAATGTTGGGTCTTTTTAGGGGTTTTTTTATTGAGTTGTTGTTTGTATTTTGATTTTATGTATGTGATCCTTTATGTGAACACCCAGAGACCTTCGGGTATAGGGCGGTATAGAAACAAACAAACAAACAAACAAACAAACGCAGATCAGGAAAACACTAATCCAGCAAACTGGGTGCAGCAGAAGGAAAGGACAGGCAGGAAGGAAGTAGACAGACGAGATTTCAGAATGACATGCATGGTCAATAGTAGGTATTTCAGGACCCTGGACAGGGATCAGGAAGCTACTCTTGTTCAAAGAGCTCTTGTTCAAACTTTTTATGCTCCCTGAACCTGACTGCACTTCTCAGAATCCACCCCGTTGCTGATGAGTACAGAGCTTAAAAGGGCCTGAAGCCCAGCACTCTGTCATCTCTACAAGGGCTCATGCAGAGCATGCTGCCTGCATTGTCGCAATGGTATATCGTGTAGCACTAGCCAGGCACCATTACAGGGCTGAGCAGGATATTTTTCTGATCAACTGTGATTGAACTGTAGTAAATAGGTTACTTGCTGTGGTCACTTGGCAGATACGTGTGGGAAAGGGAATGGGATTACCATAAAGCACTTTTCAGGTCAACAATGATTCCGGAGACTTGTACACAGGGCTGTGGGACTCATGGGGCAATGTGTGGTTCACTTCTGAGGCTAACTTGGGTCACTCAGAGTTGTGGGCCTTTCTGGGGATGGGAGTTAGGAAGCTGCCCTCTGTACTGAAGGGGTGTGGCATGTGGGGGAGAGGTGGAATTAAGACCACCATTCCTCCCTGAAGGATAATTACACCCAATTATGACAGACTTAGGAATCTAATAGCATTTTTGAATATTTTCCTCACATTGATTTTCCCCCATATGCACTTCATAAGCTGTAATTAAAAAGTGGCCTGAGTTTAAAAATACATTTTGTGTCTTCTCTGTTTATTCTCGGTCTCCTCACACAAGATGGAATTCCCACAATGTGTTACTGCTTCTACTTCTTTCCCTTTCCACCCTCAGAAAGCAGAATGCATTCCAGGATATTGTTCAGGAATCTGGGGTTGGAGGAAATGAACACTCTGTTAAAAGAACAATGGTATGACATTATCAGCTGACTGAGTAGCCATCTGAGCAGTTATTTCAAATTACAAAACAAACAAACAAATATGATGTCAATTAAATCTGGTCCTAAAGCCTCATGGAAGCATTCCGAACTTATGCCAGCTCAAATTGAAGAAAACAGAGGAATTAGAGAGCCGCTACAGGCCAGGGAGCAACCATTGTTCTCTTCAGGATGCCTTTCTTTCCTTTGAACTCAAAAGATGCTTTAAGGTGTGGTGGAGCAGGCACCTGGTTGCCTAGCTACAAAAATCAAATTCTGTGAGGGGAATTCTGGGCTTGTGTTGACTGTTAAAGCCTCTTCAGAGTCTTCTCCACTTCTCTGATTCCCTGATGAATGCAACAGTCAGAACACCAGATGAAAGCCATTTCTCTGACAGAGACAGCTTGTATCTAAAAATATTTTGCTTTTCTTGTATGATTAACTGACAGAGCGAACAAAGGCATGACTTGGAAATTGTTTATCAATATTTCTCTAAGAGAGACAGCTTGTATTTATAAATATTTAGCGTCTTTGGTGGAATGAGCATGAATAGGAAGCCATTTGCATTGTGCACACATTATCAGGCAATAAGCTAATTACCAGAGAATTATAATCAATTATTTCAGTCAAAGATGCCAACTTTTTCAATAGAGGCATTAGCTAAATGAGTTCTGATAACCGACTGAGTATAATTAATGGCTAACATTCAGTTTTACATTTGTATTTGCACACAAAAACATAGCAAAAGTGTGTGTGCTTTGCAGCTGTGATGCCTCAAACTTTCTGCATTGCTTGATTATTCACCAAAAAAAGAAACGTATGCAGAACAGCTTGGATTACTTAGGTGAATGGAATGCTAAGGACTGCATTAAATAGGAATCATAGATTCTTCTTCAATTAAAGCACGCATAAATATTCAGCATTTCTGACACCTGTCGTGTTCTAGTGCAGCAAATTATGGAGCCAGATTGCCAATCTTTATAACCTGCTTGAGCTTTAAAGGGAATGGAAACCATGAAATTCATGGATATTGCTGGTCCTTGAAAGCTGCTACTGATACAAAGGCAAAAATAGAGTCAGTATACTGAAACAAGACCAAAGAATTGGTAGTTAGTTAAAACCTATTCATCAAAATGCATCAAACTGCTGATAGGTGAAGTCGACTCAGTTCAGTTTGGAACTTGGTCACCATTTGGCTTTAAAAAGGGCTAGAAAAATTCATAGCTGATTATTCTATCAATGGCTGCTAGTCATGTTGAGAACGAGGATTTAACATCCAAAGAAGCTTATTGCATTCGTGCTACTGCTTGGCTCTTTGCAAAAAACAGGATGCCAGATTAGATAGATCTAGCAGAACTCCTCTTATGTTCTTAATTGCAAATATTTTCTGAGGACTTCAGAAACAGCCACTTTTGCCCTTAGAATTCTAAACTGACTTGCAATCTTGACTGCACTGTTAGAAATGGTTTTAAGATCACCCATTTTGTGCTTCTAAGGCCAGGAAACCAAGTTCAAACATAGCTCAAACATCCTCCAAGTGGGCCTCTAGCGACTAGTGGACAAGCCCAGTGATGGGTTCAGGCCTTGGGAGATAAAAGCTTCATAGCCCCTGAACTTGTCTATCCAAGCTCTTGACAGTATTTGCAACCAAAACAATTCAGCAGAAGCTTTTTATTACAGGATCTGCAAGCTATCCCCTGCAGCCTATGTTTTTCTTAACTTTTTATTTATTTTTTCCTGAGACAACAGAAAAACTTCTTTTGTTGGTGCTTTGGAATTCGTTAACCAAATTGATAGTCCGAACCAAGTAATTACAATTTTTGGTAACATCTTTCTTTGTTTTTTAATGATTCAGAGTGGTATTGCAGCTAGATTAGAGTTTTAGGTTTGACTACAGGAGATCCTGGAACAAATCTGCGCTTATCAATGAAATTTATTGGTAGGCTTGGGTCAACAGTGGTAGTTCTTGTGGTCCCTGAATCCAGAAGAAATTGAGACATAGAATCAGAGGCTCCGAAGGCACCACCTAAGGAGCTAGATCAGGTTCAGGACTCTGAATTGACTGCTGGGGATCAGGTGACACATGCACCTGAGGATGTCAGACTGGAGCCTTCCAAATAGTCACTCAGAGCCTTATGGGCCCCTTCCCTCAGAAGCTAGATGTCTTCCACCATGCATCACTGGTGCAGGGAGAGTGCCAAGAGAAGGCTATGGAACAAAGTAGTGTCCATCTTCCTTTTAGAGATTTGGACCTTTTAGCCTCTGAAATTTTCCACAAGGGGGTTTAGCCTGGAAGAGGTAGCCTGGTGACAGAGGCTTCAAAGGCCTCAGTCTCCTCCTAACCTTTGCTGGAGCATGTTGTTCATGTGGAGCTGGCTAACCAGCCTTGCCTCATTCTCCTTGGGATTTGTCATCAGACAATAGGTAAAGGTAAGGTAAAGGACCCCTGGATGATTTGGTCCAGTCAAAGTCGACTATGGGGTTGCAGTGCTCATCTCGCTTTCAGGCCGAGGGAGCTGGTGTTTGTCCACATCAGACAATACATTAAGCTGAGCATGTGAGAAAGAAATAAAATCATGCATGTCACTTGCTGTTTCTGAAGGAAGGCTAGGTTCTCAATATATTTTAAAGGGTAGTATTTGAGGCACTTCACATTCTATGTTTTCTATGTATGCATTTTGAAGATCTTCCTGGAGAAGTGTTACATTCACATCATTGTAATTTGAAGGTAGATGTGTGTTTCAATTTCAAAGAGGCACTTAGCTGACAAGTTTGCTGCTGCAGAGTATTGCACATCCATGTTGCAACACCATCACAATGTGTTCTATCAGCTGCCATAGGTGTTGTATCAGAGCACTTTCTAAACAGTTGCTTGTCACTGTTATGGTTCAAAGAGTAACACCATGAGAAACTGAAAGGTTTCATTAGCTAACATGATCCAATTGCCTCCATGACTTCAGCAGCAAGAGATTAGCTGACAGACGCTAAGCTATGAACAAAGAATACAAGATCCAATCCAACTTTGTTTGACAGATCTTTGGGTTGTGGAGACCTGAAACTGAAGACTACAGTGGCTTTGATCCAGAAATTCTCACGTGTGAGACCAATGCTAATTTGAGCCTTTTGCCACACCACACAATACCCAGAAGGCCTCTAATCACATAAAGGGTCACATTTGGGTGGAGAAATCAGTGTTGCTGTTGTTGAAAACAGTTCATTGCAAATAATTTTAAAGGAGGAAAGGTGGATTTTAGCACTGCATTAGTTTTAACCTGCTGGTGCTCCCTTATATAATCCAACATTTTAGTGTGTATTATATGGCATTATAAAAGCTCTCTATATAAAAAGAAAATCATTTCAAATAATAAAAGGAAGTCAATCACAGTTGAACGATATCTTATTTCTGAAAGTAATGCAGTTCTTAGACACACAGAGTACAGAATATTTTTTAAAGTCACAATGAATTGGAAAAGGACCCACGCCAGTCACCTCCATACCAAAATATGTCTTTGTGTTTTGCTACAGGTATAATAAAAAAGAAAAGAAAGATGTTGTCTATATTTGTTACTGTCTTCTTTCATAGTTCCTTAAGACATTTTTTTTTAAAAGCCAGAGGTTGTTTTGGGTGGTGGTGGTGGTGGGGAGTTGCCACTCACAAGCATTTCTAAGAAACTTTCTCTGTGATCAGAAAATAACTTTATTTTTCACACATATAATATCTGGCCTTTTAAGGCTGGACTTCTACAACATTGCCATAAGGAACTTAACATTCCAAGATATTCATTACTAGGAAAGAACATAGAAGGTGGCTTTATTCTGTATCAGAATGCTGGTCCATGTAGCTCTGTGATGTCTTCAATGACTTTCCAGGGTTTTAGGCAGAAGTCCTTGTCACCCCTACCTGGAGATGCTAGGGATTAAATTTAGAACCTTTGGCATGAAAAGCAGCTGCTATACCACTGAGCCATGGCTCTTCCCTTATTCAAGCTCTTACCAAGAAGTTAAAAGGAAGAAAATATTTAGGGTGGTATCCAACAAAGTCGTTCTGCTGGCATAAGGCTTTTGACTTGGCAATGGAACTTTCCCTATTTTTCCTCTCCCTGCTTGCCTACCATGTCCTTCTAAACCTGTTCTGATCCTCCTTAGAATATTGGGAGGAGGTGAAAGCATGCAGGGAAAGGAAGTTCTCTTGTGCAAGTTCTTCTGCTAGCAGATGTCCTTCTCTAGATACTATTCTCAGGCAGCAACGCCCATACAAAACTTTTCTGTCACTTTTTCATGCATTGACATACAAGTCTACTCCTTCCCATTTTTGCCTTAATGTGTGGAATAATAATAATAAATCTGCATGAAACTCTGCATTTAAATACTTTACATCATGTCTTTTTAAATGTGCATTTTTAAACATCATTTATCTCAAGACATACATTTCTAAACACATTTTAATCTCAAAATAGACCATTTTAAAATGTATTTCAATGTATATATTGAGGTGAAAATGGCACTATAGCATTTCAAGACATGATGGATATGTACATTATGATCCCCACACAATGTCAGGATGCATATATTAGGTCAGTACATATTTTCAAAGAACAAAACCCTCAAGCGTCCAAGTCTTTACACTCAGTGGATCAAAGCTGTGGAGAATAAAGTATTAGTCATCTTACTTACTGCAACAACACCCTCTTTTAAGGAAAATATTAATACCTCTTGGATAACCGAACAATGATGTCAGTAAAGGGAATCTCACAATTGCACTTTATCTCCTATATTAATTTCCAAATCCCACCACCACCAAGCAGGCATTAGGAATGTACTAAGGTGGTTTACAATATTCTTTTTGGTGGCATTGATGATTATTTGGATGGGATATCATTGAAGGAGTAAATCCAGTCACCTCCTCTCCTTTCCTTAGCCATTGGGCAACAGAGTTCATATTGTGTGTCCTAGGAAAGTAAGATGCAAGCAAGACTGGAAAGGTGGCATCAGTTCTCCCCACATTTGAAAAAAGTTAATGTCTCTGTTTGTATGGCAATTTGTCTTGTACTTGTCCCATTACATTTTTAATTGTTTTACTGGTGTCAGAAAGGTGGTTTTGTGAGTCCACTACACCAGTCACTACCACTGCTCTGAAGATATTTGAACTAAACAAAAAGCAGTTTGGTCCTTTATAAGCTAAATCCACTGGTGTCAAGTTGGCCAAAATTTGGAAATCAGGACAACACAGGGAAGGTGTTCATTCACAATTTATATGCATGTTCATGCGGACTTTCCCTGTATCCAGATTTACAAACCAGCTGCTAGTCTGTTTACTTTCAAGCCTAACTGTGTGGAGTTTCCGAGCATTTAATTTTATACAATTACCATTCAGGGACAAATCTGCAGGGGCTATGCTTTAAATAGAAATTTAAACCATGTCTCCATGACTCCAGTCAGTATTCCCATCTCTGATCTAGTCAGGAATCCAGACTCTCTTATTACTATATGCATTTGCAAATTGAAGAACACCGCCCTAAATGTCCTGTACTTGTTATAAGCAGTGCCTTTGCGTAAACATCAGTTTGTGCAAGCTATTCTATAGCATGAAATGAAACTCAAGGCTGGAGCTGCTGATAGGCTTCAATGGCGGCTGCCAAAAAAAAAAAAAAGTTTGAATTTCTTGTTCAAAGAGAGAAGCTAAAATTCTCCATGTCTTTATCAAGTGTCCCCCAAGCCAAGATTAATTGCCGCTGGGGTGCCAGAGACACCTGTTCTGTGGCATTACAATATTATCGGATGCTGTTGTTTTCTGTAAATGATTTATTGATTTATCTTGACAAGCAGCTGTGCATTTTCTACAACACTGGGAATGTATGCATTTAACACGACTTAATTACACAAGCTATAATAAAGAAACTGTAAAATGGCAATATGTTGTTGTTCTTCCCAAGTAGCTCTGCTGAAACAGATAGTGCCTGGGTCGTGTTCTTGCATAAGGCTGCATTATGAAATGGGGAGGTGGCAAATTGTACTTTTTAGTTTTAACTAGATGGATACAAATGTGTTTCGCTCTTGCAGGAAAACGCAAACAGTGTGACATGCTAAATTTCATAAGCCTTACATTAGAGTAACAATGAACTCTTCAGACACTTTCCCACTGGCAGTGAATAATATCCCCCTGTCATTTATAAATAAAAGGATAATTAAACTTTGCTTAAAAGTTAATTTCTTGGCAGAAAAGGGCATAAGCCAGAGACTCACACCTCATTACCATCAATGGCTGATAGCTCATAAACAGAACATTAAGCACAATGCAACCATAATAGAAAGTCTCCAAGAGAGGTTTTTAAATATATATATATTTAGGTCTGTGCAAAAAAAAAAAAAAAAAAGTTTCTAAGATATGTACAAAAGATGGAGCACTTCCATTAGCTCTATTTGTTACAATAAGTGGAAATTATACAGTGACCTTTTCTTCAGCTATCTCGGTTTCCCCATTTTTAATCATTACACAAGATTTGGTGGGGAATGCTGCTGACACATTGCTCCTGAGGGGGCAATTAGCAAAGAAGGAAATTCTCCAGAAAGTCAGCAAAATCTTCTCACTTTACAATGTAAAATGACAGGGAAGAGCCCAACTTTGGGGGAATGTCATAATACTCATCTCCATCTTGTGAATTCCAATATGCCTTGCAATTATAAAAAAGTCCATTAGAAGCAAATATCTGAGGACAGTAATGCTAATGACACAAGCTATTATCAGCTATAAATATTGCATTAAATAATAGAGCACTAAGCGCCTGCAATTCACTCTAGAGCACCATATTGATAAACCCTCAGAAGGCAAAATCCCCCAACAACTTTTGATCATTTAGGTAACACCATTTCATACATTGCCACTGCACTGGAAACATGAATCTAGGGATTTCTTGTATGCGGTAGGAGATGGTGTTATTTATCATCTCATTTAGGAGCTACACTGTTTTTTAAAAACCAAAAAACGCTGGGGAGCTCCTGAAACTAATTCTATGCTGATTATTTAAAGCACACAAACATATATTTTATTGCTTCATTTCTTATGACTTTTATTAGCATTCCTGTAGAAATGGTTTTATGATGATACAGGTGCATAGCTGAGGCTGTCCATGGTCCTGAACAACTATTCAATTGATAATTTAAATCTCAACATAGTAGAGCTGCTACAAGGTTAAATTCCATAAATGGGGAGTGAACATGGACCACTGGTAGCAAACTGTATGGGAAACAGCCCTACTAGAAAAGGTAACCAACAAATTGAAACTAGCATGGGGACAAACAAAAGAGGATGGCTTCAGCCCGATGTGGCTCCCCTTTATTACATATATAGCCCAAGAAGACAACAACCTAAGCCCCACTCCTGACAACACATGAATTGATATGTATAATTTGACCCAACAACTCCCTGCCCCTCTCACACACAAACAAACTCACTGCAATCAACTGAATACAAACAACCGTACTCTGGGCTCTGCAATCTCTCACACTGCAAACAAAAACAATCCACCTGACTCTGACACCAAACACTGTACATTTTTTGCTTGTGTACATTTTTTACTCACCTTTTGCTTGTGCTCTCCATCTTCCCCAACATCCATTTTACTATGGCCCCAGGTCAGTCATGGGTGAGGCAAAGAAACTTGCATAACGCTGGGATAGGAAGCAAGCTGGGTCACTGATGGTTCCAGGAATAGTAGAAGAAGAAGAAGAAGAAGAAGAAGAAGAAGAAGAAGAAGAAGAAGAAGAAGTTGTTGTTGTTTCCACACAGGTCATAGCTGGATGTTCTTCCCTAACTGCCAACTATAGGATTAAATGCAGCACTTCAAGACCCTTCTTGTAAATGTAGAACTGTAGCACTTCAAGACCCTTCTTGTCACAGCTACTGTGAATCCCACAGTACATGCTTGAATAATTCCACCTCACAAATTAACCACAATGAAATAGAAATGGAGCTAGTTATGCAGTTTTACACTCCTTTGATTTTTGGGTACTGTTCTTAGAAAACATTCAGCTTCTGAAATAATTTACAAGGCCTACTGGTTACTGAGACCTCAGCAGTGACAAAACTTGGGGCAGGGGTTGTATTGGACAGTGTTTCTAAAAGAAAGAGAATATTGGGCGGAGCACAATAGCACCAGTAATATTACATGTGTTGATTAAATGTTATTAAGGACTCATGTAATTTCATGCAGTGCTATACAGTTTAAGGATTGCAGTCCTTCTATATTCTGTTCTGTATCATCACAGTCTGCAGATGAGCAATCTCTGTCTTCAACCTGACTTGCCAGCACAATAGCCATGATTTAGCCCTTGTACCATGAAACAGTAAAATGAGCTGAGTTTTCTTTTAAAGCAGCTTTTTAAATCACATTTTTTTGGGATCTTGGGGAGAGTCACATAAGTAGGGAATACTAAAAAGAGAGAGACAATTCTATAGCTATACGGCATCATATGAAGATACCATTGAAAGGGAACTTGTAGAGCTGGCTCCAGACTTTGTTCCTGCCAGTGGGAACATCCTCTGAATGGAGTTCAGGGGACACTCCTCCTGGCAGAGGGCAATTTTTTATTTCTTCCAAACACCACTGGGATCCCATCACTGATTCAAGAGCATTGTCTCAAGGGGAAGGATTCTTTCTGTTTCCAGAAGGTAGATCCATCCCATGCACAGCTTCAGCACTTATTCCTGATGTTTTTATGTCATGTTTTATGCCCAAGGAGCTCAGAGTAGGATACAAGATCCCCTGTTTCATCTTCACAAGATGAGAAGATAAGAAGAGGACGATGATCAAGCATGAGGCCACCACTGCCTGAGAGCTGGCCACTTCTCATTTTATGCAGCATAACTTTTTATCTCAGTATACTCTATATAAATATAAGATATATATTTTCACTTGCTTTTGGATTATCTATAAAGCGTTTTAAAATTATCCCCTTCATGTGGGTACAGATTTATTACCTTGGCTTTAATAAATGTTGAGAATGGACACTGGAACAGAACTGTGCTTAATTTATAAAGTATGATTTCTGACCTAGTTGTTATGCTACCTACTCTCAAGTATTAGGACTCAGAAACAGGCAGTTGAAGTTAATAGTAAAACATACTCCACGGTGATAGAAATTCATTATGCACATGCTGTGAGACACTGTCCTTGTTATCATGGCTTCATTTCGCTTATCTGAGCCCTTGTTATCTTAAACTGGTTGGCAGGCAGAACATGGCTGAATCCTGGTTGAAATTAAGCATCAGAATTATAATACAGTACAGTGGTTCAGGAATTGAAGGGCACAGCCCACATAATTAGTTCCCATATGAATCTAAGGAATTTAAGGACCTAAGGAACATAGCATGTCAGACTACTTCTTGCTGCCATTTTGGTTGCCCGCTGATGAGTTGTATTCAACAATAGTCCTACTCAGAGTAGAACCATTGTAGTTGATGAACATGACTGACTTGGGTTAATTATTTTCAATTGGTCAACTCTGAGTAGGACAAGCTGGGCATGGCCAGAGAGAGAATATCAACAACCAATATTTACCTAGCCTCCTGCTCTTCAGCGAGACATAGGCATTCCGGACTTAAGCCTGCTTAGGCCCAAAACACTGAGACAGGATATTCCTGTGCACTCTTGTTAAGGGTCCTCCCTTAGAATTCCAGCATAGGGTGATCTGACTATCCCTGAGGTTTGTGATTTACTCCTTAGGAAACTGGAGGAGGAAAGGGGAAATTGGCAACTTCAGAGATATAATTACACTGTACAACCATTCTGGAACAAGTGGTCTGCTGAAAGACTTACCGGTGAACATAATTTATGAAGCAACATTTCTGACATAAATACTTACTTGCAGCAGATCTGGTTCTTTATTTGAACCCTTTTCCAGGTGTGGTACATGTCTTCTTTGATGTGCCCCTTCCCACCTTGGATCTTTTTCCAAGAGCTAAGTCAACTATAAAAGGTTTTTGAATTCTTATAGATGAGGTATGCCAGTGGTCTGAGGCACATGAAGCACATCTGAGTTTAGTCAGTGCATGGGTGAGTGACCATCTTGGGTTTCATTGTGGAGGAAAGGTGGGATATAAACATAATATTTTTTTATTTTGTTAAAACCCAGGTAGCTTACAATTCTTGACTAGTGGTCAACTTTCGGCCTGGTGGGTCACCATTGTGCAGGCCTGTTCTACGACATCTCAGTGGTCATTCTTATAATGTTTCCTGCAGGCCTATAATTTGTTTCTATTTTCAAATCCTAGCCAAAAAAGCAGTTTTAATTTGTCGTATCAATATACAGAGGCTGAATAATGTCTAGACAGTGCATTTTTGCTTTATGTCTCCCTCAGCATAAGAGGGAAACTTTTATGTTGCCATCCCTATTTATGTATTTGGTTTAGGGATGCTCATATCCCATTTTTCTTTCCTCTTAATCTGATTCATGACATTCTCCAAGGCCCTCCTTTCCTAATGCAGCAGCAGCACGTATTGATATACTGAGTTAATATCATAACCCATATTGAAATGTGCTCCTGTAATGTCATGGGGCCCAATGAACCAACTAAATGGTTTACGATCTTAAAATCAATTGATCTCTTAAAGATGTCAAATAACCATGCCGAAGGAGAACATTTAGCCAAGATGCATGCTGGGAAACTTGGGAGTCAATGCTTACACTTTAATCTTTAGGCCAGTGATAAAATCAGTCTTGTTTGCAGAGAATGATCCAGTTTAAGCTTGCAGACTATTCTCCTTGTCTCCAGTATTCACAAGGTAGCCAACCAAACTAGATTATTATTTATTTATTTATAATTTATTTATTGCAAAGTAAATACATCAATACAAGACCATACATAAAGAATAATATAAAGAAAGAAAAAGTGAAGAAGAAAAAGAAAAAAATGCAAAAAAGTAGACAGTAAAAGAATAAAGGTATAATATTTCAATACAATAAACACTATTTTAAATAATAATAATAATAATAATAATAATAATAATAATAATAATAATAATAATAGACTTCCATCACTCTCATAACACTTCCTTTCACATTTCACATTTTATTTGTATTTCAGTATTATTTTCATCTTAATATATACTGTATGTATATTTTCCCTTTTCCATTCACGAGGTCATTCTAGACAGCCAAATTTTTACATTAGAACCTTGTCTTTCTAAATAGTCATTCAAGCAATTCCATTCCTTCTTGACTGTATTCATTGGCTTTAGTCTTATTATATCTGTCAATTTGGCCAGTTCCAAATATTGACATAATTTAAGAAACCATTCCTCTTTGGTCTGTACCTGGTTACCCTTCCAGTACCAGGATTCTTGCCGCTGATGTTGCGTACCAAAAAAAAATAGTATTTTCTTTTGAAAATATCACTATTCAATATTCCCAGAAGATATGTTTCTGGTCTTTTGCTATGTGAAGTTCTTAGTAACTTTTTTATTTCTTCATGGATCATGTCCCAGAACTTTCTGATCTCTGGACATGTCCACCACATATGGTAAAAGATTCCACTCTGCTTTGTGCATCTCCAACATTTATTACTAACCCATTTGTTCATTTTAGCCAATCTCTCTGGTGTTAAATACCATCTATGGTGCATTTTCAGGTAGTTTTCTCTTATTAAATAACATGCTGTCCACAGTTTTTTCCACTCTTTATATTCAATTACATAACCTGAGTCCTGCTCCCATCATATTATGGCCTTTCCCTTTTCCTCTTTTTCTATTTGAGAATTCTGTAACAGCTTGTACATTTTGGAAAGAGTCTTTTGGTTGTTCTGTAAAATCTCCTTCTCTAAAGTCGATGCTTTATTATCAAACCCTTTTAATGTCTTATCTTTTTCAAAGGTCGCCCTAAGCTGGTAGTATTCTAGCCAACTTACCCCTAGTTGTTTGAGTCCTTCAAACCTTTTCAGTTTGGGACAGTTACAGATAGGTAGCCGTGTTGGTCTGCCATAGTCAAAACAAAAAAAAAAAAATTTCCTTCCAGTAGCACCTTAAAGACCAACTAAGTTAGTTCTTGGTATGAGCTTTCGTGTGCATGCACACTTCTTCAGATACACTGCGAAAGAAGATATCAGTCTGTACCTGTGCAAGTTTCTTGGTGAGGTTGATGGACTTCCATTTCATGCGGCTCAATGTGGTGCCTTCCATAGTTCCAGTTACAGATAGGTAGCCGTGTTGGTCTGCCATAGTCAAAACAAAAAAATTTTTTTCCTTCCAGTAGCACCTTAAAGACCAACTAAGTTAGTTCTTGGTATGAGCTTTCGTGTGCATGCACACGAAAGCTCATACCAAGAACTAACTTAGTTGGTCTTTAAGGTGCTACTGGAAGGAAAAAAAATTTTTTGTTTTGAGTTTGGGACAGTGATTTATCTCATCCACCAAGTCTCTGTAAGTTATTGTTCATGTTATTCTTATGAATGGCAGTTGACTCTATAGGTGATATCCACCAAGGGGTTTTTGTTACAACTTTGGATTTATTCCTCTCCCAAACTTTGAATAAGGCCTTCCTCACTAGGTGATTTCTGAAGCCTTTATATGCTTTTATTTTATTGTGGCATAAGTAGCCATGCCACCCAAAAACCTTGTCCCAGCCCTCTAGGTCTTCACAGCCATTGTAACATACTGCTTGTTATCATCCGCCTGTTATGCCGTTGAGGACTTCTTGGATCATTCTTTGTCCAGCTCCTTCCCTTTGACCTTACTGCTTTGGGTGACCCTGCTGGGAAGGTCAAAGGGAAGGAGCAAGACAAAGAATGATCCAAGAAGTCCTCAATGGCAGAACAAGCGGGTGATAACAAGTAGTATGTTACAACCGTCATCTCCAACTTCTCGAAAGATTCCATCAACAGTGTCTCCGAAAAATCTTACACATCACTTGGGAAGACAGGCAAACTACTATCAATGTACTGTATGAAGCAAAGATCACTAGTGTTGAAGAACTGTCATTTTAATCACTGATATTCTGCCCCATAATGACAGCTTCAATTTACCCCAATTTTCTAAATTTTCTTTAATTTCTTTCCATTTTTTGATGTAATTATCTTTAAATAAATTGGTGTTCTTGTTTGTAATCCAGGCCCCCAGATAGTTTAGTTTGTTTGTGGTCTTTAGACCCGTTATTCTTTCTAGGTCTTCTTGCTCCTTCTCTCCCATATTTTTTGTTAATACAGTGGTACCTTGGGTTAAGAACTTAATTTGTTCTGGAGGTCCGTTCTTAACCTGAAACTGTTCTTAACCTGAGGTACTACTTTAGCTAATGGGGCCTCCCGCTGCCACCATGCCACCACATGATTTCTGTTCTCATCCTGAAGCAAAGTTCTTAACCCGAGGTACTATTTCTGGGTTAGTGGATTCTGTAACCTGAAGCGCCTGTAACCTGAGGTACCACTGTAATTTAGATTTATCTTTATTCACTTTAAATCCTGAGACCTTGCCGAATTCATTCATTTTTGCTAGTGCTTTTTGAATGCCTTCAATTGGGTTTTTGGTGGTAATAATCACATCATCAGCGAATGTCTTCACCTTGTAACATCGGCTACCTAAATTATTGCCCCTTATTTCCTGGTCTTTCCTTATTGCTATTAAGAGTGTCTCCAACGTTGTAATAAATAAGAGTGGGGACAATGGACAACCTTGTCTAGTCCCTCTTTCTATAATAAATCTTCAGTGATTTCATTATTTATAATTATTTTGGCTTTCTGGTTGTCATAGATTGCCTTAATTCCATTCATGATGTTGTGTCCTAGTCTCAAGCTCTCAAAAGTTTTAATTAAGAAGTTCCACAACATGCTGTCAAAAGCCTTCTCCGCATCTACCAATAGCATCGCTACCTTTTTGCTTGGTTTCATTTCTGTATATTCCAGTAAGTCAATAATTATCTTTGTATTATTTCTTATTTTCCTTCCCGGCAAAAAGCCAGCTTGATCATTTCCTATTACCCCATTTAAGAATTTTTTCAGTCTGTTAGCCAGGATACCTGTAAATATTTTATAATCCATGTTTAGTAGTGAAATTAGTCTATAGTTCTTGATAAGTTTCAGATCCATACCTTGCTTTGGTAAGAGTGTTATTAGTGCTTCATGCCAGGATTCTGGGGTTTTCCCTTTCTCCAATATCTCATTCATGATTTTTTTAAGCTTAGGGATAACTATTGCCTCTAATTTTTAAATAAAATTTTATCAAAATCCCATCTGGACCTGGAGATTTCCCAACTTTCATTTTCCTTATCACTTCTTTGATTTCATCTGTTTCTGTATTTGAGTTACAGGTAGGTAGCCGTGCTGGTCTGCCGTAGTCGAAACAAAATAAATAAATAAATAAATAAATAAATAAATAAGTCTAGATAGTGCATTTTTGCTTTATGTCTCCCTCAGCATAAGAGGGAAACTTTTATGTTGGCATCCCTATTTATGTATTTAGTCTTACATCTCAGGAATAAAGCATACAAAGGATCTCAAGTTATGAAAGAATTGCATGATTATTATTACAGTCCTGTGAATTGGCTATGCATCCCTTTGAATTAGCAAACTGGTATATATCACTCCCCTTTTATGCCCTATAGATCTCTTATAAGTTATAAATGTTCTCTGCAGGGAGGCCTGCCAGTAGCCAACTTTGTCTTCATTTTGGTACCAAGCAAAGCCATTTTTGTTTTCCTGAGCCTTGGGGCAGCAGCAACAATTGGATATTTTTTCTCTATGTCTAAATATAAGAAAATACTATAAGAAAAACAAAATCATGCTGCAGTTCATATGGCCATCAACAGGCAGCTAGCCCATTCTCAGGGTGAGAAGGTTGCACAGGAAGGCAAGTGATGTTGGCTGCAGGTGGCCCAGATGAGCTGCAGAGGAACAGCCTTCTGTTGACAGTGGCATGGTGGCAGAGGATGAAGGGGAACAAGACTCCAACCCACAGCAATGATAGTGGCAACAGTAGTAGCAGGGATTGCAGGAAGGCCTTTGGCTCAGGCTTCCCCCACTCTTTTGGAAGGCTCAACTGAGTAAGGTGGGTGGCCCATGCAGACCTTCTCATGATCCATCTGTAGTTGCCACCTTTGTCAGTAGCAGCAGCAGTTCATGAAGGGAATAAAAACATTTGTTCCTCTTCAATTCCATTTCCCCTACAAGTGGTGACAGCGACAAGGGCATATTGTGTTTGGGGTGAACTGTAAGGGGATGAGGATTCACAATGGGAGGGGATGGGGACTGAAGGAGCTATGAGTGGTTGGGAAGTTTGGGTGAGTTGTAAAGGGAAATGTGTTGGCAAGGGTGTGTGGGGCTGGAGGGGGGTGGAGGGTAGGAAGGGTGGGCAAGCAATGTGAGCAGGGGTAGTAGCCCTTAGTTTTTAATATTTCTATACCTTTTTTCTAACTGTACTTTATCCTTCTTATAAATCACTTTGGGACTTTTTGTTGTGGGAAGTGATTTTTAAATTCAACAAACCTAACCTAACCTAAATTGGATATCACTTATTGTCTTTTCCCTATTTTCTAAATGTTTACTAAGTCAGGGAATCTATCTTCTGTCTATATTTTCTTTCTAACCTCCGAGAACATAAGCAAATCGCAGTCTTTTCTTATCTGTCTTCATCTCTAATGTGTTTTGTCTGTGCCCCAAAGAAAGACATGAAAATGTCAGATAAGAAATACAAACCTTGAAGTTGCATCATCCTTGGTATGACTAGAGGTCACTGCTTTGCCAACATTGTATTATTCCTGCCGGGTCTAATGGAATGGAAGGGGGAAGGGAAATGTTATTATTTACTTAGAATTCTGTATTATAAATGGCAGCTATATTTGGCTGTCTCTATCCAATGAACATCATGTCACTTTTTACCCTGCTACAGTTCCCATCTCCCTCAAGTTGATGTTGTCTCTCTTCTGGTTTGAAGAAGCCTGGTCCACTTTTTGAAGTTATTCTGTGTGCATGTGAAGTAGAATTAGCTTTAGATTTTAAGTATCTGGCAATAAACTGGAAATAGTATATTATTAAAAGCTGCGGAATAAAACCTTAGAACCAAATGATGTTAAATCTCATTGAAATTCTAAAATGAATAAAATAAACCAGAGAAAATAGTTGAAAGTGAGAAATCTAATGTAATAAATAAGAAATAAAAAGGCCATATGGAGCATGTAATGTGACAGCTATTTGTGGCAAGGAAATAAAATTATATGCCCTGAACCAGCAAACACTATCCATGCACTGAAATAGGTCATGAACCAAAACTATATTTGCTGAAGAGAAATAACTGTGCACTTTGAACCAGCAGAATTGTCATTCAATCTATTCAGTGGAACAATCAATTCAGTGGAAGATGTACGAAGATGTGTGTTGCTTGCTTACTGCATGCAACAATTGGGGCCTTAGGATAGATATGATGCCAAAAATGGCAAGTGGGAATGTTATGAAAATTGCAGCCAGCATCTCTAGAGCTCAGAGGTGGGATCAGACAGATCCCTATCTCCACCTACCCTGGCAGGCCCACAGGTGGGTGGGGCTGCCCATCTGTCAATCAACTGATGTCACACTTTGAAGCCAGCACAGCAAGATTTGTAACCCTTTGGTGTTTGAAAATGACAGCCTACACTTCCAGAGACTCAAAGGATCACGGGAAAACTTTGTTAGGTCTGGAACTGGTTCATAATGCAGTGAGGCTTCCCTAATTCACAGAAGCATATACTGAATTTGCCGCTATCATCATAGAGTAGAAGCAAATCTGTTGGGACGTAGCCCCAACTGTTGGAACAAGTTGCTGAGTTGGGGACGTAGCCAGGAAAACCTGGAGCCACTGAAATGCTTACCTAATTGTCTCTATTTACACTTGGTTTTATTCTGATTTTTTTTAAAGAAGAAGCTGTGAACAAGTCAGTTATGTTGCATTTGTGCTTTTTCCCCCAAAGCAAAATTTCAAGAGAACTATTGCTTTGTTTAATATTAATTAGAGAGATCCAAATATTTCCCAGCCTCAGGTCCTTATAGACTTGGACATTTTCTCTCCAATGTTGGCTGTTTGATGACCATCCTACAAAAATCTTGTAGCCCCCTAGCAAATCCTAAACCATCAGTTGGAAACTGCTATATACGTAGTTTTTCCGCACAATAATTTGATGAACTGTAGTCCAGTAAAAAAAAGTGACCCAAATCACTAAACTGTTCGAGTTTCTGGGTTTTTGAAACACTTTACATAAATATGATGAGATGATGGCTCATATGTTTACTGAAAATGCATAAACATGGACTTATTATGGAGACAATTGCCTGACTAAATGAATCATGATGAATTGGGTTAGCATGCTGAAATGATTATAAAGTCCATGGGACTGTAGAAAACATTTGTACAATTTAATAATGGAAAGTAGATGCCGTTTCCCATGTGAAACTGATCTGCATAGGCTATTTTCCTGCTGAATGACAAACAGCTTTCAAGACAAGAGCATTAACAGACACCTGTCCTTAATATGTTAAAGTGTTAGAGTGATAATGTTCCTTTAATGATTCAGCATATGTGCTATGGGTTAAAGAGCTGGCCATCACATCATGTTACTTCTGATAAAAGGCCTACATTTTGTTTAATCTATTGTTTATAGACCATGATTCATTGCACTCCCCTGCAAACCATAGTATTTAACAAACTTAAAGGCGTCAATAAACACCATTTAAAACCATACTGTCAGGGAACTGCCATCAGCTCAGAGGCGAGAGGTGGAAGGGCAGTTGGGTTACAGGGAGCCTCCAAAGATCGTGAGAAGCAGCACTTCCTCCGCAGAGGAGGGAAGCCCCGTCTCCAGTGGGGAAGAGATGCAGGGCTCAGAGGATGCAAGAGAGAGCCAAAACACTGTGCGTGAGCAAAGCGGGGGGGAAGGCAGGTCCCCCTTTACCCATGCCCTGTCTGTGCAGTAGGTTTACGCACAGAGGGGGGAGGCATTGGATGGGGTTAAGAGACTACTCTACTGGGGAAAGTTTAAGGACCGACCACTCTCAGATTCTGCTAGTGACTGAGCAAGACATGGAATTCAGACGCTCTGCACTGTAAATGTTTTTGCACCGATAATAAAGCCTTTGAAAAGACCAGTGGGGATCTTGCCTGTTTGCTCTCCAGCAACCACGCCGGTAGACATAACACATACAATAAAACACATTCACAATTCGGGGGGGGGGGGGGGCAAAAGCAACAATCAACCAAAACATAAATATTTTCACGTGCCTTTTTAGGGATATAGACAAATTCTGATGAAAATGGAAATGGAAATTTATGGTGTTTGCTTATATATCTACTATCTGAAAGAGAAGTCAATCCAGTGAATATTATTGGCATTCATTGTTGTTTTTGGTCTGCAAATGATACAGTATTGTGGGCACAATCTATGGTCTGCATGTGTATCCTAGCCCCCAAACATCCTACTTCTAATATGGTCATGCTTGTTGTTGTTTTTAAATGTATACCTTGCCCCTTAGCCAAGCTGCCCATCAGACCATAGATCAGATCAGATTCTCCTAATCTGAAAACATGACCACTCCACCCCTTTGACCTTTTCACTGGTGTTGCACTACCCTAAGAGCAATTCGGAAAGCTAATATTTTCTGAAATAAAGTTGAGAGAAGGCAGCAAAGCATCATATTATTCCTCTTCACATTTTTGAGTGATGCTACCTTATACTGAAGACAACAATTGTATCTCTGGAATCTTTTTTTCATATGCCCAATGAGACTTTATTGTTCTGCTTATGCACATGCAGTTACAAGTAAATGTTCTAAGCAAAATATGCCCATGAGATTGTGGAATGGTATTACGGCTATAATGATTCTCTGCAAATGACTGATGCAGCTGCTGACTCCTGCAGGCTGGAAAACAAAAATAGAAAGAGGGATGCCTAGGGAACTTTAATGTGGGTTCTGGATCAAGGGTTTGAATGGGATGACTCCCCACCCCTTCTTCTTTTTAAACTGAATTGCCTGACAAGCTATGGAGGCTTCTATCACAATGGAGGTTAAATGTCCTTAGACATAAAGGGGAGGGGGTAGTGGCATGGCAGGAAGCTCTGAATCACTGAGTCTCCCCTATGTACATACCCAGAGACATTCATTGCTGTATTTCAGAATACAGCCTCAGGCAATATAATGCCAAAATGCACCCTGCTACATAATTATGATGCACATCCCTTTGAGGCTTTGCACTGGATTGCAATGGAATCGACATGTTGCTGGGTCCCTCCTAAATACTTTTCACTTACTATTTATTTGCTAGGTTCAGAGTAGGAATGAAAAGTAAGCCAGAGACTGATGGAGGCTGCAGTCCAATTTAACTTACTTGGAAGCGAGTTTCACTTAACTCAATTGGACTCACGCACTTCAAAATAGACATCTGGTTTTCTCATAATGAGCTACTATCTGCTCTCAGACTATTAATTTCCCCCACAATCTTGTTGGAGTGGGATGATATTGGTGGAAGCTAAAGAAGAGTTGGAGCAGATGGTGCTTGGGTGGAGCTTTGAGAACCTCCATATTTGGAGGGGCATTAGCTGCCGTTGATGATGGCATATTTTGATGGTAAGTTTCAAATCCTGCTGTGAATACTTTATACTGTATTGAGCTCCTTCTTTTTTTTAGCACTGATGCTAAAGCATGGTATCAAAAGTAAGTTCAAGGATAACAAATCAGAGAAGAAAATAACCATCATCTGAAGACAAATCGCAAGGCATCAGAGTGGTACTTAATAGCTGTTACTCCCTTGAATGGAAGGTGATTGACTAAAGGCCAGGAAATGGGATTGCTCTTTTTTTGAGGCAGGGAAAAAGTCACTTTTCACAGCGAGTGCCTCAAACTCCTGTGCAAAGAGAGACAAAATAGAAAGGGTTGTCAAAGTAAACTAGGCTATCCTCTAAAAATGCAGTGAAAGACACCTTCAAGCCAGAAACACAGAGCTGAACCATTCCTTAGATTGCAAAAGGGCTGCTTGGATATCATGTCTTGGTTGCTATTTCCTCCAAGAAATCAAATAAAACCCAGGTGTGATTCTGCACCTTCCTCACTCACTCAGAATTGAAAGTGGAGGAACGGTAGTACCATCTCATCTCTCCACCGCATTGGCCTGCCACACTGCTGAGGCTCATAGCAAAGGAAAAATCAAAAATTAGATTAGCAGAATCAGAAGAAAGATACACTATACTATTACCTGGCCAGTGGTGATGAACATAGATTCAACCAATGAAAGAGAGTCAGTTATTACCAAGAATATTCTACTAACACATCTATCAGAGTAATGGGACTTTCCCCATTCTCTTCCCCCTGTTTGCATACCATGCCCTCCCCAGATCTGCTCCAGGAAGTTGGGGGAACCTCTAGGACAGATTTATGGGGAATCACAGAGAGAATGTTCTATTTCACAAGCAGAAATCCTTGCCCTGAAGGAAAGTTTTCCTTAGTGCTACACTGGATTCCACCTAAGGTGTAAGTCTTTGTGTGAGATTTATTTTAAAAACAACAACAACAACCTACAATTGCAATTACTTGAGGTTATTAAGGATGTGGGTGGGGAGAAACATGTAGGTTGCCCATAAACTGTGGTGAGAATATGGAGGGTGAGGGAGATGCTCAAATAATAAAATTATTCTATCTCCTGGTAGTGTAAGAGATGATGGAGAAGATCTTTGTTAAATCTAAGTGCCTAAATGTCTTTTAATCACATGTAATGTTACAATGCATTTATCAAAATTTCTTTTTGTCATAGTATACGATTTATATTTTTCTGAAGGTTTAAATGTGCCTTTTTACATGACGAAAAGTGTCCTTTTGAATTCATTCCCCAGCAGTGAAAATCCCTTTAAGAAAGCACTGATGTGGCAGTGATACAGCAAGGGAAGCAGAGAGCGCTGAAGGCTTCTGGAGGGCAGCTTCGTGTGATACTGTGTTTATGCAGCATGTGCTGAACTGAGCTTCTTATTTTCTCGGAAAATACCAGCCTGGGAAAAAACTGGAGACGTCCAATTACCCATGCTGTTTATTTCTGTTATCCATTCAGTGTTTTCATTATCCCTTTCCATTTCTTTGGTCTTTGTTCTACAAAAGTGCAGTTTGGGGCTCAGGCTTGGCTTTGTATTGTATTATGATGCCATACTTAAGCAATTCCTCACTTAGGCTACATCCTTGATTTCAGGGACTTCATGGAAGATAATGGCGCACAGTGCAAGGAACTGCAATTGTAGTGTGAATATTAATCTTAATGGAGCCTTTGTGTTCATGCAAGAAAATAGGCCAGGCTCAGCTAATCTCGCAGATCTCGTAATATGAAGATGTAGCTGAATGGTTCAAATTCAAGGAGGATTTCCAAAAGAAAATTGAAAGCTGTTCAAATTTTCATGAGTAGAATCACATGGGGAGAAAAGTAGGGCTGTCTTGGCCCACTTCATTGGAACCCTGTTACCAGAACCATCACCACCCTACTTGTAGAAGGGATTTGAGGCAAGGAGCCCACTCTGTATGTGTAGGGTTCTAAATCAGCTGTAGAGAAGGCCTCCCATATCCTTTCTGCAAATGCATCACAGGAATGCGATAGAGGAGGCTGATCCAATGAATATTTGGATGATTGAATAGGGTGACTGTGTGATCACCTGATCCCTATCTCACAACTGGAGACTAGCTCTGGTGTTAAAAGTAAATCCTTACCACAAAATAAATCAAAAGCGGGGAAAAGCCCATAACTGTAACCATAAATGTGACTGAGTACAGAGGTTACATCATCATCATCACCTTCGTCTTTAGCACTAAGAAATAAATATGAAGTGATGGGTCAGAGCTTACATCAGAATTAAATCAGATCAGAAGCCATCAACAACAAATCAGTTGTTGGGCAAGGAGGCATTTTGAGACATGTCTAGCCCAAGCAAAAAGAGGGCTTGTCAGGGGACGCGTATTAATACCCCATCCATAGTGATGCATGAGTCATTGGAAGTTTGCATGATATTTTATAATATTTTTGAAGTGCTTGAACCTTATCCTGGAGGTTCGGGACTATTTCATACGATGGGTCGACCCTGATGGATGTCACTTTAAAATAGTCCCATCTTATAATGCAAATGATTCCCCTCCCCACTGTCACCAAACATGCTGGTCATGGCTGGTGTCAACTTAAAGACAAACCACATGGTCAGTAAGAAGAAGATTTTTACTATTAATTGGTTATTGCATAATATTTCAAATGGTGTGTGTGTGTGTGTGTGTGTGTACACACACACACACACTACACACACATTTCTAAATAGATTATTTTAAAATTCATATAATGTATATTAATTCATTTTCATTCATGCACTCTGCATCTCTGACAGATGAAACACACACAAGACATTTTGTGCTTTATGAATGGAGTGTTAACCCTACGGACTTTTTGTAACATTAAGTCTTCCATCCTCACTACAACATAATATCTATCACTATGATACTTGGCTATCCCACCCACCCACCATGCATGTTCCTATTTTACTAAATAAGCTACTTTTGAGAAGTTTCCTTATTTGCCTCCAGGATGTTGAGCACCTTTTGCCATATAATAGAATATGGCAATAAAAGAGAGAGAGAGAGACACTACCCCTGATGTTACGGCAGCTTTCTATAACTGTTATAATCCCACTGAAGAGAGTTTTAGCTCAAAACATCTGGAGGGCACCAGGCTGGGGAAGATTGTGCTATAATACAGAGAGGAAAATTAAGCAATAGATTAGAAAGCCACCTGAGTTACATCAGAAAAGCATGTTTAAACCTACAATATATATTTTCCCCTGACTGTTTTGTATTCTACTCCATCCACCTAGGGTACAAAGAAAAGCATTAGATGTGGCAGTTACTTGACTTCCCAACAGCATATGAAATCTAGTTAGCCTCCCCTTACCTTTGATGTTAAAAGTTATTGTGAAGTTGTTCTAAGTGTAGCAAGTGGTCACCCAGAGGAGTCATGCCATCCATCTCATCTCACAGGTGTGTTGAGTGGAGAAGAGAGAGAGACAAAGCTAGTGATGCAGAAAAGCCAGGAACGTGTTTGATGTATTCCTGTTTTCAAACAGCCTTCGAAAGCAAAATTAGCTTTGGTGCAACTCAGACAGTATGGATGTTCATAAATATATGCATAAAACATCTGGTTTAAGAACAGCTTCTCTGCAGCGTGTCATGCCTTCTTCCATTATAATGTATGACTAGAACAATTTTCATAAGTAAAAAACATTGTTAACACCGAGTAGAAATTGAAAATGCCTTTGTTGAAAGTCCCCACTTCTCAAACTCTGAAGTCAGCAAAAATGCAGCCTACATAAGAATACACTTCTAGTGGTCTCTGTCTTAAAATATAGAGTTGAGGTTCAAAATTTTGGTCCCAAGGAATATTCTGCTAAATAGCTTCAGAAAGTGACTTCTTGTTGCTGTTCACTAACCTAAAAGGTTATGGTGGTTACATTTACATACAAAAATGCCAACAAATTTTGGAAATTTAAAAAATAATAAAAAAATAAATTTTATTTATTTATATCCCGCCCTCCCCAGCCGAAGCCGGGCTCAGGGCGGCTAACAACAATAAAACAGTACGACAGTACAACACAACACATCACAACACTCTAAAATCATTCATTATAAAATTAATTCAGAGCTCCGCGAAGATTGCCGAAGGAGGGAGTCAGGCTGTGCCCTGGCCAAAGGCCTGGTGGAATAGCTCTGTCTTGCAGGCCCTGCGGAAAGATGTCAAGTCCCGCAGGGCCCTAGTCTCTTGTGACAGAGTGTTCCATCAGATCGGAGCCACAGCCGAAAAAGCCCTGGCTCTAGTTGAGGCCAGCCTAACCTCTCTGTGGCTCCGATCAGAAATAAATCAGAAACTGATGTGGAACTGTGGAGAACTGAATTTAAGACTGGAAAACTGGGTAACAATAAGTGACATATTTGCCCATCTCTACTGGCATCTGCAGAAAGGGTATCTTTTTGCTATGTACCCCATTTATGAAGGTTCATCACAGAATGGCTCATTTGGCAGGAACACTTAAGTCTCTTTTGGCACCAAGCACCTGTTTTTATTCAGACCATTTTAAACATTTCCAGATTATGATTATGATTATGATTAGTTTGCCTATTCCCGTGGAAGTGGTGTTTTTCATCCAGTTTCTTCTGTTTTATATTTTGGTGGTAGTTCAATGTTAGAACCATTTTATATTCTTTTAAATGTTTTCATATGTTTAAAATGCTGCCCTGAGAGTATTGCAATTGAAGGTGCAGGCTGTGAATTGTATGCATAAACAGATAAATAATGGTGGCAGCTGCCTCTTATTTATTAACTCTCTTAAGCAGAAGCTCAGGTAAGCTGTGACACCTGTTTCAGCCAATTGAAAGTGCTTATTGTACTACTGGTGGATGCAGCCAGGTTCAGTTACTTGAAAGGGTCTACAACTAATTGTCTCTCTAATGTGCAACTTGGCTTGTTATAATGTCACACGTCTTGAGGTGTGTGTGGGGGGGTCAACTTTTCTAGCAATTGTATTGTCTTATTTTTCATTTGTGCCAAACTCTGGTTTTCTAACTTTCCAGAGATGTAAAATTGCCCTCCTTTTCATCCCCAAAGTGAGTTGGGACTTGTAGTCAATGAGAGCTCCTGGTGCTGCCTTGTATCCCATTTTCTCCCCCAAGGTGGACAATTTTGCCTTGAGGAAGAGAGAGTAGAATGTCCTGGGTCATATGACCCAGCAGAAACATCCTCTGAAAAAGAAGCATGGGTCACGCCAATACAATGGAAGGCATGGAAGAACCCATAGAACTCCAAAGGAGGCCTGATTAGGCTCAGCTCATGGGTGTCTCACCCGAGACCCCTTATAACCAGTCCAACCACAGTCTGAGCCCAGACTCAAAAGCACAGATGATAATGGACCTCATGGGAAGCCCAGAGGTGGCACAGGATTGTTTGTTTGGCTGCCAGAAGGTGTTATGGCTAAGTGTCCTCAGGTATAAAGTTCTCCCCAAGAGGAGGGAGAAGATTCACCTGCGAACAATCACCCAGCAGATGACCAGGAAGAGGAGGAGTTGGCCTTGAGGATATAAACCCCTGACTCTGCTCTGGACTCTTGCTTGGTTAACACATCCCTACAGATCTCTTTAATCTCCAGCTCACTTCCTCAGCTCCAGAACTCCCCAGCTCAGTTCCTGCTGTCAATAGGTGGGGATGACCTTATAACAGACTTTTTCATCCTGACTCCCAAAACCAAATAGTCTTGCTTTGATTTTTTTTTTTGTGCTACTCCTAGACAGGGCCTGTGCATTACAACTAACTCAAAACAGCTGGAGTTGATTTTGTAATTACTTTCTCTTTTGTGCTTTCCTTTAGCATCATTTTGTCTGGAGACCTGTCCTTTAATAAGTCATCTATATATATACAGGCCTACAACTTAGTTTTCAGGCAAAACAATTAGTGCTTCCTATTGCAGATCGCTTGAGGAAATACTTAAGGAGACGGTGTCTGAGGAATCAATCTTGCTAACAGATAAGGCACCCATGAATAATAAAATGGCAATGTTAATGAAGAACTTGTAGTAACACAAGTTTCAGTCTCACAAACTCTCCCCCTACTCCAAAAAAGTAATTACTTTAGAAATGTTACAGCTTTCCTTCCATGTTAAACTAGCTAATATCTACCTTTCATTTTTTCCTCTCTCCTTGTCTTCATGCTCTCAATTAAGCCTTTAGATACAAAGCCAATTCACAAACAGAATCTTCCTGTTTCAATTCACATTTCTGTCAGCTGGAATCAGATAACTCATTGGGTTCTGTGTTAGCTATGAAAACAAGGTTTTCCTACATCACTTCTTGTCCTTGTCCCAATGCATTCCTCTTTGAAAATGAAAAGATACATATCACATCTGTGCAGGCAAAAGCAATTTCATGAAGATGGGCCTGTTAACTAATTAGAATAACAGGGTTAGCTGTCTTTTCTAACATTCTGCACAAGAGAGGAAACAATTAACAAGGGTTTAGTTGATTTAGCTTTCTTTTCAATGTTGCAGCCCTAGTAGGGACTCAGACTTCAATTCTAACCCCTTACCTGAGGGCATGCCCCATTCAATTCAACACATTTTAATTTCCGAGCAGACATGAGGCACATCCAGACTGTTTCTACATCCAGGTTGCACAAACTCCCTCCAAAATATGGACTTGCTAAGATAAGTGATAGGGAAATGTTTTGTAAAGAGTCGGATATCATTCGCTTGATACAATATTGTCTAACCTCCCAGCAAACCGGCCAGAATGAAAGGCGCTGTAACAAGGCAATCTTATGCACATTGAACTCCATAGCATTTATTTGCCAATACAAAAACAAATAAATAACACCCACCTCCACATTTAAAAGGCCATAGAATGTTAATCGCTCAAAGGCCTGATTATAGGCCTGTTTCATCTTTCAATGAAGGATTGTATACAAATTTAATAAAGAATAATAGTAAACAAATGGAACTGCACTTATTGATTACTGGGAGGCATGAATTAAATTTGTTACAACCTATCAGTGCAAGTAGGGATGGCAGGAACATCTCATTTAGAGTTAAGAACTTTGCTTGATTAAAGGCTGATTTATATGCTTGTTTGAGCTAGGTTTATATTTTCTGTATTCTCATTGTTTAATTATTCAGGGTTGTGACGCTATCTATCTATTTATTTATTTAAAAAATCCAATTAAAAATGTGCAGTCACCTAATGGGACATAGCACCCTGAAAACCACATGCTTGACTGAAACCAATCAACTTAAAACTACACACAGAAAACATACACATTAGACAAAAAGACTGAAGTACAGCCACCACACTGTGTAGATGAAATGAAGTGCAAAGTACAAGCTACTACTATGACTACAGATGTGATCAGTTCAGGGCAAATGAACCAGACTGGTTCTTCTAAGATGCTCATTAGTTAGCTAATGATTGATTTGCCGTAGCAATATATCCCAGGAATGTAAGGCTGTGTGGCATCTATAGTCCATACCAAAAACAGGATTAACTAGTCCTGATGGATCAGACCAATGGTTGATGTGCATTCCAGCACCCTACTTTCCACAGTAGCCAATCAGATGTTCCCAGGAAGCTTACAAGAAGGGCTTTAAGGTGGCCACCCTCCCTACTGTCAGTCCTGCTAACAACCATTTAGCCTTCCTCTGCCTCACCTCTTCTTCCCTCAATTCTAAATATGATGCCATAATGCTGTATCCATTGATGGTTACTCTGAAAAGACAGCATCGTAGTCCCCATCCACATGGCTGTGGCTGGCTGTGCAATGAGCCAGTTAAACAAGGCCACAAATGCAATTTGAGGAGAGCATTTCTCAAGAGAAGAAATTTTTGATGGCGTATGGAAAACAGATAGGCCTTTGCAGATCCAACAGCCACGACATTATGGGTTTTTCATTGCTTCTCTGTTTTCTTTCCTTGTGTCACAGAAGGTTGTTTAACACAGGCCATTGTCTCAGGTGCATAATTATTTCTGATTTTAAATATGCTAGCAGCATTTGTTGATTAGAGATGGATGAATCTGTCATTTTGGGTTTCTCTTAGGGGGCAATCCTATGGCACTGAGACGAGCAGTTTAGGATGCAGCAAATCTCCAGCTCAGCCATCTGATTCCTGGCTCAGCCATGCTCAGCTGTCATTAAGTCCCCAATCCTGGCTCAGCTAAAGATATACTGGTGTCACTCGCTCATTAGACTGTGCTGACTAAGTCAAAGCTAGTTGAGCTGAGGTTGGCGAAAGTCCCCCAAATGGGCATTCTGGGGACAGGGGAAGAAAAGGAGCACTTAGCTGGGATTCCCATCCCATTCAGCTTGGTCATGTGACCTGGCAACCCAAAATAGATTATTACTTAAAATGCTTGTTTTTCCTTTGCCCGGCTTAGGCAAACCAGCAGCAGCACCCCACTGCTTAATTTACACTGGCCTGTTCTATACTAGTTTCTTGTACATAGGATTTCTCCCCAAGTGAATTAAAAAACGGATTCGGACTGAAATGACTCATATACAGATCCCTACCAAGTGATGAAGTCAGTCACTATCCCCGAGTCTGACCTAAATCGCAGGGTAGTTGTGAAGAAGAAGAAGAAGAGTTTGGATTTGATATCCCGCTTTATCACTACCCGAAGGAGTCTCAAAGCAGCTAACATTCTCCTTTCCCTTCCTCCCCCACAACAAACACTCTGTGAGGTGAGTGGGGCTGAGAGACTTCAAAGAAGTGTGACTAGCCCAAGGTCACCCAGCAGCTGCATGTGGAGGAGCAGAGACGCGAACCTGGATCCCCAGATTATGAGTCTAACGCTCTTAACCACTACACCACACTGGCTCTCAATATAAAATGAGGAAGGAGAAGCTTGCACTCTCTCTTGAGCACCTTGCAAAAAATGGGTGGAATAACAATATAATAGATAAAGAAGAGTAAAGTGATATGTTCCCAGTTTCTAGCCACCCCACATAAAATATAGGAAGATATTTTAAAGTATCATATGGTGGTGAAATCATTGTTTATGCATTTATTTAAATCTTTTAAATGTAAAATAAATGAAAAAATCTTATAGTTCATACAAACATACACTTTATTGTCTGTGCTGTATATGAACCAAGATTTAGCAGAATGAAAATGGCTGATTGTTTATGATTTGAAGATTTATTTCTGACTTTTTTTGTTTCTTTACACCTCCTGACATGTACAACACCCTTGATACTTCTGCCACATGGAAAACAGCTATGCAAACATTGTAGATTTATGTTCATCACTTACATGCTCTGCACACTTTGTGCCTTGCATATTTACCGACAGAAGGCATTGTTTTACTATTGTTAACACTGTAGAGTTATTACAGCTGTAAAAGAATAACTAGAAGCCACAAACAGCAACATTTTGGGCTCAGTTTTACTGATCTGTCTTACTGATGGGTGTAAAAGTGAGAGATAAAAAGATGTGGTCTGCACTCATAGAATTATAGAGTTGAAAAGGACCCTGAGGGCCATCTAGTCCAACCCCCTGAAATGCAGAAATCTCAACTAAAGCATCCATGGCAGAGGACCATCCAACTTCTGTTTAAAAACCCCTAAGGAAGGAGAGTTTACCACCTTCCAATGGAGTCTATTCCACTGTTGAACAGCTCTTACTGTCTAATGTTGGAATCTTTTTTTCTTGCAAGTTGATCCATTGGTTCAGGTCCTATCCTCTGGAGCAGCAGCCCTGCTCCCTCTTAGACTATTTAAATCCCATTGAAGCCAATGGCATGTTATAACTGGTCTAAATATGCACGGAATTGATGGACACAGAATGAAAAGACTTGCCTTTTTACATCTGTGATTTGGGTTTCTGGCATTCTGTAAATTCTATAGCTGCACCTTACAAATCCATTTTGTGTGATGGCTAAGGTTGTAATATTTAAAGCACATATGCTGGTTTTAAAAAGTGTTTTAAGCTAAGTTTGCAGCTAATTGGTTTTGAATTGTGTTTACATATGAAATTATTTTAATTGTTTTGATAAAGATTGTTTTGTTTTAACTGTTGATATTATTGTTAATTGCTTCAAGGTATTTAATAGGAAGTGATACATAAATGAAAACGAACAAATATAAATTGAAACATACTTTTTTTTGCCTCTGTTAGGCCCATTTTTGCCCCAGCTCCACTCACCACTACCTGGAAGGTCCTGCGGAATTGTGCTCGTCTCTCAGAAAATGTTCCCCATCCCCTAGTTTAAGCAGAGATTTTCAGTGGCTTTGTAATATGTGTTCACTTAGAACCGGAGCACCTAAAATGTTCTTGCAATTAGAAAACTAATGTAGTGTATCACAATTTAAAGAAGGGGGAGGAAAGGAATTTGGGAATATTATAAACTATTATACCACCTCTTATAAGCTGAGCCACTTTTCAAGCTTCACTTCTTAAGCCGTGCGTTTCAATTCAGCTTTTGCTTCGTTAGTTTGCAAATAAACACCATACATTTTGCAGGTATAATAAAGCGAGCTTCTTATGAATGACCACAATTCCTGTATGCCTGAAAGATACAGACACAAGCAAGTGAGCATGTACACCGATTTGAGCTCAGAAGAGTAGGAAAGACAAAAATGTGTTTTTAATGCGTGCACTCTTTTCCATTTTTAAGCATGCTATCAGTCTCGCTTCTGTCTGTTTCTGTCACAGGGGTGATTTATCCAGCTTTGTTCTAGCCCTGGGATCTTATTGCTCACTCCATCACTTCCATCCCCCCGTAATGTGAAAATAAAGCCGAGGGGTTGGGGTTTTTTTTGTTCTGAAGTTCTTTGTCCCTTCTAATTTGCCATCACTGAAGGATGCTGTGTGAGACATGAGCAAGAGGTGTCAGGGTTAAAGGGGCTATGGAGGAACTGCAGGGTCAGATAGAGGCACAGGTTGCTTGGCCTATTAGAATGTAGAAATGATCTTTGGCAGCCTCTGAGTTATCAAGGCAGCCTCAGAGCTTCCTTCCCGCAATTTAGGTGTGTGTTGCCTGGGTAACATGAATTTCCAGGCATGCTGATCATAGATTCATGCTGATCATGTTGTTTCATTCCCTGTCAGGCCTACAATACAGAGCTGCGGACATTGGCATGGAAAGGAGTGGTGTTATCTGCAATCTCACATAATTAGAGTTTTTTTATGGGCAGGATGATGCCATCAGGTATGCTGCTGCACTTGGTGCATTACTTTAATTGATGGATGCAGTTCACAGGTTTTCAGATGGCCATTGCAAACTGAAGGGGTGCAGCAGCAGTAGTTATTACTCAAGATAACATTTCTTTAAGTTCTCTACTTTGAGCACCCTGTCAAACTCACCCAGGGTGACTAAAGTAGATTCCTATTGTGCAAATTTCTATTGTGCAAATTCAGCCTCAGATCTTGTGCTTAGATTTCAGTCCCATGTGACCTGTGCTCTGTGGGTATCCCCTTCTCTTAGATCTACAGTGGTACGGTACAGTGGTACAGTGGTTAAGAACTTAATTCGTTCTGGAGGTCCATTCTTAACCTGAAACTGTTCTTAACCTGAGGTACCACTTTAGCTAATGGGCCTCCCGCCGCCGCCATGCGATTTTTGTTCTCATCCTGAGGTAAAGTTCTTAACCCGAGGTACTATTTCTGGGTTAGCGGAGTCTGTAACCTGAAGCATCTGTAACCCAAGGTACCACTGTAGTTCACAGCTCACTCATACTGGTGGGGGAAATGCTGTCCCATGTCAGACCTTAAAACAGGAGCATACATTCTCTGTGGTGATGCCCACTTTGGAAGACACACACCTGACTAACTTTCTGCAAGTGTTCTGGAGACTAGCTGAGATGCATTCCCCCCCCCCCCCAATTGTTTGTGACACTGGTTTTGTTGTTGTTAAGATTATTTTCTATATGTGTTTATTTGTACTGGCCCTTAACCAGTAGCAGCCCATGCAAACCCTCCAACATTTCTCCGATGAAAATAGGGGTGTCCGATTCCATAATGATAATTTTACTTTTTATACTCCACACATTTTAGTGGGTTGCCCCAGCCACTCTGGGCAGCTTCCAACATATATAAAAACCTAATAAACATTAAACATTTCTTTAAAAAACTTCCCTATACAGGATTGCCTTCAGACAGCTCGGGAGTCAAATGACTACATACCCTCCAACATTTCTCCAATGAAAATTGGGACATCCTAAGGAAAAGTGGGACATTCTGAGATGAAATCAGGATGGCTTCTCTAAATCAGGAACATCCCTGGAAAATAGGGACACATGGAGGGTCTGCCCATGTGGTGAAGAAGGCCCAAAATCACAAAACGTGGATGGGACGGGGTAGATTGCTGGTGAGGTCAGAACTGCCCAAGCACACAGGCAGGAATGCTAGATGGTTTTCATTGGTGGAGCCACACCGTCTGATCTCACTGCCACTCTGCTTTGCCCCTTCAGGAAAGCTGCAGCATTGCCAGTGCCAAGACCATGGCTCTGCAGCTCTGCCCTGCCACATGGGACACTGCTGCCTTTATCCTAGCTTTAGTTGTTTTATATGTTAGAAATGTAGAATTCAAAAGTCATAAAATTAACATTAATAAATAAACCTAACTGAGAATGAGCACGAGAGCAAGAAAAATAAAGAAAGAAGAAAGGAACCTTGTTTGCCAAGGATGATGGTGATGATGATAATGATGATGATTTATACTGTTTACAAGGCAAAATACCTTCTAAGCAGTTTACAAGTATAAAAGCAATTATAAAATCCATGCTTAATTAAAATACACAAAATCATAGCTAAAAATCATAACCATTAAAATACTTCTCCGCCCAAATAAATAAATAAATCAGGAAAGTAAGGGGAAAACTTGACCAAACCATTGTGTTATCAAGAGCTGGCAAAATTTCAGTACAGATGGGGACTGTCATATTACAGCAGGAAGGGCATTCCACAACACCGGTGGCACTAGTGAGAAATCCCACTTCAATGTTATCACAAGCTAATAATTAGGCCATGGAACAACTAATCAGGTTCCATTGCTGATCTTAATGCCTTCTTTTAGATAGCACCATTACTGAAACCTAGTTAGTAATCCACTCTTTAGCACACCTCTCCAGCAATGATGGTCTTCATACAGATTTTCAGGTGAATAAATGCACAGGCCATGGAAATGTTGCAATTGCATGTATGATACTAAACACAGCTCATCCACACTGTCATCAAAGCTTGTGTAGAGAAGAGAGAATTCCAGACACCCAGAGGCAGTAAAAATAGCTCTGTCATTGCCCCCAGAAGCCAAACGAATAGATTTGAGTATGTTTGGGTGACTGCCATGGTAACATTAATTCTGGCCAGATATGTACATGTAGATAAGTAGACTTAAGAACAGCTTCTTAAGAACAGCTTTTATGACAAGTTCGGGAAGTCATAATTAGTATTGGGGGTGGAAATGACAGTTAACACACATTGAGCAACAACCCTCCAGGCATCAAATACTGATTGATACCAGACAGCAATCAGTAAAAGAAGTCTGGAGAGTGGTTGCTTTCAGAATGTTGATACGCATTTCATTTAACCATGGCACCCACAATGTTATAATCCATTCCCTTTTTATTAGGCTTTGAATGTGCTTGCAAGTGCTTTGCATTTGTCAGTTTAGCAAAGCTCTTCCTATTCATTTATTCCAGTTATAACTATCACATAGTATAGTCACACCTTTCCTCCAAGGTGCTCACAATGACATGCATCATTCTCACTCATTTTCTTAACCCTCTGAAATAGGTTAGGTTAAAATATCATACAGTGAAATTCATCACTTGATGGGGATTTCAACCTGGGCCCCATTATTCTTCCAAAACTCCTACCACACTGCTTCCTATGTGTTACCAAGTTCCACACTTTTTATATAACTGAGAACACATATTATATGTGGCACCTGTTGTTTGTTGGATTGTTTTTTTAAAAAAAAACTAGTTTAACACTGTATTAAACTTTAATATCTGTATTAAAGTTTTCTCAAAATCAATAGCCTTAATGTCTGGAAGGAAGTTCCATCTTCTGTGATATGTCAGTGAAATTTGCAGCACTCATGCAAGAAGTCAGTTGTATGCCCCACAGTTCCCTAGTGATAAATAAACACATGGACACGAGTATTCAGGTTTATGGGATAAAATAGGCCACAACTTTATTGGTTTCAGATGTGAGCAGTTTGGCTTAGGCCTTGGGTGAAGCCAGGCTATATCTTGACTCCTGCCCATCTGCAGGGAGTCCAACTAAGGGTAACCCACCAATAGGAGAAACCCTATGACTTACATCAAATAGTGGCATCGCCAGGGGTCCCTATTGGGGTCGTGGCAGGATCCACACCCCCAGATCCCTTTAACAGGATACCCTTACTGAGGAGGGGCAGGCAGAGGCTACAACCTCCCCTCCATTAAATAAAGGCTTACCCAGTACCTAACAGCACTCATGCAATAAGTCAGTAAGAGTTTGTATTTGTGCAACTAAGCTTTTAGGATTGCAGCCATAATCCATTAATATTTATACATTGTTGGCATTTTAAAATGAAATACCCTTTGATAGTGATAACTGCTGCTTAATGTTACATAAACTATGGAGCAACCTCAGGGGAGCAAATTAGATTACCTTAGAGTAAATGCTTTGGGGCTTGCTAGTTTACAGCTTCATTTTTATTTTTTTCTGCACAAAAGTATGAGAAATGTCAGTACAATTCCTTAAACAGGAATATGGTGTTTATATCCACAACCCTGGATGCTTCATTGAAGAAATGGTTAAAACAAACCAATGATTTCCATCCTAAGTCTCTGGAGGGGAGAACTTATCCCCCAATCCTCAAAATTCCTCATATGTGATCATTTTAGCAAGTAATTCTTGCATCTGGCCATACTACTTTTCTGATCCATTGTGATGCTGACCATCACAATGTCCAAGCAATATAAAGCAATCTTGAGGGTTCTGGAATAGCCCAGAAACTTAAAATTAGCCTAAATCAGGGCTCTGGACCAAGATGCTTGTTCAGGACCATGGTTAGCAGCATCACAACTATGACAGAAAAAGTAAGTTGTCTCAACAGCATCTTGGAACAGTTGGTAGAGTTTTATAGTTTGAACTAGGTGATCAAGATGAAAGTCCCCCTCCCCCTCGAAGAACTGAATCTGGCTATTTAAAGGCCTAGTGCCTTTTTCTCAAGTAATTGGCTTCTTTCAAGCTGTAAGGACTTAACTTTGGGTTCTTCACCAACATTGGTTTAGAATCACTGTATGAGTTTTCTTCAGGTGGCAGAAGAAACTTATGAATGCAGACAGAGTTAAAGGAAGCAGAAATAGAGGGGAAAGAGACCCTTTCTTCCAATCTCTGTATGAGACAGATAGTAAAACATAAAGTCGGGATCATGTATGAGTAGGAAGAACATTTACAGCATTCACATGCATGGCAAAGCTTTATGGACATGTACATATATCACCAACTCATCCAGTGAACATGCTGCAACAAATTTTCAGGCATGACCTCCCAATCATCATCTGTGTCTTTGAAATATCAGCATGAATTTGGAGAGGGACAGGATACCATACATGTATGGAATGTCAAATTTCCAAGGTTTAATCCCTGGGATTTCTAGTAAAAAAGGCCTGGTTGCAAGGTTGGGAAAGACATATGCATGAGTCCTTGAAAAGCCATTTCCAATCAGAATAGTTGGTATTGGGGTAGATAAGTTAAATGTCTAACTCAGCATAAAGCAGATGTTTTGTACTGCAGTGTGCTCTACAAAGGTCTACCACTGAAAGCTTGGAAACTTAGATGGTACAGTCCACATCCAAATTATAGTGATGTAATGAGAACACATTTTACTTCCATATTTTTGTTGTTTTCTGAGGATGTTCTAGGCATAATTCAAGTCTTGATTTTAACTCATAAAGTGCTGCCCACATCCCTTCAAGACCCTCTCCTTCCTACTTGGGTGTGGGACTCTGTGGTCTCCTGAATGTGATCTCCTAATAATGTCTTCCCATGCTGCCAGTTTGAATAGGATGGATATTAAGCGAGGCTTCTTTTTGAATCCCTCCCAACTTTTCAATCCCTTCCCTTCCTCTCCTGTGATTAAAACCAATTCTTATTTTTCTCTGAATGTACTGTCAGATCTCTGTATTCTGTCAAAAGAACAAGGAGATGATTTTATGTGAGTGGTGTTTTTATACATGAGCTATATTTGGAATACGTGGAGTTAGAAATCTAAATAAATCTTAATGATACATGAGCATGTTCACTGTTAAGTTTTGAGGTTCAGAAGCTCGCCATGACAGCCCCCATAACCACACACCCAAAAAGAGTAAAAAAAATAAAAATGCAGGCATCTGTGCTGATCTATTATATGCCCATATGTGTGTACACACACATACCAGACAGCAGCTGTACATGGCATAAAACCCAATTTAGTTGAATCAGTTGACAGTCACAGAATGGTAAGCTATTCTCGTTTTCTGACTTCCCCTGTGCTCCTATAGCACAATCAATCATGACTTCCCCTATGCTACTATACCACAAACAATAGTAGAACTTGAAAGCCTAATTATATCACCTCATTCACTTGCCAGAATGTGGAGAATCTGTCAATTACTCCTATTCTGTGGGGAACAGGATTCTGGAACTGCAACCCCCCCCCCATGTTTCCCCTCCTCTGCATTACTGAATAAAAGGCATACTTCTGACTGAAAAAAAAAATAAAATAGCAAGCTACTGGAGAAAGGCAGGAATGGGTTAGGCTTTGAGACAAGAGGCTAAACAATTTTGAAGAGGAGGCAGCAGAAACTTCCTTAAGAGATGCTCTGGCTTCTGTCAGAAGATGTGCTGATTTGTTTTTGTTTTTTTTAATAGAGGTTTTATTTGTGTTGGTCCATTGTTCCCCGAGGCCATTTCAGCTTCATTAATAGAAATCTGATGGTGTTGGTGGGGAGGGGTTAGGAGTTTTAGAAAGGTACATGTAAGAGAAATCATGTTCATCATGCCAGCATTGTGGTTCATTTATATGCACAACTAGCTGAACTAATTCAATGTATTTTTCTGTAAGAATTATTATCACCAGCAAACAGGGGGACAAGGAGGAAAGAGAGCTTGCCTATCTGATTCCTGCGGAATAGCCAGCACTCCTTGTTAACATATTGTAAAATATTTGCTCTTGTAGCAGGAAGTGACAGTATATCAGCAGCTCTGAAATTTCCCCGAGACTGCCTGCGCTTCCCTAATAAGCAACTGGAAACAAAACAAAACAAAAAAGTGCCCAGGTGTTCACCATCTCTTGGAAAATTGACTGCAAACTGGTTTGCTCTTGCCCTCTCTCCAAGCAAAGCAGAGAGAAAAGCAAAAAGCGTACAAATATAACCTCATTAAATAAGACAGCAAGCCGAAGTGGCATACAAGGCTATTAAGCAAACTAGATTGGCCCATAATAATAAGGAACATATTTCACGTGTGTGGTGTGGTGCTTGGGCATTTAACAAGTAATAGGAGTACCAGGTTGGCAGGTAGTTAGGCTCCTCCATCGGTATATCATTGTCAATGGCTGAGCTGTCTCAAAAGCAGCACTTATCTCATACACTTTATTGCTTGATAGCTGGCTGATTGCTTTTACAAAGCAATAAATTGATGGACTGATTCAGCAGTGACATTAGGTTATGTTCATTTTTTGTGATTGATGCTCTGAATTAGAAAACTCTTACTGTCTCTTCACCGTTTTCCAAATATGAAATTCGAAAGAGGCAAGATGAGCATCACAAATGAAACGACACAGTGAATGCCAAGCCAGTTAAATTTCTGCATTTAAATAGCTAACTTGTTTGCTCTTTAATTAAGTGCTCATAATTTATTTGTTAATGCTGCTCATTCAAATGAAAATGATTTAAAGAAAGAGCTTCTTATATTGCTGTAGCTGAAGAGGTGCACACGAAGGCGGTTCATCTCTCAATTAAACAACACTGAACAATATTATCAAATTTATTTATTTAATAGACTTTATATGCCATTATTTCATCACTTCTAAACAGTTTACATATAAACTATTGAAACAAATCCATGGAAATAGTACAAAAACAAGCAACATTGTGAGATACAATATTTAAATTATATGTATCATCATGATACATATATTAAACTGAAATTCAGATATACTGGCATCAATTTCATTTTTACAATTATTAATAAAAAAGAAAAAATGATACAACTAGTAAAAGCAGAATAAAAAGAGAAATAGGTAAGAAAAAGTGGGTGAGATAACATTTTTCCATTATAAAGGTCAATATTATCATAGTATTCATATGATAAAATCTAAAGGATAATATTCGTTAAAACAGAATATAATTGTGATGCATATTGAACTTTAATGTTTCAATACATAATGAATAAACTCACATTTTCCTATGAAAATATTACATAATGATCTCTTTTCTTGAGCTCTTATAAGTTTAACCAGTTGATAAAAACATTTTATAAATTGGTAGCATGGACTCTGTCTCCATCTCATTTCCTGTAACATTCTTGTCATAAAGCTACGAAAAGTACAGCTAATGGATATTGTATTAAGGAGAGACACTGTTGGTTCCCTGTCAGCTAAATGCCGACATATTCCTTCTGAGCATAAGAAGTATGTACTAGATGATGTTCGCCTAAAGGATGACTTGTCATTGAAGGCCTATATATATAGGCCTTAAGGCTGATGAAGAAATACAGTAAACAAACTTGAAATTTCTCCCTTGAGCATTCCTGAAACCCAAGGCAATTGAAACAGGATGGTTAGAAATTTATGTGGTGAATATGTGCATGTATCAGCTAGCACTAGAATAATGGTTATGGCAGGAAACAGGAAAGAGGAGAGGATTGATAGCAGGTTTGGAAGGAGAAAGGAGGAGTTGGTCATAACACTCCTGAATTTTTTGCAACAGATATCAGACTGTTAGATCCAACTGAGAAAAGCCCAATGCAATTCATACAGGTGTGCAAAAGCAGTTTTATACCTTCTCTTGGGTTGAATTTGTGTCCAGATGGAGAGAATATGGAGCAGCATGCACAGTGATCCGAATGATACCAAATGCTTGAAGTCCACCTGGAAGAAGTTACCAGTTAAGCACTACATCATTTAGGGATGGTTCTGGAATTCAGAGCTGCAATGTTTCAGAAAGAAGCACCCTCAGAAACATACGACTACAAGCAATACCCTCCCAACCAAATGCAACACATGGATATTATTATATGGATGTTGGTACATAAGAGCCTAAATTATACTTATTTGTAAATGCAAAAAAAATATGCTCAGATCAGGTAGTTCAAATTCAAGTGATTTGGGAGTCCAAACTTGCCACACAGCAGATTCTGGTGGTTTTGATAAAGGAAGGGTGCCACTGCTAGTTAGACCAATGTATCCCTGTTCCACATCTCCCCCCCCCCCAAGCCCTTGCATAAGAATTATCTTTTATTGATGTTCATCCAAGAATTCCCTGATCTTCAGCTTCCAGCTCCCCTAACTATGACTTATTCCCACACACTCTTGCCCACAATGTGGAGGCAACATGTTTTTATTTTTCTGTATAATCCCTGCCTGAGAGTGACAGAACATCATCATGTGCCATCACTCCCAGGGGAATTTGCTCTGACCTGCATGAAACTGGTTAACTTCTGAGGCTGCTTAGGAAAACAAAGGAACAAAAACAAAGGCCACACAGCATGCATTGGACCACCACATGAAGAGATATGCAGGACTGTAGGTTCTCAAGTGGACTCATGATCCAGCCTTGGTCATGGTCCACCAGATTCAAATCAGGTGAATCTGTTTTGGCATACAGGCTTGCAGATTACCCCTCCATCTCTATAGGGAATAGAATTTATCAATATTCCTTAAGTAGAAAATATGCAGGTTTTTAGAAAAGGAGGCTAAAATCACGTTGGGTCCACTTTGTAACTTTTTCATTTCTTTTTACAAATAGTAGGGAACTTTTCTAAAGAATGATTTTAGCTCCTTAGGGTGTGAGAGTCTGATTCTAGTTCCTGAAGCAGAAATTCCTTTGCTCTAATTGCCTAGTCAATAGTTGTGACATATATTTGGGGTCGAGAAGCTGTTGTTATTCCATAGTGTGTGGAGGTTATGACCTTACTGTGTAGAGTAGCAAAGGCAACACTGTTTAATAAGTTGGACCTATCATGTCTCACATTTTATTTTCTTAATAGCTTGGTCCATGTGATTAGAAGTATTTTAGTAGGAGCTAATTACTTTTACAAAATAGGAGAATTTCACTGGGGCGGGGGCAGGGGGGCTTTCTTTGAATCTTGTCAAGTTGAGAAAAGTACAGAGGAAAAAGACTCTTCATTTCTTCTTTTTTGTTCACTTGATATTTTAGTCCAACGTTCCAATCAATAACTTAATAGCAACTACTGCAGCCTTTAGGTCCCTAAGTGAGAGTTGGCATTTAACTAATCTAATCAGTGCAGAACATTTAGATCTATGGAGTAAAAGCTATTACACTTGCTGAAAAACAGGAGATAGACTTGGACCAAAGGGAGCATCTATTATCCAATCTGATGCCTTTTGCAGAGTGTGCATCACTGTGAATGTGCTGTCTTTGATGTGATGATATTTATTGGTAAATAAATGATGCTTTAATTTATCAGAAATTTAGCCTGTCAAGCGTTTGCTAACAAAATAGATAGATAGATAGATAGATAGATTCTTTATTGTCATTACACACGTGCAACATTGCACAAGTGCAACGAAATTGGATGCCATCCCTTAAAAACAACAAAAGCAAAACAACAACAACAACCCACAAACCACATTCCAGCCACACCCACACCCACACCCATCAATCTCCCAAGTCACACTATCGAGTTACAGCATTCAAAAGGGCCACAGCTCTCGGGTAGAAACTGTTTTTCAGTCTATTTGTCCTTGACTTGATGTTTCTATATCTCCTGCCAGACGGCAGTAGTGCAAACAGACTGTATCCCGGGTGAGATGAATCCTGCAGGATGTTGTTTGCTTTCCTAAGACAACGGGAACCGTACAATTCTTCCAAGGATGGGAGAGGTTGACCAATAATCCTTTGTGCTGTGGTTATGACCTTCTGGAGCACCTTCCTCTCCCTAGCTGTACAACTGGAGAACCAAGCACAAATACAGTATGTAAGAATGCTCTCTATGGAGCCTCGGTAGAAGGACACCAGCAGTCTCTCACTCAGATTGTTCTTCTTTAAAAGTCTGAGGAAATAAATTCTCTGCTGGGCCTTCTTCACCAGAGCAGTGGTATTTGCGCTCCAAGTCATGCCCTGATCGATAGTTACTCCCAAAAACCTGAATTCCGCCACCCTCTCCACCCGTTCCCCATTGATATGCAAGGGCTGAATGTCCGCCTTTTTTTTCCTGTAATCCACCACTAATTCCTTGGTCTTAGCCGTATTAAGAGCCAGATTGTTCTCTCCACACCAAACACAGAGCCGCTCCACCTCGTCCCGATAGGCGGACTCATCCCCTCCTGAAATGAGCCCTACCACCGTAGTGTCATCAGCAAACTTGATGATTTTGTTGCTGGAATAGATGGCTGTACAGTCATACGTATAGAGAGCATAGAGCAGGGGACTCAACACACAACCCTGTGGTGAGCCGGTGTTAAGGCTAAGGGCTGTGGACATATGTGACCCTACTCTAACCCTCTGAGAACGTTCTGACAAAAAATCCAAAACCCAGAGACAGGTGGAGTTGGAGAGTCCAATCGCCTCTAGCTTGGACACCAGTCTATGGGGGAGAATAGTGTTAAAAGCTGAGCTAAAATCCACAAACAGCAGCCTCACATAACTCCCCGGCTGCTCCAGATGGGACAGAGCAGCATGGAGAGTGGTGGTGATAGCGTCCTCTGTGGATCTATTTGCCCTGTATGCAAACTGGTAGTTGTCAAAAGTTGATGGAAGACAGGAAATAATATGACGGCGCACCAGTTTCTCAAAACACTTCATGATGATTGGAGTCAGTGCAACTGGTCTGTAGTCGTTCAAACTACTGATTGTGGATTTTTTGGGCAGAGGGACAATAGTTGACGACTTCAGGCAGGGTGGGACAATAGACTGGTGTAAGGACTTGTTGAAGATCTTAGTAAAGACCCTCGCCAGCTGATCCGCACAGCCCTTCAACACCTTTCCAGTGATGCCATCAGGTCCAGCCGCCTTCCTCGGATTCACCATCCTCAATACCTTTCTCACCTCATGCTCCTCTACCGTGAATGAGGGGCCCCTAAGGGCTGGTGGCTGTAATACCGGCGTCTCAGGTGGCTCCTTCTCGAAGCGAGCAAAGAAGAGGTTAAGCTCCTCCGCCAGCAAAGGGTCACCGTCGACAGCACCAAGGTTAGGTTTGTAGTTGGTAATGTGCTGAATCCCCTGCCACATCTGTCTTGTGTTGTTGCTCCTTAAATTATCCTCAATCCTCAGCCTATAATCCCGTTTTGCCTGTCGAATACCCCTCTTCAAGTTTGCTCTTGCCACACTGTAAAGCTGCACCTCGCCTGATGCAGGTATGCCTTTGGGGCAACTGTGGAATTGTACAGGATGTGCGTATTCATGTAGATTATTCATGTTTGGCATGTTAGTCATCTCCTTACAGCTGAGCAAGGGCATCATAAGCATCATTTAGATACAGTTAGAGAAAATATAAAAGTAGCAGGCTGATCCCAAACACTGATCCCAGTCTGTCTCACTGAATTCAGCGGGGTGAACTCTCAGAGGAGTGAACTATGCCTCATTCCACTGAAGCCAATATTTCCATAATCTTTGGTATTTTAAACTGCTGGTTTTGAGGTGCAGCTCTCTATTCTTCTGAAAATTTCACAATTTTTCTACTGCTTTTCCAAAAAAGCAAAACAAGACAAACAGATTAAAAGTCCCTATTTTTTTAGCTCATGAATAGGCCTATGAAACTGGGAGAGCAGTTTAGACACAGCATTAATTCAAATAATCGTAGAGTTGGAGTTCTTATATTTAAGATAATATAGCTACATCCGTAAATATTGTTTAGTGAAAATAGCCCTCTGTAGTCCTCAGCTTTTAAAACTTTATCTGATCAGTACACAATTGCAGAGCACTCTAGATGAAATCATCAGGCCCTCAGAACTGTAGTACTTGTGCAGTTAATGGTTTGGCAATTGCAGATCTAGAAATCGGTCAGTTCGGATTGAAATCAAAATTATGGAATAAAGGGTGTATTCAGACATAGGAATTATTGCTTTTGTTTTCCTGGTTGTAATTGCTTGAACTTATCTATGTTCCTAATGTTCCTCTTATACTGTTGCATTCTGGAACTGTGGCTTTTTGAGTGATATACCACCACGTTGTATTAAATTCCATTCATTCACCAGTGGATGTGCTGTGTCACAATAGCAGACATCATTGGATATCCTGCCACTCTTTATGCACAGGGGTGCTTCTGTTCTCCATTTTTTACCTCTGAAAACAGAGGGAAAGAACTGTATGCTCGAATACTGTCTCAAATTTCATCACATGTTATGATCCATGAAAACGGGGAAATTATAGTGCAAAACAATCTTGCAGTTTTACAGGTTGCAAATGGAATTTTTACTTTTTTTGGAAGCAATTAACAGATTTCCATAAATGGTTTGCATTGTGTGAAAGATCAAATAAAACACAGAAATTATCAGTTAAGGAAACACCAGGAAAGAAGAATAAAGATGTCTGGATGCAGCCAAAAGTAAGGTTTCTAGCGCAAGACTCAGTCTCCCATGGAAGTTTCAGAACTTCTTTAACAGGAATAAGAAATAGAACCTGGAAGGTTCATTGTTTAGGGTTAGGCCTTTCAGCATGATTAAAAGGTAGACATTTCTTCTGGTGTTTTGCACAGCAGAATATCTGAGCCTTTCATAATTAAATTAGTTATGAAGCCAGCCAGTATTTCAGCAGGAGTGAATGAGATAAACATATTCTATGGGGGGAAACTGGAGAGATCCTTTGGACTATTTCACAGGACATTTTGGAAGCATTCCAAATCTTGAGACTTTGGTGGCAGGGAGACTCCAAAAGTCTCATTGGGGTAGGCTGCTGTCATGTAAAGGCAATAAAGCAAGCAAGGATGGATGCACTAATCTCTGTTCCTGCGCCACTATGCCCGTTACCCTCCATCAGCTGGAGACTACCTGAATGATTTAGAACCCCAATTTTACAGGGTTCTAGATCATGTGGGGAGCCTGCTCCCTGCTTCAGAAGTCACTATCAAGCTCAAAGAAAGCAATGTGCATGTGTCTGACCTGTACAAATAAGTAACATGCCTTAATAAGGCTAAAATCTTTGTAAGGATAATAAATAGTAGTAGCAGTATTTTCATTTCTATACTACAAACTATAGAAAGTTGCATAAATTGTCAGTCATGTTGGATTCCTTTTGCAGCTTCAACGACCCCAGGAGGCAGGAATTGTTGCAACTACCACTGGTGAACATGTGTCCCAAGGCCCATGAGAGCATGTCATTCTTGTGAGTCAAGAAATTAATGAACTACTTCTGTACTATTAAATTTAATTTCTGGCCAAGCATTTAAAGGATTACTTTTCATTAGTGTGAATGAAGAATATTATCTATCATATATAGATGTGGTAGCCCAGTCCTAAGCTTTGGATAACAGCTACAAGGAAGGACATTGCCAGGGTTTGGCATTTCCTGGTTCTGGTTTGGTAAGTTTCTTCCCTCTCCCTGATGCTATCTAGAATGCTAGCACAACCATGACTATAGTGTTGGTATACCTGGAAAATATCTGTGTCTAATTTGGTTCATAATTGGCCTCAGAATGCCAAGCTATTTTTCATTTGGGTGGGAGGTTTTTCCTTTTTCTGACTCCAAAATATGAATCAGTATCTTTGGGTGGGCCATCTATGGGTCTCTCCTGCTCCAGAGAGTAGGATCTGAGCCAATGGATTCAAGTTACAAGAAAGAAGATTCTAACTAAACAGCAGGAAGAACTGTTTGACAATGGAATGGACTCCCTCAGAAGTGGTGAACTCTTCTTCCTTGGAGGTTTTTAAGCAGAAGGTAGATGGCCATCTGTCATCATCATCATCATTGTATTATTATTTATACCCCACCCATCTGACTGGGTTTCATGTATGATCTAGTTGAGATTCCTGCATTGCAGGAAGTTGGACTAAGTGACTCTTGGGGTCCTTTCCAACTCTACCATTTTATGTTTCTTTGACAAGCCGGTTTCAACAATATTTGTGACCTTTTTCATGTATCCTAGTTCTGAGACTATTTACTTTAGTCCTTATTGCTGAATAGTTGTTCAAATACCTGAATCCCAAGAGTGGCCTTCATTGCAAGCACCATGTCTTTTGCAATAGCTTGGAAAGTCAAGAGCAAAAGGAGGCACTTTGAATAAGCATCTGCTAGGATGAAAACTTCCATCGACAGCAGGAATTCCTGGGGCAGTCTCAGCTACCCCTTCAGAGGGAAACTAGCATGGCACATTTACTCAGGTGCTGATTTCCATGTTGTGTTCAGCCTGGCTATAGATAGAATGTCATCCCTTCAAAAAGTAATCCCTTTTGCTTCTGAATCTTTTCCCCACCCCAAGCCATAAGTATTCTAGGCTTGTGGAAATAATTTGTCAAGACAACCTTTCTTTCAACAGAGAGTTGATAACAGTCCAAACTTCCAGCTGATTGTGTAAGACAGCAAACTCCTTAAAACAGACATCATTCTTCCTTTTGTTGTTTGGCTCTTTAGATTCCCCACTATCCTTCACTTTAAGTGCACATCCACTGTTGGATAGGATGACAAGACAAGGTAGCATGTCATTTATTTAAACTATAGCCTTTTATCACACTGAAAGCAAGGCTCTGGACCTTGTCGTATTTTGTATTCAATAGAAACACTCAGGTCATTGCTCCTAGATTTAGCTGATAGTTACAAGTATTTTACCAATCTCAAGTTCCTTTGTTATTCTTCACAGCTTCCCCCACCCCCAGGAAAAAAAGAGAAAACATTTATATACTAGGATTACATTCAAGATCAACAGAAATACAATCATCTACTACAAATTATACTTTCTCAGAAATGGTTAAATATTATTTTTATTATTCCCTATGGGTTTGGTCCCATCAAGAGTACTACCAGAATGATAATCACACTGCATGTACAGTGTTTTAGCAAATTCCTAATTCAGTCAAGAAAGATTAAATGAATTTTGAAATATCACCAGCACCTGGCAGCAAACAGGGATCCATGAGTGATTGAGCCCTTTCATTTGCATTATTATTCAGACAGTGAGTTAGGGACTCTCCCTGCATTTGAAGACAGGCTTAGGCAGATTGAGCAAATGAGGCCAGTAGTGAGTCCAATGGTCAAGAAGGTGGTTTCTACATGTGCTGTAGAGGGAAGTGGGCAGATGGGGTCATTAACCTGGGAAGGTAGCCCATCTTGGAGAAGGAAAACTCTGATTATACACCCTCAATGCCTTGTGGGCTATCTTGAGGAGAAGCAAAGACCAAGGCGCAAACCTTATACAAATCTGGAGTGGAGTCCCTAAGACAGTTGCTTTGTACGCCTCCTTCCAGCAACTCCTGCAGCCAAGCTGGTGCCAAACATATTGCTCTGTTTTCCTTTGGACCACATCAGAGAGGCCAAGAGTGGGGGTCTAGTTGCATGGACAGCTCAGGACCTCCATACACACTGTCCAGGCTTGCGCCCTGATGAGGTTACTTTAGTGCTGCTAATGCAGCAGTTTAACTTCACACACAGAGGTGTACTCCACTGTCTCTCGAGGCAGATGGATGCCAACAAGTAACTTCAGATGTGCATTTAGAAGTTCCCAATATCTTATTTCCACGTTTCACAGAACAATTCTTACTAAACAAAATGAATAAACAGTACTAATAGCCTCTAGAGGCTTGGCATGGAACAACCACAACAATTATACTCCCTTCAAGCAAAACCTATTAATTAATGAGGTTCTATTTTGATGGTGATTTATCCTTTTTCAAAAGCTCTTGTTAATAAGGATTGGGAACCAGTTGACTCTGTTTTTTTTCTCTCTCAAGCAAATATTTTATTAACCACAGGAGAATGGAGGGAGTCCCCCAATTAGTGAAACTGATTGATACATAAATGTGCAACTCCTGCTGAGAAATTTTGTGACTATCAAAGAGGATAACTTGAGATTTTAAAAGAAGGAAACAGTCAACAAGCCTTTCTCTTCAAATATTCAGAATTTAGACATATATTCATCTTTCAAAGCCAACAATATGTACATATTAATGAGGAGGAAAATACTAACATCCTGGCGCTCTCCATTTTTTTACTGGAAAACGTCGACATTTTTCAGATTTTCAAGAGGACTGTTCATAAATTAATGAAGCCTTTGTTTCAACTATTATGCAGATTGCAAAGATTGATATCACTCTTGAATATAATGGAATCAGATACATTTTCTACCACTTGCTGCACCCAAAGAACATGCAAACCAGGAGCTTTGTGGTATTAGCGCAAAGTATATCTATGTAAAGTCATTTAGAGTGGCCATTAAAATTTTGGAGAATGGTGGCATCAGTTCACAGATGACATGCTGCTCTTCTTCTCTATAACATCAGAATAAAGTGAGGCTGTGTAACCTCTGGACCAGTGAATTTGAGTCCTGGGAAGACAGAGGCTGTATCTGTAGGGGGTTCCCATGGCTATCTTAGATAGGGTTGCACTTTCTCTAAAAGAGCAGGCATGTAACTTGAAGGTATTCCTGGACACACCTTTGTCACCAGAGCACCAAGTGATCTCAGTGGCTAGGAGTACCTTTTACCAGACACATCAGCTATGGGTGTATCTGGATCAGGATAAACTAGCTTCTGCAGTCCAAGTATTTAGAACCTCATAACCTCTATGTGGGTCTCAGAATTCAGGCTTTTAGTTTTCCGGTCCCATACTGTAGAACAGTCTTCCAGCAGCGATTCAGCAGGCATCCTTGTTTTTGACTTTCAGGCATTTCTTGAAGACTCTTTATGCCAACAGGCCTATACATTTAGTTAATTTTCTTCAGTAGCCAGCCTTTTAAATAAATGTTCCATATTTCTTTGAAGGTTTTTTATAGTCTTGTATACCACACTGATATTTCTGTGAGAAAGCGGTAATTAAATAAATTTATAAGTAGATAAAGGGACGCGGGTGGCGCTGTGGGTTAAACCACAGAGCCTAGGACTTGCCTATCACAAGGTCAGCGGTTCGAATCCCCGTGACGGGGTGAGCTCCTGTTGCTCGGTCCCTGCTCCTGCCAACCTAGCAGTTCAAAAGCACGTCAAAGTGCTAGTAGATAAAGAGGTACCGCTCCGGCGGGAAGGTAAACGGCGTTTCCGTGCGCTGCTCTGGTTCGCCAGAAGCGGCTTAGTCATGCTGGCCACATGACCCGGAAGCTGTACACCCGCTGCCTTGGCCAATAAAGCGAGATGAGCGCTGCAACCCCAGAGTTGGCCATGACTGGACCTAATGGTCAGGCGTCCCTTTACCTTAACCTATAAGTAGATAAAGCAGCAGTAATTATTTCTTGAGACCCAGATATTCTGGAGGAGTCTTGCTTGGAATTATATGTCCATGGGTGTTGTTGGTCAAAAATAGTGTCCACATTTGTTGGCATGTTTGTGCCACACCAGCTTTTTGTAAAAAAAAGTTTCACTTTGTGCAGCCATGCCATTAAGCACATTCACACAAGCAGCTTTCCTTGTTGAGCAATACCCACACAGTACCAAATTAATACATGTACTGCTAAATTAATACATGTGTCTGGTTTTCACGGAACCTATCAAGTGGCAGCTGTCAAAGGATTTGCCTCTTACATGTTTTATGTGAGTCAGTGCTAAATTGGAGCTGTTCCAAGTAGCCGCTCATCTGAACTCTCTGTACCGAAACTATCTAGAAATCAGAGCATGAACTATCCAAAGCTCTGATTGTATTGTTCAAATTGCATAGCATGAAAGGAGAAAAGACAGGCAGGTAAACCAAATTAGATTCAACTTTCACATAGTGATTCTGGTTTGGGAAAAATAAAGGCTGGCTTGATTTTCTAACTGATGTTTCACTTCATTAATAAATCTTGTAAACACAAGGGGGGGATCCAGACTTAGGAAGCAAATGTATAGCCCTGAAAGGGGGGAGTTCTGGAAGTGTGATGAGGCAAGACTGGGATGTGGGGTGTGTGAAGTTTTTGATGTATAGGGAAGTTTTTAATGTTTGATGTCATATTGTGTTTTAATGTGTTGGAAGCTGCCCAGAGTGGCTGCGAAAACCCACTCAGATGGGTGGCATATAAATACTAAATATATTATTGTCAGGGACTCAGGAGCAGGAGCACTGGGGAGAGAGGAAATGGAGAGCGAAGGGGAAGAATCCGAGGGCAGCGTAGGGGAGTATGACAGTGGCCCGAGAGATTCCATGAGCTTCTCCAGCGAATCAGAAGATTCCCAGAAGGGGGCGCCGATGGTCAGGGCAAGGGGGGTCCCAGGGGGGACGCACCAGAAACAAGGAGCCAGAGGGGAACCCCAAAGCAGCAGTGGGGGATTGGGACCAGTTTCCCCACCAGAGCGTAGTGGGGGGGAAGAGTCACATGTGTCATGGCCAGTGTCTCCTCCAGCAGGGAGAGAGAGTGAGTCAGGGCTGACCACGCCTCCAACGGAGGGGAGGTCAGTTGCAGCTAGCCCCCCCAGAGGGGGAAGCAGTGACAGCAGCAGCAGTGAAATGGTCAGGAGAAAAGTTACCGGCTGGGCGCACGCGCCAAGTTCAAATGTACAGGCGCGGGGAACAGCAGGAGACCCGGATGGGGAACCAGCTCCTAAAGCCCGCCGGAGGGAGGGGGAAGGCTCAGGGGACTCAGCGTCAGAAGAGTCTAGAAAGGGCGAGACCCCAACGGCCAGGCGGAACCAGAGGCGGAAGGAACTGAGGAAGAGGTGGAGTAAGGCTAGAATCTTAAATTGGTGTCAGGGGGGAGGAGACTCAGACGGAGCATCAGCGGTCTAACAGTTGAGACGTAGAGCTGCGCGCTGCGGCTCTGGAAGTGAAACTGAACTTCAATAAAGACTTTGTACCTAACAACGAAGCAGCGTTGGTCCTTTGTGAGCTGGGACCTTGGGCAGCTCTGACAATTATTATATTATATTATATTATATTATATTATATTATATTATAATCTGGCAACCCATAGTAAGTTAAGCCAGCACAAAGGGTGGTGTAGCTCAAAAACTGTTTTAAATGCTTGTTTTCCCTGGCTCAGTCTGCAGCAGCCCCACTGCTTAACAGAGCTTGGATCTGGTGTGATGTTATCTTTGCTTAACTTACACTGGTTTGTTTTTTGCCAGCTTCTTCTGCATAGGGTTGTTCCCTTAGAGATGCTCTTAAAAACCCATTGAAATCAAGGGGACTTTAGGTTATGATTGACGTATTGATTGATAATACTTATTTAGAACTTAATATACAAGCCTCTAAATGGTTTACATAAAATATGCCATAAAATCACAACTCGGAATACATATACAGTATAAAACTCATAACCATAAAGCCAAGCGGTGCATATTGATTTCAGGCCAGGGAATTTCTACCCAAGCAGATGGGTTTTCAGCTGCTTAAAACACATTACAGTTCCTGCTTCTCAAACGGCACATGGGAGGATGTTTCGGAGAGTGTGCGCCACTACCAAGGAGGCTGGCTTTTATGTAGATATTCCACTGATCTTGGAACAGCTAGCTGGATCTCAAGGGTCTCTCCCTCCCTCTCTCTTTAGTCTGCTAGGTATCCTAACCCAAAGCTCTTTTGGGCTTGATATATCAACAATAAGACTTTGAACATGGCTCAGTAGCAAACAGGCAGACCGTACAGTTATTTTAATACAGGTGAAGCATCGGAATGGTTAGATAGCCTACTAAGCATCCTAGGCACTGCATTCTGCATTAGCTTCAACTTCTGAACCCAAGCACCAAGGTAGTCCCTTGTGATTATTGATTTTAGTGGGTCCACTCCAGCCAGCACTGAGTTTGGATCCAACCCAGTGTCTAGTCAAACCAAACCTGAGCCAAAACACAGACCAAGTCATATTTTCAAACTGGAGCAACCCAAACCAGACCAAATGCTCCTGACCAAATGTTACCGGTTGAAGAAGACATTGTTCAAGGCCCAAGTCATGGAGCAGAATGAATGCTGAGACAGTAAAGTGATAATCTGAATAATAGAATCATAGTTGGAAAGGAAGATGAGAATCATCTAGTAGTCCAACCCCCCGCAGTGCAAGAACATGCAGCTATCCTTATGGGGATCAAACCTGCAACCTTGGTGTTTTCATCACCAGACTCTAACAGGCTCAGCTATCCTGTTGTAGAATATACACACAATGGCCTGTGCATTTCTGCATCATTGCCTCTGCATTTTGTTCTATTCAAAGCATCATAAAAGTTGGATGGAGATGGTCAGTTGTCTGTCTAGAGACAGGACTACCTTTGGATAGAGGGTGAGGGTACAGAAACTAGAGGGTACCCCACCAAAATTCCACCTTGCCCAAATCTTGCAGGACAAGGATACCCACACGACCCTGAAGGTGGCTAGGTTCCTAGTTGCTGTCCTTTCCCAAAAGCGACGCCAAGGAGCACTACAAGCAAATTAAGGCGTAGTATGCCTTTCCATTTTATAGTATTTTATTGTTATAGTGGTGTTTTAGCGATTGTTTTTTTATTTCCCTGTGGCACAAGCTGTTATTTAGGTGTTGTTTTTACCTGTATGGGCCTATGGCCGTAATAAATTTCTCTTTCTCTAGAGGGTGAGGGTGAGCTTTTCCTGCTATGCTCTTATAAGAAGGGGAAGATCCCACAGGATCTTGTGAGAGGGGAGCCCATAAGGAACCTGGGAGGAGGATAGGCTTGAGGCATGCCAAATCTCTTCCCCTGGTTGCCCAGTGGGACTTTGGACACTTGGCTTATACCATGCCATGGTCCAACACTGGCCAACTCCCACAGTAGAGGATGGGATGCTTCCCAAACCCAAGCAGAATGGATTTCCATCAGCAAGGACTGAACAGAATAAGTAATTGATCCTTGCCCTACTGTCATGCCAATCCCGTTTACCTGCTAGTTAGTCAATAAAGTTGTGGCCTGATTTCACTCAACACAGGTGTCTAGTCTGAGTTATTTCCATCACACTCATGAGCCACAGACATGCTGCTCCCTGGAAAAAGTGCCATATGCACTGTCAGTGGGTGACCCACATTTGCTACATTGAGTCAGAGTGTAATGAGAAGGGAATACCATATTGTTAATCATCTGGGACTGACTGAAGCAGTCGTAAGTAGCTGATAAAGAATGAGATCAACTTCTTCTGTTGGCAACTGTCTGCACGTATAAACATGACTTGTGAAGACCAGAAGCTTTCAAAATTCAGGGCTTACACATGCATTCTGAAGGGAGGAAAGAAAGAAATGCCTATGTCTCTATCCACGCCTTCCAGACTGTATTTTTGACATATTTAATCAGGTGCTGGAGGAGACTGTTAAGAGTCCCATGGACTGCAAGAAGATCAAACCTCTCCATTCTGAAGGAAATCAGCTCTGAGTGCTCACTGGAAGGACAGATCCTGAAGCTGAGGCTCCAATACTTTGGCTACCTCATGAGAAGAGAAGACTCCCTGGAAAAGACCCTGATGTTGGGAAAGATGGAGGGCACAAGGAGAAGGGGACGACACAGGACAAGATGGTTGGACCGTGTTCTCGAAGCTACCAACATGAGTGTGACCAAACTGTGGGAGGCAGTGGAAGACAGGAGTGCCTGGCGTGCTCTGGTCCATGGGGTCACGAAGAGTCGGACATGACTAAATGACCAAACAACAAAATCAAGGTTTAAAATATGTGTTCAGGGAAGGGGGAGCCTGCATCTCCTTTACCATCACCCTCTCCTCACTACCCGACTGCTGCTCCTTTTGTCAGTCTTGGATTGCTCCAAGTGGGCCTAGCACAGGACTGTCTGGCGCTGTCTTGACCTCCACTGGCTACATCCTTGATCAAAACAAATTGGCAGAATGGAGCTTTCTCCCTGTTCTCCCCTGGTCACACCTCTTAAATCTATTTTGGAGGACCTTCCCCGCTCCCAGTCCTCTGGAAAAGATTTGGAGGGAATGGGGCAAAACTTTCGTTGCATAAGTATATATCTTCATGGTAACTGAATGAGTGTATGGCATATTGCCCCTAGTTTTCAGTTCCACAGAGGCTTCTACATTCATTCAATTGAACATGGTTAGGCTCTTCCTCCAGATCTTTATCTCCCCCATGTCTGGAGCAGAGCTGGCACATGTGATACCCTCAACCCTTCCCCCCTTTTAAGCCCACACACCTTTACCCTGAATGCATGAATAGGACTAGCAATGGCACACAATTTTATACAGTGGTAAATTGCTGTCAGCATGTAAGACATGAAAGAAGTCAAGTTGTGCCTTAAATTAATCAAAACTCATCTCCAAAGCAATTTGAAACCAAGAATGACAGGAATAAAAATATAATATGGAACAACACAAACAATAAGGCAGGCCTGTGCAGCTGGTGCATATTTTATAGGAAATTAAAGTCTGCGGATAAAAAAATGAGCGGTCTAATCTAAATATTTTATAAGCTCTCATACATGGTGAGAAAGGGGAATTTATGTTTAGTTTTTGATGTTTTATAGAGGCAATTATATTAGTAGAAGCTACCATATTGTAAATATTTAGAAGCACTCTAAAAAAATAGCACATTTTGTGAAGAGGGAATCAGTTCACATGCCAACACAGGACAGGGTCCTAAGTTTATTCAGAGAGTTTTATTGAATTATTTTGACAGTTACTTGTTTATGCGTCTAAGGCTACAGTCCTAAACAGAATTACTAGGGAAATCTCACTGAAGTCAGTGTGGCTTACTTCCAAGCTGCATGGCACTTAGGCCAAAGGGGGACAACTAATAGAATTAATGTGGAAAGATGGACAAATGCAATCTAAAGGTGGCACTAGTGTTGTCACTTGGACTGGGCCATCACTCAGTGGTTGCATGTGGTTTTGCTTGTAAAAGGCCCCTTGACAACTGAAAATAGGGCTGGAGAAAACTCCTGTCTGAAGCTCTGGAAAGCTTCTGCCACGGTACACAACTTTAAGCAAGATGGAGCCATAGTCTGATGAGGCAGTTTCTTAGGCCCCTCTTTATTACAGTTTAGTGACTAGAGTCTTTTCAGTAGTGGCACCAAGACTGTGGAACTCCCTCATCAAAGAGGATTGCTTAGTTCCCTCTTTCTTGTATGAATTTTAGGCTTTCCAGTTTCATTACTAGTTGTTTGGTATGTGTTGAATTTACTGTGTTGCTTTTGGTTTTAACATGCTGACTCTTTTCTTATTGGGTTTAGGGCCATAGAAAACATCAACATGCCCTCCAATATTTCTCCAGTGAAAATAGGGATGTCCTGTTCCATAATAATAATTCTTTATTATTTATACCCTGCCTATCTGGGTTACCCCAGCCAGCCACTCTTGGTAGCTTCCAACATATATGATAACATAATAAAACATTAAACTTAAAAAAAAACTTCCCTTTACAGGGCTGCCTTCAGATGTCTTCTAAAGGTTGTATAATTGCTTATCTCCTTGGCTCGGGGGTCGCATAACTCCACACCCTCCAACAGTTCTCCAGTGAAGATAGGGACATCCTAAGGAAAAGCAGAACATTCCAAGATCAAATCAGAAATCGAGACAGCTTTTGTAAATCTGGGATTGTCCCCTGGAAAATAGGAACACTTGGAAGGTCTGCATCAGATCTGCTTCTCTGAGGTTGGAGAGAGATTTCTGACCATGGAAAGGGAGCTTTGATGTCTGTTTCCCTTGCCCCCACCTTTGCCTTACTGATGTTGGAACTCTGATGTCGAGAGGGTTTATATGTGACCATTAGTATTACGCAGATAAAAAGTCCACTCTCTTTTTATCAAAAGCAATGAATGAGATGGGAATTAGGGAAAATCCATGCACCTAAACTCAACATCAAGAATTTCAGGAAATCTACCCTAATCAATTCTATGATATGGTACCACCAAATAATGTATTATTGATTTGAAATTGCTGTTTTAAAATGGTTATTTCTCTCTTTTGTGTTGTTGCTAAAGATAATGGAATATTCCTTTAAAAAAAGAAACGTTCTTCAGCCAGCTGTTATGTTTACTAGCTTTTAAGACTCCTGCTATGGTTTACTATGCCTCTGGACAAAATTCAGGATTGTTCTATTTTCCTTTGAACATTTGAAGAACCTTGAAGGGCAACTAAGCTGCAACAAGCCTGATTTCACATAGTAATGCAAATTTTGTGAGACAGGAGAATATACCTTGAAGCATAAAACTTGAGACATTTCACAGTACATACTTTACCTGTCTGAGTGATGGCAGAGGTGAAAAAGGTGCCTAGGTCAGAAAATGCAGTTTTCTGGGAGCTAATTTCTAGTGAAGAAAGTAATGGTTTTAGAGATACGATATATACATACTCCCAACATGCATTGGCTTAATTTCACTCTAATTGTCTTAAATTTCTGGAATTGTGGTTTGGTCAGATGATTGCTTGAAATCATCCCTGTTATAATAGATCCCTAACTTCTCTCCTTCTACTATTTCCAGGTTTCCTTAGGAAGGGAGAATTACTATTAAACCTGCTTAAATCTGTATGCCCTGAGTATACATTAAGCAGTAACTTGAGGAAAATGCCGTTTACTTAACGGTATCAAAGTGTTAGGGTTGTCAGAAAAAATCAATTCAGTTTGCACTTTAAGGAAAACCTGCCTAATTCACACCTTCTGTAAGAAATATGCAAACTAAAACTCAGCCATGCTTTGAAAATCACATTTATCTGAATATTTGAAAGCAATTCTCCACCAAAGGCTTGGCTACAAAAATGCAAATACTAGGGTAACATTTTACATAAAAGTGCATATTGGTGAAAACAGCAAACAAAAATGCATTATATTGGGGGAAACTGTTTTGCAAAAATGTGTATATTAGGTAAAATTGTATAGAAACATGACTATATTAGGAGAAAATTACACTAGAATGCTGACGATATATAATGAGGAGTTATTTTCACTGCAAACGTATCCATCAATATTGAGAACTGAACTTAGGACTTGAAAAATGAGAAAGTGAAACTGACAGATTCACCCACTTCTACAACGCATAGATTGGCTGAAATTTATTTCTTCTCTTCTGTTTATAAGGATATAAACTAATATTAATGTGATGGTTTCTCCCTACCCTATTATACTTGCTTTTTGCAATCTTTCTCTCCCTTTCCAGGGCTGGAATCAGCACCCAACATAGAAGGATACTAGTTGGGGCCCATAAACACAGGGCCCACCCAAGGAAATGCTTCTGTGACCACAGTCACCAGGTTCCATGCATTTTCTTTTCTCACTTGTGGGTCATATGATTGTTGGGAACACAGGACAAGCATGCACAAGAGTAAGAGGGATGGCAAGACTGATGTGTGGACAACATAGGGAAGAGGTCATTGTCCGGTGCCTCTCAACATATGTAGCTGGGCAACATCTGTATCTCTCACTTTTCCTCTTTCTTTCTTTCTTTCTTTCTTTCTTTCTTTCTTTCTTGTAGAAGGAAACTGTCTCTGTTTGAGCACCTATAAAGCAGACTAACAAAGAGAAAGCAACATGAAGTAGATCACATATCCCCCTGCGCTGTAGGCTGCATTCTCTTCGTGGAAGAGAATAACATTGCGCATGGCAGATTCTATGACCCAAGAGACATACTGGGGAAACAATTAGTTATTGTCAAGAAATGCAGCTGCTGCCAACAGCCCAAGAAAAGAAAAATCAAAGTCTAAAACGAGTGAATTAATTATATATTTCAGAGACCACAACATTTACTCTGCCTTGGTCAGACCACACCTGGAGTACTCTGTCCAGTTCTGGGCATTAAAATTTAAGGAGGATATTGACCAGCTGGAACAGGTGCCGAGGATAGTGACCAAGATGATAAAGGGTCTGGAAACCAAGCCTGATGAGGAATGGTTGAGGGATTATAGTAGTGCATTTTCTTACCAAATGATTACAAAATACACCTGCAAGCCTGTGAAAGGGGATACAATATTCAAGCTTTCTGGTTTATTACCTGTAGATATTACTTGGCATATATTTGTTGGAGGTTGTTCAAGTATGTGAAATGAACTGTTTTTAATCAAACATTGCTAACTGGAATAGGAGAAAGAAGAATAATGATTAGTGAATGATCTCCTCTACTGAAGTAACAACTGCTTTTTCCAGCAGTCACCAGCAGTAGTCATGCACAGTGATAACGCTGCCCCCTTCAAGAAAAGCAGACCCCCCCCCAAGTGTCCCTATTTTCCAGGGACAGCCCCGGATTTACAGAAGCCATCCCAGTTTCTGATTTGATCCTGAAATATCTTGCTTTTCCTTAGGACATCCCTATTTTTATTGGAAAATTTTGGAGCTTCTGGCAGGACGTCCCTATTTTCATCAGAGAAATGTTGGAGGGTATGGAGTTATGTGATCCCTGAGCCAAGGAGATAAGTAATTATACAACCTTTAGAAGACATCTGAAGGCAGCCCTGTAAAAGGAAGTTTTTAATGTTTAATATTTTATTATGTTTTTATATATGTTGAAAGTTACCCAGAGTGGTTGGGGCAACCCAGTCAGATGGGCGGGGTATAAATAATAACATTATTAATATTATTGATTAGGACCCTCCAACATTTCTCCTACAAAAATAGGGATGGAAAAGGAGGTAGGTCAAGGATAGTTGTCCATCTAACATTTGAGCCATCTGGGTGACCTGCTCTCATTTCCTATAAAATAGTTTCTGTAGCTTGTGTTAAACCAGCTTTGTGTTGTTTAAGGCAACATTCACACCACATATTTAAAGCACTGTGGCATCATGTTAAACAGGCATGGCTTCCCTCAAAGAATTCTGGGAGCTGTAGTTTTGTTAAGGGTGCTGAGAGTTGTTAGACCCCTATTCTTCTCCCAGAGCTACAATTCCTAGCATTCCCCATGAAGGGGAACCACCTTTAGCTCTGGGAGGGGAACAGGTGTCTTCCTAGCACTCCTTATGAAAACTTCCACCTCATTCCTGAAGTTCACATGTGCTTGTGATGTGCTTGGACCTGCCAGATTGTGACCAACTAAGTTATACTCAGAAACTACCCATCAAAATCAATGGGTTAAAATTATTCAAGTGCATTAATTTCCTCGGGCCTACTCTTTTGTATGGCTTTGACATAACCCTCTGTGTGCAGGTTTCTGCATGCATGGACTCCCTTATTTATTTCAAGGGCTGAGCCCAAAATAAATTCCCAGCTAAAGTTACCGTACTTTTCTGTGTATAAGACGAGGTTTCTGTACTGTAAAATAATGTCAAAAGACTGGGGGCATCTTATTCATGGGTAGCGGGTAAGGGTGACAGATGATGGGTTGCAGCCGCAAGCTGCAGATTGTCATTGGCTATTTGGTGTGTGATTGGCAGCTGCAGCCAATGCTGCTTTGTATTGGCTTAAGCTGCGTTAAATGGGTGCATGATTGGTAGCAGTGTCAAGGGCTGTTGTGGATTTGCTGTTGCAGCAGCAATTGGGCTTGCGATTTCCTTCCACTGTCAGCAATTGGGATTGCTAGCAAGTGATGCCAGCAATTGTAACCGTTGGGTTAGTGATTAACTGCATTTCCCCCCCAGAAAAACCTCAGCAACCTATGTAATCCCCCCCAAAAAATGCTCAGCAACTGTGGGCAATCCTCCCCAAAAAAGCTCAAAAACTCCAATCATCCCCTAAAATAGGGAGCATCTTATACAAGGTGGCGTGTTATACACGGAAAAGTTTGGTACTTCTTCCTTTTAAACAAATGGAAAATCTTTATGGAGAGGGGCTTAGTATACCCCCTTTTTTTACTAGACAGCGATCACTGAAGAGGGCAGACCTCATTCACCATTGATTTGTTTTAAATACATTCCCATAGCAGAATAGACACTAATGCTTTTATAGGAGAAGCCAGAGAATGGCTTTTGTACATAGCTGTTTTGCAGATTTTAAAAATTCAACTTTACATTTCTATGAATAATTAGTCTTCCTTTTTTTAAAAAAAAAATAGTTCTTGCTTCAGAGAAATACTCTGGAATCCGGAGGAGGTCTCTTGAGAACTTTAAGGCTGTTTTATGACATGTTTTACAAAGCTGGCTCTATTTTTATGGAGTTCCTGGATCTTTTATTCCTTTGGTCTGCTTAGAACAAAATTAATTTTGAAAATAAAACTTAGTTGCTCCCTGACGTCCTTCAAATTGTTTCTGTCATGCTTTATACAAATGAAATCTGGTAATCTTGTCTGCTGTGGATTTTTTTTCTTGTGTGTGTGTGGTGTTTAAAGTTTAGTAGAGCCAGGACAATGTGTTTAATTGGCAGAGCAGGAGGCAGCTTTATGGTAATCATGGTGAGAATGTTTTATATACTTCAAAGAAGGGCTCTCTGGAGCTATGACAAATTGCATGCATAATGCAAGATAGGCAAAAAGGCGTCTTTGGTGATTTCACATTAAGAAGCAAGTTGTACACTGTTTCTTGGTGGAATTTTAAACACAATATTGCTGGGGCTTGCTGAAGATATTTTGCAGTTTGAGGAGAAGGACAAGATGGCAGCTTCTTATTGCATAACTTAAAAGTTGACGAATCTGGTTGTTAAATCTCTTTTGAACAGTGGTGGTGTCCTCCTCTGCAATTGAGGACTGTGGGCTAGTTTTGGGGCCACTGTTCCCCAGTATCTTTTACCTAAGGTAGCAATTATAACATTTTCTGCAAGAGACATGTTCAGGGTTTATTGCAGACCTATAAAACCCTAAATAATGGGACAAGGGCCCCTTCCCTATTATATGCCTGGATGACTTCTAAGATTTTCCAAGCATACCTTGGTTACCTTAACCACAACTGCTGGAATGTCATCTTATGCCATCTTGAAAGTGGGCTTTCACAGCTTGGTAATGGCACCCACTCTCCCAGTGCCTTTCCACATGCTTCCTACTTTGATCATGGGCACTGTGCAAGGGGTTTCATAATAACTGACAATGAAAATGGGTCACCTGATATCACTTTTATATCAGGAGATTGACAGGTGGACAGTACCAACCATCTATCAGACTTGGTTCATGAGGGTGAGGGGAAATAAGTCTCCAGTCTACTGGCAGATCTCGTTCCCCACCTCTCTAATATGGGGTGTGATTTCTGTTGGGCAGAATTGTCCTCACCCTGATTAGGTTTAAACCTTGGCTGTAGTAGCTTCAAATGAGTTTCCTGCTATTGGTGAATTTACTACCATGTTACACCACTCCTCATGGCCTTTGATTCCTGAAATTACGGTACCAGAAGGCAACATTGTAGTTAAACAGTGGGGGAAACTACTAGGGATATATGCAGAACCCAAGAGAACTTTTGTTTGTTATTTGTTATTAATGTTAAATCTAAAATACAAACAAACAAAAACAGAATCAGGGTTCCAAAGCAAAGGTTCAGTACAGAAGTTTTATTTTCCAAATAAATAGAGAGAAGATAATGTAGGATAGTAAAACCAGCAAAATACATAATGAAAGCCAAATGCCATGATTTGGTGGGGAAAGAGAGTTTTGTAGATTTGAATTTCACGCATAAGAAATGAAATTTCACCAAACAGAATATAAATGTTATGGATCTTCCTTTCCCTTAGGAACACATAATTTGTGAATTATTTTCATTGCTATAGCCAGAATCTAGGCTTGCCATGTGGCAGGAAAATTCCTGACATGTCCTGGTTTTCGGGTGTAAAAATAGTGTTGAGGGGAATTTTACTGAATCGGAAAACATTTCAAAATTTTGCCAAAAGAGCTTCAAAGGTCAACAATTTGAGTTTGTCCCCAAATTTCTATATATATATATATATATATATATATATATATATATATATATATATATATAAACTTTTTTAAAATCTCAACCTGTGGGTGTCGGGAATTTTACTTTTTGAAACACGGCAACCCTATATTCTTGTACTGTAGTATCTTCCATTTCTGGATCAAAGAAGTTCTCACTGCAGCCAGCATCCATGTAAGAAATTCCTTAGATTGAAAACTTAATCTCTGATCATCCAACAAGTTCAAAATGGCAAGTTGTGGGAAGGCTTGGATGGGACATTTGATTATATATATATATATATATATATATATATATATTCCTCCAGAAACATCAATCCCAAATGTTGATGCCAGAGGGTATTCCCATCAAAAGTAGAAAAATATCCTGCTACTACAAGCAGTGCTTCTGTCTTGGATGTAATATTCCAGCAGTTGATACTGATAAAAATACTCTTTCTTCTGTGCCTTCTGTAGGGTATGCTATGAAAATATCCTTGAAATGGTCAAAACAACAACACCACCACCTCAGATTTGCCTTGAATTCTGTCCTAGATGGAACTTGGTAGAAATACACACACACACACACACACACACACACACACACAAACACATAATGATTTCGAGATACAGATTGTATCACCTCTCATACACTGTTACATATTTTCACACTGTTGCAATATTACTGTTTTATGTAGTGTTAATTTAAGAGAAGCTACACTTCTCAGAGGAACTTGCTATGACCCACTCTGCTACAGTCTCCTGATCTCCTTCACTTAGATAATTTAGTTTTCTTTGATTTTCCTTCCCTGTTATTGGTTAATTTCACAGGAACTGCAGGTAATTTCACTTGATCTTTGATCTTTAATTTTAGCTCTAACCTTGCTTACCTCAGTAACCTTCCTGAACTTTAAACCTGTATGTGAGGCCTTGCGTAAATGCAGGATCTAGAGGACTACAAGTAAAAAGAAAATATGATTGTCTGGATCAGACTTTTGAGTTGTAGATTAATGCATTTGCTTATTTTAATTTGAAATGTCTGTAGCCTGACTTTTATCTGATAATTTCAGGGCAAGGAGCAGTAGAACTCCAATTAAAAAAACCAACCCAGGTCAAACAGAAGAGAACATAATAAAATGCACACTACAATTTATCATAAAACTATTGAAACATCTACAAAACTCAGTTGAACTTGAATAATCTATATATTCACCTTTATTTTCTTTGTGTATTGCTTTTATACAATGTTATGTGTTGGCGTGGTTGCTCGAGAGCGAACAGGCAAGACTCCCACCGGTCTTTTCCAGGCTTTATTATCTGTACAAAAACATTTACAGTGCAGAGCGTCTCAAGTCCATGTCTGCTCAGTCGCTAGCGGAATCTGGGAGTGGGAGGTATTTAAGCCGTCCCCAGCATAACAGTCTTTTGACCCCCATCCTTCTCCTCCCCTCTCTGTGCGCGAACCAACTGCACAGAGAGGGCACTGGCAAAGAGGGACTTGCCTCCCCTCCGCTTTGCTCAGGCTCGGTGTTGCGGAGGAAGAGCTGCTTCGCACGATCTTCGGAGGCTCCCTGTAACACAACTGCCCTTCCACCTCTCGCCTCTGAGCTGATGGCAGTTCCCTGACATACAACAATAAAATTTTGAATGCTTAAACAAAGATCTATTTTCTCTAAAAGAGTGGAAAAGAGACATCTAGATTCCAGCCTCAGTTATACTGAAACTCTAATTCTATGCATATTTATTGGGAAGTGAGTTGTGTCAAACTACATGGCACCTACTTCTGAATAAGTGCACATTTTTAAACATTTCAGTTCAAGAAGTGTCATCATTGGTCTTAGCTTCTCACAAATTTTTGCAGATGGGATGATTTATATATGTTCGGTCAAGGAAGAAAAATATATGGGGGACTGATTTTGAGTGGAGATAAATAGCTGGAGGGAAGGTGTTTTGTAGCTCTTCTATTTACTTGATCAGAACTCAAAGTTGCAGCTTCTTCCGCTTCTTTCTTTCTTTCTTTCTTTCTTTCTTTCTTTCTTTATTTATTTCTTGATATTCAGAGTTGTGTGCCATGCCTAGTTTTGTCATTGACAAATACAAAAATTTTCCCTTCAGAACTTCTCATGCATCACACAATTTCATAATTCCTTCCTTTGCATTGGCTCTTGCTACATAGACAGGAACGATGTTATTTCTATATATGTGGAGCAGTAGAATTGTATTATTTAAATAGAACAAGGTACTATACAGGCTAATAAGAAGAACAATTTCTAGAGACTTGGGCACATTCATTTCTCCATTCAAAGTTCACTTCTACAGAGTTCATACAGCTGTCCTATAACACACAATCAATTTTAGCTCCTGTTTAATGATACAGAACTGCGGCTTAGATATTGTAACTTATTCAAGTCTATTCAGTGAGACCCTTAAACCCAATAATCCCTAGTCTACATTAATCAGACTATCTACTCATTTAAACCCATTAATAAATGGTCCAATCAGTTCAAGGCAAAGCTTAAAAGGAAAGCGTCTGATAGACTATTAGTTTTAGTCAAATATCACATTTCTTTTCAGTGCAATGAAAAGGAAAGAAGAATCATTCAGTACACATTTACAAATAAACATTCCTTTTTTTACTTAAAGCGATACATTTTCTGAAGTTGAAAATAAAAGATTGCGTAGGATTAAACATTAATAAACAGTTTTCAGAAACACGTCATTAGTAAAACAAATATTTATTTCTTTTTAAGACAGTTTGGAATTGTATGAAAGACTGAACCAGACACTGCATGGGAGATACTTCTATTTTAGAATCATTTGGCTCACGTTCCAATATGGAAATTAAATGTGCACAATGATTGTCAGTAATGCACAATGCCAGATTCGAGCAGCTGTATTTCCTCTATTATTGTCAAATATGATACATTTTACAACTTTGCCTCTTGTCCCAAAATACATGTTGGGCCTTCATTAAATTGCCGATTAAAGCCTATAGGGAATACCCATAACTGTATTAAGGCCAAAGTTTAATGAAAGCATATAATTTACATTTCATCACATCACAGGCATCTTTCCTCCAGAAGTGCTCGGTGTTTACTTGTTAGTCACATAATTCTTCTGCTGGCGTTAATCTGATGTGAACTGTTTGGCAGAAGGTATCTTGTATTATTTAAAGGTTGGTTTTCCACCCATTCTAATGGCTCCAGGCAACCAACAGTTCAACCTTTTCTTCGGGCCAAGTAGTTCAACCGTTCTACTGCATCTGTTCCTTTGTGTCTCTGCGTGAGGAGTTTGTATAGGTGCGATAGAAACAGTGATGTTAAAAACACCTTTACACACAGAGCTTCCCTCCACATTGTTATTCTTAAAACAAACAAACATTTTTGAAGATTTGTACAGGAGAGCTGTCCATTCACTGACGTTTCATTAACAAACATTACATTAAGCATTCATTTCAAATATAACCACCAATTTTAATTTACATATTTTCTTCAGAGTCATCAAATTAAATGAAAGCATAACGCTCTCTAAAAATCTCTCCCTCTCTTCTCCATCCACCCACACTTGTATGCGAGTCTCTCTCTCTCTCTCTCTCTCTCTCTCTCTCTCTCTCTCCCTCTCTCTCTCTTACAGTCATGATGCAATTTCCACATTTTAACTCCAGCTTAGAACCACTTCTGAAATTTGCAAATTGTACCACAAGGCATTAGCGTGGCTATTGGTTGCGAAGGTGGATTTCAGAAAAAAGAGTAGCGCCTGATTAGGAATATCTCCAGATACAAATGCAATATTTGACAAAGATTTGGGTGAGCATGAAAACATATTTTCAGCTCCAACATTCATGTAAATTTCTTTAAACAAATTGAGAGTTGGGCTACTCTGCATGGAACACCTGAACTAGCCCATTTCTACTTTACTAGTGACAAACACCTTTGACTTTTCCCTGCACTGTGTTCATTTCTTTCTGAGCTGACCTGGGATATTTACTTTGCAGGCTCCTTTCCCATTGCTTATAGTGCAGATTCATTAGCTATTTGTGTCATGAGACTAGCAACTGACAAATGTCTGTATAACACGCTGACAGTTCACATCCCATCTTTGTTGCAAAGGCTTTACAAATATGAAATTACTGTGATTATCATATTATCAGATAGTGGAGAAATATAATATATTTACAAATCCATACCAGTCTTGCCCAGAGCCTTTGCCCTGATTCTTTTGGACTACAGTTCCATCAGCCACAGCCAGCATGGCCAATGATTAGGGATGATGGGAGCTGTCATCCAGCAACATCCAGAGGACACAAGGTTAGTGTGTGCTAATCCATCCCAATCTTCTTCCAGGAATGCTATCATATACTTAAAATATATTTTTGCTCATTCTGGTTTTGAAAACCATGTTCTCCCAAGGCAAAGTAGTTTCATTAATGGGACTTAACATGCAACGTACATCAACCCCCTAATATAGTCTTATAGAACTTGATGCCATTCACCTGTTTTGGACTATAATCTCCATCATCCCTGGCCATTGGCCATGTTGACTGATGCTGATGGGAGTTGGAGTCCAAAACATCTGGGCAGAACCAGATGGGTAAGGCTATCCTGATAGTGTGACGTTATCGCTTCTTGTTACATTATCAGGGGACAGTGGTCTGTCTCAAATTCTTTTCAGTATGTGACGATTTGCAGCAGTTGTCCAGGCTTCCATTTACATTCATTCCCAGTGTGCTGAGATATGACAATGGCCGCAGCTTGAAATACATTCTGAAGTCATATTAAAGAGTTGGGATCAAATCAATGCTCTAAAATGAATCATCCTCTGTCTAAATTGTCATTAGGTTCATTGAACCTACACTAATAAATGTTAGTTGAAATAGCATGAGGAACATCAATCAAATAATAAAAAATAAACAGCAGAGCCAAAGCTTTTCAGTCTTATCTATATACTAGCTTCATGATTTTAATCATAAAGCTCCTGGACTGTAAACTTTGATTTGTGGGCACCTGAATTGCTGCTGACAGCAGCGGATTCTGCTTAGTTATGAATCTAGGTAATAGATATTTACTGCTTAGTCTATTCACATACAATTTTAATATTTGTACATTTTATGAATCGAAAGTATCAGAATGCTGCAGAATAGTGTCAGCAATATTATGTAAAGAGCTGAAAACTGACAAAGCTTGAAAATGTCAGTCACACGAACTTAGTGTATAGGTGGAATCTTTTCAATTAAAGATGAATATTCTCAACCAAAATACTATGTACACTTTCATGCAGAGGAATATTCACACAGCCTTTGGGTTGGGAGTGAAATTTAATGGAAAAAGTCTGCTCTGGTCTGGCCACAATAGTATTGGGTAGGAAGGAGGGGTGTGGCTCCTTTGACAGCCATTGGATATGTTTTTATGATGTGAGAACGTCAATACGGCAATTCCAAGAAGTAAACCTCTGAAACTTCCTCTTCTTTATTTCACACTTTGTGATCTGTGACAACAGGGGTATGTGTGTACCTGTATGTTGGGTAAGTACAATGGCAATGCTGAATCAGGAACTGGCTAATTGTTGATCACAAAATGGTTAAGTTGCAGAAAGCAAAGAGTAGGAATCCATGGGCAGTTCTCTGAATGGAGAAGCGTAGGAAGTATTGGTATTGGGAACTGTGTTTTTTAACTTGTTCAAAAATGATCTAGAGTTAGGAGTGAGCAATGAGGTGGCCATGTTTGGTGATGATACTGAATAGTTCAGGGTTGTTAAAGAGAGATTGTGAATAGCTTCAAAAAGACATCGCCAAGCTGAATAAATGGTTGGTAGAACAGCAAATGCAATTCAGTGTAAACAAGTGCGGATTTAGGAACACTTTTACTAGACCATTTCTAACCTGAAGGGGTTAAGACCATAGAAATGTTTTCATGGACGCAGATAGGTCATGTCCCTCACCTGGAATAAAGGAAGTTTCTTCCTTGGTTTCCTTCACCATGTGAAATCTCCAATATAGGACGTGCCTGAGCTTTCTCATGACAAGCTCAGACCACGTGCTTAGAGCTATTTCACTATATTTTGTATCTCAATGTGTCTACCTGTGTCTTCTTAGTGTTTCATGGAATGACACATGAACCTGACCTTTGGAGTTCGTAAGTAAAGCATTTAAACTTACTAAATGATGTAGTTTGTTTATTGCAAGAGTAGTAGAGAGGGAAGTGCTGTAAGTGGCTAGAACAAGATATTTGAAAGGTCTAACAGCCTATTATTCCCACCCTTCACTGTGCTGCATGATTCTGTGATTTTAAACTCTGCTGGGGGGCTCTCTCTTGCTGGATAGTGTGTTTATTCCCTCGCTTTGGATCTAGGGATCTAGTCAATTACTTGATTAATCACCCCACATGGGTGCTCTATCTTTATCTATTTTCCACTCCACAATAACACCACCAAATACTTCCTTCCATGCTGGAACTGTGGCAATAGGATATGCTGAAACTACAGACTTACTCAGAAGCAAATTCCCCTGAAATCAGTCGCACACCTTCTCATAAACATGTGTTTAGAACCAAGAGCCTGAGAAACTGACAGATTTTATTTATACTTTTTTGAACAAGCCTTTCAAACTGCCATCACTAAAAGTGAATCTTGTGGGATTTCCAAGGCTAAAACTACTTAGTAATATATGAACTTGAAAAGAATGGTAAATAGCAATTTGGAGAAATCAGCCCAGCTGACTTGACTGTGGGGAAAGTGGGGGGAAGTTGAGTTGACTAGACTGGCGCAAGCGGGTTGCCAACTGGGACTGTAATGAGCAAGTTTGCTTCAGTACAAGGCTGGGAGATGGGGATTTATATTCATTCACCTCCATTGTCAGCAAGCATAAGGATGAAATGTGCTGTGTGCTGTGAAAAACATGGGGGAACCTTCACCGCAAATTGAGATGGCTGCTAAATTGACTCGGCAGATCCTATTATTATTTATTTAGTGCTAGAGGTAAAGCATGGCACTTTAAAGATGAGGAGTATGACAAGGTCCATGCCCTAAGGAGTTTCCAATCTAAATTAGAGAGCAACAGAAAATAAAATCAGAACCTGATGGGCAGATGAGTGGGAAGGAAACTAAGTAAGAAGGATGGCATCCTGTCCTCAGGAGAGGAGTATTTTGCAAGGAAAGCACGTCATATCATTTGCTTCTTTGTCTTCAGACATACCTGGCTGCTTGTCGGTTTATTGCTTGGTTTTATTTACCATTTTATCACAGGGCCTCTGCATACTTTATAGCAGAATACCTAATAAAATACGATGCCAGTGTAAAGCAGAGGCATGTTGGTTTATAAGAACAAGCCTAAGTACAGACAGAAGACACATAATGAACTAAAATGTCTTTGAGTTCCTATTCTGCATTATTGTGAAAAATTGTTGTAACACCTGCAGGTCTTAAATCAAACATTTCCCCCTGCAGTTTAATTTTCGTATTAGACAAATTCTAAACAAGACATGAAGTTGTTCAGATTTTTTTGTGTGTGTGCAGAGAAATTGGAAGCTCGGATCAATACTGCTTGGTGGGTCATAAGCTGTGTAAGTCTGAGTTAACTGTCTAGTGCCTCCTCAAACTGTTTTGAACTGCTTCCTGGCACATATAAGTAATAATTCACGTGCTGCTATTAAAGCTTTCTTTCCAGAGTTATCCCAAATGTACAGCATCAGCAATGCAAAATTATCTTTAGACCTTCAAGCAACACTCAGTGAATGCCTTCACTTCCCCTTAGGACACCCATTGTCCTTTAGGGTTGAACAGGTTGGTGAGGAGAAAGAGAGACCTATATTCTCTCCCATGGGCTCCCGTGAGAGCCATGATATGGATGGGATTTTTGCCTTCCTTGGCTGCTCTCTGTGCCCCATCTGCTGAGCAAAGTCACCCCGTATTGATTGCAGAAGAAGAAGAGTTTGGATTTGATATCCCACCTTATCACTACCCTAAGGAGTCTCAAAGCGGCTAACATTCTCTTTTCCCTTCCTCCCCCACAACAAACACTCTGTGAGGTGAGTGGGGCTGAGAGACTTCAGAGAAGTGTGACTGGCCCAAGGTCACCCAGTAGCTGCATGTGGAGGAGCGGAGACACGGACCTGGTTCCCTAGATTACGAGACTACCACTCCCAACCACTACACCACAGAAGCTTGTTGTTGTTGTTGTTCAACACTGGATACAATTCAGCCCTGCTGCTCTGAAATCTTAATTTTACTAACAGACAGTGCAGTTGAAGTCCAGTTTTTGGAGTGAGCAAGAAATTTATGGAGTGTAAGCATAAAATTAAATTCTCTTTCAGATTGGAATTTCACATTTATACTTCATTCAGCTTTAGCACTTCTTAATTTAATAATTTGAATCATATTTGATTGTTTTAATCTGTTGGAAGTATGAAATAATCATCTGCTTGTATCTCCAAGTCTCTGCTATTGTAATACTCAGTGCTTTTTTCTGGGGGTACACAGGGGCACACATACCTCTAAACATTTTGTGAATCTAAGTTTGGCCTCATTGAGGGGTAGTATTTCAATATGAGTAGGAAAATGAGAGTACCCCTAAACATATACTTTTTAGGGGGGAAGCACTGGTAATACTTATTAGTTGTTTTCCAATATCAACATTTGATTTATCACATTTAAAACTTTAAGATCTAAACGTTGTGAGAATCTGAAAAATGGCTTATTAGTGTTTGCATTTAGAAATTCTGTAGATGGAATGTAAATTAGAGTTCAGATCCACTGAGCAGTAGAGTGCAATCATTACTTGGATTTAAAGTCAGACATTTTTTATATATATAAAAAATTGCTCTGCTTTGAATATATTACATACTTGCAGTTGCTTGATTCATCAGGGGCAAATCAAGGGCACATCATCAACATCTTCCAGCCAAAGAATTCTGGAAACTGTAGTTTGTTAAGGGTTTCCCAACAATTCTCAGCTCCACTAACAAAGTATAGTTTCCAGAATTATTTGGTGGGAAGCCATGACTCTTAAAGTGAATTAAGAGTGTTTTAACTGTATTGTGTGCATGTGATGTTAGCATGCAGGATCTTCTCAGACCTTAAGGGTTAAGACCTGAAGGTGACTGCTACATGCTTTCTACAGAAGTACTTAGAAAACTCCCTCAGACCTTTATGCTCAACATGTGAATGTCCGAGATCTGCTGATGACATTGGTGTGTGGCTTGTATATGTGTGCCTCTGCCCCTCTACACATTTTAACCCTTTCATGTTCAGGCAAATGCCTGAAGAGGGGTTGTGGTGTAATTCCCTGACACACAGAAAGCTAAAATAGCTCCCCTCGTCACATCAAGCAGCTAAAAGTGGTATAAGGCTGAATTCAGCTAATCTGCTTTGGCCCACTGAACTTACAGCATTCCAAGAAAACAGAGCTTATCAAACTGAAATATTGATCCTGAAAAAGATAAAATTCTATCCTGTGCAGTGAAAAATGTGCATATGGAACTTATTGTGGCAGGTTTTAATGAGCACTGTAGTATCTGTCATCCCTGAAGGATAGGGGAGCAGGAGTCTGCTTGAAACCCAGAAGTCTCTCGAGATTAAGAGTGCTCAATAACTTACCAAGCTTCAGCAATTTATTATTTGGGAAAGTACTCCATGACATGACATGATTAAATTATTCAGTCAATAATGCAGAGTTAGCTTTTGTCATGAATGCATCTGATGATATAAAAACACTCAATGACCCATTTATCATATTGCTTCCCACTTGATACATTGCAGCTGCTGTCAGCGACCCATTTCCCCCCTTCGTGTTAAGAGCACTAATTAATGCATGACTGTGATGCATTAACAGCAATAAAAGTGCATAAGTTGGTTGACATATTTAGAAAGCGATTGAATAGGCATTTGCTAATGATACGATGCTAGGTTTCTCAGTCATTTCAGGATGGCATTTAAGAATATGGGAAGTGCCATATTGGAAGAGATGAATGGTCCAGCTAATTAAATCCCCTTTCTGATGGCTGCCAATGCAGCTGGACAAGGAAATAATATAATGCATGTGGCATGATGGGACAAAATTGCTCTGTGTCCTCGTAAAACGATTCCATTCTAATCTGAAGGCAAAGGCTTGAAGGTTCTTCTAATAATAGCTGATGGGAATTTCCAGCTCACTGTTGGAACTGTTGGTTACATTTTCAGTGGATCTAGAATCATAGATTTGTAGAGTTGGAAGGGACCTTGAGGATCATCTAGTCCAACCCCCATAAGGGGATCGAACTTGCCACCTTGGGATTATCAGCACCATGCTTCAAGCAACTGAGCTAGTCCAATATCAGTTTGCTTAAAGCAGGCATGACTAACACATGGTCCTCTAGCTGCTGCTGGACTATGGCTCCTAACATCCCTGACCATTGGCCATGCTGACGGGGACTGATGAGAGCAATACCTGGAGGGCCATAGATCAACCACCCCTGGCTTTAATAAACGACCTATTCATTCTTACCTAGAAATACTTTCTTAGCTGACCTGTGTGGAATTGTGCTATTAGAGTAAAATGGAGAACAGTTTCTTCTTTGTTGCAAATGGCAATACATGTTTAGTATGCTTAGAGGGCAAGTTTTTTGGGAAGCTAGTACATTGTGTAGAATGGTTTTGACTGAAAGGGGTCACAAAGATAATTTCAGAGCAAAGTGGTTTGATTTTGTTTGATGTCTATGAAGTAGCAAGGGCCGGATGCCTGTGCCAAATAGATTCAAGGGAGCCTGAGCAAGGTCTACAGGAAGCAAACCGTGGTTGCTTAAAAGTCATGGATTTTTAAGTCTGATATATAATTTACCAGACAAGTCAGCCATTGTATTAGAAAAGCATAAACACAAATTAGCAATAGGGCTCTATATTGGGGGGAGCTTCATAAACATAAATAAATAGTACATCATCAGCCATCACTTCCACTTAAGAGATGCTGGCTGTGATTCAGAACTGCAAAGGCTCCCACTATCTCCTTATGAGGAAAAGATGTGTGCATCCCTTCTAAACTGCATTGGTTCAATGTTGGATGGATGTAATTTTGAAACCTCTGCTGGTTCTTCAACTTGTGAGGAGAAAGGCTGTTGAGACAGAAGAACTACAGCAACCAAGAACACCAAGTCATAGAGGTGTGGGGAGGGTATCAGGGAAGGCTTCTGGTCCATCTGTCCCTCTGGGCAAAACTTTGCTGCCCTCTGCTGTAAGCACTGCTGTTTTGTGCCAGTAAAAATATTTTACACTGGCCCCATAGAGTTTGAGATGGAGATCTGAAGGGATGAGGAAGGAGCAATGTTATCAGTGTGTCAGATGAATACCCCTTTAGGTGGTTTGTACAGTTAGTATACAGTGGTACCTCTGGTTATGTACTTAATTCGTTCTGGAGGTCCATTCTTAACCTGAAACTGTATTTAACCTGAAGCACCACTTTAGCTAATGGGGCCACTGCCGCACAATTTCTGTTCTCATCCTGAAGCAAAGTTCTTAACATGAGGTACTACTTCTGGGTTAGCGGAGTCTGTAACCTGAAGTGTACGTAACCTGAAGTGTATGTAACCTGAGGTACCACTGTAATGAATTGATGGATATTGGGTGGTATTTAACTACCACGTCCTATCAAAGGCTTCCACCTAGAATAATAGAATTGTAGAATTGTAGAGTTGGAAAGGACCCCAAGGGTCACTTGTACAATAAAACTTTTCCCTTCTTCATTCCCCCTGCACACCTTCCTTAAAATTGTATCAGAAGGTTGGAGGAACCTCCCAATTTTATTTTTTTTGGCCTATATTTAGTTTCTAAACTGGGGTCATCAGGACCTAGCCTTGCGTTTAGGTCGCCCACCAGCAGGACCTTTGCTCCCGGATAGTCTGTTAGCAGTAACCTGACATAAGAGTCCAGTCTATTCCAGATGCCCTCAATATCGGTTTTTTTGCTTGTTAGGTGGATATAAGCATTGATAATAAGTAAACTGCAGTTTCCCCAGGATATGAGTAGGGCCATTGCTAGGTGGTCTAGGGGGGACAGTTCCTTACAGGTGGCGTTTAAGCAGAGTGAGATTAGGATGCATAGCCCCCCCCTTGAGCCTCCCTGGTCCTCTACCTGCAACCGCTCTCACTGCATATGTATAGTATCCTTCCAATGATGGGTTTTCAGCCGCCCACGTCTCTTGGAGAGCGATGATGTTAAAGTTTTGACGGTAGAAGGGAATGTCTGTAGAATGGGAGAGACATCTGGACCAGCTGGCAACATTCCAGGAGATGATGTTTAGGGCAGCAGTTGATCCTTGGATTTTTAGATTCCAGGCTCTCATAGCTGTTTTCTGCCACTGATTCTTCAGGTCCTTTGAGTTTGGCTTGATTGAGCCACGATGCGGAGAAATGGGGGAGCCTTTTAAGGGGAAGCCTAATTTGGGGGTATTAATTTGTCTGTCCAGGCAGACACCCGCTGAGACCTTATTTCATTCTTCTGCATGAATAGCTTCTAGTATTCCCAGGCGGTCCATGAAGATTGAGCCAATTCCTGGCGCTGGCACCACTAGCTCTACTTGTTGCGATTTGGATTGGGCTATTGGAGGGGGTGTAGGAGAGGCCGTTTCTTCTGGACACAGATGTCGACAAGTTGTCCATTCTTCGTTGGTTAAAGGCTTTGATTTGCGATTGATGTAATTAAATTCCATGGGAGGAGGCGGGGCTAGAGGTGGAAGTGACTTCCTTATGGTCGAAAGTCTTTCAATAAGTGCATCCTGGGAAAGTAGGATCTGCTCAAGGTAGGTGGTTAGGAGTTGTTCATCCTTTGAGGAGAAATCCTCTTCTGGCTTATTTGGTGATGGCGGGACTTTGTACAGCCTGCCAGAATGTTTAAGACTGCCAGCCTCTGGGTAGAGCGGCTTGCCGTCTTCAGCGCTGTTGGATTCTGCAGTGCTGGTTTTGGTTTTTGGTCTAACTGGCCTATGAGCTCCTAGAAGTGGTAAAGGGTCTTCGATGTTTTCGAAGAAACGGTGCACAAGCAAGCCAACCCTCAGGAAATTGTCTTTATTTGAAAGGGTCTGTTTAGTTGAGAGCCCGTCCTTAAAAGTCACTATAGCCCTGTTTTGGGCCGTATCATGAGGGAGGAATTTTACCTTGATGATATTTTCTGCTGTCACGAGGCCCCTAGTGACTATTTCAATTTTTTCGGGAATATTTACTTTTCTTTGAGCATATGATGGGTGTCCTCTATTTGTGGAAAGTATTGTGAAGGCAAGTCTGTGATTATTTAACGTTAGCTTCCAACAGGTCTGTGTTGTTTTATCTTGATCCTTTCTTGTTATGTTAGGGTACACGGGATTTCTTTGCGATGTCAAGAGAAGGGTTGATTGCATGGGAGCCGGAATTTTCTTTGGTTTTCCTATTTCCCCACTAGGGGGCGGTGTGTGATCCACTGGGGCGTGGGGCTTTTCCTCAGAGAGCTTTATTAGCATGCATGAGTTTGTGATTTTCTTTTGGGCTGTAGGAGCAGAGTTCTTTGTTGTTGTATTCTCCAGCAGCTTAAAGAGCTTCTGGAAATTCATTTTTTTAGTCCGGCAGGTCGGCGTTCCCTTTTGGCCTCTCAATTTGATGTTTTTGGTCTTCTTCATTTTTTGTGCTGAGCATCTTCTCTTTAAGGTCGGTTTCTTGGGAGCAAGGGACCCTCCCTCCTGCACTGAATTCTGTTTGTTTTTTTGTAATCGAGTCCCGGCTTAGTTTCACCTCCATTAGTCCTAGTCTCAGATGTCATGTGAGGGAGAGCAACCACATGGTTCTTAATCAATTCAGTTAGGGTGGTAAGCAGGTTCAAGCTTTCCGAAAGGAAATTTTTAATTGGCTCAAGTTCTTTGCTTATCTGTGTGAAATGAGTTTTGAGTAACTCTTCGAACATCCCTGACAAGTAGAAGATAAAGTTGTCCGGGTACTGTAGCCTTAAGCTGTTTGGCCATTTGTCTGTTTCAGTCGGCTCAATCGGGGAAGGGCACCTTAAATTCTCTCCTGATAGGGAGGGAGGGGGAGGCTCGTTTGCCATGGCTTCTAGGTTTTCCAGGAATAGTTCCCGTTCTAAACTTGCTTCAGATCCCTCTTTGGCTAGCTCAGCTTGTTTTAGTTCTGTTGCCAGGTCCACTCCCTCACCCCCGAAGTTAGTTTTTTCCTCCCTTCCAATCCAGGTGTGGTCAATAGACCACTCATGAGAATGGAGGTTTCCTGGATTGTTTATTTCAGCAGCCTTCGGATGGAAGTAGGTCGAAATTTTGGCTTGTTTTTTCTTTGGAGGAGTTGTTACAGGTTGTAAAGGTGAAATCCCCAGTTCTTTGCAACATTATCTTGTAAGCACCATCTTCGTACTCAGAAATAAATGGGGCTGTTTTATCCAACCGACAGCTTTATGGGCTTTTCAAAGGAGGTGGTTCAAAGTTGATTTAAGTAGCTTTAAAAGGGAGGGGAGGTTTAAAAGTCCACCCAACAGCTCCTGGAGTCCTTTACTGATAAAAGTTGGCAGATATTTTCAAAGGTTGAGCCTTTTTATCAGGGCAATTTGATCATTAGAGCTCCTACTCACTCAGCAGAGACTCAGTTGAGACTTGACCTGGTGCCATCTTCCCCGGAAGTCTCTGGAGGAACCTCTAGAACAGCTTTGGGAAGGGAGCACAGAAACAGGAGAAGGAGAGGACATTCTACTGCACAAGCAAACATCCTCACACTGATAGAACATTCACTTAGAGCTATGTTGAATACTAGTCACTGACAGTGGAAGGGACTGAGAGGCAGGTTTGGATGTGTGCAATACTGAGGAGGCTGCTTCAAATAACTCAATGCAATAAAACAATTGTGTGGCTGTAGCTCACAACTCACAGGGGCGTGGGTGGTGCTGTGGGTTAAACCACAGAGCCTAGGACTTGCTGATCAGAAGGTCGGCGGTTCGAATCCCCGTGACGGGGTGAGCTCCCATTGTTCGGTCCCAGCTCCTGCCCACCTAGCAGTTCGAAAGCACGTCAAAGTGCAAGTAGATAAATAGGTACTGCTCCGTCGGGAAGGTAAACAGCATTTCCGTGTGCTGCTCTGGTTCGCCAGAAGCGGCTTAGTCATGCTGGCCACATGACCCAGAAGCTGTACGCGGGCTCCCTCGGCCAATAAAGCGAGATGAGAGCCGCAACCCCAGAGTCGGCCATGACTGGACCTAATAGTCAGGTGTCCCTTTACCTTTACCTTTAATGTCTTCAAACATCTCAGTTGGAGCAATCATATTCTCAAGTCCTCTGACACCTGGAAAATCCAACCCAGTGCCTTAAGAGCAAATAACGGAGGAAGAAATGCAGACAGTATTGCATAACATTCATTCTCACACACAAAAGTACACAAAGCTTGCTGATGTCACTGTCCTCATTCTCAGTACAACTCATTCTTGAGACTGATGGATTAACGTGTGGTTTCTGCAGACTTCCTTCTAGGTGCCGAATGATCATTACTCATTGCCACACACCAGTGTGTCAAGAGGAAGCGTAATAATTGATTTGAAACTTAGTCATGCTGGCCACATGACCTGGAAGCTGTACGCCGGCTCCCTCGGCCAATAAAGTGAGATGAGCGCCGCAACCCCAGAGTCGGCCACAACTGGACCTAATGGTCAGGGGTTCCTTTACCCTTTACCTTTCGCTCACAACCTCATGACATCATAAGAACATAAAAGGAGCCTGCTGGATCAGTCCAAATATTCATCTAGCTCACAGTAGCCTATGAATTCATAGGCTCACAGTAGCCTATGAAACCGACAGGGTGTTAAAATCTATGCTGTGGGTGTGGCCTTAAACTCATTTGTATTCATTCCTGAAGGCATTTTTCCCCAGTACCAGTTATAATGCATTGAAATGTCTTGATCTTGGAGGTGGTCCAAAACAGTTATGTTGTTGGGTCTCTGGACCGTAATAAAGATTGTTGTTGTTGATATGTTGTTGTTGTTGGTGGTGGGGGTCTGCATTGCTTGTTTTGTTTCTTTCAGGTGTCTACTAGCTATTACTGCTTTCTGCCTTACAGCTACAGCTAATAAAAATGCATCTATAGAGATGTATATAATATGCTACTGTTTAGTGTGCATATTAAATACTGATAGATAGAGGGCACATATTTTGCTTGAGCTCCAGTGTTAAAGGAACTGTATAACCAGAAACACAATGTTCAGAGAGATACCCAGTAAGGCAATAAAGATGAAATACCTTAATGGATTTCTTTGTGTAATGGGAACAATTTTATTTAAGATCTTGCAACAAATCTTGGTGGAATCCTTGAGTTCTGAGAATACTGGGGGGAAATGACTCCCATTGTAACCTTTTAAATATATGCAACTTAGGAATTTAGAGGATGCTAAAAGTTAAATAGGATAGATCCAGGAGAGGGTAATATTTTATTCTAGGTTCACACTTTCTATATTATTAGTTCTTGAATAATTTATTTTGCATTTTATAACACACAAATCCCTGGCTAGCTTTTTTTAAAAAGTATTGATGCAAGAATGTAGATGCAGAATCCACATTGTTAACCATCCTATCACTTGTCACTAGATGTTATAGTTAAGTATAATTCATGAATGAGACATTTTAGCATAAACCAATATGTGAATGTGTACACGATGAAGGAAAGATTATGTTTTCATTTCCACAAAAAGCAGATGATCTGGTGGGAGTTCACATGGTTCAATGATACTCGGGGTTTGTTTTTTAATATCCCTGCACATAGAAAGCTAGCACATCAGGGTGAAGTATTCTGATCTAGCATCTCTTTCCTGTGTTTAGGAAAGAGTTTGTAGATCCCCACCTACAGTCTTAATTTGTCTCTGCAGTGCTTAGGCAGAGCATCAGTAGATGCCTCACAGCTGAACAGGGTGTAGATCTGGTGTAATTTATGCTGGCTTAATTTACACTAGCTTCTTGCGATCACTGACAGTGCAATTATCAACCACTTAACTGGAAATAAGCCCCATTGAACCTATTGGTTCTTATTAAGATTGCATTCTTATCAAGCATAGTTGTTACAAGAGTCTGGGGTTAGTGTCCATTTAGTGTTCATAACTGGACCAGAAGTTGGCCTCACCAACATTGTGCTCCTTCTTCAACTTTGCTTTTCTGACCTTCCTTCTTCTCCAGCCTGCTACATGTCAGGAATCTCAATGGTTAACTCACCAGAATGCTGATATGATAATAATGAGATGTTGACAATGTAAAGGTCACTGGATGCAGATTTTCCAATCTGAGGCTCTTGTCATGATCTCCAGAGACAGACTTAATTAGGTAAATAAGGGTGCAAATCAAGAATGAGCAGTACAATAGTTATTTACTCGAGAGCCCTGGCCAAACTAGGAAACAACCTGCTAAACATTAGTGGTTCGGCAGAGCATCTGTTATGAAGGCTATCCTTAAAAGAGATTATCTTTCCTAACTACACCTGAGAACACACCTCCTTTTTACCTGTCCATGTCTAATGCATCAAACTCCTCCTTATTATATCCCTCTGTTCTATATGCCTACCTATGAAACTCCAAACCCTGGCTTTGGCACTGAATAGTTAAAACAATCCCACCTTTGATGAGTCTCATGTATCTTCACATTGTTCTCAAGGGGCACGTTTAGCATATCATTGGATGATGGACCTTTGGGCAAGGAATCCTGATGCCTGCATTGAGTCATGGCTCCATCACATACCTGCATCTACGCGGCTACAGGGAAGCTCTGGCTTTCTTTGCCAGTCCCTGCATCCACATGCTCTGATGAATTGAGGTGTTGTTGTTTTGTGATAACATTATTTGTCAAAAAAAATGTGTACATACAATGAAACAGTTCTATGAAAGAGAGAGCTAGATGCCTTGCATCCTTTTTAACATAGAGGCAACACATTTGTAAAAAAAAAAAAGTCAAGAAAAACAATGTATATAATAATAAATTATTTCAGGCTTTAATTTTCAACTCCGCCCCCATCCAAGTGATGTATATAAGGTAACAGGAAAAGATGCCAAATTCAGAAAGTGCTGAATTTAATTCGCTGTTATGAAAGAAGAATTGAGAACACACCCTAAGCCTGAGTGTTGTGCTTCTGATACTTCATTGGCCTTTAATTTTAATTAAATATACATCTTGCATTAGTTAAATGTATATCATTCATTCCTTTTTTCTATTGACTATAAAAAGCTGCATTTTTATTGTTTATGTTGTTATCAGTAGCAGCAGCAACAATAACAGCACAGATATAACAAAAGCATGCCTTCACTTTCATACTTACAAAATGATAATATCAACAGGTCTAAGCATTCACAGTGCATTCCTATTCTTGTCTTTCCCAAAGTGTCATTGATTTCATTGGAGCTTACTCCCAGATATATAGGAAGAGGAATGCTGCCGTAGTCACCTTGAGATCACAGAATACAATATCACCAAAACAGACTTTGGAAGCAACAGTAAAGAAGAAACACGAGGGTAAAATTTATGATAGCCAATGTTTCCAACAAAAGAGAATGTCCAAATATTATTGTGGAGATGCTATTGCTCATGTCCTACTTAACGTACTGTACAAGGCACATAAATCTACCCAGAAATGCAATAATCTTGTACATTGTCCTGCAGTTACAATGTTGACAATCTCAAGTGGCTGTTAATGCCTGTGTTTACTAGACAACCAAGAACTCAGTTCTACAATAAAATCCTAAGAATTGTAAAACCGTTAAACCACTGCTGTAATATACAACAGAGGCGCTATGAAAAAAGGGAATGATACCGTGAAACAAGTGATGATATATGATTTTGCTCCTTTTTTTTTTTGCCGAGAGGAAGAAAATTCAGAATACTCGGTTTACAGTCATCCTCTCCAAAGTGGAGAGCGCAACAGGCTTTTGTTCTCTTTATGCAATTGTTCCTATGTACCGATTTACAAGCTGTGGACGGATATTGGGGAACCAGCAGCCCACTTACACTAGGCACTTCTTGCAAGGCTTTTTTAGTTTCAGAACACATGGCTGATCCAATATGAGGAACATTCCCCCCTCCCCCTTAGATATGTAAAGGCCTTTTATTTTTATTTTTTAATTTTTTTAAAAAAGTGGGGGTGCCCTGGGATTGTTTTCCTTATGGCTAGCCAGCCAAAAGGAATTGGAGGGATTCATTGCTTCATTGCATCCCTATCAAAATGAGCTTGAATTGTTTCCATGGGTCAGTGGTTCCATCTTGAATAGCTACGGCTGAATAAAATAGAATAAAATGAGTCCCCACTTGTGTGAATGTTGAACTCTCTTCAAAGCGATACCATTCTCCCCATCATCACAAGGCCGCAAAGCCACACTTTATGTTGTTTGTAATAGGCCTTGCTTTAATCCATGTATTCTAATTATCCAGAAATCAGAGTTGGCATACATGGGTTAACTGCAAAGTACAAGGCACGGCCACATTTTGTACACAGCCTGAAATATGGTGCTATAGCCATAGGGTTATTGCTGGAACCATCCAGTCATGACAATGCTGTTTAATGCAACTGCAACATCAACAAAAGTGAAGGGGCGGGTCTGTTCATGGCTATGTACTTGCTAAGTAGAAAATCTGAGATCAGAACCTGTACAGCAGGGCATCTGTTCAAATAACCTGTCCAAATGAACTACTTTTTTCTCCTGCAAAAGGCACTCCTGTACTCCCTATAAACACCTGCCTTGCAGGTCTCTTTTCAGTTCATTTTGTTCTGAAACAGTAATTATCACTTCACAGTGAGAGGAGCTTGGGTGTTATGGTTGGTGAGAAATGGAGCATTCATTCTCAATAATAATTCTCACCTATTGAAACTATACTGAGCAGTCTCTGCAATTATAAAATAGAACGCCACAAATGCCTCACTGGAAGTTTTCATGCCCTCTGAATAATATTGAGCTGGGTGTTTTTCTTTGGTGTATTCTTTTTCTTATAAAAATCAGAAGGACTATGGAGAGCCATGGCCTATAATGTGATCAGTCCAAACTCCCACCAAAGTCTGCCTTGTGCTGATAGAACATTTTAGCTGGATACCGCCCATAGCTACCCATAATTAAAATGCATAGTAAAATAATCTCATGAAAACATTCATAATTAAAATGTATAATAAATAAGCCCATTAAAACAGTACAAGTTAAGGCAGTTGAAACAATTAAAACAGGAGGTTTAAGTCAGGAGATCAGGCAAACACTTGTCTCAACAGCTGAGTCTTAAAGAGCCAGCTAAATAGGTCAGGTACTTTTGATACCTGGAAAATATGAGAACAAGGGATATTATAAAAACCAGAAGCAACAGGACTTCTGTAACTGGGCCAGTTCTACTATTTGGCAGGGTAAGTAGTGTGCCTCAAACTGCAGATTTTGGAGCACACTTAAAAAGCAGTTGTTAGTCAATTAGTTAATGTACTGTTATAGATCTATCACTGTGGGAGGGCATCATTTGGATTTTCTGCCTCAAGCATTAAGATATCATGAACTGCATGTTTGGAGTAGTTCTAACAACAGGATGGGGCTGAAACAGCTGAAACATATCACTGAATTGCTAGGAGATGAGTAGACTGGTGCTAGATAAGGCTAGGTATAGAGGAGACATTTTATATACTTCTCATTTAAAGGCAAAAGGACCAAACCTGTGCATTCTGAAATGATTTGAAAACTGATACAGATGTTTTCTCTGAAATTTGCACTTTTTCTGAATTTTCCAAATTTCATATTTTAGGGTTACATGTGCAAATAAAGGAACATTTTAGTGCAAATAACATACAAAACACATTATAACCAGGGGAAATTGTATATATGTCAACATTGCAAATGAAAATGTGGTCATTAGAAGAAATTTGCACCAAAACGCTGAAGAATTTCCATAAGGATTATTTTTTTTTAAAGACAATTGGTGTAGAAATGTGGAGAGCTGAATTTAAGAATGGGGGGGGGGGGATAAACTGAAAAAATGAAAATTAACAAATTTGTTCATCCCTAGGCTTCAATTTAATATAATAGTTCTTCTTCATTGTTTTATGTTTTTACACCTTCACTTTTGGAAATGCTAGATTATGCCATTAAATAATCTTGCCTCCTGAATTGTTGCATACAGAACAAGTTTCAAATGGAAATATGCCACTTGTGTGCATGTGTAAGTTTGTTTTTTTAAGTTCTAACATAAATCAATAAGCACTTTTTGCTTAATACCTCTCAGCACTCCACTCCTATCCTTCCATAGTTTGGTCTTCCCCAGAGCACTGACTTTCCAATGAGCACATTTATGAGAGGAGAACATTGTCTCCATGTAAATAATGCATCTAAATTGTTATGATCCCCATTATGCTGCATCTTAAATATTCACTGAAATATGACTCTGCCATATTACTAAGTCTCTAATTTCGCTTCAGTAAGGGGTGACAGTCTAGCTAAAAAAGTAGTGCTGAGATCAGATTTTGGAAACAATCACATTTTGTCAAAATGTCCAGTGGTGATGATGAAATGCAAATACTTCAGGCTAGAAAACCAACATTTTCTCATATGAATGTGTTTAGCCCACCGAATGTCCCATATTGAATTCTCAGCTGATATTTAACATCAAAATGCATGGTGTCGGCAAAGGGGACAGAGAAATGTTTTTTTTCTCTCTCTCATAATACTAGAACTCAAGGATTCAGGATGCGGGGGGGGGGAATACTTCACATAGCACACCATTAAACTATGGAATCTGCTTCCACAAGAGGCAGTGAAGGCCCCCAAATTGGATGATGATGATAATTATAATAACCACCTTGCCCATCTGACTGGGTTGCCCCAACCAATCTGGGGGGCTTCCAACAATTATAAAAGCATTTGTTGTTGTTGTTGTTTAGTCATTTAGTCGTGTCCGACTCTTTGTGACCCCATGGACCAGAGCACGCCAGGCACTTCTGTCTTCCACTGCCTCCCGCAGTTTGGTCAAACTCATGCTGGTAGCTTCGAGAACACTATCCAACCATCTCGTCCTCTGTCATCCCCTTCTCCTTGTGCCCTCCATCTTTCCCAACATCAGGGTCTTTGCCAGGGAGTCTTCTCTTCTCATGAGGTGGCCAAAGTATTGGAGCCTCAGCTTCACGATCTGTCCTTCCAGTGAGCACTCAGGGCTGATTTCCTTCAGAATGGATAGGTTTGATCTTCTTGCAGTCCATGGGACTCTCAAGAGTCTCCTCCAGCACCATAATTCAAAAGTATCAATTCTTCGGCGATCAGCCTTCTTTATGGTCCAGCTTTCACTTCCATACATCACTACTGGGAAGACCATAGCTTTTACTATACGGACCTTTGTTGGCAAGGTGATGTCTCTACATTTTAGGATGCTGTCTAGGTTTGTCATTGCTTTTCTCCCAAGAAACAGGCATCTTTTAATTTCGTGGCTGCTGTCACCATCTGCAGTGATCATGGAGCCCAAGAAAGTAAAATCTCTCACTGCCTCTCAAAAAAGCATAGTAAAACATTAAAGATTTTTTAAAAATTAGAAGAGAATGAGGCAATTCATGGATGATAAGGCTATTAATGACTAGTAGCCACAATGGTTATGTTTTACCTCTCCTGCTGGAGGCAATATGTCTCTGAATACCAGTTGATGGGAATCTCAGTTGGGGAGAGTGCTGTTGGTCTGGCTCAGGAGGGCACTTCTTATATAGTACAGTGTCTTATATACCGTATTAGCCCAAATATAAGCCACACCCGCAAATAAGCCACACCTTTAATATTCGGATGGTGGAGGGAGAGAGAAAGACAATACCTAAATATAAGCTGCTCCCTTAAAATTGGGTTCCAGTCTGAAAAATGTTGCGGTTGGTAGAATTGTAACTCCTAGCCTGTTTCAGACTTTGATCTTTCAAGCCCGCTAAAGTTACCGTACAATCGCTCAAATCATTATTCAGTTGCTACAATTTCGCAGGCACTCTCACCTGTAAATGGCAAATGAACAGTCTCAAGTTTGCAAATGGGCAAGAAGACCTTATTTTGCGCCGTTTTACCGCATGTCTGTTTCAGCAGCGATATCGTCAAAGCCCATTTTGGTAAGGTTGCAAATTTAAGCCGCATATTCACTTTTCACAGTCAGAATTGGGGGGGGGGGGGGAGTGAGGCTTATATTCAGGCCAGAACGGTATTTGAAGATGTGTTTCAAGAAGGGGGCAAGCATATTTCAACTTCTGTAAGAAACAAGGTAATGGATTCGAGTATGTGTCTATATTAAAGAAACAGAGTCAAATCACTTCACCTTTTAGAGAAAGAATCCTCTGCAGATACTTGATTTTTATTGGTTAATTTTAATATTGTTGGAAGCAAAACTTGTTACACCCCAAATAATATGTGCTTATTCCACAGGTAGTTTCTCTTTAATTATTTATACTTCCTATATCTTTTGCTCTTTCTTTTCCTTTTGCGTGGGAAGCTGAGCTCTTGCTGGATTTCCTTATGCTAAAAATAACCTGCTGAATTTCGGTGTTCAATCTCATGCATCAGTTGAAAAGTCAGCCACAGAGTTAGTAATTGGGTGCTGGGAAATAAATACATTATCTGCAGTTTCAGTCCAAGCTAACAGGTCTGAATCCAAAATCATACAAGAAAGGGTGAGTCTGTTTGGAATTGAGCAATTTTTGCTCAGGCTCAGTTTTACTATTAGAATATTCAGAATATTTTGAGTATGAAGGACCTAGTATATCAATCTTCTTTGGCATAGGTCATTGTATAAAATGAACTATGTGCCCATGGCTGAAACTCTTGAGTTTGTGGATTAGAAATTCGAGTTGCCCAATTTTGGACAGGGTGTAAGCTGTGGGTCACAGATCCTTTGGCAACTTTGGGCACTTAAAGTTCAAGGTGTTTGAGGGCAGAGAAGAAGCAAATTTCCACAGCCCCAAAGGGGAGAAAATTCCTTTTCACAAAAACAATGCAGAAGACTTTATATCATTAGTTCAGCATCAGAGGTTGTAATGGTTCTGAATACCAGTTGCAGGGAACTGCTTATTGCCCATACACGTTAAACACCCATGTCTTACACCAAAGAATTCTGGGAGCTATGGTGTGTTAAGTGTGCTGAGAAGTATTAGGAGACCCCCAGTCCCCTCAGAGAGCTACAATTCCCAGAGTTCCATGTGGGGTTTAAACCACTCCTGGAGTTGTAGCTCAGGTTATAATCTATGTTGCATGAGATAACGACACACACCCCATTACTAACAAGGGGAAGCAAATTTTCAGAACTGCATGAAATAGTCCCATATTTTGCTCTGATTCCTCATGGCACCAGATTCAAATATCTCTTTTCTGCTAAGTTCTAAAACTGCACAATGTTAGTCTAAAGTGATTCTTTTTATCACGTGTCACAGCCATTGCAATGACTTGGGAACAGGAAAACACATATAACTGCCCATCCACACTTTTGTTTGTCCCATGATTTCAAGTCACAGATTTGAGAAGTGGTTTGTTTGTTTTTGTCCTGCTACTTTCCCCAGGAAAACCCACTATTTACTGCTGAATTAGAATAAAACCACAGAAAACTTTATTGACATTTGTTCCAATTCTGCGGTAAACAGCAGATTTTTCCCAGGGAATGCAGCGGAACAAAAAAAGAAAAGAAAAATAAAGATAGCCTCTTGGACCCATTACTTGAAATCACGGGACAATCAAAAGTGTGGGTGGGTTCTTAGTGTAAATGAGTCAAATGTTTTGAAACCCCATTACCCACAGCAGCCCTCTAGGGTGGGTATTTACAGACGTGTACCTGCCATTTACACTTTGCATGTTTGCTGCAAGAAACACAGACATGGACACAGTCAACACGGTTGCTATTTAGATGTGGAACCAGTCTCAGAATAACAGCAAAGAGGAAGCGGACAGGGGCGGGGGGGGGGGGAGCAGGAATATTATAAAAAGAAGATGACAGCCACAAAGTAGCTATGGAATCAGTGAGAACTCAAGCTCAAGGCTTAGCAAACTAACAGCTCTTTTTTGGTGGAAATTTGTATTGTCAGCCACATGATTTTTTAATAGGTGAGTCACAAAATGTATCCTATGCATAATTTACCAACCAAATAACCTTTCATTGGGTGCACACAGCTCTCAAGAGATTTCCTGTTCCTCAGGCCTTCAGTGGTACAAATGCAATGGATTTGAGTCAAAAGAAAAAATGTTCAACAAGGTGAAATTTGCATGTGGGTGCAGTGCAAGACAGAATTAGATTCAGTCAAATGTCTTCTTTTATTTTTGTGGCACAGTTAAATGAATGGCCATGAAAATAATTTTTTACACTGTGCTTTACAGTGCAGTCCTAACCATGTCTACTCAGAGGTAAGTCTTTTTTGTTTTCAATTGGACCTACTCCCAAATAAGCGGAGCTAGGCTCATGGCATCTTTCTTCCAAATGAAATAACCTTAAAACCAACTACATCATCTGGTTGCAAGCGGTTTCAGTGATCCATTCCCAGTGTTGCTGTCCTTTCCGTATGAACATTTGTTCATTTATTTCATTTGTTAAGAATTCTTATAATCCATCCTTCATCTATATAAGTGCCAGGGCAGAGTACCATACAATGCTTGATCAACCTAGCCTTCATAGAAACACTCCTAAACTTTATATACCATTAGCTTTGATTTTATTTTGTGCAGATCAGATTAAATAGTCACAAGGTGAAGTGGTCATCTGAAATCTCCATATCATGACCAAGCTTCAGTATGTGGTGCCAACATAAGCAATATTCTTGAAATGTTTGAGATTTGCAGTCAGCTGGATCTAGAGTACTCACAGTGAAATCCTATATATGTCTACTCAGAATTAAGACCCATAGCAGAAATGGGCATAGGATTGTACCCCAAAGAGCACTCTTATTTATCTTGATTTTAAGGCCCCCTTACCTGAAAATCAGCATAACAATATTTAAACAATATTATTTCAGCAATGATTACCCAGCTACACAGATGCTAGCATTCTCAATTATTCTCATTTTCTCCCATGAAGTAAGAATTCCACAGCACATTGGTCCAAGACATCTAAATTCTGCAAAGCCACTTCCAAGCTGAGGAGGAGGTGGGGTTGTGGGCCCATCCCCTCCCCACGCACAGAGCAGGGGAATCCTCGGGCGCATCACCAACCTGGCCGGCCAATTGGCAGGCCGGGGAGGCATGGCCTAACACATTTAAGGCTGGTGTGCTCGGGGTCCCTCCTCTCTTCCCCGTTCCAGCTGATTCAGTTTCCCATCCCACCCTCCCTTAGGTTTAGTTAGCCCTGACCTTGCTCTGGACTCCCGTTGGTCGCCACAAGGGGCCTGGTAGGAATTTTTCCACTTGGCAAATTTCCAGCCATTTGGTTTTTTCGCCTACCTCGTAGCAAACATCACAACTTCCCGGTATTGGCAGTTAGGCATTGGCAGGGGTAATTGTTATGCAAATGAAGGGGGGAAAGAAGCACCATCACCTTCCCCCAAAGCGAAGGGTAGTCCGGTAAAGGACTCGGGGGGGGGGCGTTGCCTGTCCTAAGCCTACGGAGGTGTGGGCCTAAGGCACGCCCCCAAGCGGTGACACCTGGGGGATCCTAGTTGGCATACTTCAGCAGGACTCCCCCAGCCAGTGGTTAACCCTCCCTGGTCTCCATGCCGGGTAGTTGATAGGAACCAATGCCTAAGGCCAATACCTCTCAATTCCTGTAATCAATAAAGTTGTGGCCTTTTACGCCCATTAACCTTAAATAACGTGTCCTGTGTCTTCATTTCACAAGGGGGAGGGGACTTGCCACGCAATGACTCAGATGGATACAGAATCAGATCCACAAACCAGCATAAGCAAGAAGGATCTTGGGGTATCAAAATATGGTAGTTAGTAGGAATCTACCAACCAATCCATCTTCTGAGTATATAGCAAAAGCACAGTCATTACATATGCAGGCACAGGTGAATTTTAGTTTGAAGGAAGAAAATTAGTTTAAATTTATTCGGCAGTAATGTCATTTATTGAGATTCCCACGTGCACAATGTCAGGAAGACAGAACAGGACTTTTAACTTTGACACCTTTTCACACATGGTACCGATGGTACAAGTGTGATCTTGCTACCACTCCGATCAAAACTTTAGACTTGCTGTGGATCTGGATGTTTGTAGCAAGACAAAAGGACAAGTTGTTCTTTTGGGAACAAACCAGTCTAAAAAGAAGCAACTCATTTGTTACATCTGGCATCCCTGGAGCTTACAATTACATTGGACAAATGATGACAAATTGAAGGACCGAGAGCAAATTCTTAGCTCGTGCTGCTTACTATCTGGGTTTGGCATTTCATGCTGTTGAAAGCATAGGGCTGTAATATTTCTGGTGCAACTTCTACTGTAATTCCTAATAACCTAAGCCACAGATACAGAGACCATGGGCTCATAAAACAAAGCCATGTGTCAAATAATGAGACACAGACCAAAATAAGTGTGAATTCAGAAATGGATTGAAAGTGTGGGATAGAGTATTTGTTGATTTTTTTAAAATAGATAAATGTCTTACACAAAAATTCTCAAGTATCTTTTGAAATCCATGTTTAACAAGTCCTCAGGATCTCAAACTGGCAAAAATAACAGATTTCTGGCTCCAGTATCAAGCAGTGCTCCCCACTTCATTTTTCATAGGACAATTCTCCCATCAAAATGGGGAAGGAATTTCCTTTCCATCCTCCTTGGGCACAAAAATGTGAAATAGCGGGGGAGGGGGCTGCAGTGTTTCTCAAACTTGGGTCCTCAGCAGTTGTTGGACTACAACTCCCATCATCCATAGCTAGCAGGACCAGTGGTCAGGGAAGCTGGTGGGAGTTGTAGTCCAACAATATCTGGGGACCCAAGTTTGAGACACTCTGGGCTAGGGGCTGACCTTACCACCAGCCTGATGAAGACCAACATCCTTGGTCAGGACATCAATGCATCCATGCATCAGCATTGGTGACTGCACGCTTGAGGTGGTAGGCGATTTTGTCTACTTGGGTTGCACCATAACCAGCAACCTCTTCATCGACCACTGCTATTTTTCTAGAAAAAGAGGTGCCGGAACTCACCATGAACACCTCCCTTGTTCTCTTAGAATGGCAATGGTGCCCACCTAAGAGGTGCTGGAATTAAGTTCCAGCTGATAAAAAGCCCTGCCATCAATGCTGAGCTGGACAAGCATATTAGCAAGGCAGCTAAGGCAATAGCTTGCCTCTCCAAAAGGGTATGGGAGAAATTAATCGTATTGTCCAATATCAAGATGAAGGTCTACAAGCCTTGTGTGCTGAGCATGCTGCTTTATGGAAGTGAGTCATGGGCAACTTACAACTGCCAAGAGTGATGCTTCAGTGCATCTAGCAGGACAGAGTCTCAGTCAGAGATGTGTTCTCCCAAGCCCACGTTCCCAGCATGTTTGCGCTCCTTTCTCAGTGATGTCTATGCTGGCTTTGTAGGTCCACACAATGGAAAATGGCAAGAGAGAGCTATGGGGAGTTTGTTTCAGGTACCAGGCTCAATGGCAGACCAGCTCTGCATTACAAAGATGTCTAAAAATGTGATATGAAGGCTGGCAACATCAATCCCACTAAGTGGGAATCCCTTGCAGATGACTGCAATGCCTGGAGACAGACAGTCAAGCATGCACCCATAGCAGCGACCCAAGGAGGAATGACCACTGGGAGGAGCACAGAGAGAAGAAATGCCACGGTGCATCTGCAGCAGCATAACCGGACACCTTTATCTGACCCAGCTGCAACAAAACATGTCTCTCCCATATCAGTCTCTACAGTATTTTCAGTTCACTTCCCAAGGCACACTCCTCTATTGTTTTCCAAGATGGACAGATGACAACAACAATAGTACAATAAGCCTACTACAGTGGTACCTCTGGTTACGTACTTAATTCGTTCCGGAGGTCCATTCTTAACCTGAAACTGTTCTTAACCTGAAGCACCACTTTAGCTAATGGGGCCTCCTGCTGCTGCCGCGCTGCCACCACACAATTTCTGTTCTTATCCTGAAGCAAAGTTCTTAACCTGAGGTACTATTTCTGGGTTAGTGGAGTCTGTAACCTGAAGCACATGTAACCCGAGGTACCACTGTACTATTTAAAGACAAGTATTTCCCCTTTTAAAGATTCAAATAGAGCACGTGTAGCTCTACTGAGCTATGTGATTATTAGCTTCCCCCCTATTCTGCTTGTAGTTTATTAAAACTAAAATAGGTCCTTGCATTGTAGGGCAGAGTTAAACAGCTCACTTGTCTGAATGATGCATTTCCTTGCTTACTTCTGGGCATCGCTCTAAGGTAGATAAGAGATCATTATTTGGACACAGAGTACATCTTGCCTACGGTTAAGCTGCTTTCCTATTTGTGTACGTTCATTTTACCTAGAGAGCTGCAGTACTTTCTCATGTTTCTTCCAGCTAATAGGTCATAAATTATGATCCTCTGTTGGAGACATCACAATCTTTTCCACATATATTGTGAAACACAATGTTTTTAGACAAGAACAGCTAAGAGATATCAGGAGTGGCACCAGAAACTGACCCGGCTAAGGATTATGATCTTGCTGAGGCATCTAAGCCATATAGACATGGCAGCTGTTTCAGACATAGTTATCTTCCCATCTAGCTATATTCATTTAAAACCTTGCAGCATTCCAATGTTGGTACTTGTCAGGGACTGGCATCACACTTACGAGTGTGCACCAAAGAAATGGGGGCTAGAGTCTGACTCAGGAGAGGGGACCAGTGAATTGTGGGGACCTGTACCAGCCAGGAGGCAAGAGTTGGAGGGAGGGGAAGCTTCAGAGCTGGAGGGTCAGAAGAAGAGGAGGAAGAGGCAGGACATGCATGTGAAGAGACAGGTATTTTCCCACCCTCTCCTGCACCACTGTCACCCAGAACCAGGAGGGGGTTGAAGAGGGAAGAGCTTCCACACAGGCACAGCTTCTGGATGTATGCATGCAGCTGGTTGGGGGAAGGTACATAGACTGGTATGGGGGCAGTGGCCTCTTGATGCTGCAATTGCTCCATACAGTGCAGACCTGGGAATAGCTGCCTAGATGCTAGACTGGTGTGCCACAGAAGCAACTGTTAAGTGTCTGCTTTTGAAAATAAAGAGCTAACCATCTTCCATGTGCATTCCTTTAGCTGGGGGGAGCCCGTGACAGTCCTCTTGACAACATGGGGAGTGGTTTGAGTGAAATGGATGTCGCACTAAGGAAGGACAGGTCCCACAGGACAGAAAAAGAGAGGTGTGACTTAGCTGCTCAGTTGTTCTTTTTGGGTGGTCCTTGCTAGTTTGAGTATAGTGGTACCTTGGTTCTTGAACTTAATCCACTCTGGGAGTTGGTTCAACTTCCGAAACTGTTCAAAAACCAAGGTGTGGCTTCTGATTGGCTGCAGGAGCTTCCTGCAGTCAATCGGAAGCCACGTCAGACATTCAGATTCTGAAAAACGTTCGCAAACCAAAACGCTCACTTCCAGGTTTGCGGCATTCAGGAGTTGATTTGTTAGGGAGCCAAGCCATTTGAGTACCAATGTACCACTGTACTGTATTTTTGCCATGTCATCTTGGTTGTGTATGTTTAATTTGCTGTAGCTGAGAGTGGTGATGCTTTTGTTTTATTGTTTGCTGCTGCTCTGTTAGTACCTTGTAATACTATGGATTCTAGGAGTTGCCAGCATGGTGTCCATGGGTGCAAATATCACTGCAGAAATCTATCACTATGCCTGATGGACCATCTCTAAATGTAGGCTTGAAAGAAACATTCTGTTGTACCCAATATTATATGTTTGTGCTTGGTTGGTGTGTGTGTGTGTTTGTATGTGTGCATGTTCTTAATTTGTTTTTAGTTACGTTTTGTAGTGTTATAGGATGGCAAAGTTATTTTTGTGGTAGCTTTTGTCATTCACATAGGTTGCAAACCATGCTGAGTGCAGTCATGTAAAAAGGTGGCATCTAAATTACAAATTAAATTTCATTCATTTTCATATGAATCATACTGAAGTCTCAGATGCACGTTTCATTCAGTTCATTCCTATGTTTAAAATACCCCTTCCTCTGACTGTGCTATCTCAGCACAGGTTTCATCATTTCAACACTGAGTGCAAATTTGGATGCAGAACAGATTGAGATGTTTATTGCTAATTTGAATTAAAATATTCATGTTTGGCATTCCTGTTTTGACGATGCCAGCCCTATTTACCACAATGCTCACCTGTCATGCAACAGCATATTTTAAGGATTTTTGCTTATCAGCTGTTTGGTTTGTTCATTTACATACCCCCCATGTGGTTCAAAGAAGGCAGAGCCAAATAGCTTTATCTCATTTTATCTTGCCAATTGTGTTGTGAAAGTTGACAGGCCAAGAGCCAAACTACATTAGATGCCAAAGTTGAAAGTAGCAGCTGAAGCTATACACTTCTTGTTTGAACCAAAAATAGTGCAATTAGTGGATGGGGCTGAATCAGCATCTAGACCAGTTTGTAAAGCACTTTCTCCTCCCTTTCTTTCAAGCCCAGGGAAGCAGTGTGTGTTCTGAATCAGTTTGTAAGCTCAGTAGTGGATTGGATGAAGGCTTGGTTTCCCTCTGCCATGCTTGGGTAGGCTCAGCCAGTAATAGCTCTGCTCCAATATGGAGTTTGCAACTAGTGCTGTCTACCCGCATTGTTCCCTGTTTTGCCAAATGTGAGAGTTCTTTTGGATTCAGAGGCAATCACAACACACAAATGGATGGACATTCACCCCATATGAGAAACTTGTATATCTGGAGCCTAATATCTAAATTCCTCCAACGCTGTTCTCCGAATCCAGACTTGCAGAGCAGATTCCAGTATACAGGGGCCAGCGTAGTTCACCAATTCTACAGCTGCACAACTGAGCCTACAGACTGCCCACCAAGGGATTGTAGCACATCGTGGTGCTGCTTATTCCTGGAGCGCTAACACTAAAGCAATAAAGTTAACCAAAAAAAAACAACCCTTGCCAATAAACAGGGAGGCAGAATCGTACAGACCAATCAACCTATCTCCTCAAAATACAAAAGTCCTCCACAATAGGTTTTCCCTACATTCCCTAATTTATTTACCCCCATATTTGCACTACACTGGCCTTGTTGTTGCCATGCTCCTCCACCTTAAGGTAAACAGTGACAGCATAGTTAACTAGAGGTCAGGTGAGCACACCTATCCCAATGACCACTATGGGACCTCAGGATGGGAAAAAGTAAATGTGGTTTGCCCAGTACAGTGTGGTAGGCCAACCTCTGAGGCCTGGCAGCTTGTGTGTTGGGGGGTTCCTCTTCACCACTACTACATCCCATGGACCTGGTACACATAGCATCCTCGCCAGCTGTTTTTACAAGAACATTCAGAGTTTCAGACAAAAGACTCTAATGTAACTTGTTGTCTGGCTCTTATGGAATTGCACATAAGGTTAAAAAAACCGAGGTGACTACAATATATATTCCATCAAATAATGCCAAGTCATACATTTAAAATAGAAGGTGCTTTGCTTGTTTGTTTTTAAGAATCCCCATGATTAGGAAAGATTGTTGTTTGTTTGTACTGATTAATATGCAGTTTTAAGTAGACAAATGAAAATATGAATACTCTGGGACTAGTAAAGTAGAACAACTATTAATGAAACAGGAGGAGGAAGGAGGGGGGAATCTTTATTTGCTTTTGAGAAAAAGGTAATTGGTACATAAAGGAGATCTTGAGTCAAAATCTTTTTTTCTCCACTTGGTTTCAAAGAGAGAAAGCAAGAGATGGTTCAGTGCAGCACACCATGAAATCCAGGGAGTCAAGGAGTATGCTTTGGGGATTCTTAAAATCTTTGCATCATTAAAAAAAAGAAAACAAAGTCAGCATGCTACAGATGTTTTGCTTGTGTTAAATTTGATATGTTTTCAGGATAAAGCCACCATTATATTCCATTTTCTTCAGCATTAAGTTAGGTTTATTTTTTGTTTTTTTTAAACCAAATAACTATTGGTTCTCAGGTGGAAGTGGACTTGACAACAGAAAAGAGTTTCTTTAAGTTTACAACAGATCAAGGAGAGCAGTAGCAAGTGAACTTACTAAAGTTCTTTTTCATGGCAAACAAATCTGAAGAAATGCATACCACATGGAAGCAAAAATGAATATTCACAGCGGGTGATATCCAACAGTCATAATCAGAGTTGTTGTTTAGTCGTTTAGTCATGTCCGACTCTTCGTGACCCCATGGACCAGAGCACGCCAGGCACTCCTGTCTTCCACTGCCTCCCGCAGTTTGGTCAAACTCATGCTGGTAGCTTCGAGAACACTATCCAACCATCTCGTCCTCTGTCGTCCCCTTCTCCTTGTGCCCTCCATCTTTCCCAACATCAGGGTTTTTCCAGGGAGTCTTCTCTTCTCATGAGGTGGCCAAAGTATTGGAGCCTCAGCTTCAGGATCTGTCCTTCCAGTGAGCACTCAGGGCTGATTTCCTTCAGAATGGATAGGTTTGATCTTCTTGCAGTCCATGGGACTCTCAAGAGTCTCCTCCAGCACCATAATTCAAAAGTATCAATTCTTCTGCCTTCTTTATGGTCCAGCTTTCACTTCCTTACATCACTAATGGATGATCAGAGTAGACCTATTTAAATCAATGAACTTAAGAAACTATTGTTTTCCCTTGGTCTACCCTGGATATGATTAGCACTAATGTTATGTATCTGCATGGTGCCATTTTGTAGATAAACGAAATACTTATCTTTAGATTAGTGTTCCACAACGGGAAAGGAAGGCCTACCTATTGAATTCCATAAGTATGTGCTGTGCAAATATGTCCTGAATCTCCCACCACTCAATTTCTTTGGATGATCCTCAATCAAATATTATGGGGGGGGGGGTTATCTATCCATCTCCACCACACTATGCATAACAGGATAAATTTCCACCATGTCCTTCCTTACCCACATTTCCCCACCTAAGTTTAAAAGCCCTGAGAGGCCCCATTAGCCTCCAGAACGAATTAAGTTCTTAACCTGAGGTACCACTGTATTTCAATGGTCACTTAAATGATACCCTACAGCCTTTTTATATACCAGTAGAAGGGTTCCTTAGATGAAAGTATTGAAATGCCCTGGCAAGCATTATCAAGTGCCTGTTGAATAGTCACCTTTTGCAACAAGTCCTTGGCACATGCCTTAGTGGTAAAGCACATACTCTGCATGCAAAAGAGTCCAGGTCAAATCCCTCACATTTTCATTTTAAATGATTAGGTAGTAGATGGTAAGATATCTGGAAACCTGGAAACATGTAGCCATCTGAAACAGACCAGGGGTGGGGAATCTGCTTTCCTGCAGATGTTCATCAGCTCCAGCCAGCTTGGCCAATGGTCAGTGGTGATTGGGTTTGCAGACTAGCAACATCTGCAGGGCCACAGAGTCATCACCCTGGAGCAGAAAAAGCTGGGGTAGGTAGACAAATAATTTGCCTTGGGACAAAGCAGCTTTTCTGCATCCCTAAAGTGGCCATCCTACACCCAGTTATGCACCCTGGGACCTTAGTGCACATAACTAAGCACATTATTATATTCATGCATACATGCCCTTGAATCCTATTGACTTCAGGAAGGCCTTAGCATAATACTGTGTACACCTAATATTTCATTGCATTCATAATTATCTCTACATTAAAGAACAAGCATACAGTTTGTTCAATCTATGCGGCAGTATTTGCAATAATGTTTTCCATAACGGTATCTGATTTTCAAAAATCAAAGTGCTGTAAAAAAAAAAACTAGAACAGGAGAAAGGTTAATTTTGATAGCCAACTATTAGGATGATTTTGCTACAGAATATTCATGACTTGTCAAGCAGTCTTAATAAAAATTTATGAATTTATGAATGTAATACAAATCAAGCAGTAACCCTCTTGAAACCTTATTCCAAAAGTACATTTTTGTTGAAGCAAATAATAATAGGTCATTTTAATATATGACCTTTCCTATTAATCTTCTCTGACCATCAGTTTGACAGCCTAATCAAATCTAACTGTAAGTTTTTTAAAGTCCTTTATATTAACATCATTATTGTAAATTAGTTCCAAATTGTGTCTTTTCATATTATGAAGGTTCACATATTCACTGCTCATATTTCTATACTCTGAAACAGCCATGAATACTCTTTAGAGATCAGTAAGCTTCATTATCACAATTGGGGTGGGGGGCAGAGGAAGGTAAATGCAGAAGAAGTGGGGATTCAAGCTGGTGATTGCAAGGCATCAAGCTACGTCATTTCAGACCTAAGCCATAAGGAAGAGTGTCATCTACCCAAGAAAAGTGGTAACCCCAGTGACTCTCATGATTAAATGATTACTGAGTGTATTCACTATCCCACACATTGGAAAGCATGGAAGAGTCTGTGTTTTTTTTAAACAAAGTTACAATCCTAACCCGCCCCCCTTACCTGAGAGTAAGCCTCATTGAAATCCACAGGGTTTATTTTTATAACACATGTATGGGGTTGGAGCATAAGAGGTTTTAACATCCAGGCAGAGCTAAGTTTACAAAAGTCACATAGAGTAAACTTATTGTTACTGCCATTCTATATAGTACTGATAATTTATAAAGTTTTATATTGGAGCCCAGTTTTTAAATGGTTTGTCAATTTGCAGGAAATTCTCCATAGTCAACTCTTCCAAGATCAACAAGGAAAACGATATAACTTTGGTCAATGAGCATTCTGAAATCTCATCGGGCTTTCATGACAGCCCCATTACTTCAGCAGCTTTAAGTCTATGGCCCAGATTCAGTGTTTTCTGTTCTGCAAGGGCTGTTGTGATAGCAAAGGGGCAACAGTGATGGTTGTGCAATATGAAAGTTAGTACAATGCTTGCAACAGATGAAGTTTGTTGCGCAACAGGTGGTGCAATAGGAATTACCAGGGCTACCGCAATCTGTTATGCAGCCAGCCACGAGAACCATGGTGGTTTCCTGCACCTTCTATTGCACAAGCCATTCCACTTCTGTGACTAGTACACAACCAAAGGACTTCAATATAGCACTATGTTGAGTTCTTCCCTGTGTAAAGCATGATCCAGTGTGAATGTACTGAAAATGGGCCTGAAAATGATGAAACACAAATGGCAGACATAGACATGTAGACGTGGTGCCCTCCACCTGTTCTGGAGTCTTCTTTGCCAAGCAAGTTCTGGACTACCATTCCCATCAGTCCTGCCAGCATAACTAATGGTAAGGGTTGATGGGAGTTGGAGTCCAGAACATCTGGAGGGCACCACAGTGGCTACTCCAGTGTATGGCAGCAACCAGAACTAACTCAAATTTGAAAGGGGCAATTATTTGTTTGCAGCCAGACAAAATTCATTACAAAATAGAATTCCTTACAATAATATGGGTTTTGCACACATTTGATTATTACTTATTTTGATTATCACTTTATTATTATATAATCTCTAAAACTGTAAGAATTTTGGGTTTTTCCATGGCAAAAATGGAAAGATATTTTATTTCTGCCATTGTAAACTGCTTCAAGCTGCTTTGACCAGGTGTTTTTGTCAGGTACTCATAAGAGAGAAGAGCTTCTCAGATGATTAAAATTGTGTTGATCTTGTTTTCTGGCAGGTTTAACAGAAGGGATCTTTACCAATCAAAATGCAATATTTTGCTTGCCAAAATGCATCAACACGCTCTGCAAAGGGCAATCTTAAAACCATAAAGAACATTTAATATTACAGCTAAGACTGTGGCATTTACATTTGCAGTACAGCTCGATTTTACATTTTGTCATGTTACAATGGGGAAACCAAACTCAAGCAACACAAACACTTCAGCAGAAAAGCATCAAAGAATATCATTCCTTGATTTCACCAGCCATCTAGTGTTGAAGAGCTTGTTTGTTTTTGATCAGATTTGGCTGATGCAGGAAGTAAAGGTCTCCCAGAAAAATTTAATATAAGGATGTGAGTCTATAATTTCTGCCAGCATATTTCTTCATATAATATCGAGTTTCAAGCTGAAGTCAGGCACACATGGCATCTTGAACTTCAGCCTATCTGTGGGCAGCAAAATTGTGGGGACCATTTCACCAAATATATTTTGGGAGTGGAGAAATTCCTCATCAGTTTCTTAGGACAGGGCTCAACATTAGTAGCAGCAGTAGCACAAATCCTTTCTTTTCTCTCTACGTTTGTTATCTCCTACCACTACACATGGCAGCATCAGCAACTGTATAGACTGCCTAGTTATAGTACTTAGGCAGACTAAGCATGTATTTAGGGCACCAGCAAAACAGTCTCTCTCTCTCACACACACACACACCAATATTTGACATCTGATTTTTTTTAAAGCATAAAAGTAATAAACATGAGGGAAATTAGGAATTTGTTATACTTCCTTACACGCTTTTCCACACTTCCTTCCCATTTTTCCTGTTCTCTTTTTATTACTTATCATCACCTAAACCATGGGGCATCTTAAGAACATAGATGGAAGTAATGTGAGGAAATCAGATCCGGCCTTATGTTGCAATGAATCTATGTTTTATTATTGATTATTTATATTGTTATGGGTTTGCAAGGGGCAAGGGTCCCCTAAGATTCCTGGGTGCCACAAAGTCAAGGCTTGCTGCTTCTGTGTTTTTACTACCCCCCACTTTCCTTGGGGCTCACTGCACATGGACCTACAATGCACACCATATTATTATTATTATTATTATTATTATTATTATTATTATTATTATTATGTGTGCATGAAGAAGAATGAATCGTAACTCAGAAGAACATATTGCTACATGCCAACCCCAATCTCTGCTAAGTGGTAACAACAGTGCTTTTTTCTGGGGGTACGCAAGGGTACGCATACCCCTAAACATTTCGTGAATCTAAGTTTGGCCTCATTGAGGGGCAGTATTTCAATATGAGTAGGAAAATGAAAGGACCCCTAAATGTTATTATTTTTTTGGGGGGGGGGGAATCACTGGGTAGCAAGATTTCAAGAGGTTCAAGATGCTCATTTGGCATTGTGTTTCCATTGGGAAAGCAAGGCACAGAGGAGTTTTCAGTCTTAGAAATATGGTTTATTCACACATATTCACACATAAAGCCTTCAATGGAGGAGAGGTATAGAACACTATGACCCAAGTGTGTCCCTCATTGTTCCTCTCATAGCTTCAGCAAGCTTGGGTCTAAAGCAGCAGTCAGTCATTGCCCCCTGTCTCTCAGTGCAGCCTCTTCCTGCCAACACTGCATGTTCTGCCTACTTCCTTCTCCTCCTTTTCAGCAGCCTTTGCGGAAAACAGCTCCTCCTCTTCCACTTCCAACAACCCCGCTGTCACCCTGGCAACCTCCATTTCAAAAACCTCCTGCAAAAAGCACTTCCCCTGTGGTGACATCACCACAGAAAATCCTGGCAGCTTCCGCCATTCTTGTCTGATGCTGAATGTTTCACCATGAGGAGACTTCCTCAATATCAAGCAAATGGTTGGCATAATTCCTGACAGAAGTGTTAGAAAATTATATTAATATCCTAAGGGATGGTGCGCTGTGCACTATTTCAAATATCTCTATGGAGTATTCAGCCATTTTGCAGACATGTTCTTGCATTTGAATCTTCAATAATAAATAATAGTTAAATAATTTTAACAGGACAACAAAAATGCAGAAGTCCTAGAAACTGCATACTTAAAATATAATTTTAAGCAGAGCAAAATAGATAAGACTCTGCGTGTGAAAGGTGAGCACATCCCTTTGTCCTGCAAAGGATTTGTTTCTACTGTTGCAATAGCATTTGGAAATATCAAGGCCATTAAAAAAATCTATACTTTGAAAACTCTAATTTTGGAGAACTTTAACATTTTTAAAAAAATGATCATATGAAAAATCAAACTCTTTTTTTTAAGAAATAAAGGAAAGCTTATAAAAACAGACTATAGGTGCTTTCCATTGATTTAGAATTTTCCTTGGAGGAACGTCCAACTTCACTTGTTTGCATAGGTAGTGGCATGCTTAATTATGCTGAGACTCAAAAGTAAGTAACACAGCTGTGTCTATGCATATGTTTATAGTTTGAAATGCCGCCTTTCATAATTGTCTTTGTAAGGAAAGGGAGTGGGGTAGAGCTGTTAGGAAATTTCCTCGTGGCTGGCAAAATGCCTTTCACACACTAATGATTATCAAGCTTCACAAAGGAAATACTGAAACATGACCTTTTTGCAGGCAAATGTGCATTTGGGTAATAGAAATGATTCTGAGCTCACAAACACAAAGGACTGCATTCGGAGCCTGAGAAAGTATCATTAAATGCCCTGAAAATGCCATTTCTGTCTAAGATCATTTGTTGATTTCGTGATGCATTTGGACATATCATCACAATGATGACAAAAAGACTACCTTTGACCACTTGGAGATTGGATAATTAAAAAGGACAGAAATTTGATGCATGCAGATGCAATCCTATGGTCCCCGAGAGGGCATTCCATGGGCTATGGGATTTTTCAGATCTTCCTCTCTGAGGGTAGAAATCTGACCTTGTGTGCCTCATCCATGAAGCCACAGAAAGGTCTACAGCCGGTGCCCCAACAATGTCAAAGTTCTGATGTGTCAGGGAAGGCTGTAGAGCTACAGGATCCAAAGCCACCCCATTCTCCCTACATACTCCAGACAACAGAAGCTAACCTAGTTTATTTCTTTCCTTGTAAGCTTCAAAAAATAAAAGCTGGGGGGGGGCAAAGGAAAAACACATCCCCCAACTTCACCCTTGCCTGTGCAACCCTCTAGGACATGGGGGGGAGAAGTTTATCCAACTTCACTTCTCTGCCTACTCATTTGGATTTCTCCATTAATCACTAGTAAATGTCATGTGTAAATAAATATGGGTGGTCTTTAAACAAGCTGCATGAGAAGAATTTGAGTCTTACACTTCTGCCATATAAGGCTATGAACAGCCAAATACCATTGGTCCAACAACCTCACTCATTGTAATGCCTACTCTGATTGGTCATGGTTCTCCAAGGTCTCCAGCAAGGGTCTTCTTTAGCCCTGGTACCTGAGATCTTTACCTGAGAGCCAGTGTGGTGTAGTGGTTAAGAGCGGTAGTCTTGCAATCTGGGGAACCGGGTTCGCGTCTCCGCTCCTCCACATGCAGCTGCTGGGTGACCTTGGGCTAGTCTCAGCCCCACTCACCTCACAGAGTGTTTGTTGTGGTGGAGGAAGGGAAAGGAGAATGTTAGCCGCTTTGAGACTCCTTAGGGTAGTGATAAAGCGGGATATCAAATCCAAACTACTACTACTACTACTACTACTACTACTACTATTCTTCTTCTTCTTCTTCTTCTTCTTCTTCTTCTTCTTCTTCTTCTTCTTCATCATCATCATCTTTAGCCAGCCTTTCCCAATCTGTTGCCCTCCAGAAGTTTTGGATTAAATCTCTAATGAGCCTCAGCCAGCAGGGCAAGTAATCGGGGATTATGGGACTTGTAGTTCAAAGCAGTAGAGGTCACCTGGCTGAGGAAAAGTGTTTTTCATGGTGATGAGAGGTTTGAATTTGGGGTCATCTGCATTCAAAGCATGAGCTTCAGTCCTGTAATATGTTAACCACTTCCTTCAGCTATTTTGGAGAGAAGTCAAAATATCAGGTGGTATCTAGTAAAGCTTTATCCTGATTTATTCTTATGGTTATTATAATTCCTATACAACATGCCCATGACATTACTCCTTTGATGTATATGTGTGACTTTATTTGGGTGGGTGTGTATCTTTTGCCCACAAATTAAACACAAAATTAAATATACCAAAGCTAAGCAATTTCTTTGTTATAATTATAGAGAAATCTCATGCAGAAAATGTCAGCATGTTTGAATTAGATTAACAGCTGCAAAAGGGTTGCTAACAAATTTGCATTACAGAAGGACAGTTTTATAATGATATAAATAGTTACAGATGTATTAATTTAAAGTCCACTAAAGTTGAGACATTTTAAGTCTCATTTTATGACAGAGAATCATCTGCAGCAATTTGGAAAGAAAAAGCAAAATCGCTTCTCATCAGCAGCGAAAATTGTTTAATGGATCTCAGCTTTGAGATTCCCCCTCCCCCTCAAGAGTTTTATCTTAGCATAAAATTAGATAGGATAAGGTCAGGGGAGATCTGTGTGGCAGTTGTCATTCCTATTGTGTTTCACAAGGTAGCCCTGTGAATGATGTGATATTTTGTTTTGGCAATTCGGGTAAACAAAGGTATATGTAAGGAAGGGGTGACATATGGAGACGATAATATTAGACAGCTTAAAAACAGCTCATTTTAAAATATGCTTCCATTTCTTTCGTAAAGAGAGAGAGAAGAATTATCCTCTGACATCAGTGAAAGATGAGGAGGTGTGTTAGAGGCCAGAGAAAGTCCATATTCTGCCACTGTTTAAGAGAGGGATAACTAATCTGCTGTACTAAGGATGCTGTGGGTCTCCAGGTGTCAATCATGCCTGAGTGTTAGTGATGCTGTAACTGAGAAGGTTACAGAACAGAAACATGCTCTGAGTAGTTGTGAGTGCTGTGAGGAGGTTCCATACACCCCCTCCATAATGTTACATGAGATGAAGGTGGACTAACTTGGTGTAAATTTTTATTAACATAGCTTAAGAAAGAAACTATGTTGTGTCAAAGTTGTCCTTTTTTGAAACACCTCAGAACACCTTATCATGTTGGTATGCTGACCCTACAAAGCTATGGACCAAATACAATCTAAGCAGCCATGGGGCGAGAGATGTCCCTGACATTTTCCAATGGAGTGCAAGCTCCAGGCTAGAAATAGCAGTATCAGAGCTTTAAAGTGCATCATTTTTCCATTCTGTTCTGAGTTTGATTTAAATTGCTTTTTAAAAAGCCTTTTAAACTAAACTAGTATTAAAATTCGAATGTTAATACTATTTAAATGTGTCTTCTGATGTTCTCTGACAATTTTATTTTTCATTTAAATGTGTCTTTTTAAAAGTTTGAACTTCTGAGAGCTACGCAGCAGCAGATGGAGGAGTGCAAACTTGCTCTGTTCCCATGGATCATATTGTTGAGGAATTTGCAAAAAAAAAAAATCAAAATCAAAATCAGTTCCTCAAGCATCATTAGCATGAAGTATCAGCCACAGGTTCATATGAAGGTTTGGTAACTAAAGAGGTTAAGCAGCAATTAATTTTTCTAAAACTTTACTTAAAGCCAAGACATTTAATTCTTGGCTACTTGTTCTGGTTTGGATTTTCCTGTTGTTGTTGTTTTAAACTGTTTATTGAACTTAGCAATTATATCAGAGTGATCACTTCTATGGGTTTTTTGCTCCAGGCCTTATGTGGCACATGCCCGGGATGTAATCTGACAGCCTGTATTTACTGGTGACATTGCCTTCCCTTGCCTTGTCATGTATTCAGTTTGTGAGATGTCTTAATTGTGCAAGCAAACAACCCCCTCGGGCCAGTGGTACAGTTATTATTCCAAAAACAGCTATATCAGTTTCTTGCCTGATGTGACAGCTTCCTCCTGAAATTATGTCAGGTTATCATAAAATAATTTGGTAGGACATAGAGGGTTCACTACTGTGTTTTGGAAGTATGTAGGACTTTTGGTAGGCTGTGAATGAGATGGGGGGATATTCTATAGTATGTTTATTTATATATTCAGTTAATTAATTTTAAAATGTTCAAGACACCCAACTTAATTGAACAGTGAATTTGCACATGCTTATAAAGACTGCAGACAGCAAGCACCATCTTAAAAGACATATCCCTTCTTTTTCACACAGCACAGAGTGTGTCCTTTAAGATGGTACTGGCTATATCAAACATAGTCGTCATCATCATCGAAAAACAAAAAAAGCAGTCTGTTTCAACACTATAATTAGCTCACATACCAGTTTTAGTCAATTAATTACCAGATTCATTAACAATAACGCACATGATTAATCAAATAAGTTTACTTTAACTGACAACACCAATCTCTAATAACCATCCTTTTAAAAACACAACAAATCAATTTCTAGGTTCAGTAAGAAAGAAAGAAAAGAAAGGTGTCTGAAACTCAGATTCAAGTGCAAAAACACAATAGAGATGTTTAAAGATCCCATCACACTTATATCATCATCATCATAATCATCATATTTATCTACTGATAGATGCCAAAATAGGCCTTCAAGCAGTTCAGGAAATACAAAAAGCAATTGTACAACTTTATTAGAAGGCACAATAATTTAAAATATGTCATTGAATGCATAATAAAACAATCCCATTAAAACACAGTGATTTAAACAAAAGACTCAGGTCAAGAGATGAAAGAAATGCCTGCATAAACAGGAGTATCTCTAAGACCCAATGGAATGCCAAAACAGATGTACACATGTAACCAGTGTGTGTGTGACCACAGCTTCCAGGGCTGAGCCTCACACTGTGCACCTTCTGGCCCATCAACCAACATTTGTGCCTTCAACACGTGCGTAAAACTGAATGTGTTTAGCATTACCACACAATAAGGACCCCTGATTGCAGGGTTTCCAATTGCATTCAGAACCGATACACTATGGAATTGTAGGAATGAATATGGTCTTCAAGTCATCTAGTCTAACACAGAGATGATTTAGGGGATACTTTGCACACATAGGCTCTTTTTCCAGACATCATGGAAAGTACACAGATATCAGCAGCAATTCTACTTCTCCCTTCATGCATTGCATGAAGGGGGTTGTTTTAAACATACCTAATGTCCTCAAAGGGACGCGGGTGGTGCTGTGGGTTAAACCACAGAGCCTAGGGCTTGCCGATCAGAAGGTCGGCGGTTCGAATCCCCGTGACGGGGTGAGCTCCCATTGCTCGGTCCCTGCTCCTGCCCACCTAGCAGTTCGAAAGCATGTCAAAGTGCAAGTAGATAAATAGGTACCGCTCTGGTGGGAAGGTAAACAGCGTTTCCGTGTGCTGATCTGGTTTGCCAGAAGCGGCTTAGTCATGCTGGCCACATGACCCGGAAGCTGTACGCCGGCTCCCTCGGCCAATAAAGCGAGATGAGCGCCGCAACCCCAGAGTCGGCCATGACTGGACCTAATAGTCAGGGGTCCCTTTACCTTTACCTTTAATGTCTTCAAACATCTCAGTTGGAGCAACCATATTCTCAAGTCCTCTGACACCTGGAAAATCCAACCCAGTGCCTTAAGAGCAAATAACGGAGGAAGAAATGCAGACAGTATTACATAACATTCATTCTCACACACAAAAGTACACAGAGCTTGCTGATGTCACTGTCCTCATTCTCAGTACAACTCATTCTTGAGACTGATGGATTAACGTGTGGTTTCTGCAGACTTCCTTCTAGGTGCCGAATGATCATTACTCATTGCCACACACCAGTGTGTCAAGAGGAAGCGTAATAATTGATTTGAAACTCTACAAGAGACATTAGTCACTGCTACGTTAAGTAAGATAGGTAAATACAGCTCCACTTATCAGGGTCTTAAAATGTCACGCTTTAACGTGAAGGATCATGTGTTGGAAATTAATAGCCTCCATGTAAAACAACTTAAGTACACAAGCACTAGCAACACCTTCCCAAGTTCAGCTCACTGCTGGGCTACCATGATTGGCTGCCAAGCTCCCATGGGTGGGTACTGTTAGGCTAAAACCAAAAACCAAAAAAAGACTGCAGCTAGCAGACCATCACCTCAATGTCCTGACTCCCCACATGTTGAGAAATCAGGATCAGATTGCCTTCAGATACATGTTTAGCTAGGATATTCAGACAAGGTCTGAGCCCACATCCATTTTACTACATTACATACAAAGATACATTGGGCAGATTCCTTTCCCTAAATGTTGCAGCCATAAAAATGTGTTAAAAATAGAAAGAAAGTTTCCAAGCAGGGTGTGAAAAGGCCGTTTTTGTTTTTCAGAAATATTCAGAGAGAGAAAGAGAGAGTGTGTGGTCTGTGGCTCAGTGTGTGTGTGTGTGCGCACATGCCTGCGCGTGCAAGTCTGAAGAAAATGCTCCCCTTATCCTTCATTCCACATCCCCTTCCAACTCTCAGGAATCAGCAGTGAGCTTCAAAGAAGCTTAAATGTGCAGCTGTGTGGCCACTGTGAGAAGCGGAGGCTGCACTAGATGGGCCATTGGGTGTAATACAGCAGGCTTTTCTTATGTTCTTAAATAAGCAGGGGAGGCTAGGCAATAGAACAATTCTCTAATGTGAATGCAACACTGAAGCTTTGAGTAGAAGAGTAGAGAAAAACCAGCAAATGCCTTTCAAATGCCTTTCAAAGGAAACAGTTTCCCAGCATGTTTAAGATCATATCACTGTGAGCAATGTGAAAATTAATGCGGGGTGTGTGTGTTTAATCTTCTTTTTTGCCTCTCCATAACTAAAGAGTATCAAGATTCATACATGCACACTGATGAGTGTTTCAGTCTTTATGTCCCTACTGGGATTCTGCTTGAGCTGCCATGTTTTTCAATGCTTTTCTTGGATATATAGCCCAGTCCACGTTGTTATATTCTGTACAGGCATCTGTCAGTGGTTCTTTGGCTGTAATTCCTGCTTTGCAGGGGGCTGGACTAGATGGGTCCCTTCCAACTGTGCAGTTCTATGATTTCATATATACAGCTTGCACTGCTTGTGTACTGAAGGAGGCGCTCTGTACGCATCTGCTAATAGTCATTGTGTACGCACATGCAACTGCTGACATCATTCATACTGAAAAATCATGTTCTGAAAATGTAAAAAAAGAAAGAAAATGCAATAAAACATATGACATTTATTTTGTCATCCTTGTCAGAAACATTACAGAGCCTGTGGGAGATTGACATTAAAATTTTATTGGGGGAGTCAAACTCATGAATCTCCAGTTCTAGTGCAGCTTATGAGCAGTTAAAGTTAGGAGGCATCTATTGACTGACACCTAAGTGATCACGACTATGGAACATGTAGAGCTGAGTCTAGACCTTGTCACATCTCCCACCACCCCACAGTTGCTGCTCTGTACTCAGGCATTTTCTGCCCCGGAATGCCTGCCATTATCCCAAATGCAGAAAGTGGTGCTGATGAGAGGACTGTGTATATCTCATAACTGACTTCCTAGATTGCCTCTGTTGCAAAGCTGTAATTCTGCTTTGGATTTCCATGGCTTCTAATTACTTTTATTGCAAAACCACTACAGAATAGCAATATTCTCAGCCGTATGCATATTCTCAGCCGTATGCATATGCATTCATGTTATCAATCCATATGTGACTATAGCTGAAAAACAAGAAAATCATCAATGAGCCAAACTCTCTTGAACATGAAATAGATTTTTTTCTAGTGTGAATAGCCTAGGTAAAATGGTTCAGCTTAAAAATAATAATTACTGCACTGAATTTTTGAGGCTTTTAAGATCAATTACTAATCAGTAGGGGGAGGGATGTGCGCCCCATTTGTCATGAGTATTTAGTTTCATGAACGTTCTGAAAAAGGATTGTTGTATTTTCTCTTCCGTGCGAGTCACTATATTAACTAATAATTAGAGCAGCAGAATGCTATTTCTGTGTAGCTTGCCAGTTCCTTTTTCTCTCACCTTTATGCCGATAACATTTATCTGGACCTTGCAGCTTGGACAATGTTTTTACCACATCATCTCTTTTTTGTTGAGAAGGCATTCCTTATGATTTTTTTAGTAGACCAATTGAAATTAATGGACCTAACTCTGACTGAAACTTAGTTTAATACCATTTAATGCATGTGCATCAGCTCTGCGTGCACCTGCGTGTATTGGGGTGACTAGAGGAAGATTCCCACATTTCAGGATCACACTGTTAATAAGGGATCTCAAGTCAGATCAAGAAGTCTTTGTGCTTCTGGCTTCCTGTTTCCAGCAGTGGGAAATGGCTGACTCCCATACGTTCAGATCCCAGCCGTGCCGGTAATTCAGGGCTGATATGGGGGTAATTAGCCCTGGCAGACTCCCAAGGGTGGGGAAGGACTGTCTCGCAGACCCACAGATGGGCTGAGATTGTCAGCTTGCATCAAGGTGCAAGCGGCAGGACACTGGGTCCCAGAGCATGACACGGCTGGTACTCTCCAATGTCATTCTCATAGCCGGAAATATCTGTTTGATTAAATGATTGGATTTGGACAATAAACAGACATAGTCTGGACTGAAGAAGACTAAGGAAAAACCTGCAGAACTGTACAGTCCCTGGTGTTTAAGTTTAAGCTCGGACTTCATGGTGTTTAAGTTTAAGCTCGGACTTCTCATCATGGTGTGTGGATTACGGAGGTGTTTGGTATGTCTGTTGTTTCTTCTTAACATCTACAATTGGTTTTCTATGCCAAACCTCATTAAGAAACCTATTTTTTTTAAAAAAAGAGTACAGATGGACTTCTATTTATAATTAAGTACTCAACTGCGCAGCTTTACTTAGACTTGAAAGACTTGATAAAGATAACAGAAGAAACAAGATGGCGCTTATTAATATGACACAGCACGGAAAAATGAGAATTCCTCCCTTTTTCGAGGGAAGCAGGTAATATTTGCTGGTGACTTTGTAATGACTTGAGATAATTTGGGACAACATATAGTGCAGCTGTTTACAGAAGTTTTTCATTATGAGTGAGAGAGAAGGCTGAATGGAAGTCTAGCAGCCCCCCCTCTAGGGGGGAGGATTGTGTGGTCTCCAAGAGGCTGATCGATCGCCAGATGACATATCTGTGGAATACAGTTCATTTACATTACAATACTGCAAACAGTATGCTCAACAATTTACAGTAATAGCCTAACAATGTGGAAGCTACTATGTTATTAAATCTCAAACGAAAAGCTAGGACAACAGCCCGGATTGGAATGATTTAACAACTTGGGAGTCACTGCGTCATTAAACTTCAGATGATAGACTTGGACAACAGCCAGGATTGCAAGATTGGAATGGAGTCAGGGAAAGCTGCGCTGGCAAATAGACAGTTAATATATATATATATATACACAAATAAAGCTGTTTACGATGGATGAAAGGATATATGATTTTTTAAATGACTAAGAATTGCAGAGCCAGGGAAAGAGAACTTTAAAGTGTTAAGATAGGGATGTAGAAAATATGAAAACAGTGAGAGGAGGCAAGACTGAAGATTTGAAGATATGCTTCAGAGGTCCAGACTATGGGGAGCCCAGAAAAAGTAATAATAATAATTTGGATTACAATTTGGTCTTTTTTTAATTTTAGTTTTTTGTTTTTAATTGGATTATGATGTGGACATGTTGATTGACTGTTTTTATTGGAAAATCAATAAAAATGATTTTTTAAAAAGAAGTCTTTGTGCTTCTGGGTCACTATGTAGCCTCAGCTGTTAAGAAAATGCACAACTATCGCTGTTGTTTTATTCTGAGAAATGAAACCCAAGTGTCTACAGAAAGGGCAGACCTCTACATGCCACCTCCATACCTTTGCATGAGGGAGTTGGGGTGATGTCTCTCCTCCTGCAGTCTTTCCTGGAAATTCGCTTTACCTATATATGTTAACTGAGGTCTCTCTCTCCCCCGCCCCAACTCAATCCCAGAGAAAATAAGATTTACTTCAGAAATTCATGATGGGGGACAGAAGCCCATACCCAACAATTACATTTTTCTCACCCCCATATTTTCTGGGGATCCAAGCCCTTTTTCCCATCACCACCCCTTACCCTATATAATTCATATTGTGCCCACCTGAAATTTGTAAAGTCTACCCTTTTGAAAGATTCACTGCAGGTATCATTCTGAAATCTGTAAACTTCCTTCCATGCCCATACCTGCAAATTACATCCAATTCTAGCAAAAAAATGAAAAGCTATAGACTTTAGTTTTTTTAAAAATGAAAATTTAATGTGCTTTCACTCTCAAAGGAATACTCATAATCTTTTACTCCTGGGGGACAGACGTGGTTGGAACAATATCCCCCCCAGTCGCTTTCATTGAAGACAGTATGTTTATTGTTACCTCAATCCTAAATGGATAATGAGTATGGTGCTGCAATTTGTTTCCACAATTAATAGCAGCAGCATGCTATGGTCCTTTGAATGTTTAATGAAACAGCAACTCTGACAAGGGAAATCATTGCAGAGATAACAAAGTCAAATACAATAAGCAGGAGATCCTGTAGTAATCCAATAAGAACATTACAGATTTTCTTTAGTATTGATCTCTTCCTGTGGTTTTCACAGTAGACTTATTTCACCGGAAATATTGATGCTGTGTAGCATTTTATTGTGGATAAACCCTGATTATTATTATTTTTTAAAAAAAAACCCTTTGTAAATTACTTAAAATTGTAGGTGAAGACTAAGCTGTGTGAGGTTTGGCATACAAGAACTCCAAACAAGGTAGAGATGATCAGTTATAAAAAGCATCCTGACTTCAGACTTACGGACTTTGCAAAATTCAATTTTTGTCTGTAACATCAGTCAGTATCAGGAATAGTCACTATGCTAAGTATGCTACGGAAGTACAACCTAGCCAAAATGACCTTCTATGTCAAAATTATGCCGGTACTTCACTGCCTGCAGTGGGATGCTTTAAAACTGCCAAAATTAAAATGTCTGACGCCCCTGTACAGTAAGACAGGTAGGAAGAGGCCATGGTCTCATGTGTCAATAACCTTCAGTACAAATCGCCACATCACAGGCATAATGTCTCTGAAAGAGTTCCATTTCAGAATGACATATATCTTCCTGCAGCATTTGAAGGGAAGGGTTGGTGATTACTTGGTGGAAACTACACATATATAAAAATAACACTGTGAAAATGCTTTCTTAAAAAAAGTTTTGAAAAATACATTGAATTTTGCATAGCTCACTGTTGCTGTCTAGTGTCACATTTATATAGTGAACTTTACAACACATTTGAAATGTTTTACAGTGGAACTTCATGTTACATACTGTCCTCCTTGCGGATGTTTTGGGTTACGAGCTCCACTAACCCAGAAGTAGATGCTCCTGGTTGCGAACTTTGCCCCGGGATGTGAGTGGAAGTCACACACTGGCAGTGCAGCAGCAGTGGGAGGCGCCATTAGTGAAAGCGTGCCTCATGTTACGAGCAATTTCAGCTTAAGAACGGACCTCTGGAATGAATTAAGTTAGTAACTGGAGGTACCACTGTATTTGCAGCTGTGTAGCTGAGTCCCTGGTAAAGAGATAGCCCAGCCCAAACCTTTGCAGTGAATTTTCCCACCTTTCATTTTGCTCCAGTGCCCCATGAAAATTCAAGCATAAAGTTCTCATTAGAGAATGTTCTGCTCAGCCGTACAGCAAACCGGATAATCCAAGATGCCACGTACCGGAGCACAGACTTGCTATGTGTGTGTTTTGAAGCCTTTCAAGTTTGAACCCTGAAACACTACATGCAAAGTTGACGATAGGCCTGCTACAGACATAGTAAATCTGGAGGATTGCGTGGAAGAAGATCCTCAGGCCATGCTTATATGGAAGCCAATTTAGGATTCATTCTTAGGAAATGAAAAAGATCAGTTGTGGAGCACATGCTTACATAATACGGATGGCCCCAGTAGTAGCAGGACTTGAGGAGATCTTGAGGAGATCTTGCCCACTGAAGTTCACATTAAAAGATGTATCCTGTTGTAGCCAATAGAATAGCTCTCTCTGTGTGTGCATGTGTACATATGTGCATGTGGTGCCCACAACAGGTTCTCTGCAGTGTTCACGTCTGAAAAAGTTGGTGACCCCAGCTGTATGTTCGAAAGCACGTCAAACTGCAAGTAGATAAATAGGTACCACTCTGGCGGGAAGGCAAACAATGTTTCTGTGCGCTGCTCTGGTTTCGCCATAAGCGGCTTAGTCATGCTGGCCACATGACCTGGAAGCTGTCTGCGGACAAACACCGGCTCCCTCGGCCAGTAAAGTGAGATGAGCGCTGCAACCCCAGAGTCGTCCGTGACTGGACTTAACAGTCAGGGGTCCCTTTTCCCTTTACCTTATGGTACAACCAGTGCTATTTTTCTAGGGGGAAAAGAGGTGTTGGAACTCACCATGAACACCTCCCTTGTTCTCTCAGAATGGTAATGGCACCCACCTGGGAGGTGCTAGAACTGAGTTCCAGTGAGTTCCAGCTGAAAAAAGCCCTGGATGTGTCAGTTTTTGTACAGACTGTCTGTTCATCTGTCCTATAGCACTGCAATTTGAATACTAACAAAACTAAACCAGGTTTCGAGGCAGTCATGTGAAGATGCATTTGAAGCTAGGGTTGTCACACGTCTTCATTTGGCAAATGAAGTCCTCAAGCAATCATCTTGCTCTTTCTCTGTCTCTCTCTTCGCGACCCCTTTCCATATGAATAACATTAGTGAGAACTACTTCTCTGGCTGAGATTCTAGCATGACATTCTGCACTGGTAATTAATAAATAAAATGTCACCTAACATCAACAGGGTCAATGTGGAAACTGAAAGTGACAAGAACATGCTAAAAGCACCAGTCAGGAGGTCAACGCCATAAGGAGCTTGCAGAGACCGACTTGTGCATAAGCTGAGGTTTGACTGAAAGAGATAGAGTTGCAACTTCAACTGAACAGCAGCAGCAGGCAGGCAGGCTGGGTCGGTTATATAACATATTTAGCAGAGCTGCTGTCTGTCTAAATTTACTCCAATTGACATGGCAACGTGGGGTGTGCTGGGAACTGAGCTTACTAGTGATGCTAGAAATGCTAACACAGCATGGACATATTAGGACTGGCAAGGAAATGTAAATTTACAAATCCATCAGTCAGAGGAGGTCATATGGCACCAGTTACTTTAATACAAAGATTTCCAATGGTTAGAGTGCATCTTGAGCCATTTTAAACGATTTCAACAGATTTCACTCTGCATACTTAGTACATTCATATTTCAGATAACTGAGGATCAATTCATCAAAAGCAGGAAGATAAATGCATCAGAAGTAGTGATGATCAGATTTTCCCCATATCATTCCTGTATTGTTCAGTTGCTTCATTCTACCTTTTGATTCTTCTTCCAATTAGTATCTTTTTTTGGTTTCTTTCTGCTGCCTCAATGTCCTTGCTATTTAAGAACTCGGCTATCGCCAATAAACTTCAGACCTCAGACCACTGGCACCAACTCTAGGGGGCCCTGGGTGCCTGCACACCCACAATTTTTTGAGGGGGCTCAGCCTGCACACTGCAGGACTCCTATGCGAGTTCCAGTTTTGTACTGGAAGTGGCATTGAAGGCCTGATGTGACCTCTGAGGTAACATCCAAGGTCCTGTAAGGTGTCTGACACAACTTCTGGTACAAAACCAGAAGTCATATTGGAGGTTTCGCAAGGCCTTGGACATCACTTCCAAGGCTGCCCTGAGCCACAGAGGTCACATCCGAGGCCCTTCCAGGCCTCTGACACGACTTCTGGTAGAAACTGGAAGTTGCATTAGAGGTCTTGCGAGATCTCAGATGTGACCTCTAAGGCCCCACATGGCCTCAGAAGCATCACTGCAGTGCACCTACGTAATGTGATGTCATGATGTCATGGCATCATGATACATCGTGAGCAAAACTGGGAACCCATAACCTGAGGCCCAAGTTGGCGCCCTTGCATCAGATCCACATCATCTAAATTTTCACATTGTGGAAACTAAGATCATGCTCCCAAACCCTAGTTCCACAGTTGTACATGCAGGAAGTGAATCATTTCAGCTTGAAAAAAATTGTTCTGTTGCTGGGTACCACCACTGGCAGCTGCTGCGATGTGATGGTGCTTACCTGACCTCCCATCACCAGCAGAGGGTCGAGGCATCAGCAAGGTCAGTGTACTTCAAATGTTACAGCAGTGCTAGTCTGGTGCTCCCACTAGTGTAGCTGTGAAACGACCCTCCTCCTCTTTTCTTCAAGCACTGTCCAGACCAAGGCTTGCTTAATTTCTGCAGGCTGTTTGCTAAACTTATGCAGTATGGCTGACCATAGCTGTGAACGTTTCCCTTTTTTTAAGGGAAATTCCCTTATTCCGAATAGGATTCCTCGCAAGAAAAGGGAAAAGTTGACAGCTATGTTGACACTGTCAAAAATGCTCCCCTCTCACGTCTCCCAGACCTCAGATCATTTGTGCTGCTTTTTTTATACAACACAGAATTGTTTTAGTTTGATAGTTCTTAAGGCATTAAACCTTAATTTACATTCTACATGTCCGTTGAATCATACCAAAGAAGATTTTGTTCATCCTAAGATCTTAACAAGAAAATGAAGCTTTCAGATGTTATCTAGAAACAAATAAAAAAATAAGAATATTTTGCAAACAGGCAAAGGGTGGCTATGCAGTCAGCATAGACCACTAGAGTTATGCCTTCAACTAAGAATCAAAGCCAAAATGGTGCTGCTGTTCATGCATCAGATCTATGGCACTGCATGAGGTTTCAGTGGCAGATGGGTGGTGTATCCTGGCATCAGAAAAAAAGCATTAGGAAAAAAGCATGAATTTTATTTATTTATTTTTTAAAGAAAATGTTTCCCAGTGTGTAGCTGAAAGGAACCAATGCAAATAAAGAAGAGCGGAAATGGAGAAAAAAAGTGGGTGGCAATTAGTTAAGCAGTACTAAGAAAAGAAAAGGGAAAGGGAAACTGTGCCCCTCCCCCCCCAAAAAATGTTCATGAATTCCAGCCACCATCATCCCAAGCCAGCATGACAGATGGTCAGGGTCAGGGATCATGAGAGCTGTAGTCTAGCAACACAGGTTTCCCTCCTATGTACTAATGTAGCAGACTATCTTTCTGACAGGAATGAGTGAAAGAAACTGAACAGAATGCTAATAATGGCTGAAAGCTGCCTTTTCTATGTGAGTTTGGCATAGTGTGCATGTTTGTTTATGTGCAAGCTTCCTGAGCAAAATCTTCTAAAACCTCATATTATGAGGTAAGCTTGAATCTGGACCCACCAAAATGATAAAGGAATTCTAAAGCACCAAGTGGATGAGGCAGAAAAATAGAAGCCTTTCATGGGGCAAGAAATCTTAAGAAATTGGAAGGTATGTTTCAGCAAACCATTAGCTTATTTTGGCTTGCCCTTTCATCAGCTGGGGAATATCAAATTAGACCTACAATGGGCCATATCTTTGACACCATTGCCAATTTTGAAAAAATGGCAGTTATATACACCTCCTGTTAACACAAGTGCTGTATGTGAAAATGACCACTATTTGCGCGCGCGCACACACACACACACACGCACAAAACCCATGGTTGATAGCAATGTAAAGGATATAAATATCAGGGTTCACAGGATTTATTCAGCTGAAATGTATATTCTACTGCCTGTAGTGGCTTTCTTCTTTTACAATCCCAAGGCAGCTCCTTATTTAAATATCACCAGTCAATGAATTAACAAGAATATTAAATATGAAAAGGGAATGAAATTAGATTGTGTGACCATGTTCCATTTCTTGGCCTTGTTTTCAACCAGATGTGTTCTTGTTATCCCAAGGTTTTCTGTCAACTGGAGGCCCCTACACTTTCCACACAATTTGTGGGAAGGGTGCTACTCTGGGAGAGCAGAGCTCTGGTGTTGCTTCAGCAATTATCAGACTATAACTGCACCCTATGCAAGAGCAGATTGCATTCCCAACCTCACTGGAAGGTGTCTTTTCAGTTAAAGGGTCCCAGGCTGCCCCATCAGTTCTGGAGCAGGGGAGACTCTGGTTTCACTGCTGCCTCTGCAATGGAGTTCTCTGAGTCTGGCAACAGTGCATTGTTATCAGGTGCCAATGGCTCATCTGGTGGGCATTCTTTTGGGGCTTGTCCTGCATGCCATTCCCCTTCTGTTTTGGAGTCCTCATCCTTTCTCCCCTTTCTCCCCAGGTTCATGTCATCCCATCATTTCAGTCTTACATAGGTGGTATATAAATAAGTGGCGCAGTGTTTAATGTGTGAAATGCCCCCAAGCTATCAGGTCCACAGGAGTGTCAGGAGGGAAAGAGAAAGAAAAGGCAATGAAGACTGGAATATTATTTCTTATTAGACTCGTGTTTTTTTGTTATGAACTTTCCAACGAAACTGTCGAAAGTAGATCTATTTCTTTCACATGTTTCAAATATGCCTACTGCAGCAGAACCTTTACTTTGCTATAAGAAGTCCTGAAGTAAGTGCAGGTTGGCCAATGCAGACACAATGAGATCCCCTACAGTCCAATCTATATTTACTCAGGAAACTTCAGCTCAGATATTGAATCCATTTTGCTCACTGCTTGTTACCCAATTTTCTAGCTCTGTTGTGCAATGCCAACTTACCACCTCCTCACAGAGTGAGTCAGTGGCTCATCAAGGTGAGAAAGGAACCAAAATGTTTTCAATTTCCAGCATGTTGCTCCAACCAGATAGCTTGGGGGGGGAGAGAGAGAGAGAGAGAGAGAGAGAGAGAGAGAGAGAGAGAGAGAGAAGAAACATGCCCTTGATTGTTTGATTGGAAAAAGTCACTCTACCTAAAAGAGAAAATGGCTTGTATGTTATTTTCATACAGTTGCTATTGTGTGAATGTACCCTACCACTCTGTTGTAAAGTTTCCTCCCAGCACAGCACACAAGTTGTAACTTTGTGTGGCTCAAGCATCAGGACTTACTGCCACCACATCACATTGCACCTGGGTCGAGTTTCCCTTTTCTTAAGGACCATTTTCTTAAGGAACTTTTTCAGAGATCCACATTCATAGCAAGTGGTGGAAGAATATGGAGGCATATATAGCAGTAAATCAGGGAGGCTGACAATGAGTAGACCTCCCCCCACTTTAAAAAAATACAGATGGTATTGTGGAACCTCTATCAGTCACTCTCTGCCATATTACCTCTTGCAAAATGTGGGTATATTCACTGACATGATTCATGTGTGCTTATTTATTTCCTATTATTCCTGCCATGGATTGTGGGAGACCATAAACATACATTCTGCCTCAGAAAACCCTGCTTAGAATAATTTAGAATTGATAATGAAATTGCAGGGAGATCATGGAGCTTAGCATAAGGAATATAACCTAGTTCGCCCCCTTTACATCTTCAGTGATTGGCAGAAAAGAAATGTGTATTCAGTTCCCATTCTGCTCTGTACACAGTTGGATAGGGACAATTGCCATGCCATGTGACTCTTGGTCACCTTGGGGCTTGACCATGAGTGGTTACTCACATATGCCCTCTGTGTAAGTAGCTAATTCCTACTGAGTGAGACTATTGGCTTATCTCAACCAACTCTGGCAAGTTTCCAGGCAGAATTTTTTCTTGAGAAGAAGAAGAAGAAGAGTTTGGATTTGATATCCCGCTTTATCACTACCCTAAGGAGTCTCAAAGCAGCTAACATTCTCCTTTCCTTTCCTCCCCCACAACAAACACTCTGTGAGGTGAGTGAGGCTGAGAGACTTAAGAATGCAGCTATGCTCAGGACCTGCTTGTGGAATTCCCCTGGGAATCTGTTTGGCCAAATGCTGGACAAAATATAATAGGCCTTTGGTCTGATCCAGGAGGGCTCATCTTATGTTCTTACCCCACCTGCCAAAATCCCTTGCAATAAACACGGTATGCCAATGAATTATGGTCCCTAGTATTCTGTAGATCCAGGTTAGTGAAAAGTGGCAAAATAAAGATGTGGAAAGTTCAGGTATGGATATATTCAGAAGGCATTGTTAGGGCAACATCGTAGCAATTTTCCTAGAGTTGCAAGATTACTACAATCCTTCCATCAGCACACCAATGATCCCTGAATTTTCTGTATATTTCTTCTTACACTTCCCAAAAGAGAGACTTATGCTATTATTATTTTTTATTAAATTTGTTTAGCGCCCTTCATCCAAAGATCACAGGGCAGTTCACAACATAAACATACAAAATGGAAATACAAAATACATAATAAAACATCAGTGGCTACCATCAGTAGCCTAACATGGCTAGCAGCAGCTCCTCAACCATCCCATACTGTCCAACTTTTTCAGGTCAAAAACTGGGACACACATCTTCCAGGATGTGCTCCCAAATGTGACCCATGTGACAATCTCACCCTGAAAAGGCACTTTAGGGGCGGGGGGTGAGATGAGATTGCGGCCCTGAAAAAGTGCTTTTTCAGGGTGAGAGTGTGGCACCCAAACGGCTACCACAATCACACATGAAAAACAGAATGTCCCTATTTTCCAAGCCACTTGGTGGGTATGCCACCCAAGCTTTCAGTGGGTGCAGCAGTGACCTCCACATCAACAGAGTCTCTTTGCCAGCAGAGGGATACCTCTGTCTAACACCCCACAGCAGCCCTGATATGAGGGTTAGTATTGAGCTATTGGTATTGCAACCTTTGTAACACAGTGATTAATATGCTGGCAGTTAACCAGGAAGCTAGTAAGGAAGGAAAACAGTCTTATCGTTTCTGCTTTGGACTCCAGCCAGCAACAGACCATAATTTGTGCTAAGCAATCTAATCTACCATCTCACTTTCTCCATGCTTCCCTACGAAAGATTTATATCACATGTGATTTAAGTGATAAATGTAATGCTGCACTATATTAACTGTAAACTATGCCAAGATATGAATTGCACTTTAATCTAAAGCACTGCACAAGCCAAAACTTGAGGGGAAATAAGAGGCCATGAGGAGGAAAAAGGCAGAGCCTCACATTTTCCAAAAATAGAGTAGTCAAAGGCATTCTTTCTCACCAGTTATAGTTGACAGAAAGGCTGCTGCTTCAGTGTTCAAACCAGGGGTTCCCAGGTTCTGGGATCTGGGTGCTCTTTGCCAAACAATCGGACTCCATTATAAATTTTAAGACTTAGTTGTAAAGATGGAACCATTTAGCTGTAAGAGCTTCACCAACAGAGCACACTAGTTAATCAGGGCATCGCACACAAATACATTACTTCGGCAATCAGTGCCTATCAGCTTAGAAGTGAAATAGGTCACCCAATAATGTAATGGTATCTAATCAAACCTATATACTACGGATGTGCACCCTGAATTAGGAGGCGAATAGGGATAATTTGGATAAGGTTTCCACATTCCTTTGTGTGTGTGCGCACGCACATGCACACACAGAGCTCTGTTTTTAACAGATCTAATTTGGTCCTGAATAACTAATAAAGTTGGAAAGTCACAGAGTGGCTCAGGAACAGATCGGGCTATTTCCCAAAGCAACAAATACAGACATAAGTTGAATTTTGTGGCTACTGCACATTCCTACTACACAGCTATAAAACAGAGGTGGGGAACCTCCACCCACCTATGCCTAATTAGACCTGGCATGGGTCCCAGTTTGACCCACAAGGTTATCTCCGCTTAACCACACTGATTTGCACTGGTTGAACAGCTTGTTGCCAATGTGAAAAATTTCTCTTAAATCCTCATTGGCTGGAGAGGTCAAAGTGTGGGTCATTGGAATACAAGCATCTTTGTCAATGCAGAGATCGATCTGACTTCTTTGTGAGGATTTCCACATTCCCACTCACATACCACCCCAAACAAATACTTCTTCAGTAGAATGAAGCTGCATCTCACTGAAATTCTCTCATGGTTTCCTGAATCTTCTTTCTACCTCCAAGGGAAATAAAGAATTCCCATAATGTGTGGGTCATTAGAAGGAGAATAAATTAATTAGGAACAATTTACATGGCACCATTGAAGATGTATTTTTCTGATACGTTTAAAGCATTTAACAGTGCATTCTTTCAAAAACAAATATCCCAATGCCAATTGGCATTCATAAGTGTTGGAAGGGGAGGTCTGGCAAAAGCTGGGGATGTTGGGAGTTGCAGTCCAGATCGCCACTCCTGTCTTAGACCTTGTCATACTGGGCTGCAGGACTTTTCCTTGTTCATTTGTTTGTTTGGATAATTTGACTGCCATCAGGAATAAAGTGTGAGAGACTGGGAGAGACATAACCCAGGAACAAAAGCTAGTCTCAGTGGCCAGACTGACTCATCTCTTTGCTTGGACTTAAAAAAAAAATAATCATTGTCAACAATAGTGAACAAAGAGGTATGACTATACTGCTTACCTGACCTCCCTCTGGCTACATTGCTGCTGCATACAGGGATGGGGAAGGGGAAAAGCAAGATGGTGGTGAGGTGGGTGTGGTGCAAACATGCTGACAAGAGCTCTAGATTTTCACCATGCCATTCTCACTGCCAATCTTGCCTCTCCTTCTGTCCCAGTATGCATCAGCGATGCAGCTGACAGGAAGTCAGGTGAATACTGCTGCTCTACCATGCTGCCCTTGACTGCTTCAGATATTTGTTTATGCTATTGAGCAATTTGAACACTGCCACAATTCTTGTTTCTTTTTATATTTGGTACCTTATGTCATCTAATAGTAATGCAATACAGTAAGCAGGGGTTACATTCTGGGATTTTGCCTAAAGCCAGAATCATGCATACTCAAAACACATTGGGTTCAATGGTGGGTGGGATTACCAGAGTCATTTTTCCTAGAAACCTACCCTGTTTTCACACACACACACACACCTTATTTTTTTGCCACATATGTAAAGTGAAATACGCACAAGTTAAATGCACATAATATGCAGCCTTGTGGTACTTCTACGTATAAACCCTGATGCAGCTAATGTTAGCTGTGATTGTGCAACCCTACACACTCCTATCCTGGAATAAGTGTCATTGAGTTTAATGGGGCTTACTCCTGCATAAGTGTGTGTGTGTGTGTGTGTGTGTGTGTAGGATTGCAGCATAAATCGTGCTGATTTCAGTGGGACTGAATTAGTAGTACCCCAGTGTTTCAATAGGACTTAGAATGAGCTTTCTCAGGATTGCTTCTCATCACCAACCTTGATTTTGCTTCGCCAAGACACAGAATGCAGAAACATCAATTATCCACTGCATAAAACGTCAATTTTCATGTGAATTTGATAAGTATCTCATGGGTCTGAAAGAGAAGTTGCAACATCTGTCAGTTATAAAGCCAGAACAGATAAATGCATGGCTGAAAACTGATTTCACAGGCATAATAGGAATGGTGGGCTTTTGTTACAATCAGAAGGTGCAGCAACAGTTATATCATTCTCTTCCATATCTGGTAGACTTGTTCCTAGAACGACACATTTGTGATAGATTAAGAGTTACTTACATAGAAGGGACTTCTGGTTGTAAATACAGTGGTACCTCAGGTTAAGTACTTAATTCGTTCTGGAGGTCCGTTCTTAACCTGAAACTGTTCTTAACCTGAAGCACCACTTTAGCTAATGGGGCCTCCTGCTGCCGCTGCGCCGCCAGAGCACAATTTCTGTTCTCATCCTGAAGCAAAGTTCTTAACCTGAAGCTATTTCTGGGTTAGCAGAGTCTGTAACCTGAAGTGTATTGTAATCTGAAGCGTATGTAACCCGAGGTACTACTGTAATTCTAAACTGTATTCCATTGCTTTATATGAATTTCAAAGTTAAAAGTATATTGATAGGCTCATTGTTGTGTTGTTGTTTGTTATCATCCATTGTTGTTAGACATATCGCTAGTAGGAATAATTATTTTTTACTCCTAATTCTTTAAGTTGATTCTACACAATGCTAGCAGATGGAGCTCATACCCACCAACATTTCTCCCATGATAAACCATTCCATAATGATAATTGTACTATTTATACCCCATACATATTATTGGGTTGCCCCAGCACTCTGGACAGCTTCCAACATATATAAAAACATAATAAAACATCAAACATTAAAAAAACTTCCCCATACAGGATTGCCTTCAGACAGCTCAGTGGTTGGATAACTCTATACCCTCCAACATTTCTCCAATGAAAATCAGGACAGCCTAAGAAAAAGTGGGATCAAATCAGAAACTGGGACAGTTTCTCTAAATCAGGGATGTCCCTAGAAAATAAAGACACTTGGAGAGTCTGGGAGCATTGCTACTGCTCTTCAGAATCCTGAATCTACCGTTGCCCTATACCAGGAAGCAGAGGTCTCTTGTGCCTCTTTATTCAATGCAGTAATCACCCATTTCCCTGGCATGTGAACAAGTCAAGAATGCCATCGGCACCCAGTGTCCTGAGAAGCCCCACTGCTCCATCAGCATCCACAGTTGATGCCTGTAGTGGGTTCATCTTTATTTTTTAGTCTAGATGCTGTTTTAATTTTCCTTGTTGCTCCAGAATGCCTTTATGTTAGGGGCATTGTGAGAAATTCAATGGAAGCTAAATACAGACACCTTATGCTACTCCAAGCACTGCTGCCCCTCTTTTTCACTAACGGAAGGCAAATTTTGTAAACAGTGGTGGTTGGGAGGGCTGAGCTGCTTACCTGGTTTCCCAACATGGGGGTCACTTCTGGTAACCAAGAGAGAGTGAGAGGGGCAAGGCACCAGGGAAGTTGGTTCTGCCATTGAACCCACACTGCACCCAATTCCCTGCTACTTTCTCCACCCCATGGGGTAGGCAAACTAAGGCCCGTGGACGGTCTGGGAATCAGCGTGTTTCTACATGAGTAGAATGTGTCCTTTTATTTAAAATGCATCTCTGGGTTATTTGTGGGGCATAGGAATTTGTTCATATTTTTTTTCATAATATAGTCCGGCCCCCCACAAGGTCTGAGGGACAGTGGACCAGCCCACTGCTGAAAAAGTTTGCTGACCCCTGCTCCACCCCCTCTCAATTACTAGCAGCAACCTCCTTGAGAAGCCAGGTAGGCCATGTCAAGTTGCTGTGCTCCAACTCACTGGTCACTACTGCTTCCTAAGGAAGGATGGGACCTACCAATAGAGAAAGAGACTCACTGGAAAACACTTTGCTCAGGGGGCAACTCAAACCTTAAGCTCGCTCTAGAGGAAAAACTGGGTGTCTCTTCCTAAATAAGTACAATGAAGAGGTTCAGTGTGGGACATTTGTGGGGACCAACAAATCCTTGAACTGATCCTTGCAGTTGAATATCTGGAATAAAAGTGCCCTGGTGGTTACCATTGTAGATAGGTGACCACATAAAATTTCACAGCACAAGCTTGTATTTAATATCCATTTTGAGATTTTTATTTTTTTTACAATCAAGTGGTGTATAAATTTTATGAATATAAAGAAAGTTGATAAAGTTGATGCCATTAGTTAACCTTGCATCTGTGTTTGGGTGTTGGGGAAAATCCCAAGTGACTGCAGTGGACTCGCAGCCTACTGTATATTAAATTATAGAGATTTAAGTATTTAAAATGTGAACTCTCCTGAGAGAGAGAGAGAGAGAGAGAGAGAGAGAGAGAGAGGTCATTCTGCAGAAGGTCACTCACTCTGTTACCATCCATACACTTAATGTCTAATAGCTGGACCCTAGCTGCTGTGATTGATTTTTGTAACTGGACAAAGAAACAATTCACTGTCTGCACTTTGGCAAGAAGCTACATTGTAAAGAACAGTGGTAGCTATTAGGCAGAAATGTATCGTAGAAGAGCTATTATCTGTTGTATCTAAGTGCATGGGTTAGGAACAGAAGCCAGGAACTCAGCCAGCACTCCCATTTATGCTCATATGACCCTATTAAAAAATGTAGGCTGGGTATACAGAGTTTATAATATATATATAATACACTCTACCCTGGTTGCACACATTGAACTCCTGTGCAAACAGACTTTTCAATTCAACAGCAGGTGCTGCCTTATATATACACACACAACTGTAATGAAATGAATAGGCAAGCTTTGGGGGCAGGATCCATGTGTGCTATAGAGTCTTTGTTGTATCAGGAAGATTCTGTACACAGAGGATGAGAAGGAACACTAGTTTGTGCACCCACAAAAAAGTATGATAGTATGATAGAAGACATCCAAAGCTTATAGGTATAGGTAACATCCTTCATAAACCAGGCAAGGGAAACCTTTGGCTCTCAGGATGTTGCTGAACTGCAACCAGGGTTGATTTAGATGAAGAGAGGCCCTAGGCTACTCCACTTGTGAGGCCCATCCCCAACCCTCATAGCTAGAAGAAGAAGAAGAAGAAGAAGAGGAGGAGGAGGAGGAGGAGGAGGAGGAGGAGGAGGAGGAGGAATTTGGATTTGATATCCCGCTTTATCACTACCCGAAGGAGTCTCAAAGCAGCTAACATTCTCCTTTCTCTTCCTCCCCCACAACAAATACTCTGTGGGGTGAGTGGGGCTGAGAGACTTCAGAGAAGTGTGACTAGCCCAAGGTCACCCAGCAGCTGCATGTGGAGCAGTGGAGACGCAAACCCGGTTCCCCAGATTGCGAATCTACCACTCTTAACCACTACACCACACTGGCTCTCAGTGGAAGTGTTATAAACAAAATCGAGTGAAGCCAAGGATGATGACGGGTATTTAAAATTCTGCCATTCACAATTTCTCCTCTAAAGGACATAAGATATTATTGTTAAATACCACGGTGATTTTTAAAAATGCATCAAATTAGCACTGAAAAACTTTTGCAATAACTGAACTTTGTAAACCTTTTGTAGAATAAGCATTTTTTAGGAAAATGAAGTTGTAATGTTATTCTTAAAAACCCCACCAAGTGAAGGACTGGTCAGGGCCATTGTCCATTTACTGTATTTACTTTTCCCAATTTGAACTATCAAATGGTGAATTTCTTGAGTCAAAATGAGAGTACCCCTTAACTTTTTAAAATAATTTTTGGGAAATAATTCACTCCTGGTTCTTTCCATGGGCATGAAAAGAAGACTGGAAGATGATCTCCTGCTTGTTGGTTTCTGCTTGTATGCCCTGAGAATAAAAATTGAAAGAATGCAAGATTCATTTTCCAACAGGTCCAGATAGACTTTTAGAGAAAGAGATTTTCTTACTTAGTGCTCATACAGAATAAGCTCATTGAGTGTCAGGCACCAACAGCTAGAATATTAAGTGTACCTGAAGGGGGCAAAAAATAATTGGGAAAAGGCATATTGTATAGAAACGGGCAACAATATTTCCCTTCCAATTTCAGTAAGCTCATCCCCCCACCCACTTCACACATGCCCAGAGCTATCCTCTGTGGAAACACATAATAATCTTCATTAACACTCAAGGCTTCTTTCAATTAAAAATTGTGCTGTCAAATTTGCTTACTTGCATATGAACATTGAAGTGATATACCTTGGGTAATGAAGGAATTTGCCTCCTAGGATAGTTATATATTTCTTATTTACTAAATGTCTTAGACACCTGGTAGCAACTGCTCTCTGGGAGCCATATAAAGACAAAAGAAAAGGCAGAAAAATAAATATAGCAATTAACATGTTTTAAAAATATGAAACAGCATCAAACAATTCTAAAATGAAATCAAAGTGATATTGAATTACAAAGACAACCTGAAAATATCAGAAGGTGGAACATTTTAAACTACAGAAGCTGAGAATTTAAAAACAGGATATTTAAATGCAGTAGGTTTTAAAAAACTAGGGAAAACATAAATAGTTCTTCCTGGTACTAAAAAGGTATCAAAACTGTATTGTAACTTTTGAATAAATGTTTTTTGAATAATAAAAAATAGGTGCCAGGTGGCCCTCTCTAGACAGACCAGTTAAATTGATCCATTCCTAGAGGTTAACACAATCCATTGGATTTCTTAATTCTCCAGAAGATTTTCCAGACAGCATGGCTGATGCTCCTGTCAATGACTGAGCTCCACAGTCTAATACTAAGAGGTCCATCAGCACAATTTCTCCAAAGCACCTTCTCCAGCTTTGAGGAGTCCAGAAAGCCCATAGTTTTCTTTGAAGCTATGAGCAGTGAAGCAGGCTGGATGATGGCCAGAGCACAGATGGCACAAATCCCACTACATATCTGGATGAATAGAGGTATGAGTACATAACTGCACCTATGAATTGGCAATGGTGCCAGCAAAGAGAAAATATGTCTCAGCTGCTATTGAATCCCCAGTGAATCACCCAGCACATATGTGTAGAGTGGTAAATCGGCTTGTGCACACCAACGGTTCAATAGCCTGCTGCAAAAGATTGGCCAAACACCTTGAGGGCAAAGTCACCCAGATGCATGCCAAATCTAGTGATCTAGTGGGGGAACTGGACCAGATGGGTCCAGGGAGTGGTTAATGCCTAATTAAGAGAGGAAGTTATGCCCACTGTCTTGAAAGAGGTGGGGGTAACACCCCTCTTGAAGAGGTTCTCCCTGGATCCAATGGTTTTCGAAAACCACTATCTAGTCTCTACTATTCCCTTCTGGGGCAAGGTGATTAAGAGTGTGGTGGATGAAGCATATTGATCCATTTCTATCTAGCTTCAGACCCAGTTTTAGCACTGATGTAGCCTTCCTTGTCCTGAGTGATAACCTCTTTGGGGAGAGAGACTTGGTGAGTGCTACCCAGTTGGTCCTCATTGATCTCTCAGTGGTTTGACACCCTTGATTATGGTGTCCTGCTGGAAGAATTCAGAGGAATGGGACACACTGTGTCAGGGACTGGGCAGAGGAGGAATCGTAGAGACCGCCTCCGCAGCCTGACCCTTTCAGAGAAGAAGAAGACAGTTTAGAATTACAACAGGGGTTTGAAGGAGGTCACAGCTCAGAGGCAGATGAGGCTAAAAGCTGGGAAATAAAGGGAGAGGAGGGGGAGGAAGCACCAGGAGGGCAACAGATGATGGACACAGTGTCTTTAGAAAACATTCCAGACCCCCCCTCCTCCAGAACCTGACAAACCTTGAAAGTAGTAGAGCAAAGGGCTCAGAAGCAAAGGGCCCTCGTAGGGGAGATGATGATGACTGAGGAAGTGGGAGAAAAAGGGGGTGGAGAGTCACTCAGGACAATGCCATTATTCCAAGAGGCTGCATTCCAAGCCTCTCTCTGTAAATATTGAATAAGAAGCAGATGGTAAGAACTTTCTTTGTCTTATCCATTCCTGGCAACCTGCTGTGGAGTTGCTTCCTCTGCTGCCTGATACCCTGTGCTACAGCGGTTCTGCTCCTATCTGCAGGGTTATCACCATAAAGTAGTACTAGGTGACTATTGCTTAGCCCCGGAACGGTCCATTATCTTCGCTATGTTATTCAACATAACAGCTGAATAAAACAGAGTTGCTGTGGCTGAGTGGTTCTCATCTTGGGGAATTGGGTGTATGACATGTCCTAGGTGGGGTTGCACTCCCCTAGGAGGACTCATGCATTCTAACTGTTTGGTACCGGAAAGATGATGTGTAATATTAGCATGCCAGAAAAGCATCAATTTGGCATTTGACAAATGGAGTACTAAGTTAACAGATGAAAGGACAACTAGCACATGTTTTATGCATACTTAAACATGATCAGGTACACATGTACGTAAATGCTTGCATAGGCTTTCCTCACAGCATGTATTATGTATAAAACAGGCCTGAGAAATGTCAATAAAAGAACAATGTGCTTCATTAAGACTAGCAAAATTTCTCAGAGGCTTCTTCTAAACATTGTTATGCCATCACTGAAATATCTCTGAATTAAAGTCCAAGGCCTGTGAAAAGAATGTACAAAGTTATCAGAGAAACATGTTTGGCTAACTCTAGTCATCAGACATCAAGGACAATGTAGCAGAAGAAAAGACAGCTGGAAGGAGACCTGTATAGCAGCCAGCTACATGGGACCATCAAATTCCATCTGGCTCAGTTACCTGTGCCTCCAGCATTAACAGTTCCAGATAACAAATGGTAGATAACCAAGTGAATCATGAAAAAATGAATTAAAACAACAAGGGCATATTTTCTTCTTGAGCTGTCTTTATGGATTATGATAGTTCAAGAGGGAAAACTCTCCCTGTTATAATCATGACCAGACATGAACCTGTAGTATCTTACAAGGAGTTATTTTGGGTTCTGTCTTTAAAGCGCAATGCTAGCTGATCCTTTAAATTCCTGCTGATATTTGACAATGTAAATTCAGTCTCATTATTAAGTCAGATGACCAGAAGTAAATGCTGTGGTGATGGACTTTGCCTATGAACACAAACTGAATTCATGGAGGAGAGGATTTTCAATGGCTTCTAACAATGATGGCTATGCCCTTCCTCTACAGTTGGAGGCAGCAATGCTTATGAATACCAGCTGCTGGAAACTATACAATGGGAGAGAGCTCTTTTGCTTGAATCCTGTTTGCAGGTTTCCCACATCTGGGCATCTGGTTGGCCACTGTGAGAACAGGATGCTGGACAAGATGGGCCATTGACCTGATTCAGCCAAATCTTCTTATGTTCTTGTGGAAAGCTGGCTTCTCCTTGTCAGAGAAGTCCTGCATTTTGGGAGTACTCTTTTGCCTTTCTCTTCAATCACCGCTGTCCCTACAAATTTGATTCAGGCCTTACAAATATAGAATAAGAGTAGAAAGTGGTCCATACTAGACTCTCCTAATGCACCATTAGAATTACCAGAAACATTTTGCATGTATTTATCTAGGTCAGCATTTCCCAACGTAGTGCCATTCAGATATTTTGTACTACAACTCCCATCATCCCTGATCAGTGGCCATGTTGCCTGGGATTGGTGGGATTGGATTGGATTGTTGTACTACTGATTGTAAGACAACAACATCTGGCAAAGGCTATCCTAGCTTCACATGAGTTAATTGGCCAATCATGTTTTGGTTCATCATAACCTGTCCCCTATTCTCTGTTAGTATTTTAGCTTCACTTAGTCCCACCCTCTCTTAATTCATACTTAATACTTTTCTTATATATATTATGATGTTCAAAGGCTTGCAATTGCAGTAAAAAAGGAGGAAATCTCATATACCCAACAGGTAGAAGCAGGAGGTATATTCTACTGGGCAGAAATTATGCACTATCTTGTTATTTAAGGAGAAAAGAGAAGAACACAAATGATATTTGGAAGCTATTTCTTTTGTGGTCATTTTTCTTACTATCTCTATCATGTCAATAACTATAGTACTTAAAAGTTGGGAAGTCAGGATAAATGCAACATCCATATATTCTTTTTTAGCATTGAAAACTTACATGATTTTACAATGTCACAAGCCATGAGTCTTTAGTCACTTGGTATTAAAATAAAAAATATCCATAAGACTCACATATTGCATATGCTAAGAGGAAGGCACGTTTGGCAAACCCTCACCATGATCAACTCCTGCCCATAAACCTATGTCCTCACTGTGGAAGAACATATGGATCAAGAATTGGCCTCAACAGTCACTTACGGACTCACTGTTAAGACCATGTTCATGGAAGACAATCTTACTTGGCTACGAGTGATCGCCAAAGAAGAAAAAGCAGAAAGCTAATATCCCCATAGACATTTTAACACAGCTGGTGTATGAATGATTCAATTGAAAGGCACAATGATTGAAAGATAATAGTTTAAAATTAGCTTGCCTTGCCACTAAAGAGATGGAAATTTTAAAATTCAACTTATTGCACATATGTCTCTTTCGCCGCATTGCAGCATTTTAAAAATGAAGCAAGCCATTTGACAACAGAAAAAGAACTTGTTTCAGGCACCTTGAGGTGAAAAATAAATGGAGAAACAGAAAAGAAATTTAGAAGTTTTCTATTGTATCTGGGAAAGTAGTGAAACAAGTCTGGTCAACCAAATAACTGCTTGGTAGATAGGCAGGCAAAATGCAAAATTGCAAACACACACAGCTATCTGTCTGATGAATATGCATAGCTTCTGTTTTCTTTAAATAGCCATCATTTTAATGGCTAATGGTCCAAACCTATATATTTCTTTGCTAGTACTGTATAAGAGCAAGTTGCAGCAGGGCACCTGAGGTTGTGTACACATTACCATTACTCCAGCTCCATTCACTTAGCAATTATGCTGAGGTGCGTCTGTTGTTGCACTTGTACAGATGACAGCACATGCACAGAAAGTAGTTTCATGAATAGGAGTTTTGGAGTAGGGATTGTGGGCATGGGGAAAGCAAACAGGTGGCGCATGTTAGGTGAAGATATCTCCATCCCCTTTCTAGTGCATACAACATTGTGCATATACAACATGGAACAGCCAGCCTGCTTGGAACAGATAAAGCACATTCATGCACAACTGAATCTAGACTCCTTGAGGTCTGGAAAAGCAGTCCAAAGAAAAAAGGTATTTAAAAAAAATACAAAAAATTGATACTAAAGCTTGGAATCCTCTGAATTATGTTTCTCTTCAATAAATCCCAGTTGTGGTAACTGGAGCTTACTCTTGAGTAAATGTATTTGGAGCTTAAGAAAGAGCGAGTGCAGCATTGTGTTTAGTGTGTTGGACTAGGATCAGAGAGTCTTGAGTTCAAATCTACACGCAGCCATGAAGCTCGTTTGGGGGACTTTGGCTTGACCTACTATGCAGGTTTGTGGTGAGGTGGGGGGAGACCTATATGAACCACACTGAGCTTCTTGTAAGAAATGTGGGGCAGAAATATAATAGATAAGTAAGTAAGTTGTTGATTCCTGAGGCACCGAACAAGCATGTACAGTATTCCACCACCTACGTTCCAAACTAACCAGACAGTGAAATCTCAGATCAACAATGCAGCAGAACTATTCCATTTTGCTCACCCCTAATTTTTAATAAAGAGTAGCATTGAATATTCACCCGGGGCTTATTAGTGAGGCGGAGAAGAAATACACCACTGTGGTTATATGACTTGACACCAAGCCTCACAAAAAGAATTGAACTATTTGTGATCTCGCATAGCAACCATTTAACGTTTCAAGTGTAAAGACTCCAAACAAATGGTTATTCTCGGGGGTAACGTTGAAATAGAACAAGCCTGCCCATCTGCAGCTTTGCTGTGTGACAGGCCTGCCGCCAGCTCATTCCTGTGCTAGTATTGGGGCTCTTCCAAGAAGCCATATGCAAGCATTACAAAAACCTTGATAGCCCTGTTCTCAATCTGATTTCTAAATAGGTATATTGGTAGAACAGGAGAGGAACGGAACACAGCCTTTCCACAATGTTCATCTCCTTTGTCAAAAACCCACCAGCTCTTATTTTGAAAGGAACTCATTGCACACAGGCTGGTTTCAAAATCCTTTTCCTTTTTAGCATTAGTGAATTTAAAAATAAAACTTTGTAAGAGATCAAATTAATGATGGCAGCAGTTTTAGCATTAAATAGTGCGTACCACTTTGGGATCCTTGGAAATGAAAAAGTGTTTATAAATTATTTTAAGGGTTTTGTATTTATTTTATTTAACAAAATGCATCAGCAAAACCTCTAATCAACATAAACCTCTAAACGGTTCACATAAAATAATATAAAATATACACAATAAACAAAGAAATAACATATGGAAAAAATGTGTCTTTAAATTTTGTTGAGTAATACGATGAGGTTCTAAAAGTAGGGGTTTTAGTGTCTTAGCATCTAAATTTTCTATTATAAAAATACTATATGGTATTAACATCAAACACCTACCAAGCTTCTCGCTACATCCCATTGAAGTTTCCATAATGCTCTTGATGTTGAAGATATTGGGCTTCTGTAGCTGTTGGCATAATCCCCCTGAAGTACTGATGTGAAGCAGTCATCCATCGTATGCCAAAAAATTATCTGAAACTCAGGTCCAATGCAATTAGCAGGCATGTGGTTTTTGTTCTTTGTTATATAAATATCAGGTACAAAATAGCTAGGAAGGGAGAGTTTAATTCTTTATCTTCCTGCGATGGCTAAAAGAAAAATTGAAATGCTATTTGCATTTCAAGGGAAGCTCCAAATGCATAAAGCGCAGGCGTTTCCAACCTTTTCAGGCCCATGGGCAAATTTGGATTTTTGACCAGTCCTGCTTGTGCACTTTTCATTGCTCCTGGATCAATGATTCTTCCCAGAGACAGAAAGAGAGAACATTCTCACTCTCTTCACTCTTTCAAGGGATATCTGATTCTTGAAGATCTGAAAGAGGAAGTGGAAAAGAACATCATTCTTTTAGCTTCTTCCTCAAGTTCTATGTGGTACTTAGTGGAGAATAGAGTAACCACTCCCATCTCGTCATTATCAAGAGAATATAACTTCCAACTTTTTTCAATGCAAAACCAGGATGTGTATCTCCTGGGATGTGGTCCTAGGTGAGTCACATGGACCACACCTTGCTCTCGCCCTCCAAAAGTGTTTTTTGAGGGTGAAAGCACAGTGTGAGAGTGCATGAGATCATGGCATCCAAAATGGCCAGCAAGATCTCATGAGAAAAAACGGGAGTGTCTAGGCAAGGAACATAGGAGCTGCAGGTGGGACCTTAGAAGCCTCAAATCAAGTCTTTTTATCTGGATCTTTGTAAACAGGGACTGAATACACAAAGATGGAGAGTGATATAGCAAAAGGTAAAAATCAGTAGAAGTGACAACACATACTTATCTCCGATCTGCTGTACTTTGCTGCCATGCCTTTCTGCCTTACTTTTACTTCCAATAACTGTTTCTTCCCTGTCCTGGACAAGATACATGGATCGAAGTCTGTCTGTCTGTCTGTCTGGGATTATGCATGATAATATCATGATGCTACATAACCCCTGAGATTTGGCTAAGTGCTGATACCCCTGAAAGCAAAGACAAGTTTGTCTGAAGGCAATGAATTCCAAATGCTTTAGTGATTTTGAAGCAATCATGAAAAACAATCTGTGAAATGGGGTGTGTGTGCATTTTTAAAAACAGACTAAAAGAATTCACAGTAATATGTGATTATTTCCAGTTTAAGCATATTAAAAATCTGGACTTCTACTAGGGGACAAAGTTGATGAGACATGTCAACTGCATGAGCATTGGCCCATTTTTATTTTACAAAATAATTCGTTTCCTATCAGCTGAAGGAAAGATAAGATGGAATAAAAGAATTTTGTTGGACTGCAACTTTGGAATTTATGAACCCATAGCTCCCGTCATCCCTGACCATTGGCTGATTGAGGCTAATGGGAGTTCAAGTCAAACAGAATCTGGAGGGCATCATGTTGGCAATTTCTGCCATAAGAGAAGAAGAAAAATGTAAGGAAAAATGGACATGGACACAGAATCTTCATTATCCCTTCCATTGCTGGACCCATCTAATTTGTAGCTCCTGTTCCACAGTGACATCTGCCTCCCACATCTCATCTAGCATGACCCTAAAGAGTAGAGCAACAAGGACAGGGCTTTGCACTTTGGCAGAGTGAAAATTGTAACAAAACACTTCAAACAAAAGCATGGCTGAAGAACAGAGAATGGAGATCAAGGCATTTTCAACATTTCTGTATCTCATGTATGTGAACTGTGCTAGCTCTCTATAATATTAAGCATACACATATAGATGTTTGCTTTTAGAGTTAGCAAACAACCTTGCTATTTTCCCCCATGCTACATTTTTTGCTCATGTTTATTTTCAAGACTCTTACAGAACCTCTTGGGGCTTTGATTTCATATTAGAAATCTAGATTAATCTGTTAAACTTTGACAGGCCTGAAGTGTGAAAACAGCATATGGCTGTGCAAAAGAGGAGCTCTGGAGATCCCCCCCCCACCGCTCTTAACAGAATGTAAGTCTTCATACTGTGCTCATCCTTATTCACTGCATGCCTATCCATATTTTAACCCTGGAAATAGCAAGGTATCAGCCTAATTCATTATATTTTATTCTCTTAACATCTGCACCACTTGAATGGTATCCCTGGAAAAATAAAAATTGCCTTTCACAAGGACAGTGCATAATTGCTTTCCATATCAACTCCATTGGCATGATAAATACATAGATACGCTACTGTGTCATTGAATAAATTAAACAAATTTATGATTAAAACGTCTATCAGTGAACAGTAAAATCCATAGTAGCCAGATGAAAGCTCCATGAGTAGCAGGGGCTTCAAACAAAAAGGATTCTTCTGGGCTTGGGACATTAGACAGAGTCACCCCTAAGGTCATTGATACTTCCAGCATAGATTGTATTATAACTTGTATTAAAAATGTCCTACAGTGTCTAACTGAGTGCTAGCTTGGTTTGGGCAACAGGGCCCACTACAGACTCAGTTCCAAAAGCAATAGCACCAAGCAGTAACAAGGGAAGTCCGAAGGCAACCATTGAATTGAGGCTCTGGCGAACAAGCTGATGGATAGGTAAATGGAAGCAGGAGAGTGGGAGTAGTGTAAGTCAAGAAACTAGTGAGATGATAAGGCAGGGTTGCCCTGCTCTAGTACCTAAGCTGTTGGAGAGTAGTTCAAAGTCTGATGTTGACATTTAGCTTCTTATACTAGCAGAGCTCTTGTATGTCACCCACAATCTTGTCAGACAGCCTTTTGTTTCAAGGGTCGGACCTAGACTATAGTATTGGTCCTGTCAGCTGACTGATCCCCAAGGCACAATCCCTGTTCACCTGGGTCCATAAAATCTGTGTAAAGGACTGGTTGTTACTTGTCTCACTGAGGGTCATCTGAGGCAAAGAACAATATGGCCCCCTTCCTCATTCCACATCCAGAAGTCAACTCAAGTGGCAGTACAATCTTACTTCAACACTGGCAACAGGACAGAGTCCTCCACCACACCTGATGGCAGCAGGGTAGCTTAGGGGCAAGGAAAGTGCCATGCATAACTCTGTCCTCCAACACCTCATCACTATTCCCCTCTCATCATCTGCTGCTTCAATGGACTGACCAACTCTGTCTAATGGTAGCACTGGTCTTGTTTTCATCAGAGAACACTTTGTATGCTAAGCTTCTGTTCACTTCTTTTCTTTTACTGCCTTTTGGGATTCAACTCTATATGCTGTCTGCAAACCTTTAAATCATGCCTCTCAACTGGAGCTTGACTGGTACCTCACCTGGACTGTGTCACTTTTGCCTTTGGTCTGACAGCCAATACTCTCTGCAAGCCCTAAAATATGACTGCTTAGAAGCCCAAGCCCTGTTGGACCCTGACACTGGCAATTAAACTATAAAGTCATCTCCAGTGTAATTCTGAGTTTTCTCTGAAACACCTTCAACAGAATTAACAACTGATTGGAAATGTGGACCAAAGACACAAAGGGAATTGATAGAATTCTTAATGATATTGCTTTTCTTCTTCTGTCTGGGTATATAATTATCCAATTGTACTGAATGAGATTTTGATTTGCTATTTCACATTCAATAGCAGAGATCAATAGCAATGCAAATTAAACAGAGAAAAACCTGCAAGCCTTTTCATAAAAAACCCCTGTCATTAGAATCCAAACTATAGTTTCTCTTGTCCTGAGTCATTTAGGCGTTTAGCCAATGTATGCTTTGAACAAATGTATTGGCTTCATGATTAAAGATAAGGCCTCTTTTGTTCAATTTTGCTGCCGAGACATTATTTTCCAGTCAATTGACCAAAACAAAAAACAAAAAAAACCACCCAGCTGTGTGTGAGTGTGTGTCTGTGTGTGTTAGCAAAAAGGGAGAACTTTTGTATATACATGCTGGACACATTAGCTCTGCATGACCTCAACCTAGAGGACAGCAGCAGTATCACTTAGCTGAGCCTTCTAAACATTCCATCCTCAAAGCTCTATAATTTGGAAACTGCAACATCTTTATCAGAGCAACTAATGATTAACTGCATCCTACCATCATCCCAAACAAACTTGTCTGAAGTGTTGTTTGATGTCTTTATCTCTCTGTCTGTCCGCCTATGTATTTGTTGAGCAAATTTTTAAAAGCACCACATGGGAGGGGTTCAGATAAACGCTCTTAATACAAAAGCTTTGCCTAAATTCTCCTGTTATCACACTTGTCAAATTGAGAAAGTTCCAACTTCCATAAATAAGAACGCAAAGGCCGCAATAAATGATGATTAAAAATATTGGTTTTAAGGCAATGCAGTCAAGCTGTGGACAGAAGCAGCTGGTAGCCTGGATTCAGGAGCTAGTGAGTTTCAGAGAAAAGAGCAAATAACAAACGTGGGCATGAACAGGAAAAAAAAAACTTGAGATTCTTCTAAGGGCCCCTCTAATTTGGTGGATTTTTGTGATTGTAATCTGCAACACGTCACTGATACAGTAACAGTGTCTGTGACAGATTTATACTGCACTGTCCACACTTCACTCAGCTTTATTAGTTGTTCTGTGATGTTTCCCCAATATTACGGTGTTATTGTTATCTTTGGGGGGCATTCTTGTGCATAGTGCAACAAAGGCACAAGCAAAACAAGAACTCTGAACATTTGTGGTATGAAATGTTACAGAATTTTAACAGGAACCAATGGGACATGCTTTGATTGGAAATGAAGCAGTATGCTTGCCTTGAAACTTCTGCAGGCCTAAGCAGTATTGAAAGTGAGATCACATATAACCACCCTGATACCATCATGAGCACAAATCATCATGAATGCACAGTAAAAAGGCTGTCTGGAAGGACCCGTAAGAAGAAATATTAGCAGTTGGAAGACAACAAGACCATAGGAAGAGAGAGAAGAGAAAATGAATAGGAAGGGACCAGTGAGTGAAGAGCTTAAAATAAAAACCCAAAGGAAATGAATGAACTCTTCTTTGAAGGGAGAGTAAACAGAAGAATAAGGGGAAACAGAGATGCAGAGAAAGGAACAGTCATATTAAGAATGGAAGAAAGAGAACAAATCTGAGAGACAAATTTAAAATAAGAAAGTTACATTAGTCAACCTGGAAGAGAATAAGACAATCAGTATCTTTGCTATAGTTAAAGTGAAACAGAATGTCAGCAGAATTTGGGAATCACAAGTTTTTGCAGTAGTTTGAATTTTAAAAGTAAAAGAAGAATCTAGGATGAAGCCAAGGTTTCATATTTGGTGAGAGGGGCCAGGATTAAATTCTCCAAGTAATTTAATGACCCTTTTAGTTGCAACACACACACACACAAACACTTTTTGCCAAACAGCCAGAATTAAAGCACATAACTATAGCTCCACAAGAAAGTCCGGACATCCCCCCCACATCCATTTTCTCCTGCAACTCTCTAACCAGTAAACAAAAGGGACAAATTCTTCCCAGTAGTTTCAGTGACCCAGCAGTCTGGACACTGGACTCAGAAATCAGGTCAGAAATCACACACAAAAATGGAATAAGAATAACAAGAGGATCCTAGGATCCAATGCAGTTTAAGTTGACTAGTAAAATAAATTAGCAGTTTGAAAACATTTGGAATACAGAATACATAAAAATAAGAACCTGTGGAAGGAGAGTCCTCCTCTGCAGGACACCAGTGCCAAAAGCAGAAGCAAACCATCAGCAGCAAGTGCTTCTTACTGGTCCACCCCCTTGTTGATGTTTCCTCATCATCCTCCAGTGACAAGGAAGGTTGAGCATCACAATTGCCACTGTTCCTGCCTATCTAGTAAGTGCTGATGGTTTTTAAAGGGTTTTGTCAGGTTTAAAGGGTGTTTGCAGGCTTTTCCAATGGGTGCTTCGAATTATATGCGATTTCACATATGTGTGCGGTGCCTCGGAATGTAAACCCTGTGTAAATTGTGGGGTTGCCTGTATGGCTTTAAAGATTGGCCAGTACTTTGAATTCTACCTGGGCAGGAAAAAAACAACTGGAAGCAAATGTAGATCTTTATCATCAGCTATAATATGCTTGCATGAATCTTAAGGTGATTGCCTTAAAAATTAATCACCAACATTTGCATTTTAGTTTATAAATGGTAGCCTTCACAGCAGGAATTTCCAAAGCCAAATTCTAAAAGCTTAAAATCTCATGTCTATTTCATTTCAGCTCTGCTTCGTCTCTGTTCTTTGTCCCCCCCAAAGTGTCTTCAACTTCAGCAAAACAAAGCTCAGAGGAGCTTTCAAAAGAACAAAATGAACTCAGGCTACCTCACTGCAGATAGATTGAAACAGATCAGCAACAGTCAAACACATACATTCATATATCCCATACTCACAACACCATCCAATATAATATACTTGTTTGATGAATCAGATGAATGAGATAGAATAGACAAAAATACATCTGTCAAAAAAGCAGTTTTTTCATTGCAGATGCAACCCGCTCTGACTCTCAAAGGGGAAGCTCAGCAGCCCATCGCCTGCTTTAACTCTTTTCCCTTTTTTTCTTTTTCTTTTTTGCATTTATCTGATGTTTGCATTCACTGAGGTTTCAGGCTGAAAAGAAAACCTGTTCAGAACTACACTGCGTGACTACAGATTTATTTTATTTTTCACTGCATTGTATCCTCATTTAACAACAGGATGCAGTCATCAATACCCAAAGGATCTGGAACCATAAGGGTCCCTGAGGCAACAGCTGCTCTGTTTCTGTGCATAAGAGGAAAATGGGAGGAAATCACCTCCCTTTTTTTAGGACAAAGGAAACCATTTTTGATTGAATTGGGTTATTTATGAGAAAATATTTAAATTTAGCCCGGTTAGACTCCACCCAAAATAGAATGTCACACACTGTCCTGGATCAAATTTCAAATCAACAACTAAAAAATCAAGAGAGAAAGCGAGCAACACATGGGTGGGTAAAATCATTCAGTCATATGAAAGAGTACCACAGAAATTGCTGTCGTCTTTTCATGGGCATTGCCATGAACTTATCTTAACTGATACCACGTGTATTGATGAGTTTTTACTTGTCTATGTAACTGGCTTTCCCAGAATTGCCTGTTTTCGTACATTAGCATATTTATAATAGAGAAGCTCACCATGGATTGACTTTGCTCAAAAGTTGGAATAACTTAGAGGAGGAGAGCAACCAAGATTATCAAAGGTCTGGAAACCAAGCCTTATGAGGAACGGTTGAGGGAGTTGTATATGTTTAGCCTGGAACTGAGAAGACTGAGAGGAGATATGATAGCCATTTTCAAATATCTAAAGGGCTGTCACATGGAAGATAGGACAAGCTTGTTTTCTCTTGCTCCGGAAGGCAGGATCTGAACCAATAGCTTCAAGTTACAAGAAAAGAGATTTCAACTTAAGACCAGGAAGAACTTTCTAACAGTAAGAGTTGTTCAATCGTGGAACTGAGTCCCTCAGAAGATGGTAGACCAGGCTTCCTCAACCTCAGCCCTCCAGATGCTTTTGGCCTACAACTCCCATGATCCCTAGCTAGCAGGACCAGTGGTCAGGGATGATGGGAACTGTAGGCTCAAAACATCTGGAGGGCCAAGGTTGAGGAAGCCTGTGGTAGACTCTTCTTCCTTGGAGGTTTTTAAGCAGAAGTTGGATCATCATCTTTCATGGATGCTTTAGTTGAAATTCCTACATTGCACAGTGACCCTCAAGGTCTCTTCCAACTATACAATTCTACAAGTCTGAGAAACAAGGGAAGGCTTAAAATTAACAGATCCTAAAGTTTTGGGAATATTTTTTTAATGTATTTTTCTAGATTCCAAAAATGCAAAACATTTGGCCAAGGCAAAACTCATGAGATATAGTTTTAAAGCCAGGGACCTCTAGATTATCATATTCTCAATCACCACCTGAGTAAAGCAGGCTTCCCATTTTAAAAATGATCCCTTCAACTCATAGTTGATAAGGATGAAGACAGTGAAAACAGAAGCTAGGGTGATTATTCTCACTCTCCCAAGATCCATGGAGTCCCCAGTATAGACATGGCCCAAAGCTGTTCTCATAGTGCTCAGTAAAATGAAGGGTGTACTAGACTGCATTTTAAAACATGATCTGGAATTCAGCTCAGAAAAAAGAAACAAGAATGGGTACCATCATATTTGTGACAATGTAAATGAATTAATGCTATTTGAGATCATACAAATCACCAGGTATTGAAATAACAAAACACCATGAATTGAGACATAGCACAATGCAGTGAAATGCAGATATTCCATGTGACCAGCTGTGGGAAATTTACAATTGGCTTATAATGAATCACATGTTGTTGAACAAGTCTCTTGATTAGATAAATAATGCCTTGAAATGTTCTGGAGATGCATTAACCTGGTTTGTGTCAGTTTCACTTTCATTTTCCCAAGGACAAAGAAACCAAATTGAACAAATTGAATGAAGGTGATCCAAATTAAGGCAAATTACACAGCCACCAACTAAATAAAGGCAGATCAAATTAACCTAAAGCAAACAGTTATGAATTACGAGGCCAGAGTCTCAAAAACGGGGGTAATTATGACTTCAAATATCCATTTTAAAAAACAAATATTTAAGCATGATTAGTCAGTAGAAAATGTCTGGTTTTCTGGCACCCTGAAGTGAACTGTATTAAAAAGAGAATTCTACCCAAGAAAACCCCTTTTTTTAAAAGTTGCTGCTTTGTGAAAGTTAGGGCATTCCATCACTTTATTAGTTAATATACATAGATCATGAACCTAGGCCTAATGTACACAACCAACTATTTCCAACACACAAGGAGACATAGAGAAATGTGCCATTTTATTTATTTATTTAACAAAGATGGTATACAGTTTGATAGTAAGAAAACCTCAAATAAGTGAGGCCTAATGCCCAAATGCAAAATCTGCTGCTATAAAATGGGAATGTTAACGATTCTAGGAAAGGATATATTGAATAAGTATTATCCTTCCTTCACTCATGCTAGTAAGTGATGTAGCGGAGCACATCCCCCTCAATATAACTGGAAGCTAGTTTGCAGATTCGTTTGAATCTCTTAGTTAAGATTATTTCCTGGTGTCCCCTTTTATCCCTCTTAAAAGAATAAAGAAACGAAAGTCATTCTGAGCAAAGTAACAACAAGTTTACTCACATTGCAGTTCACGATGTGATCCCTGAAAGGCAGGCTTTACTTAGTAGTTACACAAACTGAGTGTGAGTTCATCTCACATGGAGACTGAATTCATGTGCTGTTGGCTGAGAGCCAGCAGACAGCAAAATTACATTAAGACAACAAAATGGCTGCAGGAGAGCAGCATGGCAGCAAAAGAGCAGCAACAAGCAAGAGAGCAAGTGAAGCAAGACGAACGACTGACAAAATGGCTGCATGACTCGGCTCTTTTATGGAGTCAACCAGAACCATGCCCATCTCCCAGCTCACATGCAGGAGAGAATGATCCAGTCAGTGGAACAGGAAATTACACTGACTGGATGTCCCCCTGGCTGTGCCCACTCTAGGGAAATAAGGAATGTTGCATTTGACTGTACCAATGGATTACATCCCACAATTAGAAGGAACCTATTATTTGGTTAAGGTAGTAGACAATTCACATGTCATAGGTGCATAAAGTGGAAATGATTGTGCCGATCCTTGTACTTCAGCATATGCAAAATGTCAGTCAGCAAGAAACATCAGAAAACCAACGCGTTCTCTGATAAGATTACATGCACTTGCATCTGTGGGATAACTATCCTATACTATTGGGAAGAGTTCTGGGGAATGGTTGTCTTTGGCATAGTTCCTGCATTATGGTGGAGCATAATTTGGGATAGTGATGTGTCAAAATTTCCTCCTCTTTGTTTCTAACCATTCTGCATCAATTAATGAGGGAGGAAATGGATTCCAAAATTATCAAAGGGGAGAGAAGAATCTGTGTGAAATTCTCATTGGTTGCATGTGGGGTTCTTGTTGCACTTACCTTGCTTTTGAAGTAGTTTGTGAGTATTCCTTCTTTCATTCATTGAACCATCTCATCATTGGTCCATGCTCTACAGCCTTCCTGGGTGCCCATGCTTCAGTTGAAACCCAGAAGAAACCATCTTAAGGCAACCCTTCTCATCAGGCTTCCCCCCCCCCAAAAAAAAATCAGGAATCATCCAGGAAGCTTGCAGAGTGCTGGAAAAATGTTTACAGGAAATGAAAATATATTCACAGGACCCTTCACTAACTCACAAAAATAAGTTAAGCTCAGAGCCTTGCACCTACCAAAATTCTAAAGGCATTCTCAAGAAACTATCAAGTGTCCAGTCTGACAGTGTGGTAGAAAAACACATTATTCTATTGCCAAGGAGTAAAAATCCTCATAAATTGGAGGGCAGATTTTGACATCACTGTAGATATAGGAACAGCAATATGTGCGGTCTAATAATGCATTATACAAATTCATAGGAAATGACGTGTAGCTAGTTACACCATTACACAAGCTGTTTTCTGTCTCATCCCTCTCTCTATATATATAAAAGCTCACATCCATCATTTTATTAAGAATCAGTTGTCAGGAACTTCAGGATCTGAATTATAAACCTTGTCTGAGGCTGGAATCTAGTTTATTTTTACTCTATTCCTATCTATATCTATCTATATCTATATCTATATCTATATCTATATCTATCTACACACACACACACATATACACCACTTGATTGAACTTCAAATTAGTTTATGGAAGAATAAAACATTAAAGGTATCAAAAATAATAATTATAAACAACTATTCAAAATATTCAAATAATAATTAAATTCAACAATAAGATAAAAACCAGATTAAAGCACATGTCAACATTCTACATGTCTTAATAGGCTTGGTGTGGGTTTTTTTTTTTTTTTTTTGCAGGTGCTGAAAAGAGTACAGTGAATGTGGTTGCGTGGTATCAATTGGCAGGAAGTTCCAAAGTGTGAATGCTGGCAATTTATTACAAATGCAGGAACAAGTGTTATATGACACCTCTAACAGTTCTGCAAAGCAAAGCAGCTGAGCTGGCATACATGGATAAAGTGATCTCACAAGTAAACCAGTTGAGCAAATTATCTTGGTCTCTCTCTCTCTCTCTCTCTCTCTCTCTCTCTCTCTCTGTGTGTGTGTGTGTGTGTTCAGGCCCAGAAAGTGAAAGCGGGATGCATTATCATCCTTTGTGACTGGCAAGCAGTATGAAGTCTCTGGACTGGTCAGCCTTCATTTAAGTATTTAAAGACCAACAGGAGGAGTGGTCAGCATTGAAGTGCAGCACCAAGTCTCCTGTCAGTGGTGTCACTGCCACGTGGCAGAGTGGTGAGGCGACGCGGCAGGGGACAATGAGATCGGGGCACACCAAGAGAGCCAATCTGGCACTCCTACCGGTCAGTGCAACTGAAATTTTCCTGACTTCTCTGACATTAGGAAGGTACTGAAAGTGTCCACCAAAGCTGAAAGAGAACAGCTGTTTACTACAACCATACATGTTCACCCGTGTGTTATTGTTAACAGCATCAGAAGTGTTTGCTTTTCAGTTTTGCTGCATTGTTCCTATCAAGAAAGCAACATCATGATTACTTCCCACTCGAGAGATGCAAACTTAGACCAAATTCAATTAAAGGAAGGCCTGGGGAAATCATATTGATGCTGCGTTTCTTAATTCAACTCATGTGATAGGAACAATTTTTAACAGAAAGCCAGTCATAAAAGATAGACACACTACCACACCCTTTAGTAGCTCTCCATGCAGACTTTATCTGATAAGGAGCCAATAAAGTTTCGGAAAGATCTTTGCTTACCTCCTTCACCCACTGGAGCATTTTAATTAAATTGACCTCCACTACTTAATCAGACAATTTCCATTAGGACACATAAAAGACCTTATCCATTTCATCTAGGCACTTGACTAAGTCCCTCCAATCATTTTAACTTAATTACTAATAGATGAAAAATGACTTGTCTAACATAATTCCTGTCAAAACAATTCTAGATCAGAGAACTAATGTGAACTCCCAGGGAGATATCATTACATTCTGAACAACGTTCTTTATGTAGATTAGAAGGGGGGAAATGTTCTGAAGTTTTCAACTTGGCAGACAATTCCGGCACACTTTAACATGCTCGCAGATGAACAAGGATCAAAGTTTCTTACTCAGAAGCAACAATATTTTCATTCTCTATATTGTATCTCTTCAAATGGATTTTATATTCTGTTGGTATTTCCTCTTAATTTATACATGAATTTAAACATGCATGAGCTGCAGCCCACCTAGGGATGTTAGAAGGCAGCAATTTCCCTTCTAACCCAACTTTTTCACCATCTGCACTGTTTCTATTCTGCTGCAGTTTGCTTTCTGACAAATGTTATTCATCTTGTGTATGCAATTTGAGATAATTTATATAAGTTGCATATTTAATGTAATTAAGAACATAATTGTTTTCACACCATTCATTTCAGTGCAAATGTCACTCATTTCAAAGCAAAGGAAACACAATTAAAATGGGTCATTTGTGAACTGAAAGCAACCAAGAGCAACAGTGAATACTGATTGGTATTGGCTGAATTGATTTCAGTTCCAGATATTAGATGAATAAGCAAACATTGACATTTTCTTCTATTTCTGTTTTCATCAGAATTCTTCAACACCCCAAGCCCACCAAATATCACAGCCTGAAAGGTATGGATTGTTACCTTCTGGACATTTGCCAACTTTCTGTTTTGTTTAGACCCAAACAGGGGTACACCAATATTTGCTGACCTTGCTAGTCAGTGTTCACTTCTGAGTTCCCTATTGGAGCTAATCTGTGGCTTTTCACTTTCAGCTTCAGGTATGTGTCAAATGCTACCAAAATCTATCAGGACCAGGCATGGATTCAGGGGTTGTTGATGCTTGGAAAGAAGTGAAATGTGCCTTTTTCAGCCAAGAACTGTATCACAAAAGTCAGAGAACTGATAAAGCTGAAGAATAGTTATGTTCCAATCCGATATATTAGTATAGAAGGTGTGAATCTTTGAACCAAGTGAAATTTGTTTCCATCCCTAGGGACTGTTGAAGTGAAAATGATGTCTGTCCAGTGCGTAATCCAAAACTTTATGGAGTATTGACATATGAAGTTTCCCTCTGCCCAATTCTCTTCTTTGTCTCCATGTACTGTATAAAATTGGATTACCTGTATGGAATTGTGACGTTAACATATATGAGAGAGTGCTGGAGGTGAGATAGTTAAACAGGTTGCCCAGTCAGGACCCAGGGGGGTGGAGTCAGTGGGACTATAAAACCAGTTCTGGGAGGAGTTTGTGGAGGAGTTCGTTGGGAGTTGTTAGTGGGTAGTTGGTTGGATTTAGTGGGTTGGCTGGTTGGGAAAGGCAGTTGGTAATAGAGAGACAGTTAGGGCAGTGGGTTCTTGAGGGTGGGGAGGTAGAACAGATAGAGAGAGGAAAATAAGACTAAGAAAGTAAAGAGCAACAACGTTTGGAATGCTGTAAAAGTTTTGTTTGTGTCTGAAATAAAATACACTCTTCTTTATTAATTGAGAAGCTGACTGAGACTGAAGTGATTTTACCAGGGAGGACCTGGTTGGTGGCAGCGGATTAGTGGTGTATGGGTCAATAGTCCGTGAGATGACCGGGGGCTCTGTACGAACGCCACAGGAATATTTTGCAATACTGAAGAAAATGAGAGAGTGTTTGCTGGTTTGAAGCTCTGTGATAGCACCTGGCTCCTTATGTGAGAACAAGAGCTGTGGGATTGGGACCACCCTATTTACATTGAAGGTTTCACTCAGCTAGTTTTGACACCTAATGGTTCTGAATGCTTGCAAGAGGGCAACGGAAAACATTGACATGCAATTTCTGCTCCCATCAAGTGAATGAAAAGTTCAAAACTCTATAGCACAAATTGAAGGTTTATTTCATGGGGAACTTTGTATACAGTTGACACAAGTGTTACAGAGCTTAGCATAGCATAAAGTGTTCTGTTTTGGACTCTTTCCCATGAACTCAATAATAGGTTTCTAATAATTTCTTCCTGACCTATTTTTTAACAGCAGTTTCTTCTCCACTGAGTTAAAATTAAGCCATTCCTAAATTTAAATGCCCCACTTTATTGGTTCTTTGTGCATGTCACAGCTTTGTTGCACACACAGAGTAAGCGCAAGAGCTTGTCCGCCCACTTCAACATAGGGACCCAATTCCATGTACATATTCCCTTTATTTCATGCAGCCATTACAGTTAATAGGGTAGTCTATTCATGTGGGGTTTTTATAGGCTACGGATTGGGACAAGTTGTCTTTGCCTCCACACCACAAAGAAGAGTCACAACACAAAGCACTGGGATAATGGTTATATCTATTAATATAAAAAGCGGAGGAATTTCAAACTAAACTGAACAAATAGACTGGATTCAAAAGAGTATGGGCAGCTGAGGATTTTAGCAAACTCTGGTAGGGAAGCATACGCCAAACCCCTGGGCATGTGACGCACCACGGGGAGGATGCATGTGGCTCCCCAGCTAAGGATGGTAGGAAATGACTCCAACCTTCCTAGGTAAGCTTGCTCAGTTGGTAGAGCATGAGACTCTTAATCTCAGGGTCATGGGTTCAAGACTTATATTAAGGAAAGTGATTCCTGTATTTTAGGGGGTTGGACTAGATGGTGGTCCCTCCCAACTCTACAATTCTATGTTTCTGAAATATACTTGGAGTCGAGAGTGGATTTAATGCTCTTTATTCAGCTCATAATGGTGAGGAGGAATGGAAGTTCTCCCACCCCAAGAATGTCTGCTTTATATACATTGTTTACACAATGGGCCCCATGTGATTGGCTAATTCTGGGATTCTCCTGTAGGCCAATCAGGTCGCGGATTCACTTTCACCTGAAGCTGGATTGGGTGGCTCCTGTGGACCAATCAGACTGCTGCATTCTGGAGCCTATTGTTCTAGGACCAATCAGGCTGCTGCATTCTGAATCCTGTTGTTCTAGGACCAATCAGACTGCCGCCTTTTGGATCCTATTCAACTCAGTGCATAACAGTTTCTATGAGCCCAACACACAGAGAGAGACCCCACTGTCCAGGGTGCATCCAAAATGAACATTTCAAGCTAAAAGGGTTCCCGCCTGGCATTATGCATCGAAAGATTCCTGAAGGGTGTACTGTTTTTTTCCCCAACTTCCTCACCTGTCCAAACTCAATGCTCAAACAGGCAACTGAAACATACCACTCCCAAATGCCAATCAAACTGATCCCAGCAATGTGGAATAGGTGAAAAAGCAGGGACACTAAAGCCCATCAAGGAATCCCTGCTCCCCAAAGAAATTCTAGTCAGCTACACCAAATTGGTGACTAGCAGAAGCCCACACTGCATATGGAGGAATATATCAGCAGGAAGGTTTTAGCTTGCAAGAAGGGAGGACTTGTAAAGTTAGGCTCTGACCTCCTCCCAAATTGCCGGAGCCCTCATGTGGTCATCCCTCAACTTAGTCAAGATGAGCCCTTGTACCAATACTTATTCAATGCAGCAACATGGTATATTGCCTCGTCTGACAGAGGACTCTAGCTCAGAAGACTTAGTGGAGTCCCATTATCCCCCTTCCACTTGGTCAAAAGCAATAACCACAAAAGCAGGTTGGACCCCTTCAGATGAATAGACTTCATTCATTCAACACAGGCAGCTTTCCCCCCAACTCTTGGGAACTGACTGTTTTGAAAGAAATGACTAGTGCTGTGATGTTTGTACTGTAATGATCCATTTGTTTTCATGGATCTCATATACCAAAACCAGATTTAGGGCAGTTTGGGCAGTTTCCCCCCACAGGGTGCCAAGACAAGTGGGTGCAAAATTGAGAAGATCCATATGGGGGTGCCAAATTTTGACCTTACATGGGGCATCATATTATGAAAGATTACCAAAGTCCTCCCCTGCATATATATATTCCATTAATGTTCAGTTTTTTAAAATAATTGCCCCCCCCCACATACATACACACCTATGTTTTTAACTGTTTCTCTCTTAGCTGTAAGCCACCTTGAGTCCCTGTCAGGGAAAGATGCAGGATATAAATATATTATAGTAATAAAAAGGATCAATCTGAGACTGAAGCTAGCTGAAGTCTTATAGACAGGTTAGCCCAAGCCCTGCATAGAGCTGCAAAGAGCACTTGCAAAAAAAAGCACCACATAGGATTGCATCCTCCTCTGTTCAGCGGGGTGCAGGGTTCTGCTTCACAGGGACTTTTCCTGTGAGGAAGGTGTTAAGTTGTGGGTGAACATATCAGACGACACAGCGATTCTTCAAACAGCTCTTGTTTATTCACAGGCCAGAACAGAACTGAACTGAAGGGTTCAGCCAGCCTGCTTATATAGAGCTCCAGTACAACGTAACTGTAACAACTTTCTAAAACTATCCAATCACTGAACGTCACTTTCGATCCCTTATTTGCATAATTATCTACAGTATCCCCCTGCTGGCCCAGGGTGAGAACTTCAGTACATAACAGAAGGCATTTGCAAAGGAGCAACCTACAGCCAACAGGATTGACTCCTGAGCTAAGCAGCTGATAAGCAGAGCATTCAATCCTTCAGAGTGCTTTTTTGCCAGCACTTTCCCTGCACAGTAGGCTCTTGTGAAAGAGCCTAGATCCTTACCTTATGTGAAGTTCTCCTTGTTGTGTGATACTGAAGCAGACCAACATCTAGGCACCATTTATACTTTAGATCAGGTGACATTAAAAAAAAAATGAAGCTCTAATTCATTCCTGTTCCAGAGATATTAGTACTTGTCAGATCAAAGTCCAGAATTAAAAGTAGAAAAGAATCAAAATTCTTGCAAAGCATTGTTTCTCAAAGGGGTTTTCCTCCCTTCTGTTACAACTTTTTCTATCCAAATATCAGTCACACGTGGTTGAGATTAAAAGATCTGCTTGATCAATATTTTCCACCAGGGGTACACACATTCCAGCTGCCTTTCTGCTAAGTTGTGTTCTATAAAGAAATTTAGCTCAACCCCTTTTCCCTAATGCCTGAGAACACTATTATAATGTATTTTAATTTCTCAGCTCTTCGGAAAAATTAATCTAATCTTAACTTAATCTATTTTAATGAACCCTACCTAGATGAATTAGATTTCAATTAGATTTTGATTAGAATGAGTAAGTGAGAGACTGCCGCAATGGAGAACAAAACAACATAGTCACTGACACTGCCCAGGAAAAGGTGGAAACAAAACACAAAGATAAGGCCAGGGTTGATTCCCTTGAAACCCCTGCCCATGCTCTGATGACTACAGGCTTAACTACATACTCTGTAGAATTTCAGCCTTGAGCTTCATCTCAACGTCGTCTGGAAATACATTGTGAAAACTATTGTATTAGCCTATCAGAGAGCACCACATCTTTTATAACCCATTCACCTGATATATACAACCAGTTATCCTTCAAATACTGCCTGTTTGAGAAGTTTATCTGCTGTATGGAAGGCTTCTGCAGTTGCAGCTAGGGAAAGGCAGAACCTCTGCAATGAAATTTTGTAACTTTTATATGTAGATATATATTTTTTTACTTGAAATGTGGAGGGCAGGGAGAGCCAGCATCTTAACATAACCGCATATAAATATGCAGCATCTGATTCCACACATATCATAATGGCAGCACACATATTATTATATATTGCACCATGCCTGCTAGTTTTTCTTTGCTTGCCTGTTGGGGGGGGGGAAGAATAATCTGTTTTGACACTCTTTGAAGTCCTTTGGAGCAGGACAATTAGCACACTTTCTTCTTCCTATACCAATCAAAATAGAAGCTACATGAATATAACTGTACAGTTATGAACTCTAAGTACAGTGGTTGTATCTGTCCACCAAGGGAAGGCAAGAAAGCCAAGAGTGCAGAAGTGGCTTGTTTGATGGAGTGGAGCCACAATGCTAGCTTCCTGCCAGGAGGAAGATGGGGATGTAGGAGCTGTGGGTGCACAAAAATAGAAGCAATCTGACACACAGTCCCAAGCTCTCCACCACCTTGGCCCTCCCCTTCTTGATAAATGGCAGGTACACCACTTCTAGAAAGCTGGTACTGAAACTCCATCCCACCAGATGAACCACTTCTGATGCAATGCCACCAGATAGTCCATCATGGATTCAAATAATGTTATTAAAAAGCTAAAACACAGGCTACAGATCTGTTGATTTTTTTTTTTTTACCTAATATGTTTACCTAATTTTGAATATATATTTTTCTTATGAGATTTATAGGTTTATTTAGAAGGGTGTGTTCAGTGTCAGATCAGCTCTAGTTAAGATATAAATCTTCCTCTATCTTTGCAGTTCTAGATGTCACGGACCAATCATTACTGGAGCCTATATGAAAAATGATCAGGCCACCCTTCTCTATATTCAATAAGACAACAGAGCAGAATGTTCTAAACATTATATTCATAACTGGAGAGTTCCCTTAGGGTGGATTGCTTGCAGTAGAATAGTAACAAAACTTAATATCTCGAAAAATAATATGCACTGGGAAATTTCCAACTACATTCATCACACAACTGACATTTGAATAGGTTTGGTTTAATCAAACACCTAGACTTTTAGCTACCTTCCCACAACCACTACTGAACTATTTTCTTTCAGTTATATTTAAATGTATATTTTAAATTCCATATATCTATGTTTCAACTCCTTCACTTTGAATTTACCTTTTCCAAGTCCCTTTTTAAGAATATGGCTGACCTGGCAGTTTCTGGCTGCTTGATCTTACTAAGCTGTAATTCTGGGGAAAAAAATCCACTTAAATTTTACTTGCTGCACAGACAAAATAAGGAGGGCTTCACTGGAGAATAAATAGGAAAGGGATCTCTTCTGACAATGGAATAGTTACAATAGATTTTGGGAAGGTGGAGGGATAGGTTCTGATTCAACAAATTCAAGAAAAATCAGGACATCTTTTCTGGTACCCAAAAGAAAAAGTTAAGAACCACAACTATATTTCGCATTCCTTTCAAAAACTATCAAGGCTTCTAGGCTCTGATGCACAGTTGTGTCATTGACATATGCCAGCTCCTAAAGGCTTTTATACAGACCTAAAGCATAATGTTAGAGCACTTAAGAAGAGCATAATGTAATGTAGTCCTAGAGCAAAATATAACGCAAGATAACCTGCACTGATTACTGATTTTTGTTGGATGATGTTCTGTATGTTATGTTGTGACTCACTTTGTTATTTCTTTCCTTTTGTTTTACTTTTTATAAATGTAAAATGGCATATAAAACCTTTAAAGAAATAAATAAAGCAATATAAACCTCTTGATGGTAACTGGTGATTGATTAAAAAAAATTTTTTTTAAAGGAATTTAGAACTGTAATGCACCAGAATCAAGGAAACCATGAACTCCAAAGGCAGATTTTGGCATGTGCTTTTCTTCACCCATTGCAGACTGGACCAGAATTTATCAGAATCCACTGAGGTTCAATGTATGTATAGGCTGACCCTACACCTACTTAGAGGTTCAAGGCCTTGATGTATGATGTTGGGACTGTGAGAACATGGGGAACCTAAAAATTACTGAACAGTCTCAATCTGATGGAAACTGAGCTTTCTTTGCAGAATAATTTGGGAGTCAAGATATAATGGGAACCTTCTTAACATCCAGTATTCAGTAGACAAAATTACTTGAGATATTTCTTGGGAACTTGAGATATTTCTTGGGAACTAATGGTAGTGCTGAGATTTGTTATGTTCCTGGGACTAAAATACATCTCAGTGAATTGTAATGCTGACCTTGTTTCTGAGATGAACCCCTGAATTCTTCTCATATTTTAATCTGAGTTCAAGAATCAATTTTCTTGCTGCCAGCCACTGATTTCTGCTCTGGCAATGTTCCCACTCCATATGTTCCTTGCTCATGGTTTCTAACCATGTTAAAAGATTTCTAATGTACAGTAGAAAGTATAGAGAAATTTAGATTGCAGTTCTATGTCATCAACCTGGGAGCAAGATCAGTTGAATTCAATGGGGCTTTCTTCTGAGTAGCGATGCTTATGTGAGGCTTTCATCCATAAAGATAAGGATTGTGCTGATGTGGAGATGAGAGTTTCAGTATTTCTGAGGTCCTCCTTCAAGGGTCTTCTGCTGGTTCCCTCACTGCGGGAAGCGAAGTTACAGGGGACCAGGCAGAGGGCCTTCTCGGTAGTGGTGCCTGCCCTGTGGAACACTCTCGCGTCAGATGTCAAGGAAATATACAACTATCTGACTTTTAGAAGACATCAGAAGGCAGCCCTGTTTAGGGAAGTTTTTAAGGATTGATGTTTTTATTATGTTTTTAGATATGTTGTAAGCTGCCCAGAGTGGCTGGGGAAACCTAAGATAGGAGTAAAATAAATAAATAAATAAATAATAAAAACTAAAACTAAAATTTGACAATCTTTTTTTATTAAACAAAAACTGGTTAAGGCAAAGGAAACATAAATATCCGTTCAGGCAAATTTAGGAAACAGATTTTTCCTCAACACATTTTGGGGAAATATGTTTGCGTGTCAAGACCCCGAAGCCACCCCCTTGTTGATGAATAAGACACAAGGACACGGATATTAGTTTAATGGTTATTGGGCAAATTTAGGCCACAACTTTATTGGTTACAGAATGTGAGCAGTATTGGCTTAAGCATTGGAATTGACCCAACTATATCTGACTCCTGTCCGTCATGCAGGGAGTCTAGTATGGGTCAACCACTGGTAGGGGGAGCCCCATCAATGCAAACCAACTCAAGCTCCCCTTGGGTTCCCGACGGGGTCGTGGCATGGCCCTAGCCCCACCCCGGGCTTCCGACAAGATCCACACCCCTGGAATCCTTTAACAGAATACCCTTAAGCCTGGAGGGGCAGGTGATGCCCACACCTCCCCTCCCCCATCATCCATAGCAAGACCAATGTCTAAACTTGAAAATAGGGAGGGAGATCGAGGAAGCGAACCCAAAGGAAGCTCTCCGGCTCGCGTCTCAGTTTCAATGGGGCCTGGCCATGCCCCCCCAGCCAGTGGCTTGGCTGGCTGGACAATGATATGGCCAGGAACCTCCGGGTGACACGGGACTTCGTCCCCCACCCCCGGACGGGAGTAGGTGGCCAGGCGGTCCACCGCAACGCCTCCCCACTGGGAAGTGGAGTGGATTTTAAGACAATCACAATGAGCAAACAGTGTCCTTTCGTGAAAGCAGCTCCACATTTCTGTTTTTGTCATTGACTGTTGTCGGCCAACAACTATGCATCAAAGAGATGTTTCAGCACAACTGTGTATTTACTTACTCGATACAGTAATTCAAACATAAGCAGAATAATAAAAAGTGTGCTTATTGATGTAGAACAATAAAGAACAAATTGCGTATGGGCCATGGCAATTGCTCATAGGTGATTGCTCATCAGGCATAAGCCTGATTTATATGATACAGCACAGCATGGGACCCACTTCCACATAGGAATTCCCTCCCCAAATACAGTACATGTCATTTCCTATTCAAAAAGGAAAAGGTATGCCAATAAGGTGTCTTTCATGATTTGGGCCACAACATGCTCTCTTGACCCTCGTTCAGCATGGTTTATTCAAGCTGGGCAGGGGGTTTGGCTGGGTTGGCTCATCTTTGTATGAGGGGGTGGTGCCTGATGCCTCAGTTGGGAGTACTGCAAGCACTCCCCCCTCCAAAAAAACCAGCAACCCTGCCCTGGAACCTGGAATATGACAGTTGCCATTCAGTCACAAATACCCACCTTTTTGTCAAGCTGTTTGAGAGGGTAGTGGTGGTCTAGCTGCAGACACTATTGGAAGAAACTGACTATCTTGATAAATTTCAGTCTGAGTGTGTATATATGAGGTGCCCTTGGACCAGACACATACTCTCAGCCTCACCTTCCCCAGAGGGTTGTTGTCAAGATAAAATGGGCGGTGAGAGAAACATGGAAACACAGAAACACGAACACTGCTCTGAGCTCCCATGAGAAAGGGCAACACAGAAATGTAATTAGTAAATATGTGCAGGCCTCTAGCTGCTGGTCCTTGAATGACAAGCAGAGCACAAAAGCACCAAGTCTGATACAGCTTTTATCTCCTTTTTGTCATTCAAACCCAGAGTTGAATTTTATGTTTCCGTCGAGTATGTCAGTCATTGCCGCTATGGCCTACTTTTAATGGTCTACGAGGCAGACAAGATGTCATTGATTGTTAAGGAAATACAAGCCGTATCATAACAGCCAACCGACAATGTGCAAACACACCTAACCCTTCAGGCAAGTGTTCAAGCTAGACATTACATAATGACTCACATTTATTACTTGAAAAATAGCAGAGATGCAAAATGATTTCTTTTCATCGGCCCTCAGAACAGAAGAAGCCGTGGGAAGGAGCTTGCAATGCCTCATCCTCCTTAATTGCTTCCTTTCTTCCCTGGTTCATGTACCTATTCCTTTATATGGTTCAACCTTCTCATATCCCCAAAGGCTTCCTTTTCAAATATTGTGTGGCTTTGCTCTCGTTGACGCCATGTGTTTTATCCACTGTGCTTAGGCAGTGCAGATTTGCAGATTTTGAACAATCTTAACATAAAGCAAAACTGGGAACCCAGTATTTTAGACAGTGTGACACCTACGACTTCTGTGTGACTTGCTCTATAATTTAAATGTATAAGGGGCAGATTTCCTTTTTCTCACTTTTACCTGCCACATTTTATGTCCTTAATAAAGATATTTCTTCATGCTTGGCATAATGTTAATTTGTCCCTGGGTGAGAATGATGAAAGATGAACTGCTGGATTTTTTTTTTTATCAAAGAATAAAGTAAAGTAAAAACATTCAAATTTCAAATGTTTCTGATAAATACTTTGAAGAATTTTAGCTTTTTATATAAAATATAGTGCATGGGTAGGCAAACTAAGGTCCAGGGCTGGATCAGGCCCAATCACCTTATAAATCCAGCCTGTGAACGGTCCGGGAATCAGCATGTTTTTCCATGAGTAGAATGTGTCCTTTTATTTAAAATGTATCTCTGAGTTATTTATGGGGCCTGCCTGGTGTTTTTACATGAGTAGAATGTGTGCTTTTATTTAAAATGCATCTCTGGGTTATTTGTGGAACATAGGAATTCATTCATTTACTTATTTTTCAAAATATAGTCTGGCCCCCCACAAAGTCTGAGGGACAGTGGACTGGCCCATGGCTGAAAAAGTTTGCTGATCCCTGATATAGTGTTTAGTCATCATTTGCTAAGTTATAGGGCTATCAACACTGTTGAAGTACTTCCACAACAGAAATAAAGCTCAAAATTGAAGCATGTGTATTCTGAGGTAAAATCTTAACATGGACATTTCTTTCTTTCTTGCCAAATGCTCAGGGCTTGATGCATACCTTATAATAGTGACAGAAATTTCACCAGAAAAGTATACAACATTTTGTACTGAAGTTTAAATATAGTTTTCTACCACTAACCCCCTCCCGCAATATAGTTTCCACAAGCCACCCATTATGTGACTGACTAAGTCAGAGAGCACTTTCCTTTGCTTTGCCTACTGTGACAGTTTACGGGGAGTATATACATGGATTCCAACTATACTTCAATTCAGTTGCTCTAGGGTGGCTGTTTTGGCTTTCATATTGTTTTCCAAAGTGTGACTCTGCTAGATTCAGCTTTAAATGCAAAGTGAATCTCATTTCACTCCATCTCTAATTCAAATATTCATTGCCCAGGTAGGTGCACTATGTGACCCATGATAACAGCAAAATAACCAGACTGTACAAGAGTGATGGGATAAAATCAGGCCAAATCTTTATTGACAGCAGCAGGCAGGGCAAGGATTGGCATGGCATTGGGTCCCAAGATCAGTTCATCATTCCACAATAATGGATCTGGTGGGTGTGGATCACTCCAAACCTGTACGATGGGAGTCGGCCATTGTTGAATTGTGCCATAGTGCAAGTCAAGCAAGCAAGGTCTCACTGGGGAACCAGGGGGCAGATTCCAAGCAGGCAAATACAGAACCCAGGCTTGGGTTTGCTGTGGTCAATCCTCCCCTCAGGCCCCTTATAGGAGCCCCCCTAGACTATGTAGATACCAATTCCATTTCTGCCCTCATACAAACAATGTTCTTCCACCTAACAAAGGAAGCCCACAATTTTACTGAGGAAAAGGTGAAAATAAAACCCAACCAAGTGCCAATCAGGTTGAAAGAGAAAAATTCCTTTCCATCCCTGTCAACCAATGACCCAAAATTGCTCAGTGAAGGGTGGGCAGGTGGGAAGCTCTCAAAGCAAAATGGCTGTGAGCTCCAGGGGAAGCAACCTTATATAGGCTCCCCCTCCCCTCTTCAGCAAGGGCTCATGGAACTGCTTTTTCCCATGAGCTCATCACACAGAGAAGATACTGGGCAAAACCTTGCCCAGTATTTTCCTGCAATCTATGGGCCACAGCACCACCGGCCAAAGGCATCCCATGCTTACTGGGCACGGAATGGGATTTCCCACAATAAATGGTTGACTATATATTTATGTGTTCACTTTTTAAAATACTACACAGGTACTAAATGATATGGTTGGCAGATGTTTACAGATAAATGGCATAATGAGGTGAAGAGTTGCATTTATTTATTTAAATTTCTATATATCACTATTCATAAAATATATCAGAGCGGTGGTAACAGTTATACATAAAACAGTACAATAAAAGCTATCTATTTAATCCAAAATTAGCTAACTATATTGGAGATGTGTATTCTTAATTGCCTGCATAAGCCTGATGGAATAGAAAAGTTTTCAGCAGATGTTTAAAAGTTGAAAGAAAAGGTGCCCGTTGAATTTCTGTTGGCAAAGTATTCCAGAAGAGTAGGCTGATAACTCTAAGGACTCAGTTTCTTGTTACTCCCAAATGAGCCTTGCCAACTTGGTGCATGACCAACAGTCTTCCTACAGGTGATTTCGGTGGTTGAGCTGTGATATAAGGCTTCAGGTACCCTGGACCTAAGATGAGGCAGACATGTAAGAATGTTAAAGAAAGTTTCAACTTTATTAATCTACAATCAGATCTGCAATGGGAATATAAGAACATATATATTTCTTCCCCTGCAATGTATTCCACCTCAAACTCTTCTATGTCATAACAAAGTGCATTAAAACTCATAATGAAAAGAGCAAGGAATTCAACAGAAACAAAGCAGATATATTGGTACTGTTTCAAGTAACTTCATTTCTTTTTTCCTTTTTGTTCCATCCTCCTTTCTTGGTTGAGATTTATCACTTTGGAGTTTTTCCTTATGAAACAACATACAGAACATCAAGCTTAGCTTTCCTTTCCCCCATTATATGCCATATATTTCTTGACCTGGCATGTTCACTGCTCTGCTTGGTATCAAGCTAGATCAGTCATGCCAGGACGCATCTTATCAAATATCAGAAGATGCAATAGAGGATGACTGGTTTAAGCTGATGCAATGTGATGGGGCATATCAAGTGAAAACTGAACACAACTCTCTTAAACTTGTATTTTTGAACCAAGCTTCTTTAATAATGAAAGGGATGTTTGATTGTTTTGATGAAGTTTGAACAAAATGTATGCTTGCTGCTGCTTGTGGTCTCTACCAGCCCTGGAAGGCTGTTGCCACTAAGCCACAATCAAGACCTATTTTGGGTTGTTGGTTATTGAATAACTTGCATAGATTTCATTTTATGGATGGGCAAAATCAGACAGGTGTCCAGAAGTGGATGCAGGTGCAGGATGTATACTAGATATGCAAGTATAATTTAGCATTCAGCTGGACAACTTGAAGCATGTGCAATACTAATTTAAAAGCAGAACTACCTGACTATTTTATGATTGGAGCTTCGTAAGAGGACTGTTCTAAGAAACAAAATGTCCTTGGCATTTCACCACTCAGTAGCTATGGAAGCAGTGATATTAGGAATGTTCTAGTTTGCATAAGAGAGGTTGGTGGTTATAGTGATGGATGGCATAGGCATTTTTCAGTTTCACTCTGAGATTTTTCTGAGAAATTAACAAAAGGGATCCAGAGCACAAAGGTCTCACCCACCTGCAGTTTATCCTGCACTTTGGCATTCTCTGTATATGTGCCGATTAAGATGTGAAGTTCTATGAAGATATGGGAGCCTATTAAAAATATTTTTAATAAGCTCATGTGATGCTAGTAAAAACAAAGTGAAATAAAAAGTCATTTTCAAAAGACAAATTAATTGTTTAAAAGACCCGAAATCACCCTGTGACTAATGTTACTGAAGATGCCTATTCAAAAATTCCTAAATGCTCCACGACTCAATGATGTTCATTCCAATTAAAACTGAAATTATGAGATTTAAATTGATTTCAAACATCCCACTCTTCTAACAAAGCAATGAATCATTGACAATGGCAAGCTGTTTCTACAGCTAAATGCAACTCAATGTGGATGTGAAGTAGATTCGTTCAAATATTTAATGAACAAAGCTGATACTTAGGGTTGTGTTGTTAACTATTGTTGGTCTTTTGAAATAAATCTACACAAAGCAGGAGGTTTTTCAGCTATATTGGACTGGACCCACAAGCTGGAGGGTTGTTTTCAACACTGGAGCAGCTCCTCCTATTGCCATATAGGTGAGAGGAAAAGTGTCAAATTCTTCAGCTATTATATAGCCACTTTCTCAGAAACTTCCAATAAAAACTGCATTTTCCAGGCATTTTCCCACACCATTTTTTAAAAACTTTAAGCTCTTTAAGTAACCAAGAGGGCAGAAAGAAGGAGATATACACTGACTACTTCCTCTTCTTCAGCCACTCTTTTTGACACCAGCCCCAGATCACTCTGGGTGGACCTGATCCAACTTGGAATGATCTGGGGTTACTTCCAGCTAATCAGTGCGAACCTCAGGTAACTCAAATCAGTCCAGGATCCAGGATTTGACCAGATCTGGGGCATAGACCTAATAATCAGCTATGGCTACATGTACCGGTACTTTCCCCCCACCTGCAGTACTGCTGCCTAAGAATGGCTAAAGTCCAGTCCCTGCATAAAGACAGGATCATATAATGATTTGTCCTCCTACATGCACACATCTCCACATCATTCTACACAATATGTGCAATGCACGTTGATCAGGTGCTGTACAGAATGATGGTTCATGACTCGTAATTAGTTATGTATCTAAAACATTCTGACACTATGTCTAGAGGAACTTTCAGGAGTGCTCCTGTGCCTTATAACATAGGCAGCTGTCCTGTGCAGCAATACTCAAGTAATTGGGGGTACAGAGAGAAGTCAGTGGAATTGATTCCAAAGTCAGAGGCTGCAAAAACCCTTTTAGATGCAGATGAAATTTATGAATGTTTGGGCCATAGACCATTCACCTATAAGACAAATAAGTACAGTACAAAACCCAACAGTATAAAATACTGCATAAAATCACATTGCTACCTAGAATCATACATAAAAGCTACATCTTTAGAGTACTACATAAATCGCATGTAACATATATAGAACTTGCATATTGAAAGGATAAAATTTAATACAGATAATAATTCTTGCCCGGATTTTCATTTCTGCTAGGTCAAATAGAGAGACCCCTTTTAGATCTCATTGCCACTTGTTTTACATTTCTAATCCGTGCTTTGAAAGCATCTGAACTTCCATATTTCCAAAGTTCTAAACATTATTAATCTTCACATATGATTTATAAAAGAACATCTAGCAGACTGAGATCTAGTGCTTTGCCAAGGATACCCACTAGCCAGGGAGAAGAAATTGGCTCAGTCAGTGAACTAGCATCTGTCAGCAAGGAAGTGTGGCTAATTCTGTCAGATTTCCTTCTCCCTCAACAAAATAATCTGGCAAGGAAAACTCAAAGAGAAATGCAATGTAAATCATTTTCTGTTGTTGTTGTTTTTCAGGTAATATGGTCACACTGATAACACGTTTTATAACTCGGTCACAATTTTACCGTTATCATTTACAATATATTAAACATACTTCTTGCATTTCAGGTACATTTGAAGCTTCTTTCTACCTTCTAGAGTAGGAGCGACCAACACAAAGCCCTCTCATTGTTGGAAACTACAACTCCTAGCATTCCTCCTGAGGATTGAAGGTGCTAGCTGGGGGAAATGTAGTCCAAAACAGCTGGAGAATGGAGAAAAAGCCTTGAATACTCTAGACATGCCCACAACCAGAAGCATTTTCCATGGAATACCAAGTCAACCTGAATTAAGTCCAGTTTACAAAAATAAACAGCTTGTAAAGTGGTTATTTTCATAAGTGCCCGGAAGGCTGCTGCCCATGGCCTATTTGCATGCAGCTATTTATATGTGGGTCTACCTCCTGGCACACAGAATCAGTGTTGCCACCTCAAAATTTCAAACAATGGTATACAGCTGTGTGGCAAAATGAGTGGCTCCATGTGGTGAGTGCCACCTGAAGCAGCTTTCAAGCGGTCACCATATGGCTGGCTGCTTGTGTGAACAAAGGGCTCAAATATCAGCATCTCTCCTGGGCACAGAAAAAAATTGAGATGATCTGTAGTCACATAAAATTTGTTGACTAATTCTCAGAGGTAGTTGTTTTTAAGCAATCTGGCATTTAAGTCTTTTAAACTCGATAAAAGTGTAATGAGAATCTTGTTATTTTACTTTACTCTTTAATAAAGTGGGGTGACTAGAGATATTGGATTTGTAGCAAAGGGAACAATCTTGTATGCACACATGGGCACACACAAGATATAGATAGATGATAGATAGATAGATAGATAGATAGATAGATAGATAGATGGATAGATAGATAGATAGATAGATAGATAGATGATAAATAGATGGATAGATAGATAGATGGCAAGTTTTCATTTCTTTATCTTTAAAAAACTTCCAAAATGTCGTGTTTTTTATCTCCTAGTTTTCATAATGATCACTTTACTGTCTGGAGCTGTGGCTCCTTGTTAGCCTTTAGTCCTAAGATGCCCCACTGTGCACCGTTGCTTTCTAATTATTTTAAACCTATCAATTAAAGCTTCTCTCTAGTGTTTACTTCAGAGACTTGTGCATAGAAGCCCTGACAAAATGTCTCCAAATTAGTTGTAAAAAAACAGTGGAGAAAGTCAATGAAGAGAGATGACCAAAAGAAAAGTCAAAAATGTCTCTTTCTACATGCACACCAATCCATTTCTTGCAGTTTTAATTACATGAGAAAGACACAAAGATTCAACATGGCTTTTCCTCAACACTGATTTGGACTTAGAAAGAGCCCTGCTGAATTTGCTGAATACCAGCAAACTACTTGTTACTCAAAGGTCTGAAATGATTTACTGTGCAATACTGTGTAAATCACAAATAAATACCAAGAAACAAACAAACAAAACCATAATGGACACAGGAAGCTTGAGCAGCACAGGGATAACAAATAATATCATCTTAGTTCATCAAAAGTTTGGGCAGGAAAAATAAGTGCCTACCTGTCACCAAATAGATGACAATTCAAGTGAAATGTGTTTGACAATCTCTAAACAGTTGCTGGGTTTGCATTTGAGCTGTTTGTGTGAGATGCCAACTTGGCTTTATGTAGGCATTGCACATAGAGCCTTTTATACAGAGCTGGGGAACCTATTGCCCTCCAAATGTTGTTGCACGACAACTCCCATCATCCCTGACTACAGCTCCCATCATCCCTGACCACTGGCCACACTGGCAGGGCAGGGCAGGGCAAAGACCTTTTGCTGCCTGTGGCGGACAAGGTGGCACCCTTACCCTCACCTACTCTAAGAGTCACATCTGTTGCTCTCAGTGGGTTTTTTTTCTGGGGGGATGCAGAGGTATGCATACCCCTAAACATTTTGGGAATCTAAGTTTGGCCTCATTGAAGGGCAGTATTTCAACGTGAGTAGGAAAATGAGGGTACCCCTAAACATTTTTTTTTAGAAAAAAACAACACATCAACCCATGAAGTTGTTCAAAAGAATGTGACCCTCAAGCTATGCCCATCCGACCTTAAGGTCATCCTTTCACAAAGAGTATTCCACTCTTTCTGCTTCCTCGTCCTATGTTTTTCACTTCTTACCTCAGCAATGCCTGTAGTGCAGGCACGCCAAGTGGGGGGGGCTGAGAGGTCTTCAGCCCCCCAACAAATTTTCAAGGAGGGGGCTGGGCTCTCCCAAAATCCTGTGGCCCCTCTCTACCTCCTCCTCTCTCCCTATGTGATGTGGGCAAGAGGAGGCAGAGTGCGGAGCCCGGCAGCCCCACTCCTCCTCCTCTTCCCCCCCTCACGATGTCACGCAGGGAGCAGGAGGCTGAGCCCAGAGCCCAGATCCATGTTCCCCATTCCCACCCAGCATGCAAGCAGCTGTGGGATGCCCACGTGTCCTGGCCTGGTGCGCGAGCGTTCACGCGCTGGGAGGGGGTGGGACACGCCACGTGGTGTGCCCCTGCAATGTGAGGGCAAGTCGGTGCCCCTGCTGTAGTGTGCTATTTGTTCTGCTCCCAGGTGAAGTTCCTGCATCTGCATGTTCCCCAAATCACCTGAAACCATGTCACATCCCTCACCTTGGTGCTGCTAAGTTTCCCAGCACAGAGATATATTGTGCGCCTCCTAGACAAGCAAAGAAGAAAAGAACAAGAAGGTGATGTTTTTACTTCCATAGGAGTGACAATCAACATCATGCATTGCTGGAGACAGCACAAGCACAGTGTCTATAGTCAAGCCTACAGTTAATGCAAGATTTTATGGCAGCAGTGAAATAATGAGTGAATTTACATATTTCGCCTGTGGGCCCTCTACTTGGTGGCTATTGAGCACTATGGAACAGTAACAAAAATTATCTGCTCCCTGCTGTACCTAGAGATCAAACAGGGATTTTAAACTTTGTTGAGACTAATAGAGGCAGCTGTGGGTAGCAAATGGAAGTGTTGTAATTGTTGAGAGGTCTCTGCAGCCCAGGCAGGAGGGCAAAGTTAAAGGCAAGCTGGACACCTAAAAGAAAAGAGCCTTCTAATCCAAACCTATTTTTAGTCTGCATTTCCATTTCCTATCAGTTCAATGGAGAACCAGCATTAAAGTTGATTGGGTGGGGGAGAAACACTGAATTTGCAGTGATCTGTCAGACATCATCTCTGACAGAAAAAAGGGCTGCCAAATTTGCTCAGAGGCTGAGAGAGCTACTTTGTGATTTCCTTTGCTACACCTAGCAATTTACCAGAAGATGGGTGGGGGGAACCAAAACAAGCTCCAAACTCCTGCCGGTGACAAAATCACACCCATTTCACTTTTCTTAGGCACAGTGTCTCCCAAGGGGTCATATTAAATTGAACCATCTTACACTTGTTTAGTTGGCTCAGAGGGAAACATTGGTGCTGTGTCAGACAGAAGAGTGTTTTCCTTGAAAGATTAATATCCACAGGATGACTATATGTTGCTCTCTAAGGCCACTGGCAAAGTATCTGAATGTACAAATCAAAGAAACAAATAGCCCAAAGTCTGAGAGAGACAAAAGTCTAACCTGCTGCCCAATGATTACTTCATTCTCATTGGTTGGTTGTTTGGAGACAATGGAAGAGTACACCTTTGGAGGTGAAGTCAAACCATTTTGTTGCAGCTGGGGCTTTTTGTTGCAGCTAGGGTTGTGCTGACACAGGTATACCATGGTTTTTCTTCTCTCTGCACTCCTCCCAGCAGTCATACCTCTTCTGGTCACTGCTGTGGATACATAACCTGACTGGTTGCCTCCAGGCACTGTGGTCATCTGTAAGGGATTCCCACATGGTGGGGTTAATGTCACATTTGCAGACATCTTTGTAATGGAGAGTTGCAGGGATGCCAACTTGAATAAAATATTGGGCGGGGGGGAGCAGGTAAGCCCTCTGTAACAGACTGAATGGAGCAATGAGGTGACAGGTGCCTCTCCTCAGTCTTCCCTATCTCTCTGGGCTATGACATGGGCTGAGTGTCCCAGAGGGAAAGAGAAAGCAAATTAGCAGTGGCAAAGAGCTGGGCCCACATGGGAAGGATGCCTATTGAGGGTATTTTGTTCTATCACCTTAGCGGCAGAGGAAGCCTCTTGGGCACCTGGGGCAGAGTGCCCAGGAGCGGAGCGAATCGCCCATAGGAGCAGGGTGAACTGTGCATAGGAGCGGTGCATGTGGCACCCGTAGGGACAGGGGGCATGACGCCCATAGGGGTAGGGCACCACGGGGCCTCAGCCACCCTACAGCTAGGGGGGAGGCAGCGGGCAGACAGTGTGGAGCCTGCGGGTGCCCAAGATGCATGGCTCGGGGGTGCTGCAGCCCCGCAGGGAGTGCCACCCACCATTTTGTCACCCCCCTCAGTGGGGACACCTGCGGCGAGCCGCACCTACCGCATCCCCTCTTGCTACGCTCCTCATCACCATGCCCAATATAATGTATGTAGGCTACATCAGTAACGAAGAACTTTTGCTGGTTTTATTTTTTTGTTTCTACACCTTTTAGTCTGCCATCCATCTTGGAACTACTCCCAAGAACACAAGTCTGGAGCATGTTCGGTTTCAACTTTTTCTGAAGAAATACCTTTGCTTTTTGGCCACTACATGGCAACTGCATAAACATATCTTACAGCCTCCTCCCTTGAAAAAAACAGTCCTGGAAACTGCACTGACTAATAATTTAACTTATTACACTGAATAACTTGAATGAGAATAAGCAGGCTGGTAACAGGCAGGTGGGCATGAATGCAAAGTTTGAAACACTGTTCCCCTGAGGAGTTCACTATGCCACAGCTCCCTTCGTGGTGCTTGGCGGTTACCACGGCTCTGTGCTGTAGCAATCTGAGCACTATAGAGCTACTTATGGTTTAGGAAAAACTGGGGGCAAGCCTTTCCCCTCTATGCACTGACTGGAAGCAAAGGGGTGTGAGGCTGGTGGCATAAGCTTTTATCTGCAATCAGCATGCATGGTAGGTGTTAAGCGCTTGGAGCTATAAGTCACATGAAAATAAAAGGGGGTGAAATTTTCTTCAGTGTGAGTGGGAATTTAGCCTGAGGCACTCTGCTTAACTGCAAACCAGAGGATTTCCTTTATTATTGTTCTCTTAACCACCATATCAAACAACCAACAATTCCTTATTAAAGTGGCTGAAGTTGCCAAAGCTAAGCATAGCACTATTTGATCCAGGAGGAGCAATTTAGAGCTCAGCTACTTTCAGCCTACGCATGCACCTGCAGTTTTGGGGGCTTTTTTTTTGTTTTTTAAGCTGGCAGTCTGAAAGAAAGAAATACAACTAACAGTTGCCCATTACACTGCCAATCTTGTTTATTGTCAAAAAAAGGTTTATTCGTTTTCAACAGGGAGCCCAGTTTCAAAATTAAAGAGGATGCAAAGATTATTCCAAAAATATGATCACTCCAAAGACACTGCAATTGAAAGGGGGGGGGACATCTCCACACTGAAGAAGGGGTTGGGAGTGAGGAAATAACAACAACTAACAACAACACTGATCTTCCAGCTTGGTACATCTCCCTAGTGAACCTACTGTGATGTTTCATGAATAAAGATGTGCTAAGCCTCATTGGTAGCAAGATAAGGAAGGATAGTTAGTGTCATCTATTCACCACAGTTAAAATGTGACTAGAACAATTCGATTACTTCTATCACAGTTTTCAAGTTTGAGTAAAAAAAAATTGCTCTGTAATCCAGTTAAGTACCAAAGTGTGGAGAATATAAGTCAGTTTCCTGAAATGATTGATGACTGTGCTTTCCATGATAAGACTGTGTGTGTGTGTGTGTGTGTGTGTGTGTGTGTGTGTGTGTGTGTTGAGGGGGTGGGATCCTGAAGTCATAATACAGACAGTGCATCTTTGGCTGTCAAGGAAATCTTTTCAGAAACAGTTTGAATCCTTCGGCAAGTAGAAAATATAAACATTACTGAATCCCACACAACTGGGAAGGGGAGTAAAAGTAGGAAAGGGAATCCATTCCTAATATTAGAAATGTATTTTTTAAAAACAAACAAACTCAACTCTGATACCTGATTGGTTTAAATTCTAATTCTTGTTACCCATGCATGTGGCTTTTTTTTTAAATCTCAATAAGCAGCAGTTCAGTTTGGGTCTGTTTTGTAGCAAAACTTCAATCTCCCCATAAAGCTGGTTCAAAGAGTTTGTGAAAGGTCATAGTTCAGTTGTAGAGTATCTGTTTTTTCATGCAGAATGTCCTAGATTTAATCCCTGGCATCTCCTGGTAGGGCTGGGAATATTCCATGCTAGAAAAGTGTGGGATAAATCCCCCTCGTGTAACCAACATCCTTAATTCTAATTAATGCATGAAGGAGTTAAGATCATAGAATAAGCTGTCCTGCCAGGCTTAGCTAAGTACCGTATTTTTCGCTCTATAGGACACACCGGACCATAGGACGCACCGGACCATAGGAGGGGGAGAACAGGGGAAAAAAATTCTCCCCCTCTCTGCGAAGCGCCCCTTCAGCAAAGCGGCAGGAGAAACGGAGCCCCTTTCATTTCTTCTCCCGCTTCACTGAAGGGGCGCTGCGCAGAGAGAGAAAACTGTGCAGCGCCTCTCCAACAAATGAAGCCTGGAGAGCAAGAGGGATTGGTGTGCACCGACCCCTCTCGCTCTCCAGGCTTCAGGCGGCTATCTGCAAGCCTTCGGAGTGCAGTGGGAACTCCTGCTGCGCTCCGAAGGCTTGCTGATAACTGCCTGAAGCCCCCGGAGCGCAGCCTTTGAAGCCTCCGCAGAGCAGCGGGGTGCCTTCACCCCGCTGCCCTGCGGAGGCTTTGCACAGCCATCCCCAAGCTAGAACAGCGAGATGGAGTGCTGCGCAGCTTTTGTGCAGCTAACCCCAAGCTAGAATAGCGAAACAGAGTGCTGCGCAGCACTCCGTCTCCCTGTTCTGGCTTTGGGCTTAGCCGCGCAGCCTGCATTCACTCTATAGGACGCACACACATTTCCCCTTAAATTTTGGAGGGGGAAAAGTGCTTCCTATAGAGCGAAAAATACGGTAACTTCCTCTGACCTTGAGAGGAAGGGTTACCAAACTCTTTGTTCTTTCACTTGCATTATTGAACCCTACCAGTAAGGAGGTTCAAGACGGATGTTCCAAGCTTAGAGAATGTGGCTTAAGCAAGCCATCTCTATGTTTCTAATAGACTTTCTATACAAATAATTTAGAAACATTTACCATTTTAAATTGTATTGCCTGTCTTTCTTGCTGCTGTATGGAAAAGCACATGAATCTGACCTTTGAAGGGTTTGTAGGTAAACCATTTAAAATTTACTGAAAGTGTACTCTCTTTCTATGCTAAGGGAAGAGAGGAACTTTGGTAGCAACTTAGAAGGGGATAGTTTAAAGGTCTTACAGCCTATATTTTCAGGCTTTGCTTGGCTGCATGTTTTGTGATTTTAAATCTCTGCTTGGGCTCTCTCACCAAAGAGCACTTGCCCCCATACTGGATTTAGGCACCTAGAGAATTCTCCTTTTTATTTTACCATATCTATTATTTTTCCCTTTTAACCAGTTTAAACGAACAAAAAGCTGGAGAGCCACTACCAGTCAGAATAGACAGTATTGTTGGTCTGACATTTTGTTCCTATGTCATTCATCATTCCCAGGTTGTATTTCTTGACTTCTTATTCTTATCCCAGGAGAACTTACCATAGGATTGCCCTCTAAATTTAAAGACTCAGAGCCGGCCACTGGGCTTTGCCAAATATGAACTTAAAGTTGAATTATATGATTTGATTAAACTGTGAACCAGGCTATTAAGTAGCTTTATATAACTGTTTTATGACTGGCTATTTGCCAATTATTTTTCAGAATATTTTAAATTATTTATCATTGCATTGCTGTTGTATTGAAAATTCCCATGAGAGACCACAGATGAGCCAGAAAGCAGGGCAAAATGTAAAATATATAAGTAAATAAAAATAGAATTAAACATTCAGTAAAGGGTAAAATCAGTTTCTTCAGCCATGTCCGGAGCTTAGCATTGCATTTTTTGTTTTGCTTCCAGAAAAGATGCTTGTTTAAATATTTACCACTGCTATTATTACGGCAGCATTACCCAAGTTATTTTACAGTCTATACATCCTGAAAAATGAGACCTACATAGTGAGATGAATGTGAAAAGGTTGTGTGTTTGTTTTCCCCCGAGAACGTAACTCTCTATATTACATCCCAACATGAAGAATCACACTGTTTGTGTATGGTTATTGTTTTTTTAACACACATATACATGCAAATATTGCGGTACTCTGTCATTTTTCTCTTATGATACAAATGTATATGGAAGAATACAAATTATACATCTTTATGAAATATTTAAAAATGCTTGGGGATTGCTCTGCTTGTGATGGATAGTTGACTTTTATGACTTTTCCCCTTCCTTTTATTAAAGTTGTATAATACAAAGAAGTGGGCTTTTTATGCATTTTACTCAGTTACTCAGGTGAGCCAGTGTAGTGTAGTGGTTAAGAGTGGTAGTCACGTAATCTGGGGAACCGGGTCCGCGTCTCCGCTCCTCCACATGCAGCTGCTGGGTGACCTTGGGCCAGTCACACTTCTTTGAAGTCTCTCAGCCCCACTCACCTCACAGAGTGTTTGTTGTGGGGAAGGAAGGGAAAGGAGATTGTTAGCCGCTTTGAGACTCCTGAAGGGGAGTGAAAGGCGGGATATCAAATCCAAACTCTTCTTCTTCTTCTTCTTACATTTTTAGAAATCTCTCTCCCCCTCCCTCCCTCTCTCCATCTTGCATTGTCGTACCTGCCTTTAACCATGAGGTCCCAGGACAGGCGACAACAATTTAGAAACACAATATTAAAATCTTTTAAAACAAATTAGAGTTAAGAGAAAAATGTAGGCCCTAAAATCTCTCTATCAAGTGGTGTAGTGGTTAAGAGCGGTGGACTCATAATCTGGTGAACTGGGTTCGCGTCTCCGCTCCTCCACATGCAGCTGCTGGGTGACCTTGGGCCAGTCACACTTCTTTGAAGTCTCTCAGCCCCACTCACTTCACAGAGTGTTTGTTGTGGGGGAGGAAGGGAAAGGAGAATGTTAGCTGCTTTGAGACTCCTTTGGGTAGTGATAAAGCGGGATATCAAATCCAAACTCTTCTCTTCCTTTCTCAAAGACTAGAGTAAAGATGTAATAAGGTGGGTGATATCCAATGTCATGTAAGCAGACTTTCTCTTTGCTCCATGCAGCCCTTGTTCACCTCAATCCAATGAAGGACATTTGGGGGGGAGTATAGGAAGGGGAAGGCGTATCTTGCTTGCTGAAGTCCATTCCACAGCTGGATGTCAAAATGTATGGTTAAAGATGACTTGAAACATATGTTATTCTATTGCAGGCTTCCTCAAACTCAGCCCTCCAGATGTTTTTGAGACTACAATTCCCATCATCCCTGACCACTGGTCCTGCTAGCTAGGGATCATGGGAGTTGTAGGCCAAAACATCTGGAGGGCCAAGTTTGAGGAAGCCTGTTCTATTGCTTGTCACCAGCACACAGCTGTAAACCGACACACATTAACGGTGATGAAATTTCAGAGGCGGATTCACACCTCTTATTTGTCTTCTGAATAATTCATTGCAAAATTATCCCATTGCCATTGCCTGCATGTCAAACATGAGGTCTGGGTATCGGAGAATTCGGCTACCAATTTCCCACATGTCCCTGCAAAAGTCAGTGTAGCAGAATCTTTTCTTTCCCACATTAGATTTTCCCATTCATTTTAAACACTCATTGGAGAAATGAACAGGCCTTTAAAGCTGAATTAATATTTAAAATACTCTGGAGCACAAAGGCATTCATTGCTCTCATAATTTTAAGGTATCGTTAATGCAGAAGGCAAGAAAGAGTCAATTTGCATAATATAAGGGAACATATCATGTGCTTCAGAAAGAAGCAAAAATTATAAAGGAATAGTAATGTGTTTTATTTGGGGGGTGGGGGAATCAAATCAACAGCGCTTGACGTGCTTCCTCGACTATTCAGCTGACTTTTCTTTCTTTTCTAAAAAAGCAGAGTGGAAAATACTTTGAGCACGTCTCTTTTGGTAATTTGTCAGTGTATGAAAGCTAAGCCTATCAAAGGCTGTTAATAGTGGTCAGTTGAATGGGACAAAGCCAATGAGCCACCTTCCCAACACCAGCATCAGCTTACCTGGACGATACACAAGCATAGCAATAGAAGGGTCAGGATCCCTTGCTGTACTAACAGATTGACTCCACCAATGCATCCACACAGCTCTCACATCACCACTGTCCTGTCTACCCCCATTGTCATCCAAATAAGCTGGACTGAGTGGCAAAGGGTCCAAGAGGGTAGTTCCACAGGCTGTTACTAGTAGCTAGTAGCCAAGAGAGCTTAAGGGAGCAATCCTTTGGCAAGATCTGCCAGGATGAGCAGCTTAAGATGTAGCAGATGCCCAGCCGGCTGATTCCCAGCTCAGCTAGTGTTAAGTCCCCAACCTCTGCTTGGCTGAAAATACACCAATGGAACTTGGCTAAGCTGAAGCCAATTTAGTCCCCCTTAAAGGGGAGCGCTCTCTCTCTCTCTCTCTCTCTCTCTGTGTGTGTGTGTGTGTGTGGTGGCAGTGGGACCAGAGAGGCTGGATCCTAAGCTTATTTAGCTTGGTTATGTTCCTGTTTAAAAGGCTTGTTTTCCCTCTGTCAGGCTTAGGGAGAGCAGGACTTGGGTTCTGATGACACTTTATGCCAGCCTAATTTACACTGGTTTCCTTTACACCAGACTCTTGTGCAGGGGTAGGCAACCTAAGGCCCAGGGGCCGGATGCAGCCCGATTGCCTTCTCAATCCAGCCTGTGGACCGTCCAGGAATCAGCATGTTTTTCCATGAGTAGAATGTGTCCTTTTATTTAAAAATGCATCTCTGGGGTTATTTGTGGGGCCTGCCTGGTGTTTTTACATGAGTAGAATGTGTGCTTTTCTTTAAAATGCATCTCTGGGTTATTTGTGGGGCATAGGAATTCATTCATTTCACCCCCAAAAAATATAGTCCAGCCCACCACATGGTCTGAGGGATGGTGGACCGGCCCACAGCTGAAAATGGTTGCTGACACTTGCTGTCGTGCATAGGATGGCTTCCTTAATGAGATCTTTCCATTGATAGGTAACATACCTCTGATTACTGGATGCAAGAGACAAGCACGACTGGCAGCTGATTTGGGGTGTCATGAAAGGACATGCAAATTCTTATATTCTTAATTAATCATCATCATCATCATCATTTTACTCCCATTGAGAAATGCTTGTGAGGTTTCTGCTTCAGGCGCAAAAACAACTTGGCCAGACTTGAATATTATTAATCACCTTGACTGGAGGGGTCTGTGTGTTAATTTGCTGTTCTGTCTCAGCAGCAAAATTATCTTTGGCCACCCCTGGACAAACAACAGGAAAATGCTTCTATCTTGCACCATTTGTGACCTTCCCATCAGTTGGCCACTGCTGAAGACATACTGCAGAATTTGATAGTGTAAGACAATTCTTACGTTATTATTAAATGTCAACATCTTATAGGTAGCTAGGCTGTAAAATGTTCTGAGAAAGACTCTGAAACTGCTTAGTCAATTCCCATTAGCAAGTTGGCTTTATATTGCTATTTGATTCGCAGAAGTGGCTTTTGGTTCTTGGAATATAAACACAAATCTATTTGCATTACCCCAAAATACTCATTTGTCATATTGGGCCTGCTGAACACTGCTTAATTTCTAGAAATTGGTACAAGAGAGAGGCATCTCCCTGTTGTTTGTCCAGGGATGGCCAAATAAATTTTGCTGCTGTTCAGCTTATTTTTTTAGTCGTTTCGTTAATAGTGTTTTATGGATTGTAATTGTTTTACTGATGATTTGTTAATTATTCTATATGATTTTATATTAGTGATAGTCTATTATGTTCTATTATGTTATTATTTATTGTTTGTAAGCCACTTTGTGATTAATTTAATGAAAAGTGGCATAGAAATAGAAAAAGTCAATGAAAAATGCATTTGAATTACTTTTATGAATTTGAGTAGTTATTAATTCTTTTGAGAATAGTCCAGGGCAAGAAAACAGGAAATTATCTTCTTCTTTTTAAACAAAAATATCTTATTGGGTCCGGACTAAGGCAGCAACCCTAAATACTTTGTTTTCTGGGAGTAAGCCTCAATAAACTCAATGGGATTTACTGAGTTAGACTTGCATTAGATTGCATTGTAAGTCATGTCCCATTGAAGTCAATGGAGAAAGTCCAGACTAACATTCAATTGAAATGAATGGGGCAACTGCAACAAACCTAGGCTGGATCCCACCCATTGGTGGTTTCCCATGGAGTGTAACATGGCCATCCTTTCATGTTACATTTTCTTTCTTATTTGTTAGCTCTAGATTCTCTAAGCTGGATGGAGCAGTGACTAATAGTCTGGTCACACATGCCTCACACTATATAGAGATAGATGCATACATAAAGCTTGAAGACATACTTCAGAATCCCTAATGAAATGAAGAAATATGGCTATCTATATTGAGATACCAACATTTTTCAAGTGGCGATGGTCAAAGGGGACAGTTCTGCAGTTGCAAAAATAAAATAAACGAGTACAATATTTTATTTACTCATTTCTCCTTGGATAGAATTGCAGTCTGTGCTTAAATGTGTGAATTGATGCAGCATTTTGGGAGTTAAATTGTAAAATGTAGTTAAATAGGGAAATTACTAATGACGGCTTAGGTCCTAATCCTGCAAATCTAAGTTACTTCTCTCAAAAGTGACTCCATTGTTTGTTTCTTTTAAATGCAGAATGCCAAAGTAATTGATTCCAATGGGACTGCTCATTGAGCAAAGCACAGCTTTGTCTGACTAATAGTGACAGTTTCTGTTGCTGTACTAAGTTTCCAGGATACAATTAGGGTTGCTAGATGACCCTTATTTAAGGGATATCCCTTTCTTTCAAATCACCCTCAACCAAGAGAATAAAATGGATGCCCTCCTTATTTCACCTTTGTCAAATAAGCGCTATAGCTCTGCTATCCCCTTTACTTGAAAAAAAGAAAGGAAATATATGGATAACCTTAGATCTAAACTGATTAGAAGGTGTGGTTCCACTTGGAATCTTATCTTTGCAACTGAGAACGAGGAAGCAATTTAGTACAGTATATGTTTGTAAGAGCCAAAGTAGATATGATACCATTAATGCAATAAGCAAATGTACAAATGTTGCTGTTGGAATTTTTGAAATTACAATTTAAAAGTGCCGTATTTTTCCATCTATAAGACACCCCCATGTATATGACTATTTGGGGGGGCTCCGATTTAAGAAAATGGAGGGATATCCATGTATAAGACGAGCCCAGATTTTGAACATTATTTTAGAGTAAAAAAAACATAGTTTTTTATACACAGAAAAGTACAGTAAATACAATGCATAGGGGTTCTGAGCTGAACAATGGCCTTTGACCCTTCACCCCAACCTGAGGTCCAAGTCTGGATCAGGGCTCCTATACCTATCATTTCATTAGAACTAAAGCCTCCAGGGCAAGGAACCTTTGTTGTTGTAGCACAGGTAAAGTTAAATCCTAATGTATGCAAATGAACCCTAGAAGCTGAGGTTTAGAGGGAGTTTGAATCATCGCAAGATGCAGTGCTGGATTATCCACTCACCTGGGGCTCTGGGGGAGCGGTGGGGGTCACACAGTGAGACCATGGCTAGTCCTGGAGGACCACCATCTCCCTGTGTGTCTGGGGGAGAGGATGCTCACTTGCCACCACCCTCCTCAGCTGCCCCAGACTTTCCATCTGGTGCAGGCCTCACCTGCGCAACCAATTCGGGCAGGGGCATGGTGTCTGGGATCTGTCCGCTCCTGCCGAATTTAAGAGAGTAGCCAGGTGCAGGTTCACCTCTTTGCTGACTGTTGTGAGATTTTTCCACTCATCCACTCAGTCTGTTGGGGGATCACTCAGTGGGGGAGCGGGCAAATTGGCCTAAGGACCTCAGACTGTCCAAGTGTCCCTATTTTCCTGGGACAGTCCATGATTTACAGAAGCTGTCCTGGTTTCTGATTTGATCCCAGAATGTTCCAATTTTCCTTAGGAGGGCCCTACTGTATTTTCATTGGAGAAATGTTGGAGGGTTTAGTAGGATGCCCCTATTTTCATTGGAGAAATGTTGGATGGTATGGACCCCAGAGCCATCTGAAGGCAACCCTGTATAGGGAGCGGTTTTTTATGTTTAATGTTTTACTATGTTTTTATAATCTCAGGAAATCAGCCCTGAGTGCTCACTGGAAGGACAGATCGTGAAGCTGAGGCTCCAATACTTTGGCCACCTCATGAGAAGAGAAGACTCCCTGGAAAAGACCCTGATGTTGGGGAAAATGGAGGGCACAAGGAGAAAGGGGACGACAGAGGACGAGATGGCTGGATAGTGTTCTCAAAGCTACAGAAGTGCCTGGCGTGCTCTGGTCAATGAGGTCACGAAGAGTCAGACACGACTAAACGACTAAACAACAACAACATGTTTTTATATATGTTGGAAGCCACCCAGAGTGGCTTGGGCAACCCAGTCAGATAGGTGGAATATAAAAAAATTAAAATCATTTTTTATGGAATGGGACATCCCTATTTTCATCAAAGAGATGTTGGAGGGTATGGGACCTTGCTATAGCTTACATGATCATTGTATTTGGGGCCAGGGAGGATTTTTCTCCAGCAAGCAAATTGTCCTACTTCATCGCAACTGTCACAACTTTGGAGGATGAGGCATTGGCCTAGATTTGTTTAATGTACTGGTGCTTGAAGTATTGACTTGGTAGATTCATATTAATATAATTTCACCAAGATAATTTCTCCCCCATCCCTATATTCTTTATTTGTTTCAAAATTTTTATACCACTAGATTGTAAATCGAACCTCTGACTTCCAAAAACAAAACAAACATTAAAACACTTTAGTATTTGTGTAGTGCTTTAAACGCTTGCAGGTGTCCAAAGTGCTTCACACTCTTTAGCTATTGGCAATCCTTACAACTAAGGTGAGTCATTCCCAACTGAAGCAGCTTTTGTCTTTTCCTGTTCTGGAAATGGCTATTGACTAGTACTTATCCATAATAGTCTATGGCAATCCGTGTTATTCAGTGGAACTTGCTGCCAAGTCAATGTGCACAAAATTATAGTGGAGGTCTCAAGTTTTAATGGTTTGATAAATGGCCCAAACATGAATTGTCATGGGCAGATTGGCAGCAGAATAAAAGTACTCTAAACAAGCTTTGAAACTAATATTCCCCCCCCCTAACATCAAGAGTCCTATTAAGAAAATGCAACTTTAAATCAAAAAGCATAACATCAATTTAGTTTTTCTTCTGTTTTTATGATATTCATTCATTTTGATCTTTCATGCTGCAGAATTATAAAATACTTGTGAAGTGTAACACTTTTGTTCTTCATTTGATCTGATCACATCAGTGCATTGCTTTCATATCCCTAATACTAGAAAAATAATATCCTGCCAGTTAACTTGGGAGGGCTACTTTGTATACGGAAAGGAAGGAAGGAAGGAAGAGGAGGGAGACCCTTAACTGGAAGAATGACTTCTTTCTAAAATAAATGGGATACATTTCATATGGCAGATTTTAATCATATGAATTTAATAACTTACAAATTGGAACACAAAAAGTGAAGTAATAAGATATACCACTTTTGTTTTTCATTCCTTCAGTCTATACAATTAGCAGCATGAGAAAGAAGGAAAGCCTTTATTTTATTTTTAAGGTAAACTTTATTAGGGAAAAGGAAAATCACTACTTTATCACTCCATTGAAGTATATGATGTTCCTATTCCTAAATTTAACAATTAGTGATTCATATTAGCAGCAAATATTAATTTAAATTTCATTTTGAAGAGTACCAGTACAACCCTGAGTGTGTTTACTCAGAAGTAAATCCTATTCTATTGAGACTTACTCCCAGATAAGTGTGCAAAGGATTGCAGCCTGTATGCTGGATTGGGTTTGTCCTTTGCTCATGGGTATGCGATTAGAGACAGGTAGAACACAATGGGGATCAATATGCCAATGACATCCAGCCCTATTCTGTGTTGTCACCTGAGGCAGGTAAGCTGAGCCATTCCTTGAATTCAGTAATGGGCCCTTTGAGCTTCTCCGCCCACATTGTTCAGCCTAGACACTGAGATCCAGCTCTGAGGGCCTTCTAGGGGTTCTCTCATTGTGAGGTTACAGGGAAACAGGCAGAGGGCCTTTCCAGTACTTACGCCCACTCTGTGAAATGCCTTCCTGTCAGATGTCAAGGAAATAAACAACTCTCTGACTTTTGGAAGACATCTGAAGGCACCCCAGTACAGGGAAGTTTAAATGTTAGTGTGTTTGATGTTTTAATTTGTTGGAAGCTGCCCAGACTGGTTGGGGCAACCCAGTCAGATGGGAGGCATATGAACAGCCGCCGATGCAGCAGCAGCAAATAAACTGAGGTGGAATGCTGACAAAATGGAGGTGTGGACCTGTGCCAAGAAATTAGGTGTGCAGTCTGTTCTGCATGCAGTTCTTATTTCCTTGAAGGAAAAGATAAGAAATCTGGAAGTACTTCCAGATCCAACATTGTCCCTCAAAGCTCAGGTGAGCTTAGTGGTGAGGAGTACCTTTTTCCAGCTTCAGTTAGTTCACAGGTTTTTACTTTTCCTGGGGGTTTTTTCAGCAGGAACTCAACAGAACTCAGTTCTGGCACCTCTCATGTGGGCTCCATTGCCATTCTAAGAGAATGAAGGAGGTGTTCAATCGTGAGTTCCAGCACCTCTTGTACATGATGCTGTCCTTGGAAAATGACTTGGAAGCTTCCATTAGCTGCCACCAGAATTTTGACTGGTCTGCCTATTTGCTTCTGTGCCTAATTCAATATGCTGGTGCTGCCACCACAAGATGCTGAGAGGGGTTCTTCTTGGCCTACCACCATTAGGAAGACAAGTTTGGTGGTGACTGGTCTTCTCTGTGGTCCCACCTTATTTGTGAAATGCCCTCCCATTACGAGTAATAATTTTTTAAAAAGTATTTACTTTTATGTAGTACCTCACTTCAGTGTTGGCACTGATGAAGGGCTGCTTTAACCAAGTAAATAAAGAGGCTCTAACACCTGTAGAGGCTCTAACATCAGTAGGCATTGCCTACTGTAAAAAGCTACCAAACTTCAAGTTCCAGGAAAGTCTTGAGTTGTTACATAATTGTGTTGCTTGCAAAGTGGCACTGGATTTTTAAAAAATAAAAATAAAATACTTTGTGATATTAAAAATAGAAATGGAGAGCTATCGCAAATGATTTGAGCCATTCAAGATTTGATATTCCTACTGATCCTGACAGATCCACTCCAAGGCAATCAGTTAGCAAGCTCTATGCCTGACTCTGTAATTGCCCAAGGGTTGTTCATATAAATAGCTAACCCAAAAGTTGCAGAAAACATTATAAAAACAACAAAAAAGCCATGGTTTGTTATGAATTTGTACTTGATAATTATATTTTCCTGCAGGTTTTAGCCATTGCTGCAGCACTATACACACTGTTGCATCCACATGTCCATGAAACAAATAGAGGGCAACTGGGACCACACTTACTAGTCCTGCCCCTGGTGTCACCTGCCATTACCTATGTGCTATAAAGGGCTTTTCAAGCTGCTATGTGCCAGTGAGTCCAATTCCTACTCCTGCTTTGCAGTCTCCACCCCTCTCCTCAGCAATGGGCTTGTTAATCATAAATATATTCTCTGCTGTATTCTCTCATCTCACATTTGAAATACCAGAACTGCACTGATGAACAGAGAATTGCTCTAATCGTTTGATATCCGATATTTCATTATTGAGAATAAATGCAGTAGAATGCTCAAATGAAAATACCAATATAATATAAGAGATAATCTAATTATAGAGCAAGGAAATTTATTTCAAGATAACGGTTGTGACTTACTAAGAATCAAATTAAAAGCATCTATAGAGGCTTAATATATCCTGCTGTGAAGTTGCTCTTATTTATTAACAATAGTAATAAAATCAACCTTAGCTGGTTGGTTCATACAAACACAGTCTTTCCTGACAAAAGAGTTCTTCATTATAGAGAAAAACATAAGATTCTGCTTCCAGAAAACCTAAAAATGAGATTTAAAAAACAAAAACAAAAAAACCCCTGGAAATATTTTATTTATTATTTTATTCTATCTGTGCTATCTATATGGGTTTAATTTAGAAGGTGTGGTTTTGGAAAATGCTGGAAGACTAGAAGGGAATATGATTACATATTTTGAATACTAGGTATATAACCTAATTGGATCTTAAGATACACAGCTTTGAATGTAAGTTTCTTTGATCAAGCAGGGGGTTTCATAAATGAAAAAGAGTTGGTTTTTGCCAAGTTCCTCTTCTTGTTGGAGTCCCATCCTCTTCTGAAATGTTGACCAACCCCTCAGAGTGATTATTCCTGCGGTACAGAGGACTCCATGGAGAAGGAATAATCTGTGAAATTATCTCACCCCATTTTAATTAGTTGATTCTGGGAGCACACTTCCTGTAAGGAGAACCTTGTTCACAGGACCTTAGGATCCAACCACATAATGAATATTGAAATACAGTGGTACCTCGGGTTACAGACGCTTCAGGTTACAGACGCTTCAGGTTACAGACTCCGCTAACCCAGAAATAGTACCTCAGGTTAAGAACTTTGCTTCAGGATGAGAACAGAAATCATTCTCCGGCAGCACGGCGGCAGCGGGAGGCCCCATTAGCTCAGGGGCACCTCAAGTGGTACCTCAGGTTAAGAACAGTTTCAGGTTAAGAACAGATCTCCAGAGCGAATTAAGTTCTTAACCTGAGGTACCACTGTAATGAAATTATTTACTTCAGAAGCAAAGTATATGTGGTGCTGTTGAGTTTACAGGCCAAATGGGAGACTCTCTGGGACTCATAATGTAAATCACAATGAGCTCCTAGCAGAAGAGCAGGATATAAGAGTGATGATGATGATGATGAAATAATGGCAAGGAAATACTGAATTGTCTTCACTGCTAATCAGCTGAGATGCAATTAAGTCTGCTTCTGTTTCATGAATCCTTTTGCTAAACTGCTCAAAAGTTTCCCGTATGTAACCTTGCATCCAAGGCAATTCCGTTAGCCTCATCAGATTCTGGACTTGAGGTTCCACTTTTGTGAGTGAAGAATCACAGCCATGCCATTCCATCACCCTCTAACCCATACTTCAAATATTATGAAGAATATAAATGAACGGAATAATTTGGAAATCTACTTCTTATTCTGCTTGTGAACGGCTTCAGGCACAAGTTTTGCTTTCCTCAACACAACGTTCATGCCGGTTGACGTTAACTGTACTGTATTTTGACAGGGAGCTCATCCACCTTTAATTAATTCCCAGGAAAGCCCTTATGTGTTACCAGAGTGCTGGCTACATAAAGTAGTAAGTCTCTTTCGATTTATTTGTTGTTGTGGGCTGCTCTTGCTGGTTGGACATTTATCTTAAGACCTGGACCTAGAAGGTAAAATCATTCTAATGAGCAGAGGACTATATAACAAGATTCATTCCTATCCGTTCACAAATGTACTTAGGTAAGTAGCCTTACTGGCTATGTGACTCAAAGGAAACAGATATATTGCCACTCAGTTGTGTGTTTTTTTAATGGAGTTCTTCTGTAAGGGACTGAAATGTTTCTTTTAACTTCCTGGGAAAGTGAGGGTTGCAACTTGATACAAAATCTGAAAAAACTGGAAGGTAATTTATTTATTATTTTATTTACATTTTGCCTTTGCTTTCAAATGCAGGATGTAACACCACTCACCATACCACAGGGACTGAAGTGACATGGTATTAAAAGACCCAGGAAAAGAGAAAATAAATAGCAGTCTTAGCCTGGCAAGAGTCAGTGGTGGTGTAGTGCTTAGAGTGCTGGACTAGGACCTGAGATACCAAATCTCCACTCAGCCATGAAGCTCGCTGGGTGATCTTGGGCCAGTCACAGTCCCTCAGCCTAACCTACCTCAAAGGAGATGTGGGTGGCACTGTGGTCTAAACCACTGAGCTTCTTGGGCTTGCTGATTGGAAGATCGGCAGTTCGAATCCACGCTATGGGGTGAGCTCCCATTGCTCTGTCCCAACTTCTGCCAACCTAGCAGTTCAAAAGCACACCAGTGCAAGTAGGTAAATAGTTACTGCTGTGATGGGAAGGTAAACAGCATTTCCGTGTGCTCTGGCTTCCGTCATGGTGTTCAGTTGTGCCAGAAGCAGCTTAGTCATGCTGGCCACATGACCCAGAAAGTTGTCTGTGGACAAGCGCCGGCTTCCTCAGCCTGAAGTAAGATGAGCGCTACAACCCCACAGTTACCTTTGACTGGACCTAACTGTTCTGGGATCATTTACTGTACCTTTACCTTTACCTCAAAGCATTGTTATGAGGAGAAAATGGGGAGAGAAAGAACCATGTGTGCCACCTCAAGCTCATTGGAGAAAAGGTGGGATATAAATTTTAATAAATAATATGGCAACTAAGCTGCTTTCTCTAGAGTAGCATTACAGAGCCAGGAGTCAGGACTCAGTGTTGTCACAGGAGCCTCACATAGTCTCTATGGCTAGGAGTACCTATTTCCAGCCACTGCTGGTCACCAGTTATGCCCCTTTTTGGATAGAGATGACTTGGCCAATGTACTCCGTGCTCTGGTAACCTCCAGATTAGGCTATTGCAATTTCGCTTTATAAGGGTTGTTGGAAAAGATAGCTGCAAGAATGCATGTAACACCCATTCTGAAGCTGCTGCAGTTGTTTTCTATTAGTTTCTGAACCTAATTCAAAGTGCCCACAATTATTTTTAAAGCCGTAAACAACTTGGGGCCCAAATCTCTGAAAGAGTACCTCCTAGCCAGGAAAGAAAGAGGCCCTCCTAGTGGTTCCACCATACAGGGGCAGGAATCAGGTGAGGGCTTTATCAGTGATGGCTCCAATAAAGTGGAACTCCCTTCACACAAACACATGTCTGGCACCATCTCTTTACAGCTTCTGCATGTTGCTGCTGATGCACCTTTTTATCCTGGTCTTCATATAATGAAGGAGTGATTTTGGAGACTTCCCTGTCATGTGCTGTATTGATTGTTGATTGTTGGTTAGGTTTGTTTACTATTTTAGTTATATTTTTATAAGCCAATATGTGCCCTAGGATCATTTTGTGAAAGGTCGACACGAAATAGAATAAATAATAATAACTCTCTCTCTCTCTCTCTCTTTCGGCCATCCTGCAAACTTCAGATTAAGGGGTCTCAAGTTCAAGACTTGTAGAAATAACAAGAAACTTGGACCATGGGACATTAAGAATGACACTATTCAAAGGAATCTGTTTAGTCTAGCCCCACTGAAATAAATAAAAGTAGCATAAGAGAGGCAGACACTAAGCACCTTTCAGTGCTACCAAGCATCATAACATCTTAATTTGCAGTCTGCATTTTCAAACAGTAAATACAGAGTTTTATTCTTAAAGTAAAAAAAAATTAAGTGGGGAGAAAGGAGAGAGAAAAGTTGAAAGGATGAACAGAGAGAGAACTCTGAGGAAATGGGGGAGCCTGTAATATTATATTGTCCCTTGGATCGAGCACTTTACCATCTAGCAATGAAGATGACAAAGAGATAATTAAAAAGTTATTGCAATATAAATGATTCAAAAATTGCAATTTGTCTCACCATCTAGAGAATTTTTATGCTGAAGCTCCTAAAAAGTTAACATTCAGCTGAATAGTTAGAGGTCCAATAGGCTTAGTGTAAGGCATCTTGAGCCTTTTTCCCAAACATTAAGTAAATAATCTGTCATAAATAAATTGCTGCTTCTATTTTACTCACCAGAAAAACAGCTATACCAGAATGCAAAGGCATTCTCATTGTAATAAGCTGGGGATGGGACAGAAAATTCTAATAGATTGTCACAACCATAGTTTTACTGGTGTGCTTATTATGAGTTTTCAGAAGTCAGTTCACTAATAGTAAGCAGAACCCAGCCAAGTTAAACAAGCTTAAGCCTCAATAATACTAGTGGTAGAGTCAAGAACATTCCTAATTCTCTCCACAGGGAGGAGCCTGGAAGGTATAATCTGAGTCTGGCCCAAGAGAGATCTGCTTAAACTTGATCTCTGCTTTGGCAAGAGTAGCCTAACCCTACTGTGTCCCATGCTTCAGGCTACATTCCTACTTATTTGGGAGTCAGCCCCTATTGATTAACTGGGATTTCCTTCTCAGTGTATCAATAAATATAGTGTTGTGCTATAATCCACCTTTAGGCATCCATCACCATTTACCATGGGCTCTCTTCTGGACAATACAAGATACCCTCAATCCTACTGAAATATGAAATAAAACTCATCATGTGCTTAACCCTAACTAAATTGTTAAGTATAAAGCCGCAGAAAGAAATGGACATACAACAGTTCCTCGAGGAAAATGGGCTGAAAAAGGTTTCGCAAGAAAGTAAGACAATATTGAATCAGGAGATATCAGCACAAGAAATAGAAGATGCCATTCAAGGCATGACGCTGGGCAAATCCCCCGGACCGGATGGACTGACTTCCAAATATTACAAAGTTTTGAAGGAAGGGTTGATACAACCTTTGAAGGAAGTCTGCAATGAGATTATGAAGGGGAAAAGGGCACCCGATACGTGGAGAGAGGCCTACATTACACTTATACCAAAGACCCAACTTAAAAACTACCGACCCATCTCGTTATTGAATGTGGATTACAAAATCTTTGCTAATATTTTAGCAAAGAGACTGAAAAGAGTTTTGATGGAGGAGATTCACGGGGACCAAGCGGGCTTTCTCCCAAAAAGGCATTTGTCGAACAATGTAAGGAATATAATTGACATTTTGGAAAAGCTGGAAGTGAACATAAATACTAAAGCTGTTTTGATATTTGTGGATGCCGAGAAAGCCTTTGACAACATTTCTTGGAGTTTTATGTTGAAGAACCTCTGGGGGATGGGGGTAGGCCAAGGGTTTGAGAATGGTATAGGTGCAATATACTCTGAACAGAAAGCCAAACTAATTGTAAATAATGTGGTTACAGAAGAGTTCAAGATTGAAAAAGGGACACGTCAGGGGTGCCCTATCTCCCCACTACTTTTTATATCGGTCCTGGAGATTTTGCTTAACATGATTAGGAGGGACCAGTTGGTTAAAGGGATTCAGGTCGGAGCTAAACAATATAAACTGAGAGCATTTGCAGATGACTTAGTACTTACATTACAAGAGCCAGAAGCTAGCACGAAAAGAGTTTTGGAAATAATTCAAGAGTTTGGTCAAATGGCAGGATTTAAATTGAATAAGTCTAAGACAAAGGTTTTGGAGAAAAATTTGACACAGATAGAAAAGGAAAGGTTCCAGAATGAGACAGGGTTAACTGTGGTTAAAAAAGTGAAATATTTGGGTATAAATATGACAGCTAAAAATGTGAATTTGTTTAAAGATAATTATGAAAAAACTTGGAGAGAAGTGAAAAAAGATTTGGAGATTTGGTCCAACTTAAAGCTTTCCTTGTTAGGCCGTATTGCAGCTATAAAGATGAATGTATTGCCAAGAATGTTGTTTTTTTTCCAAGCATTGCAAATAATTGATAAAATGGATTGTTTCAAGAGGTGGCAAAAAGACATATCTAAATTTGTCTGGCAGGGCAAAAAGCCCAGAATTAAATTTAAGATATTAACGGATTCGAAGGAAAGAGGGGGGTTTGCCCTGCCAGACTTTAAACTTTACTATGAAGCGGCAGCTTTCTGCTGGCTGAAAGAATGGCTACTTCTTGAAAACACAGACATTTTGGATTTGGAAGGTTTTAATAACATTTTTGGGTGGCATGCATATTTGTGGTATGACAAGGTTAAAGCACATAAAAGTTTCAAAAATCATATTGTCAGAAAAGCACTATTAAATGTCTGGGTCAGATATAAAGACTTGCTGGAAAATAAAACTCCAAGGTGGCTGTCGCGAATGGAAGCTAAGGCAGTTAAAAAGTTAAATATGGAGTCCAAGTGGCCAAGATACTGGGAAATTTTGGAAAAGGAAGGGGACAAATTGAGATTGCAGAGTTTTGAGAAATTAAAAGGGAAGGTGAGAGACTGGTTCCACTACCATCAAATAAATGAAGCGTTTAAACTGGACAGTAAAATTGGCTTCCAGGTGGAAAAATCAAAATTGGAGATAGAACTGTTAGAACCCAGTACTAAGAATTTGTCCAAAATGTACAATTTGCTGCTGAAATGGAATACACAAGATGAAACGGTTAAATTGGTCATGATTAAATGGGCTCAGGACATTGGTCATAATATTTTGTTTGCTGATTGGGAAAAGTTGTGGACCACCGGGATAAAATTTACGGCATGTAATGCCTTAAGAGAAAACATTATGAAAATGATATATAGGTGGTACATAACCCCAGTCAAGCTTGCAAAGATTTACCATGTGCCTGACAACAAATGTTGGAAATGTAAAGAAACTGAAGGTACATTTTTTCATCTTTGGTGGACTTGCCCGAAGATTAAGGCATTCTGGGAAATGATCTATAATGAACTTAAAAAGGTATTTAAATATACTTTCCCCAAGAAACCAGAGGCCTTTCTCTTGGGTATTGTCGGCCAAGGGGTGTTAAAGACGGATATAACTTTCTTTATGTATGCTACAACAGCAGCTAGAATACTCATTGCGAAGTACTGGAAGACGCGAGAACTACCCACACTGGAAGAATGGCAGATGAAGGTGATAGACTATATGGGCCTGGCAGAAATGACGAGCAGAATCCGAAACCAGGGAAGAGAAGCAGCGCAAGAAGAATGGAAAAAATTCAAGGACTATTTAACGAAATATTACAAAGTTAATGAAAGTTAGAATGATGTTGGATTGGAAAGTAAATGGTTACTATTAGCAATGGTTATGACAAGGAGAATAAGGAAGAATAGTCTAAATTTAAATTAAAATAAGGGAAGATTTGCTGAACAATCGATAAGAATTTGGAATACAGAAAGGGGAGGCATGAGGAAGTCGGGGAAGATAGGATATGAAATTAGGATATGAAATGATACATGTTTTTTGTTTTGTTTTTGTTTTTGTATGTTTATGTTTGTTGTATTGTGTTTATATGGAAAAATAAAAATATTATAAAAAAAATAAAATAAAATAAATTGTTAAGTATAACACAGACTATTTGAAAACAGCTAAGTTCACAACCTCATTAACTTCTTGGATTTGAAGATAGCTCAGCCCTAACGAACTTATCAAAGGAAAAAGCTGCATAATTTATCACTTCAGATTGAATATTATTGGCAGTGCTTTTTTTCTAAAAAAAAAAAATGTTTAGGGCATACTCTCATTTTCCTACTCATATTGAAATACTGCCCCTCAATGAGGCCAAATGTAGATTCACAAAATGTTTAGGGGTATGTGTACCCCTGTGTCTCCCCAGAAAAAACCCACTGATTATTAGTGTACTGGAAATATGCAGAAGATCATTGGGATATTGAGGAGTTTGTGTGGTGTGATGCACTTCATCTTTCCATAACCCATCTTCCTGAACTTCTTAGTAGTCTGAAGGTGTGACTATGTCTGCAAATCACATCTGATTCTGTCAGAAAATCAAAGTTAAAGGCTGTTACTTTTTAAAATAACGCCCCCCAATCCCTTAGATATATCTATCTGCAATTTAGTAGACTCAATCCACTCTGATGTACCTGTAAAATTCATCCACTTTAGTCAAAACAGGAAAATGTTTTAGTCATTTATATATTCCCCATTATAGTAAATAGTGGACAAAGAGCTTTGTTTTATAAAGAGTGGCTTAGAATCTAGACCACAGATTAGAGGGAGCACAGAGAAACTCAGATTTCAATATTTAGGGCATGCAACATACAGGTGCAAGGCAATTCTTAGAGTGTGCACACCCTTAATATTTTCCCTTCAGACCTATTCTGATATTATTTTTTCCCTGGGATGTGCAGAGAGGGCACGAGGCTCTAGACCTGTCCCAAAAGGCACTTATGCTGCCGTCTTGCTGTGCTGCTGACTAAACTGCAGTCTGTTAAAAAATAGTCACAAACACAAAACAGAGGAGCCCAGGAAATGTATTTAACTGCTTCATTCTTTATTGTGTTTATTCTGGAGGCTCGCATGAATAATTCAGGACATTTCAACATTGCTGAGGGAAAAATATATTCTTTTAAGAGGTTTAGTTCTCAAAGGATGTTTTTACCAAGTTAAGATGATGGCAGCAAACTTTTAGGAAATATGGGGTGATTTTGAAATACTAACCTGCTCAAGAATAAGCAGTGCAACATTAATACAAAGAGACTGTCAGAACTCTTGCCTCAAATCTCTCATTTTTATTTTTTTAATTGTCTCTGCATAGTTCAGTCAACTCAAAATATTGTTTTCCTGAAACCTACTTTCGAGAATTGTCTCTGATGGCAATTACAGTACATGCCAAATTACCCTATAGAGTCGATAATTTTAAAGAGTTAAGAACAATCTGTACCATTTGAGCAGTCCTTTCCAAAAACCTCATTGTAAATCATCCTAGCCGGCTGGTGATATTTTATCTCTTCTGACAGAGAAAAGGAGTTATCAGATAATCTTGTACTGTTGCTTGACAACAGCAGTGATCATTTTCATTCTTTTCCTGCCGAATGTATTAAACTAGAGAGGTCAAGTAGACTTTTGGTGGACCACACAGCTGGTCATTTGTTAATGTAACAGAACTCTCATTATCCTGTTAACTGACCCTTAAATATTTCAGACTCATTAAGTCTGTAAGAAAAGCTCAGCTGGATCAGACCAAAGGACTCTTTGCTACCTCATTCTGTTCTCACAGTGGTCAACCAGGTGCCTATGGAAAACCCACCAGCAGGGCATCATGTGTCCCCATGTAGTTATTGTGGAAATGAATGGCTTGTGTGAATAGCAGAAGTTGTTGCCTTTTGATCAACTCCAGCATTTTCTTTTTCTTTTTCAGTAGTATAGCTTGTTAGCTAATCAGGTAAAGGATGTCTTGCAGCAAGGGATGGGGAGGAACTGGTCTTCAAGATGTTGTCAGACTACAATTCCAATCATTACTCAAGCACTGGCTATATTGCCGAAACTTGTTTCAGGCATTAAGTAGAAGAAATTGAACTGTGTCTGGGGATGGGGGTGGAACAGATGTGTAAGTTTAGGATGCTGCAGTCAGAGTGTGTAAAGCAGGTTGAGAATGCATTCACATGGCAGTTGATTCTGTTTTCATGTCTCCCTAAATGCTAATTTCCCACATTATATTAAAGCTTTCCCATGATTTAAAAGCTACTTCTGCAACAACAGTGGAATACAGTGGAACTAAAGTGGGATACAGTGCAGGTTTAACAGTTATTTCCATATTATTTGCAAATGGAACTTTTCTGGAAGCAAATAACATGGAAATTAGCACTAAACTTGCACTATATTGTTCCAGAAGTGGCTTTTATGGGAAAGCTCAAGTATAATGTGGAACTTAACAGTTAGGGGAAAGCCATGAATAAACTGCTATGTGGATGCACCCTATGATCTGCCATTTACACCTTCACTTTCCCCACTTTACTGTCCAAATCAGTACTAAGGCAAGCTATAAAAAGAGGGTGGAATCAGCACAGGAAACTGATCGGGATGGAAATCTCCCCTTCGGTTTATCAGATTGATCTGCATGGATCAGCACAGAAAGGAGTCTAGGTCTGTCCTGTGAGTGAGCTGGCCACACCCAGAGCTAGCATGCAGCCCTCAGAGTGTTAGCCTAGGTTGAATGTGGCCCTCAGACAAAAAAAAAAAAAAAAGGTTAGCCATCTCTACTCATAATCCTCAATAACAATAACAGATGGATGTCGCATCTGGGTTACTGTTTACATAGAAACTCACTGCAAGCTTAGTGAATGGTTGTGCAAACTTTATTCTTGATGAGGCCTGAGAATCTGCACAAAATAGTAAATAATTTTGCCAGTCCACACCCCTGAGTCAGCTGTTCAAGAACTGGCTTCCTAGGTGTTAAAGGATCTAGTTGATAATGCATATATTATAGGGTCATTGCTTACACATTTGTAATAGTTATTAACCATACATTTAGCATTTGAGGCTTTCTGGATACTTTAAGTAGCATGTTGCAATGTTTGGCAATGCACAGGTTCAACCACTTGCAAGTCTTTTGCTATGTCCCATGGTATATATTATGCACATTGAAATACAACCCTTGGGAAGAGGCTTAGCTATGCACTGCAATGGAGTAGTACACATTTTGTTTGCATGAAGAGGGCTCTTTTAGTGGATGGGGAAGCCCATGGCAATGAAGGAAGCCCATATAATATATGAGAGCTGTGTCAGTGGGCCAAGGGAAAAGTGCATTCACTGAACCTTTTGCCATGAAACTATTGGTCACAAAGCCATATGTGATAAGGGGGTGACTGTTGTCTTCAGGAACAAAAATTCATATCACAGAAAAGTCTTCACACATTTAAGGTCACCATCCTTACATGGGATTTACAAGTTTCAAGTGTCTAGTTATGAATTCATGAGCTGGAAATGTGCAATCATAAAATTTATTAGCCTCCCCCAGCTCAACCTTTTAGAACACGACACTATGGAAAGATTTATGAAGTTGCATCAGAGTTGTAAGCTTATGATGTCACCAGACAATTTCATATTATCCCAATTTTTTTTAGAGGCACAATAGTCTGTATCTTATGAATTACTACAAAAAAGAGCCATACATTTTGGGAACTGAGCAGGCACATTAACTGCCAAATAGACGTTCAGGAGCGCCTTTTCATTATCTTGACAAAAACATGGCTGGGTTTTGGGAAACTGAGCAGTATATGACTCTAATATCTACTGCCATCTCTGTAAATCTTACGGCTAGTAACATCCCCAGCCTTATTATTTTGTGGATCTAATGTATCACATGGCTGATTAGTGGATCCATAAATTCACTCAACTAGAATCAAGAGGAAGTTGTGCATTTTTCATCTTGCTATTTGTTCAACGCACTGGGTCTACTAGACCCTTAGAGTTTAATGTACTCTACGTAGTAATCAGCAACAGTGCTTTCTCTATTTTCCCTCTGTTATAAGATACTAAATCCCTATTGCTGAGCCTCAATGGATCATTTTAAACACTAATCTCTGATAAAATGGTATTCATTTGATACTGTAAAAATCACTAGAACCAGATTTCCCAAGATAATATTGCAACTAACAACTTATTTACTGTTCTGAAATAATATAGGCTCCATAGTTCACTGGTAAAGCTCATGTTCAGACATCTCCAATAGAGTTAATCATCTGGATGGAGCTGGTGCTACTTATAGTCCAAAGCATTTGAAGTGCACCAGGCTGGGTTTGGCTAGAGAAGACCCAATGTAAGGGATCAACAGTTGGCAGAATTATTCTTTCTTTGCGGATATGCAGTAGACCGAGCCTATATCATAAACAAGATATAGCTTAGCCAAAACTGCATGCCTGTCAGGAGCTGGAGTCAGGGGCAGGTCAGCAATAAAACACCTGGTGATGGTGAAATTACTTCTTTATTCAAAGAAACCAAAGCAGTTCAGACCTAGTGATCACAGCAACTCTTTCCAGCAGGCCTTGCCCCAATGAGGCAGTTGCAAGGACTGAAGGTTCCTGCCTTCCCACCTCCTTCCCCAGCAGCCTAAGGCTCCTTCATCGTGTCTCTCTTTGCTCCACCCTCTTCAATTCTCTGCATGTTCTGGGAGGCCAGAGGAGAGCTGGTCAAAGCAGGAAAGGGAGATCCCCTGGCTTCTTCAGCAGCCTGCTTCCACTCTGCCTCTCCCCCACCCCTGTTTCTGAACTGCTCTCTGCCCCAGCCTCTTCCTGCTCACTAAACCCTGTTACATCTTCTGCTTCCAACACCTCCTCCTCCCAGTCTGCTCCCAGCAACTGGTCTTCAGAGGCAAACTGGTACTACATTTGGCGGTGGAAGCAGCAGATAGCTACCGTGGCTAGTAGCCATTGATATCCCTAGACACTATAAATTTGTCTCTGCCTCTTTTAAGGCCATCCAAGTTGGTGGCCATCCCTACATTTTGTGGAAGCAAATTGCATAGTTTAACTATGTTCTGTGTGAATAAATACTTTCTTTTGTCTTCAGTGTAGAATCTCACACAGCTCACTAATCGCTTATTGAGAGCCCTGTGATTCAGTCTTGGGATTTTTCCCCACAATTCGATCATAACTGGAAATGTTATGTATGCGTAGAGGGGTATTTAATTCCACCTCTACCTTAGTAGCAACCTTTCCTTTTCCCTCAACTGCACTGCATTTATGTTTTCTCTGAATCTGAATAAACTTTGGGATGTGATACAGTCATGTGGTTCTCTGAACGGTATCCTGTTACAAGATTTATGCATTTATATAACCAATCAATTCTTATAAGGAAATATCACCTCAATGTGGTGAAACACAAATACAGCACAGGAAAGGCAATACTTAATTTCAGTGGTTCCATTTCCTGTAATTATCTCTATTATAATCTCTATAATTCTCTTTAAGTGAAGGAACATTTAGAAAGAGTAACCTCAAAAGAACTACAGAGCAGTATAATCTTACAGTGGCATTTCTGTGAAGAAAAAACAGTTGTATAAATTCTACCTAACTTAACTTCCTCCTCCTCCTCCTCCTCCTCCTCTTCATTTTATTTTTAAATGTCTTGTTGCTTTGAGGTATTTCTTTTGTGCAACAACAAACAAAGGGATGGTGGTTGTAACTACGCCCTTTTCCCCTTCCCTTTTAGGGAGGAATATGAACAGAAACGTGTTAAAAATATATCACCAGAGTGAAAAGAAATCAGTGTGAAAAGAAAACAATTTGGATTCCACATACACCCACACACCCACCAAAAAAACAAAGATCCACATAATCCAAAAAGTTAATGTATTTCTGACGTTTGTTATATTATTACTATGTTTGTATTTTGGTACACTATAATGTAATCGGTGTGGCCTCTGGCTAGCATAATAAACTTACTGAATGAATGTATTTCTAATGTGCTGTACTTAATAATCAATGTAATATAGTGTTTAGAATGTCCAACTAGAAGGGTAGCTCAATTGGCTGGAGTGTGGTGCTGATAACACCAAGCTTGCATGTTTGATCCCCGTAAGAGACAGCTGCATATTCCTGCCCTGCATGGGGTTGAACTAGATGATCTTCAGGGTCCCTTCCAACTCTATGATACTAAAAAACCAACCTATGAGAGTTCCAGTAGCTTCAGAGAGAATGAAGAATGCATTTGCCAGATAGGCCAGAACATAATGTGTCCTTGGCACATGGCAAACAAGCTACTTTAGAGTCATTAACTTTCACAGTGCTTGAAAAAAGATTGCCTGCTTTAGTCACAGCTGTCATCCTCTGCAGTCCTTAAATCTTTTTGCTTTTGTCACAGGCCTGTGCTGTGAAAGGGAGAGCAACACAGTTTTGGCTACTCACACGCTATCCCTTCTTTCCTATAAATCAAAACATCATTAGGTAATCTAATAGGTTATATATATTCAAAACAAGTTAGACCTTGGGCGGAAAATTTAACACAGAAAATAAATGATGGAAACTCCAAGTCTGTACAATTTGTGACCCATCAAGCTGAACGCAACCCAACAACGTTACCTGACTGCTGTGCACGTGGCAGGGCCTCAGTTTTCACCATCATAGGCAAGAGCCCAAACCAGAGGTCTGGCAACTTCTTCAGCATGGTGTAGTGGTTAAGAGTGGTGGACTCGTAATCTGGTGAACCGGGTTCATGTCCCCACTCCTCCACATGCAGCTGCTAGGTGCCCTTAGGCTAGTCACACTTCTATGAAGTCTCTCAGCCTTACTCACCTCACAGAGTGTTTGTTGTGGAGGAGGAAGAGAAAGGAGATTTAGCCTCTTTGAGACTCCTTAAGGTGAGTGAAAGGTGGGATATCAAGTCCAAACTCCTCCTCCTCCTCTTCTTCTTCTACCGGGGATATGGAATGTTTTGGGCAACCTTCTGAAGGACTGCATTCCAGCTGCAGGTATGGCCAGAGGCAGAAATGGATGGAAGACCAGCTATCAAATGTCAGAGATTTCAATATGCACTCAACCTGACATCCATCTCTCCATCCTCCAGTCAGCCAAACAAGAGTGTAAGGCCCCATTCTAGCCTCTTGAACCTTTTCTTATGTAATGTAATGGAGTGTTGCAACTCTGATATATTGAACGGGGGGGATTAAGAGGCTGCATGGGACAAATGGGATCCTCATAACAGAGGGTCCTAGTTGTGCGTGGGACCCAAGAGCTCACCTGATAGGGTTAAAATGGGGGGGGGGAGGAGCAAGAAGTCCTGGCCATTCCCCTGGGATCACACCAGGCAATTTTAGCCAATAGCCAGTGGGTGGCGAGATCCCAGGGGCTTTAAAAACAGCAGTGTGGTGCAAGGAGGGGCACTTGCTTCACACTGTTGAACACCCGCCCACTCTCCCTAGTTTAGTTAGAGTCACTTGGCCTTGCTTTGGTTTGGGTCGCCTGTTTTGGAACAGGGGCTGGGTAGGAATTTTTCCATTAGGCAGATTGGCTTTAGTCATTTGGTTTTTACAACTTGTCACAAATCGTCACAACTTGTAAGGTGGCGGTTTAGCATTGGCTCAGTTGGCTTGTGGGGAGGGGAGGTGCAGCCATCACCTGCCCCTCCAGGAACTGGGTATTCCATTAAAGGAATCTGGGGGTCCTGGATCTCGTCCGAAGTCCACTTGAGGGGCTAGGGCCATGCCAGGACCACAGAAACCCCGGGGTGAGCTTAGGTTGGTCCTCATTGACCTAGCTCCCTCGTTTGGTTTACCCCATTTGACGATCACCCTGAGAGGTGGAGCCAGTTATAGTGGGGAGTCAATGCCTAAGCCAATACCGCTCACATGATTGTATTTCAATAAAGTTGTGGCCAAAATTTTTGCCCCAAAACTTAAACTAATATAAGTGTCCGTGTGTATTTATTTAGGGGGTGGGTCTTGGGGCCTCAGGACTCAAACACAAACAAAACAAGTATGGTAGCCCATTCCCCTTGGAGTATACTCAGGGAATGAATTTCCTTTACCACCATTTTTGTGACCAGACTGGCTATTTTGACTCTCCATGGAAGCTATCTGGCGCTGACATAGATGACCCCTGACAGAAAAGAGAGTTTGCTTGGCTAGCTGATCTCTAGCCAAGCAAAGCCTTTTGTCTACCAGGGAAATTGGCAATTCTTCTCCATTTTGTATTTTAGTTACCCTGGAGAAGAATTCAGGGACTTGTAATGCTTGCCTCTCCTTTGAGGCAGGCTTTAACAAACCTCAAGTCTTTTCTAAGTGTGGCTCACAACAACTTATTTGTTATCCCTAATCCTAATGAGAGAGAAGTGTATCGTAGATTATCATTTTCTGGATGGGACTTTGGAGTCCAAGTTCATCATTTTTAATACCTATGATTCTTCAGCAATTTGGAAGCAAGTCTCATTGACATCAGTGGAGCAAACTTTCTAGTCTAATCAGTGGACTTTTTAAAGGCATGAATAGTGGTGGATGGTAGAAGTGGAGGAAACCTAGGACTGCACATAAAAGCATGCAATTATCCATGTACCTGCAGATATGCTATTTATATTGATTTATTACAATGCTGCCCTGTGACTTAGAATTCTGAATCAATTTAAAGAGTTAATATATGTCTTTGATTAAAGGGAAGTAAAGCAAGTTAGACATCAAGACAAGGGCTGTGTTTAAGTTCAGTAGTGATAGCAACTGTGCTTTTGGGACTCCTGGATTATAAGAACCCAGTGAGGCTTTGTTAAAGATGACAAACTGCTTTCAACCATAGCATGCCATTCAGAAAATAAGGGAGGGGAGTAAGATTCCTTGATCCTTGATATAAGGTGTGCCTCTCTTCAACCTGTAATATGGATAGTGTCCAGTCTTTCCAATTTCCCCCTTTCCATTCTAAATGCATTTATTTATAGCTGAATTAGTTTTGTTCCACAGACAGCTCTTGTGATGAGTAGCTCTAAAGCCTTGACTATTGTGTCCCCAACAATGCATCCAACCTTCAAAGCCACTTAAATACCATGCCCTTTCCCCCCCTTCTAAAGGAAAAGAACAACATGCAGAGCCATCTCTAAGTAGTCATCATTATATCTGATGTGGCATTACGTCCATTAGCATGAACATCTCTTACAAAGAGCTGTACTCTTTCTACCATCACCATAGAGAAGAAAATTTAATAATTTGATTTAAACAAAAACCTTACACGACAGTATAGTTATACTTTGTAATGCTTTATAAAGCCGACAAAATCAGATACACCAGATCTCTAATCAATACAATTCAATTCCTAATGTAGCTGTATTCCTTTGAAACTTGGGTGTACCGGCTAAAGCTATGTTGCAGATATTAATATTGTGCAGTTTCACGTGACTGGAAGAATAAGAATTGACTTCTTTTGGAAATGAAGTATTGTCCAGACCCATGAAAATATTATTTAAATTTTCCTAGAACAACTTTATTTAAAACAGAATTAAAACATCTAATATACATCTAATACATCCAATGCGTCCATACAATGTCTTGTGCTGTCCAGCACAGGCTCAGCATCTTAGAAATAAAAGATAAATTCAAAAATTCAAACTTTGTCTCTCTTCCAATCCAGCCTGCTTTAGCCTGTCTCTAGCCCCAGGCTATTGCAGCTCTTGGTTTGAGATTTGCAGCTCAATACCTCTGTCACCTGATAGAAGGTTACAACACTTACATGTTAACTACCAGAGAAACGACAATCAGTTAGTTAATCATTAACTCGGCAAGAGCCCAGAATCCTTAGAAAAACAACTGTGGAAAACCCCCAATCTTAGCAACACACATTTTAATCCTCCATTAATACACATACATTTTCATTTCTGTGTGATTTAATCATTATACTTAACAGGCTACACTCTTATACCTACTTACCAGAGAATAAGCCACACTGAACTCAATGGCACTTACATCTGAAAAAGCAAGTATAGGATTGTGCTTTAATAGTGTGACTCAGAAAGACCCTAATTCAAATAGTGTCTCCTCTATAAGCTCACTTTGGCAAGCCAAAGCATCAGTTTCCCACACTCAGAGCCAGTGTGGTGTAGTGGTTAATGTGCTGTGGTAAGACCAGAGTTCAAATCCCCAATCACCAAGCCCTGAAGCTTGGGTGGCTGACCTTGGGCTGGTCATAGTATCTCAACCCAACCTATCCCATAGATCTGTTGTGAAGATAAGATGGAAAGGGATAGAATTATGTATGCCACCTACAGCTCCTTGGAGAAGTGAGGTATAAATATAATAATAATTACAATAATAAATAATAAATAAAAACTGTAATATGGTAATAGTAATACAGTTATTGATTTGTTGTTGTTGTTGTTTAGTCGTTTAGTCGTGTCTGACTCTTCGTGACCCCATGGACCAGAGCACACCAGTTATTGTTTTACTTGCTGTGAAATATGTTGTCTATTGCTGAGGAATATTCTTATCATATGTTATGTGAAAATCAATTAACATCTATATTTTAAAGTGTATGATGTGTAGTAAAAACTGGCCTTTTTACTGTGGTTTTTAATGGCTAACTGATGAGCCACTCAAATTTTACCAGAATTTGTTGTCTTAGGTATGTTGTTTATCTTGCACTGGTTGTATCTTCCGTATGGAGTACAGGGAGGAGGGAAAATGTCCTCCCCAGGGCCAATTAGGGAAGGGGGGAGCTCCAAAAAATTCTACTCAACCCTGAACTGGTAACTGACTAATCCTACAAATTAATTCTTAAGGGATAGGAAGGTTCGGGGGGGGCATGCTAGAAGAGGATGGTGAGGATGGGATTAATCCTTGCTTTTAATGGGCAACTACCTCACCTCACCATTGACTACACTGATAATGATGCTTCATTCCTTCTCCTTTATTCCTTCCTGCATTCCTTTGTGGGTGAATCACCCCCCAGAAGATTATCATAGTGAATAGAAAATGCCTCATGCCTTATTAACAGTGTCTGTGTGAGCCTTTGATACTTATCACAATGGGTAGTCTCCAACTAACTCCTACTTAGAGTAAACCTATTAAAAATAATGGATTTAGATTAGTCAAGTTCATTCATTTCAATGGGTCTAATTTGAGTATGACTTAACCCTGGATACAATCCAATTTTTCTATTGTTCCCTTAGATCTTTGTAAAATAAGATTTACAGATAAAACTAGATATATTGCAGCTTTTATCGATAGTTCCTGCTTTCATTGTAAAAGTGCATTTTCCTGGAAAACATACAGGCTTCCATAGATACGGGCTGTAAATCTGGATTTTACACACTTTTATTTACATAGGAAACAGTCACCCAACCTTTAAGTCTCAGACACAGAGATAAATGTGTCTGTGCTTCTGGACTGTATGTGAATTGACGTAATCTTTCTGCTGTTAAATGCCATATGAACAGAACAATCCCTTTGAGGTGGAGCAACCACCACATCCTATAACTTGCTGGTTCAATGCAGGGCAGAAAGTGGAGGTGGCTATTTACTTATTTCCCCCTGTGCAAACATTAGTACCAATAGGTGGGAATTAATTATACTACCTCCAGAGCTGGTGCAGTTCTTGGATTTTTAGAGGGCATGTCAGGGTAATGGGGACAGGGCTGCCCTGCCCCATACCTTTCAGCAGTGGCCAGGAGTGCCAACTTGGCCCCTGGGTGGCCAGGGCTGTGGGTGCCATGCAGTGTGCATGGCCCTGGCAGTGAAATTTGTGGGTGCCCAGCCCCTTCATGGGGAATTTTGTGGGTGTTTGGACACCCAGGGCCCCAAGGAGTTGGCACCTATGTTGGTGGCACATTGTCTATGAAGTTATCCACAGGCATGCCAGAAACTTCTCTGTGGCTGCACATGGTATTCCCACTGTGAAGCAACACTTCCATAGATCCCCTGGCCAGCCTTTGGTTGACTGTAGAACAGTGACCTAAAATAAATCTTATATAAACCTATTTCAGTTTGAACAGCACAATCCTAGCCATGTCTACTCAGAAATAACTCCTACTGAATTCAATGGTGCTTACTCCCAGGTAAGTGGGATTAGAATTGCAGCCTTAGTGGTGTAACATTCTTAATTCCAATAGGAATAATACATTTCTACTGATTGCATATAACCAATGGCTACAAATCTTTTCCTCATCCCCCCCCTCTTTTATGTCTCGAATAATGTATTGTTTGGAATGATAATAAGGTGTCATATATTAAACGCAACAGCCATTTTTGTTCAGATATAATTTCCGTCAACTGATTCAAATTTTGTCAGATGACATCTAATTGGGGTATTTCTCTGAAGCAGCGTTTTAAAAGTGCTTTATCTTTATGGTGTTCTTTTTTGTTTGTTAGTTTGTTAAAGCAGGTATATGTGGAACTTAGCTATGATATCTATATATGCCATAATATTGATTATTTGATTATTTAATTTCCATACCACTTAATATATTAAAAATATATCTAAGCAGTGTACAGAAAACTAAAGGAACATACAACTTTAAAATATTGCAAAAATACACAGTTGCATATAAAAAAATATTACATTAATATAAAATATTTTCATTAAAATGATCATCACATTTGTCCATTAAATACAAACAGGCATTTATTAGGTCCCCCATAAGGAAATCTGCATTTCCCATGTCTAGATATGTGTCGAGGAATAAAGGCCTCCAGGTCCTTTCATTATGGGAAGTTAAATAATATTGAAATCTCACTGGCTTTATGTGGCACAGAATTATAATGCAATTAAAAAGCTCTGATATGTGATTTGTATGGAAGGCCCAGAGAGCTATAATCTGATTAAGTATATGACTTATGTGAGTTACCCACAGGGAGTTAAAAGGATCTAAATAATTACAAGCATAGTGCAGGTCATCTACAAAATATATTGTCTGTGAAAAGATTTAAGTATGTGAATTAATATATTTCCATTGATTTGGCCCACAATAAGCTGTTCTTGTATAATATTGTTTCACTGGTCATCATTATTAATGTTTGGGGTCAAATTCTCAGCAGTGTAGTATGGCATAAACTTATGTATTTCTACTATCCGTGATAGTAAAATTTCTTAATAGCACACATATCAAATGGATTCCACCAGCTTATTTGTTTACTTCAAATTCTGTCCTTGATCTTAAGATCTTAGAGATATGACAATATTACAAAAGCAGAATGCATAAAAACATCATATGTTTGTCTAAACCGGCATGTTTTGAGCTGGCCTCTAAAAAAGCAACAATTGTGATGCCTCCTGAATTGCAAGGTGTGGGGGTTGCAAAGCCAGGACACTGCTGTGGAGAAGGGCAAGCCGTGTATTACCACATTATATAAAGACAGTAAGGAACTCCCACACTTGTTGCAGCTAATTTCAGCTTCTAGGCAGAACTATTTCTGGGGAGATGCTCCTTCAAGTTACCAGTTCTTAAGTCATTCATTGACAACCCAAGCGCTTTATCATGGACCACTCCTTTAGACTGGAAATATATTGGCATCCTTTAAGAAGTGGAGTGATGTGACTCTGAGGTGGTATGTTGCCCATGAGGGAATATGTCCCTTCAGATCAGAGGTGGCCAGTCCCATTCTGCGACCTGAGACAGAATGGAAAGGCCCTCCCCACAGAAGCCTGATTTACCAGGTTTTGCGGCAGCAGTGTCTTCCAGGGAGATCTTGCAAGATTCATTGAGATTCTCATGAGATCTCTCCAGAAGCACACCCCACAGGATTCCACTGCCTGAGTTTTCTATGTGTAACATTTTCTTTCCATTATAGAGAGGACCATTCAATGTGAGACTCTGACCTACAGTCTCAAATCATATAGACCCGTCACAGGTTTACTACCAAGGTGAGATATATGGCAAAGATGTAAAGCATTTCCTTATGTAAGATACATACTGTGTAGTGGTGCTCACTGCACAGAACATTTTGTTTTGGGAGGGGGGTCTCTCCAATATGGGTTAGAATTAGCAGATGTCTTGATCTACCAGAGAAAGGAATTAGTCAACATTAGAACAAGCCAAGAGAAGTTACCGGTACCTAATGGAAGACAAAGTTACACAAGATATACAGTAATTTAAACACTGAAAATGCGAGGAGGAAACTGATATTGCAGGCAATTCTCTCTAAATATCATTCCACCTTTCTATATAGTCAGGGAAGAAAGTTTTCTAAAATTTAATGTGACATAGTAAGCTAATTATACTTTTACAACACAGAACTGTTAAAGCAGGGTACAAGAATAATTCATAAGCATCCCAAAGAGATATGAATAAATAAAACTGGCACAGTAAATCTGCATACCTTAGGAATGACAATTAAACAATCTATTGTAGTAGAAGAAACCTAGCTGAAGAAGACGGGGGCGGGGACCCATTCATAGTGTGACGAAGTGAGCAAAAACCAGAAAATGGGCTTCAGAAGTTGTGGCTTTTTTAAAGAAACATTTCTTGGGGGAAACATTTTTTAAGAAACATTTCTCTTAAGCAGATTGCTTTTGAATTGTGGGCACAAAGGATAATGATGATGATGATTAAAAATATGATTCAACATTTATAAGTAGCAGAGCATAGGATGAGGTACGGGAATTCCAGTGCAGGCATAAAAACTGTATGTGCACTGGCAGTCAGTGACCCTACTGCAGTAACACTAAGGAAGAGCTCCTATACAAAGCAGGAAGACTATGCAGAAGACATTGTGTGTATGTGAAAGGGTGTCAGGGTTGTTGGTGGCACCTAAATAAGCCTTTTTAAGAACTGTGAAAGGAGCATTAGCCAGTTAGCACCAGTGAAAATATGTACTGATGGAAAGACATAACAGGATTATTGTGAAGCAAGTGTTTAGGAGAAGTGTTACACAACAGATTTCATGCAGCACTTGTCTAACATGAATGCTCCAGACACAGTTTTCAGCTTTGCCTTCAACAGCTGCGGCTGAGTATCAGATCAGGTTGCCCATTTGAGAAGGTAATCATGGAGGAATGCCTCATAATCAATACATTTTACTTGAGAAGAGGCTTAATCAAACTAAGGAACTACTGTAATTTTCACAGATGCCAGCTGATGACTTTAGCTTTGACTGTGAAAAGAATACCCCCAACATTCAGGTTGCTTTGTGCTCCAAATCAGGCAAGGATGATCATCTTCATGTTAAACAACAGTGTCTTGCTATGTTTGTCAGTCTCATGTTGATTGGACTTTGAAAACAATGTGCTACAGATTCCCCTTGGATACTCATTTGCCATATATTATATCCCCCACTTCCAAAAAACTTATTCTTTGCCTCCTACAACCATGATGCAATTCTGCAGCTGAACTTAAGTAATTCTTAATGAAAGAAATGGGAAGGATTCCCATCAATTACTAGAAGGGACAAATGAGATTGTGTATGTGTCCAGGTATCAGACTGGAAAAGTTGGCTAAACTTCATAAAGGAAAAAAAAACAACAACCACCACTGGCAACAGCAAATGCTACCTGAATAAAAGTCTGCAAAGAAAAGAAAAAAAGATGGAAAGGTGAATGAAAGGAAGAGCTTTTGAATGAATGACAGTGATTAAAAGAAGCACGCAATGATGTTGGAAAAACAAGATGAAGTCTATGCAAGTATTATATAGTCCAGTTAAGCCAGAGATGAGTCAATTTATGGATTACTAGCTATTTTTAGTTAACACTCTATGGCAGCAAGCTGGTGTAAAGCAAGCTGGTGTTAAATTATGGTTGTTCAGCAGCAGGACTGCTGCTGCTCTGCCTAAGCCACACAGAGGGAAAGCAAGTCCTTAAAACAGTTTTCTACATCAGGTCACATGACAAAAATGAATGGGCTTAAGATCCACCCTAAGTCCACCTTCTCTGGTCCTGCCTACTACCCTTGGAATTCCCATTTTGGAGGATTTACACTGGCTTTGATTCAGCCGGTTGAACCAGAACAAGCAAGTTACAGTACACTGGCATATTTTTGGCTGAACTGGATTTGGGGACTTAATGCTGGCTGAGCCTGGAATCAGCTGGCTAAGCCGGAGACCCACCGCATCCTAGGCTACTCATCTCAGTGGATCTTTTAATAGGCTTTTCCCCTAAGGCTGCAACCCTAAATATATTTTTAAACAAGCAAGCCCTGTTGAACACAAATACTTACTTCTACATAGACAGGCATAGAAGTGTGCAACATGGTACACCTCATGCCTTCATACTGGGAATTAAGTGCCCCTGAATATAAAGGGGCTTACTTTTGAATAGATATGGATAGGAATGCACCTAAAGAGTAAGAATATATGATATGCTCTTAGCAGCGAGAGGATAGGTCGCTGTGAAATAGCTTGTGTACCCTATACATTTCTAGTAGAAAATTTTGCCTCTTAAAGATGCAACAGAACATTCAGGTTCCTATATTCAAATGCAAAGCTGAAGATGTGAATGAAAGCTCTTGCTAAACAAGATTAGGTTAGAATGAATTCTTGTTAATATCAAGTGAATTCCTAGATACAGAAGCTCTTACGATGTACGAACATTGTCCCATCAAGGGCTCTTCCAATACTGATGGGTGATCCAAGCACATGACAGATATGTCCAAACAAGACATTCTAAAATACTAAAACTAACAAGAAAGTTCATGGCCTTTAAATCATAATAAGTAAATAAATGCATCGCAAAGTATGATCTCTAGCATAATTATACAAGGGAACTTATGATTAGAGTCCAAATAAAAGTAATTGTTTCATTTTTAATACAACAGAACACTACAGCTCAGCAATGCTAAATGTACATGTTCATATACATTGTTAAAAAATAAAAAAGTATTGAAATTAGCTGTTTGGCTACCAAGTACAATATATTTTGGGTTGAGCATCTGCAAAACAGATGGCCCAAAGTAACACTTGTAATTTTTTTCCCAACTGGAGACATCCAGGTGGCACATTATTTGTGGATAATTTGCAATCATCATTTCCAAAAGATTATATATTCAGTGGAGGTATGTGTTTGTTTATTATTGAATCCTCTAAACTGGCATCATGAATTAATGATTTATTACATTGCATTACTTTGTTTATAATGCACTGTTACATTACAGTATGTCAAGTTGGCTAATGACTTGTCACATTATAAGATATCACCAGGCTAGTCTACATCAATTTAAAGACTAAAATGCACATTGCCCTCTCCAGACAGAGATATTCCACCCTGAATGAGGGAACGTTCAAGCAGATTGTATTTTTTTCCAGCAAGATGGTATTCTCAAAAGCATCTTTGGGAGGCTTTCTTTTTTCACTAATTATAAGACTTCTTGATTATGAAGATAACATTATGCTTAAAAAAGAAGACAACACACTTCCACGCACTTAAAAGCTAGATGTTTGGGTTTGTTTTAACTAGGTGCCAGGAAGAAGGGTCCTAACATGACTTTTTGGCTGACCCATAAGAGCAAAAGGGTCAGAGACCAAGTAAAAGCAGACAGTTCCTCTCCAGCAGTCCCCATTCTTCACTTAACCCCAATGCTCAATGGTGTCGACCACACCATGTGTCATGACACATGCTGCGGTGTTATGACGTCATACCACAAGGCAGGACACGAGCTCCAGCAGCATGGCAGCGACTGGACCCCTCCCACCTGAACTCTGTGCTCTCTCTTTCCCCCCAACTCTTCTCTCTCTCTTTCCCTCCCACCCAAACTCTGCTCTCTCTTTCCCCCCAACTCCACGCTCTCTTTTCCATGCCCCCACCTGAACTCTGTGCTCTTTCCATGAGGCATGATGCCCCCGCACCTACCCCTGCATTTGTGGGTGCCCAGCCCCTATATGGGAATTTTTGTGGGTGCTCGGGCACCCAGGGCCCTGGGAGATGGCGCCTCTGCCAGTGCATGAGCCCACTCTCCCCTTTTTCCATGTTATCACTCACTCACTCTCTGCCTGTCTTCCTCCTTCATATCTGCATTGTTGCGGCTTGGTGTCCCACTCCAGAACTCCTGGAGTGGGTCACCAAGCAGAATATAACTAGTAGAAAATATTTTGAAGTGCTTTCATTGGATCAAAGGAGGAGGAGGAGACATTTTAGATACATTTTATGACAGCTACACTGGCTGCTGGTCCATTTCTAGGCACCATTCAAAGTGCTGCTACTGGCCTATAAATAAAACCCTAAATGGATACCTTCAGAGATTGTCCACTCTCACATCAACCTGCTTATATATTAAGATATTTTCCAGGCACCTCAACTTTAGGAATTTCTCTCAAGAGAGATTCACCTAGTATAAAGTTTGCCTTCTTTTCATTGACTAATAAAACACATTTTTATTTCCCCAGTCCTTTTATATCTTAACTCAGATTTTATCTAGTTATGTCATTGTTTCTTTTGCTACACTTGTTAATTTTACCTTACTATTGTTTCATATTTTTATCCTTGGTTTTGTGTTGAAGCGCATAGTATGAAATATCTTAAGAAATAAATAAATGTATACTTGCACATTTATGCTTCGGCTTAAAATGCATTCCAGGATTTTATATTTTGAGGGTTTGTTTATTTTTACCACTGGAATTATAATGCTTTATGGCATTATCCTCTTCCTGGAATCTGAATTCTCAGCATTCCTGAAAACATTGACTCCAATCATTCCTCAGGCAGGGAGGGAAAATCCCAAATTAGTGTATATAAGAAACAGTCTGCACATACCCTATTCTGTATCACTATATTCAAGATACTCTGTAGTGCTGACCTGTAGACATTTTATGTCAACCTAGTTATCTTGAAGAAGAATATATTCCATTCCTAGTTCACTGAAAATCTGGTTGTCTCTCAGCATTGGCAAGTGCAGTTCTGACTTTGATTAAGTTCCAAGAATGATTGTGGGGTGCAGAATCAGACAAGCAGAGCTGAGGTAGCCCAGGGGATAGGTAAATGAATGCTGGACCTCTCACAACCAGGTCACTAGTTCAAAGCATATGGAGCATTTCTTAGCATGACTGAAAGTTGCTGCTGTCATAATCGTTCCATCCTATATAGGTCCTTGTGGACAGATGTGCCCATCACAAATACAAAGAAACCATCAAAATTGCCACTAATTGGCTTCCTTCTTAGCAGTTTTAGCCAAGAAGACTTGTGCTAGAGAGGCTTTGAGACTCAACTACCCTCTAATCCCTTGGGGTCTTGGTAAAGTTCAGGGAATGGCATAGATAATTCAGCAGTGGGGGCAAGAAATGTACACTATAACTGAGTGTGCTCTCATATAATTAAAGCTTTCATTCTCCTTGGTTGTCAGCCTAATGTCAAGCTAGTCTATATTTACACATAATAAAGACCAAGGCAGTAGAAGAAAGAGTAGTACCTGGCCTTTTCATATAAAGTGAAGAAAGGTTGGGTTCACACAGCCTCTCTGGTCTCTTGATGGCCCGCCCCCCCGCCCCCCGCCCGCCTGCAACACATACAGCCACCTTGCATTGAAAGCCATGCACAGCACACTCTGGCATGCTAGCTACATATACGATCCCCCCAAACCCTATCCGGATTTGTAGAATGTTGAGTGTTTATTTCTGTTTTTCATATTAGCATTTATTTTAATTATTTTTAAATGTTTTAAATAGCATTTATAACTGTTTTTACTGATAAATTCATTGTTTTATTCTTTTTGAATGCCACTTAGAGGTTTTGTTTTCTACACCATGAAGCGGTATATAAATTTTATGAAATAAATGAATAAAATTAAATCCTGCCATCATCCATGCAGTCAAGCAAGAGGCATAATCACAATTTTCCCTGGTCTTTGACACATGAGATATATGTTTTTGTGACCACCCTATTGACTGTCACTTGATACAACCTGCTGATGCTCTCCCAGCATCTGAACATTTGGCATACATGATAAGGAACATTACACACATAGCAGTGTATGTTGACAGAACTCCATCAACTGATATGTGAAAACCTACTAGTTGGTCCTGGCGTGACCCATGGTGGGTTGCAACAGCAATACCACCACCAGGCTAACATATGGTAATGGATTAAAAATTGGGTTCCCAAATGCCTGTTGAAGTTAAAAGTGGATCCTGTGTCTAAAAAGGTTGAAGATGACCTGATGTAAGGGGACATATGATTGACCCAGAATCCCTGCTCTTTGTGTGAAAGAGTTCTATGTTCTTACATTGCTGTGTGGCTAGAGATCAAACTCACCCACTCCAAGGGCACTGAGAGTAGGGGTCATGGCCACTGGGAGCACTGGAATTCTAGAACACGTGGACCACAACCGCCTAACACATTTTTTGAACATACATGGGGTACTCCTGAATCCTTTGTTGTTATGCAGTTAGAAGGCATCTCGGTTGCATAAATCAAACATTTCCCAAATCATACTGAGCTCTATTCATATTTGTGTGTGCACCAAGAACTGCTACATTGGGGTGCAGGTCACTTCTTATTTAAAGCTGGTTAAAAAGTTAGCTGTGGTTCATTGCAATGCCCTTAGCTTTGCCTTAAGAAAGTCTCAGCTTAGTTCTTAACACAATAAGGATTTTAGCTTCAACTTTAGAGCAAAATAGGTCATTCCATGCCACTCGAAAATCACCTCAAATACATTTTCGTGTATGAATGCAGAAAAGTCAGTGCCTGCTCTCTTTTTGTCATCCTATGAAATCACATAATTAAAATAAAGCAGGATCACTTTCTGAACAAAATAATTCCCTTCACAGTAGTAATATATCTCTGTGCTACTGAAGTGGTGAAATGGGGATATAATTAATCCACTGCCCCCTTATCAGGACCAATAAAAATTGAGCAATAAAATATAATCTGATTGTGCCATTAGCTCAAATGAATTTTTCATCATCAGTTCACAACTAGATCATACATTATTTTTCAACAGCTTTTTAATGAGATGAAAGATAATCAAGGTCTGCAGTAAAGTACTATAGTACCGAGTCTGAATAATCATTCCATTTTCATTGAAGCCTCCATAGATAACTTCCTTGGTCTGGATTTCTGGTCTGGATATGCCTGGATAATTGTTAACAACTACATGTGCATACATGAACACATACAAACATGCATAATTTTATTTGTATGTTGCCTTTCCCCAGTTCAAACTATTCTCAAGGTAGTTTAGAACATGAAAAAGACATAATTACAACATAACAAAAGTAGTCATAAACAATAAATGCATAACCAACCGGAACAATTTCCACATAAATCACAAGATATAAAATAAAGATACAAAAAAACCAGCAATAATAGCAGCAGTGTCTCCCCACACCAACAAACCACCTTGAAGGACCACCCTCCCAGCCTTTGTTGCAGTAGAGCAGACATTCCCAGTCTGGCAGAGTACAAATCCCTGACTGGTGGTCATGCTGGCTAAGAATGATGGGAATGGTAGCCCAAGAAATCTGGAGGGTACCAAGTGGGGGAAAGCTGCATGAGGAATGGAACAGAAATTCATTTGAGTTCACACATTAATGTCACACTTCCCAAAATAATCTGCAAGCTAAAATACAGCTATTCCTTGAACTGAGTACTTTTCTGAACTTTGTGGTGCCATTTTCCAACCACTTCGAACTGATCTGGAGTTGTCTTAATCCACTTTGGACAGGATAGTCCTGATTTGGTTCAGCATTCAGCATTCACCCAAAGCAGTTGTCCAGCCCCAATATTAAACAATCACTTTGTGTTGATGTTCCCATGCCTCAACATTATCGTTATGATATGTTGTTAGCAAATCATGTGTTGTTAACCAAGTCACATTTATTGTTTGTTCCATAGCTTCCTCCTGGTTTCCGTTTAGATATTTATATATCTCTGGGCAGGAACTTTGACCTTTTCTTCTCTTTGAAATACCAATAGATCTCTGATCAATTAGATAATCCAAGATTGCAATATTCAGACCTTTTGAATAAAGCCAAAAGAATAAATGATCTGATGACAGTGTGATCTATGAATCATTGCAGATGTATTCACACTTGCTACACCTAGTATATTGTTAGTTTCTTATTATCACGTAATTGACACTAAGAAAACAGATGATCTTGATATGAATCAGCAGTGTATACATTTCACTTCTAACACCTTATGTTCAAAGTGCAGTTGGAAGATCAGGAACAGGCCACAGTAATTCCAATGACATCAATGGAACTAATTTCAATTCATTTTTGAATGTTTTAAATTGTAGTTTTCAACTGTCTTTTTACTGATAATTTTCTGGTTTTAATCTTTTTGTAAGCCACTTTGAAGTTTTATTATAATCAGGTTTTATATTCATTTTGTAAAATAAATAAATAATTTCGCATTCCAGTAACACCCAGGATTTGGTGGTGCATTTGAGGGTATCTGGAGTAGCACAAAATTAACAACTGCTGTGGTGTGTTCCATCTGGTTCAAGTCTTTCATTGGTAGGCAAGACTAGGCCTACTCAAAGGTAAAAGGTAAAGGGTAAAGGACTGTTAAGTCCAGTCGCACTCTGGGGTTGCAGCACTCATCTCGCTCTGTAGGCTGAGATAGCCAGCATTTGTCCGCAGACAGCTTCCGGGTTATGTGGCCAGTATGACTAAGCCGCTTCTGGCAAACCAGAGCAGCGCACGGAAACACCATTTACCTTCCCATCAGAGCGGTACCTATTTATCATTGCACTTTGATGTGCTTTCGAACTGCTAGGTTGGCAGGAGCAGGGATTGAGCAATGGGAGCTCACCCCGTCGCAGGGATTCAAATCGCCAACCTTCTGATTGGCAAGCCCTAGGCTCTGTGGTTTAGACCAAAGGCCTACTGGGATGCTATTCCTGGTGTAAACTGTACAGAACAAGACAGGGATTTCCTCACCCCATGTTTGCCACCCAATAGGGTGGGAAGTGGAAGATCCATGCCATGCAAGCCATTGCATTCTTCAAAGACCTGGAAACTCTGTTCCCGCACCTACAATATGCACCAAAAGTTACACCAAATCAAGGGAACTGTAGTTTCCATAACCAGCAGAAAGCATAGGATTATATATCACTTCTGTGGTTTACATGGGGTTGCCTTTGAAGACTGCTCAGAAACTGTTCAGTTAGTTCAATATACAGCAGCTATAATATTAAGTGGGGGGGGAATCATATGTCTATGGCATTATATCATCTTAATTGGCTTCCAGATTTGTTTCTGTACACTATTTTAATGTGTTTAATGGGATTTTATGAACAGCTTTCTCAAGTCTCATATGAACTTGTCCACTCACTGAGGCATCCTTCTGAAGCCATATTTCAGCCCCTTCCCCATCTGAAATTCAGTGTGTAAACATGCAACCTAGGGTCTTTTTCTTGGTAATTTTCAGAATACTGGATCCTAGATGGCATGGATACCACCCTCCCCATTGGGGCTAGTCCTGGGCAACTTTCTGTCATGCTGAGCATAAGAAATGTTTTCAAAATTTTAATTTAATTTAAAGCTTCTGCAAAAGAACATATATCTAGATTCAGTTATCAAAACATTTTTGTGGGGGTTCTGTAGAATTCACATGTAGCATATTCTGAGTAATTCATTTCAACGGTTGTTAACAATAGCTAAATGGCATGTCTAATCTACTTAAATGGGACATCTGGTGTAGCTTGATTGGAAGAATTTCCAGATGTGGACTGGTATTTCTAAGCATACATCTTCTTTAAAGCAGTATTCATTAGTCTTCAAGCTGCTAAATGTGAATCAGGAAATGAAAATAGATTGCAGCAGCCATAAAGTGATACCAGGAACTCTCAGAAAGCCACATTACTGAATTAGAACTAGGGTGTCTTCATTCATTCTTATACAGGGATGCAGGAGAAATTCAATTTTGTTTTCATTTTAATGAAAAACTACCTAATTTGCATTTCTCAAATCAATATGCAAACTGAAACACAATTATCCTTTGAAATCCACCCTCTTCCAAATTTTGAGGACAGTTATCCAGCTAAGAAATATGTACAAAAAGGCATCTTTGAGGGCAATGCTTCTCAAACTTTTTTCTCTGGGCCACCCTTTCAGAATAAAAATTTGGTTGCACCACAGTGAGTCTTCTCCAGCACTCTGTTTGAACAGTGATTCTGGATCACAACTCAGATTGTCCTCAGTAGGACTTGATGCTCTTACTCTCATTTCGAAAAGATATTGAGACATATTCTGCAAAAAAATGCAATACTATATTACACTGAAATGTTTACCTGTTTCTTTGATTGCCCTTGAATCTTTCCACCACACTTGCCAGGCTCTCCTTCCATACCAGTGTGGCATGCCATACCCTTTGAGAACCACTGTATTTGGGAAAGTGTACAAAAAATAGTGAAATTTTTCCATACATCCCCTGTACGGGAGGAGACCTGCAACATACATCCAACTGAGCTGTATGTACACTTAGCAGAGTTCGGCAAGAAGCGAGGCTGTGTAGGTATGTGGCATCATGAATTTTCTTTATTTACAGCAAATCAAAACAACAAAACATGGCTAATGTGAACAGCGTCTCACACATGCATCTTCTCTGTCCAAGAGCAGATAGCAAAGAGCAAAAACCAAAAGCACACAGAACGGAAGTTCTCTAGTCTGAGTTCCGTTCCCACACTTACAGTGTTATGGAATGTAATCAGAGGATCACATGATCCTGCGATGAGAGAATGAAATACTGACAAAAATAACATGCAAAAATGCATTATATTAGAAGACATATATATTATATGTTATATTATATTAGAAGATATACACAAAAATGTGTATATTGGTTAAAATGGCATACAAAATTCCCAGAAAAATGCTGATGAATTTCATGAGGATTTTTTATTTAAAACTTTGCAAATTGCTGCAGTTTGGAAAACTGGAAAACTTAGAGATAACTTAATGCCTTTTTCAACAAATAATAGGTAAATTGCTTAGTGCGAACAGTAGTCAGCCAACATGGAAGTGGGTCACTTTCTCCATCATTTAAATTTCCTGGTGTAAATGTTCGCTGTACTCATCACTAACCATACCACAGTTGCCAGGGAAGAAACCAAGTGGGAAAGGAGAAAGTGGATCTTTAAGGACATATCACAGCCAAGTTTGTGTTTCAGCTGAGAGAGCTGAACACACTTTTGGGTTGGTATTGTTTAGCTGGTTTGGGTTTTGTTATTATGGCCCTGATTACTTAAAATGCTTTTAAATTGGGCTTTCTGTGGGATGTGCCAGGGAAGAGAAGAACTGGTGAGATCCATGGGGACCAATTGCAGTGGCTCAGGCTAGGGGGAGGTATGGTGTAGGGGTGGGGCAGACTGAGTAAAGGGCATATGGTACAGACAATTGGTGACCGTGCTGTGTACCAGCCCTTCCTCCAACATGGAGAACTGCAGTTGACCTATCTACCAGGACTTGGGTCTGTGGCTGCTGTTGCTGAATGCCAGGTCGGCTCAGAGTACGACCTTCCTCACCCATGAGCTGATTGTGAAGGGGGAGGCCAATCTGGTCTGTATCACTGAGACCTGGGTGGGTGCACAGGCTGGAGTTGGCCTCACCAGCTGTGCTCACCTGAATTCCCAATGCAGCACCAGGATAAACTTGAGTTTTGGGGAGAGGGTGTTGCTATGGTCTATAGAAATTCTCTCTCTCTCTCTCTCTCTATATATATATATCTAGGCTCTCTAGTTGGGGAGGGCATTGGGCAATCAGGACAGATTAGGGATTTGACTGATTTGCTGCCCAACTCACTGACTAGCAGTCTCCCTGCCTGAGCTGACAGAGATGGTTTCAGAGGTGGTGTTGAAGACTCCCAGACTGCTGGTTTTAGGGGATTTCAACATCCATGCTGCAGCAACTGGCTCTGCAGTGGCTCAGGACTTCATGGTTGCCAAAATGACCATGGGGCTCTCCAAACAGGCCACTGGCCAAATGCATGTGACAGGCCACACTGTACCTTGTTTTCACAACTGGGCAGAAAGAGAGTCATATGATGCTATATGCCACAATCAGGAGTTTGAAATACAGTGTTGCCAAAGGAAATTATGTACACAGTGTGGGCTGGGTCATTTATACATGACTATCTTTTATCTCCTATACAGTGGTACCTCAGGTTAAGTACTTAATTCGTTCCGGAGGTCTGTACTTAACCCGAAACTGTTCTTAACCTGAAGCACCACTTTAGCTAATGGGGCCTCCTGCTGCTGCCGCGCTGCTGGAGCACGATTTCTGTTCTCATCCTGAAGCAAAGTTCTTAACCAGAGGTAATATTTCTGGGTTAGCAGAATCTGTAACTTGAAGTGTATGTAACCTGAAGCGTATGTAACCCGAGGTACCACTGTACAGGAGTCAAACTTTATTGCTGTTTTCATGTTCAACAACTCTAAATTATTTTCACTTCAGAGGCATTTTGTATGTTTTGCAGTGGAATGCTTTGTTTCCCCTTGATATTTTTTACTCTTGTGCTATGCTAAGCTAAGCCAAGTTTTGACCTGCATCCCACCCATGGGAATTTCACTGAAGCGCTTTTCAGGCACATGGTGATTCTTTAGACTTTGTGCACAGGCCTGTGAGACTTGTAGGACAAGGTATGAATTAGAGTTAAATCACTCAGATTTCTGGTGGTGTAAATCAGGAAAGCCACACTCCTCACCTGAAAAGGTGTGGCACAGGATGAAGACAAGGCATAACACTATTTTGTCTCCAAGCAGTTAACTAATACTTTCATTTTTATGCACACTTCCCCCCATTTTTGTAAACATTCTTTGTAGGAGAACTCAATTGCAAAATTAGGATAAGTGTGAATTTTGAAGGATAACTATGTTTCAGCTTGCATATTTTTTTCAGGAAGTGCAAATTTGATAGTTTTGCCTTCATATGTGTACTGAATCAAAATTCTTTTTCCATCTCTAGTTATAGTTGAAGTCTGTTCCTGCACATTTGTTCCCTATGCAAATTATGAGATTTTGTTCAGTAACGTAGCCTTAGTTTATAACCCCTCTTGCTTCTCTGCCCTGGCCTTTTCACACAATGGCATAACCACTAGAAAACATAATCAGTAAAATATAAGTTAAAGACATCTCCTTTATAGTACTACTGAAAGCCAAAAATAATAAATAGCTCAGTATAACATACAAAGCCACCTATTTCTACAGCTCTACAGTTAGCCACTTAAGACCGTACAAATTCCCCATTTCTTTTTCCCCATGAGAAAGGGCAAATTGGAGGTTGTTTCTGTGTTTCTGAGTATGGCTGGAATTGCTAAGTTCTGCTCTGCTTGGTTCTGGCAGGGAGCAGAATTGTTTTATTTCGTTTTGCCAAAATCCTGGAATGCCTGGCAGAATTCAGAATGGCATGCTCTTAGCCAGTGTGATAGTGGTAAAAATTGCACTACGGGTAGTTCTGAGACTTTGGGGATGCGAGGAGCCTTGCATCCCAAAGGCCCAGAGATCGAGCGAATAGAGGAGTTCGGTTTCTTTTTCTGCATTTGAAGCTCCTTCCATATACATAGAGAAGGTATGGAAATCTTCCTTATACTGAATCTGCTGTAATTTATGGCTCAGTCAAGGTTGGTGCTATCAACCTTGCAAAACTCAGAGGGGTACAGTTCTGACCTTTGAATAGCATTATGCCAATAAAGGCTGAATGAATGAAAAAGGGCACAGTTTTATTTTTATTTTATATTTTGAAGAAGTTTATCATTTTGAAGTAATTCATATATTAGAATTTTTTTATGTATATATGAAATAGGTAGACCATAGAGTTGATTGGAAAATGCACTCAATTTTAAAGTGCATTTAGAATTACCTGCACCTGATATTAGTCATATTTAATAAATGACAATAACTTTATGTTATGTTGCTGTAAACAAACCAAATGAGATCCTGGGATGGTGGAGGCAATGGGGTGGGGGCAGGATATAATCATAACAGGGAGCTCCTCCCATGGGGGCCTGGAGGGGGCACACTAGTTCTTGGCCTGAGCTCAGGAGTGTCACCACTCCCTCAGCTTGCCAGTGGGATTCCGGTTGAATTGGTATTCACACTGGCTAACTCCCACAGGATCTCCAGAAAACATGCTGGAATGTGCATAGAACTTCATAATGGAAGTCTTACTGGGGAAACAAATTCCAACACTAATGTCATGCCAACCTTGCTTACTTCAGTGTAGTTCATAAAATTATGGCCTGTTTCAAAGTACCTTCTTGTTTGGTCTGTGGTGAAACCAGACCCTGCCTGCTTCCCAAGGAGCAACCTCTCAGCTTTACTGATTCCCTCTGCTCATCAGAGGACAGTGGCTGGGATATGAAGGGTGAGGCTGAGGTCTAGCACAGCACAGTGTGATCCACAACACAGTGTGCTCCAAAGGCAGAGGAAGCGACTGAAAAACACCCCCTACACCAATGCAGAACTCCATTCCACCCCTGTATGCCTCCTGCATGACTTCTTATTTACTCTGCAATGAGGTGGTTGTCAACACTTGTTGATCATATCCAGATCTTCTGCACTGGGGAGGGGGGTGTTTTCATTGGTTGTGTTCTCTCCCAGAGCTAGGGGGATGGGAAGCTTGCTGCTTTATTTTGAAGGGGATTTCTCTGTTTTCAGATGCTCCTGAAGTATTGTGATGAGGTAGTTTGGATGCAATAATCAAATGTATGTTCCTTTTATAGCAGTTTGCCCACTGAGAAGCACTCCAATAGCCCATATTTTCCACGATGAAGATCAAATAATTAAAACTACACTATCATAGTTGGGTTTTTTAAGCTTACACTTTTAAGCAGTTTTTATATTCCCTAAACTTTGTTTAGAATATTACTCATCAGAAAAAGGTGCAGGAATGGGGAGAAAGGTGTTTATCCCACTTTCTATTTACAGAAAGCAAGGTACAGCTTTGCACAAACTTCAATAAAATGAGTTCAGTAAAATATGTTGGTGCAATGCTTTCATTTAAAAAATGACAAATATACCTACACACCTGAAGAGCATTTTTCACAATGGCATCCGGTATATCGTATCCACAATTAAAATTATGGGATTTTTGCAGGGTTCCAGAATATTACTAATTTGAAACTTCAGCTTCAGCATTTTCACATAACTTCTCATCAGTTCTACAACATTTAGGGTTGATGCTAAGTGTGAATGATGCGCAAAGACAGGAAATTGTGATGAATAACTAGAACAAGTCTGCTGTTTCCAAAAGTGTAAATACTCTAAAGCTGTGATAAATGTACCTGGAAAAATTTACCATGAAACTGCAGCTGAATAGCTGTATTCCTAAAGCACAGATTTATGCTACTTGGGAGTTAGCCTGACAGTTCCATATTCTCGCAAATACTCTGTATTTCATATTATGCCTCAGAGTGTTATCAGAAAGGTTAATTTCAGAAGCCATTGAAAAGAATTTGTCCAGAATGAGGCAAGGTTCACATTAAAATGATATACAAAAATAAAGTGCGTACAGACCAAGGTTATTCGAAGCTGACCTTCCAAATGAAGTAATTCAGAGTAAGTATTAAATCTGTAAGGATCAGACCACAACATACTTATATTGTGCCCCAAAGCCTTCAGAATTCAGGATGTTTTTTAAAAAAAAAGGGGGGGTGGGAATCTTACTGCACAAGTCACAAAAGGCTGCATTCATAAAATTCCTATCACACTCTAAAGGGATTAGGACATAAGACCCAACATAGGGCCTCACAGAGAAGTTCAAGTTGGCTTCTCAGTGGCTGAGAAGCTGGATGCATTCCATCCATTCCCTATTGGGAAAAGTACGGAGCTTCATTTGAGAACTTTTAAAATAATAACAAACACCTTACTTGCTATGTTTATATCCCACCTTTCCTACAAGGAGCTCAATGTACCTAATGATCCTATTTTATCTGCATCAAAATCCTTTGAGGTGGGATCTGCTACTTTCATTGTTGGACGCAGTCCCTTGAATACCATTTTTTTGGAATCACCGGTGGAGAGAGTGCTGTGAGCACAATCACTGTATCAACCCCACACTGGTCCAGAGATTTGCCGTCTACCACCTTTTGCCCCAGCCAGCAGAACTGCATCAGTGGTTTCACCACTCACCAGGTGGCGTTTTAATTACAGAGTAAATTACTGTACAAGAACCAAAAGGCTTACAGAGAGAATTACCTCCGAGCAGATATATACATATATAAGACTGTTCTCTAAGTAGAATATACCATTCTTTCCCAATATTCCCCCAAAGGCACCCATCATTACATTTTGATAATGTGTACATTTGAGCTTGGTCAACTAATCAATTAAGAGTTAATCAATTAATCAGTTAATGTATCTTTGGCACCTGACACATACCTATCCTTTCTGGAATTCATGTGAGAATATGAGTGTGAGTGAGTATATATGACATATACACTCAAATTGATGAAAACAGAAGCCCAAGTGAAATGTGCATTGTTTTCAATGGGGAAACACATCTCGGGAGCTCATCACCAGGTATTCGCTTGCTCTCATGCTAAACCAAAAAGGAGAAGGAAGCTGAACACAACCCAATAAGCTTGTATAATGTTTGGAGGCTGCTATAAAATCCAATAGGCAGTGGTGCAATAAAAGCTCCTGAAAAATAGGTCAGGCTCCTCAGAAGACTAGTATCGGAAGGGATCAGCAAATTTTTGCCTCTTGGCTGTCTATGTTCAGAATAAAAAGTATTTATTTTCTGGCTTGCTGGAAATTGCAAAGAAAATAATTGTGATGCAAGGAAAAAAGGAACTTTACAAAAGAAGGAAAACAAAAAAGAAGCCAGAGTTAGAAGTTGGCTGAACTGTGCGAAAGACAACGACGACAATAAAAGTTCTCAGATCCTCTCCTCACCGATGGATTTCCTTTCCAGCTAACATGTCAGATGGCCTGCCAAAATTAAAAGGTTTGTCAGATGTTACATCACATGCTGTATTACAGGAAAAGGTCACAAAGCAAACTGAGAAAAGGGACTAGACAGTTTTAACCCTCCGGCTATCCTTTATTCTAAAAGGCAGGGTTATCAGTCACATTATTTTCTCAAAATGCTAAAGAAAGTCAATACGCAAATTGCAAGGAACTAACCTTTATGGAGCATGACTACAGGCTCCTGTTGGATACTTGTGGGTGGCTTGCTTTACCTCAGTACAAAACTATTCACTTTTCTTTAAGTAGTTCATGTAGTCTTTTCTCCTTTTTTCTCCACCCCCGCTCCCCGAAAAGGTATTATATTTTGAAAGGCTGGAGAGATGATTCCAAGTAAAAGGAAGAAAAGGTTTCCATCTTGAAGGAAATGGTAGCGCCACCAATTGGGCCTGACTTCTGGTCTGGGGAACTCTGGACAATGTTCACACTCCCATCCCATGGAAAAGGGCCATAGTTGAGCATGCAGAAATTCCCAGGTTCAGTACCTCACATCTCCTGTGAGGAAGAAGCCACCTGACACCTTCCATGTCATCTTTTGGGGGGCATCAAAGCCCATCCTGTTTTGAGATACTTTTGGTATGTCATTTTGTTTTACAGTGGTACCTCGGGTTAAGTACTTAATTCATTCTGGAGGTCCGTACTTAACCTGAAACTGTTTTTAACCTGAAGCATCACTTTAGCTAATGGGGCCTCCTGCTGCTGCCGTGCCACCGGAGCATGATTTGTGTTCTCATCCTGAAGCAAAGTTCTTAACCTGAAGCAATATTTCTGGGTTAGCGGAGTCTGTAACCTGAAGCGTATGTAACCTGAAGCATATGTAACCCGAGGTACCACTGTATTTACCATTTGCTTTCATTTTGTTTCAGCTTTGCAATTTTGTTTTGTTTTGTTCTTTTGTGGGGGAGGGGGGCGGGGAGCAGATATTTCACTTGGACTGAGCTATATTTTGTCACATAATATCAGGGTAGCTATCATGCTGTCCCAGTCAGCACAGTGAATGTTGAGAGTTGATGTAGTCCAAAACATCTGGAAAGCACCACATTAGCTGCCTGCAGTTTATATGATATTGTTTTATATCTTTATGTCTTATTCCTTAGTTATCTTGAAAACTATTATTTGTAAAAAGGGAGCATACAAATAAATAAATTACAATTACAATTAATTTGTTCTTTTACCATCGATACCATAGTAGCAGCTTATTGTAGGGTGCAGGCTTAAGAAAAAAAGAGAAAATTGCCTCTTCTATAATGCTAGCAAATTAATGTAGCATATTTTGGAAGGGGGTGTTTTTCTCATTGCTGGCACAGATCCTGAAATGTATCTTTGCTTTGTGAATTTAGACCTCAGGGTGTATCATAACTTAACTATAGCAATTAGAGTAACATAATTGTATAATGATAGCCAATGCTTGTGAAAGTCTAAGGGATAAACACAACCTCGGGCTCCATATCCATCAATACCCTGCTTGATTCATTTCTTTGATTGCACAGCCTTAAAGAGTGCTTTCTATTTTATTTCAAAAAGATTGCCTTTCAAAGGCTTAATATGCCTTACTGTGGCTCTGCATATGTTCTTTCCCTTGTTTCTGGATGCTGTTGGCAAGCAGTATACCTCAACCTGGTTTTTTATCCCACTGTGAAAAACACCAGATGTACAAAATTAAAGTTCAAGTTAATCAAAATATTGCTTGACAAAGCAAATAATTGAATTGCACTTTCCAATGCACTGTGGTAGACTATAATTAACATGCAGTATCTTCCGCATTTGAATACAACTTCCAATTTCCATTTTAACATCATGGAATGCTGTCTACACATTTTTTAATGGTGCCCATGATAATAATATATTCTGTTTTTAATCATATTCCACGTTGCAGGAAATGAAGCTTGCAATTTCCCAGGTGCTTACCAAATTACTCCTGCAAGCTAATTCGCAACCCCCAAGTTAAGAGTTTCAACACAGTGCCCATTAACAGCCTGCTTATGTTCTTCCTGTACAACAGAAGGTAAGTTAATATGTGCTTCAATTATATCCAGTTTGTGCATTTATAGCACCCTGTGGGCAGCAGGAAGAAGACTGTAAAGTACTTATCCTGCTTTTTTAATGCCCCACTATATTACTGGAGAGAGAGAGAGAGAGACAGACAGACATGACAAAGAGATTGAAACTGTATCAATTTATGAAGAGAATCAATAATGAAACTCAGCTCTAAAGCATTGATTGGAAAATGCTGCAAAGACTGTCTAGAAAAGCAAGCTGAATTTATTTTTTATAAGCATTATTAAGACTGTCAGATCTAATAAAACAGACATCAAGTTTATTTTTATCAGGTGTGGGGAAAATACATCTGGAAAAGAAAGCCTTAAATGAAACGAAGAAATAAATCCCTCTTTTTAACAGCCTCTGTCAATCCCAAAGAAAATTATTGTACCTATAGGTATTTCCCACTTATGCAAAACAGAGAGAAGAATGAGAAGAATCAGAACACATCTTACTCTTATCAAATTAAAAGGAATCTGAAACCTTAACTATGCATTTCACATCCGTTGATTTTTAGCAGTGCTAACCCAAGTCAATTGGCTCCCAGAAGCAGAGTGCAATCTCACCACCATTAAGTATACCACTGAGAAAGTCTTGTGACACCATTCAGGGCAGACACAGTTCATGCCTTCATCTATCCTTCCCACCAGGTGCCACTTAAAGCAGATCACTTCGCTCTGTGATTGCAACAAGTGCAACTTTCTCCACAATGTACACACTGTATCCGATCCACAGTAAATCACATGAGCTGGTGTGGCATCTGCAAAAATGCATTTGAAAACAATTTCAAATAACTGTAGCATTAAGAAGAAAGTCAGCGCACACAGACACATTGCTGATAGCCAACAGTGCTCAATGAGCCAGGCCAGAGATTCTGTTCCCATGGTAGAAAAGGAGTCATGCAATCACTTCCCAAACATGTTCACATTGTAATGCAGGGATGCCCAATGGTGGTGCTTTCTAGATGTTGTTGGTTGAAAACACTCTTCATGTTCAGAACATGACCAATGGTCAGATGATGAAAGTTCTAGTACACAGCATTGGTGCCTCATATACAAGCAAAAGAATTGTAGCCTTTGTGCATATGGCATCCATATGGATCATATTTGGCCCTATGATCATGGCTGGAGGGACATTGGTTTTCCACCATGGAAACAAGGCTTCTGAAACAGGCCTGAGAGTCTTTTGCTTTCCAGCACAAAGAAATCCAGTGCAATCCAGCACAAAGAAACAGGCAGTTTCTTGGAATTAACATTATATTTAAAACCACATCAAGGTGTTTAGTGCTTTACGTCATTTATTCTCAGCACATACATGCTCATTTCTTTAACTCCCCATGAAATATGGAAAACAAACAGTGGGTTTAGGCTTAAGGCACTTGCGGACATTTTGCTACTGCTTTCAGTTGTCGAATTTCTTCACCTTCAAACTTCACTTCAAATGCCAGATGGTTGCAGCAAACACCAATCACTCAAGGGACATGTGTCAGTCCTCTAGTAAGCAGTGCCCTTCAGGAACTTTAACTGGACAGAAGAAGTTAAGTTTAGTGCAGTGTGTTGTTAATGATGAACAGAATGGTAAGCTAAATCTTAGCTAAAGAAAGCTATTCCCCTTATCAGGAACATATGGGTTGCAACTTGCAGTTTTTTGTTAGTTCAACTGCATCACAAGCAATCCGGAAGAGAGTCACTGATTTTTGCCCTCCTCCATCCCACCTCACTCCACCCATTAAGATTAATTTTGTCTTTGTCAGGAATGATGCAAGTGGAAAACAGTCAGTCTTTAGGACTGCTAGTTTATGGTTTACTGAATTTTAATTCTGACTTGGACTATTTGCATGGACAAACATTCCATATGTAATTTAAGATACTTGCAAATATTCTTTCCAATAGTGCTGCCACTAAGGTCAAATAATGATTTGGATTAAAAAGTATGATTCAGAAAGTATAGAATTTTGCCTTCCCAAAATCTGCCATGAGAAAACATGGAGTTTTCCTTCTGTGCAGGATTGAAACTCTGGTATTCTTTTACCAAAAACGGTTTGGGAAGGTATTGAAATGCCATTATATTTTTATCCTTCTTCAAATCACCTTCTGTAATTACATCCACATGACAAAAGTTTTGTATCAATCCCAAATTAACTGAAGGAAAGGAGAAGCCCCTATTGGCCCCATACAAAAGTGTAACAAAATGTGTCAACTAAAAATAAAAACTGGGACAATAGATCATTGGGCGGTTGTGTTGTATCAGGTTGTAGGCTAGAGAGGCAGAATCACAGAGTCATAGAATTGAAGAATTGGAATTGGCTTCCTCAGCCACCAGCTGAACAGAACTGTGCTGCTCCCTGTGACTTGGAGCCCAACACAAGGCTGCAACCGCTGTCTACCCCGGGACTGGGTAAGTAGCCATTTTTTAAATACTTCCATCTCAATCTGTATGAAGAGCATACTGAGTTGGTGGGTGGTGGGGGGCTATGAAGGATAAGGACATGAAACTGATCACTTACCTCCAAATTCCTGGGAGATTATGCTATTGTCAATAATGGTTTATTAAATTCATCCGGCCTTCTAGCTGCAGTAGGAGAACTATCGGGAACACCTTGTATACTTTGTATTGTCTGTTTAAAATCAAAGGAGGACCCAAAGCATTCTTCAAACTTCACACAGAAACCGGGGAGGGGAATACTAACAAATGTGTTTTTCTTTCCCCCTCCCCTTGCTTTTTTGAGACATCAAGAAGCATCAAGTTTGTCAGCAGAACTGCAGATATGACTCTATCAATAATCCATGGCACTTTTTGTATTTCCCAGCTGAGGCTATTATACAGCTTTGGATGACAACCTGCTTCAACTTCATCATATGATCCACTGGGACAGAAACTCATAACAGCCTTTCAACATAGATCCTTCATATAAAGGGTAATAACTGCAACTAGTTGGTTTAGCAGGATTTTCAGAGAGAAGGGAAGCAGCAATGGACTGCAAAGGAAGAGAAAAGCAGATTGACACCAGACAGACAATTGCAGAAGGGTGATACCAAGGGAACCAAATACTGTAGGTGCCTCTGGTAGATACCTCAGTTAAGCTTTAAAATACAGTTTATCTGTGGGGGTTTTCCACTATGAGAATAGTTGTTTTTAGGACACAAACAAAATAAGCATGCAAGTTACTGGAAGTAATAATCATTTGTCCTTGAAATGAATTAATGCTGAAAGCCAAATACTCTTACAAATGCCAATAGGCTCTTAATGTCTCCAAATAATCATAATTCTGTTTATGAATTGTATTCTTCCTTTTGGCACTAAAGAACTAATGCAATAAAAACTCATTTTAAAAATAACAATCTAAAACCAATTTTTAACACTCAAAAGGTGGGAAATAGGAGGAAAGGGAAGAAAGAAAATATATGTTAAAGGGAATCTGCAATAGATCCTCTACAACAGGGTTGGGGGAACTGTGGCCCTCTGGAAATTGCTGGACTACAACTCCCATCATCCCAGATGGAGCTGCTGGGAGTTAAAATCCACCAACATCTGGAGGGTTGCAGATTTCCTACCCCTGCTTTCCAACCACCTAATGCAGGAATAGCCATTGAGGTCCCACCAGATGTTTTGGGGCCACAACTCACAATATCCCTAACCAGCATAGCCAGTGGTTATGGATGATGGAAATTGTAGTCCAGCAACAGCTGGGCTCCATTCTGGGTACCTTGACTCAAAGAAATAAAACTTAGTTCATACAGTTTTAAAAGGTAAGAAGGAATTTCCACAATGAATACTTCTTTTCCTGACTTTTGTAATAATTGTGGTTTTCATTTTTATGCTAGTATTTTGATTGACGATTTGGTTGAATATGACTAGTGAATTTGTTTTGCAGAGCCTCAAGTTGCTACATTTAATAAATGCAGCCTATTTATCCACATTGTCTTAACTCTTCTTCCTGGTGTGCCAGCAAAGAGGTGATTCAGAGACCATACATAGCAGAGAGTGGATGGCTGTAGTACCTGTGGACAAAAGAGAGCCACACAGAAGGCTTGATGCATCCCCAGACACTAGAAACATCAGAGTCCAAGATGCATTTGGATAATTAGACAATGAGATAAAGCTCAGTCATGTTCAAAAGGCAGGTTTGCTTAACCCATGCTAGTCACCCACATGGGTAATTGGTGTATACCATCTTAGCCAGCTGCTTGCTGGTCCAGCATGCCACCTTAATGATCCCTGTGCCTCTCGGTGCCAGAAACTAATTGCACCAGGTCAGCACACATCCCAGTGTTGCTTCGGAGACTGTGTGCCAACTTTAGCTTTACCATGCACAACATTCCGTATGCTATTGCAGCTTTTTATCCCTTCCCTAGATTCTGCTTCATAGCAATTCACATCGCACAAACAATGGTATATTTATTCTTTTTAAAAAGCTGACTCTTAGATATATTACCTTTCTAGGTGCACATGGGAACCAAAGTGATGGATTTCCCCTAGCCCAAAGGATCGAAGCATGCAATGTTACTCAAAGAACGGAAGGAGAAAACAATTCCAAGGGATAAATATTCAACAGCTCAAAAACATGGGAACTTGCACAGTGACATGAGGGGAGCATCACTAACAGCATACAAATCCATCCCTTCAGTACTATTTGGATGACTGGGAAGTATCCATCTGTTTTAGCTTGTTTTTACTTTCTTAAATGAAGGTGTAGTTAATGTCCGTTAAATGGTAATGCTTCAGAACTGGTGGTGCCAGTAGTGGAAAAAAATGGCTATGAGCTCTTGAAAGTTAAGCACCTTTAATTCCCACTGGTTTCAAATAGGAACAAAAACATGGCCGCTGAAGCTATAGGTCAGGGAAATATCTTTATTTACCCCCCAGAGGAGCTTGCTTTTTTAATACTTCTTTTCTTCCTTTTTTAATCTTCCACACAAGTGTAAGAAAGAGAGGTTTTGTTGTAGGGAATCTATCATTGTTGGAGCGTTTCCACTCAGCTGCAGTTGCTTCCTTTGGGATTTGAAGCTGAGAACAGAATGGAACAACCTGAGGGAACAATGGTTAGCAAGTTTCACAAATTGCCAGAAAGCTGTGGGAACAATACCTCCTATCATATTAAAGTCTAATGTGTATTGTACAGCTTGTTTCACATTTCACAAGAGGAAAAGCTATTGGAGATGGGAGCTGCATATGCATCGTCTCTCTGGAGGCACCCACAATACATACTTTTTTAAAAACAAAAATCTTAATACTACTCATAAACTACCCTTTTGCTCACACAATCTAGAGTATGTGTACAGCATGGTAAACAGAACATTTCGTTTTCTTCTAAAGCATGCTTCAGACACCAAAATAAATAGAAATAGAATAATCCATCAATTTCTGTTTCTCATTTTTCCAACCCTAAATTTACTCCTCCATATTCCCACATCAGCTTAGGATTTTTTTAATAAAAGAAAAGGAAAAGGTCTTAATGATCATTCATCAGCAATTTAGTACACATTGCTCAAATAAACACAGTTTAATACAATTTTGTCTAATATATACATTTTCGCATTGTGCATAGGTGCACACACCTAGCGTATTTCATGGCTACGTAGGGATTTGAACCCTTATATCCTAGTTCCTATCCTAGTCCAACACTCCAATGCAGCAACAGTGAGAAAAAGACACATTTTTAAAAACCGGAAATATATAACACATAGACAATGCTAGCCAAAAAGCGTTTAAGGCTGTGATCGTAAACTTAGACGCATGGACTCAGAGTAGGAATGGAATTTAACTGCATGTCCCAGTAATTCAATAAGAATGTTGGCATTTTTCCAAGCTGTCAGGTACTAAGAGCAGCAGGACTTTCACTCTGTCTCTTACTCCCTGCACATATTAATTAGTTTTCAGGATCACATGTATTTCTGAGCCACTGAATTCAAAACAGACGGATCTGTTTCAGGGACTTCTTTAATATGCCTACAAATTATTTGGACTAAATGCTAGGCCATTGATTAGTTCTCAAATGGATAATCTCAATGGCTCCAGCATGATCATGTCAGTTTTTACTCAACACAGGCTAATGATGATACATTGATTCTGAGGACTCAGTGTGCTCAGTGTTTTCTCAATGAATTCTTATACTGCACATTAATAGATCCAGAACTTAGTACCTTTCATAGCTCTATCATTGTAATTCATCGAGAAAGAGCAAAGGTTCTGGTAACTGACATGACAACGAGTCACTTGTTACTAAGAATGGGTACAATGTATTTCCTTGACTTTGAATCACTCAGGCCTCATGGGTGGGATTTTCAAAAGCATTCACTGTTGGCTGAACTCTGCTCTTTGTGAAGGGAAAAATGAGTGCCTTTGAAAACCCCTAGGACTTGTAAAGGCAGCTGAGTTTCAACCCACATGTCTAACAATAACTTTCATGAGCAGGAGTGGTAGCGATATTCTAACAAATTGCAAGTATATACTTAGAGACAGACTTTGGAAACACCCTGGCCCCCACTTTTCCAGTTGTATTTCTTCCGTCCCTTTCTTGGTTATACTTAAGATAATCACAAATAACAAAAAATGTATAAAATATTATTTTATAGAAAGCAAATATAAAGGGTACAATTTTACAGATTTCCCCTTTTTTAGTACATGGTATTTTTACAGTGCTTTCATTAGCATAGGTTGTTCAACATCTTCCCCTGTTTCATTAGACCAATAATGAGACTATATTTTTCAACAATTCAGTTATCAGCCAGGAAGAACTACTCCTTCATGTCATTCTGTGAGCTTCCTAGCAGCATCTGGTTTGCCATGGTTGGAAACACCGAACAAAATAGACCCTTGCTTTGATTCACCAGGGCTCTTCTTATTGTCTTATCTCCTTAACGCACTTAACAGATAATAATGAATGAGACTAGTTTGGAATGCTTAAAAACATTCCAACTGTTCAGAGAACAAAGCTGTGGCAGAATGATGGAACATTCTGTAAGGGAAGGTAAAGTTGTAAGTTTGTATTGAATTCTAACTGTATACTGGTTCTAAGGGCTGATGTATCTTTGTGAGACAGACTGAAGATTTGGAAAAGGTTCCAACAAGCATATGAGATGGGTGGATGGGTAGGTTGAAAAACTGGAAAAACAATAGTCTGAGTAATAGGAGTCTGAGAAAGGGTGAGTGCAGGAAATGAGGAAAAGAGCAGAGTAGAGAAGGAACTGAAGAAGATAATCACTAATGAGCAGAGAAGGAAGCAGGCAGCAAATTTGGAAGACTGTGGGCCAGTACTGCTGGATATAATGGTTGAAGAGAAAATTAATTGGGTGAGGAGCAATTTCTACTGCCATTGGATCATTGTGATCTTGCACTCCTAAGGGGACAATAAAGGAAGATGGAAGACACAGTGGATGATGGAGGCTGAAGTTCATAATCGATTGAAACCAACCAGTTCTATGTTTGCAGGCTTCTATTCACTTGTAATAGCCAGTCTGAACTGGAAACAGATTTGCAAAGCACATGAGGTGCAGCAAGTTTCAGATGGATCGTATTACCAATGGGTGACAGTTCATCAGACCAGTATGCCATCCTTTACCCTTGTTTAGGTCTTCAATTGCACTTGCAACATGCTGGTCTCAGTGGGGATAAGCACCCTGCACTTCTGATTGCAGGAGAATCACTGCATCTTCATTCCTGCTCAACAAAGCTCAAAACCAAATTTGTGAGGTGTCAGCAGCTTACTTTTAGTTGAGTCTGCCAATTCTTAATTGCTAGAAGTAAATATATAAAATATACTGATTATTAAAGTGACAAAATGAATGATAATGCTCTAGTCTAAAACATTTTATGTCCTAAATTTGTGTACCTCTACAATTTTGTAGTTATTTTCTCATCTGTAAAATATGGACATGTAGATGAAGGCATACAGTCTTGAAAACTGAGTTCACACATCCCCTCTCAACAGGCTTAAGTGTGACATCAGACAAATCTTTAAATGTTTAGTTTCTGATATCAGAAAATAGAAATATTAATGTTCTAGATTACAGAGTAGTTGTAAAAAATAATGTAATATGTGCTTATAATGCCAGGGATAGTGTATAGCACTAGTTAAAGAATTCTCAATCACTTCAGCACCTTGGAGAGTACTCTCTCCCTCTCTTGCAGCCTTAAACAGTTTTGCAGCTTTTTTTCTGAGGGAAATCAATTGCCCTGTCCATGGTTCAGATACAGTCACATGCACATGATCTATTTGCTTTAATTTATGTTGTTTAAAAAGTCTGGAAAAGGAATACAGTGATAACTACCTTTAATCAGCCATCCATGTCTATGGATAGTGGATCTAAATACAGTGGTACCTCGGATTACATACGCTTCAGGTTACAGACTCTGCTAACCCAGAAATAGTACCTCGGGTTAAGAACTTTGCTTCAGGATGAGAACAGAAATCGCACAGCAGCAGTGGGAGGCCCCATTAGCTAAAGTGGTGCTTCATGTTAAGAACAGTTTCAGGTTAAGAACGGACCTCCGGAACGAACTAAGTATGTAACCAGAGGTACCACTGTAACTTAAATAAACCATTCATGGTGTGGTATCAAACCAGATGTTGGAAACTACAACTCTCATCGCTCCAAGCCAGCATGAACAATGGTCAGAGATGATGGGAGTTGTAGGACAATACACCACTTGGGAAAGGCTACTGTATTTCATTAACTGGAAAGGTACTACTGTGGGTTCACAGTCTTACTCTACAGTGCACACCCCATGTCCTCTGGAGGGTATTCTTTTAAGGGGCATACGCGCACCATGTAGATGTTTCAATATCTCATGCTATGAGCAAGAGTGGGGATAGATATACCCCCATAGCAGCCCTCTTCCATCAGTTGTAGGGATAACTTCTGAAGGGGGAAGCCTTCTGTACTCGTGCTGACGTTCCAGTGTAGAAGCTCAGCCCTCCACCCAACATGTTGAGTGCTGCAAAAACAGCAGTTCAAGAGAGGTTAATAGGTCAAATATTCAGTGTCCCCTCTTTCTCAATAGTAATTGCATTTGGGAGAATGCCAGATCACTAGTGATGTTAGACGTTCACTATACTGTTAGGCTGTAGTAACTTCATTTCTGCCACCAAAATATTTCTGAAAACCCTCATAAAGGAATATAAGAAATACTTGTACAAAAAGAAGATAAAATAATTTTAGTTGTAGTAAAAAGCTCAGAAGTGTAAAATGGATTTTGGTGTAAATACACAACCTATCACATCATCATTCATCACCAAGAACAATATGTAAAGCAGCTGAACAAAAACCTTCAATTAACTATGAAAGATAGTAAAATACTTCTTTCGGCATCTCTATGAAAGTTGTACATAATAGTCGTCACTTCAGCAATAGCATTATAGTAACCATCTAGAGGAAAGGCAGAAGGTGATAGAGGGTAAATGTATGGTGATGTGTCAGATTCTCACTCTTTTGCTCATTATTGCTGCAGTACATAACCTACATGCACTGTAATATTCTTCTAGGAACTGAGGGATTGTTGTGTTATGACAAAGTTGCAATTACAGCCAGTGCCATTGAAAGACAAACACCTGGTTTGCTGTTCCAAAACTGGCATCAGCTGCAGTATCTTTCAGTTTCCTGAGATGGGAACTAACTAGTTAGATGTTTTATCCTATACTTGGATGTTGTTGCTGTTTGTTCCCATACCACCTTGCTTGTATCTGTCCCCTATATTACCTCTTACCTAGTATTAGTATTGTGCTTCATCAAAGGTGAGACACTGTGGAGAACTCCAAGCAGGTAAGAAGGTTAAAAAAAAAAACAACCCTAACTCTTACAGAAAAATTCTCAGAATACATTGTTTTCTCACCTTCCAAACAAAAGAAGTATTTTACAGACTATTCAATGAATAGGCTCCACTGTTTCTTGGTAGCAGCTACTATTTCCTTTCCCATATCCACAATGTCCTGTGAAAATGCATGCCTGGGGCATTGTGGAAGATGCAAAATGATCAGTTGCTGCTGTTACCTGTAGTAGCAGCACAAAAAATAACCACTGTGGTGGGGAAAAGAAGCTCTGCTACTACCACTGCTAATGGTGATCCTGATCCGAGAGAATTTTGGTAGAACTGCTCCTGGAGAAATTTGGTGAAATCCCCTTCCCCATAATTCCTATTCACAAATAGGGTTAATAACAGAATTTTCTGGCTAGCTGGGACAGAGATTTTATGCTAGCTTTCCCCAGCACTGGGTCTCTGGAGGAAGATGGGCAAGGCAGCAGGGAAGTTGACATTGTGTAAATGCACCCCAGAGCCAATCTAGCACTCTTGCTAGTGCATTTAACCTCCCTACTGCTTCTCTTGGTCCCTACTGTTCACCTCCTAGTGAGCAACAGCACCCCACCTGCCTGGAAGCTAGAATAGAAGCTACACACTATTCTGCAATATTGTTCTGATTGGAAATTTCAATATGGCATGCCAGCGCCATTCTAAAGCAGCAGCAGCATCCTTATTTCTATTTCAGAAGTGTAAAAAAGATCAGCTGCTTAATGCAAGGAATTCCCAAAGGGTGTCTCCTCCTGCCCCCTCTTACCAATGCCCATCTTGTTTCATGACAAGGACTTTACATAGGAAGCCTTTTATGATGGGCATAGTAAGCTTTGATGAATCGAAAATTACTTATGTTGTCACTGAATGTTATCTCCCCCACCCCATGTTAACCTACATATGCAAACTAGCAAACACTGTCATGTATATATAAAAAAATAGTGGGTTCAGCTTTGAATTTAATGACAATGAGATGTTACTTAATGGCAATGAGATGTTATGTGATAGCAACAAAGAAACTCAGTTGAATATTCATGCGTCAATTTGTTGAGCTGTTCACATGTCATAATTAAAATGCAGCAGTCAAAGCAAACAGTGTGACAGATTTGTCAGCTGTTAGAAAGATTATGTTAATCACCAGCACTGGGGAGTTCTCAAACGTGGTTGTAGCAAAGCTGCCCTAAGTGAAGAGAACTGTTCGAGCCCTTGAGATGTAAAGAAGGGAGCTGTCTTTAGCCTGAAGAAAAGTAAATCCCAAAAGTTGGAGAGGTCATTTGGGGTCTGCCTTGTGCTTTCTCCTTTACCAAGGAGAAGAAGCCCAGGAATGTAAATGGAGACAAAAGCAGAAGAGTTGCCTCACTTTTGCTTCTCTTCTAATGCCAATCAATGGTGGTGACGGATCCCTATTGGGACTGCTGGGATGGAAGGCAGAAAGGTCAACAGCAAATGGAACCAGAGCCAACTAATTCCACTTCTGTCCCCACCTTCCTATAATCACAGCATTGAGATTAAGGGGGAAGAAAATGACAGGCAGAGCTAACCTCTGCACTGGATGTAAGGTAAAAGGCAAGTAGGTGGAGGCTGGATGACAATAATCACATTGTTGCATGCCACCCCAATCTGAGTGGTGCGAGATTCCAGGGGTTCCAGGCACTTACCCAAGGTTCATGTTTCCTTCTGTGAATAAGACACAGTGTAGACTGTGGTGTCTTTATGATATATGGTTCATTTACACATATATAAACCCGAGACTGTGGGGGATGATTTCACACCATCAACATCCCAAAGGGCCCTGCTTATCCCACAGCTGCAGCCTTGGATTCAAGGAGAGAACTGGCATGGCACTCCTTGCTGTTTTGCTTCTGGGTCACAACAAAACTCAACTCAAAACTTAGGCTTCTGTCCTTCTTAGAGTTCTAGGAGGGGACCAATCCATTTGCTGTGTTCTCTTAATGGCCCATCACCCAGGTGATCACCTCAACAGGAAGCTAGCTTGGTTAGCTTTTAACAGTTGCTGGATCCCAGGGATTAAAGGTGTCTGGCACCCACAAACCCACAACAATATATTGATGGGACAGTTGGGTCCCAATTGCTCTAATTGGAAAAAACAACAACACTCCAATTACAGTCAAAAGAGTCATTTGGCATCCTGCTTTGCCTAGTCCATGTGATGGTTAATGGGGAGATGTGGAATGGCAGGCAGATTTTGTTCGTGGGAAGACATGTTGAGCAGAAAATGTTCTCACATGGCTTGCTTTCCTCTGCTGTCATGATGGGACCACAATCAGGGTAAAATATTTTAATACATGACAGACTCTTCATCAGTGGCCTAGTATGTTATCAAAACCATAGCCATTCTGCAAAAAAATAAATAAATAGACAAATAAACAAATAAACAAAATAAAAGCATTCTGAGGTCAGCACTTGTGTGAAGAAAATCATCTATATTTCAAAAACAATACATTCATACTTACTGACAAGCCTTGACTTCCAATACAATAACCACTTAAGGTAGAAGGCCAAAACACTCCACCTCAGTCCTTATGTACAGTCCTGAATGAACTATTAGGTAACATCCAATTAAATACAAATACACAAAAGTTTATCCCCCAAGTCACAAAAATATACCTACTGTTATTCCTCAATACGACTAACAATATACAGTACTTATATATTAGTACTGGATTATATGGCAATGCACTATGTGAATACCTCCTCAGATCATGACAGTCGACATGCAGACAAATTTAAATCAGCTACCCTGTGGCCTTATACCAAGCCAGACCACTGGTCCATTTAACTCAATATTGCCTACACTGACCTACCTACACCTACCATTTGCATGCAGAGCAGATGCTCTTTGACTGAGCTATTGTCCTATCACGTGCACTACTCTTACAGCAGCAAGTATTTTCTTTTCTTTTCTTGCTAATAGTTTCTTTCCTCCAGTAGAAGCAGAGTAATTCTGAAGCACAGAGAAATGAGAACTATAATATCAACTTTGAACAAAGAAAGAATCTGTCAAGGGAAAGGGGCAAATGGTCACCCACTTTCTTTCTGCTAGATACATAAGAAACAGAACTCAAAATAATGAATTTTCAAATGACCTCAGAAGACACCAGCACTGTTGAAAGTTTCAGACCCACATTGTACATTATCCTGAGAATGTTTGATTGTCTTTGGGGGGGAAATGCTCTCTTTTTCATTAAGTGTGTCTATTTCAGTTTTTGCCACTGGCTTATCTGTTAATGGACATGAAATAGACTAAAATATGTTAATATATCAAATATTTATTTGCTTGTTTAAATATTTCTAAAGCACACTTTCATAGAAGATATAGCAAGCTGATGTACAGTATAATACATGATGAAAATAACCTTTGTTATCTCCACAATTGAGGTGAAACATAAAAGATTTATTTGATAGCAATACCACTGGTAAGTCTCTCATATCAAAATATAGCATGTTTCAGTGGTTATGAACCTCTGTTTTTGCCGCTGGTTCTCTCCTCTCCTCCATTTCTTTTTTTCACAGTGATCATATGCTTCTTTTCTGATTTTAGAGACTGCAGACAAATGGGAGGCAGTTAGAAAATGACATTATTCCAGGAGACAGAGATGCTAGATTCTAAAAAAGATACTGTCATTGTTGCTGCAATCCTATACACACTTACCTGGTTGCAGATTCCTTTGAATTCAGTAAGATTTCCTTCAGAGACTACATGTATAGGATAGTGTTGCCAAAGAAAGAGGGAGACCATTAAAGAACAAACAAACACACACACCAGCGCACACGCACACATATAATTAAAAACATGCAGATTATTATAATAAAAACAGCAAGGCACTAGCCCTTTCATTAAAAGCAGTCAGTTCCCAAAAGCTTGTACAATAACAGACCCTGATCCACAACGAAAATTAAATACATTGTTACCCACATAGCAGTAGCTATTTAATTGCTTTAGTGGGATTTCCTTATTTTTCTCAGACCACCTATGGGGTGTGAAACATCACTGTATCTTCTCTAATACTTTATCTAATTAAAGGGTAAAGGGACCCCTGACCATTAGGTCCAGTCGTGACCGACTCTGGGGTTGCGGCGCTCATCTCGCTTTATTGGCCGAGAGAGCCAGCGTTTGTTCTCAGACAGCTTCTGGGTCATGTGGCCAGCATGACTAAGCCGCTTCTGGCGAACCAGAGCAGCGCACGGAAATGCTGTTTACCTTCCCGCTGGAGCGGTACCTATTTATCTACTTGCACTTTGACGTGCTTTCGAACTGCTAGGTGGGCAGGAGCTGGGACCGAACAACGGGAGCTCACCCCGTCGCGGGGATTCGAACCGCCGACCTTCTGATCGGCAAGTCCTAGGCTCTGTGGTTTAACCCACAGCGCCACCTGCGTCCCATCTAATTAGAAACATCTAATTAATCTAATTAATATCTAATTAATTAATTAAACATCTAATTAATATCTAATTAGAAACATCTAATTAATCACCACACTTTCAAGCACTTAGTTCAAATTTTGCCTCCTTTGCAGGTGATGCCACCTTCTCCGATTAGTTTTTACAAGGCTGCTATTGCATAGTTGTGTCCATCATCAATTGGTCCATCGTAGATTGGTTGGCCAAGCTTTGTTGTTGTCAAATTGTGGCCTTCCATTAAAGGCATAACCCAGAAAATTCAAGGAAGTACCCACTGGAAAAGACTGATCATGTAGTATCAATCCAGCTTCATTTTGTCTATTTGTTTTGCTGCTAACATTGTGCCCTGCCAACAGCATTCAGTCAGCTGTTGCTCCTTATACTAAAATTATTTGAAATGACTTGAAGCTAAGTGAATCTTGGAACTGTGTAAGTTTTGATTCCACATAAGTTCTTTTTGCTATCCATTCTTTACCAGGAAGCATATTAAGGCTTGCTTTTTCTGTCGTTAAAATAAAAACTTTTAAAATATAATTTCTCCTTTTAAATTTTAATTCCCAATGATCTCAGACTTCTTTAAAAAATAACCAATTTTGCTTTTAATTGCAGTTCTATGCTGCGTTTCCTCTGTCTCTTAAACATCTGCCTAAAAGTTTTGGGTGTGTTGTGTAAAACTGAAACCCAGATAACTGGGGGATGAGGTTAGAAGACAATTGAGGAAACTCTGACATTCTGTGAATGATCAGAGCAAAGGCAGTGAGAATTATGCATTTTCGGGAGTTTTTGAAGGAAACCGTGACTTGGGATACATAGTTAGAAGCTGGGAGGGTGGACTCTGCTGGTCACACATTTCTGTGACAGGCAATATTCTAGAACAGCCAAATTATTTAATGCATAAATCAGATTGGTACATAAGCAAGGTGCCCACCACTCCTGCAAAGACTCGCTTTGTGGAGTTGCACAATGGCGGCTTGCAGTGAGATGATGCCAGGTGCTACCACCACAGCAACCTGACCCCAGTGGTGACAGCAGGGGTGCAGTGTGCCTGTGGTGGCACCACTCCATGGGATTAGGTCGCTTAAGGTGGCTGCTTCAGTCTGTCTCATTGATGGGTCAGTCCTGCTATGTGATAGCCATGCTAATTTATGTTTGTTATAAACATGCACTCATCCACATCAGGGCCATTAGGCAGACTGAGGCAACTGTCTAGTGTGGTATGGTGGGGGTCAGCATCATCCCTCTCGAAATGAGTCCCCACTATTGCATCCCAGCTGAAGCATTGTAGGTCAAAGTTGGGAAACCTGTAGCCCTCCAGATGTAACTGGACTGAAATGTAAATGAATGAATGAATGACCCATAATTCCTGATCACTAGCTGTGGCTGGTAAGAGCTGGAGTCAAACAACATCTGGAGATTCCCTCCCACTAGGTTGTTCTCTGGGCATCTTGCTTGTGTGCAGACCTTTCTAGATGGAGGGAACTCGAAGAGAGGGCTTTTCAATATATTCTCAATCAATGCTTTTACTATTATTTGACATGGATGCCCCCTCAAATGCAGAAATTGATATTTAATCACTTACAAATGTGATCTAATTTCATGATGCAAAAAACAACAACACTGTTTCTAGGGCTCTCTGGCATTTAGAAAGGATGTATGCAACTACTTATTAGAGATGCATATGTAATGTTCTAATCTGGGACATCAGAGAGTGAAAGCAGATCTTGGAGAAAAATAGCTCTCTTTGTGATAAATTGACGCACATTTAAACTCCTGAATATGCAGGAGCTGCGTGACTACAATTCAGTGCTAAAAACCACATTAGAGGAAATCTAGAAAAAGCATTCCTGATTTATCCTGTCTCTGAACAAGCAGCCTCATAGCCATGGGGAAATAAGCCATGTGTTTCATCTTCCCAGGTACAGAGATGTTTGTCATGTACTTCCTTTCACCTTGCCTTGGAAGGAATGAAGAGCTTAGCAGTCCTGAGCAAAATATGCTGAAAGGATTCCATTTCCAGTTCTGTATTCCAAGGCCCAAGCAGCAGAAGTCTTCTATTTGCTCTGTGAACTGTGGCAAAGCAAGCAGGCAAAGTAGAGATGATGACACACACAAACAAGCCAATTATTTTACACATGGACAAGCCAATAAACCAATGTTAAGGCCAAGAGAGATGATCTTGACTTTGGAGGAGGAGGAGGAAAGTAAAAATGTTAAAGCAGGATTCAGGAGATTAGAGATCAGTTCTTTTGCGGGCCCAAACACAGTGGATCTGGGATCCGGGTGGGTGATTTGTAATAGCAGAAAGGATGACAAAAGAGAAATCTGGGAATAAAATTGGCTACAGCATTTGGGATTACAGATGTAGTAGGTTTTGGCATAGACACTGAGCATATTTTTGAAGGCAATCAACCCTTCTGCTAATTGATTACTCCTTCAGGGTCAATCCTGGGTTCAGGGATCTCCCCATGATGCAAATCAAATGAAAGAAGGTAGGTATCATCACATTTGGCAACAGAAGCAGGAAGTCCCTCTCTGTTTAGTGATGTTAATGTGTCATGACACTTCAGGTTGATAAACTAGATTTGATGGAGAATTAAACCTGCTTTTTTATATAATGTGATTTTTTTAAAAAAAAAACCCTGCTGCAATCCCATTTTACTAAATAATTTATATTTAAAGGGGTTGTTTCAAGTTGGGATGCCAGGTTTGCATTTGTTAACATCAAGATCTCATGCTTGAGAGCTGGGGGGATGCAAAGAAAACTCAATGACTGAGATGTCCACATAAACATATTTGCTTCTGCTTTTTTAAAACTTTCCTAACTAGCTTCTGGCAGCTTTCCAATCACATTAAATTTGCTACAGGTCTCCCTTATAGTTCCTCTGTTTTTAGCAAGATTGTGCTCTGAACCTTGAGGCCCAAATAGTAACTCAGACTTTGCTGACCTTTCCCATCAGCTGTTCAAGTACTAATGGTGAGGAACCTGCCCTGAGCTCTAACAAGCTGGAAAGTAGTAGCAGCTGGAGGCTCCAATATAGTGCTTGGCTTACATAAAGCTACTTTTCATGGTTGTTTTTTGACATCTAAGCTATAGCCCATATGCTGCACATTGGGTTTTGTAGGGATAATTGAACATCCATTGCTTATTGAACACATATTGCTCACTTTTTCATTAAGCTGTGTTTATAGTAGCAGGAGTTTTTAATGGGGAACTCTCATAGCAAAGTGTTGCTATCGTGTAATTCAAGGCTAAGGCACCTATGGTCCTCCATCGGCCCCAGCTAGTCTGGCCAATGGTTAGGGTTATAGGAATGGCTGAATATGTCATTCGGTTTCTCACATCTGCATCAGTGTATAAAAACTTTCTTTAACAAAGAAAGCCTGCATGGAAACGCTGTATTTTTGTGAGCATTACTTCAAATATATGTATTTGAGCATTACTTCAAATATATGCATTTCTGTATGCAGTTTTCCCAATAGAGGCATTTTTACAAGCACTTTCACCTAATATAAAACCATTGTACATTATTTTCATTAATATATGCATTTTTGCATGTACTTTTGGGCTAGAGAACTGCATCACAAAATTTGGAAAATTTTGAAGGATGGCTGTGTTCAGTTCAATTATTGATTTGGGAAACATGAGTAAGGTAGGTTTGTATTATAATTTGAACTAGATAAATTTTTACCTGCAGGGTCACAGATTCCCCAGTCCTGCTCTAAACTATGTATCATACTCTCTCTCTTGCCATTTATATGGAAAGCATGTCCGTAATCCACACCAGTGTATATTGGGAACAGGAATTACTCCAGAAGTTTTTGGACTGCAACTCTCATTATCCCTGGCCATTGTCTATGCTGGCTGAGTTTGATGGGAGTTGGCCTTCAACAACATTTGGAAGGCTGCAGGTTCCCCAGCCCTGCTGCTATTTTTCTGTTGTTACTGGGGCCTATAAATGCTATAAGGGGGAAAGTGTGTTCATTATAAAGATACATATAAAAAAAAGGCAATGGTACTTTTCAAAGTCTGATTTCTTACGCTTCCACACCCCTCAACTGTCCTGATTGGGGCATCCTGTTTTGGGGGACTGTAGGATTGTGGCACCAAGAAACATGCATTTTGGGGTGCCATCCTCTTATGTGGGTCACATAATTTACACAGGAGCATGGCCCCAGAAGATAGGTGTCTTGGTTTTCCATTGCAACATGTTGAAACGTATGTGCTTTAACCTTGACCATGAACTCAGAGCCCCTGTTGGCTTTGGGCCTCTATGCTACTTACGGGTTAATTTGTTCTTATCCATTTGAGACAACAGTGACCATATATGTAATAATGCAATTGTAATAATTAAATGTAAGAAGAATGATGGGTTCAGCTCATAAATAATGTCAGTTACTCCAGTGATTACTCTATTTTTCTATTTATATGAGTAAAAAAACACATCTAAATCTCCCTTTGCTGCCATGCTTTTTCTGTTGCCTATTGAACAGTAGATGCACTGTTTATAGGATCATTTGATGTTCATTTTCCATACTGGATCCCCCAGAGTCTGGAAAGGACATAGATGCTTCTTGCTTGCTTCCCATTTTGTTTCAGAAATGCCTTACTCAGAGAAGTAAAGCTTGCATAAGTAGTGTATAGTCCTTTTATAAATTGAGTGCCAAATTACCAATAAGTCAAAGTGCACTAGTTATTGTATGCAATAACAGAGAAATTCCACACTCAACAGCCCCCTGTTGTAACATTAAAAAGGTATGAGCTCATAACAAACTTCTGATAAAGCCATTTATCTTATGGAGCTTTCTTGGTGCACTAAAAAAGCCTCTAGCATTCACGCCAGTTTTGTACACGTGTATATTGCAAGCTCTCAAACTCTATAAAATAATGTTGCAAGGCACATCCAGGCTCCTAGCTCTGTTAGCATACAGATGATTGCAAAGCAATTCTATAAGTCCAATGCTGTTGGCTGTTGTTATAAACAGTCTTGCTTATTGCTGCTCTGTGTTTGAATTAGCTGGGTAAGAATATCTAAAACATTTATTGTGTCTTGAAATAGATGTAACCCTTTGGGAAATTATGATACCCAATATGTTTGACTCAGATGAAGCTTTTGGAAATACTCTTTCGGTGTAACCTTATGCAAGGCTTTGCCAACATACCCTGGAAGAAGACTCGAAAGACAAAATAATGGTGGTAAGTTGTATTTATTTAAATGTAACTAGTAGAAGAAATGTGAAGTAGTAACCCAATTATATAATTGTGGGAATTTCCTAACATCTCTTTGAATTTCAATCAAAGCAAAGATGGGGAACTTGTGGCACTACAGATGCTGTTGGACCCCATCAGCCCTGACAAACTGCCAAAACAGCTGCGATTTTCAGGTGTTACATCATTTAGAACATTGATGGGGAACCTGTGGCATCCTAATATTGTCCCAGCTGCCATGGCAGTTGGTTAGTAGGGATGGTGGGAGATGGAGTCCAACAACATCAGGAGGCCCACAAGTTCCCCACCCCCATCTAAAAGATTTCTCTGGATTCCAGTCAAAATATGTGGTTTAAAAATATTATTCATGTGTGGTGACTGCGAAGAGGATCAGTGGGAAGCACACAAGCACAAATTCCCCTTGCAGTCTCATCATGCCTGAAGGGTTTGAGGGACAAGGATGCCTCATCCCGAAATGGAAGTATTAGCATGCAGATTTGTGTGTGTGGATTTGTGCCAAAGTTTTCCCAAAACCTTTATGGAAGGAGAAGAGGAATTAAAAACTCTTTATGAACTTGGATGTTACCCTAAGAGACAATAAATGCATTATTGCTGGATTATAATATTAAGCTTTCAGCAACAATATTAAAATTAGTGAAATGGTTAATTCAGTATTTTCATCAGTTTTAAATGTTGTTTTAACTAGATATTTTATTAGGTATACCCAGCAGTTAAGCTGGTGATATGGACATCTGCTGAGCATTTAGCTAGTAACTAGAAGCATAAAAATTTAATCATAGGTTTCTTCAGCATTTAAAGCACCACTATCAACACATTTTTCATAAAGAAAAGTCACGCGCTACTGTCAGCTATATTTATTACACCAAGGACCATTTTGATATAATAATGCAGATGTCTTCATTCCATAAACCCCCAGTGGTACTTAAAAACTAGGCTTTTATTACTCATGCCTAGGGCCAAACAAAGCCATAAACCTGCTAAATTCTAATTCCGATACCGCTGCTAGGTTTTTCGCTTTTGTGTGGAGTAAATTACAACCCTGAGTAATCAAATATGGAGAAAAGTGGTAGTCACAATTGTAGGCTTTTTGATTCATGAGGCTTCATAATAAATCAAGAGAGGGATTTATAAACATATTCTAGAGTTATATATTATACAAATGTGTGTATATGACTGTACACAAGCATACACGCACACACAGAAATACCTCCCAAAAATATGTGGCGATATTCCAATAGAAAAAGATTGGAAGTGTCAATCAAAGCTACCGGCAATACTCTCTCTCATACAAAATGCCTTGTTTAATGCATCACTTCCAGAACACTCAGTCTCAGCTTCCACTCAGCCTGATAATGACCTGGTGCTTGATGCAGTTGCAATATAGGAAGGTATTAAAAACATTACAATTCCTGTCTCCCAAGACATTTTATTACATTTGCAGCACTCAAGGAGGCTGACTGAAGAACAACAGAATTAAAAGCATGGGCAGAAATCCAGTACATCAAACACCTTGAAGCAGCAATGAAATATTTTACCATAAACAGCTCTGTTGCTTTGAGTGTTATATTATGGAAGCATAAATGCACTGGCTATTGTGTGTGTGCATGTGCGTGCATGCACACACACATTTTGGGGCACATTAAGGTGTATGACACTTTATGTATCATAAAGTGAAGGATCTATAACTTCTTTAAAGATTAAAATGTTAAATCTATTTTAGCTGAGGGTTTCCTGCCCTTTTCTACTATGTTGCATTTGGCAACAAATTATGAGATGAGCTTGGGAGATCATCACATATTTTGTCCTCCAAACTGCACAGACCTTCCGCCCAATGGCCATTTCAAATGGGCATATAATAGATGGATAATAGATGGGCCAGCCATATAAGCAAGGCTTGATATGACTGTACAGTGGAGGTTTGAATTATTATTATTATTATTATTATTATTATTATTATTATTATTATTTATACCCCACCCTCCCCGGACAGAGCTGGGCTCAGGGCAGCTAACACCAGTAAAATTACAGTAAAAACATAATGGGGGGGCGGACCAATTTAAAATACAAGTTAATATGCAATTTAAAATGCAGCCTCATTTTAAAAATAACCCATAGATCAAAACCATAAGGGGAGGGAAACATAAGGGTCAGACTGAGTCCAAACCAAAGGCCAGGTGGAACAGCTCTGTCTTGCAGAAAGATATAAAGTCCCTCAGGGCCCTAGTCTCTTGTGACAGAGCGTTCCACCAAGTTGGGGCCAGTACTGAAAAGGCCCTGGCCCTAGTTGAGACCAATCTAACCACCTTGCGACTTGGGACCTCCAAAATATTGTCATTTGTGGACCTTAAGATCCTCTGCGGGGCATACCAGGAGAGGCAGTCACTGGACCTACGGAGGTACATGGGTCCTAGGCCGCATAGGGCTTTAAAGGTCAAATCCAGCACCTTAAACCTGACCCTGTACTTCACCGGGAGCCAGTGCAGTTGGTAAAGCACTGGATGAATGTGATCCCATGGCAAGGACCCCGTAAGGAGCCTCGCCGTGGCATTCTGCACCTGCTGGAGTTTCCGGGTCAGCTTCAAGGGCAGCCCCACATAGAGTGAGTTACAATCATCAAGCCTGAAGGTGAAAAAACTTGGCCAAATATTTATGATTGAGTCTTCCACTCAATCTGTGAAGCATTTCAATATGAAACACTGGAATGGAGTCCTATGGTCCCTGAGGGAACGACTTATCTGATGCTGGAGACATCGCTCCAATGCTGAACAGGGAAATGTGATGTCAGATCCCTCTCCCTGCCCCCACTGAAGCCTCTAGCCAACACTGATGTTGTCTTGCTTAACAGTGGTGGTGTGCGAGTGTCCTCCACTATACCTGAAAGTAGCAGGCACAGGACATGTGATGAACAAAGCAGTGTCCACTCCATGCCCCTCAACATCTGCCACCTGAGGCAGCTGCTTCATTTACCTATCAGTAGGGTGAGGGTAAAGCATTACGAAGCTTGCTCCTCACAATGCAGCTTTTCTTCAGCTACAGTCTTGCCAAGGAACCTGGCAACACTGAACCTGGCCGCCATCCCAGATACTTCCGGGTACAATTTCTTCAATTCTTCCGACCAAAAGATGCCAGAATGAGGCTGTTTCAGTTGAAGGTAGAATCCAGAAGTCATGAATCCAGAAGTCAGATTGAAGGTAGAATCCAGAAGTCCTCACCCTCTTTTGGATAGAATGCAGGAAGCACAAAATTTCACTGGGCAAGTCAGTAGCGATTTGTCTCTCAGCCATCATTTTGTAGTTTTAACAACACCCTAAATCAAGAGAGGAACTAGACAACTGAGCACATTAACTTAAAAAGGAAGATAGATTAAGCATTGCTTTCAACAGTATAGTGCAATAGCATAGAATCAGAGATCCTCAGGGATCTTACAAAATAAATTAAAGTTGGCACTGTCAGTAGTATCTCACTCCAGTACTAACCCTGAACAGGGCCCAAGGCCAGGGAATCAGGGCAGGAGGAAAGCTGAGCACCCATGAACACAAATGCTTTCATTTCCCTTTCATCTCAGAGGATCTTCCTGCTGATTTCAGGACATCCAATGGTTAATGGGGCAATAGACAAAGCTCTGTGCTTCAGAAAAATCCCAGGGTTACAAGGCCACCAGCTTTCCCGGGCCCCTCCCACTTGGGACCAAAAAAATCTATTCAGATTTTTATCAGAGCTGCAGGTTTCTCTGCACTTGCAGGCAGATGGTTCTTGTATTGCCTCTCTGAAATCACTGTAAGTAGTTGGGACAACAGGAATCTTATTATAGCTGAAGGAAAGCAGTTGAGCTACATTTTTTCATTTTGCAAACAGGATTTAAGAGGCTTGCTGTTCAATTTTCAAGAGACTTCTTTATTGAGGTGACAGTTCTCAACTTCAAACCACAAAACTTCTTCATTTCCATAGCTTGTGTTTCTTTTAATGGTTTAAGCAAATAAATGTATAAAATGAATAAAACGTTCAGGACCCACTTCTCCATTGCCTCAAAGCACTTTTGGTACAAATGATTACTATAGCATTTCACAAGGTACAAAGGGATGACAAGTACTAACTCTTAAAAGCACACACTACTCAGAAGTAAGTTCCATTGGGTTCTATGGAGCTTGTTCCCAGCTAAGTGGGTACAGTATTTCTGCGTTAATCTTTATGCCAATGCTGGAAGAAGATTTTGGATGAAAACGATAACTTGTCCAAGCCTACTAAGGGCATTTTATTATCAAATAAGTGTCAGATTCTCTATTCGCTATTATAGTGGTACCTCAGGTTAAGTACTTAATTCGTTCCGGAGGTCCATTCTTAACCTGAAACTGTTCTTAACCTGAAGCACCACTTTAGCTAATGGGGCCTCCCACTGCTGCCGCGCCGCCGGAGCCCGATTTCTGTTCTTATCCTGAAGCAAAGTTCTTAACCTGAAGCACTATTTCTGGGTTAGCGCAGTCTGTAACCTGAAGCATATGTAACCTGAAGCATATGTAACCCAAGGTACCACTGTACTGATGTGGACAAAAAGAAGAGAATGATTGGGTAGGGTGTACAGAGCTGTTTGCTTTTTTTTTTAGTTTTAGGGGAGAAACTGAAAGGGGGAAACCCTCCTTCTATTAGAACGATGAATAAAATGCTTTTTAAGGCAAAGTAAAATATTTTATGCCCCTTTGCTCTGACATCCAGCATGAAGATTCCAGCAAGAGCCCCATTTGTAACTGGGATGAGGACATTTGGCTTGATGTTTGGCATGTGTCCCAGCTTCATGTCATTATGGGGAAGGGCAGCAGGCTATAAAAACCTGCACAGCACCAACTCCAGCCTCTTTTGCTTTGTGGCACTCACCTTGTCCACCCTGCACTGCAGTATACAGTAGACTTTGGTTACCTGTGGCTTGTCCACACACTGGCCTTGTGCGTGGGTTGTTTTGTTCTGGTTGTTTTGTTGGCCTACTCTGCTTTTAGCCTACTCTGCTTTTGTTGGCCTACTCTGCTTTTGTTGGCCTACTCTGATATGGATGTGGTTAAATGTGTTAATCTTGTCACATTTGGCAGGTAAATTCAGGGATGAGAGAGATGAAGTGATCAGGTGGGCATCCATAGGCACTTGGGGAGTGATGGATGTTTTGGGGATCCAGCCATTTGGGGATGTGTGGCCTGTGGGATGGATATGGAGCACCTTTGAGGAGGCCTGGTCTCACCCACCTGTGGGTCAAGAATAGGAGTGGGGTCAAGAAATCCTCTCTATCCTCCTGTGGCTCGTGTACAGGGGCTATGATGCTGTAGGGCCTCTTGTCCTGGGCAGAGTGGCTCCCCCAAGGCAGTTCAGTTAGATTTATCCAGCACAGTTGCTCCCCTCTGGGATGTGTAACAACAAATGAGATGCGTAACAACAAATGTGGCCCAGCTCAATCCATATTTCTGTGTCTTCCTTCATTCCTACCCACTTAAGCTGCAAAGATAATAGTATTTTCAACAATATATTATTATTATTATTATTATTATTATTATTATTATTATTACTACTACTACTACTACTATTATTGACATGCTATGGGTTTCATGCAGTTTATTTAATTTGCAATTATTATGATGCTGTTGGACTACAACTCCCATCATTCCTGACCATGGTTATGCTGTCTGGGGCTGATGGGAGTTGGCATTTGACAGCATCTGGATAGCCACAGTTTTCTTATCAATGTTGTATGCGATAATTCAGCACTAAAGATAGGTTTGATTTTTTTAGTTTAGCTCAGTCTCCGGCTTGTGCCACCAGTCCTTAAAACTGTGAGCTATTAGGCAAGAACTAGTTTTGTTTTTGTCTTTTGTTCTTATGACTTGTTTGTTTTCCAGAGAGTTGGAAGCAATTTGAAAGACTGCTCATTGCTTTATGGTGTGTACTCTCATTCCAGTGTCACCTCTGAAAAAGGTTTCTATATTGTTCCTTCTGTGTCCGAATAATGCTGACAATAAATAGAAGAGACTATTTCTCAGTACAGATTGGGGGGGGGGGAATCATTTTGTTTATCATATGGTTTCTATTTTTAATTTTTCCTTTATTTTATACAATATTCCATCTTTCCTACCTTTCTAAGATTTGCTTCTGTGACTTCAGGTATGGCAGCATGCTATTCCATCTCTCACACTGGATACATTGATACAATAATGTTTGAAATTAAAACTAAGGCAACTGTGCTTTTGAATTCCATAAATATGCCAACAGTACAATGCTAAATTAGACAAACAGGGTGGTGTCTGAATACTCCTTTCAACAAATTAGAGTCTGTTTTTTTGTAATCCTCAGACCACTGAAGATCTAACTTGCTTTATACTTAAATGTGAGGAGAATAAAGACTTCATATTAAATGCATCCCCCTGTAGTAACATTTCAAAAACGAGTTAAGGTATTGTTCCTTCTGCTGGTGTGTACTAAAATTAATGAAAATGCTATCTTTGTAATCACAGAGATCTAGGCTTTCTTTTGATGTCATGATTTGATATCCTACACATGTCTACTCACTGGGCCAGATTCATCTATACCAGCATTCTAGCTGAAGACAGACACCTCACCTGCTGATTGATCTCTTTCAACAGGAGCTAGGAGACAATGTCTGCCTGTTCCAGAAAGTTAAGCTGGGTGGCATTTTGTTAAAAAGAACAACACCACAGAGTTTTGTACATTTGTAGCTAAATTTTAATTTGCAAGTTTCTTTAAATTGCAAATATTTACTATAAAAAGTTTCATGGCATTTATTTATTTATTTAGATAAATATGAGTTATCTAAAATAAAGATTAGCAATGCCCTTTTGCATGATTTTTAAAGTGCTCATTTGATTTCAGCTAAAAATCATTTAAAAATATCCCAAGGTGCCCCTTCACCCAACCGTGCTGCCCTCTGCCAGTAGAATGATGTTCTGCTGGCACAGAACTCCCATCCCTAGACATGTGGGTGGGCAGAAGTAATGCCAGAGTGAGCCTGCTCCAAGGAGCTGTAATAATATAGAATAAGGGGCTTTCCTTATTTATTTTTTAAAGAGAGCAGAAGAATGATATTTTCCCCTGTTGAACAGCTACAATATTTTGGGTATACATTTTTTAAAGTAAGCATGGATGTAGTCAACATGCACACTTTGCCAAGGAAATAGGATCGACTACAGCAGCCTTTGGAGTGCACATTCAGTGCCAAAACTGAGCTTATGGCCATATAATGGATGAAACAACCTTTAGGGACAATCTGAAATACAACTAGAATTGCAGAGGGCATTGGAAAACAAAGGGGGCGGGGAACCCTGCAAGCTCCAGTAGTTATAATGCAAATGGCAATGTTTACAGATGCAATGAATAGTAACCGTTTTTGCTTGAAATTATGTCTGTGGATAAATGAGAAATATTGAGATTCAGATGGACTGTTCAGTCCATTGAATCTGAAGATGGGCAATATTTGTATGCCTTGAATGGGAAAATAATATGACACTGGTGTTGTGTTGTGTTGTGTTATGGTGGGGCACAAGATAGATCAGGATCCATTGGAAGACATCTGGGTTATTTGTTGTGGATCTACAAGGGGCTCTGACTCTCAATCATTTACAGCAGGGGTAGGCAAACCTAAGGCCTGTGGGCTGGATGCGGCCCAATCGCCTTCTCAATCCGGCCCACAGATGGTCCGGGAATTAGCATGTTCTTACATGAGTAGAATGTGTGCTTTTATTTAAAATGCATCTCTGGGTTATTTGTGGGGCATAGGAATTCGTTCATCCCCCCCCCCAAAAAAAATATAGTCTGGCCCAGCACATGGTCTGAGGGACGGTGGACCAGCCCATGGCTGAAGAAGGTTGCTGACCCCTGATTTACAGCAATACAAAGGCCTCCCCAGTCTAAACTAGGCTGTGGAAAAAGAAATATTGTGGTGTGAAATAGGACCAGATATTTTGTATGGAAGACCTGTGAGCTCAGTTCTGGTACTGGGAATAGATTGTGAAGCTTAGCATCTGCTTAGATCCTCCCTGCCCATGAGTGACTAATTTGCACTAGCCTCCCCTTGGTGGATCACAGATTCCATTAAAAATAAAGCAGACTTCACAAGCCTAAAGTCTGCCCATCCCTGCTGCAGTATTTTCAGCAGGGGGCACATCTAGATATAAAAATTGTAATCGAGAATGAGAATTTGGGAAGGACTAGCTCTCAGTTTAAGGCTGTTCATGTGTGTATGGGAAACAGTGATAGATAGAAATCAGGGGTTTTGCAGAATTTATTTTTCTTCCTCCAAATTTGGAAACCTTTACATCCGAGCAGGACATTGAAAAAGGATACCAAATACTGTAATTGCCATCAGCTAGTTTGCACAGGCTACTTGATGTGTATTAAAGAGCCAAAGATAGCAATGCAATACAACCTTGTAATGACTGTACCTAGGACAGTAATTCTCCTTAAACTCATTACAATGTAATAGCAGGCTGGGATTCAGAAGTCCTTGCCTCATGACTTCCCAGAGAAATGTACATTTTTTAAGGCTGCACTGAGACCTGCAAGCAGTTTTTAGACTGGATGCACTGGCCTCCATTTGTCTAGCTGCATGTTTTTGTACATCAACAAGACGACATCATTTCCCCAGTTATTTTCATCTTATAAACAATCCCTGGCTATGGAGTCCTTGAAGCTTCAAATTCTGTTCTTTAGCAAGATATAAAATGTGGCAAAGGGGAACCTACTTTTCCTGAGGTCTAGCTTATCAAAGTTTTACACTATCATCTATTTATTCTTCATTTATAAAATAAAAAAATCCGACTTCCTTCTGACTTGGGTCTAAGGAGGAAAAAGCCCAACC